>NC_137969.1:140878276-142220959 GCF_963924665.1 Micromys minutus | reverse complement strand
TACTGGAAATTGCCACAAGACTATCTTCTTAGCTCTTGAGTTATTAATGATTTAGAACACTGTTTTAATGAAGACTGGTATTACCAAAGGTGTATAAAAGCCAAATCAAGAGCCATCAGTAGGTGAAAGTAAGTGTAACTGGGTTCTCAGTTGCGTCTTTGATGGAGTTTTGAGTGTCTTGTTTTTCTAACCTTACATGATTGCCAATTCTAGCCATATACCATAGGCATAAACAAGTCTGTTTCACTTTGGGTCTCTCCGACACTGAACAGACCAGTGTCTGAAGTCAAGCATAAACTGTTCCTTTACATTGCTGATAGTTTGTACTTTCCAGGGCAAATCCAGAGTCCACTTTCTCCTGTACTCCACATTCGTCAGTGAGTCACACCCCACTCCAGCAAATTATCACTCCACTTGAAAGACAAGGACAAAGAAAGCAAAGAGAACAAAGAAAGCAAAAGCAACAAAGACTAAACTCAGGCGGCCGACTGTTCAGTGTTGAACTGAGACCACAAAGCTAGGGTTTATCTGATTACCAGCTACACTCATCTGATTCTTTTTATGGTGGTACTCAAAAATAAAAATAGGATAGGACTTAACTATCCTATTGCTTTGAAAGGGAGTCCAGTGTCTTTGGAATTTAACACAAAGCATGAACTTGGTTCTACCTGCCTTCTCAGTAGCTTCTTTTATTGAGGTGGTAGTAATTCTCAGGGCTAGTTGTGGGGGGCAGTGTTACTGATAATTTAGTAACCACATAAAGACCCAGTCTGCAAAGCCTTCTTGAGGCACCAGACACATCTCCTGCTCTGATCTGTATTCTTCGTTCAGTTGGGTCGGTAAGACGACTCTGTCCTCGGGAATGCTGACTGAGGGAAGGTCACTGCTTGCTATGAAGACTAGCACTGTAAGTGTTCTCCAGTATTAGATTCCTCTCCTAGTTCCTGACATTGTAACCTCACTGGGATCCTACACTCCCTAGAAGATGCAGAGCAGACCGACTTCTTTCCAATCACCTTCTCATTCCTTTCCCCAAACTGGGAAATAAGAATTAGTAACCCAGGTGAGAGTCCATTGCTTCTTTTTGTTGAGTCACTTTTCCTTTCTTTTATTCCTTTCAGGGTTGCAATGTTAGAACACAGAATCGACCCTGGAGAGGATGATTAGTTGTCTTTTATCATCTGAGGCGCTCCCTCTTTGTTTTGTTGCAGAGTTCACTCTTTCAACAAAGCACAGAGTTAATAATAGGGGAAACACTGTGCCTAGTGGTAGGAACAGTTCACGGGATCTGGTGCAGTCCCTGTCTTCAAAAAGCTTATTGAACAGTTTCTACGAAAGCCAAAATTAAATGAACATAGAAATGGGCGATGTGTTAATTACAAATGATCGTAGTTACAAAATAGTTAGTGACAAAGCATTGGACAGAGTCAGTCATCTTTGAAAATGGATTGGTAGAGACCAAGTATGAACCTAGTACCTAAAGGGACCACAGCAGGAACCAACTCTCTATCTCCACATTCTCTACCACTGACGTCATCTCTCAGTAAAAGCACAGTGGGGCACGGATGATGCTGTCTGGGTGGAGCAATGGATGTTCCTGTGGAGTAAGTTAACGAAATACTCATATTGCCACATGACAACTTTTCTCACCCTATAACCCTGTGCTTGCCTTTAGGGAAATCCCACATATTGTTTGCTTACTGAAACAAATAGTGGCCTATTTGTTTTGTGTTGAAGAGCTCAAGTCGGGGTCTCTACTGGAATCCTACAGATCACTGATGGATCAGGTTCTTCAGGGAATGAAAATCTAGCTAGGAACACCAAATACCCCATTCATCTACTAGACACAGGCTTTGTTTAGGTACATAGCCCTAAACAATACTCAAATTATGCAGGGAGGGGGGAGGGTTGTGATTTAATGCATTCTTTAAAACTCATTGATCTGAGTGGTAAACATTAATTACTAATGGCACTCCACTTCTCCAAACTGTGTGTCCTCATCAGCATCTTCTTCTTATCTCATGGCCACAGAATGGTGTGTGCCAGAAACACCTTCTTCCTCTGTTTATCTGCTTTATATGTTTCTGACTTTTTTAATGTGGCAGGAAGGAGAGGTACTTTGAGTCCTGTTAGACAACTGCATTCATGTGTGTACTTTCTTTCTAATAGATTTTCTTTCTGTCTTTCACCATTTACCTTTTCTCTGAGCCCTTATTCTCCTATTTCATTTTTCATCCCCTGGTACTTCTCCAAACTCTGTGATACTGATGCCCCTCTCAGTGCCCAAATCTCCCACCCATTTCTGGTTTCATTTCCGCAGTGTTTAAACTTGCTTCTGAATTTGTAAAATGAATGTGCCTTTGCCTTTTATCAAATTGTTGGATTAATAAGTAGAATCATTTATCTGACTTTTGGCTAAGATCAAGTACAGAAATAAAGAGATGTTCTACGGGAGAACAACTCAGTGTACAGAAAAGTAATCACAACTTCACTCAGCATCAAAAAAATGTGCATTTATAATTGCAGGTCCTGAATTCTTGACAACAGAGTCTAGAGTTGACAGTTACCTGCACATATATACAAGATAAAATAGTAAGAAGTTGGCTCCACTTCTTCCAACTGTAGAATATCATTCAGAAAAAGAGCACATCAGATCCTAATTAAGACTCAAGGTTTGCAGTACAGTGGTTTATATTATTAATTTGCTAGCAATCCGAACTTGGTTGATATAAGCTAACTTCTACATTAACAAAAGGTTTATGTAAAGTATATTAATGAAATTGGGTGTAAAGTGCTCAGAAGGCCTGGTACATCACACTCAATAAATGTAGGCTGTCATTCTGAAAAATTTCAAACTACAGAAATCCACTTTAATTTCTGAATCCTAATAATGTATTAAAATCAAATAAAATGCATTGAAAAACTGAGCCTAGGTGTGGTGTAGCTTCACTGAGCATCATCAGGGATACAGTACTACACAGAAAGCTCCATGTAATCACAGAAAATAAAAAAAAAGATGATATCGAAGTTATCGCTCTTCAAGGAATCAGGCTCCTATAAACATGGTCTTCGTCATTGCTCACAGTTGTAAAAATACATTTTTAAAACCACTGAGAATCATATGGTCTAGCTTTTTCATTTCCCCCAATGCTAAGAGAAAGCAGTAGTTTGTAGAAAGGCTATCAAACACAATTCCATGTCCTTTAGATGGCTGTGTAACACTCCAGACCACATATCCCCTGGTGTTCCTAGCTGGAAGGAGGGGCGTGTGGCCATCCAGCCCGCTCTCCCAAGCCGCCCCCTCAGATGGACAGGAGGAACCTGTCCTGTTTTTTACATATACATATATAGATATAGGTATAGATATAGATATATACATGTATATAGATATAGCTATATAGATATATTATACTGTGTCTTTGTGAGGAAGAGGATGTTTGTCATTTCCTTAAGGCTCTGGAGTGTTGTGTTGGAGCCTGAGCAGCCCAGCCTCCCCAAGGGTCCTTTTAAGCACAGTGGGGACTTCTCAGAATAGGGGAGAGAAATCCATGAAGCAGGATGTGGTGGAAGTTCCTAAGAAATAAATATCCTCTATGTTTTTAAACCATCCTGTCTGGTGTCATCTGATTACCCTGTCTCTCAAAATCACAGTATTTCTCCCCACCCTCAAGCATTCTGGGTATCTTTGGTGGGGTGACGTCTGTTGGCCAAATGTTGTCTTCCGTATTGAATGAGGAATATCCACCCTCCTGCCATTTAGCGTCCATTTTACATCTATGTTCATTTATTGATAAGCCAACCATATTTTAAAAACATAAGTCTCATCTAGAGCACAAAGAAATTCACCCAGGTGTTTCAAGATAAACAAGATTAACTTCTTTCGTATCCGAGGTGAAAACCGCCACTTCAGCACTCTGTTCTCAGATTCCCATCACATCAGCCTTTGGACTGCTGCAGTCTGCCAAGAGCACACAAGCTAATTCATCCCTCGCTGGCCCACCCACGCTTTCTTCATACTCCCCCTCCACCCTAACCAGAATCCAAACACCATGGGTGGCAGAGAGCACAGGAGATGCATTGGAAGGTCCAGAGACTGGTCTGATGAGCAATCAAAATACATATCAGCATTGGAAGTATCCACCAGCCCCATGTACCCTTCTCAGAACCAACCGTCCCTTCCTCGGAACATTACTACAAGACTAAGGAGACCTAATCTGGTACTTAGAGGGGAAGTGCCAGGGAAACCATGGCTTGAATTTAAACAGTTTTGAAATATCTGTTCAGCATCTGAGGTCTCTAGCCAGCCTTTGAGAACCAGCCACTTTTACCAAACCTCTGGGTAAGTGGAACCAGGGCATCAGTGATACTGATTAGTCCCTTTATTTAGGTAATAAAACTAAACTGTTTTCTTAGGCACAGTAGTTGGTTTCCTTGCTAGTGTAAGCAGAAAATTGGATTCCCTGTGTTTAGACATGCTCTTTCATTCAGGTCAGAGTTGTATATTCGTAAACCTTTTTATCACACTCAATATCTACACAGGTGAGTCAGGGCTATGTTGTTTACAGTATTCTTTCCTTTAAAAGACAGCAAGACTCCGAGACAGGGGTGTGTCTGTGTGAAATTCTAAGTTTTAGTAGAGTCTTTCCCCATAAACTTTGGTTATTGTTTATGGTTTTCCTCCATTATAAACACCATAGCAGCCAGGAGACACTCTCATAAAACCTGCTTGTCATCATTTAATGATCTTAAATTTTACATTTAAATTCTGAAAAGCCGAGACTCTACTCAAGGTGTGGCATTTTCTGGTAGGCTGGGTTTTTAGGAAGTTTTGTGTTTCCTCCCCACGCTATTGTCTTCCTCCTCAGGAACCCCAGAAAGCATCATGATGCTAAATGCCACCCTGTGAAAAGGTCCCTACATGGCTCATGTAATGTATACATGCAATGTGCACAGAAGCAATAAGTGAATCCTCATACAACACTGTCTGTGGTCCATTATCATCCTTTAGGAATACAGAAGGCCCAGAGGTACAAAGTCTAAGAAATTCAATTCAAAAATAGAATTCTAATAAAAACTTTGGTTACATCAGGTATAAAGATTAAACTACAAGGCTGGTCTCATCACAAAAATATCCAGTGTAGTATTATCATTCCCTTTTTGAAGGAAAAATGGCGGCAGTATTCTCTTAGTCTTGATTTCTGCATGGTCTGGATGAGCTGTCATTCACGTTTAAATAACCTATTGCTGCAAGCTCAGGTTCTTTATCTTGGCTTAGACACATTCTCACTTTAGCTGCTCATACTCCGGTATGCTTCCCAACTCACGTCTGCAGACCTCTCACAATTACAAGTCAGAGTGCTGTATTTACATCTACAGATGAAGGAATAATTCATTAAGCAATCTCTGAGTAATGCAGCCATAATTATTCTATCTAGACGAATGCTGGTTAGGAATAGTCTGCATCCACAAACACGAAGCATTTTTTTTTATGGCATGCCGTTCTAAATCTCAATTTAGAATAACTAATAAAAATGATTCTAAATCACTTTGCAAATATAAAACTGCTAAGCATGAGCTGAATTGTTACTATCAATTAAAGCCGTTAAGGGTTTGGAGCAGAAAGATAACATCTCATCAATGCTAAAATAAGGTCAAAGCACTTCGGATGGAAAGCTAGAGGTCCGTAAGAATAGGTGGGCAGATACACTTATGCACCAAGCCTCCAATTGCTTCAGCTGCTAGATTTTTTTTTTATCTTTTCGTTTTTTTCAAAACAAGGCCTCATGTAGTCCAGGCTAGCCACATTCTTACTATATAGCCAAATATGGCCTTCAGCTTTGATGATCCAGCCTCTACCTCTCAAGTGCTGGGATCACAACCATGTGCCACCATGCAAGCTTTGTGCAGTGTGGGACAGCAAACTCGGAGCTTTGTATATGCTAGCAAATACTCTACCAACTGAGCCATAGGCCTAGCCCTGTTATGCCTTTTCATACACTATTTTTATACAAGCCTTCCAAGAATCACAATGTGCATGTTTGGACATGAGCCAACTTCTATCAAAACACAGTTTTATTGTGTTATACCAAGAAGTTTGATTATATGAGTCAGTTATGATTATAAAGTGTAAGTAGAATAGCATAGCAAGGAAACTGTGAAAGAAATGTGTGCACGCACACACGCATACACTTTTACTTCATCAGTCCATGATTATACATTAAGAACCCTTTTGTGTTGTTTGTTTGTTTGTTTTTTGAGGCTCACCAAAATTTCTGACCTAACTCACTACTTCCCACCAAAAAAGTTTGTTGACAACGCTCTGTAGATTTCTTGCCGTGGAGTTAGCCTGTTGAGACAACTCGTCTTCATTCCCACAAGGCCCAGCTGGGCTTTTATGAATAATTAGCAAAGGAACATAACATGGAGGAGCAGACTCGGCCCGTTTGCTAAAAGCCAACAGAGGCTGTGTGTACTCTTGTGATATTGGTTCTGACCACACGGTAAAGAACTATGAGGTACAGGAACACTGCAGCACGTGCTCGTGACCCCAGTACTTCGGAGGATCAAGCAGGAGGATTATTGGAGCTCAGAGCTACAGAAAGAGGAGAAAAACACTGTCTCAAAACAAGAAATAACTGTGGTGTGCAAAGCCTGTACGCATGTTTATTGCCCAGTGTGTTGGTTGTTTGTTTCTATGTTCACTTGACACAAACTGGAGTTCTGTGTCAATTTCTCAACTAAGAAAATGCCTCTACACGACTAGCCTGTAGGCAAGTCTGTGCCGTATTTCATTAGTGATTGAGTGGAAGAGCCCAGCCCACTGTGGTGGTGCCACATGCACATGTGGTCGTGGACGCTGTAAGACATCCGGCTAAGCATGCTATGCGGAGCAGGCCAGCAAATAGAACTCCTTCGTAGCCTCTATACCATTTCTTCCCTCTAGGTTCCTGCCCTGATTTCTCTGGATAAAACATTATAAGCTGTAATAATAATAATAATGATAATGATAAAAATAATAATAATAATAAGAAGAAGAAGAAGAACAACAACAACAACAACAACAACCCTTTTCTTTCCCAGGTTGCTTTTGGTCATGGTGTTTGGTCACAGCAATAGAAGCCCTGAATGAGACCAAATATTCTAGAGAGTGGACTACTCAGTGACTACAGGGAGCTGACAGCCTCTAGAATCATTGTCTTCTTTCTGCGTCTGCTTCAGTGCGGACACCTAAAGGACCTCGGTTTTCCCTTGAGGAGCATCACACCCTTCACTTGGACATTGATGCTCTCGCCCAGCTACTCCTTAAGCTCTTCCCGAGCATAACTAACGTGGGGCATCTCAGTAGAGCACAGCAGGTCACAAAGCCTGCTTGTGAGTTGATCACTTTGGCTCTTTCCCACCTGTGACTGGAGACTAACATAGACCCATTAGAAGTCATCTCTCCTGAAAGGCATGAGTTGGTCACACTCTAGTTCAATCCACATCTAGAAGGACTGTGGTGAGTCTGAACACGTGCCTCAACCATGTGCCTTTTGTTTCATTCACGGACCTGCTTGTGTTTGTTAGTGTTCCGCAGCACACTTGGTGCACCCTGACTGCTTGCTGCCAGCCTACTAGTAGCCAGACAAGGACTTAAACCAAATCTGAGGCACTGAAAGTGAATGAAATGTTTCCATCTCTTTACTGTGTACTGACCAATGGCTCGGACGAGGCTCTGACTTTCTTTTCATAGGTGTGGTACAGATAACAGAATGCTATCACTAACAAGGAGAAAAGGAGACATATTGGCTTCTCATTATCTCCCATGCCAAGTATTGAAAGCCCGTGCACATGTTCTCATTGGATGTTCTTATCAATCATTCTTCATTGCACTGAGTGACTCAACCAGGAACACACATCTTGTAGAAGACCTGGGGCTTCAGACCAAACCAGTCATTTCTCCACTCCCTAATACTTTCAGGAAGCCTACCCTTTTTTCCTAAAATGACCCTGCTCTGAGGATAAAATAATTAGCCTCTTCACTTAACAAATAAGAGAAGGGATTACAGAAGAAAGGTACAATGAGGTAAGCAGAAGGGAGAAGATAGATGTGAAATGAACACAGAAGGATGCTCAAATAAATTGGGAAACAAGTGTACCCTAAGGTGAGCATCTGGAGACATCCAGTACATACTCAACAAGAAGGACATGCCTGTGCACAAGATATTTGGTCACAGTAACAAAAGTTGTAATAGAAGGAGCCCAAATGCCCATCACAAATAAAATGGGTAAATAAATTGTAATATGTTAACATAAGGGAATCTTATGTGGATAGAAATGTTATGAACAGAGGTACATGTTAAAATTAATTATTCCCAAACATGTAATTTGGAGCATAAAAATGGCATTGAGCAAAGAAGGAAATAATGGAATAAACACAGTATGATTCTGTGTGTGTAAAAGAGAGTATGTGTGTGTGTAAGAGTGTATGTGTGTGTATAAGAGAGAGTATGTATGTGTATGTAAGAGAGTGTGTTATGTGTGTGTGTAAGAGAGAGTATGTATGTGTGTGTAAGAGAGAGTGTATATGTGGTGTGAGAGAGTATGTATGTGTAAGAGAGTGTGTATGTGTGTAAGAGAGTATGGGTGTATGTAAGAGAGAGAGTGTGTGTATGTAAGAGTATGTGTGTGAGAGAAAGTGTGTGTATGTGTGTGTGTAAGAGAGAGTGTGTGTATAAGAGAGAGTAAGTGTGTGTGCAAAAGAGAGAGTGTGTGTATGTGTATGTAAGAGAGAGAGAAAGTGTGTGTGTGTATTTGTGTGTGTATGTGTGTTTCAAACACTACAAAAACTGTATCCTATGTTTACTATGAAGTAGGAGAGGGACATTTGAGAAATATCTGCCTGGGCAATCTTCTAGATCTTCAGATGGTTGGTTGGGGTGTAACGGCCTTTGTAATTTTTATAAACTGTGTAGACTGAATTTTCTGTATGCCTTTCACACATATTTAAAGTTTTTAAACTTTTCAAAAGGAAATTTGCCATAACCGGGCAGAATATAGTCAAGAATACCCAGGAATGAGTGGCGAAAGGACTCACGAGGCAGAAAGAATGAGCTAAGGAGAGAGCAAGTGGCTTCAGGAGAAAGGGTAAATATTGATAAATACACATATTCTAATAGCTATACTGAAGAGACTGTGTGTGTGTGTGTGTGTGTGCAAGAGAGAGAGTGTGTGTGTATGTAAGAGAGACAAAGTGTGTGTGTATGTATGTGTGTTTGTATGTGTGTGCGAGAGAGAGAGATTGAGAGAGAGAGAGAGAGTGTGTGTGTGTGTGTGTGTGTGTGTGTGTGTGTGTGTGAGTGTGTGTGTGTGCTGTACTGGGATTACCAAGAGTTGGCAAGATGTCATGCAAGAGAAATTCTGTCCAGCCACTGTTGGCTAATACTTTAGGGAGTAGAATTGAAAGGCTGCAAAGCTTGCCATTTAGTGTAGCTGATTTGCTGTCACAGTGAGAAAAGTGTCTTTCTTGGGAATGCACGTGTGAGGTAAACATCAGAAAATGCTAGGCATGTGTTAAACGTGATTGTGTATTTCTATTTAAACCTTCAATCTTGTTTCCAGACACCCTTTGTCTTCACGTAGATCTAGTTTAAACCTGGTAGAGCACAGATCTTTTAGCCCACATTTGTAAGGCTGCTCAGACCCTGAAAAACTTGTGGAGCAAACCTATGCTTACCGAGTCTCAAAAGAAAGTCTTCCATGTATATGTTGATGGTACAATGGTGTACATGACACATGTGTGTCTGTGTTTGACACACATGAAGAAAAGAGTTACAGAGGTGACATTTAAATGATCATTAAGCTGTCAAGGGGACAGGTCTACCAGAGCTCTATCAGGAAACGGGGAAGGTAAACAACAACTAGACCGGCAGCGCCACACAAAGCAAGATTGAAACTGTCCTTTCGACGAACTGATTTTTTACTTGACGCTCTTCCTTTTAAAAGTAAATGGTCACGTATGATTAGTGACCACCATACTGGACAGTACAGGGTCACTTATGAGAAGGAGATGAAGTCACCTGAAGACAAGGAGGTCTTGGCATGGATGGTCACAGAGACGCATATCTGCCCCTCTAACACCCCCGATCACACCAGAACTCTCAGCCACCATCCCCAGCTTCCTTCAAAGGCATAAGAAGTTAGGAGAATGCAGAAGGAAAAAGAGGCAATCTAAGGAGAAGGAATGAGAGGGCAAACCCAGAGATTAGCGGTCCCAACCACTCAGCAACCTAAAACACAAAAGTACCACCTCGAAGACAACTTCAGATCTCAATGTCGAGGCATCCTGCCCTACACTTCTCCCGTGCTGATCTCTGTGCACCTTGAGAATTTGTTTATTGGATGCTGTTGATGGGATAAGACAAAGGGTTTGATATTTTTTTAGTCATTTTTTCTGCTTGTTATCCTGAAGGTCCTTTATAACATTTTGAAAATTGCATTTAGGTAGCGCAAGTACTAAGCTTTTGTTTGCCTTCTACGACTTTTTTAAAAAGTTAATTGTTGTCAAGATCTGTTCCCTGCCTGCACATGAGGGTCTCACATACCTACAAATCACTGCTTTTAAGCCTTGGCTCCCAAAGGAAAGAGGCTTGAAGACAGCCTCCATTTATCAGAAAAAGCACCAGGCTCCCCAGATGCACTTTACTAAATGGATCTACTACCTCTGCGCTGCCCAAACTCCGGCTTGATTTCTGTTTCTAGAGCCTGTGTTTCCCTGGGCAACATCTCTATGTACTGAAACTCACTGCTTGTACTCTGTGAATTTTCAGGGCTCAACTGTTGTTCATCACAATATAGCACAGGACAAACAAGGTGTCTTCTTCTCCAGCCATAAAACTCAAAGCATGTTGAATCATTAAAATGATCTTTGAACAGGTACATTAGATGAGTATTTATAAATACACACACATATTAAGATAGGAATTCACACTTAATCGATGGACAGTTAAGCCAGATGGCTAATTGGATTTAGGGTTTCTATTTGATGAATCAAAAAATATAATGCCATCATTGAAAGTAGGCCAGGAGATTCTGGCCCTGCCAGCATCTTCATAGTGCTAGGAAGAGAAAAGCCATTAGCGAGTAGCAAATTTCATCCAAAACTGTCAGCAGAATTGATCACACAAACTCCACGGTAAGCTTCAGAGGGGTAAAAACGGAAGCATTGACCCTTCCCAGCCCCACTGATATGGAAAGCGGTACTTGACTTGTGACATTTGTGAAGGAAGAGGAAAAGGAGAAATGGAGAAGCAAAGCCTTCAATACTAGCAGGTTGCAATCCCTGTCTAACAAGCACTCCAGCTTGATCCAGGAGATAAAGGTCTTTAATTCCCTCACACCACCTATTTTTTTTTTTTTTTTTTTATGTATTTCAAGAGAGCTGCCTTATTCCTATGCCTTTTTTGAACCAATGGTCCAAAGTCATGTGAGAAAGAAGCTGAAAACGGAAAGCTTTATCATTTGGGGGCTTCCCAAAATTATGGGGCATCTCTTTTTTGTCCCTCACAGGAGCATCTTCGTTTGCGTTAGTTTTAAGAAAATGATGGTGTCTCCATGCCAACCACTAAAGGATGAATGGTGAGAGCATTGGAGAAGAAGCCATGCCTTCTGTTGACAGCCATGCTTTTGTGGCACACCAAGCTTCTGTGGTTCCTCTGACATCAGCCTTCACAATGTGGGTCCTCTCATCCTGAAAACCTGAGGAAATCAAGTCCTGCAGTGGGTTCTAAGATGTGATTCTTTTAGACTGATCTGAGACTTGTTCTCCAGAGACATATTGGCTGCATAGGAAGAAAACTGTTCCTATTATCAGTGCTTGTCCTGACATTATAAACCTCGGTGTGTCAACTTGGGGCCTCAGAAGTTCCCTGTCACTACTCAGGAATAGAAATGTAGAAGAATGGGGACAGTTGATGGCTGCTAATGTCCTTTCCAGTCCCAAGACTGTGATTCCATGAGCTCCTCCTTTCACAACATCCAAAGGAAAGCTCTGAGCCAGGCCTCCTGCCTGAATAACTAGCCCTGGCTAGAGAGAAAAAACTGAGTCTCTTATTGGCTGACTTGAGGTTTTCTTAAGACCAGCTACTTCCCTCTCGTCACTGCTGTGGAGGTGTTCCACCTTCCCTCAAAGACAAGCAGGCCAGGCCAGACTACTGGGCACAGAGTTCAGCCAAAACTAACCCAGTGTTAGAGATTCAGAAAATGAAATACTTCCACCCCCATCCCCACCCCCACCCCCACTTTTGTGGCTACAGATAGATATGGGGTTACAAGAACTCCTTAAGTTCCCTCAGAAAATTCTGAAGACCTCTTAAATCTAGCCTGATCTAATTCTATAAGCTGAAATGTTTCATGATGTGATAAATCAGCTTGGTCTTCTGACAACTGAACTCCTGGTGTGATGAAGTCAAGCTCCATTTGTTTCCTATTTCCTCTTTCTCTGAGCCCATTTCATCATGATGATCCAGCAGAAAAACCCAAGTCCTTGGTACATCCTAGAGACAAGTGCCAGGGGGGAGGAGAGAGAGTCATCCCTGTGGTGTGTTGTGTGTGGTGTGTGGTGTGGTTTCCCACAGATGACCTCCAAATTCATCTCGATGAATGTATTCCCTCTGGGCAAAGTTAGGAAAAGGACAGGAAGAAGTGAGGAGGACCAGACCGCAGAGGAAAGATGAAGAGGAAGCATAAGGGGGAAAGAAATGAATGTTGTACACAGGGGGAAACTGAATGGAGAAAAAGGCTTCTTACTAACAACAGAATCCACTCAACTCCCTTTGCTCCAGATAAATCTCACAAGATAAAGGTCCCTTTTTAGAAAAAAGACTACAGAGCTGTTCATCCTTCCTATTTTCAGTGTCTCAGCACCGTCTCCACAGAGCTACGAGAAGTTACCACAAAGGGGCCAAGACCCAGGCTGGTGAAACACCTGTCAGGATCTAGTCCCTGTGCCTGGGGGTGGGGAGGGATGCCTAATCCTGACAGCTCTGCTGGGGTTCTTGTGTCCACTAAAACAGAAAGCAGAGGAGCCAATGAAGCCCCATAAAGTCCCAACGGGATTCCATCAGCAGATTCCCAGTCGGAGCCTCCTCTTCTGTAGCTAGGAGCACAGAGTAACAACACGCACTGTGCTATTTTGTGTTCGCCTCTCCCATGCAAGACAAAAGACACCATCAATAAGTGCTTTCCTAGTGTCGGCTTTTTCATTAAAAGAGGAAAATGTAAAAAAGCAGCCAGGTTTATGTCCAAGTTTATCTCCCCATAGTGGCCTCGGGAACAAGTGGCACTGTTCGGAGGTGTGGCCTTGTTGAAAGAAGCATGTCACTGTGGGGGTCGACTTTGGGACCCTCCTCAGGCTACCTGGAGTCAGTCTTCTCTTTGCGTTTGGAACAAGATATAGAGCTCTCAGCTCCTCCAGCGCCATGCCAGCCTGGATGTGACCATGCTTCTTGCCATGATGAGGTTCCTGCCCTGCACCTCAGAACCAGCAAACCAACCCCAATGATGCTGTCTTTTATAAGAGTTGCCGTGGTCATGGTGTCTCTTTACAGCAATGGAAACCCTAAGACATTCCCTCTTCTGTTTTTCTCCAAACATTGAACCCTAACTTGAAAGATGTATTGATCCTTTATGTTCTAATTCGCTCTAGGTGAGTCCGCAGTACATTCACCTATTTTGGGGCTGGGGATGCTGGGATTAGAGGCATGTGTCTTCACGACAAGGAAGACGTTTCTGAAAGATAATAACTTCTGAAGCCAGGGGAAGGCTTGAAGAGGGGAAGATGGTTCCAGATCAACAAGCAAAGGCACACTGCAGGATGGACAGATGAAGGCAGGACATCTGCGAAACATGAACAAGTTGAAAATGAACCCAAAAAGATAATAATGGCCCTGTGTTGTATGTATGACCAGTACGTATAGTCATGATTACAATGGGAAGTCATTCAGGAGGACGGAACAAGGAAGTGGCTGATTCATTTAGTTCTAGGATTATAACAAAGGGGAGCAAGAGTGGAAGCTGAGACTTGGAATTCATAGCAGAGACACCTAGTGGCACAAGTGAGGGAAATTGGCCACACTTGCTACATTGATTAGAAAGTAATATTGTCATGCTCTGAGGAGAAAAGGACTCAAGAGTCAGCTCCTAAGGGGAGATGGTGTGACGAAACAGAAAGTCTGAAGCAGAGCGGGGAGGCAGCTTTGGAGGAAAAAATATCAAGATGCTGGTTTTATGATGCCTATTTAAAACACAACAGAAAACCAGGAGCAGTTGGATAACTAAGACTGGAAATCAAAAAGAAACAAAAGTTGAAGATACAATTCTCATCATCACTGGCCGTGAATTTCTGGGCGGTGCTAGGGGTCAAACCCAGCTTCGCCCAAACCCAATTAGCAGGAAAAAAAACCTATATTAAAATAATCTCACTAGAAAAGATTTTCTTAAAAAAGCAGTTGTGTGCATGGTTGGTGTGGACTATATGGTTCTGAATTTAAAAAAACTAAAAAACAAAAACCTTTAAGTATAGAGACAATAAAAAGGAATGTGGAAAGGACTGGGTGACCAGAAAGGTGATTGGTATGTGAACATGGCTCCCCATATCAGCTGGAGACGCCTCTCTAACCTGGTACACACTTTGCTAGAAGTTCTAAGTTGGTCAGCTACATTCCTCCCAAGGCTCTACTGTGAAAATAGATGACACCAAACCTTTGGCTCTGGCTGTGGGGCACGGGTCCCAACAGTGAAGTACCCACCAGCTCTCTACCTTCCTGATGCTGAGATCCTTGATACAGTTTCTCATGTGTGCTGATCCCCAGCCATATCACTTCCATTTCTACTTCACGACTGTAACCTTGTTGATGTTATGAATAATAATGTAAATACCTGATATGTAACCCCTGTGTCATTCAAAGCTCTCTGGGGGTCGGGACCCACAGGCTGAGAACCATCATGAAAGCAGCTGATGAGACCCAGCTATGGTAATGAGCAGTGGTGGGTATTTAGTGAATTTGGTTTTGTTTTCAATAGGAGCTAGAAACGCACACACGGCTGGGTCACATGTTGATCACCACTGCTCTCCCAAACAGACAGTCTGTTATGCTTAAGTAGAAATGGATCACCCCGTTGACATCCTTTGTCTGTATCCTTCCTCTGGCCTTCAGCAAATCCACCAGCCTGTTCTCCGGACAAATGGAGAGTCCAGCTTTATTGGCAGAGACAGAGATGCATGAAGTACAGTGGCAAAGGTAGAAAGATCGCGTTTGTCCAGAAAAGAAAAGGTGTTTATATAATCTGTGGACCTTGAGATTAGCTGTTGAAGAGAACTTTGCTCCCTGACTGTACAAGTTCCATGGAGATAGTATGAACAGAGTGAGACTTGATACTGCAGTCATTTCTCTGGCAGGAAAGATGGAAAGACTTTGCTATGACCTTGGTCACTCCCTGTGTGTCCCACTAAGGAGTGCTCTATCCTGTAGACCCCACATAAAGGGTTACAAATAAGTTGATACTAATCATGACCATCACTTGATGTGACCACCACCTGTGATTTACCTTGTTCGTCAGGACAAGCCTTGGGAAAGAACTTGGCCTGGAAAACCAAATGGATATGAAAAAGAATTGATTAACGAGGTAGCCAGAGAATGAACAATGTTAGTATTTTAATGGGAGTGATAACTGTCCTCCACAAAGAGTTTATGTACTGACCTCTCTGACTTCATTTTATTCAGAGTGATTAATAAACAATAGCCCCATTAGTCAACTTAACTACCTGGACTGTCATTTCAAGGGCATACTAATAACGCATGAAGCCTATCATTTGGAGCCCTGCTATGCTGCTGTTGAATAAATAAAATAAAAAAGGATTTGGCATGTATATCAATGCAGCATTCCGACTGGAAGTCTAACAAGGTCTTTTACTGTGTTCCCATTACCGACAGCTACAGAATTATGACTGGTTTCCTTAGATTGTTTTTGCAACTGAAGCTTCTAGCAAAAGTAATCTTTAGCCTTTAATCTTACAAGAAACAGGAGTCTGTCCCTACGCTGGTGTGTCAACCTCATCTGTGGCTCCTTTAGTCTTCCTTATTTCCCTGTCCTGAATGATGAGCTCTGTTCTTGTCTATTCCGAGTGACCAGGGAACTGCTGACTGTCTCTCAGAGGAACTGAAAGCACACATTCCTATAGAGGATCCGTGGCCCAAGCATGCACCCACACACTAGGTTACTTCTCCCAAGACAGTGGACTTACAATCACTTGTCGGACTCTGGGTCATCAAAGACATGCTGAGCACTGAGTTCTAAAGCACAGAGATTAGAAAATCTGTGAGGAGGCTAACACTGAAGCATTGAGAGAGGGTTTGCAATGAGCATCGGACCTGTGCTCCCAAAAGTCTTGCTGGACCACACCTGAAGGCTGCATGTCCGCAGGGACAAGACTATCAAGAAAGCTCAGGATCTTGTGGTTCCCTCATGTCCACCTTTGCAGCACTACTCGAACCACTGGAGAAAAGTACTGAGAGTTCAACAATGTTACCTAAAATGACATCAAGGGCTAGACTGATGGCTCAGTGGTTAAGAGCACTGACTGATCTTATAGAGGTTCTGAGTTCAATTCCCAGCAACCACATGAGATCTGATGCCCATTTCTGGCGTGTCTAAAGATGGTGACACTGTATTCACATATATAAAATCTTTTTTCTTGATGACATCAAAGTGCTGAGAGTCTCAGTTATGTCAAAAAATGCTATGTTCTACCTGAGCCTCAGTACTTCAACAATGCACAGTACATACTGTGTTCATCTGTGGAATTCAGTCTAAATGAGACTGGATTCAAATAGCATGAGAGTTATCACTTACAGTAGGAATCCTAGAATTATAGAATCAGAGAAAAGGAGGTAGGGAAGGCAGGGGCTGAGGCAGGGGTTGGTGGGAGAGTAAGGGGTGAGAGATTGGTCAAAGGGTAATTCAGTAGATGGAGGAATAAGTGCAGGAGATATGCTGTGCACTGTGGTAACTGTAGCTAATGGGGAAGTGTGTTCTCCTGGAAATTGCTAAGAGAATGATTTTAAAATGTTCCTGTGTCAAATGTTACTTATGTTAGTTAACTTGATTTAGCCAGGCCACATATTTTTACAGATATTATAAGCACTTGATCTGCATATTTCAAAATATCATGTTGCATTCAGTAATCATGTAACGTTTTGACAATTAAATAGTCAATAAGCAGAGAATACATAAACACCATGAAGTTAGTCAGGCCAAGATTCTAGACACAGTAAAGAACAATTTTAGTTTTCTGTCTTGTTGTAGGGCTTCCTGGAATTCAGCCATGGACTCACCAGCAAATGTGATCCCCCAGGAAGTCCTGCCCATGGTCTCCTGACACAGGTCTTCCCCTCAGGAAGATGCTTTATCGTCCTGCCTTTCAACTTGAACTTGTGTGCACAGTGTGTGCAGCTATGTGTGTGTGCCCAGTAGCATTCATTCCCATGTAGGTAACTGCCCAAAGTTACCAGCATGCTAGTTAAACACAATTATTCCCATTTGTGAAGCAGGACTAGGGTCCACCATGACTGGATCAACTTTGGGGACAGTGCAGCCTTAAACTTCAAAAAACAAATGTAAGAAACAGAGTTGAGAAGTTGCTTACACTCCAAGCTGTAGTGCTGGAACACCTTGGGCCATGCTAAGAACGCCGGCAGGAAAAAGCTTTGGCTTC
Source organism: Micromys minutus (assembly GCF_963924665.1). NCBI lineage: Eukaryota > Metazoa > Chordata > Mammalia > Rodentia > Muridae > Micromys > Micromys minutus. The sequence continues at coordinate 142,203,207 of NC_137969.1, read as the reverse complement.
TGAGCTGCTAAGCAAACCCATCTTCTCTCATAGTCACGAGACTGAGAGCTGGAACCAATCAGTGAGGGAGGAACACACCAGAAAATATGGGATTGGTTGTGACACTTAGAACACATTCTAGGTCCCACAAAGAGGATGCAGATGTAAAGTGAAGGTCCTCATCCCTTGCCAAATGGAGGTCCCTCTTGGCAGGGAAAACTGGTCAAAACACCAAACATTGTAAATAGACACCGTGGTCAAGGTTATGTCATAATGAAGACTTACCTGGACCTAGCTGAATAGCTTGTACATAAAAAAAAATCTTTTACATTTAAAAAATTATTGCAATGAGGACCCTTTTACTTGTATTTCCATGTGAAATCTACTTTCAGAGATGATTTATGCATATGTCTCCCTCCCTGGTCTTCTAAACACCTTGACAAATGTCCACACACTAAACACCTTGACAAATGTCCACACACCTAGGCGCATTCAGGTCTCTGTTTGAAAACTAAAAATACAAGGAAGGCTGCAGAGTGTGGGAGGCAATCTCCTGAAAACTTCTTGGGGGACAGAGGGGGAATTAATAATGTACCAACAAGGCAGGGCTGGGCATTTGGTAGCTGCCAAGAGGACAGAGTCTGGCAAGACGTTTAGTCCTTGGGAGTTCTTGAGAGGAAGTTTAAGTAATGTGGTTTCCCTGTTGATATGACGTCAGTGATACCCATGAGAGGTAGGGAGCCAACTGCACACACCTAGTGCTGCTCACTTCCTGGTCCTCTCCTCCGTGGAACCCTGGCCCTTGAACCTGAGCTCTCTTTGCTCTGGCAGAAATGGTACCATTCTAGTTTTATGACAAAGCCTAAATGAAGTTTGGCAGCTTCAGCTTCTGACTCCAGGGAAGAGTTGCCATACTCTAAGACACCTGACTGCTCTATACCACCTAGTTATAAGGAAACCCAGAGAAGTCACAATAAGAGGCCACGTGGAAAAGAACTTAGAAACTGCCGGCTGAGGTGGCCTGGGCTGATGCTCCAGGAGAGCAGCGAGGTCTGAGACCTGAGCCATCTTAGAGACAGAATCACACTCCTGTGCTGCAGAAGAGCCAACTGAAATAATCAGGATCTAATAAGTGGTCACTGCTTGAACCACTGTGTGTTAAAGAAAACAGGTAACAAGTGTGAGGCCACTCTATTTAGGAGACAGGACACAAGCAGGATCAAGAGATGATGTCCTGATGTTTCCCTTGTCACTTTCCTAACGTTTCTATGTTTCCTAGGGCTCAGAATAAATGTCTATAAGTCACACCCCTCTAACAATGAAATGCCACCCATTCTTTGGGTGTAAGCTGGTACTCAATACAAACCTCTCCCTTTGATGTTCAGGGATACCAGGCTGCTACATTTCCCACATGTCCATCCTCACGAACTATGGTGACCCCAACCATTTCTCTGTCTTGTGTGTGCAATAATCTATACAGGAATGTGCATGCTATATGTATCCATAGACGTTAAAAAGCAGCAGAAGCTATGATTTGCAGATGACTTAGGTTCTGTCAACACTTGCTGTAAAAGAAACACTCTTGAGAAAATCCCAGCACAGTGGAGCTGATAAAGTGTCCCCTAAAGGACTTGTTGGCTTTCACCTGATACTATACAATGTCAGGATGCTGTTGTCATGGCCTTAAGTCATGTGCACTGTCTCTGTCTATCCCTGTGCATCAGGAAGATCCGAAGTATTTATAACACACAGACAAAAGCATTAAGTACTGTCTGAGGAGTGGTATCCCTCCAGCCGAAGCTGCAGGTATGAGAACAAGCTCAGGGCCTGCTTCCTTTGCCATAGGAATAGATGGCTTTGAGAAATTTAAAAATATTTTTTGCAACTTCCTTTAAGCTGAGACTCGCTGTCAGCTGAAACACATTTCTGAGCCCCCCCGTCGACATGTGTCTGGAGAAGGGGTGGATTAATAATAGCTTACATTTCTACAGTGCTTTTTTATCCCCAAGGATCCTAAAACAGGGGAAACAGGCTGAGTCTTTTCTCCTTGTTTAAAGAAAGAACCCTAGTGAATTTCAAAGCAGTCTCAAACACTACAAGTAACTGCAAAGAAATTTACTTTTGTAAAGTGTCAGGACATAATTATTATTTTTTTCTAAACTTAAGTAGTATTCGCATCATTCCTGGGAGCTCACAAAGAAGTGCCACCGTCACATTTCACAAGCCTATCATCTCTCTCCAACAAAGACAGTTGTGGTGCCAGGAGATTTAGAGACATGGCGGGTGAAAAGATTAAAAATAATAATAATAATTAACAGCGCACAGGGAGCTCCATCTGGAGCATTTGATAACACAGAGGGAGACAGATACAGACGGGAACAGGTGGGCGGTGTGAGTAGAATTCATCCTGATCCCACGGGCTTAGGACCCCAGCCATGCTAGATTAGTGCCGGCTTTGATTCTTTCTGTTCCCTGCTATTCAAACAGAACAAACAGGCCAGAGCCATCACATCTTACCGGTGTCCAGTGTCTGCACAGTCTCTGGATCAGGTATTACCTTGCCTGGCATTATGACGTGGCCAGTAATACATTTAACGGTGTTTGGTAATCCTAGATTAATACATTTCATTCTCTAAAGCACAGATTCTTCCTCATCCTTTGCCCAAGTAATTTGCATACACTTCTGCATAGTAATTTCAGTTACAATGCTGCTTATTCTGAGCCTTGCCTCTGATTGGCGGCTAATTAGAACCCTGAGATGCTGGCAGGTGTTGAGATGGAAAGACAGTAACAGCACACACAATGGCTTTGTAACCGTCTGTGTAAGAGACACAGTGCCTAAGTATCTCTTGCCTTTAGAATGAGTATGTCCTTAATTCTAGAGGCTTCCTGAGCAAGGAGGACCTCTGCTGTTAAAAAGGAACCACCTCTTTGGAAGGAAAGAGCAAGCAGAAAGATACTTTAAAAGAAACAGGATTCTTTTCTGTTGACTTGTTTCCTTTGAGTAGAAGGGGCAAGCTTCCAGGGCAGACAGCTCTCATCCCTGCACCGTTCCTAGCAAACATGGGCTTATGGTTAATAAGGCTGAAAGCAAGTGGGTGGGAAGTTGGCAAAAGGGACAGCGTCCATTGCTCAATGACTCTGAGTGTCACTTTCTCTTTAGTGTCATAGTCTGAGGCGCTACTGTATAACACGCACATCAGATTGATCGAGGAATGGCATTTCCAACATGCCGAATGCAAGGGGAGAGTATGTGTACTGTGTCACTGAAGGAAAAATCCTGTCATTGAGACTGCTTCCCTTACTCACCTGACAAAGTGCTTTGTGAATTCCAAAGATAACTTCCTCAACCTGATTTTTCTCCAAAAAAGGGGTATTGACTGTCCAAAAATTCACAGAAGATCTCATATTCTCATAGACTTGGGCTCAGTGGGGTATACAAAAGCATCAAAGAGGGCTTTGGCTTTGAGAAACTCTAAAATTAAAAAAAGAAATAAAAAATATATATATATATTAATATATATTAACAATTATACACACACACACACACACACACACACACACACATATATATATATATAAGCTGCAGAGAGAGCTTAGCAGACCAGAAGAGAGAGCATTCCAATGCAGAAACTGGAGTTGAATTTCCATGGATAAAAGACGTTAGCAAAGATGTGTTTGAAGGATTGGAAATAATTCAGGCCAGCTGAAGAGACAATGGTCCTTCAGGGTCTCACTTAGCTGCAGTTGAACAGTGAAGGTGTTGTCACATATAACTGTGACACGTAAAAATAATAGAACGTGAAAGTGAGACAGAAACTGGTTTGTAGCTGTAAGAAACCCTCGTAGGTATCAGACATCTGTATACGTATTCCCACATCCGCGCATCCACAACTGCATCCTCGCATCCGCACACCCGCATTCACATCTGCACCCGCATCAGCTACATCTAAATCTACATCTACACATGCACATATATATGCATATATGTATAACATATGTAGAAGCAATTAATGAAAAAGGGGGCCATGAATTTTAAAGACAGTGAGGAGGAGTGTATGGAAGGGTTGAGAGGGAACAAAGAGAAGAGTGAAATAATGTAATCTCAAAAGGCTAATATTTTTAATCACAAATGCGGCATTTGGTTGTGCTTGAAAGGCTCCTCACCAACATATTTTAACTAAGCCATGTTATCATTATGTGAAAAAAATTCATCGCTGTTCCTGTGCTTACAAGGCACAAACCTGCTACATACAACACTACAACCAATGGCTGTGCACGTGTGTGTGGTCCAATATCCCGAGATCCGACATGTCTAGATAAAATAACAAAAACAGCCACCACCAGAGTAAACAAACTGGGTAAGTTCCTCCTATACATATTTATCAGCAAGTCAAAATTCCTCACTAAGTCATAATATTAGTTACGTTGTATGATTATCTAATTATGCCACAGCAACATCAATTTTTAAATACACTTGAATTTTCTCATATCTCTCAGTTCCATTTGCTTGAAGAGAATTTAAATTTGCACCTGAACAATAAAATATAAATATCACCAAAGTGTTGTATGTAGAAAAGCATAAAGGACTTTTATAAAATGTGACAATATTTCTAAAAGCCTGAATAATATTACTAGTAGCAAATTATTTTCAATAATAAAAAAATAGATTTTGATCAGCTATGCTGAAGGAAGAATAAGTTATCTTTCAATCTTTAAAATATATTCAAAACAATTGTCACATAAAAAGATGATCAAAGAAGAGGTAACTAAGAGTACTTGAAAATATCATTGGCTTATAAAATTATCACTTTCCAACTCATTGTTTATGAAATTCCTTGATTTTCTAAAGTGACTATAGGCCAGAGAGATAGGTTACTGAATAAAGGCACTTGCCACCAAGCCTAACAACCTGAGTTGCATCTCCACTGCGTGTGTGGTGGGAGGAGAGAACTGAATCCCACGAGTGTGCACCGTGGCAGACACGTGCATGCACACACACACATGCACACACACACAAGTCAGCATATGGCTGACATGTTGTGATTTCTTTTCTTATGGTAAGTAAAAACGTTGGGCTGACTTTGTACACTCAACTTTATTATTTTTTCTTTTAAACAGAGCTTCATCTCAAGTTTTAGAATCATGACACCTGAATCAGTCCACTAACGCTTCTAAATATTCTGCTAATCCAGTGCCCTGACATCCCAAAGTCTCAAATACAATACACACCTACAGTAAAATCTGTTGTTAAATAAGACACTTAGGGGGCTGGAGAGATGGCTCAGTGGTTAAGAGCACTGACTGCTCTTCCAGAGGTTCTGAGTTCAATTCCCAGCAACCACATGGTGGCTCACCACCATCTGTAATGGGATCTGATGTCCTCTTCTGGGGTGTCTGAAGACAGCCACAGTGTACTCGTGTACATAAAATAAGTAGATCTTTAAAAAGTAAAAATAAAAATCAGACACTGAATGCATGTTTTAGATGGCCCTGTCAGCCATTTTGAATCATTTCTGTTAGCTCTGATGACTTTCATTGATGTTGCTATGCAATATGAAACAAAAGGCAATCGTGGTAAGTGTAGACGCCCTTGTTGTTCTCTTATACAGTTACTGTTTGTGGTGGTTTGAGTACATTTAGCATCCAGAGACTCCTGTATTTGAATGCTTGGCCATAAAGAGTGGTACTATTAGGAGGTGGAGCTCTGTTGGTGGCTTTGTTAAAATAAGTGTCACTGTAGAGGTGGACTTTGAGGTCTCCTGTGTTCAAGTTATGCCTTGTGTGAACACAGTTTCCTGCTCCTGTCTATGGATCAAGATGTATAACTCTCAGCTCCTTCTTCAGCACTGTGTCTGCCTGAATGCTGCCATGTTTCCTGCCGTGATGATGATGCACTAAGCCTCTGAAACTGTGGGCCAGCACCAATTAAATGTTTTCTTTTTGTTAGGGTTGCTGTAGTCATAATGTCTCTTCAAAGCAGTGAAACCCAAATCAAGACATTATTCTTTTGATCTTTCTTTCTGATATATTTTTAATATGTGTTCCCACAACAGAAACCATTTAATCAGTAAACCCATAACCAAAACTGAGTATGGCTCACACGTCTAACCCCAGCACTCAGAAGGCTAAGGTAGGAGGAACACGGTGAGTTCCAGACCAGCCTGGGCTACGTAGGCACCTGCCTCAGAAACAAAAGTTATCAGGGCACAGAGATGGCTTGGCAGTTAGAAGTGTGTGCTGTTCTTGTAGAGGATCAAGATCAGTTCACAGAACTCTCATCAGAAGCCTCAGAACCACCTATGACTCCAGTTACTAGGGAGCCATTCCCTTCTTCTAGCCCCCATGGGTCCCTCACACATGTGAAACACATAAACTCATACAGACAAATTCATATAAACATAAAAAAATATCATTTTAAATCTTAAAAAAAATCAATCAACCTATAACCATATGCATGTAAATCAAAACCCATAGTGGTGAAAGGGTGGTTAACAAGAAGCAAACGAGATAGTTTGCTATCCTCTTAGCACTTTGGAACACTCCCCATAAGAGAGACACAGTCGTCTAACATATAATCTGAAAGGGAATTCCTGTTTTAGTGAGATATTAGCAAAGTTCAATTTCTTTTAGTTAAATTAGACAGATGTAATCGTTCACATAATACAAGAATGTTTTTAAATGTTCTTTTTTTTCTATTCCAGACTCTAGCAGGTTGTTCTTCACTAAGTCTGCTCACATTAGAGATCAGAACATAGAAAGCTTTTTTTTTTCAAATATTTATTTTTACTATTTTAATTATGTATATGTTAGGGGTGACTATGGCCAATGAGTGTAAGTGCCCTAGAAGCCCCATCCCCTCCCAGCCTGGTCCTCTGTAAAAGCAGTACTCCCTCTTAGCATTGAGCCATCTCTCTAGGCCCCCAAGAGAACTTCTTTTAACAAAGAAGAAGTGGTTAGTGGGAGTGGAAAGGAGAGGATAGGAGAGGAAGAAAGGAAGGGAGAGGAAGAGAGGGGAATGGAGAGAAAAGGGGAGAAAAGGAAAGGAAGAAAGGGGAAGGGAAGCTACTAAAGATTTTTGAGCAAAGGAGAGACATCGGGGCAATATTAGAGACAGTTGAGGTGTTCAACTCAGTTTAAGAGGTAGAAGAATGAGTTAGAAGGCCAGTCTAATGATGCTGAGTGAGGGAATATGAGTGAATTCTGTAGTCTTAAAAGGAGGAGGAAAAAACAGGAACAAGAGCCACAGATGTGACAAGAAAAAATGTGTAGGATTTACAGCTTGGCTGTTGAGTGAGGGACTGGGACACCCGATGACCAGACTGTGTGTGTCCCCTGGGAAAACAGGGAGCTGAATGTCACAACCCGTCAAATAAACATACTAGAGAAGCATAAGCAGTGTGTACAAACATACCAGGAGGCTGTCTCATTAAAAGACAAAAGCGCCAAAGCCGACCCTGCGGAGCTAGCCAGGAGGACTCAGCAAAGCAGACACGGTGGAAGCGGCCCACCCTGCTCCTAGTGAATGCTTTCCGTCAGAACTTCGCAAAGTCTTTAATATTCAGTTTGTAATCAAATTGGATGAGAAAATACTTTTATTCTAAAAGTCCTCAGTGAACTAGATTATTCTCCTTGTTAATTGACTGGAAGAGTGAAGTTCAAGAACTGAGAATCGGGGCTGGAGAGATGGCTCAGTGGTTAGGAGCACTGACTGCTCTTCCAGAGGCCCTGAGTTCAAATCCCAGCAACCACATGGTGGCTCATGACCATCTGTAATGGGATCGGATGCCCTCTTCTGGTGTGTCTGAAGACAGCTACAGTGTACTCATGTGCACAGAATAAAAATATAATTCCTTAAAAATACTGAGAATCAAAACTATTTCATGCTATTTAAAATGTATATGATGTTAAACTACTTTTCAACATGGAAGCATTTTCTTTCATTGATCCTTTTAATATTATAACAATACTTTGTGTTAAGTATTAAATAAAATCTCTAATCAGGCTACGTAGCCTCTGATTCTTCTCTTTGCTATCATACTTCAACAATTCAATGGTAACATCAAAAGCTTTTTAAAAAATTGTTACATTTTCATTTGACATATTTAACTATAGCCTTCCTTATAGAGTGAGAAACAGATATTACCCTGTGTCTTATCAACCCCCATCCTGTCAGAGAGAGGTATATCCAGTGCTATACTGTAGCTTGTCTGCAGGTGTGTGTGTGTGTGTGTGTGTGTGTGTGTGTGTGACTGTGTGTGAGTATGTGAGTGTGTGTGAGAGAGAGAGAGTGTGTGTGTGAGTGTGTGTGTATGTGTGTGTGAGTGTATGTGTGAGAGTGTGTGTGAGTGTGTGAGTGTGTGTGAGAAAGAGAATGTGTGTGTGAGTGTGTATGTGTGAGAGAGAATGTGTGTGTATGTGAGTGTGAGTGTGTGTGTGTGAGAGAGAGAAAGAGTGTGTGTGTGTGTGTGTGTGTGTGTGTGTGTGTGTGTGAGTGTGTATGCAGCACTCAATTGTGTCAGGAGAATGCAGGCTAGTTCTTAGACACAACTACTTTTAAAAATTGCACAAACTTTTGTCTGATGTCATTAAAATAATGATGTTTCCTTCGTTTCCATAAGACATTTCCTCTGTTATTAGACATTGCTATTACCTGTGTTCTTGGTACTACTTATGTGCACTGTGTGCGCACAGCAGAAGTGTTACTTGACGCCACAGCACTGGGCATGTCTTCCAGCTCTATTCAGGGATATGGTAGTCTGATGAAAGCTTTAGTGGGAATGTTTCATTAAAATACCAAAATCCACACTTGACTGACTCTCTGGCTTGTTAATTTGGGGGGAGGGGTGGGGAAAAAAGGAAACTCAAATAATTTAAATAATTGAAACTTAAAAATGTTTTATCCTTTACGCTGTAAACAGTACAACATATAATGAAATGTTTCCCCCATTGTTATCAAATATGTTCATTTTAGCAAAGAATGTGCTCATTTTCTTAGTGAATGAGTGGAATACTTCCGCATGCATCACCCTGCCATTCATTATTTCCTGAGGTAAACAAGAACACAAATAACATTTAAAGCAGAAATGTCTTCTGTCAGCTATAGCCATTAGCTGCCTAGACTTCAGAGAAACCAGAAAAGCAGTGTGTTAGAATATGTTACTATGAAATTTACAATAAAAAATGTTGGTTTTTATTATTTGTAAATTATAGGCTATATATCCTCTTATGGGTTACATATAAAAAGTATAATTAATATGTACAAATATGCATATTTGGAGTACTTCTGTTAAACTTTTGCTAGTATATAACTATTTTATTAAATTAAGCAGTATTTGCATAATATGAACATACAAATTTTAGGTGAAGTTTTTAAATAGCACCTTATCTTGTTTGTCTTAGGGTTATTATCTTTTTATCTTTAGAATCTTTACCATATAGCTCTCGATTTTTTTATTTCTTGGGCCATCGCTGACTTAAAGCAACTGCGGATCATCACAGAATACATAAAGAAATAATTGTCTCTTTGATCACTGTGCATGTGTCTTAGAAAACTTGGATTGATTGTGTATTTAGCTGATACTGAAGCAGTTTTCATGGGATAGTGTGTGTGTGTGTGTGTGTGTGTGTGTGTGTGTGTGTGTAGCCCTAACAATGGAGAGGCAGGTAGACAGAGGATGCTTATCAGGGCCTTTGGGCCAGACAGTGAGAGACTCCATCTCAAAAACTAAATAAAATAGAGTAATTGTGAACAACACCCAATTTTGACTGACTTGCATTCATATGGCCACATACACAAGACACAACTGTCACAGAAAAGCACCTTCCCCCCAACTTCCTCACCACAGAACAACAGTCAATAAGAAACAGATTGATTGTTTATAATAAGTCACGTGGAAGCAAATTCTGCATCAGCTCTCAAGTCCTGCAGAGTGCAAGAGTGTCTCACGGTTGTTGGGTGTGCTTCCATTCATTATAGGGTCTGGGGCTAGTCATTTCATTTTTGTGTTACTTTTTTCCTTCAGCACATAAATTTGATGTGATAATAAAGTCTGTGCACTTTGTAGCAGGAGTTATTACAGAATGACATCGTGCACAGCTGACCTGTAATCCCTGTGCTAAGGCAGAAACTGAGGCAAGAGGAGCAGAGTTCAAGGCCAGACTAACACGGGTGTCTGTTTCTTAAAGGTTCATAGACATACACTTTTTATTATGTACTAGAATTGTAATAATTTTAAATTTTCAGGAGTAGAGCCATGTCATTCCAGACTCTAATCCAAACCATTTCCCTTTTGTATAAAACTACAATGTGCCTGCCAATCACTAACTCGGTGACTCCCTGATCCAGGGACGATCTTTCACTATGCTTTAAGCTTCTATGCGTTCTCTATTAATGTACAAATCTACTGCAATTAAAGATTGAAAGGGAACAGAGTCCAATGGAAAATGTACAAGGAAGCTGGGCAGAATGTAATTTAATTATCAGAGCTGGAATCTGTCCAGAGCTCCACCTGCCATAAAGTACCCTGGGATTTTTAATGACCACAAGTGGTCAGGATTCTTGTTTTACGGTTTGTCCAATTAATTTCCAAGCATGTCTTCTGCTGTGGCGTTAGGTGAAGGAACTGGGGAATCTTCTCTGCTAATAAGGAACCTGGGGACTTAAACTAGTTTCCCAGAGGACTTTTTTAGGTACCCAGATATGTATGCACAATCATATAAACACACACTTAATAAGAAGTATTTCCATCACAGGTAACAGGACACAGACATCTCTTTTCCATCAAATTTGGGTGAGACTATGTCTACAGACCATGTCAGATTCAGATTTAAACGATGCTGGACTCTGGGAAGATTCTAGCACCTGCCTTTGTGATGGTCGAGTGGAGAATGCCCAGCTTGCCTTGTGCACGCCCGCTGCTCTCTGGAGGAATTCGCCCTCATAAGGTTTTCTTTCAGAACCTTGAGACGAAGTGTCAAGGTGAAATTTCAGTGTAAAACTTCTCATTTCTCATACTTTCTATGAATCAACTACTGTGTCACTCAGTTAATGCTCTCTGTAAAGTGAGGTCCATGGGTCCTAACATCATGAAAATAAAGCTGAGAAATTACCACTGCTGTGTATTTTCCCTAGTGAAAACTAGGAAGGTCCAGTGGCTACAAGCACTTGCTGTTCCTCCAGGATCAGTTCCAGGCACCCACGTAGGGTGGCTCCGACCTTTCTGCGCTCCAGCTGATGCCTCTGTGCTCCGGAGGCAGCTCCGTTCATGTGCACATACCCGTAAGTACATAGACACACACATACACACAATACAAACTGAAGCCTTTTCTGACTGAAAGGCCAGCTCTATGGTGCCTAGACATCGCTGCACAAGACAAATGCCTCGATATTACCTCTGACACGTATTAAAAATCAGACATTTCCAGAGTGGAGCTCATGTTGAGTCCATCACAGTGAGTAAGTATGGATTCAGGTATTTGAAGTTTAGTGAGCCCTGAAAGTCTGTCTGTCTGTCTCTCTGTCCATATTTATTTGTTTATTTATTTATTTAGGCTACCTTTGCAGACAACAACATGTGATTACGTAATTTTAAGAAGAAATCTCTATTGGTCCATCATGTATAATCTATGTGCTGTCTTTCTCCCATTACTGTGTTTATTTTCTCTCCTGAATAGCTTTAGCCCCCAGCATTGCAATCAACACGTTTAATTTCTTCTTCTTCGGGAACTACTGTGTCAAATTACTTTGGGATCTTATTAAAATTCAAGCTAATTAACCTAACCATATTTATTCTCACACTCAGATAGAATGAGTAATTCATGAGGGACGTAAAACTTCAGACACAAGGGAAGTTAAGATGCCTATGACGCAAATAGAGACATTAGAAAAAGATGACTGGACAATTCCAAACTAACTGCTACTTTTCCCTGTTACTGTAGCTGATCTCCCAACATAATGTTTTGCTTTCAATGATGGGGGAACAAGCAGTTTGAAGATGTTACAGAAACCTGGTCTGATAGCCAGGGTGGAAGTAGACAGCTTCATCTTACCAGTGTAATTGAGGTTTTTATTCACCTGTAAAATGAGGCGCTTGCAGAGTGAGATCTCTCAGCTTCCTTCTTGCTCGGAACTGCCAAAAGTCCGTGAATTTAAGAAATTTAGTTCTGATGAATGTGCAAAATGAGCAGGCACCTGCTACCCTCAGACAGAGAAGAAGCATGTGACTTAAAATGAAGATCTGTTTCTGGGCCAAATCAGAGTTGGCAGATTTCTCCCAGTACTGAGGGGTTTCTAAATTACAGAGTTGTCAGTGCTAAAAACTGCACAATCCAAAGCAACCTAGGGTGACTAGACACCTTATAGACACCCAATAGGCACTCTATAGAAAGATCCCGAGTTCATAAGATATAAATGTAGTTTTTAATGTTGTAAATATAGTTTATATCTTGACACAGTGAAAGGTAATCTAGAATTTCCAGATTTAGGTCACACTTATGGGACATAAAAAGTTACTTCTAAACGTGTACATGTATTTGTGTGTGTGTGTGTGTGTGTGTGTGTGTGTGTGTGTGTGTGTGTTACTGGGGACCAATACCAAGGTCTTACACATGATAGGCAACTGTCTTTCCACTGAGCTACATCCTGTTCAGTTCAGTTCAGTTCAGTTCGGTTTAGTTTAGTGTCTCACATAGGCTTTACTAGTTACTGTCTCACTAGCTAGCCCTGAACTCATGCTGTAGCCCGGATAGGTGTTTAATCCATAATTCCACTACCTTAGCCTCCCAGATAGTTTATTCCTTCTGCTGTCAAGTTCAGATACTTCCAAAGCTCAAAGTATTCCAGTCATGGTTAAGAGATAAACTATGGGGCTGGAGAGATGGCTCAGCGCTTAAGAGCACTGACTGCTCTTTCAGAGGTCCTGAGCTCAAATCCCAGCAACCACATGATGGCTCACAACCATCTGTAATGGGATCTGATGCCCTCTTCTGGTGTGTCTGAAGATAGTCATAGTGTACTTATAAATAATAAATAAATCTTTAAAAAAAGAGAGAGAGAGAGGGAGAGGGAGAGAGAGAGAGAGAGAGAGAGAGAGAGAGAGAGAGAGAGAAACTATGATCTGAAAGTAAAAGGATCCTTATCCTTTTCAGGTCAGGAATGAGTTCAATAATGTGCACAGGAGCCCTTGAGAAGGAGTGTAGAGAGATATCTTCACTAGAAAGGAACCTGAGTGGGGACATTATTGTACCAAATAATAATGATGATGATAATAGTAATAATACTAATAACAAAACTTCAAACTAAAAGCCTATCAGGAAGACAATTATATTAAAAGAATCTAGTTTCTCCTTAACAGAACCAAATACATACAAATAAATCCAGTTGACTTTTTCTCCAATACACACAATTTTACCTAGCAACTATACGCAGTAGTTAGCTTCCCGGCCTGTATTTCTAACCCTCATGCACACATATTCCATGGACTTTAAGCAAGAACAAGAATTAGGTCAGGGTTCTTCTAAATTTTCATAAGATTTTGTCTTAAGGTTAACATACTAGGAAGCTTAAGGCACACTGTGCCGAGAGGGTTCCCCGGAAGTTGAGGATTAAAAGGCAACAGTGTAACAGTGTTCTTTCTCCTTTGAACAACGATTGAGTCTAAGGTAACAGTGCTGAGCTTCAGTAGGTTAAGGTTTGCAACTTCCAGGCCTGGGTGGTAAACTGATTAGTTCTGACCAATCCCAGCCCTGCCTCTCCTCCTCAGGCCCACCTGCTAGCAAATGGGCTGTGCCTGTGTTCCCAGCAGTGAGGTCTTCCAAGTGCCAGAAATCTCTGATCTCAGAAGCCTGGCAGCAGCCTTAGCATCTCCCTTCAATGGAGTGAACTTCCACCTCTCTGGCTTCCAGAGTGTCCAAAGGGCTGGGATGCCCCTGCTCCTTCCCTGCCCTCCGCTGACCTCAGTCCTTCTTAGGAAAAAATTAAGTGTATAGCACCTACTCAGAGTGTGGTACATCTAGACCTTAAATGATTAATAATCCAAGAACTAGGAATATAGCCTTGTGGTTATTTTTGGTATCCAAAGATCATTATGTTAAATCTATACACACCAAGAAAACTGACTATTTCCGTGTTACCTTCTGTTCTACATGTACTTTATACTTATGGTAACTAGTGGGATTTCACTGCATGCAATCAAACCTCTAAAAGAATTGCCAAAATGCTTTTAAAAATCTGTACATGTATCTTTCTTCTTTAAATAAAGTTGTAAGAAAAAAAACTGCATCTGTGGTGGCAAGAAGAATGTCGCTGTGACAATCAGTCTTTTCATCTTGTACCTGTGATGGGAAGGACCAGATATAACAACCAGCCTTGTCAACCTGATTTGTTTACATTCCCAGGGTCTTACACTTAAGAGATTTCCTTGAGTTTTAGAAGAGACTTTAGACTTTGAAGTTGTGTTTGGACGCTTAAAGATCACGGGGATGTATTCAAGAGTAGACCGTCAGGATTTAAAAGTGATCCGTTAAGATGTGTTGATAAGGGTTGGGCTGGTGACAGTTAATCTTGATTATTAACTTAACAAGATTACAAGCCTAGGGAACCAACCTCAGGGAGTGTCTGTTGGGGCACTTCCAAGGAAGTATGACTGGCTTCGAAAGACCTTCCTTGGGGTTGAGAGACACCAGTGCACGGACTGGGGTGACTGGCACTTACTTCACTCAACTTCCTGGTAGCAGATGTACCGTGACTGGCTACTCAGTGTCCCTGCCACTGTGCCATTGCCACCCCGGCTTTCGTGAACTATACCCTCAAACCTTGAGTTAGAATAAACCCACCTGCCAAAGGGTGCTTTGTCTATGCAAAAAAAAAAAAAAAAAAAAAAAAAAAAAAAAAAAAAAAAGGCTAAGTAAACAATAAAATCATCCTACATGCCTACGGGAGGGGTAGGTTGGAGGAATCCTGAAAAGGACAACTCAGACTGACCCTGAGCTCAGAGGTAGCCTATGCTGCCAAGTGGGACATGCCTTTAACAATAGCATTTAGAAAGCAGACAGAAGAATCGTGAGTTCAAGTCCAACCTGGTTGTATACAGTGAGTTTGAGGCCATATTAAGCTATACATAGAAGACTTTGTCTTATGTAGATTTTTTAAAAGTAAAATAAAATAAAATAAAATAAAATAAAAGCAGCAGATTCTGTAGAAGGAAAAAATCTGATTTTCATTCTTTTTTTTTTTCCCTTAGAGATGACGCAGTATTAATTAAAGCATCCATGTTTCAACAAGAACAACAACAAAACACAGAGCACACAAAGAAACAGGAAAATATGCTCTGTACAAAGGGAAAATAATAAAAGCTGTTCATTAGAAATACGAGAGGACAAATCTGACAGGCGTGTTTTTAAAACTTGTTTTAGGGTAGAAGGTATAGCTCAGTGCTAGACAATTATCAGACTGTTTCTCATCAGAATTTCAGGATACCATGGTGGCAGAGATGCTCAGCAGGTAAAGGTGCTACGCAAACCTGATGACCTGAGTTCAGTGTCCACAGCCCACACAAATGCCAGATGTATGCAGTATCTATAATCCCAGGGCTCCTACACCAAGACAGAAGAGTCCTCCCGAAGTTCTCAGGCCAGAAAGCCTAGAGTACATTGTGCAGGAGAGAGAACAAGAGAGATCATGCCTCAACAAGGCAGAAGGGAGGAACAACCCGAAAAAGTTGTTCTTTAATTTCCAAGTGTGCACTGTAATGCATATGTGCTTACACACACACAGGCACACGCACACACACGCACACAGGCACAGGCACACTCAGATGCACACACAGGCACACACACACACACACACACACACACACACTGGGGAGTGGAGGAAGAAAGACAAAAAGAAAACAAAATAAAAAATAAACTTGGGGCCACCTAGACCAGCAATTCCCAAAGGAACAGGCCTGGTGAGAAGTTGATCCGAGTAGCCAGGGGGCAGAGAGATCTCTGCCGAGTGCGCGCAGAAAGTGCGCCCCTGCCCTGCCTGATCCAAGGACCAGGAACCCAGCACTGGGACCTCTGTTCCCACCCGGCGGCTTTGGGGCTGAAAACAGGGCTCATACCATCCGTAACCTGGACCAGCAGAGATCCAGGGACACAGACCAGGTACAAGGGAAAGGCAAGAACATATCACTGACAACAAGATGGCAAGAGGAAAGCAAAAGAGCATATCCCAAGGAAACCAAGACAACCTGGAAACACCAATACCCAGCTCTTCCATCACAGCAAACAGCAGAATGCCAAACACTCCAGAAAAAGAAGACGCAGACCTAAAATCATACCTCATAGAGATCCTTAAACAAGAACGGGAGGAAAAGCAAAAAGAATCAGAAGCTTATAAAGAGGAAACAAGAAAAACACTCAAAGAACTCAAAGAACTAGAAGAAAACAGAACCAAAGAGATAAAGGAATGGAAGAAGGAATTTAAAATGGAAATTGACACAATAAAGAAAACACTAAAAGAGATAACCCTAGAGGTAGAACACCTAAAAAAGAAATCAGGAATCACAGATGCAAGCATTTCCAATAGACTACAAGAGAGGGAAGAGAGAATCTCAGGGGCCGAAGACAACATTGTAAACATAGACAAAACAGTCAGAGAAGATGCAAAAACCAAAAAGCTCCTAACCCAAAATGTCCAGGAAATCCAGGACACAATGAGAAGGCCAAACCTAAAGATAATAGGAATAGAAGAGGGAGAAGAGTATCAACTAAGAGGCACAATAAATATCTTCAACAAAATTGAAAACACAACATACCCAAACCTATGGGATGGAATGAAAGCAGTACTGAGAGGAAAACTCATAGCTCTGAGTGCTTCAAAAAAGAAACTGGAGACACCATACATCAGCAACTTGACAGCACAGCTAAAATCTCTAGAACAAAAGGAAGCAGATACACCCAAGAGGAGTAGACGGCAAGAAATAACCAAACTTAGGGCAGAAATAGACCAAACAGAAACAAAAAGAACCATCGAAAGAATCAACAAAACCAAGAGCTGGTTCTTTGAGAAAATCAACAAGATTGATAAACCCCTAGCCAGACTAACTAGAGGGCAAAGAGAGAGTATACAAATTAACAAAATCAGAAAGGAAAGTGGAGACATAACAACTGAAACTGAGGAAATTCAAGAAATCATCAGATCCTACTACAAAAGTCTATACTCCACAAAGTTGAAAAATCTGGAGGAAATGGATGAATTCCTAGACAAATACAAGATCCTAAAGTTAAACCAGGACCAGGTAAACCATCTAAATAATCCCATAAAACCTAAAGAAATAGAAGAAGTCATCAAAAGCCTCCCAACCAAAAAAAGCCCAGGTATAGACAGGTTCAGTGCAGAATTTTATCAGACATTTATTGCGGATATAACACCAATACTCTCCAAACTATACTACAAGATAGAATCAGATGGAATACTACCTAACTCATTTTTTTGAGGCTACAATAACCCTCGTACATAAACCACACAAAGACCCTACAAGAACTTCAGACCAATCTCACTTATGAACATTGATGCAAAAATACTCAACAAAATCCTTGCAAATCGAATCCAAGAACACATCAAAATGATCATTCACCATGACCAAGTAGGCTTCATCCCTGGGATGCAGGGATGGTATAATATAAGGAAATCCATGAGTGTAATCCACCATATAAATAAACTCAAAGAACAAAATCACATGGTCATGTCACTAGAGGCTGAGAAAGCATTTGACAAAATTCAACACCCCTTCATTTTAAAAGTCCTGGAAAAAACAGGAATTCAAGCTCCATATCTAAACGTAATAAAAGCAATAAACAGCAAACCAACAGCCAACATCAACCTTAACAGTGGGAAACTTGATGCAATCCCACTAAAATCAGGGACTTGACAAGATTGCCCACTCTCCCCCTACCTATTCAACATAGTACTGGAAGTCCTGGCTGGAGCAATTAGACAGCGAAAGGAAATAAAAGGGATACAAATCAGAAAAGAAGAAGTAAAAACATCACTCTTTGCCGATGACATGATAGTGTACTTAAGTGACCCCTCAAATTCCACCAAAGAACTCCTACAGCTGATAAACAAGTTCAGCAAAGTGGCTGGATACAAAATTAACTCAAACAAATCAGTAGTCTTCCTATATTTAAAGGACAAACATGTGGAGAAAGAAATTAGGGAAAAGATACCCTTCACAATAGTCACAAAAACTATGAAATACCTTGGTGTGACTCTAACTAAGCAAGTGAAGTTCTGTATGACAAGAACTTCAAACCTCTAAAGAAGGAAATCGAGGAAGATTTCAGAAAATGGAAAGATCTCCCATGCTCATGGATTGGAAGGATTAACATTTTAAAAATGACCATCCTACCAAAAGCAATCCACAGATTCAATGCAATCCCCATCAAAATTCCAACCCAGTTCTTCATTGAGTTGGAAAGATCAATGCACAATTTCATCTGGAATAACAAAAGACCTAGAATAGAGAAATCCATCCTCAACAACAAGAAAACATCTGCGGGAATCACTATCCCTGACCTCAAGCTATATTACAAGGCAATTATGCTGAAAACTGCATGGTAGTGGTACAGAAATAGGCATGTGGATCAATGGAATAGAATAGAAGATTCAGAAATGAGCCCTCATGTATATGTTCACCTGATTTTTGACAAAGGAGCTGTAAACATTCAGTGGAAAAAGGACAGCCTATTCAACAAATGGTGTTGGTCCAACTGGCACTCAGCATGCAAAAGAATGAAAATAGACCCTTTCTTATCTCCTTGTACAAAGCTCAAGTGCAAGTGGATCAAAGATCTCCACATTAAACCAGATACACTGAAACTATTAGAAGGGAAAGTAGGGAAAACCTTAGAACACATAGGCACAGGAGAAAATTTTCTGAACAAAACACCAATGGCTCAAGCTCTAAGGTCAAAGATTAACAAATGGGACTTAATGAGATTGCAAAGTTTCTGTAAGGCTAAGGACACTGTCAAGAAAACAAAATGGCACCCAACAGAATGGAAAAAGATCTTTACCAACTCCACATCAGATAGAGGCCTAATATCCAAGGTATACAAAGAACTCAAAAAGCTAGACACCAGAGAATCAAACAACCCTATTAAAAAATGGGTTACAGAGCTAAACAAAATGTTATCAATTGAGGAATATGGAATGGCTGAGAAACATCTAAAGAAGTGCTTGACATCCTTAGCCATCAGGGAAATGCAAATCAAAACAACCCTGAGATTCCACCTCACACCAGTCAGATTGGCAAAGATCCAAAACTCAGATGACA
The DNA here is from genome assembly GCF_963924665.1 of Micromys minutus. NCBI lineage: Eukaryota > Metazoa > Chordata > Mammalia > Rodentia > Muridae > Micromys > Micromys minutus. The sequence goes on along the minus strand of NC_137969.1, from coordinate 142,183,903 downwards.
GCAGATGCTGGCAAGGTTGCGGAGAAAGAGGAACACTTCTCCACTGCTGGTGGGGTTGTAAACTGATACAACCACTCTGGAAAGCAGTCTGGCGATTCCTCAGAAAAATGGACATAGTACTACCTGAAGATCCAGCTATTCCACTTCTGGGCTTATACCCCAGAGACACTCCAATATACAACAAAGATACATGCACCATAATGTTCATAGCAGCTCTATTTATAATAGCCAGAAGCTGGAAAGGACCCAGATGTCCTTCAGTAGATGAATAGATACAAAAATTGTGGTACATTTACACAATGGAGTACTACTCAGCTATCAGAAACAATGACTTAACCAAATTCTTAAGAAAATGGTTGCATCTAGAGAATATCATCCTGAGCGAGATAACCCAGTCACAAAAGAACAGACATAATATGCAGTCACTGATAGTGAGATGCTAACCCCTGAGGCTCGGACTGCCCCAGAAACAACTCACAGACTGTGTGAAGTTCAAGAAAAAAAAAAAAGTTATGCTCAATCCTTACACACCAAGAAAACGTTGACTAATTCTGGGTTACGTCCTGTTTTACATGTGCTTTTTGCTCATTGTAACTAGTAAGACCTTAATGCAGAGTATCAAACCTTAAAAAAAAAAAAAAGAAAAAAAAAAAACTAAGCATTGACAAAAATGTATTTGTATACATTTATGCAAAAAAATGTTTAAAATTTTTTTCTTTTATTTTTGTTTTGTAAAATAAATTTTAAAAAAATAATAAAATAAAATTAAAAAAACAATAGTCACAAACAATAAAAATAAATAAATAAATAAATAAACTTGGTAAACCAATAGATAGGAGGTTCTAAAATAAAAATAAATGTTAACTAAAAGTTCACCATATGGCCAACTCTTTTTCAAATGTGAGGGGAAAAAATTCCAATATCACCAAATAAAAGGTGAGGTTGCTGGTTACCCCAAGAACTGCCCTGCAAATGTTAAAAAGCACTTTATGAACATGTGGGTCAAATTAAATCCAGTCCAAAGACAGAGATTAGCAGAACAGAGAAAACCCTTCTCCGTTTTGCTTTCACAAGAAGCTCTGTATATATTCAGAGATCCTGAAATACCTATTGCATATGCAAATGATAACCAAAAAGAAAATGAAGAGAAGAGGCCAATGAGTGGGCTGAGGCTGAAGACCAGCAAGCCAAGGTCTGTCCCAGGTTTCCTCATAGTAGACTGGGAACCAACTCCTGAATGCAGTCCACATTCGAAAGCACACAAGCACATGTACACACATGTGCACATGTGTATGTGCACACACACACATATACACACAAATAAATTGTTTCTAAAATGAATGGCTATGCTAATACCAGACAGCACTGATCTTAAAGCTGTGAAAGACTTTAATGAATATAAAGTCTAGTTTTTGCTGGTTAAGAAAATTCTAAGATAGTGATCACTGTACAACAATATAAATGTATTTAACAACATCAAACTATGCACATAAAATGATTAAGATGTCAAATCTTCTCATATAAAGTTTGTTAGAATAAAAATTTGAAAGAAAACAAACATATATTTGATTTATTCAATTGTCTAAGAAGAAAAGGACAGCATGAGGTGGTAAGTGTGTTTGCAGAGACTGTAAGTTAACTTCTGTTCTGATTTACTAAAAGACTCAGCAACGAAACTCATCCCTAAAGCCAGTAGACTCATCTTAGCCCTCTTTGTGACTGACATCTCAGCCTCAGTTACTACTAGTGATTGCTTCAAAATATATGACTGCTAACGGTGACTGTATAACAAGCTCCTGTCAGCCAGATTGGGGGTTGAGGTGAAACAACACATAACTATAGAAACTGTTCGCATCTGGGCAAGGAAGAAAGAAAGGAAGGAAGGAAGGAAGGAAGGAAGGAAGGAAGGAAGGAAGGAAGGAAGGATGGAAGGAAGAAGTAGGGAAGGAGAGAAGGAAGAAAGGAAAGAAGGAAGGGAGGAAGGAAGGAAGGAAAGAAGGAAGGGAGGAAGGAAGGAAGGAAGGAAAGAAGGAAGGGAGGAAGGAAGGAAAGAAGGAAGGAGGGAAATAGGAAAGGAGAGAAGGAAGGAACGAAGGAAGGAAGAAGCAAAGAAGGAAGAAAGGAAGGAGGGAAGAAAGGAAGGAAATAGGGAAGGAAGGAAAAAAGGAAAGAAGGGAGGAAGGAAGGAAGGAAGGAAGGAAGTAGGGACATAGGGAAGGAGAGAAGGAAGGAATGAAGGAAGGAAGAAGCAAAGAAGGAAGGAAGGAAGTAGGGAAGGAGGGAAGGAAGGAAGGAAGTAGGGAAGGAAGGAAGAAAGGAAAGAAGGGAGGAAGGAACGAAGGAAGGAAGTAGGGAAGGAGGAAAGGAAGGAAGGAAGGAAGTAGGGAAGGAGGGAAGGAAGGAAGGAAGGAAGGAAGGAAGTAGGGAAGGAGGGAAGGAAGGAAGGAAGGAAGTAGGGAAGGAAGGAAGAAAGGAAAGAAGGGAGGAAGGAAGGAAGGAAGTAGGGACATAGGGAAGGAAGGAAATAGGGAAGGAAGGGAGAAAGGAAAGAAGGAAGGGAGGAAGGAAGGAAGGAAAGAAGGAAGGGAGGAAGGGAGGGAGGGAGGGAGGAAGGAAGGAAGGAGGGAAATAGGGAAGGAGAGAAGGAAGGAAGGAGGAAAGGAAGAAGCAAGGAAGAAAGGAAAGAAGTAGGGAAGGAAGGAAGAAAGGAAAGAAGGGAGGAAGGAAGGAGGGAAGGAAGGAAGAAGCGAGGAAGGAAGGAAGTAGGGAAGGAGGGAAGGAAGTAGGGAAGGAAGGAAGAAAGGAAAGAAGGGAGGAAGGAAGGAAGGAAGTAGGGACATAGGGAAGGAAGGAAATAGGGAAGGAAGGGAGAAAGGAAAGAAGGAAGGGAGGAAGGAAGGAAGGAAGGAAAGAAGGAAGGGAGGAAGGGAGGGAGGGAGGGAGGAAGGAAGGAAGGAGGGAAATAGGGAAGGAGAGAAGGAAGGAAGGAGGAAAGGAAGAAGCAAGGAAGAAAGGAAAGAAGTAGGGAAGGAAGGAAGAAAGGAAAGAAGGGAGGAAGGAAGGAGGGAAGGAAGGAAGAAGCGAGGAAGGAAGGAAGTAGGGAAGGAGGGAAGGAAGTAGGGAAGGAAGGAAGAAAGGAAAGAAGGAAGGGAGGAAGGGAGGAAGGAAGGAGGGAAGTAGGGAAGAAGGAGAGGAAGGAAGGAAGGGAGGGAGGAAGGAAAGAAGGAGGGAAGGAGGGAAGAAATTTTGATCCCACATTTATTTAAAATGCTGATATTTTGTTCATCATGGATTTGTTGCTGCTGTTGCTGCTGTTGCTGTTGACTTTCTTTTGTCTCTAACATACCATAGTCACTAGTCTCCTTGCAGACTGTCCTCTGCCATCTTTGCACCTTTTATGCTGTCTGTGAGGGTAATGACAGCTTTTTCCAGGGTTCTGTCTCTGGCCTTCTCTGCACACATTTCATCCACACTCTCTCAGTTGCTTCTCCTGATTGCAGACTGTTTCCTCCTTACTCCACCCTCCGGTCACTACAGGCACCACAGTCCCCTAATCTAACCCAGTCCTGCAGGTCACTGGCCTATTCCTGCAGCACATTTGCAGAAAAGTCTCCTTCCAGTGAAGTGCTTTACTGTGTCAAAATTTAAATACGTGAATCCATCAAAAGCTATTGCCTTGCCTTCCTAATGCCTGTCTTATAGCCCAAGCTACAGGAAGGAGGAAGAAAAAGCTACGGGAATCTTCCAAGACCCCCTCATCTTCCACTTTCCCCTCCAGTCACTCAAATATGCCAAAAATCTCAATTTCATAGTCTCAAGAAAGCCACTCTATTACATGGGCTATTTTCTTAAGTCACCTCAAATTTCTACTCTGTGTCTACATGTTTCTTATTGGTGAACGTATCCCACAGTACCTTTCTCTGGCTTCTCGGTTGGCTTAAGCTTCTCTTCCTATGTGCAACTATAAAATTCAATGTCATCTTTTCTTTTAAAGCTCCTGTATGAACCATTGCAAGCTACTCGTTCTTGTTATTCTTTTTTAATTTTCCACACTAAACGAGGGTGAGGAATAGTTTTGTTTTGTGCTCTGTCATACACCCAGCTATAACATGGTTGCCTAGCACTCCCTAGACCCCTACTAGGTAAGTGAACAAGGGAGGGCAGTCAGTGAACTTCCAACACTATTCAGAATCTGCACAGTCGATGGACAATTGAGCCAATAGACAAAAGGCAACAGACACATGTGTCCCATGTCCAGCCACGGCTAAGAAGCAGCAAATTTGCAAGCCCTGCCTTTCCCTAATCCCGAAGTCATCTCTCTTGCAAAATAACCCTGCACCGCTTGTAGAACTGGCAGAGAGGTCCGTTTGTTGGCTTGGTTATCCTAGGGCCTCTGGGCATCTTGGCAGACCCTGGAGGGCCATATGGCCTTTAGCATCATCCCCCCTGAAGCTCATTTCTGCTCTTCTGTGATCAAGGCCTCTACCATTGATCTTTTGCAGGATGTGAGGCTGCACCTGCTGTTTGCTGGCTCACATATCTCATCAAAGACTGGGTACCAAATGGCTTTGCAACCCCATGTAGAAAAGGTTCGAGTTTTCCAAATTCCAAAAGTACATCATAAAGATCTGGGGAGCCCTTCTCAATAGACGTTCAAGGCCTTCTGAAATGATCGTGATCATATGACAAGTAAAAACAGCACATGAGATCATACTAGACAACACTTGGAGGGGAAATGCCTAAGTCCCTGTTAAACAATAATCACTGTGTGACTTTCATCCCCATGACACTTGTGGCTATATACAAAACAAAGGTCAACAGAATAAAGATAATTAATGCAGAGCTCAGCTCTGGGGAACTTCATTGAAGACTTCTGGGGGTGGGGGATGACCTGGCTTGGGAAAATGAGGAGTCCTACACCAACTGTTTACTACCACCACCAGCATTAGCACTGAACACTCAGCTTCTTGTCATCCCTAAAAGAGTGGCAGATGACCTAAACTTACTATGCAAAATAAGTTGAAAATACAAGACTCAAGGAGGCTGTTAACCACACACAGTGTGGTTAATAACCCATTAGCATGCAGGAATCTGTAACATTCTAGTGTGTCCTCTGACCACAAATCCTTACATGTACTAAGAACTAAGATCCAGAAAGGTTAAGAGCCAGGTTAGGAAATTCACACCACCTATAAAACTGTAAAAGCAGCCCTGGATACCGTAGCATTGTAGAACTAAAATAAACTTGCATAGAAACCCTTTTCTACATCATAAAAACCATGTGCCCTGTTTATAATGTGATGCCCAATATGGGTGCACATATTGCTTAGTGTCTGAGAAAGGGTCTGGGCACGCTAATCTACACCACACAAGATCTTACAACTAGTATAAGCACTTTTCCGATGAGTTCTTCCTGGAGTCTTTTTCTCTAGCCCTAAATATGTGAAGCGGTGTGAATAGATGCCAGCCGGATGAGACATCCTGTTAATACCGACTCCATGTCCTGTATTAAGAACTCCCTGCAGTGAGTGAGAGGAACAATTCCCACATCTCATCTTTGCTCCACTCTCATCTTTCCTTGTCTTATCCCTGGATTTTTTTCTTTTTTTTTTACTTTATTTTAAAAAACAAAGATAAATGTACAGATTTTAAGCATATATGCATAAAACTATATGAATACATTTTTGTCAGTACTTGATTTTTTTAAAGGTTTGATAGTATGCATTAAAATCTTACTAGTTACAATGAGCATAAAGTACATGTAAAACAGGATGTAACCTGGAGATAGTCAAAGTTTTCTTGGTGTGTAAAGATTAAGCATAATGGTTTTTCATTTTCTTTTTTTTTTTTTTTTTTTTTTTTTTTTGAGCTTCATATGGTCTATGAGTTGTTTCTGGGGTGTTCAGAGCTTTCTGGGGTTAGTATCCCACTATCAGTGACTGCATATTATGTCTGTTCTTTTGTGACTGGCTTATCTCACTCAGGATGATATTCTCTAGATACAACCATTTCCTTAAGAATTTCATAAAGTCATTGTTTCTGGTGGCTGAGTAGTATTCCATTGTGTAAATGTACCACAATTTTTTTATTCATTCATCTACTGAAGGACATCTGGGTTCTTTCCAGCTTCTGGCTATTATAAATAGGTGGAATTTTTTTTCTTACAATCAAAAAATCTACTAGAAAAACCTGTGTCCTAAAAAAATAATAAAGAGAGATACATTTTAGATCTTTTTCCCACAGAGGACAGAGTTACCAGCCCCTGTGATTTTTTTTTTTTTTTTTTTTTTTTTTTTTTTTTTTTTTTTTTTTGACCAGTCTGGCTAATAATTTGGTGCCAGCACCAACTGCTGGCTAGATCATCTAGTCAGCAGGACAGCGCTGACTGTTCCCTTGCTTGTGTGATTTTGGTTTTGAACATTTAAAATTGCCAACAATCCCAAATGGTGTCTCATTACTCCTCTCCAAATCGCTTCTATTTAAAGATTAAAAGCCATTATATTCGGACTAAATTTCGATAAGATACACAAGGGACAAACCATTATAAGACCAATAGATGTCTGTTTACAATGAGTGGGACAGAGATTTTTATACCAAACCTCAAAGGGCACAAATGCATCTTTGAATTGTTCTGTCCACAGTCATCCTCAGAAACCCTTGCTGAGTACCCACCACCGTCACGAAGCGCCTCTGGGAAAGTAAATGAACAAATCAGACTGGCATAGCTTAAGGCTTCTAAACAGGGTAGATCAGTTGCCTTTGGAAACGAGCTGCCCCTGCTTCTACCAGCTTGTGGTTTAACCCATTCGTTCGTAAAGACAAAGGGGCTCGAGTTATAAGTGACTTTCTTACTCACAATAGGTCAAGCATCTGTGCTCAGGTGTGTAGGCAGAAGAGGTCACAGAACAACTGTGGGTATCTGTGAAAAGAAAACATTTGTGTGACATACTCCAAACAACATAACAGTCTCTCGGTGATAAAATAACACTGGTGACCTTTAACCCAGATCACCCTCCCTCTCCCCTGCCATTACCAGGTTCTAAGCTTAGATTCCATTTTTTCACCCCCTCTGCTTTTGTTGCTGATGTAGCATAGTGTACAGATTCCCAATAAGTAGAAAGAGGTCCAAACGTCAAGGATTTCACCTTCGTGTAGTGGCCACACCTTAAACCCCAGCACTTAGCACAAGGATCTCTGTGAGTTTGATGCCAGCTTGATCTACATCGTGAGTACAGGACTGGCCCAGTCTGTCTGCACAGTGAGACCCTGTCACAGTAATTTTAATTTTACTTAGCATACAAAATAATGGGTTTAGTTGTGACATTTGCATACATACAGATCATTTTACTTGGCTGTTAACTTGCCCCCTCCCACACACCTTCATGCCCAAACTCCTTTTGATAGTCTCCTTCATCTGTCTGAATTCAAATGGTCTGTTATTGCTCCTTGCTCCCATTTCTTCTTCCTAAAGATGAGTGTACCATCCTCTCTTTTCTACTTTTATATGCATGCATGCATGTATGTGTTTGTGTGTGCACACACATATAAAATGAAATTTAGATTCTCCATTTAAAAAAATGTGTTGTCTTTCAAAATAAAAAAATTTCTTGCTAAACAAAACAGTATAGAAAATTTGTCTTACAAACCTCTCCTTGTGAAAGTCTATAGTCGTGCAGCGTGTATGGGACATCCTTGCAGTCCTTGAACTTAGAAGGCAGAGATAGGAGGATCAGGAGTTCAAAGCTAGCCTTGGCTACGCAGTGAGTTACAGGCTAGCCTGGTCTCAAAAGAAAAAACGTTAATAAATGTCTCTACTAATCTAGTATTGGGGTTTTAACTGTATAAACACAAATAGCCATTTTGTTATTTTAAGTCTATAAAAATAATTGATACTTAAAATAAGGCTTTGACTAAAAATTGTTTCTGGAATATCCTTACCAGAACTTTAGTTGATGCTTACAGTATGCTGTATCCCTCAATAAAAGTTTCTCTTGCCATGCTGGGTTGTTCAATATACAGGCCACTCATGGTCCTCAAAGACCTGATAGCTATTATGCAAATGCAGTTTTTAAAAAATGGAAAGGAAGTTTATGTTGCTTAGTTTCATTACAGATATTATTATATTTAGGAAGAAGCAAGTCTACATATTGTGTATAGGTAAAAATAGGGGTGAACAAAAGCTAGTATTAGGAGAAGGGATATGCTGTGTTTCCCAAAGCCTATGTCTTTCCACTGTGTCCCTCTGAAAATCTGGAATACTCAGAGAATAGACTATGAGCTGTCCACGGCCTCTCTGCTGGCTACATGAGAATCTGGGCTTCCCCAGCACAGCCCCCTTGGTTCACCTGCAGGACTATTGTCTTCAGAAGCTTTACAGATGTTTCCACAATGGGCACAGTCTGTTGTGTGGAGCCTGTTTCCAGCATCCTCACTTCTTCCTAGTATCTCTGGCTGTGATTACCTCAGAAACTATTGTGTCTTAGTAGAGTCATTTAAAATAAACAATTTCTACCACTTACTATTGTTCTCAAGCTTGGGGGGGACGGCACTCTGAGGAGATTCCACTTTAAGTCCTATTGTTCTGTCTTGCCCCTAGCATTTTACTACCAAGAAACAAACATCTGTTTCAGTAGCATCCATGTCTGCCTGCCTGAATGATACTCTCAAATAAAGCCTGAAACCCTCTTTACAAGAATGAAAGGGAAATAAATCCCTCAAGCTACAAAGCCCTCCTGCCCCAGCTGAAGACCCCTGTGCTCCCTTTATCTGTGCAAATAAACTTCTATTTGCCAAGAAGCCTTTCATCTGGGGGAACATCTTTATTTGTCTGGTTTTTGAAATAGAGTATCTCTATGGAGCTTTGACCGGCTTAGGATTTGACTGTAGGCCTGGAGCTCACAGAGATCCTCTTGCCTCTGCTTCCTGAGTGATGGGATTGAAGGCACCACCACCATGACCAGCTAAGAATTTGAGGATACTTAATACATATTCATGAAGGCCTCACATCCATTAATACAGGTACATGAACATATGGATTCAAACTGTACTGAATGGCAGGAAAATTATCTGAGTCATTCTTTTTTTTTTTAATTAAACAACTTTATTTTATAAAACAGAGATAAATGTACAGATTTTAAAAGCATTTTTGCATAAAACTATATGAATAAATTTTTTGTCAGTACTTAATTTTTTTAAAGTTTGATAGTATGCATTGAAAACTTACTAGTTACAATAGATGGAACTTGAGAATATCATCCTGAGTGAGGTAACCCAGTCACAAAAGAACAGGCATGATATGCAGTCACTAATAATTGGATACTAACCCCACAAAGCTCTGAATACCCAAAAAAAAAAAAAAAAAAAAAAACAACTCTCAGACCATATGAAGCTCAAAAAGAAAAAAGGTCAAAACATGGAAGCCTCATGTTTCTTAGAAAAAAAAAAAGTGTATAGCACCCTCTCAGAGTGTGGCACACCTAGACCTTAAATCATTAATAATTCAAGAGCTAAGATTACAGCCTTGTGGCAATCCTTGGTATTTAAGAATCATTGTGTTTAATCTTTACACACCAAGAAAACTTTGACTATTTCCAAGTCATTCTTATAGACTATATTTCAGGGTAATCTTCATAGCTCATCATTAATGATGTTTTTAGAAGATGCTAAATAATACAGAATGTAGAATTCCCTTGAATTAATACAGAAGTCCAGCACATCAAAAAGTCCAACTGGGCGTGAAACAAGAATTAGATATTTTCCAGAAGCCCCCTTCATTCACTTCTTGAATACACACACAGGAGTGGAAGGTCACTGGAGACAGAAGGTGATCTATGTGCAGGAGTGTGCCTTCCACTAAGCTAGTGACTACTTGTCATTACAAAGATGCTTCCCCTATGCTGGCCCTGCAAGATAAGCCTTGCACAATTACTTCATTTAGTACTCAGAATGACTTGACAGAGTTTTTCATTTAAAAATGTTTATACTCTATATTTTGATTATCCCCCAAGCAAAGGGACTCAGAGTTATTTTAAGGCTTAGAGAGAAGTTTGTGTACCTGGTAAAGAGAAGCAGGTTCAAGTTCTTACTGCCCCACACCCTTGCTGTCACTAAAAATCTCGCTTAATCCATTTTTAAGATCTTATCTTCAGTCATTTCTTTCCCAGCTCATAACTGTGTCCTCTGTCTCCAAGCTGCTGTGGCTTTAATTCAAGTATCAATTCTTTTCCTTTGACACCGGAGCCACTGACTTGAGCCCTGGGGTATTAGAATCAGTTTCTAATTATATAATTTTTAAGAGATAATAGAGCAAAGGTTTAAAGAGAAGAGAACTTAAAGTATCTACTTGGCTTCTCATTGAAAATGAATATATTTCTTGAGGTGTAACCTTTCTTAGATCTCTCACATGTGAGGAATGTGTGTGTGTGAGCAGGGGAACACAATACACATGTGCCACAGAGCACATGTAGAGATCATAAGAACCTTGGGGCTTTCCTCTTTATCCATGTTGGAGACAGGAGCTTCCCACAGGTGCTCCTGCCAGGCTGGCTGAGCTGGGTGCTTTCAGGCTGGCTGAGCTGGGTGCTTTCAGGCTGGCTGAGCTGGGTGCTTTGGAGACGCTCCTGTCTCCACCTCCGTCTCGCTGTAGGAGCACTGGGGTTGCAGATGCTGGCACTGTATCTGACTTTGTATGAGGTTCCAGGGATCCAAACTCAGGCTCTCACTTGGAAGCAGCAAGTGCTGTATCGACTGAGCCATGCCTGTCTCAAACTCAGTCCTTATAGTAGTTATAAATGAATGGGTTAAATTTAATATATAAACATTGAAAACTTAAGTGTGAAAGGAGGAGTAAAGTTGGAATATGTTACATAGCAAATGATGTCATGTGTGTAAGCTCTACATACATAAAATAATGGTGATGATAATATCAATATACCACTCACATAAAACATATCAAAGTGCTGATTGGTAGGGAAAAGTCAGTGTTAAGGGTGAATCTTTATTTATACGGTAATTAGTTATGGCTCTAATAGTAAACAAAGGACATTGACTGTGTGTTGATGTATTAATCTTTAAAATGGCTGGAGAGATGGTACAGTGGTTAAAAGCACTGGCTGCTCTTGCAGAAAACCTGGGCCCAATTCTCAGCACCCACATGGTGGCTCACAACCTTCTATAACTCCAGTTCCAGGAGATTCGACCTCCCCCTCTTCTGACCTCCATGGGGACCAGGCACATATGTGGTGCATACACATACCTCAGGCAAAACATTCGACAGCTAAAATGGAATAAATAAATCTTAATAAAAATAAAAACACCAAGGAAAGACATCAAAAAGTTTCCCTGTGTTCAATATGGGTGGTGTTTATATGGCATTAGTCACTGGCATTTCTTGAATGTTTAAAGTGTTTTCTTTCAACACAATTTTCTGATGTTTAGTGGAGATAAATGATGCATACATACATGCATACACACACACTCACACATACTTACATGCACACACACATGCACACACACACACACACACACACACATGCACACACACACACACACACACACACACACACACACACACACACGAGGCTGGCAGAACACTCACCACTGACCACTGCTGTGGTAAGGGTGCTGCACTTGGGTAGCTGTTGTTTGCAGTGTCCTTAGGGAGAACAAGACACCAAAGCATTCTGAGCATATGTTTGAACTCAGTGTATATGAACTACAGCTGTCTAACAACTTAGAACATTTAGGACAGAGGTCTTCCCACTACTTACAGAAACACCGTTGTTTTCAAATGCAAAACTGGCCTAGATGCTAGCAGGGATCCCATAGGAGAGAAGGTGCTGGCAGTAGTAAAATCTGAGTTTACTAGACTCAAGGGATTGTAAGACCAGAATTCCAACAGGACCAGGTCCAGCCACAGCGAGGAGCAGCAGCTGTATTTTGTGCTTTGAGGTTAACAAATCCTGTTCTCAGACCCCTTTTGTCATCAGAAGCTAGAGCAAAGAAGCACGGCTGATTGGGGTACCTGGAACAGGAGCTGCAGCAGGGCAGCTGGGGAGGTGGTGTGAAAAGCCAGCACCCATGCAGCATCAGCTTTCCTCCGAAATCTGCAGCCAGCCTGCAGCTGCAGAGATGACAGCTGCGGCCACCGGATTTGGGAAGAACAAGTGGTGAGCCTCATAGGCTCTGCATGGATGAACAAAAGCAGATTTGTTAGAATTCCCACAAACAGGAGGGGGAACTCTTAACAGCAGAGCAAGTGAGAGATGCAGTGCATCTGTGCTCTCGGGATGGGAGAGGCCGAGACATACAGATGAAGGCAGCTTGCTGCTAGAAACAATGGTATCTATGAAAGACTTCAAACTTCAAAGTCAAAGAACACATCATAGAATAAACACATGCTTGAACTTTCTCAACACATTTATATCCATCTAAGATGTGGAATCCTAGAGAGTTTTTAGTTAAGGAAGCAATGGACAAGGTGTTTCAAGAAACTGCGGGTGATCCATGATCACTTATGAATGCTCTGTGACAAGATCTTTAATTATAACATTACAATTAATTAGTAATTTAGTGGTAAGCATGTCCTACTCCAGCCTGGTTTTAAGAGGGACTTTGTGGTGTAACTAGAATTTTATTCTGCAGATAAAAAGTATAACAGGAGGGTGACAGGCTGCTCAGAGCAGGAGCTACTAAGCTTATAGATCCAGGGGAGAGCAGGAGAGCAGTGACCTCACTGTTTGACCCCAGCGGTGGCTTTAAATTTCCAACTGTTTCCACAGACCACACATATCCATTAGTGCAAGCCCTTTCCAGCTCATCTGAATATGCAATGGTGAGATAGTCAAATGACATGGCCGGCTGGGGCCTGGACCACCTGTGAGCCTTTTGAGGCACTGTTGAGAATTGTCTGGTAACACCTGAGGCACAGAGGAAACTAGAAATGCCCTCTTACATAGCCCCACATCCCAGAAGACACAGGTGCACCTCACTCACCTAGCTTCTTGTCCATATCAGGAAGTATGCTGTCTTCCCTGGGAGAGCCCCCTCTGGCTGAAGACCTCCCATCAGCTGACCTCTAGAAGAGCGGCCAAGGGCGACTACAAGCTGACCTACTGTCTCTGCACCGCCTTCTGACACAGGCATGGGGAACACATGGGCTGTCTTCCTGAGCCATGCGCAGGTGTAAACACGGAAGCCTCACGGTGAAGGACCACATGGGGACCAGGAAAGACGCATGCAGGCTGCACTCCCGCTGTCAAGGTAACAGCTATCTTTGATTCCTGGCAACAGGATCCTGTGGGGCCTGCCCTAGGAGACACTGAGAGATTAGCCAGACTCCCCACTGGGGAGGTCACTGCTCCGTCCAAAGAGCTGGTCCATTCGTTTGTTCCTCCAGGGAGGGTGTTGCTGGCATCCTAAGGCAGATTGTCAGCATTTTTCTACTGTGAATGGCACAGCCCCATAGTCCTCAGGTTTCCTCTCTTCCAGTAAATGCTTGCTGCTCACCGAGGAGTCTGCCTCCAGACCGTGACAACTGATAACTTGTTGGCATTCTGGCCTTCCTGAAAAGTGACCCATAAAAAAATCGAAGCACTTCCTTCAAAGTAATTTAAATCCTATTAGCATGGTGTTTGAGGCTCTACCACACCTGAAGGTCATCCTAACTGCAAAATTTTGAATGAAGTGATATACCTGACATTCAAAGCAATCGTGGACACGTTCTTTTGATCAAACAGATTGTCTTACTCAGTTGTGTGTCTAAGAAAGATAGATGATTAGATTGCACGAGAGCCTCATTAAAAGACCTCAACTGTCCTTTCTTTCCCAGGAGTAATGGGAATGACAGTCACAGATATTTTGGCTACTGGGCAGTAAATGTTTTCTGCCTCCCTAAGATGACTCAGACTATCAGCCTTGCCCTGGGAGCACCAATGCATGATCAGAGACTCAACACCATGCCATAAGTCCATTTCTTAGTTTGAAACTGTTACAGAAAACAAAACCTAGACATAGAAAGTAAGGCCACAAGGGTCTAAATGGGTGGTAGCGATGATATCTAGGAAGCCCCAAATTGAAGGCACAGAGCATTCTGGGTGGTACCCAAACTCTTTAACTTGAAGGGTAGAGTGGAACCTACTGGCAATGAGAAAAGGAAAGAGAAAAAAAATTAAAAAAGAAAGACAGCCATTTTCAGCCACATGCCAAACTCATGAAAATATTCAGGTCCCGGGTGAAAAAGTAATTCAGCAGTTAAGAGCGCTGATCATACAGAGACTTTGGGTTCCCACACCAAAGCTGAGAACAGCCATTAACTCCAGTTCCAAGGGATTCAATGGACTCTTCTGACCTCAACAGAAACCAGGCACATGTGGTACAGAAGCATACATCCAGACAAAATATAAAATAAAAGTGAACCACTAAAGAAGACTATTCAGAACCTTCATTACATATGTCTCCTGAGGTGAAATGGCACTGACTTTCTAAATATGGTTTAAAGAAGAATTCAGAGGGGTTGCATGCGTGGCCCTCTCTAGTAGGTGCTGAAAGGAAGTCAAAGGGATGTGCATTCTGGAATTTAAGATGGAAGAGGGTGTCAGCAAAGTTGCTGAAGTTGTGAGTATATATTTGCCACAAGGAAGACCACTGAGAGTCAAAGAATATTCTGGCGGTAGATGTACCAGTAAAGCAACGCAAAAGAACGAAGGAAATGGAAGTTAGGGATCTGCAGCAAATTCAGATCATAAAGAAGTATTTAATATAGGTGGTATGGTGGTCCTGGGAGATGCTCTGGAAGACAGGAAAGTAATAGAAATAGGAACCGTGACTATAGGAACAGTGAAACTGTGCAAACTCTATGTCTGTGGTTAATAGCCAACTGCTAGTGGATACACCAGTGTACATCACAGAAGTTAGTATCACATAGGGGTAAAGATTGTGAGACCCAGGATGAATGGTATGCTAATGACATAGAATGTGTGAAAATATCAGCCCTGGGTATTGGTACTGAATGTGCAGGTCAAGTTAAATGTGTAACGGAATGCCAGTATTCCCCGTGCTGTTGAGATGGAGTGTGACCATTCATTGGCTTCTTCTGACAAAGCCAGAAGCTCTGTTTCTGGGATGACAGACATGAGAAATCTCCTAGGTGAAAATGGTTACTTGGGAAATGCTAAAGGATGAATTCAACAAACATGGCGATTCACTGTATTCTAACATCAAGATGGAGAACAGGAAGTCCTGGGGAGACATGTGCACATCCATGTTTATCACAATATTCAAAATAACCGAACTACAGAACCATCCTATGTACCCATCTGCAGATGAATAAATACAGATGTGTGGGATGTTATTATTTATTTTAAACTTATTATTAGAAAATTTAGCATTTATTTATTTTAAAAAAGAGTGAAATGACATCAAATATGTCAACTTGAGAGTCATATTAAACAAAACAAGTTAGATTGAAATAAATATGTTGTTTTCTCTCCTCTGTAGATATGACACTTTGTGTAGAGATAGAAAGTCATTTGTGAAAAAAAAAAGTCATCTGTTTAAATACATCATGAAAATGGAAGTGAAGCTGTGGGGATGAAGGGGAATAGCAGAAGTAGAGTTGGGGAGAAGAATGTGGGGTTAATACAATCAAAGTATGTGACAACTTATGAAGACATCTTTAGGAAACCCAGTACTGTATGCAATGAACACAAACCCAGTACTGTATACAATAAACACAAACCCAGTACTGTATACAATAAACATAAACCCAGTACTGTATACAATAAACATAAACCCAGCACTGTATACATTGAACATAAACCCAGTACTGTATGCAATGAACATAAACCCAGTGCTGTATACAATAAACATAAACCCAGTACTGTATGCAATGAACATAAACCCAGTACTGTATATAATAAACATAAACCCAGTACTGTATACAATAAACATAAACCCAGTACTGTATACATTGAACATAAACCCAGTACTGTATACAATGAACATAAACCCAGTACTGTATACAATGATCATAAACCCAGCACTGTATACAATGAACGTAAATGCATTATTGTATACAGTGGACATAAGCCGATAAACAATGACGACTGACCCACCTGCATGACACAGTGAAGCAGTAGTGGCACAAATGTTGTGAGAGTAACCAACAAATATCTGATTAGAATTGAGGCCCACTGCATGAGATGGAATCCATCCCCGACACTGCTGGCAACCCTGAGACAAGGTAGACCATGCACCTAGGGGAAGCCCAAATACTATTGTTCTGCTAAAGGGCATAGCAATAAAATAACTCCTGATGACATTCTGCCATCCCCATAGGTCAGTGTGCTGCTCAGCCAGCATCTGAGAGACTTACTTCTGCAGGAGAGGGAGAAAAACAGACAGTGAGCTTGGAACATACAGCCCTTTAATGGGCTGGCTTTATCAGACTTCCTCTTGGGGCTCAGGGAACTGTGCAGGAGAGGTGGTAAGACTCTGAGAGCCAGTGGAGATGGACAACACCAGGAAACAGTGCCTTCCAGACACAGCAGGACTGTCACACCTAGGAATTCAGAGCAGTGGCAGCCTGTGCATACAGCAGGAGTCTGAGCCAGATGCGGTCCCAGCATTGAGAAGGAAACATGAGTAAACCCCATTCTCAACCCAGATGCTAGCTCCAACTGACATCTGCTTGCAAAGGAGAAATGACTTTTCTCTAATGGAGTCTTGCTACATATACAAAGCGCACTTAAGGGGAGCCTCATGTCTGGCAGTAGGTGGCCAATACAGAGTGCACTCAGTAGGGCTGTTGGAGATGTGCAGTCTCATTATGCTTGGTTTGAGCATTTTTAACTTCACTTGTCTTTTGCTTCCCTGTCATGCTTTCAAATTTTGTGTTTTATGAGGTTTAGGTTTCTCTCTGTGTGTGTGTGTGTGTGTGTGTGTGTGTGTGTGTGTGTGTTTCTTTTTTATTTTTTCAGTTATCTACTTGCTTTCTTTGATTCTTTTTTTGTTTACTTTCCCCCAAAAAAAATTCACTGGAAATTCTCTGCATTTCAGATGTCCTCCCTTTCCCACTTAGAGCCTGATTTTTTTTTCTAAAAAGAGAGAGAACAAAGGCATAGAATTGGATGGAGAGGGAAATGGGTAAGGACCTGAAAGGAGGTGAGAAAGAGAAAAACCAAGATCTGATTGTACTTTATGAAAAATTATACTTTAAGAAAAAAAATTATTTCAAAATAGCAAAAGAAAAAACATTTTCATATTTCTGCAAAAATACAGAAGTGGTGTTTTTTATATTTTTATGAAGTCAAAGTAGTTCTTTTTATTTTATTTACTGCTCAGTTTTTAAAGTAACATTACAAGCCTTACTTGAGCTGTAAGATCCGTTCTGCAGGCCTTTCCTCTAGCAAGAACCCTCTGCGTCTCTCTAATGCTGCTGGCTCACATTGGTAACTCCTCTCTTGGAGCCACCCCTGTCCTTTCCCCCCTGCAAATGGTGTAGACATCCAAGCAGTTTATTCAGCTTAAAAGATATTCCTGTAAAAGCTCTGAGCAACTTGCAGGATAGCGCTTGTTACCCGACTTTGTACTTTTCAGAGGGGGGGGGGAGTAGCACCTACTGAATATTTACCTAATGTCTGGAAAACAAACAACATTTCCACTTAGAAGTTAGAACACTCACACATCTGATAGAGGTCTAATATCCAGTCTATACAAAGAACTCAAGAAGTTAGACTCCAGAGAATCAAACAATCCTATTAAAAATGGGGAACAGAGCTAAACAAAGAATTTTCAACTGAGAAATAATGAATGGCTAAAAAGCACCTAAAGAAATGTTGCGACATTCCTAGTCATAGGGGAAATGCAAATCAAAACCACCCTGAGATTCCACCTCACACCAGTCAGAATGGCTAAGATCAAAAACTCAGATGACAGCAGATGCTGGTGAGGATGAGGAGAAAGAGGAACACTCCTCCACTGTTGGTGGGGTTGTAAACTGGTCCAACCACTCTGGAAATCAGTCTGGTGGTTCCTCAGAAAATTGGACATAATACTACCTGAAAACCCAGTTATTCCACTTCTGGGCATCTACCCCAAAGATGCTCCAACATATAATAAGGACACATGTTCCACCATGATCATAGCAGCCTTATTTATAATAGCCAGAAGCTGGAAAGAACCCAGATGTTCTTCAACAGAGGAATGGATACAGAAAGTGCGGTACATTTACACAAGGGAGTACTACTCAGCTATTAGAAACAATGATTTTACAAAATTCCTAGGTAAATAGATGGAACTAGAAACTATCATCCTGAGTGAGGTAACCCAGTCATAAAAGAACTCACATGATATGCAGTCACTGATAATTGGATACTAGCCACAGAAAGCTCTAAATACCAAAAAACAACCCACAGACCTTATGAAGCTCGAAAAGAAGGGAGGCCAAAATGTGGAAGCCTTAGTCCTTCTTAGAGAAAAAAAGAAAAAGAAAAAGAAAAAAATCGTGTATTCATCATATATTATTATGTGGCAAATTTTGTGAACTACAATAATATTTTATAAAATAAATTAATTTAAAAATGAAAAAAAAGAAGTTTGTTTGTCCTTCTATGTCTGATTCACTTACTCTACTGTTTTCCAGTTTTTTACACCTAAAAATGAAAGAATTTCATCTTAATAGCTGAATAATGTTCCTCTGTGGGCATATAAATATATATGTGTACATATATTTAATATATTTATATAATACATTCCTCGTTTTCTTTTTTTTTTTCAGTGACCAAGAAGACAGTTCTTTTTTTTATTGGATATTCTCTGTATTTACATTTTAGATGTTATCTCCTTCCTCCAATCCCATCCCCCCTCCCATTGTCTCCATAAATGTGCTCCCTCTCCCAACCTCCCTCTCCCACCTCAGCATCTTGCCGTTCCCCTACACTGGGAAAATGAGCTTTTGCTGAATCAAAGGCCTCTCCTCCTATTGATGACAGAGAATGATATCCTCTGATGCATATGCACCTGGAGCCATGGGTCTCTCCATGAGAACTCATTGGTAGGTGTTTTAGTCCCTGGGAGCTATGGTGGGTTTGGTTAGTTTATCATTTTGTTCTTCCCATGGGGTTGCAGACCCTTTCAGCTCCTTCAGTCCTTCCTCTAGCTCCCTCATCAGGGTCCTCGTGTCCAGTCTGATGGTTAGCTGTGAGCATCCTCCTCTGTGTCAGTATGACTCTGGCAGAGCCTCTGAGGAATCATTCTTATCAGGTTCTTGCCAGTGAGCACTACTTGGCATCAGCAGTAGTGCTTGGGTTTAGTGGCTGCATATGGGATGGATCCCCAGGTGAGGCAGTCTCTGAATGATCTTTTCTCCAATCCCTGCTTCTCTATTTGTCCCTTTATTTCCTCCCAAGAGCGTTTTGTTCTCCCTTCTAAGAAGGACTGAGACATATACATTCTGACTTTTTTTCTCTTTGAGCTTCATAAGTTCTGTGAATTGTTTCTTAGGTATTCTGAGCTTTTTGGGCTAGTATCTGCTTATAAGTGAGTGCATACCATGAATGTTCTTTTGTGACTGGGTTACCACACTCAGGATGATAGCCTCGAGTTCCTAGAAGTTTTTTGCCTAGAATTTTCATGAACTCGTTGTTTTTAATAGCTAAGTAGTACTCCATTGTGTAAATGTGGATACCAAAATTTCAGTATCCATTCTTCTGTTGAAGGACATTTGGGTTCTTTCCAGCTTCTGGCTATTATACATAAGGCTGCTATGAACATGGTGGGACATGTGTTCTTGTTAGATGTTAGAGCTTCTTTTGGGTATATGCCCAGGAGTGGTATAGCCGGGTCCTCAGGTAGTACTATGTCCAATTTTCTGAGGAACTGCTAGACTGACTTCCAGGTGGTTGTACTAGTTTACAATCCCACTGTCAGTGGAGGAGTGTTCCTCTTTCTCCACATCCTTGCCAGCTTCTGCTGAAGAGGACAGTTCTTTTAAAAGAATAAAATGGCCTCCATGGATATAGGAAGAGGTCAGAATCTGGGTCTAGCAGGTCCTTGGGAACCTCCATCTTGCCATGACCTCCATCCTTGCATTCTTTAATTACTCATTTATTAATAGATACCTTGGCTTAAGTATTGTGAAAAGTTCTACAATAACAATAGTATCTTCTGTATCTCTTGAGTCTATTGATTTAATTTCCTCATTAGCAGAGTAGCTGGGTCACATGGTAGTTCTATTCGTAGTTTTCAAAGAAACTTCAACTGTTTCCCAAAATGGCCCTACTAATTTTCATCCCTGCCATCAGAGTGACCTGAGTCCATT
Organism: Micromys minutus; assembly: GCF_963924665.1. Lineage (NCBI taxonomy): Eukaryota > Metazoa > Chordata > Mammalia > Rodentia > Muridae > Micromys > Micromys minutus. Next base: position 142,163,586 of record NC_137969.1, on the reverse strand, counting down.
CGTTTCAGTGCTGCTGGTTACAGCCGGTCTAACTCAGGGGAAGCAAGTATGTTTTCTCACTGCTCTTTTGATTTGCACTTACTTGATGATTAGCAATGTATTTTCCCACATGCCTGTTGGTGATCCCACATCATGTGTGATGATGACTGGACACTCAGAATCATAGGAAGGGGGGGAAAATGGAGGGAGGAAGCTTAGGTTCCTAAGTACAGTTAGGTAAGAGGAATAAGCTCTACTGCCTCACAGCACAAGACGAGGGCTGTAGTTCACAGCAATTATATATGTGTGTGTGTGTGTGTGTGTGTGTGTGTGTGTGTGTGTGTGTGTGTATTATGTATGTATATAGATTGTTTGGTGTGTTTGCTTGTTTGGTTTTTATGTGGCACAGAATGTGCTCAAACTTGCTATATATCAAGGCTAGCCTTGAACCCCTAATTCTGCTGCCTCCCCCTCCAAATTCTGGTTACAGACATGTGCCCCTGTATCTCACTTCCTGTGTATTTTATTAAGGGCTAGAAGAAAGAAAGATTGCCAACACAGAAATAGCAAGCACTCCATAAGGTGGAAATGTGTTTCCCCAGATTTGACCATTACACAATACAGATATGTTTTGGACTAATACACCATGCCCCACAAACATGGACAATAGTTATGTTACTTAAAAAAAAAAATACAGGAGTTGAGGTGTGGCTAACAGAGGGTACACTGTGTACTTAACACATGAAAGATACAGGTATAGTTCACAAGACCAAAGAAAGTAAATAAAATATGAAGTCAATGAGAGATTGGAAAGAAGTTCAGCATTGAAGAGTGCTTGCTCTTTTCCAGAGGTCCTGCCTGAGTTCAGTTCACAGAGCCCATGTTCTGCCTATAACTTCAGCTCCAAGGGATCCATGCTCTCTGCTAGCCTCCATGGGCATTACTTGCTCGTGCGTGCGTGCGTGCACACACACACACACACACACACACACACACACACACACACACACATATAAATATTTTTTAAGAGAACAAAGAGGAGGAGGAGGAAGAGCTAAAGAGGTGATCCAAAGGTTAAGGACACTCACTTCTCTTTCAGAAACCTGGTCTGGTTCACAGAGCACCCACTTCAAGTGGCTTACAACCTCCTGTAACTCCAGTTCTAGGTTCCCAAGGCTCTCTTTTGACCTTTAGAGGTACATGGTACACACAAATACATACAAGTACACACATGCACACATACATAGTAAGAAATACATTGTTTTTTAAGAAGGTAATAAAAACTTCATAAACAAATGAATGAATGAATGAATTCTAAAAGTAAGCTTAAATAATTTAGCACATTTTGAAGTACCAAACTATATTGGTTAAAACTCTAGACTGATAAATTATTCTTTGCCAGTGAAATGAGCCAATTCAAGCCAGATTAAAGTATACACAGGCAGGTTCGTTGCCATCAGGAGGGAGAAGAGGAAGAAAGAGCAGAGTGTACAGGCAAAGAGAGAAGAGTGTGGTGGCTCCGATATGCTTGGCCCACGGGGAGCGGCACTATTATGAGGTGTGGCCTTGTTGGAGGAGGTGCATCACTGTTGGGGTGGGCTTTGAGGCTACTTGGCATCAAGAGGCAGAGCTCTCAGTTCCTCCTCCAGCTGCCATGCTTCCTGCCATGATGTTAAGGGACTGAGTCTCTGAAACTGGCCAGCCCCAATTAAATGTTTACTTTATAAGAGTTGCCATGGTTGTGGTGTCTCTTCATAGCAATGAAAATTCTAACTAAGAGGAGAGAGAGAGAGAGAGAGAGAGAGAGAGAGAGAGAGAGAGAGAGAGAGAGAAAGAGAGAAAGAGAGGAGAGACCAAAATGTCGGGATTATGTAGGGAAGAGCCTCTGCAGAAAGTTCAGACTTGGAGGCAGGATGTGCCAGGCAGAGACTGAGGGATGCTGGGAACACTGGAGCCCAGGTCTGCTTGGGTATATAAAATATGCATCTCAGCCCCTTGTCTGGGGTCTGAAAATAAACACAGCCCACAGGGCTCCTTACTCCAACTTTTGCATGTGCTATATTTTCCATACAGAACACATTCTCATTTTCTTATGGTTTCTAAGATCTCAACTCACCAAGAGTTTCCCAGGAATGGGATGGAAAGACCTAGCCCTATCAGGACATCCATTCTTAAGATACACACTTGTTAAATGTATATTTACTACTCATTTGACATACTTGATACTTGATAAATAGAATTTTATTTTTGGCCAGTGAATATACAGAAAACTCTCAACAGCCTAGTTTGGGTTTTGGGGGGTTGTTTGTTTGTTTGATTTTTTTGGATTTTGTTTTTTGTTTTGTTTTGCTTTGTTTTGTTTGGAAGAAATTAGAGTCATTGAGTAGGAGGAGTTAGGCAGTGAGAAACGAGGTCTGAGAGTATAAGCAAGGCCTTTTGTCTGACCAAAAGAACTAGGAAGGAAATTATATTTCCATTGCCTCAGTGTAGAAGACACTTTCTTCCCATGTGGGATGAGGTGGAAGGAACAGAAACCACAGTTTCAGGAAAGAAGATGAGTCTTCTCATGAGAGATGATTCCTGGTGAACCAAACTGCAAAATCCACATGACGACCAAAACATGTGGCTACTGCCATTTTTAGCCAAAAATCTTGCTAATAGCAGACTGACGTTCTTCTATCTAAAATAGTAACACCCCATCACCACCATTTTCTCATCAGGTGAATAGGAATCTGGTCTAAAGGCTGCCAACAATGGGCTAAAAATAGCACAAACAGGAAGAGTGCCATTGGCTAGTGATCCCCAGATTTTTTCCTTCTCAGTTATGCTTGGTGCAGGTCCTGCAGGTTGAAATTAAGTCCCATCTTGCAGTAACTGTGTCAGCGTGGAGGAGTTCCTCCTCCGGTCACCTTACCCCAGCAGCAAATGGGATAAGTCTCCAAAAGACCATGCTGTCTTCCCTCTCTCTCCTTTTTCTCTTCCCTCCCTCCATCTGCCTTCCTTTTCCCTCCTCTCTCCCTCCCATCTTTCCCCATCCTGAGCCTAAAGCTTTCCGGAAGAAGAGTTAGTGTGTGTCTTTACAATGGCTCATTTTAATACTAAATTAAGTACAAAGAGCCTCTGTTCTGAACAATATGAAGGTTGTTCCACCGAGCTCATATTTTGGGGAATTCTCTTTCTAGTGAAATACTTCTGCGGTCATTTCTATAAACAGATGAAAACAACTTTGTTCCTCAAAACAGATGCTAGTCGGGGGAATACATGGGAACCCGACCAGCACATCCACTAACTTTCAGCCTACTGTCCTCTGAAGAGTCACGGCTTCCTGGGTTATGCCCCATCTGAGATTAGAAGAGTCTCAGATGTGGTCTTATCACTACAGCAAAACAGATGATGGGTAACAGAAAGTTTTAATTTTACATCATGATATTTTAGCATCCACCAAGTACTTTAGGTAATCTACACCTGTTCTTTATTTAAATCTAACTAGAGGCTCCTTTTTTATATTATCTTGGAAAAATTCTGTCTATAAAATATTGAGGGTTTTTTTAATGTGTGGTTCTGATATCTGTGTATTTTATGTAATTTGTGTGTAAGGTATAATTCTAGGCGCTAAAGAGGCCATCGGACCTCAAAGGGTAAAACCCCTGCTCTAATGAGCTGTGAGTAGTGAGATGCATTTGCACTATAAAAACAGACCATCTAAATAGACAACTTGTGAAATGTTAAAAACCTTTATGGACGAGTAATGATCTAGGAAAGAGGTGGGACATAATTCTACAGAGAATCGGGGTAAAAAAATTCTCATAAAAAGGCACATTTGAACAAATATTTGAAACACTTTTACATGTAACATATCCCACCAGGAAATATGGTAACTTCATCTCTGTCCTAATAATACCTTCCCTGTGGGGAGCTTAAAGATTATGTTTTTATTTATGCAAACATGCAGTGTGGGTGGTCTCCTTGGGACCTTCTTCTGTCCTCTGCAAAAGCAGGAAGCACTATGAAAGGCTAAGGCATCTCTTTGGAAGAAATTAGAGTCATTGAGTAGGAGGAGTTAGGCAATGGGATGCTAAGGCATCCCTTCTGTGGGAATTTAAAAATGAATACTCCAGGGATGGAGAGATAGCTAGTGAACAAGAGTGCTTGGAAGACCTAAGTTTGGATCCCTGGCACAAAGTAACTTTAGCTACTATACTAGGACAGACAAAGGGTTTCTCTGGGGGTTGTCAGTACCAGCCTTACCAAGAATTGGCAGCTCCTAATTCTGAGACAGCTTATCTCAAGAGAAGGCAGAGAGTGACAGAGAAAGAAATAGCACATTGTCCTCTGGGCTTCAAACACGGCAGCCATGCATAGGTATGCATATAATACACATGTGTGTGCACGCACACACACACACAACGATGGAGAGACTCATACTTTATGGCTTTTTAATCTCATTAGTTCTGAAAAAACCTGTATCCAATGCAATTAGTAAATAGATGTAGTTGAGTGTTATAGCAAAGGAGTCAAGCCCTGTGGTCATATCCTGTTCCCCGGAATAGACTAGAACAGAGAACAGAACCCTGGACCTTGTCCTCTGGCTTCTACCTGCACAACATGGTACATGCACATGTACAATGTTTGAATTTTCTAAAGAAATAAACATAAGGGGAAATGTAGGCTGGGAATAGAGATGGCTTTGCACAACAGTGGGGGAAAGTAGATTTTTAAGGAAGTATTTAAACAATTAGGATAGACATCTTTGATGCATTTTCATTTTTTGTCCTTCACACCAACACAATTTTTCAGTGCACCAAAGCTTTGAACATTAAAAACAAAAGTGTAAAGTACCTGAAACAAAAGAAATTTATAAATAAACAATACTTAGTATATAAAACATAAAAACTGTTTTAAAATCATAAATTCAAATATATCCCATACTTCAGAAAGCAGAACTGGAAGGAATTTTTCACGAGGGAGAAGGGAAAACAGCCACACACTGTGACAGGAGGCCCGCTGCAAACACTTGCCAAGGGTAAGATGACATTAAGTGGCCGCACCTTTGACTTAGAAGTTTCTCATCTAGGAATTTATCATATAAGACAGATGATTGTGATAAGTGAGAAAAGAGTTGTGTGTGTGTGCATAAGTGTGTGTGTGAGTGTGTGAGTGTGTTTGTGTGTGTGAGTGTATAAGTATATGTGAGTATGTGTGAGTGTATGTGATTGTGCATGAGTGTGTATGTGTGAGTGTGTGTGAGTGTGTGTGTGAGTGTATGTGAGTGTGCATGAGTGTGTATGTGCGAGTGTGTGTGTTAATGTATGTGAGTGTACATGAGTATGTATGTATGAGTGTGTGTGTTTGTGTATGTGTATGTTTGTGTGTGAGTATGTGATTGTGTAAGTGTGCATGAGTGTGTGTGTGTTTGTGTATGTGTGAGTGTGTGTGAGTGTATATGTGTGTGAGTGTGCATGAGTGTGTGTGTGAGTGTGCTTGTGTGTGAGTATGTGTATGTGTGAATGTATGAATGTGCATGAGTGTGTGTTTGTGTGAGTGTGTATGTATGTGTTTATGTGTATGTGTGTGAGTGTGGGTGTGAATATGTGGGTGAGAGAGTGTGCTTGAGTGTATATGTGTAAGTGTGTGTATTTGTGAGTGACTGTATGTTGTGTGTCAGTGTGTGTGTGTGTGTGTGTGTGTGTGCAGATTTATTCAGAAATATCTGAAATACTAAAATAGAACAAGTAGAATTCAGGTATAAAATGCAATCACATAATACAGCCTCCAAGGGTAAGACAAACACACAAACTTTAAAATGACCTCCAAGAGTCACATGCAGTCACATGAAGAGCTGGTGAGCATCGAATACTGTCACTGGTTACGCTTTGCATCTGTGTGGGAAGGCTTACACGCATGCATTTCTGGAAAGGCACCTTCAGTAGCACCACGGCGGGGGGGACAGGGGCAGTAACTGCTTTGGGGAAGGCAGCAGTGACCAGGAAATTCAAAGGAGGACGTTCATGTTATATTGTGTCCATTGGTAGATTTTCTGTCTTATGACATATGCACATATTTCTATTCAGTGGTCTAGAAAATAGCATTTTGATATTTTAAAAGTAATAATGTTTGTTGAGTGTCTTTACTAATGGCCCCAAACTAAGGAAATTGAAGAAATAAGTTTCTTAAATTGTTAGATGAGAACATTAAATCTAGGTACTAGTCATACCATTCTACCAAATTTTTGACACATAACCCAGTTCTTCTGAAATTTCCATTCACTCCTGGAGAATTCTATACATACCTACAATGTATTTTGCTCATGTCTGTTCCCACCCATTTATTGTCTTAAGTTCATTCTTACCCATGATTTACCCATGTACAGACTGAAACGTGCTCAGCAACTGAGGCAACCAAAGAAAGCTGTTCATAAATGTAAACAGAATGTTTTATTAAAAATGTCTGGGTCCTCCTCAGAACTTTGGCCATCAGCCTCTTACCCCGTATAACACCAAAGCCATTCTCTGGAGCCTTGTCTCTAAGGTTCCTTTTTCACTCATTCTGACTTGAGTGAAGCTCTCTCTCTCTCTCTCTCTCTCTCTCTCTCTCTCTCTCTCTCTCTCTCTCTCTCTCTCTCTCTCTCTCTCTCTCTCCCTACGAAAACATTCCATAATTGCCTCACATTCTAATCAGAACTTTGGTTGCTTTTTAGTACAATGGGCAACCGAAGCACCTTCCTCATTATATTGCTTGCAATCAAACTTGCAAGGCAGTATCCCTCTTCTGTGTTAATCTTAAAAGCCAGTCTTCCTCTATGTGGGCTCAGAATGGGATTTAGTTCCCTGGCATTGGGAATTGGCTGTGCAACTTACTTTGCCCAATAAAATGCAAAAAAAAAAGAAAAAAGAAAAAAAAGTATATGTCACTTTTGGAACAAAACATTTAAGAGCCACAGGTAGCCTACCTTGGGAGGGAAAGGAACCAGTGAGCAGGCCATGGGAGTGTTGGTGCTGGCGGGGGGACAGAAATGAGCAATGGATGACATGCATGTAAATATATTGTAGTAATAAACCTGTTATTTTGTACAACTAATTTTTGTTTGTTTGATATAACCCCACGGCTAGTGAAACTGCTCAAAAGCAAAGGCAGCTGAACAGGGTTCACTCCCCACAGACATGTGCTGGAAGGAAAGAACCTCCCACGGTCGTCAAACCCTGGATCCTTGTGCCTCTGCCTCCAAGCAGTGTGAGTGTGGGCGTTTACCACCAACCTCATGTGAGTGTGGGCGTGTACCACCAATCTCAGCCTAAGCTCACAGTCATTATATACATTTTTCCTTAAAAAGCTAGCCTAGGGTTTCTTTAACAGCCACAACTTACTTGGGCCTGCATTATCCGAATTCCTCTCTCTTTCTCCCCCACAACTCACAAAATTCCAGCGCCAGGCAACACAAACGCAAAGTCACAAGGAAAGCAGAAACACAAATATTTTCAACTGGTGGGAAGATCAAAGGAAAGTCAGTAATGACCCGTGGCCTCATCAAACATTTACAGAACACTGAGACACCAAACAAAATGACCAAGGGCGAAGATGTGTATTAGGATTGTATTTGATTTAGAGCAATTTATTCTTAAATTTGCAATTGGCCTTTAAGTCATGTAAGTGTAACATTATATTAAGAAACTACAATAAGATTTTTGGTTTCAGGAAGCTGAAATCTGCTTGGAACACCTTTCTGAGCTTAGGAAAATACATTGTTCTCTTTTTGTGAGTTTGTATTTGTACTGCCCGACAACTCCCAGGAGATGCATTTATGTTCCATTTCACACCTAATGTGCCTGTTTCCTCGTCCACCTCACAAGACAGATCACTCACCTCTCAACAGAAGTGGGCAGCAGGGAGGGTAAAGAGCGAAGGAAAGTCAGCCAAGTGGCCTAAGTCAATGACCTCTGGGGAAAACCCTCCCCTGCCAGATGCTGCTGTGAAGGAAAGCGAAAGACTAGTAAACAAGCTGCTTCCAGAAGGGCCAATGGCAGAGCAGAAGAACCTGCATCAACTCCAAGACACAGCACCACTCCCTCCTGCAGTGGGCCCTGTGGACAGCCTGCCGAATGAGTCACAGCAATAGGAAACATGCAATAATCAGACACCAGGGGGGAAGAAGAACTTGATAGTATATTCAATATTCTTATTCAAAATATAGCTGATATTTGTTATCAACTCTCTTGAAGGAAGAATGACAAAGAAAAGGTAGACGCTATTCCAGCCCTTCTGAAGCGTATCTCTCTGGAGTTGCTTCTCTAGGTGAAGACACTTAGTGACCTTTAAGCCTTTTTCATGTCACTGTGATAAGGTGTGAGTTCTCTATAAGGACACAGCTGTGACTGTGGCAAAGCAAAGCATTTGTACGTAGGGGATCTCATTTAAAAACAATGCCTTTCACTGGGTATAAATCAGGGAACAATGCCAACCTTAGAAATCTATTAGAAAGAATAAAGATGTTTTTCACCCTGTAAAATTTACCTAGATAAAGATGTGGGAGAGGCAGGGTTTCCAAGTGGGAAAACAAAGGCCTTCCATTCCAGACCCTAATTCAAACAAATCAACTTGGTATTACTTTTACCATGTGAAGTCCTTTGAACCTCAGTTGCCTCATCGAGACTGTTACCAGGATTAAATATTAACGTCTGCGAAGGCCGCCTCACTCACAGATACTCAGTAAATGACAATTACCTTCAGAGTTTCCTTTCTCGTTATTCCCTTTCATCCATGGCTTTAACAAACTCTTATTGCCCGTTATTAGCTTATGGTAAAATGGTAAGGAAAACATAAACTCCATCTTCATGGAGTTTGCATCTAGTAAAGAACACACACATAGAAAAAAATAGAAACAATATTAAGAATAGGCCATCCCAAACAATTTTGTAATGTATGGCAAAAACAAACTTATTTGGCAAGAACAAGAGTATTTGGTGCGGGGTACCTGGGAAGAGAGACATCTCATTCAGCGTCAGACCTGTACCACAGGAGATTACAGCTGAAGCCTGAGGGAGGAATGGAGTCTGCAAATGAAGTGTGGAGGACGGGAGCTATTTTCAAAGGAGATTGGGGAGACTGTGTTTGACAAAGCTGACCTCAAAATATCCACCGAGACACACGCTTGTTCTGAGAATGCAGCACATTCCCCTTACGTCTTTCCAAGTTTGCCCTCGATCATGTGGATCCTGATGCGCAGCCTTCCAACTGCCCAGAGCCACTGAAGAAACACCTCTGCAGCCCAAATCCTACCACAGTCAAGTATGAATCGCAGCCATCGGCCACCAGTCTCAAAGCCAAAGCCTTGGTTATGTGGTCCAATGATTCACAGTATTGCACTCTTACTCCACCCCCCATATCTACCGCGATCTTACATTGGGTGATGGATAAACTCCCCCATACCTACCGTGATCTTACAGGCCATTTAAACAGCACCAACGTGTAGTTACATGTTACTTGAACAATCGGTTAACAAATGTAATTGAAGATGAAATAAGGAAAGATCATGATGAAGATAAATATAAAGTTCCCACTCTGGCTTCAGGATGACTGGGCAATGAGGCATTTGTACAGAGCATCAACAGTTGCATCAATAAATTTATTTTCTGAGGAGACTCCGGGAGGAACGGAGATGGAGGCAGGTGTGCATGTTTCTCTGGGCCATCTCCGGCTTGATGAGGTTGTTATTATTTCTAAGGGTTTCTATGGGTCTTTTTATCTCATATAGAAGGACCATTTGTATCTTTGTCCATTGGATGTATTGTGTAGAGTTTGTGGATTGAGAACTTAATATATAAACCTGCTTGATAAGCTAAAAAAATCATTTTCTGTCAAGCCAATATTTGAAGACTTACTATTATATATTATTACACAGCAGTTATATATCCAGGCAAAATGGCTCATAATATTTTCTGTTAGCTGAGAAAGAAATACTTAAGAACTGAATGACAAAATATATAAAGGTGCTTTAAATAATAAATCACTTTATAAGTGGTCTCTGTATTCTCTTTACACATGAGTTACATCTGAAATTCTATCTTTGCTTTGGCATTGTTCTAAATGATTATTCCTTTATATATCATTGAATTTCTAATAACAAGTGTAAAAAAGGAAATACTATTCTGCACCTAACGGTTTTACTATACTTAGGACTAAGCTGACAAAACAAGCCTTTCTCAAGCCCTTAAAAAGGAGAAAAAAAATTACCAATTTGCAGAAAGCTATGAAAAAGTCAATTTCTTCTTAAATACACAATTATTAAAAATAATTATACTGCTTGAAATAGGACTGGCTTTAAATTAACAAATTTGTGTGCATGTTAAAATACCAAACATCATCAACTATAATAAAAGTATTTTTGCATTGAAGTAGTTATTTAGTATTAACTTGGACAACAAAATTCTTCAGCTATAATAGTTTGACTATTTATCATCCAGGAAAAATTAGTACAGGAAAATAATGGAATAATAAAACAATGCAAGAAAATAGCACCCCTGACTTGGTGTGTAATGCCTGATAATAGAGATTTGGGCTTCTGACAAAAATGTTCCAAAGCACTTTTTACAAACTACAAATAAAATTGAACAGTGCTCTAATAGCAGGCCCTTTATACAAGCAGATGGGACATTAGATTTCTCTATTTACTGCCGATATACTTGGCTTTGAATTCATCTCACTTAGCACATCCACCCCAAGTCTGTTCAGGCATACCTCCCTGCCATTCATGCTGCCTCTCTGTGTGTATCTGATCGCAAACGGCCATTAAAATGCATGCAGTGTTTGAACCTGTAAAGTGTCTGCACCTTTCTCTAAACGCATTTCCCTTGATAACAGATGAAAATCAAATTAAGACGGAGGTCCCTAGCTCCATCCTCACTCCCTGTTAAGGCAGAAGGCAGGGAACGCACTACAACACTGAACAGAAACAACTATGGTTTTACTTACAGTCCACGTCCTTCAAATGCTCTGTAGTGATGCCCTTTCAGCAGCCTCTGGAGAAAGTCAGGAAGTCCGCCTTCCCACCCTGTAAGCACCTTATATCTTCTGAAGGATGCAGGCTCAAGAGTTGCCAAATGAAATGAGGGAAGGCAGCCAAAGAGGGACTCCTAGCCAATCTAAAAACAGCAGGACATGGTCAGCCAACATACCATCCCTTTGCTGGCCTTTCTCTCTCTCTCTCTCTCTCTCTCTCTCTCTCTCTCTCTCTCTCTCTTTGTCTTTAAGAGTTAGGAGCAGTTCTTGTTCAAAATTGATGTGACACAAAGATACTTATATTTCTTCTGTATGAAGTGGTCAGTAGAAAAAACTTATAGCAAGAAACATGCAAAAGTCATGGCGGTAATTTCTTCTGATTTATTTTATTTATTGTTGTGTGTGCGTGTGCACGTTCATGAGTGTGTGTGTGTGTGACACACAAGCATGTGGAGACGAGAGGACAATTTTAGGAGTCAGTTCTATTCCTCCATCTTGACGGTGGATTCTGGGCATCTATCTCGGGTCACATCCACACTCCAGGCTTCCAGGGCTTCCAGGCAATACTCGGGTCTGCCTCCCATCTCACTGTCAGGGTACCAGGTTACACATCTGACTTTTTACAGGAGCTCTGACATTGAGTTTGGGCTGTCAGGCTGAGCCTTCGCTCTCTATGGCCGTGGTGTAGATTCTGCCTCTCCTCTGATAGGAAGAGCAAACCAAGCACAAGCTGGGGCTCACAGGCTGTCCTTACATCTGGTTTCTCTTTGTTGGAGCTTCCTGAATAATAACGTGAACATTTCTATGTGTCATAGTGAGCAAAGGCCTTTCACAGCCTTTTTACTATCGGCTCTTTAAAACAAGCCTGTACCAAGTAAAAAAGCTGAAGCTCACAGAAGTCTAAGCTTCCCCAAGGCACAGGCAAGTAAGAAAGAGCTGTCTTCCAGTTCTAAATTTGATTTACACACACACACACACACACACACACACACACACACACATACACACAAATAAAATGATGTTTAAGATTTAACACTTTGTACTATGTTCATGGAGCTGTGACATCACCGTCCCTCCTCCTGCCGCCCCTTCCTTGTCTGCTTCTCTTCTTCCCACCTCAGCTTCTGCTATAGAGACCATTTTACACTGATGTCTTGATTCTCGCTGAACGTGCACCATTTCTAACTTTTCTTAACTTCAAGTACGTAGTGAACCATTTTCTTCATGTTTGCAGAATAAAATTATGAAGTGACTAAAGAAATAAAAACCCTCTGGTCTCTGAAACAAAGTAACAGTTTAACGTGTCAGGTTTGTCTCCACTAATTTTCAAATGTATTACATTTCTATACTAACTCTAAGTACTACAGTGTCTATGGGATAATGCTGCAACCTTGAAGGCAATGAAGTAAAAGCTACTGGGAAGGTTCCAGGATTAACTAGAACCAAAACAGGGGGAGAATCTCCTGGAGGGGTGTCTGTGGTGACGTACAGGAAGCAGAAGAATGAGAAATGTCTGTAATAGTCTGACTTTATAAAACATTGTTCAGGACTGGAAGTTGGGTCCCACGCGGGGTCAACATGAGGATCGAGAAGTGTTATTTCTGCTCCGGGCCGATCTATCCAGGCCACGGCATGATGTTTGTCCGCAACGACTGCAAGATGTTTCGATTCTGCAAATCCAAGTGCCATAAAAACTTCAAGAAGAGGAACCCACGCAAGGTCAGGTGGACTAAAGCCTTCTGTAAAGCAGCAGGCAAAGAGCTCGGGGTGGACAACTCATTTGAATTTGAAAAGTGTAGAACCGAGCCTGTGAACTACCAGCCGGAGCTGTGGAATAAAACTATTGATGCAATGAAGAGAGTTGAAGAGATCAAACAGAAGCGCCAGGCTAAATTCATCATGAACAGGTTGTAGAAAAACAAAGAGCTACAGAAGGTTCAGGACATCAAAGAGGTCAAGCAGAACATGCATCTTATCCGGGCTCCTCTTGCAGGCAAAGGAAAGCAGCTGGAGGAAAAAATGGTCCAGCAGTTACGGGAGGATGTGGACATGGAGGAAGCTTCCTAACGGTGCTGGCTGCAATCGGTCCTGTGCACACTGGAGTCAAGCGGAGACTTTTGGCCCTTAAGTTATTGATTGGTTCCATAAGGTCCCTTGGACAAGGGTGATTCAACGTGCTTCCCCCTGAATGTTGCAGCCTGTAAGAGCATCCCCTTGTGGGTGCTAGGTCTCGGCTCAGCATTCCGCTGCACTGTGGTATGCTCATGCAAACAGGAAAGTTTGTGTGTGGATGAAGACATGAACTGTGGGCATAACGTGGTGGAGCCAACCGTCTTCCAATGTGAAATTTGAACTGATGCAATATTTTCCTTGCATTGGGATAATCTGTTTATTAGGGTTATTGAAATGGAAGTCACACAGGAACTGACTATTCTCATATCTACCTGAGTCTCTTTTGTTTTGGTTTAGAATGTTTAGTAACTTAGAGTTGCATCATAGCAGCATACAGTACAATCAGATTATATTGGGCCATCTGACCTGCCGTGTGATGATGGAGGTGGGCCGGGTTGATAAGCTTTGCATAAATAGCACCTTGCTGTTTATGCTTTGGAGAATGCTCAGTTCCAAGTTGGGACATCCATCCCAAAACATTCTCTCCTTCCAGCCCATTAGTGATCTAGAAGCAGAAGAATCTTGGTGCCTTTCAAAGTTTAGTGTGCAGTTTTCTTTTCTTTTCTTTTTTTTTGGGGGGGGGGGTGGGTGTTTCTTTGTGTAGCTCTGGCTGTTCTGTTCTGAAACTCACTCTGTAGACCAGGCTGTCTTGAACTCACATGAGATCCACCTGCCCTCGCCTCCCTGGTTCTGGGACGAAAGGCATGCACCATCATATCTAGCATTTATTTTTATTTTTATTTTTATTTTTATTTTTTTTAAACCTTAATGCTCAGTAGTTAAGATCACTGGCTGCTCTTCCAGAGGTCCTGAGTTCAACTCCCAGCAACCACATGGTGGCTCACAACCATCTGTAATGGGGTCTGATGCCCTCTTCTGGTGTATCTGAAGACAGCTACAGTGTACTTATATATAATAAATAAATATTGTTTTAAAAGTCTCAGCTAAAATTTAAGATGGCATATTTTTACGAAGATTTAACATTTCAAAGTTTTAGCATCTGAAGGGGAACTCATAAGACCCTGCATAAGCAAGGAATTACGGCTTCGCCGGAGTACAACTTTGATTCCAGGATTTAGGGGAAGAGAGCAGGTAATTCAGCAGGTGTACTCAGCAGTTTCTGTGCATTAATACATTGTCACTGCTAGTCAGATTAGGCTTAAGGAACAAAGGAGCTGGGTGTGCTGGCACGTGTGACAATAGCATGCAGTAGGTGGGGACATGTCTTAATCGCTGCTCTATTGATGGGAAGACACACTGTGGCCAAGGCAACGTATAAAAGAAAGTGTTTAATTGGGGCGAGTCCATGGCCATCAGGGTGAGGACCATGGCAGCAGGCAAGGCAGGGTGCTGGAAGAGAAACTGAGGGAGAGACTGGGCAGGATATGTGAAACCTCAGCGCCCACCCCTGACACACCTCCTCCAATAAGGCCATACCTCCTACTACTTCCAAAACAGGTCCACTAACTAGGAGCCAAGCATTCAAATATAGGAGCCCATTGGGGCCAATCTCATTCACAAGCACCACAGGCAGGACTGGGAGTTTCAGGCCAGCCTGGGCTATATACATAATGAGACCCTGTATCCAAATATTAAGGGTTGAGGTATAGTTTGATGGTGGGCCCAGCACTTACCAAGCATGCACAAGGCTCTGAATGGGATGCTCAGCATGGAGTGGGGAGGCTGGACACAGAGATTTCTTAAGTATCCAGAGCTGAGAGGAGAAAAACTACACCTTCTGGCTGCCAATCAACACAATGTGAGAAAAAGTGCTGGCAAATGAACTTTAGGTAAAATTAAAAAATGAAATGTCAACTTCAAGAATGAATCTGGCTAAGCCACAAATACATCAAAAACTACATGCTAGCAGTTCTGCATGAAACAGAATCTATAAAATAATCTTAAATTGGTAAAATAGAACAATGTTTCCTAACAGACAAGGGAACATAAAGCTAAGTGACAATCGTTCATTACAATACTGTTATCTCTGCATTTTGTGAGCTGGAGCTATTTTCTTATTTTAATATTTCTTCAATCATTAAAGTATTTAAAAGGACATACTCTATTTTTTTTACTTTGTGTGTATGTGTGTGTGTGTGGTTTGTGTTTATATGCACACAAAGAGGCCAGACGTTGATTTTGAGCACCTTCTGTGTGTGTGTGTGTGTGTGTTGTTGTTGTTGTTGTTGTTGTTGTTGTTTGTTGTTTGTTTTTGAGACAGGGTTGAAACTCTTGCTGTTTTTGGAGCTCACTAATTGGCTACAGTGGCTGGCTATCAGGCTGTGGAGAAACACCTCTCTCTTCTCTTCCACCCCCATGCGTGAGCATTAAAGACACACACTACCAGCTGTGGGTCTGAACTCAGGCAGGTTCCCAGGTTCCCACAGCAGGAACTTTACCAACTGAGCCTGTCTCCCTAGCCCATACTCTTCATTTGAAAAGAAGTGCTTGCTGGGAGGAACTAGAAGTTATCATCCTGAGTGAGGTAACTCAGTCACATACACACTCACACACCCACCCACACACACACACACACACACACACATACAAAACCACACACACAAAACCACACACACACACACACACACACACACACACATGTAGTATGCACTCACTGATATGTGAATATTAGCCCAAAAGCTCAGATGACCCAAGATAGAATTCACAGACCACATGAAGCTCAAGAAGAAGAAAGACCAATGTGCAGATGTTTCAGTCCTTCTTAGGAGAAGGAACAAAATATTCACAGAAGGAAATAAAGAGACAAAGTTTGAAACAAAAACCAAAGCAAAGGTCACCCAGAGACTGCGCCCCCAACCTGGAGATCCAGCCTATATACAGCCACCAAACCCAGACACTATTGCAGATGACAAGAAGTACATGCTGACAGGAGCCTGATACAGCTGTCTCCTGAGAGGCTCTGCCAGGGCCTGACAAATACAGGAGCAGATGCTCACAGCCAATCATTGAACTGAGAATGGGGTTCCTAATGGAGGCATTAGAGAAAGGACTGAAGATGCTGAAGGGGTTTGCAACCCCATAGGAAGAACAACAATATCAACCAACCAGAGCTCTCAGGGACTAAACCACTATCCAAACAGTACACATGGACAGACCCAGGGCTCCAGATGCACATGTAGCAGAGGATGGTCTTGTTGGGCATCAATGGGAAGAGAAGCCTTTGGTCCTGCCAAGGCTTGATGCCCCAGTGTAGGGGAACGTCAGGGTGGGGAGGCAGAGGGGGTGGGTGAGCACCTCCATAGAAGCAAGAGGAGAGGGGATGGGATGGGGGTTTATGGAGAGAAAACTGGGAAAGGGGATAACATTTGAAATGTAAATAAAATATATCCAATAAAAAAGAGAGAAGGATAAAAACAAACAAAAGAATAAGTGTTTGCTTGTATTGCCATTCTCAAGAAGGAAGTAAATGATAATAATTTTTTAAATCTAAAGTTATAAACCAATAGAAAATACTAATAAATTCAAATTCTAAACTACTACACTTTAAAGTTTAAGCTTTAAACCTAAGTTAGACAGAGGCATCATTTGTTTAACATTAAGTATAAACATCAATAAATTTTGCTGATAACTAAATTTCAATATAAAAAATTATATTTCCAATATGGAAATCAGGATGTTGGTTTCTAAATCTAAACATGTCTGCTGAAAGGAAGGACACTAATGTGGCCTCTGCTTGTACCATGTGCACGCTTGAGGGCAGGTAACAGTCGTGTGCAAGGTTATGGTTGGGCTTGAGGTAGTTCTGTGTATACTTCTAGATCATTTAACTCTCTTTGTTAAATATTGCTTAGGAATGTCTCCTTTCTCTTCTTTAACATGCTTACTTTGTTCAGTTTTTCTAGTTAGCTTTCTGTTGCTGTAATAAACACCATTTATAAAGACACATTATCAAAAAGTTCCTTTTAGTCCCTACTGCATGAAGGTTTACCCAGGTGTCCTCTGTGTTGTTGTTTTGATCACACCAGGAAGAGTGGATTCATTACACTAATCATAATAGTCTTTTACCCCAATAATAGTAAAGTAATTTTTTTTACAAAAATAGTATTTAAAATATATATAATCTGTAATAAACAACAGAATAATATGTAAAAAACAAATATAATGTTTGGAGTTACTTTTATTTGAATCTATCTTCTAAAATGGAACACCAAAATCTTTATCTGCCTTGCTTTAAAAAGACAGATAACAGAGGTGGTATTGCATGACTGCAATCCTAGCAGCGCCCAGAAAGTCAGTGCAGCCAAGGTCAGGCCTGCGTGGGCTACCCTGCGTCCCCACCCGTGTTAGACAGACTTTGGTCAGCATGATAAACTAGGTGAGCAAAACAGCTCGGGATTTTTCTTTGGCCTGCATGTTCAGCCCATTAGCTGAGAGCGAGGGTATGGTAGACATTCATCATAGAAGCCGTGAGCTG
This sequence comes from Micromys minutus, assembly GCF_963924665.1. Taxonomy (NCBI): domain Eukaryota; kingdom Metazoa; phylum Chordata; class Mammalia; order Rodentia; family Muridae; genus Micromys; species Micromys minutus. The sequence goes on along the minus strand of NC_137969.1, from coordinate 142,146,008 downwards.
AGAGAATTCTTCATTAGTAGGCTTCCTTCTTCTTATTCCATTCAGGACTCTAGCAAACTAGATGAGGCTGCCCATATCCAAGAGAGATTTCTCCCCGCAAATAACAATCTGGGGGCGGGATGGAGGTGAGGGCTAGGGAAATGGCTCCACAGTTAAGAACTTTTAGCTCTGTCACCCATAATCAGGGGGTTCAAGGTATCTGTAACTCCAGCTCCGGTAATCTGATGCCCTCTTCTGGCCAGATCGGCAACTGCATGCTTATACACAAACCACAAACATGTGTGATGCGTTCGTACACGCTTTTTAAAATGTTTTTAGTAAAAGAAAACGTTCGTTTAGGCTACGGTTCCAGAGGGTTAGAATCCACGATGCCAAGGAGAAAACATGGCATCAGGAATGCCTAAGGGCTCACACTTCAAACGGCAGCAGTCGGCAGAGAGTGGCGATGGCCCCAGTCTTTTCAAATCTCAAGCTTGCCGCCAGTGACACTTCTGCTTTCTGGGCAGAACCTTTGATGTCATTCTGGGTGTCGGTTCTTGTTTTCTCTACTTCTGGGGTCTCTATCCAGAAAATCCACCTGTGCCGATATCCTAACGTGTTTGGTCTTAATTTGCTTCCACTGTGGCTTTGCTTAGATCTCCTTAGCTATTTGAAGTCTTCTGTGATCTCACATGAATTTGAGGTGATTTCTCCAGTTATCCAGCTATTCTTGATATTAAAAGTCACTCTGAGAAGATGCCCCTAGTACTGCCATGACTTGATGTGCCAGGGTGGGGTATTACCCAGGGGAGCCTCCCCCTACTCAGAGAAGGGAAGGGGGAGTGGGGGAAGGAGCTGTGTGAGAGAGGAATTGAGAGGCTGATATTGGGAGGCAAAGTGAATAAATAAATTAATTAATTAATGAAAAGCTTTCCCAAAAGTCTCCCGCTGTTACACTAGAGCCTAAATATCCTTTAAATGTCTAACAACAGTTTGTTTTTATAAAATTAGGTACTATTCCAACATTTGGAATATAAATTTGCATCTTTTTTTAAGATTTATTTATTTTATATATGTGAGTGCACTGTCTCTGTCTTCAGACACACCAGAAGAGGGCGTCATCTAATCAGTGGATGGCTTTCCTGAGGGTGACACCCAAAGTTGTCCTCTGGCCTTCACTCAAACACAAGCATACACTTGAATACACACACACTTCAGTGTTGAGGAGAGCAAAACTGTTAGCCTATTAATCCCATCTACATCTCCAAATAAGAAAGGTCTCTCTTTTTTTTTAATTGGATATTTTATGTATTTACATTTCAAATGTTATCCTCTTTCCGGGTTCTCCCCCTTCCATCCCCCCTCTGTGTTTCTATGAAGATGCTCCGTCTCCTACCCACTCACTCCCACCGCACCACCCTGGCATTCCCCTACAATGGGAAAAGAAGCCTTCACAGGACCAAGGGCTTCTCCTCCCACTGATGTCCAACAATGCCATCCTCTGATATATATGCAGCTGGAGCCACAGATCCTCCATGTGTGCTCTTGGGTTAGAAGTTTAGTCCCTGCGTGTTCTGAGGGGTTTGGTTGGTTGATATTGTTGTTTTTCCTATGGAGTTGAAAACCCCTTCAGCTCCTTCAGTCCTTTCTCTAACTCTTTCATTGGGGTCCCCATGCTCAGTCCCATGGTTAGCTGCAAGCATCCTCATCTGTGTCAGTATGGTTCTGGCAGAGCCTCTGAGGAGGCATCCATATCAGGCTCCTGCCAGTAAGCACTTCTTGGCATCAACAATAGTGCTGTGTTTGGTGGCTGCATATGGGGTGGATCCCCTGGTGAGGCAGTCTCTGGATGACCTAAGAAAGGTTTCTTAATGTTGGGACTATGAAGTTAAAAATGCTTTTGAATTTTTTCTAATTTATATGACTTGTAAAGAATACATCGACACTTATTTTTTTAGCAAAAATGTTGATGTTCACAAAGGAAGAACTATAATTTTTACAATGTTAAGATAAAAAGATTTATATTCAACACTTAAAATAATGAAAGTAGAGAAAATTATGAACTAATGTCTCTTAATAACTTTAAAATTCCTCCAAAGGAAGAGTAGTCGCTGATTTATGTTTTTTTCCTTTATCAGACCCTAGCATACAAGAGAAGCTTAATACATTCTTGTTAATGAAGAAATCAAATAGCAAATAAATTATTTAATTTTCATACTAATGACTTTTTTTTTCAAATATCTCAACCTCAGGAACTATCCTGCTTCCCAGATGTAACACAGACGATGCTTTAGTGAGCTTTTCCTCCTGAATTCTCTGCACACTCAGGAGGGAGGGAATGTGGACCACAAGGCACCCACTTAGGAGCACAGGAGCCCTTGCTGCGGCTCCCCTTCACTCGGCCTGCTGTTCTGAGGAAGCGTCTCACAGTACAGCTCAGGCTGACTTTGAACTCATGATCCTAGTGGTCCATTCCAAGAGACAGGATTGCACCCAGCTCATTCCTTTTCAACTATCACACAAACTTACTCGGGTATTTCTCGGGTATTTCTAACAGTGAGAACCACGTTAAGTAAGAACAAAAAACAATGCTAACAATAATGCTTTTTTAGCTCCTTTGTCTTGCTCCTTTTCTGACAGGGTCTCACTACACAACCCTAGTAGATCTGGAACTATCTAGATCATTAGCCTCAAACTTTAAGCGGCCAACCTCCCTCTGCCTCCCAAGTGCATAGGATGACAGCTCTGTGCCACTATGTCTCTGAGCAACTTTTAATGACAGACATATATTACATATGTAAACTGTATGGTTTATGGGCTGTCATTTATTGTGGTGCTGAGGATTAAGCATAGTGACTCACACACTGTGAGGCGATCACTACATCTTCGTTCCCGTATGGCCCTACTTTTGATAAAGACATTGGAATCCATATTTGTCCAAGGTAAGACAGTAAAAAGCAATGCCAGAATTTGCAGGCTTCACTGTTGTCTGGGAAGCCCATGTGCACACACTCGCCACTTCCATAATGTTCAGTATATTAAAGCTACCATAACTGCTTTGTATCGTAAAGGCAAATGTAATAGAGCGTGACAGGGTCTGTTTCTTGCATTTATTGGTGTTTGTACAAAACAATGGTTTTATTATGACGCTTTCATCCATGTACGCAGTATATTCCAAGAAAATTCATTCTGGCACTCCCCACCCAAGACTCTAACTTAACATCTTCAGTTGTTGCTCATCAACCATCTGCACAAGAGAGAAAGTGTGTGTTGCCTGAGCCTAGTATGCTTTGCTTAGTATGATGGTCTCTCCTCCTTCCCACTTTCCAGCAAATGACTGAGCCTTACGGCTAAAACTCAATTGTACATGTATGTGTGATACTTACCCAAAGTATCGATATTGTATTTGAATTAAGACTCTTTGGGTATACAGCCAGGAGTGGAGTAACTGCATCAGATGGTAGTTCTATCCCTGTACCCTGTGTATTGAGGACTCCCACATGGGTTCCTGTAGCAGCTGAACATTCTTACTAACAGTAAGTTTTCTTAAACCTACACCATTCGGATGTTCCTTTGTCTCTATTACAGCCTTCTGACTGCTGAAATGAAATCTCAGAGTAGTTTTCATTTCTATTTTCTGTATATTAATGATATTGACCATTTGTATTTATTGGCCATTTGCACTTAAAAGACATCTTTTATGTGTACGGGCCTTAAGCCTCTTTCTCTCTCTCTCTCTCTCCTCTCTCTCTCTCTCTCTCTCTCTCTCTCTCTCTCTCTCTCTCTCTCTCTCTCTCTCAGTGTGTGTGTGTGTGTGTGTGTGTGTGTGTGTGTGTGTGTACACTGAGGCCAAAAAGAAGAGGTCAAGTTCCTGAAACTGGAAGTACAGCCAGCCTTGAGCTACCACGTGGGCTAGGAGTCAAACCCAAGTACTGTGAGCTGCTGAGCCACATTTCCAGCACCCATTGATATGTCTTGAGAACTGTGCTCAATGCAGTTGCTCATTAATGATTAAAATCTCTGTTCTTTTGGTATTTAGCTTTATGTCTGTATATTCTATTGCTCTGGTGTCAGATGAATAGCTGGGAACGACCTTGCATGTGACAGGCCACATCTTCACTCTGGTGTGTCTCTTCGATGCAGTGGCCTTTCAATTTGATTTCATTGGGTTTGTTAACGTTGTTATGTTCTGGAGTACTGAAAAAATAAACAAATAAAAAGATTTTCAAAAAAATATTGGAGCTGGAGAGATGACTCAGCAGCTAAGAACACTGACTGCAATTCCAAAGGTCCTGAGTTCAATTCCCAGCAACCACATGGTGTCTCAAAACCATCTGAAATGAGATCTGATGCCCTCGTCTGGTGAGTCTGAAGACAGCTACAGTGCTCTCAGGTAAATAAATAAACAAACAATGGGTATTTTTTGAGCTAATAGATATTTTTATAAATATGTAAAACTATAATTTCATTGTAAAATACATAAGAAAATGTTACTTTTTTTCTTACAACTTTATTTTTTAAAAAAGGGGGATACATATACAGATTTTTAAAGGCATTTTGGCATAACATTATATGAATATTTTTGTCAAGACTTAATTCTTTTAGAGATTTGATAGTCTGCATTCAAATCCCACTAGTTACCATAAGAATAAAGCACATGTAGGACAGAACATAACATGAAAACAGTCAGTTTTGTTGGAGAGTATAGATTAAGCATAACGATCTGTGAATACCAAAAATTGCCACACGGCTATTATCTTAGCGTTTGGATTATTAATAATTTGAGAGACAGGAGTACTACACTCTGAGAGGGTGCTATACATTTATTTTCTTCCTAAGAAGGACTAATGCTTTCTTTCTTTCTTTGTTTTTGTTTTATTTTTGTTTTTTTTTGTTTTTTTTTTTTTTTTAGCCTTTGTTTTTCTTGAGCTTCATATAGCCTGTGAGTTGTTTCTGGGGTGTTCAGAGTTTTCTAGAGTTAGTGTCCAATTATCAGTGACTGCATATTATGTCTGTTATTTTGTGATTCAGTTACCTCACTCAGGATGATATTCTCTAGATGCACCCATTTGCTTAGGAATTTCATAAAGTCATTGTTTCGGATAGCTGAGTAGTACTCCATTGTGTAAATGTACCACAATTTTTGTATCCATTCATCTACTGAAGGATATCTGGGTCCTTTCCAGCTTCTGGCTATTATAAATAAGGCAGCTATGAATGTTGTGGTGCATGTGTCTTTGTTGTATGTTGGAGCGTCTCTGAGGTATATGTACAGAAGTGGAATGACTGGGTCTTCAGGTAGGACTATGTCCAATTTTCTGAGGAACCGCCAGACTGATTTCCAGAGGGGTTGTACCAGTTTACAACCCCACCAACAGTGGAGGAGTGTTCCTTTTTCTCTGCATCCTCACCAGCATCTGCTGTCATCTGAGTTTTTGATCTTAGCCATTATGACTGGTATGAGGTGGAATCTTAGGGTTGTTTTGATTTGCATTTCCCTAATGACTAAGGATGTCAAGCACTTCCTTAAATTTATCTCAGCCATTCAATATTCTTCAATTGAGAAATTTTTGTTTAGCTCTCTACCCCATTTTTTAGTAGGATTGTTTGATTCTCTGGTGTCTAGCTTCTTGAGTTCTTTGTATACTTTGGATATTAGGCCTTTATCAGATGTGGGGTTGGTAAAGATCTTTTCCCAATCTCTTGACTGCTGTCTTGTTTTCTTGACAGTGTCCTTAGCCTTACAGAAACTTTGCAATCTCATTAAGTCCCATTTGTTGATCTTTGGCCTTAGAGCACAAGCCATTGGTGTTCTGTTCAGGAAATTTTCTCCTGTGCCTATGTGTTCTAAGGTTTTCCCTACTTTCCCTTCTAATAGTTTCAGTGTACCTGGTTTAATGTGGAGATTTTTGATCCACTTGCACTTGAGCATTGTACAAAAAGATAAGAAAGGAGCTATTTTCATTCTTCTGTATGCTGAGTGCCAGTTGAACCAACACCATTTGTTGAAGAGGCTGTCCTTTTTCCATTGAATGTTTACAGCTCCTTTGTCAAAAAGCAAGTGACCTTGTGTGAGGGTTCATTTCTGGATCTTCTATTCTATTCCATTGATCAATGTGCCTATCTCAATACCAATACCATGCAGTTTTTAAGACAATTGCCTTGTAATTGCTTGAAATCAGGGATGGTGATTCCCGCAGATGTTTTCTTGTTGTTGAGGATGGATTGCAATATTCAAGGTTTTTGTTATTCCAGATGAATTTGCACATTGCTCATTCCAGCTCTATGAAGAATTCGGTTGGAATTTTGATGGGGATTGCATTGATTTTGTAGATTGTTTTTGGTAAGATGGCCATTTTTACAATGTTGATTCTTCCGATCCATGAGCATGGGAGATCTCTCCATCTTCTGAGATCTTCCTCGATTTCCTTCTTCACAGATTGGAAATTCTTGTCATACAGGTCTTTCACTTGCTTAGTTAGAGTCACACCAAGGTATTTCATATTGTTTGTGACTATTGTGAAGGGTATCTTTTCCCTAATTTCTTTATCCTCATGTTTGTCCTTTAAGTAGAGAAAAGCTACTGATTTGTTTGAGTTAATTTTATATCCAGCCACTTTGCTGAACTTGTTTATCAGCTGTAGAAGGTCTCTGGTGGAATTTTTGGGGTCACTTACATATACTATCATGTCATCTGCAAATAGTGATATTTTTACTTCTTCCTTTCCATTTTGTATTCCTTTGATTTCCTTTTGCTGTCTAATTGCTCCGGACAGGACTTCCAGTACTGTGTTGAATAGGTAGGGGGAGCCTTGTCTACTCCCTGATTTTAGTGGGATTGCTTCAAGTTTCTCACCGTTAAGTTTGATGTTGACTATTAGTTTGCTGTATATTGCTTCTATTATGTTTAGGTATGGGCCTTGGATTCCTGTTCTTTCCAAGACTTTTAACATGAATGGGTGTTGAATTTTGTCAAATGCTTTCTCGGCATCTAGTGAGATGACCATGTGATTTTTTTCTTTGAGTTTGTTTATATGATGGATTACGTCGATGGATTTCCATATATTAAACCATCCCTGCATCCCACGGATGAAGCCTACTTGATCATGGTGAAAGATGGTTTTAATGTGTTCTTGGATATGGTTTGCAAGGATTTTGTTGAGTATTTTTGCATCAATGTTCATAAGTGAAATTGGTCTGAAGTTCTCTTTCCTTGTAGGGTCTTTGTGTGGTTTAGAAATGAGGGTTATTTTGGCCTCAAAAAATGACTTAGGTAGTGTTCCATCTGACTCTATTTTGTGAAATAGTTTGGAGAGTATTGGTATTAGGTAGTCACTAAATGTCTGATAGAATTCGCACTGAACCCATCTGGTGCTGGGCTTTTTATTTATTTATTTATTTATTTTTTGGTTGGGAGGCTTTTGATGACTATTTCTATTTCTTTAGGTGTTATGGGATTATTTAGATGGTTTACCTGGTCCTGGTTTAATTTTAGTATCTTAATACCTGGTCCTGGTATCTTAGAATTCATCCATTTCCTCCAGATTTTCCAGCTTTGTTGAGTATAGGCTTTTGTAGTAGGATCTAATGATTTCTTGAATTTCCTCAGTTTCAGTTGTTATGTGTCCACTTTCATTTCTGATTTTAATTTGGATACTCTCTCTTTGCCCTCTAGTTAGTCTGGCTAAGGGCTAATCGATCTTGTTAATTTTTTCAAAGAACCAGCTCTTGGTTTTGTTGATTCTTTGAATGGTTCTTTTTGTTTCTATTTGGTCTATTTCTGCTCTAAGTTTGAATATTTCTTGCCGTCTACTCCTCTTGGATGTATCTACTTCCTTATGTTGTAGAGCTTACAGCTGTGCTGTCAAGTTGCTAGTGTATGCTCTCTCCAGTTTCTTCTTGGAAGCACTTAGAGCTATGAGTTTTCCTCTCAGTACTGCTTTCTTTGCATCCCATAGGTTTGGGTATGTTGTATTTTCATTTTCATAAAATTTTAGGAAATCCTTAATTTCTTTATTTCTTCTTTGACCATGCTATTGTTTAATATAGCATTGTTCAGTTTCCATGTGTATATAAGCTTTTTGTTGTCTTTGTTGTTATTAAAGACCAGCCTTAGTCCACAGTGATCTGATAAGATGTATGGGAATATTTCAATCTTTTTATATCTATTGAGGCTTGTTTTGTGACTGATGATATGATCAGTTTTAGAGAAGGTGCTGTAAAGTGCTGAGAAGATGTATTCTTTTGTTTTAGGGTGAAATGTTCTGTAGATGTCTGTTAATTCCAATTGGTTCATAACCTCTGCTAGTTTCACTGCATCCTTGTTCAGTTTCTGTTTCCATGATCTGTCCATTGATGAGAGTGGGGTGAAGTCTCCCACTATTATTGTGTGTGGTGCAACATATTTTTTGAGCTTTAGTAGGGTTTCTTTTATGAATATGGGTGCTCTTGTATTTGGAGCATATATGTTAAGGATTGAGAGTTCCTCCTGATAAATTTTCCCTATAATTAGTAAAAAGTGTCCTTCCTTATCTTTTTTGATAACTTTTGGTTGAAAATCTACTTTATTTGATATTAGAATGGGTACTGCAGCTTGTTTCTTGGGACCATTTTTCCTCGCTTGGAAGGTTTTTTTCCAACCTTTAACTCTGAGATAGTGTCTGTCTTTGTCTCTGTGATGAGTTTCCTGCATGCAGCCAAATGCTGGATTCTGTTTATGTATCCAGTCTGATAGCCTAAGACTTTTTATTGGGGAATTGAGTTCATTAATGTTAACACATATTAAGGAATAGTGGTTACTGTTTTCTGATGCTTTTGCTTTTAGAGGTAGAATTGTGTCTGTGTGTCTTTTGGTTTTCCTGCTTAGTCATTTTCTTGTTTTTACAAGGATGTAGTTTCCTTCCTTGTATTGGGTTTTCCACCTATTATTCTTTGTAAGGCTGGATTCGTTGTCAGATATTATGTAAATTTAGTTTTGTCCTGGAATATCTTGGTCTCTCAATCTATGGTGATTGAGAGTTTTGTTGGTTATAGCAGCCTGGGCTGACATTTGTGTTCTCTTAGGGTCTGTATAATGTCTGTCCAGGATCTTCTAGTTTTCATAGTCTCTGTTGAGAAGTCAGGTGTAATTCTGATTGCTCTACCTTTATATGTTACATGACCTTTTTCCCTTATTGCTTTTAGTATTCTTTCTTTGTTTTGAACACTTGGCGTTTTGACTATTATGTGTCGGGAGGAATTTCCTTTCTGGTCTATTCTATTTGCAGTTCTGTAGGCTTCTTTTATGTTCATGGTCATCTCATTCTTAAGGGTAGGGAAGTTTTCATCTACAATTTTGTTGAAGATATTTACTGTGCCTCTTAGTTGATATTCTTCGCCTTCTTCTATTCCTATTATCCTTAGGTTTGGTCTTCTCATTGTGTCCTGGATCTCCTGGACATTTTGGGTTAGGAGCTTTTTGGTTTTTCCGTCTTCTCTGACTGTTTTGTCTATGTTTTCTTCGGCCCCTGAGATTCTCTCTTCCATCTCTTGTAGTCTGTTGGAGATGCTTGCATCTGTGTCTCCTGATTTCCTTTTTTGGTTTCCACCTCCAGGTTGTCTCTTTTAGTGTTTTCTTTATTGTTTCTATTTCCATTTTCAATTCCTTCATCTCTTTGGTTCTGTTTTCCTGTATTTGAGTGTATTCCGTGTTTCCTCTTGAAAAGCTTCTATTTGTTTATGGTTGTCCTCCCGTACTTGTTCAAGGGAGTTATTCATGCTCTTCTCAAAGATCTTCATCATTGTCTTGAGGTATGATTTCAGGTCTGAGTCTTCTTTTTCTGGAGTGTTTGGCATTCCACTGCTTGCTGTGATGGGAGATCTGGGTTCTGATGTTGCCAGGTTGTCTTGGTTTCCATTGCTTAGGTTCTTTTGCTTTCCTCTTGCCATCTTGTTGTCTGTGATTGGTACCCGTCTCTCCCGTGAACCTGAGGTCAGTGCAGTCTCACCAGGCCTGTGTTCCTGAATCTCCACTGTTCCAGGTGGCAAATGGCCTGAGAGTTTGGTCTGTGTGCAAGCTCTTTCTGGGCAGATACTGGGGCAGATACCGAGTCCCTATGGCAGAGTTCCTGCTCCCCGGGTATTTTTTAATGAGAAAAAATAATACATTATTAACCATGTTGTGACACATCTTACAAAATTTGTTCCTCCTAACCAAACTTTGTACCCTTTGACTAGCATCTCCTTATTTTCTGGTGATCACAATCCTCCACTCAGTATGTTTGGTTTTTGGCTTTAAGATTTTATTTTATTTATATGAGTACACTGTAGCTGTCTTCAGACACACCAGAAGAGAGCATTGGATCTCATTACAGATGGCTGTGAGCCACCATGTGGTTGCTGGGAATTGAACTCAGGACCTATGCAAGAGCAGTCAGTGCTCTTAACCACTGAGCCATCTCTCCAGCCCCAATGCTTATTTTAGACTCTGTATAAAGATCATATAGTGTTTATCCTTTGACCTAGTAGGGTGTCCTCTGGGTTTATACAGGCCACAATAAATTAATTTCCTTTTTTAGAAGCTGCAACAATTAATATTACAATAAAGCTCTCCTGGTAGGATTGGGAACAAGGCTCAGCGAACTTTGTGGCTAGTGGCAAACTGATTGTAATGTTTTCTCAGGGAGCGAAAGGTCTCAGCACTGCCCAACTCAGCACTAGAAAGAAGCTGAGCATGCAGTGTGCAGCCATGATCCAACACCGAGGACACTAGAACAGGACTGAGTTCCAGGTTAGCCCAGTACAAAGCCAAGCTTTGTAAACAGACACTAGTCACCTGGTGTCTTAGTCAGGGTTTCTATTCCTGCACAAAATATCATGACCAAGAAGCAAGCTGGGAGCAAAGGGGTTTATTCAGCTTACACTTCCTTATCACTGTTCATCACCAGAGGAAGTCAGGACTGGAACTCAAGCAGGTCAGGAAGCAGGAGCTGATGCAGAGGCCATGGAGGGATGTCACTTACTGGCTTGCTTCCCATGGCTTGCTCAGCCTGCTTTCTTATAGAACCCAGGTCTACCAGCCCAGGGATGGCACCACCCACAATGGGCTGGACCCTCCCCCCTTGATCACTAGTGGAGAAAATGCCTTACAGCTTGATTTCATGGAGGCATTTCCTCAACTGAGGCTCCTTTCTCTGTGATAACTCCAGCTTGTGTCAGGTTGACACACAACCAGCCAGTACACCTAGATTACTGTAACATTACAACAGTCAACAGTGTCAACAGAAGAAGAGATACAGCCACCAGAGAGAAGCCTAGGGAAAGGTTCACATAAAGATGGTCCTTTCTCTTCAGAAAGCTGAGTAGAGCTGTAAGAGGTACAAAGACGGGGCTGCGCCAGGCAGACGGCACCGGTGTGCACACACACAGATCCACAACAAACCAGCACAGGTGTGCACACACTGAAAATGGATCACAGACTTAAGTGAAAAATACAAAGTCAGAAAATTCCAAGAAGGTAACTAGATGATGCCTGCTTCAGAAAATTTAAACTCTCCCTCTATGGTTCAGGAAATTTAAATTTATTTATTGACAAATATTTAAGTTGGCAAATTTATATATCAAACAACAACAATAAAAAAACATAATATCACAAATATCTCAAAACAAGTTATGCAGATGTGAAATTGAGTCCTCTTTTCAAAGTGCTACTGCCCCAGGAAATTATCATCTTTGAATAAGAAACCCAAAAAGAAAAGGTAACATTTTAAAAAAAGCAATTCTTTGTCTCAAGAAATTATACATTTTTCCTAATATGAAATAGAAAGGTTAATTACTTGGTAAAAATAATACACATTTTAACTTTAAAGCTACAGCAAACAAACAAACAAAAAAAAAACTTTGTTAATTATATATAGGCCTAAGATGAATTCAAGCATTCTTTTACAACTAAACATGAAAGTCCTTTAGAAATAATGGGAGACTTGGGCCTCCCGGTATTTGTTAATTTTATTTTCTAGTTCAACTATATTGTGACATTTCATTGATGCACGCTATATAAAGAAAAACTGTTTTATCAGTAATTTCTCTATGACTGCAAAAAATGTACAAAAAAATTCTACAAAGCGAGCAAACTATGAAGCATGGCATGAGCACAGCACCCTCAGCAGACACGTGATTTACATCTCAAGTCGACCCTACTAACTTCAGATAGAACAGGCAGAATGTGTGCTGGGTGGAGAGAGCGGAGCTGCACAGACCAGAAGGCTCAAACGCTGGCCTAGGCTTCTCAGTGTCTCACCGAGGAAAGCCAAAGAGGTCACTCTATCAACACAGGGCCGACGGGGAAAATGGAAAACCCTGGCATGTTCTATCATCATTCTACATGAAAACTAAAAGAAACAAGAATAGTTAGAAAAGTAAGTACTTGCAGCCCAAATGATTTTAAAAAGTCAGAGCCTGGTGTGGTGTTGCACACCTTTAATCTGAGTATTGGGCAGAGGTGGGTGGATCTCTGTAAGTTCAAGGCCAGGCCAACCTGGTCTGTATAGTGAATTCCAGGACAGCTAGGGATATGTAGAGACCCTATCTTTAAAAAGGAAAAAAAAAACATAATTTAAACAAGCAGTCGTCTGAGAAAAGCAGGAGCAATCTCACTGAAGCTTTCTACTGATGGGATAGACTTCTCAGCTACCTCTTAAATAAAGATTTCTTCTGGTCCAAAGTTTCAAGTGAATAAAGAGTACTCATCCCAGACAAAAGAACAAATTAAAGATTACAAGATTTATAAAGTAATTAGAAAGTTTAACCTCGTCCTCTACAAATGCACCACAGACAGAGGTAAATATTACTGTGGTGACCCTAACATGGTCTTACCCTCAACATTACGTAGAGCAGGAGAGGCACTTGGTAAAAACATCCCGAGCTGGGAACACTTGTGTGGGGCTTCCCTGGCATGAAAGACCCTGGCTTGAGTCTCCAGCACTAGCAAAGCGAGAAAAGCAACCAAACACTTCAGCATCCCCACTCCAGAGACTCCCCAGACTCCACACACCCTGTACACACCATGTCAAGGTGTCCGGTTCCGAAACTGCTCACCCCTGAAGCAAGGACACAATAAATCCATGTTGACCCGCTCAGAATTGCAACTGAGAAGACGGCGAAGGCTGTGCCTGTTAGAACAGCTCACCCCTTGATGCACTGACTGCAGGGACCCACCCCCAGACTTCCTGTGAGATGTACACCTCTGGTTTAAAACCGTGGAAGGGAGAACAGAAGCGAAGGATGTAGAGAGTGAAGGAGGGACACAAAGATTCACATACGGTTACAAGTATTAAATAAACTATATATACTAAAGAAAAGGGTTTCCTTAAAACAAAAATGGTTTAAAACCTTGAATTTCATAGACTTTCATATGGATATCAAACTGTGGCAATACAGGGAACTGAAGTCTGGGAACACTTTGCCGCCCGTGGTCTCCTGTCAGTCACAAAGTACTCAAAAAGTCTTTGACCTGAAGGAAGAAAAGCAAATTAATACAACTCATTCACTGAATTTGAAATCTAATATTCATCTTCAGCTAAGACTCCAGAAGAGCTGAACAGCCCAACCATATAAACAGCTATCACAATGCTGCAAGACTTATTTTCAAAACAAATACTAAGTAATTCAGTAGTAGGATGAATAGCCTAAAATTGTTAATTTGCATTTAAGGCTGATAAAAGTTTTAGAAAACCTGTACCACTAGTTTTATGGTCTCTATGCATATACATGTACATATGTACATTTAAATAACAGGTCTATGATATATACAGCTCTAACATGGAGACTTATGAGATATTAAACATCTACATTTAAATCTGAAGTACTAAGGCATACATTTTTTTAATATATCTTATGTGAGAATACTCCGTCTGCATATGCATGTACCATGTGCGTGTCTGGTGCCAGGAGAAGCCAGAAGAGGGAGTCAGGTTTTCTGAAACTGGGGTTACAGCATAAGTCAGCTGTATATATACATACAGGTGCTGGGAATCCAACTCCAGACTGCTGAGGCAGCTCTCTAGCCCCAAGGCATACGTTTCCGGAATGTTAGTGCATGGACAAAGCCATGAACATCCTGAATAAAGCTAGCCAGCAGATAAAGACTCTCATCCTCCACTCTAGACTATAAAATTCTCCTTAGAAGGTAAAGGTTAGCGCCTTATAGAAATACTCCCCGGATTCCAGGATTAATTTAAAAATAATGTGAAATGATCCCAGGCCTAAGCAAGTAAAACGTTTATTATAGCTAAGAAATGTAGTGTGGGATAGAAGTCTTGGTGTTTTAAGAGAACTTGATGATTTTGCAGATGGCCCATATGACAGTTCACAACCTCCTGTAACTCCTGCAATTCCGGGGCCTCTGACATCTTCCTCTACAATCATGGAACACTATACACAAGTGCTGTACTTACATAGTCCCAGATAAAACACTTACACACATTAAAGAACAAATTAAGTTTTAATAGGGACTAGAGAGATGGCTCAGTGGTTAACAGCTGCTCTTCCAAAGGCCCTGTGTTCAAGTCCCACCATCATGGCAGCTCACAACCATCTATAACTACGGTCCCATGACAGCCAATGCAGACATAAAGGCAATGCGCCAATACGCACACAATAAGTAAATAAATATCTTTTTAATTTAAATAATAAAATAAGATTTAAAAAATGGTTTTACAGGTTTGGTTAAACGGATACCTGGTGTTTTCACAACTGTTGTGAACTTTATTTTAATGTATCATGTTAATTCTACCTATGTTTTAATATCATAAATAGTAAGTCACTTGCATTTTCCACATATGTATTACTTTATATGATGGGGAACCAACCACATACATAAAGTATTTTAAATATCGAGGCTTTCGATTTTCTTGAGACACAGTCTGGATTTTATTATAATAAACAGCCAGACAGTTTATGAGAAAAACAATCAAACAAACACCAACTACAGAAATAACCTTTAAGTCTTTTTCAACACTAAACAAATATGTGGTTTTCTTTAAACACGAAATCACTAAGTTAATGCATGTGGATAAGAATATTTATTACACAATTCTAATTACCACCTTAAAGTTTATCAGCAAGTCTCTCCTTGATATGTATAGCTGACATTATTCACAGATAATCATCAATCCTCAACTATTTGAGAATTAAATTAACCTTTGTTAACACAATGACTCAATGATTAGAATAAGGTCAATTCACCTTAACATGGCCTCCAACAAAGATTTAAAGCAACACTGCCCATCTCCAAATGTAGGCGAGAGATGAATGAGGCTAAAATGCCCTCCAGAATGAGCTCTTTGAAAAACATAAAATAGTTTTCCAAGCAATTTATATTAAAAAACAAATCGAGGTATTGCTGGGGTGTGAAGGGAACAATGAGAGAAAGCAGAAGAAAAGGCGAGAAAAGGCACAACGCTACAATCACTCCTGCCTGCCGGAAAAGGAATCAAAAAGCGAAAGACATTTCAGCTTCAGGTCCGGGCTAGAATTAATTCACAGCCAGGGCTCACACTAAACAAGCTAAAATTTCTTACAAATTTTAAATTTCTTAATGTAATTTCCCCTTTGTTTTCTTTGGTTCGAGAGTGGGGGGGGGAGTGTATCTTGGGGCTCAAACTCAGGGCACTATGCCCACAAGCTAAACCCCCAGTCCTCTCAGTATAATTCTATAGAAGCTTTTCTGTAAGAAGCTGTTTTCACAAATTAATAGGATGGTCTTGGAGAAGACAAAACAATTACTAGTCTTTCTCTAAACCCACCTTTTCAACCAGACTTTCGTGTTTGTCTTTGAAGTCTTCATTAACATCCAGTGTGAGGACAGGCACCTCTTGGAGATAATCAAAGTTGGTTCTGTTTAAGAAGATGAACAAAATCAGGAAAGCACTCAATCGAGGAAAATTCTGAGAAACTCCTACTCCTCCAAACTCAACACACTGCCAGTCGCTTTAGACTAAGGTTATGCTGTAGGGATGCCGCTGGCAGGCTCTTGGCATGCAGATTTACCGCTATGCATACAACAATCTCAGTTACAGTTATAGACAACTAGGCATCAGACATCATTCCTCAAAAGCAAAACACTGGGAAAGAGGTTTTATGTTTCACAGATGAAGCCGCAACTGGCATAGTTTATAGTGCAGTAACTTAGTATATCCAAAGCAATGGGCTCCGTTCCCAACACTACCACAAAGTAAAGAACAGTAACCCAGAAAAGCCACTCAGAGCCTCAGGGGCCATGCTGTTACAGTTACAGACTATCATCTAAGAGCTGAGTTGGACAGCATTCATGCCATGAACCAGGCTACTACCTACGTGTTTTCAAGTATGACTGAAAACATGAGCTTAAAACATACCCAGAAGCTTCCCTTAGCCATGTGGGAAGCATACCAAGATCTCCAGGAAGACTGAAATCACCGGTAGTATGCACTTCCTTCATATACACTGCCTTTTCTTACATATACATATACTAATTCTGTGTTCTTTCTACCTTAAAACTGCCTTTTCCTAGCCATGTGGTAGTCCAGCCTGGTCTACAGAGTGAGTTCCAGGACAGCCAAGGCTATACGGAAAACCGGAACCAAACCAACCAAACAAACCCTGCCTTTTCCTTTCCTTGTGTTGAGAACTTCCCTTTTCTGCTGAAAGCACATTGTAGCATCTCTGTGGCCTAAGGATGCTAGCATCCCTCCCTGTTCCAACACTTCAGAGCCATTACTGAGGCAAGGGATGCTTGGTGACACATACTGTCATACAGGGATAGTTACTAACAACTACAGAGCACTTCCTGGATACACGGAGACAAGCGGGACAGGACAGCCTCAAGCTCCTGGCCTCCCAGAAAACAGACAACACACAGGCACAAGCAGCCTAGCCAACAAGCTAATGGATATAACTGGAAGTATTAAAAATTAAGACAGTATATAATGTCAGGCCAGACCACCTTAAATTATTTCTGAATGTATCTCAGTGCACACAGACAAGGTCTCACTTTATTGTTTAAAGCATAAGTTTCATTAGAAGACAAAGTCTTCAGACAGTGAGTGTCTTGGGAAAATGAGCAAATACATGAATAAAAATAAACACTGTACACGGTGCTGCTCACGTCTAGACTAAAATTTGACACAGAGAACCACAGGGAGCAGAAAACAGTGAGAGTCTTACTTCAGAGTCCGATGAAGAAGCCAGCTTTCGTGTTTATAGTGGAGCTTCTCTAAATATTCAAGAGGAATGCCTTGTTCTTCATCCCTTCCCCGTAAATATATTCTATTTAAGCATTTCTAAAAGCAAGACGTAAGAGAAAAGTCAAGTAACTGTTATCTTCTGGTGCTTTTTACCTTAGCCAAAAACCTGCATTGACTTTTTTTTTTCTTTCTTATTTTAGATTTCTTTATTTCATGTATGTAAGTACACCGTCACTGTCTTCAGACACACCAGAAGAGGGCATCAGATCCCATCACAGATGGTTGTGAGCCACCATGTGGTTGCTGGAATTTGAACTCAGGACCTCTGGAAGAGCAGCCAGTGCTCTTAACCACTGCGCCATCTCTCCAGCCCCCTATATATTTCTTCTAAAAAACTGAAATACCTAGTTTCCCCCGTAAGTACTAATTTCAACCATGTGATATTTTTAAAGTAAGCAGAACTTTGAAAAACAAATCAGTGTTCACACATGAAATACACTAAACTAATTTAACTATGATAAAAGAGTAGGGCAGCTAATAGTTTATTAAATATTTACTTCATTTTTTTTTACAGTGTGTCAATCTATTCATCCTAACTGGGTGCTAAACACACTTGTTGAGGTCCGTGCTTTTCTGTGCTCCGTCTCTGTAAGTGTGGCTCATCTCTGCGTGGAAGCTCTAAGCTGCCATGGCCTAAAAGAACACAGAACACTTTATCCCTGTCCTCTTTGTATTACTGAGCAAGATGGGACCAGTCACTGTGGCTGTTCATCACTTGAAACATGGCTAATGTGGAGACTTTATGTATAATTTTAATAATCATACACTTAAATAGCCATGTTAAACCGTGGCATTCTGAATCGTTTTTCTCTAACAGCACACAGACAATGGAATGTCTGTGGACAGACACTCAGATGTAAGATCCTCCATACTGCGCTCTCTAGTGAAGACAATGCACACGGTCCTGGGTCCAATCCCCAGCCATGCAAAAGGGGGCGGGGGGATGAATCTCTAACAAATAGCATTTAGGAGATATAGCATCACATAAACTGGGCCACAGTCTGCTATGAATCCTGTTTCAATAATCTTTAATTAAAAGATATAAAGGAGCCAGGTATATTGTGGCACACACCTTTAATCCCAGCAGCCAAAAACCCAGGCAGGCAGATCTCTGCCACCTGGAGGCCAGCCTGGTCTACACAGTGAGTTCCCAGCCAGCCAGGACTACATAGAGTCAGTCAGTAGAGCCCCAGGACACAAAAAATTTGAGAGGTGATGGTCAGTAGCAGCCACATCCTCAGAGCTGGCCAGCCAGCCGTGCTAGCCAACAAGTGAGCAGTCCTTGTCTCAATAAACAAGAGGCCGAGACAGAGAGAAGCAGTCTTCTCCAGGGATAAGCCCGTGGTAGGTCGTCCAATCCCAGGACATACCATAGGGACAACACTGAAGGGATTCAACATGCTGTGTTTACAAGTGTGAGTGTGTGTGTGTGTGTGTGACCCACAGGAAGACGAAGCAGTACATCTGCTACATATGTATGGAGAGGTCTCTGTCCATTTTGTGTGTATGAGTGTTAGGCTGCATGCACATATGGCCATCCCATGTATGTGGTTAGTGCCCACAGAGGCCAGAAATGGTTGTCCAGTGCCCTGAAACTGGAGTTACAGGTGATTATGAGCCATATGTGGAATCTGAGAATTAAACTTGGGTCCTCTGAAAGAGCAGTCAGTTCTCTTAACCACTTGTGGCTACAACCCTCTTGTGATTTCTAATACTTTACATTTTCAATGGCAAAAGCAAGCGTTACTGGTCTTACCTCTGGAGTAGCTCGGAGGTAAATTATTCCATCCAGTTCAAGGCTTTGGCCAAACTGGTTATTCATCCAGTCATGCCAGTCTTGATATATTGTCCACTCTGTTTCATTCATGCAGTCAGATTCATACAGATTAGATGCGAAAATGTACCTGAAAGGGAATCTTTGTCAGCATATACATCCTTTCAAACACATGAAACAGAAAAGAGAACATGGGTACGAACACGTTCCTAAATCCCCTTTCCTGTGTGCCTCCAGGGCACACATGAAATGTCTTCCCAAGTGTAAGAAATGTGTTCCTTGCCAGAAGCCCTCAAAATGTTGGCTAAATATCCCTGGAGGTCCCCATGCTCCTTCCAGTTCTGAGACGCTGGCTTGCCTCACACACTACTCTCCTTCATGAGAACACATATATGTAATATAAATGCCCACCGTTATTAAGTCAGACACTAACGAGCTAGAAAGCTCTCCTCACTAGATTGTTGTTTTAAAACTTTTTTAAATCAGAAGTTACAGCTGTTAATACAAAATATTTGTATATGGAATTCCCAATCTTTTTGCTGTTATTGTGGGTTTTCTGAGACAGGGTTTCTCTGTGCAGCCCTGGACTACTCTCTGGACTACTCCAGGAACTCATCTTGTAGATCAGTGAGCCCCCTGGCTTGATTCTCAGTCTTAATTTCTAATAGCATACGTACCAAATGACAAAAATTCTGTATACTACTCAGCAATTAAAGGAAAGGGGTTCAGAGACCAAAACCTTTACAAGCCCCTATTCTAAGATAGTTTGGAGGTGAAAAGTTCCTGGTCTAAGAAAGGTAATTCTAAAACACATTCAGACATGTTTAATTTTTGTGTCCTTTTTCTAGTTGAGAGTCCAGGAGTAAATCCAGATTAATCAGAACAGATGAGGATTTTAAAGGACTGGAAGGGAAGAAAGAATTTCTTTGGAAATTCTCTAATTAGATGACCATCCTATTCACTAGTCCCTATCCTAATATCATTAGCAACTCAGTGCTAAAAGTATTTTTAAACAACATTTTCTATCTAAAACCTCCAGCTCAGCCTCTAATTTGATTACCAGGAAATGAGAGAAAAGAAAATGTCTAGTTATAAACTCCCAAGAGCCACATATAAGCCATTTGCATACCTGTCACTGTACACAGATCTCTCAAAAAATACTACGGGTTTCTCTGCATCTTTGAGCTTGCCATTGAGAGAGGCAAGCTGAGCTCGGATCCGGCTGAGACAGGCGTACGATTGGAAGGTAAAAGACCACCGTTCAGGTTTCTCATACATCATCTGAAGAACATTCCCACCACTCTTCTGAGATGTTGTCAATTCCTACTTTACAGGGTCAAAACAAACAAACAAACAGACAAACAATAAAACTGCCAATAGAGATACTGTTTTGTTTTTTGAGACAAGGTCTCAACATGTAGCTCTGGCTGTTCTGGAACTCAGACATCCACCTACCTTTGCCTCCCAAATGCTGGGATTAAAGGCATGCGCCACTATTTTATTTTATTTAACTGTTTAAGAAGTTCAAAAGAGAAATAGCTGGAAAGATGGCTCTGTGGTTAAGAGTCCTTGCTCTTCTCGAAGAGGACACACCTTTGATTCCCTAAATCCCTGTGGTAACTAAAAAATAGGCGAGTGGTTGAAGTACAAGTCTTTAATCCAAGAGGCAAGTGGATCTCGAGTTCCAGGACTGTCAGGGCTACAGAGAGAAACCCTGTGTGTGTGTGTTTGGGGGGGGGGGGGGGGTGACTGTAATTCCAATTCAGGAAAAACCTAACACCCTCTTCAGGTCTCATGGACAGTTACGTGGTACAGACACGTATACAGGCAAAACATCCACACATATAAAAGAAAGATAAATAAATCTTTAAAAGAGAGAAATTTCACGGGCTAGAGAGGTGGCTCAGTGGTTTAGAGCTCTGACTGTGCTCTTCCAGAGGTCCTGAGTTCAATTCCCAGCAACCACATGGTGGCTCACAACCATCTGCAATGGGATCTGATGCCCTATTCTGGTGTATTTGAAGACAGCTACAATGTACTCATATACATTAAATAAATAATATTTTTTTAAAAAGAGAGAGAAATTTCACAAATACATAATTATTAGTAAAACTAAGTTCCTATTCCTTACCCTTTTCCATGTCTTATGTGACCTATTGCCTAATAGCCTTAGATCTTTCTCATAAGTGACTAACAGCCTACAGAAGAAGTTAGCAAAACTTCAGACTAGAGATACTCAGATTGATATATACTTTTTTAGAAACAGAAAAGAGAAACAATATTGAATGCATGTCGCCTTCTCAGAATAATAGCTACAGGGCTGCAAGTTCAGTGGAAGCGTGACCTCTCAAGCCTGACGGGACAAGTTTGATCCTCGGAACACACATATGGGTAGAGAAGCACCAACTCCAAAAACGTTGTCCTCGGGCCTCCAACCACAGTGTCAAATTTATGCCCGCATATGTACCACATATACACAAATACATTCTTTTAAAAAGTCAGCTACTAGGGTACAGTTCCCAGCAACCACAAGTCAGCTCTCTCCTTTCAGGGAGTTTGATGCCCCCTTCTGACCTCGGCAGGCACCAAACACACGGTGCACATACACACAGTCAACACATTCCCACTCGTAAAATGACATAGGTAAATCTCTAAGAAAGTCGGCAACAGCCAAGTCACATCTGCCTCTCCCACCATTCTCCAGCTGTCTAAGAGATCTAACTTAAAGGTGCTCGTCCAGCGACTTAAGCACTCATCCTTATAAACAAACCCTAAATTGAAATTATCAAGGGGAGAAAAGGCGCCATAGCTTAAAATAGTACACTGTGGGGAACTTCTGACTGTCGTGGTCCACTCTGACTTTACTGAAGCTATCCAGCACAAGAGCATCACATCACATTTCTCTAGCCTAGAGGAAAAAAAATATATATATTACATATATGTATTTAATTGTATATATTTTAGATATACATATATGTATGTATATATATATGTGTGTGTGTGTGTATATATATATATATCAAAGTACACTGACCACTACATGTGCATGTCTTCACAACATCATAACGTTAAAAAGATGACGAGTTAAGCCCTGAAATAGGGTTGAATAGAAGACTGGGTGTACTCAATGCCTCATTCCCTTGGATAGGAGTTTTAACCCCAGTCTTGTAATATGACAGAGAAAACTCATGCTCCAAACTTGTGATCCAATGCGATGTCGTTAGAACCAATGTTTTCAGCATTGAGGAAAAAATATAAACATAAAAAAATTAATTTAAAATTCTTTCATCTTAAAGTAGGAGTGGTGAGGCTGGAAAGTTGGCTCAGCAGTTAAGAACACTGACTGCTCTTCCAGAGGTCCTGAGTTCACATCCCAGCAACCACATGGTGGCTCACAACCACCTGTGATGGGAACTTGTGCCCTTTCTGTCAGGCGTACATGCAAATAGAGCACTCATATACACACATAAATAATACAAATCTTTGCAAACCTGCCTTAGCCTCTTACTGCATGAATAAAGCTAAAGCACTCAAAGTAACTGATTCATTTTATTTATTTATTATTTATTTGCATACTTACTTACTTATTAGTATTTTATTGCATTTATTTACTGTGTATGTGTGAGGCACATCATGGCACAGGGAGGTCAGAAGGCAACTTCTGGTTAGTTTTCTCCTCTGAACTGAGGCAGTCAGACTTGGTAGAAAATTCCTTTGCCCCTAAGGTATCTCACAGACCCCAAGCCTAAAGTTAACTATGCTTTGCAGATAAAAGTATGAGAAATATTTTTAGTTATCAAAGCCTTATATCTAAAAGAACAACCCACCTCCTACCTCCCCCCACCCATCCCCACACCTACCCTGAAAAAGTTACATTATCCCTGTGCTGGCTAGTTTTAGTCAACTTTACAGAAGCTGCAGTCATCTGAGAGGAGGGAGCGTCAACTGAGAAAATGCTTCCATTAGATCAGGCTGCAGGCAAGCATGTAGGGCTTTTCTTACTTGTGGTTGATGGGTGGGGGTGTCCCTGGGCTGGAGGTAAGCAGAGTCTTCCAAGGCCTCTGCTATCAGCTCCGCCCCCAGGGTCCTGCCCTGCCCTTAGATGACCAGGATGAGAAAGTCTGAGCAGAATAAGCTTTTCCTCCCCAAGTCCCATAACAGCATTAGTAACCCTAGTTAAGACACTCCACAAGGCTACACACTGAATTTCTTGCTACTGAGTTTCCTTCTACATGATTTACACTTTAAACATCCCATCATTCCCAGAAATGCTCACATAAATAGCTGTACATTTTTTCAACTGTACTTTTTTTTCAGACTGAACAAGTTTCCTTTCTCTCCAATTTCAGTTTCACTTCTCCAGAAATAAAAACTCCTAGCAACCACTATCACACACAACCATAACTTCCACTATGATAAGATGAAATTTAACTCTATTTATTCCCATATTTGCAATATGGTATTGAAAGGGGCTAGTAAAATGAAACATGTCCAAAATGAAACTTTGTGGAGAATGATGGTATAGTACAAAGAAATGAGAGATACGTGGGTTTCCAAACAACAAAGGGGTGAAAGGATTAATAAAATTCAATTAGTGGAGGATTTGGGTTTTATTTTTCATTTAAAATGTAAAAAAAAAAATCACTCAAAAGTTTTAATTTGTAATTAGATTTTAAAATTATTTCAAGTTTTTAAACTTTTAAAACCTTTCAAACTTATATATAATACATAAATCTTAAAATACATAGCTCACTAAATTTTTGCACATACAACTAGACTTTTTTGTTTTTAGTTTTCTTGGAAAGGTGGGGGCAGGGGCGCCGCCCAAAAGACACAATATGCTGCTTCTCTAACCTACGGAATTTTAACTTTTTTTTAACGTATGGATGTTTCCCACGAATGGGTGTCTGTACATACACATGTCCTTGGTGCCCTTGGAGGCCAGAAGGGGGAGGGCACTGAAGTTGTGGCTGATTAGGAGCTGCCCCATGGGTCCTATAGAGCAGCCAGTGCTCTTACCCACTGAGCCGGCCCCTCTTTTGCTGGATTTCCTTAAATTGCCTGCATACCTCAAACTCGTCTTGAGTGCTCTGCACATTGCACCACCTGGCGACAGGCTCAGGAACCACTTCCCAATCCTCACAGACTTGCTTTAGGATATTCACGAACGTCGACTTCCCGGCAGCTGTGGTGGAAGAGAAAGATGAAATTAAGAGAAGTTGTTTAAAAAAAAGCAAAATGTAACCAGCGGTCATCAGTTTCTACAAGACTAACCCTGAACACTGCAGAAACACTGAGACCTTTCTCTTCCATCTTTCTAAAATTCAATAACGGTCTCTAGACAATGCCTATGTGTTACTATTTTAGTTAGCCTAAGGCAAGGAACAGAAGAATTAAAAACCTGGTCAGTCCACACAGGCTTCTGTATTTTCAAAACCATTCTTTCAACGAGTTCTGCTCTCTGTCTAGTGAGCTTACTGGGGATGAGCACACTTGTGGCCCTCAGCAGGCTAAAGCAAAAGGACTCTGAATTCCAGGCCAGCCTAGGCTACTTAGTGAGACACTGTCTCTCTCTGTAAGGCCAGAAGTTGCTTGAAGGCTTAGGCACCAGGACTGCAGAGATGAAGTTATCAAACTGGCCTACGCTGTAGAGCAAGACCCCTGCAAAAACAACACCCAATATAAAAAAAAAAAAAAAAAAAATGAGGAGAAAAGGAAGCTAGGGACCTTGATACAACAATAACAACAAAAAAGTACCAAGAAGCCAGGCGTGATGACACACGCCTTTGATCCCAGCACTTGGGAGGCAGAGGGAGGTGGATCTCCTGGTTACAGAGTGAATTTCAGGACAACCAGAGCTACAGAGTAACCCTGTCTCAAAAAAAACAAAAATAAAATAATAATAATAATTAAACCAATTAAGAAATACCAATAAAAATCAATGTGAAGATGTACCCAATGCGTAAAGAGCTGGTAACTATTGCTATCTGACCATAATAAACCCTATAGCTACCAGAAATTATTTTAAGTCTTGAAAAGCACTTCCTAGGAGTAAAAGCTGTAGAACTCCTTCTCACTTTTATGGTCCTGTGCTCTCTACCAAGCCATCTAAAAAAAAAAAAGAAGGCATGCTTTACTTCCCGACTGTTCACTAATTTCTACGATGTCAAGGGAAGAAAAGAACAAATTGAGCTCATGTGTAATCAGGACATACTATACTCACTGTTCTGTACCGGTGAGTCTGGACTCTGTGCCTTAGGAGGGTGTAGCAATACTTCTAATGAGCACCACGCCCTTTCTATCAGAAGTCACCAAATGTGGTCATACAAGGAAGGCATCACCAGCCAGTATCACGTTCTTTCTTCCTCTCCCTCTTACTAGACATGCGTACACACACACACACACACAACTATATAGCTTTAGTATATTTGTCAAGTGTCCTCTTCCTTATATAAAGGGACTTAAGGGTAGCACAAAAGAGCCCCCTTTGACCTGAGAAGTACACTCCAGCATTATACCAGACTTTGCACAGAGCAAGGGAAAGGGAGATCCGTACGGTGACAGACGGGCAGGCAAGGAGCACAAGGAAGTATATTAAACATGAAGTGTATCCATAACAGAGAAGGAATAAAGGTAAAAACTGGGTGGCTTCTGAGTTTGTGGAGAGAAAACCCTGGTGACTGAAATTTTGTGCAGAAGGGCTTCCGTTACAGATGGTAATGCGTTCAGAAGAATGACTGAAATAAGCAATCATTCATTGGACTAGGCATCAAAGAGAACATGATATTCGGGGTATGCAAGAAACACACTGATCCCATGTATCCCAAATTTAAGCTCTTAAGGTGAACTCAACAGTGATCATAACCAGAAACGGCTCACATAGTCAGACTTTAAAACTGTAAATGTTAAATTTTACTTCAAGCCGTGCAGCCATACACAGACAGTGGTAGTACCCAAATAGTCACTGCCAGCTCCTTCCTTAACTTTTTGGAGGGAGATCAGAGCTGGACAAAGAGCTAATAAACTAATATTCCATGAAGGTAAAAGACAACAAGAACAGCTACGAGTACTTTTACCAGGCACAGGAAGAGGGGTGGTACACAAGACTTTGATCCCAAGCACTCAAAAGCAGGTAGAACTCTGTGAGTCTGAGGCCAGCCTGACCTACACAGAGTTCCAAGCCTGTCAGGACCGCATGGTGAGACCCTGTCAACACAAAACAAGACACAACTAGAACGTCATGGCTGATAACAGAGTCCCTAACATCAGACAAGCGTCACCCTTCTAAAAGTCAGCCTGAACACACTAAAGTGAGCCTCCATGAATCTAACCTACAGGATAGCTCCGTAACACAGAACGTGAGAAAACAGGTTACGGAACCAAGCCACTAAAAATGACCAAGCAAACTGCAACTTTTTAGGAAGAACATAAGAATTATGAACTAGTCTTCGCAGATTACGTAACTTTTACAGTAACAGGTTATTGAGACCTGACAAATGAGGTCCAGTGATGTCAACAACCACACAAGAGCAGTAGGCAGTGACAAGCCTCCCTCCGAGAGCTGCACCCCTAGTGCCTGCCAAAGCTTCAGATATTTTTGGTCAAAGATCTAGATGCTTCAGGGAAACCATAACTTGTAACTGCTAGTAAGTAATTTTTCCTAATGGGCAAATGCAGGCTACTAATGCACATCTCTTTTCGGTTCAATAGGTCAGCGAGGAGTGTTAGGCACGGATAGCACAATTCTACCTGTAATGGAGGAAGACAGCTCTGGAAAGGGAGCACAGAATGACCCATTCACAAATGTGAGTGCTGGGAAGATTAGGGAAGCATGAAGGGAAGGAGACGAATGACTAGACGTATGTTGCCTGCCTGGGTTTGAGAGAGGGGAGATAATCCATTATAGTTCGGATCCAAAAGGTTGTCCATTGGAATTTACCCCAAAGATGACTTTACTGAGCACTTTCTCCCATCATTACATACGGCCATCTTTATCCACTGAGACACTCTGAGGATTCTTACTAATAGATGTGACATCTCAAAGAACTTGTAAGAAATGAGGATATCTAAGTGTGGGGCAAGGAAAACCCTCCGTCTTAGTGCTTCAGCTCTGCTCTCTTGAAGCTGACATCCTCCTACCTCCTTAATGAGACGGTGCTTTGAAGGTGGTAAAACTGAAAACATCTGCTGCATACATGAATAGTCAGGACTCAACCTACAGCCCAAAACCCACCAGCTGTACCAAAACAGGAAACGTCAGTTGGTCTCCCGTGGTAAGAAATGTGCGAGAATGGGGGGATCATGCTCACCTTGCAAAATGACATGCACGGTATAGCTGACCCCAATAAGGTTAAGAACAGAAACGCTCAGTCTTCGAGCCAAACTCATTAAACACTGCTTTCTTCATATGCCTAGCAGTGTTAGGGATTGCTACAAATGCCAATCCAAATGAGGAAGATGTGGTAAATACCATTCATTGTAATATTACTTAACATTTTTTTTAAAAAGTATTACATTTAAAAAGTTCTAATTCCAGCACAGAGAGGCAGAGACAAGCGAATCTCTGAACGTTCAAGGCCAGCCTGGTCAACATAGTGAGTTCAAAGACAGGCAGGTCTAAAGAAAAAGCCAGTCCCAAAACAAACAGATAAAGTTCTACAGAAATAAACAGCTTGAGTGAGTCTTGAAGGCACTCTGATAAACTAAACAAGACACGGAAAACCAGACACTCTGGTTTTGCTTAGGGCATTGTGAAAAAACAAAACTGGCAGAGATTTTTAAAAAGGAAGCATGTCAGGGCTTGTGAGGGGATGGGAAGGGAGAACGCTGACTACGAGAAAGCACAAAAGGAACTGGAGATGGAAATGACAAAAATGGTCTCAATTTTGCGGTAAAGGCGCTTGTCAGTGAAGCCTACCGGATGAGCACCCTAAAAGGGGTTCGCTTACCTAAGTTACATCTCAGGAAAAACAGCACCCCAGAACCCTGGGGTTTCTAAGTTCCCAACAAAGGGTGCAATGGTCCAGGGAGCGCCTCACAAAGTCCCTCGCTGGCACCGGACCAGACGAGCTACCGCGCCGGCGCGGGCAGGGCGGTGGAGAGGCATCGCCTAGGCATCAGCACCGCACCGGGGGCACCTTACCGATGTTCCCCTCGATGGAGACCTTCTTGATGCGGGTACCCTCAGAGCTGGTCGAGGGAGAAGAGCAGAACCTCTTAGGTGGGGTGGCCATGCCTAGCTCCAGATAACTGGGGCGCGGGACCTGCAAGAACACGACGGGGCCGGTAGCTCAGGGTTGCAGCGTCAGTCTCGCGCCGGCGGGACCCGCACTTTGACTTTGGCGCGCGGAGGGGCAGGCGTCTGGGCGGGCCTGCGGAGGACCCCGCCCTGGCGGCCCGACCCCCACCCTCCACGCCTAGCCCTTGCGGGATCTGCCCTGTGTGTGGTTCCTCCCGGCAGGCGAGGCGCCCCCGGAGAGGCGGGCAGGGGCGGGGCTTGGGACGCGAAGCGATTGCCGGGCCAGGGACGGTGCGCGCAGAGCTGTGAGCCCTGGGCGGGCAGGGGCGGGGCTTGCGCTAGGCCAGTTTCTAGGGCAGGGGGCGGAGCCTATGCCTGAGGAGGAGGGCGGGGAGCGGGCCTTGCGCAATGAGCTCAGTTGAGGACAGGGGCTGGGCTCGAGCGAAGCACTAAGGGAGGATGGGGGTAGGCTTTGCAGGACCAGCCCTTGGGAATCAGGCTTCGAGGTTTGAATTTTTCTGGGAAGTAGGAAGTAGTCATTTCAGAGAGCCTCAGCCGATGTCTCACAGGAAACATGTAGCTGTCCGGCACTGTCTTAAGCGTTATTTCGTTAACCGGAGATCCAGTGCGGCCCACCATACTTCCTGGAATGACGGAAGTGCCTGGAGTGACAGGAAGGGAGGGAGTGGCTACTGGTTTAAATTCTAGGACCAGAAGTGAGACTGGAAACAGGAATCAAGCCACCCAAGCTCTCTGCTTTAATTTGTATGCTCCGCTACGCTGTTTATAAAGTTACCGAACACTAGGTATGTTTCTCAGCAGCACGCTGACTTAACATTGCATGTCCATCACCTAATACGTAATTAATGTTTAAGTCATATATATGTTTATATAGATATGTACTCTGCACACACATTCTGAGCTAGAGACCTGGTAAAAAAGATTACCCAGTCTGGAAGTCAGATTGAAATTATCTACAAAAACAAAGGAACTTATTATTTTTTTAGCGTGTAACTATCATTTCACCTAAAATATGTCCTAAGAATGGACCTAGCAGCAGAGAAATGGCAACTTACTTTTACAAAATAAAGAGCAGAAATTAAGTGAGTCGGTGGACTGACTGGATTTAAGGGCTACTCCATAAGATGTAACCCATACCTGACACTGCTCGGGTGGCAATCCAAATACTGTTCTGCCTAAGTAACTAAACAATAAAATGATGCCTAATGACATTGTGCTATACCCACAGGTCGGTATCTTGTTTAGCCAGCATCAGAGAAGCAGAACATGGGAACAAAAACAGTAACCCACAAAGAAACAAAGTGCAGAGTTCCAAACGCTCAGCTTTAAATGGGATGTCTCCACCAAAACCTTCTCCTCAGGGTTCTGGGAACCTTATGGAAAAGGATGGGGAAAGCATATAGAGCCAGAGGTGATGGAAGACAAGGAAAGAAGGCCCTATAAACACAGCAGAACCAACACACATGTGAATTCAGTGAAACAACATGCATGTTCCTGCATGGATCTAAGCCAGTTGGACTCCAAAGAGCTGAAAGAGAGCACAAGGCCCCGGCCCTAGCCCAGACTGATAACTGAAAACTGCATAGTCTCACTTGGGATACAAACCACTCTTAAGGACAGACTCCATGCCCAGCAGTATGATGGCCAACACAAAACTCAGTGGCAGTTCTTAAGAGCCCTGGCTATTAATGCTTTGTCTGGGCATTAGTTGTATTTTTACTCACTTTCCCCCTTACTGGTCTTTCTCCTGTATCTCATGACTTCCAGTGTCCTTTATATGGAATTATCTATGTCTCCGCGTCTGTGCTTCTTGTGCCTTTGGTTCTTTATCTCCTAGTAGTTTGTTTGTTTCAACCTATTATGGCTTATTTTTATTTTATCTTATTTCATTACTATTTGTAGATGCTGTTTGTTTTCTGATAGAATGACCGTGGATTTGGGTAGAGGGGAGGAGAGGATCTGGGGGGAGATGGGGGAAGGAAATCCATAAGCAGAATATATTGTATGAAGAAAATATACTTTCAATTAAATGCTGGGGAGATGGCTCAGGCATTAAGAGCACCGACTGCTCTAGTAGAGAACCCAGGATCAATTGTCAGCTTCCATGACAGCTCACAATCATCTTTGACTCCAGTTCTGAGAGATCCAATGCCTCTTCTGACCTCCACAGACTACTGCACGTGATACATGTATGTGCACTTGGGCACACACATATAAACATAAAATTCTGTGTGTGTGTGTGTGTGTCAGACTCCAGTAGTGTTTGTTAGGAGCTTTAATGAAATACTGGAGACTGGCTTCTGGCCTCTGAGTCTATTGACACAGGTGCACCCACGCACACACACATAAATGTCCACCTGACCTCCTGAGTAGTGTGGCAGTGGTCTAATGTGACCGACTACAACCACAATCAAAGTATTTTCAACCCTAAGATCTATGCACAATGTCTCTAACATAAAAACCTCCAAACAATATTTTGATAATACTCTAGAATATACATTTCCTTTTATAACTTCAGGTTTAGGGTAAATTGTTAACACTACTAATATTATTTAATGATTTATAATAAAGATAAAATAGATTATTTCTAAGTTCAGTTGAAGGGCCCATAAATACTACATTATTTTGCTGCTGCTTTTTCCCCTCACTGCAATTGTACACACTAAAGAAAACACTAGTTATTTTAAGTGCAGGCATATAAGAACCTTTAAGTCTGAGAACCAATGACTTGTACAATTTCTAAATTTTAGATTCCTAGTATGTATGGTACACAGATGGTAACTACCAGTATTGTAAGAATTACTGAAAGTACTGCAAATTTTAAAATGTTCAATACGGGGGGGGGGGGGGGGGGGGCCGGCGCGGAGAGATGGCTCAGTGGTTAGAGCACTGGCTGCTCTTCCAGAGGTCCTGAGTTCAGATCCCAGTGACCACATGGTGGCTCACAACCATCTGTAATGGGATCTGATGCCCTCTTTTGCTGTGTCAAGACAGCTATAGTGTACTCATATACATTAAACAAATTTTTAAAAAATACATTTTAAAAAATGTTCAATATGTTCTATATACCTTTACTTTGCTTTGAATTGTTTTCAGCATAGAAATACCTATAGTAAAAATAAACAGTAATAAGAAGTCAGGATTCATGGCCAAACAAAAGTATTTATTATGGTTTTTTTCTTATAAACATTTTCTTCTAAAGAAAAAAAAAAAAAACCTAAGATTTAAATACCTCCCATTCTGCCACATAAGACTGTATACATTATTTACATCTGTCAGATAAAACATATTACAGATTTCTCTCACATTCAGTATTTCCTTTAACAACAGTGAACAACTTTGATCAATAACTACAATTTGCATAGTCTTGGCACAATTTACAATATGGCGCCTACACTGCACTTTATGTTTTAGATCACTTTGTCCCTCTCACCGCCTTACTAGAGAGCCTGCCCCACGTGGGAACGGGCTCTTGTCTCTGCACAATGGGAAAACTGTGCTTCTGCTTCCAGTACCTGGAACTGGCAGCATTTCTAATTTCTGTCTTCAGAAATGATTTCTATTCTGACTTTTAAGTGTTCCTTATATGCTGTCTTCACAACATTATTTCTACCAATAATCTTAAGTAATAACTTAAATGTATAGGAAAAAAAATCAAATATAACAAAGGCATTCCCTAAAATATTAGTGATTTCACCACCCTGGTTATGCATATAC
This sequence comes from Micromys minutus, assembly GCF_963924665.1. Lineage (NCBI taxonomy): Eukaryota > Metazoa > Chordata > Mammalia > Rodentia > Muridae > Micromys > Micromys minutus. Next base: position 142,114,018 of record NC_137969.1, on the reverse strand, counting down.
AAAAATAACAAATACAGTTTAATAGCTGTAAAAAACTATTTTCCCTAAAAAATAGATATTTCTGCAGGACAATTTAAGGAGGAAAGTGTTCTCAAATAAAAATACACTAACCTATTTTACAACCTATACAACTATTTTGAAATCAAAACTAAAACTCAAATTTGTGCAAAAGTAGAAGAAATTCCATAAAGGAATAATTATAAAAGAGAAATTATGAAATTGTCACATTATATCACCAATAACTGCAGCTCTGGTGACATAAAAAAAAAACTGTCAATCAAAAAAAAGTAAACCTGTATGAATGGCTAATGATATTGAACTGTAAACTCAGCCTTGAGTGCGTGTGAGCAGGGATGTGTGCACACGACACAGACATGAGTGGGGAAACACAAATCTTAAAGGCCAGTGATTTTGCTTCCTGCAAGTCTAAGAATTTTATCCCAAAGTTTTCTACTGTGGAGCACTACATGCAAAAGAGAAAGGAGGGAGGTAAGAAGCTTGTACCACACAAGGTGGCCCAATATTTTAATTTGTATTTTTTTTATCTTTTGTCAAAATGCAAATATATCCAACTCTGAGTGATAGAGAGCAAGGAGTCTTATACCTTCAAAATGAACTCTCACGGAATAACTGCTTAGGGAATCCTTAAGAATTCAAACCACTTGTCTTCAGAATTGTTAACACTGAACTTTCCTATTACATCTTGAGGCAGACCTCTGATCACTCATCACCTCACACACAGCCACACCTGTACCAGCACCCCTGTGGACATCTCTGTATTACCGCAAACCTGCAATGCGTAAGGTTCATTAGGAGTGATGCTTGAAGACCAAGCTGAGTTTTTAACTGCTATGTTCTTTAATATATCAAGTAAGTTTCAAAATAAGATGTTTTCTTAGTATGCAATCACATTCCAAATTACAAATAAACTTTTGGTCCAGAATATTTTCAAAACACCATCAGAATTGAAGGTTATAAATGATATATGCTGAATACTTACATAATTTTAAATAGTATTAATGATAGGTAGGCTAAAATTTGGCATAATAATAAAATTGTTCCCAATTTTCCTATACATCAATCTCCAGTCTTTCATTGAAGACATATTGAAAAAAAATAACTTTTTAAAATAAAATATAAAACAATAGAGATAAATAAAGGCTCTGTTCCTTTAAATTACTATTGTAAGCACTGGATCCATTTTCCATACTATCCTCTCAATCAAAACTATCCAAACACAATTCAGAAGTTTTAGGGGGGAAGGGAAAAAACAGAAAGCAAGTTCTAGAGAAAGATCTTGGTTTTAAAATTCTATATAAATACAAAGTAATAAGTTTTCACATGTAAATAATGGTTCTTACTTCCAATAGTGACATCAGAAACCTATATCTGTGATGCAGTATCTGTAGCCTTCATCTGAGCAGATTTACAGCCCAAAATATACTCCTACTTTTCCACACTGGCTTGGTTCTCAGAAAACAGCCAAGTCAGTGAGCGTGGTTTGGTAGTTAATATAGGTTCTCTATTATAGCTTCTAATATAGCTTCAAAACTTGTTTTTGCGCAACTAAAGAGATGAAACTGACTTTTCTCACACAGGCATAAGTCAATCCTCAAAGCCTGCTCATCTTAAAAGACGGTGACAACTGAGTATTTGCATCTCACATAATCTACCATTTCAGTGGTCATCAAAATCTCTCTCAAAGAGGATGCAGACAAAGCTACACAAGAAATGTTATTTTGCTTCTTTCCCCATAAGCAAGAAAAATGCTCATTTCATAAAATGGAATCTAATGATGAAATATGCAAATATAAATATCCATATTTCCATTTTCTGATACGAGATTGTAGTGCTTCATCTATCCTAATAATCCAGACAATAACTTAGTCTGAAGTCCATGTTGAAATATACTCTGCTAACTTTGGGTTGACCAGTTAGAGTTTACAATGACTAGTTAAAAAGAGGCAACAGTCTTTCAGTTTAAGGTACACAGAGCTCCACAGCTGCCATGACACACGTGCTTTCTGTCTGGGGCAGTCTAATAGCATGGCTTCTATGGGAGATGGAAGAACCAGGCCAGCCCTACTACCTACCGCTAACCACAGACACTTCACCCGGTCAGTTACTCTTCACCACCACTACTAAATAATTCCTAAATCTTGCTTCATCATGTCCACATTTAACCAAAGCAATGTAACAATGTATTGATAATTTACTAAGTTCAACTGTATGGGAGGAGCTTATGAAAGAATAAAAAAAAGCAGCTTGCACTTTTCTAACTGTATAAAAAAATGGGGTAGCCAGGTATGGTGGTGCACACCTTTAATCCCTGCATTTGGGGTACAGAGGCAAGAGGATCTCTTACAAGATGAGACCTGGTCTAGAAGCCAGAGTTACATAGTGAGACCCAGTGTCAAAAAATAAAGAAAAGAAAGAAAAGGAGATAACTATCTTATTTATTTATAAAGTAACAGTTCTGAAAAGAACCTAAGAGACATTTATAAACAAGTTCTCCTGCAAAATCTATCTTTGATTCTTACTTTATAAAACGACATTTTGTGGGACGGCAGTGGCACATGCCTGTAATCCCAGCACTTGGGAGGCAGAGCCAGACAGGTAATTGTGAGTTCAAGGCCAACCTGGTCTACAGAGTGAGTTCCATGACAACCAGAGCTACAGAGACCTTGTCTTGAAAAAAACAAAAAATAAAACAAAAGGGAGGGGTTGGGGGGGCTTACTCTCAAAGCAAATTTTTATTAAACTGACTTTAATAAAAATTTGGTGTTTCTTTAGTTATAACCACCCAACACTGTGTATAATTGCCAAGCCTTTCCCCAGGAGAGGAAATGTCTCTCTTTCTCACCACACATACACATCCACACCCACACCCACACCCATACACACACATACCTCCTTCTTGAAAACATGGCACCTGAGATTCTGGCACAGTGAACCACTCGGAGTGATAAGTCTACTTCAAGCACTACTGTCAAGCACTAGTTTCTAAGACTAGTTCCCATTCGGACAGAGTACTGTATGTAAGGCTTAAAGGACCAGAAGCAACCTCTTACTCCTCTCTCTACTTGCTGCTGCTATGAAAGCCACTGTTAAGAGGTGATATAAAGTCATATATTAAGGAAGACTATTTTAGTGAGTAATTATGTGCTTCGTTTCCTGTATAGAGAGGAATCAAACAGAATTCTGAAACAACCCATAATGGTTGACATTATCTATTTAGATACTAAAAAAGTATTTTAAAGAAATCAGCTAGCTGTCAGTTCATAAATAGCATTACTAATAAATGCCCAGTATTGTCCACCTTTTCCACGCTCTTTTGTTTCTTTTATTATCGGTATGTGGTAAGTAATGGAGAAAAAGGCAGTTCCTTGTGATCATAATTGCAAGGGAATCCAACTGTGTCATTACCCACTTGTCCTTTTCATTTTCACTAAGTATCTGTGTACAAATTCACAGCAAGCATTTCTAGTTTACAAGTTCAAAAGTATCTGGGGGGAGGGCGATGTATCTTTAACTAGAAAGAGAGAGAAAATTAAGGGGGGGGGGGGGGAAGAGTGGGAGAAGGATATACCCAAACTGACAAAATTAAAACTCAGAGTCTGAAAAGAGCATTTCTCAAGAACAAAACTCAAGGGGAGAGAATCTCAGTATTTACTCTAAAACCAAATTGCTGAACCTGTAGTCGTTGATGATAGTTTAACAGGATGTCATCTCAACTAATATTTAAAAGTTATTAACTACTGAGCTAACATTTTCATTACTTGATATCACTACAAAGGTAAAAGATTTCTCACAGTGGAAAAATAAGGAGTCAGGATGCTTCAAACTGCACCAATAATCAAGGTAGTGTATCATTTAAAATGACAGGCAAATATCAGCTCCATTCACTGAATGGAAATGCTAAAAAGTGATTAATTTCCCCAAATAGTTGTTTAATTCCATGTTTAATGTCTACACCTAAAACTAATTACTTATGTTTAACTTCTCATGGAAGCTGATCTCTAAAAGGAAGTCTCCCAGACTGTAAGTAATAGACACCATTCTATCCCAGGGTTCTAAAACAGGACTTTCTACAATTTGACTCCCACACTAATCCTCTCTCTAATTCCCCAAACTAATGCCTGCTGTGACAGGTCTCATTTTCCTTTCCTCTCTGAAGTACAAAGGGATTCTGCACTTACGGCTCATTTGGCAATTGCTAGGAAACCTCACAGTTCAACATCCTTTCTGAAGATGGCGATTCTATATATAACCTGAAGTTTTACACTTACAGTGCACTTACATGTAGAAAGAAGCTGAAATGCAGTATCTATTACACTTCAACACCTTAAAATTTCAATATCACAGATATTAAGAGGTGGAAAAAGACCTGCTTGTAGAACTTTAAACGTCTGCTGAACAGAATATATTAGTCAATATCAAAAATAATTAAGAATTTTGTTGTTTTACATTTATGTTCTACATGCACACCTTTACAAATTATGTCAAAAATAATTAAATAATTTGTTGTTTTATATTTATGTTTTACATGCACAATTTTACAAATTATGTTTTTTTTTAACATAGTAAAAGCTGGAGATCATCAATTTGAGTAAACTATGGCTTTTATAACAGATTAGTTTATAACATGCACAAGTAAGTGCCCTAGATAGAAATTCTAGTATTATTCCAAGCTCTATTCAGTCCTGTATCTGTGCTTTGCACCTCAGAAGTCAGCCTATCAAGGCACTTAAAAACACGGAGTCTTTTTTAGGGACTTCAAAGTGGGCCACAGTTTACACAACAGTCCCCAGCCCATCAGCACTTCAGTCAGTTTGCATTTGTGTCCAGCGTACAACAGCATAAAAGCTCCTCAAGTAACCAAAACCAGGTTCATAAAAATAAAACAGAAAAAAATACCATATACCACTATGACAAAAATTTGCTCTTTTCAAATGTAGAGAATGGTTCTCAGCTTCCTCTGGCAACAGAATATGATTTTATATATTCAGAAGAGAAAAGGGAACCCAAGCAAGCCCCAAAACCTAAGACAGAAACAATCTAGATAAGAATGACATATGACAAGGCCAACTGCACTGTACACAGCTCCGTCTGAAGAAGCGTCTGCACGGCTTTGCATCCTCTTATCTGTCCTTTGAGGTGAGTTTTTCAATCAGCTCTTGCAGTGGTGCCAACTCTCGTCTGTCAATAAGGTTGAACTCCTAAAAACAGCAAAATATTATTTGCATCAAATTCCAAAGCAAATTACCATGAACATCACTGGGTATTAGCTTCTGCACTAAGTAATCACTATTTAAATCATTCATTGCCTTAAGAAAATCCCTAAGCTTCCTTGATGTTCTACTTTTACATATCTATGATATTAAATATCTATAGTATTAAAAAGAAATCCCCCCTTCCTCATGAAATTATTGTGGATACTAAATGGCTCCCACTGCCAATCAGTGAGTGGGAGCTCTTGCTTCCCACTGAAAAGAATACACTGGGAGGCACTGAAATATGTCAATCAAATAGGGATCTGATATCACTGGAAAGAAAAAGATTTTACCATGGAAACTTAAGTCAGGATGCTTCAAAATGTGCCAATAACCAAGGTACTATATCTTTTTAAATGACTGCTTAAATGATTTCTCCTGAACTATAGTTTTAAAAAAATAAAGGTCACATATACTTCCAAATCTTCTGTAAGATGGACCTTTCTCTACTTCCATGTAATCCATGATTAGCACCCATCATATGCTAAGCACTACAAGCTGAAATTTAGAGAAGCATTATCCTTAATACTTCCAGCCCATTCCTCAAATGGATGGAGTCTAGGCCACGAATATATGGGAATATATACCACATGACTACTTTTTTGTATTACATATTAAAGTAACACTTACATAAAGCATGTCTTTCTGTCTTGACAAATCTTCAGAGTAAGCAGAGAAACAATTAAATTTAGAATTCCAAAAAACTCCTCAGGATTCTACACTAGAAAGTACATCACAAGAGGAGAGCCAGCTCTGAGTTCTTGCACCTCAGTTAACCTTTGGCTTTTCTAACCCTAGTCTCCATCTGCGTACAAAGAGGCCTTGTACAAATGAGTAAAGAGAAGTTAGCTGCATGTATGAGAGATACATGCACATTCCTGTAACAAGCAGATATCATTTGGGAACTACTTATGTCAGAAGTTATACCTAGCAAAGAATGACCTCATCTCTAAAGAATAAGCATCAACCATGTTTATCTGAGAGCATGTGGGTAAGGAATTCTTGATCACATATATTCTAAGTACAAAAAGATACAATAAGGGACCTGGGCAAATATGTTGTTGGCCCTGTAGAGCAAGATTATATGGGGCCAGAGCAAGACCCTCTAAATCCAAAGGTCCAAACAATGGTCTTCTAAATTAAGAGAGGTGTTGCTAGTACATTGTGATGAGCAAACTGTTCTAAATTGACCCCCACTATTTGGTAGTACATAGCAAAAAGTACACTCTACAGCTACAGAGCAAAGTAAAACTAACTTTTAAAGGAAGAAAAGAAAGATTATTTTCTTCTAACCCTAAAACAAAACCTAAACTTTGGCAATCATTTTCTGCTAACTAAAATAATAATGCAAATTTTAGAATGAAAGTAGGTTTGTTGCTATGGGTCTGCAGAAGAGACTGTCACATAATTTCCCAAGAAAGTTTTAGGAAGTTACAACCTCTCAATGTGTTTTTATGGATAATTTTTAAAAAGTGTGCCTTTATTGTAAGGGGTATATATTAGTAAAAGTGGACATGTGTCTTCAGTGGAAAGTAAAGACATTAATAGACTTATGCTCTCATACAAAAATACAAAGTAAAACTTGCTTTAATCTCTACAGAACAGCTAACAAAAAATAGTTGGCTCATCTATTTCCAACTCTATCACCTTTCCTTATTATTTCTCTAATTAGAGAATCAAATAAACCATACTAATATATAGTTCTTCCTTTCCTTGTTTGTTTGAGACAAATACTGAGGGTAACCCAAGCTGGCCTTCACCTCCTAATTCTCCTGCTCAGCCTCCCTACTACTGAGATTGTGTAAGGGCCATGCCTAGCTCTTAAGACTGCACTTCTAAAGTCAGCTCTCTGAGGACTACACAAAGATAAAGGCAACCTGCAAGTCAGTTAAGGGACCTCTAGAACAAACTGAGCCTTTCCTTACCCATTACAGATAGTTATTAGCTTCAAAATCACTTAGAATATGGTGTTAAAAAGAAATGGGGGAAACACATGTGATATTCAAAGCATATATCCAAAAAAGAGTCCCATAATAAAGATCTAAGTTTTTTTTTTCCTTTTAAAGTAGAGGTATAAAAGGAATACTAAAACACTTGTGATCAACTTCACAACATGTCTGTCCAACTAGTTGAGTTCAGATTCAAATTCTTTTTTTTTCTTCCCTTCTACTTTGATTGGTTTTTATTCATTACTTGCTTCTGTTGGTTTTGGTTGTTACCTATCCATTTTGTGTTTGTTGAGACAGGATCTCCTGAAACTCAGCAAGTAGCAGTCTATCCTCGAAGTCATAATCCTTAGGCTTCAGCCTCAAAGTGCCAAGACTATAGGCAGGCAACATATCTGACTCACTATCCAGGTTCCCTATTTAACCCCTTATGGCCTAAGACCTGAAGCAGGCCAAGCAAGGTGCATCAGAACCATTTTACATTGCCTAATATGAAATGGACGCTAATGAAGTTAAGCAGCAAAAGGCCCATCATTTATCATCAAGAGAAATGTAAAACAGGATACAGATTAGAGATAGCAAAATCTGTCCTGACAGTGTATATTCATTTATTCATTCGCTTATCCTAAAATTCAAAAGACAAACCTGAAGCAACAAAAACTTCATGAGTGAACCTACCTGAACAAAAAAAATAAAGTGCTTGAAAGATGTATTGAGATGTGCTTCCTCCTGAAGCTGGATCACAGGGTCAAAATGCTGGTGATAAATGTGAGCATACACTCTAAAGAGTCGTTTGAGTATTGTTTTTGCCACTGACATGAAATTCTTCGGGAATGGAACACCTAGTAAAGAGATAACCACTCTCTATTAGTAAGAGAAGAGCACAAAGCAGCATGATTTGTCATCAAGTAGCAACAGGGCTGAAAGATGTACTGTATACAAATCCCTATTCTACAAGCACATAAACTTTTGCAAAGTTCTTACCACATAATGATGAAAGTAAACTCCAGAGTGCCTTTTAAATATGAATGGCTCTTCTTCATGGCATGTACTTAGAACATACTTTTATTTTACAAATAAACACCTAAGAAGCAGCAAAGCTAATTCACACCCGGGTTGCTAGATTTGTCAACGTTAAGCTCTAAACAAATATGTACTAACATAAATAATGTATTAACCATTTCAGCTCTGTTTAAAGTGTTTTTCATGTATCAGACACACAAAGACACACACAGACATACACACACTTAGCCTTAAGGAGAGTCTGACCCGTGCTTGGTGACTCATATCTGTAATCTTAGCACCTGGGAGACCGAGGCAGGATGATAGTAAGTTCAAGACCAGCATGGGATATATATCAAGACCCTGCTCAATATAACAAAAGTAAAATGAAATTTGCCCTTGGGAGGATATTATCCTAAGTGCAAACCAGATTCAAAAAGACTATTCTTTGGTCTTCCTTGTATTTAGCTTGAGAAAGCAGATAAACTCTATAGAGAAACTCATGGTTACTGGGTAAGGACTGGGTGTGAGATAATGGAGGTCAGAGACACCTGTAGAAAAAGCGTGGGGCAGTCAACTCTAAAGCTCTAACGTGAATTAGTAATGTCCTATACTGAATGTTATTAGTTGGGTGACTATAGCTACTTCCATAACAGAATAAAATGGGTTACCTGTAACAGGAGGCATATCAATTTGTCTAGTGTCATGCTATGTAACAGATACATACAACTTTTTAAATTTTAATAAAAATCCGAGCCCATATGATGGTTTAGTAGGTAAGACCACGTGTTGCAAGAGCCCACTAACCTGTGTTTAATCCCCAGAAAGCATGTAAAGGAAAAGAAAACAGGTTCCACAAGGTCGAACTCTGATCCCTACATGTACGCACATGCACACACATGCACACACAATAGTCATAAGTAAATTCTTAAAAAGAAAATAATACAACAAAACACTAGTATTACTTAGTGTCACAAAATTATTGCCCATTTAACACAACTAAAAAAAAAAAATCTCACACACACACTCACACACACACACACACACACACACACACACACAACACAACCAAAGCACATTCTAAAATATCTAAGTCATGTTAAACCAAAGAAGGACTGAAGTCCACATATTCTAGACTACAGAGATTAACTAGACAGAGTGCTCCATGAAAACCATTTGCAATGATCTTCTGTTTAGCTATGAAGGACATTACTAGGAAAACCTGAAAACCACAAACAGGACCTAAGATTCAAGAAGACCTAAGATTTCAGAGATAAGTACCCTATTTAAATCATACAGTGTTGGTCAAAAGTTGTTTAGCAATATTCTAAGGGTAAATTTTATTTTCAGAAAACATACTCATAAGTAGTTTTAAAAGGTAAATACATGTGAACTATCGAATGGCAGCAATTGAGACTCAATAGGTCTATCTTTAAAAAGCAAATACACCAAACAAGTCACTCTATGTCAGGCCAAACCCTCAAGCCTGTTTTTTTTCCCTCACATATCTTGATTTCAAAATCTGTGTGACACTTGGAGGCTCATTCCTGCAGTCACACTCAGGACTCAGCCAGGACTGCCACTGGCTTGATGCCAGCCTGAGCTACAGAGAAGACCCTATCTCAAAACAAAACGAAACAAAACAAATACAAAATCTTTAAGGATAATTTTATAACCCATAAAAATCACTTCTTTATCATAAGTATAAATTAATTACAAGCCGTAAAGTTTGGGAAGAAAGAAAAGAAATATAGTATCCACTATCTTTTATTCTATAAGATGGGCCAGATTTTATTACCTTTCTATATTATAAACTCACTTGTTCATCACTTAAAATATAAGGAGGTATCCTTAATAATTTTAGAGTAAAAAGACCCAAGAATACTCTTGAAGTGCATAAAATCATAACTCTTTCCATTTGATGTGATGGCCTGCTATGGCTCCCAGAACAGTAGTAAGCTGCTACCTGGAATCTTCTACTAAAAATGAGAATTACTAGATGCTTATAATTTTCTTTTTAAAAAGGAAAGGAGCTGGGGGCTGGAGAGATGGCTCGGTGGTTAAGAGCACTGACTGCTCTTCCAGAGGTCCTGAGTTCAATTCCCAGCAACCACGTGGTGGCTCACAGCCATCTGTAATGAGATCTGATGCCCTCCTCTGCTGTGTCTGAAGACAGCTATAATGTACTTATATATAATAAATAAAAAAATTAAAAAAAGAAAAGAAAAGAAAGGAGCTTGTAATGGTGTGGCAAGGTTTAAATCCCAGTAGTCAGGAAGCAGAGGCTACAAAGTGGTTTCCAGGACAGCCAGGGCTGCACAGAAAAACATGTCAGGGGGCAAGAACTCAAACAAACCCAAACACACACAAAACACCTTCTTTTATTAGAAATAATGTGAATAATATTTTAATCTGAAATATCACAAAAATTTCGGCAAATAATAAATTAAGTCAAGAAGGAGATCACTTATTTTCTATTGTCTAGCCTTTCAATTAAAATACTAGGTGCAAAGGTGAAAAAAAAAATCAATTTACATGAGACAGCTTGCTTATGTCATAACTGAGCTAGCAAGCTCCTGTGCCTCTTCTGAGAAACTGCCTCAACAATGCAGTCCCAAGAAACTGCTCAAATGGGTAGGGCAGGAAGGGAAGAACAACTGCAGAAACATAGATTCAAATACACTATGATTTATCTCAATTACATAAAATACTTTTACCAATTTTTGACGGAAATAATGTCTCATCATCCAGCTGGTCCTGAACCCAGGTCATCAGGTAATCAATATACTTTGGAGCAGAACACTTAATGGGCTTTTTTATGTTTGTCCCATCTGCCCAGTGATACTCATATCTGCAATGGAAAGATTACATCAGAACAGAGGTATAAATGTATGCATACACGTATTCTAAACATGTTTTAAACAATCTGTTCTTCAGGTAAGTACACATTTCTAATCAACGGTAACCTGTTTTGCATTTACCACAATCCAACCTAAGGAGATCACATCAAACTCATCTTCTACTTGTTTTCCTCGCCTGTCTGGTTTTCTATCTTTTCTTTTCTTTCTCTTTTCTTTTCCTTTAAAAAAAAAAAATCTCACTATGTAGACCAGGCTAGCTTGAAACTCAGGGATTCACCTGTCTCTGCCTCTCAAGTGCTGGGGTTAAAGCACAGACCACCATGAGCAGCCCCTGAATTTTCTTAAAAAGCTCTAGTACAGGGTAGAATAATACACTGCTGAAGTGGAGAACTTACTTCTCTGTCCTATGATGCCCATCTCTGAACTTTAAGCTTTTCTTCCTTATATATAATGCAGCAAAATTCTTTTTACTTGGGGGCTTTAAATCTGGGATTAAGTATAAAGAATGACAGAAAACTCAAAGTAAAACTAATATAAATAAGAATGGCTCAGTAGCTTAATAAGTTTGGCTAAGGAACCCTTGGTATACCCTTTAAAAAAACTGGCAATTCAAAAATGCTCATGTTTTGAGTATTAACATTACCCTTTCATTTAATGACCATTTAATATGTAACTATCACATGAGAAATGCAAGGTCAAGAACAAAAAACATTAAAATGAAGTGTGCTTCCCCTACTCTGAAAAACAAGATTAGTAGAAAAGATGCCCATAGATATAAAAAATATATGAACTGCCTGTCTAAAGTGAACAACTTATCCTTGAAAGATCTACCTATAAATGCAAATATAAAACAAATTATTTGATATATATTCAGGTCGAACGCTCAAATCATTTTCTTAAACAATTTTCATTTTGTCTGCCCCCCCACACACACTGACTTTAAGATAATAAAACTCTTCTTGCAAACTGTACAACATACACTTTCAATCAACAAAAAAGAACTAAGCTCATAACTGAAACTCCAAAATATAGAAATCTATAAGCTGAACCGGCACTCAGATTTTAAGTTTCCAACAATTCTTCTGCTACTTCACTTTTCTTATCAACTATTTTCTAACATTTTCCATAGTCTGACCTGACTGAAGAATAGACCAGTGAGCTTAACAAAGGAAATGCAATATAGCAGAGAAATAGTACAAGGTATTTACACTGATAAACATTTAATAGTACAAATGAGGATGCTCTCTATCAAATTCATACCTTAATGATAATCCCAGACCATCCCAAGGGTGCTTTACAGACACCCTTGGAGCAGTCAGACCACCACTGCTGAGCCACAGAGTAACCATCAAAACCAGTACCAAGTTTCAAAAGGGACATGTTCCCAAACACCTGTTAGTACCCTGCTGTGATGGTCAGTCACTTTTACAGTCAAGAATTTTCTATTTAAATACATGAAGCAATTTTAAGCCTATTTCTTCATCTTTGATACTCTTGAGCGGAGACTATAAGAAGTTAACTATTATTACTGCTCACTTAAGAAACATGAGCTTATGTCAAACTTGAAGGTTTTAAACCTACCCAGAAGTCCACCTGGGTGCCTGTTCACATTCTCTCTCCTTCTCTCCCTCTCTGCCCCTCTCTCCCCCTCCCCTTCTAATTATGCTTGTTAATCTTTATGCACCAACATTGGCAATAATAAATTTTCTTGTTCTATGTAAAAAAAAAAGAAAGAAAGAAACATGAGCTTAGGGCTGGAGAGATAGATGACTCAACAGTAAAGTACGCTTTCTGTCTTACAGAGGACCTAGATTCAGTTCCCAGTACCCAAATGGTAACTCAAAGCTACCTCCAACTCCAGCTCTATGTGGTCTGATATCCTCTTCTAGCCTCTGAAGGCTCTGGTATGCACATGATGTACACACACACACATGAAATAATGAATAAATAAAAATCTTTAAGAAACAAGAAGGTGGGCTGAAGAGATGGCTCAGTGGTGGAAAGTACTGGCTGCTCTCCCTGAGGACTCAGGCTCAACTGTCAGCATCCACACAGCAGCTCACAACTGTCTGTGACTCCAGTTCAGGAGAACCAACACCTTCACAGATATCCATGAAGGCAAAGCACTAATGCTCATTTAAAAATAAAATTTTGAAAAGGAAACAAAAGGCATCTACATTTTCTGTCTACAGAAAAGGGCACCGGCCCAACCAATATTTATTGATTGCTGAGGAGGTGGTAAGTGCTATCTTTGCACTAAGACAGATTTAAAAGAATAAAGAATTAAGTGGCACACCTGAAGTCCCAGATTTGATCCTGAACACACACACACACACACACACACACACACACACACACACACACACACACAGTGTAAACAAGGGTAAGATTTAACAAAGTGAAGAGAAGGAAAATGTCCAAGGACAAATGAGGCAGCTTTTCAGAAGAAACAGAGTGACTGGCAAGGAGTTTCCAGAAAGCTGGTTCAGAAGAATGGAGAAAGATACAGTGTAGGGAGAGGAAAGGCAGAAAGCATCTGGAAGGCAGGCATGGTAGTAACAAGCTCACCAGTGACAGGGAAGCCACCGAGGCAACTGCCAGAACCTAAAGATTGCATGGCTAGACACCTTTGTGGAGAGCTTTTGGAGTCACTGGGCCAGGACAAGAAAGTAGAGCTACTCCTGGCAGGAATTTGACATTGGGCTAGGATAGGGAAGTAAGCTCAGGCAGGAATTTGATTTTAGGCTAGAACAAAGAAGTAGGCTTCAGGCAAGAGTATGACTTGGCCTAGGACAGGGAAGTAGGCTCAGAGAATCTGGTCAATTTTACAAGCCCTTAGAAACAGTGATTATGGGACTTTGTTTCTGGCCCTGCTTGTTCCCTGACTGGGTTCACTGTCCTGCTTGTTCCCTTGACCTAGAACTGACCTTATTATTATGTGCATGTAATTAAAATGGTATAAAGGGAGACTGGAGGAATTAAACCCGCCTTTTAGCCTCAGAACTAGCTGGGGGTCATGCTGCAGTTTTGTCTAATCCTCACTCCTGCCCTGGGGAACCTGCTGTTTGACCCAGCTGGTTTTGGTCACAGGTTCTCATCTAAGAACCCAATAACAGTGGTAAGAGAAACTGGTCATTAGCATGTCTTACTTTGGTCCAGCTGACATCACCGGACAGCTCTCCTCTGTACAGAAGTCTGTGATGGTCCCGTAAAGCATATTGATTTGATTGAAAAAATCCACAGCTGCAAAGCAAATGTCCATCATTAGTAAATTTAAATAGTAAAGAAAGTAATAATTTAGACTCTATTTAAGTAAAATCCAAGGTATTTTCCTACAATCAGAAAAGCTCACAGCGAAGTCTCAACTGCTGACTATACTATTAAAAAGTTAGAAGCTTGTATTAGAGTATTAGCAAGAAAACAAAAGTATCAGCAACTCACATAAAAAAATTTAAACAAAGAACTATTTTATATATATAATATTATGTAACATATATATGTATATAAAACAAAGAACTATATAAGAAAAGACAACACACCAGTAAATTTAACAATTTAAAATGCCACCTCATAAAAAAGTTTCAAGATAAACATATAATTCTATGGAAAAACATTGGTTATAATGGAACAAGTTTAAATGATAATGGGTTGCCATTCCAAAGCCACCCCCACAACTAAACTTCAAAATATAAAAATCGAAGACTAGCCAATATATTGTAAATGTCTGTGTGTGTAATGTGGAGGCCAGAAGAGGAATGTGCTATTCTAGCAACACTCAGGTCCAGCAACTGAGACAGAAAGAACTCTGCTTCTAGACTTAAGACAATGTTATGTGTTCTACAATACAGGGTTCTACACAGCCATACTTCTTAATCAGTATATGCATGCTGGCAAAATATGGCAGTGTATGCAAGTAAAAACACCTGGGCTGGAGAGATGGCTCAGTGGTTAAGTGCACAGACTACTCTTCCAGAGGTCCTAAGTTCAAATCCCAGCAACCACATAGTGGCTTACAACCCTCTGTAATGAGATCTGATGCCCTCTTCTGGCGTACCTGAAGACAGCGACAGTGTACTTATACATAATAAATAAATCTTAAAAAAAAAAAAAAAAAAAAAAAAAAAAAAAAAGGGTGCTTTCCACCAAGTCTGACAACCTGAATTTGATTAAATTCCACACAGTAGAGACTCTGACCTCCACATTGCTGTGGCATGTGTACCCATGCACATTAACACATATGTGTGAATGCACAAGTATAAAACTTTAAATAACTAAATAAGGTAATTAATGATCTTTCAAAGGTACAAAAGTACAAACAAGTGCCAAATATAAGAAGAAAAAGGAGCAGCAAACAGAAGGGGACAGGAAGGGCAGGGCCAGGCATGTTTAGCACACCCATTTAATCCCAGTGCCTGGGCAGCAGATGAATCTCTCTAAATTGAAGATCATCATAATCTACATCGTGACTCTAAACCAGTCAGGACTACACAGTGAGACCTTGTAATAATGTACATATACACTAGTAATTTATTCTCATTGTCTTTGAAATGTCACAAAAATCACCAATAAAATGAAAAACAAAAACAAAAAACTATTTCATTTCTAATAACAAGTGTCTTAGTCCAAAACTATAATCACTAATAATCAATTGCATAATTCAAAAATAGTGACAGTACAGTTCTATTGACATTTCATAAAATTTCATATTCAGAAATTTAGTCATATAAAGACCAAAGCTAGAGTGTCATCACTGTACTGTAATAGTCAGACTACTCCCGCATCGCATCATAAATAGATCCTAGAACAGACAGCACCTCAACCTAAGGAGGTCACTGACCCAATTCAGAATCTGCTAAGAAACAAAAGGACAACTTACTGTTAACTGCAACCCACTCATTCAGATCCTCTCCCTCAGGAAGCATAACGGCCATCCGCAGGTTGCCACTGCCCAGTGTGGCTTCTGCATGTTTTAAGAGCTCATACTGGTGAGACCCCTCTGGTATGTTCTTCTTTGGTTTAAAGGTTTTAGAAGAGCGACTACCACTATGAATAAAAAAAAGGGGGGGAGGGGAGGAAGGAAATACTGATTATTTAAATACATATCAATGGGATCTACATTTATTACTGAATACATCATCTTAAATATCTAAGAATTAATAGGAATTACACTTTTAGTCCCCAAACCTAAACTATACTAGCTACATTAACCCTATTAGTAAAGTGGTTACTGTATCTATGTCATCTGCCTAAACCTATACACACATCCTCTACATTCTCTAACCTAACTCTGGAGGAGAAAAAGAACTTTAAGCTGTAGCTAATTCAGCTCTTCACAATAAACCAACCATTCTGGAACTGTAATCAATGAGAACAAAAGCAATTCCATAATAAATTAGTAATTTTACCTCTTGTTCAACCCATTTTTCATTTTAATACACAGAAGTGTATTCTCTTATAAGATACAGACACACTTTCATATCAATAAAATACAAAAATCCAAGAGCAAAGAGAAAAGAGGTTCAGTGTTTTTCTACCCAATTATGGGAAGCATTTGCAATCAATCTTAATGCAGGAGTTCTAGGTAAACAGGTAGTTAGTATGACTGCTGTGCTCGTTTCAGAATGTACATATACATGTAATGTGGTGTGCATACCATACACATAGCAGTCAGTTCTCCATGAGTCCACATCTGTAGACTCAAACAAAAAACTGAAAATACTTGAGGAAATATCTTTTCAAAACACACACAATGTTTTGCTGTCATTCTCTAAGCAGCACAATAGCATTTAGACTGTGTGAGTAAACAAGGTATGAGCTGAAAAGTCGTAAGAGGGTAAATATGGTATACATGCAACAGTCCTAACTTTCTGTAAGAGACACACAGAGACTTTCTTCTTTGCAGGATCCTGGACCCAATCACTAGTGGATGCAAAGGAACAAGCGTGTGTGTGTGTGTGTGTGTGTGTGTGTTTAGAAATGGTTTTAAAACAATAAGAGCATACTGCAGCGATACACAACTTTAGCTCTCAGGAAGCAGAGGCAGGCCGATCTCTGAGAGTTCAAGGTTAGCCTGGTCTACAAAGTGAGTTCCAGAATAGCCAAGACTAGAGAAACCTCACCTCAAAAGCAAACAAACAAACAAACAACATCAGCACCTGAAGATATGAAGATGGAAATAGAACACAGAGAATACAAGTCAGTGAAACATTACAGGTTCCATGGTTTTTCAATCCTCAACCCTTTTTCTGAAGTTGAAACTCCACATTCATTCCCTCTTTCCCCAAGGTACAGCTATGCTTTTGACCTAGCTTTACATTATAACCAAGGATCCTGAAGTAAGCTAAGTCTACAATCAGCCCAAATATCCAAGTCAAGTGGTGGTATTACTCTACTGACATTCTCATTTAAATGTTGTCTCTTCTTGAGTATTTAATTAAAATTAAATTGGTATTTCTCAACCCTGAACACATTTTCCTCCTATGTCTTTACTCAACAGCTAAGGAATCTCTTTAAAACATTAATAACTAGATGTCACTCCTCCTCTGAGAACCACTCAGTGGCCTCCCAATGCTCTCAGAGTAACTCCAAAGGTGAAATGCTGGATAAGGTCAAGCTATAAAACACACGGAAATGTTTGTATGTTTCTTCAGTTGAATGCATTAAACACCAAAATCTCTAACCAGACAATGGTGGCACACACCTTTATCCCAGCACTTAGGAGGGAAAGGCAAGTGGATCTCTGTGAATTCAAGACCAGGCTGGTCTACACATGGATAGCCAGGGCTACACACAGAGAAACCCTGTCTTAAAAGACAAAAAACAAAACAAAACTCTCTAAACAGCTCTAAAATTATATATTTTTATATAATATATAACTATATATAATTATATATGTATGTATTTATGTATGTATATATTTTTTTTCCAAACTCAAGGCTTATTTCATTCCTTCCCTTTTGCCTCTCATCATTGTTTTTCTCAAGGTTTCCAACAAAGCTGAGGCAAGTGTTGCACAACTGAGCTACATCCCTAGGCCTTCTCATCAAAATTTAGTGAGTAATATACTTTACCACTATATTTTACAAAAGGGTATTCTCCCTAATCTATATGATCGGTTATGAAAATAGCTGTACTCACAACTACTCCTGTAGTTCAAATATTGAGGCAGTCCATTACATACTCTCCTTAAGCACTTGGCTCAGAGCAATACAAATTAGAACAAACCAGGTATGCAGCTCTGAGAAGGGCTGTCTGCTTCAATGGGAGTGTCTGGGTCTCATCTGAAACTCACTGCCTTCTGTCAACCACACCCCTCTTCCTTGAGGAGGTATCTGTGGATCAGTGTCTTCTAAGAGTTGATTTTTCACCAAACTAAAATCTACTACATAAAGTCTTTCACTACATTAGAAAAAAGAATCTGGTTTTGATGTTACAGAATACCAGCTTTCGTGTGTGTTACTGTGTTTTTGTACTCATTTGTTTTTTTGAAACGTGATGTCATTCTAGCTTAGTTCTGCCTGATATTCACCAGGTGCAGCTTCCTGTGCCCTAGGGCTTTATTTAGTAGCTCACCACTCTCAATTTAAGATATTTTCTCAGGCAAATTCTCCAGAGCCTGATTTTTGTAGTTGCTTACTTTTTTCAATGTTAAAAGCCTAATAATGCAAAGCATCTCCAATTCTGTGTCATGGAACAGTATAAAAACCATATGGGAAAAAGCTTTTAAAACTGTAAAATACTATGCAATTAACTGTTAGCAGGTTTCACTCTCTCTCCTTTTCCTGAACTTGAATAACTTGAATAACAGAGTAATAAAGAAAGACTTGGTGGTACAAAGCCCACCATGAGCTACAGTCAAGCACAGCCTCAGTGTGGAAACAACTGTCTGAGACAGCACAGTGTACTGCTGTTGGCACCACAGTTACAGTGCTCTCCTGTTTCCTCAGTTGCCAGTGTCTACTCCTGTCCCTTAGGAAACCATAACTTGGGTTTGAGACAGCTCAGTAATGAAGAACACTGAGTGTTCTTGCAGAGGACCCAGGTTCACTTCCCAGCACTGACACCAAGGTCTGCAACTCCAGTTCCAAGAAATCTGATGCCTTCCTTCTCTGGCACCCACAGGCACCAAGCACAGAAGAAACACAATGAGGGAGGTCTCTATCCTTACTTCTCTCCTATCTAGTGCTGGGGGGAAAGGGGAAACAGAAAAATTATAGGAATAAAGAATAGATAGATTATTGAATCTATTCTGAAATCAATAGAGCTACTACTAGCCAAAAATCTTATATTAGTATAGATCTTTGTATAGTGATACAAAATTAAGGTTGTATTTGTTTACATTAATATGGGCTTTGTATACAGATAAAGATTTAGAATTATATATTGTTAAAATTTCTTTAAAAAGTTTTGGTTTTGGTTTTTAAGACAATGTTTCTCTCTGTAGCCCTGGCTAGCCTCAAACTCAGTGATTCATCTGCCTCTGCCTCCCGAGTGATGAGATTAAAGGCTTCTACCACTGTGCCTGGCTAACATAAAATGTTAAACAATTCAGCAAAGAGAAGATTTTACAGCTGCAATTTGTAATTATTATTATTATTAGGTTTAATTATTGTTATAATTACTAAAAATTCTAATTAATTTTTCTATGATTATTTAACAGCTTACTATCGAATTGAAGATATTATAAAAATAGTCTTACATTCATTAGTGCTATAGTTTGAACATAGGCAGTATTCCCTGAAAGGTTAATTTGCTAAAGGGGCTGTTGTTGCTCAAGGAGATGATGTTCTTGCGTGGTGGTAGAACCCTTAGCAGCCACAGCCTCACAATGGGTCCCTGTCAAACTCGGGTCATCAGGCTTGCATGCACACCCTTCAACCAGCTGAGCCATTTCACTGGCCCACAAGTCTATACGCACCATCACAAAGAAACTGACATGCCTATGTATGGGAAAGACCATCTGTTTATCGGTGATAAATTATAGTCTCTGACTTTTTGAGGCAAGGTCTCAAATTGGAATCTTCCTGCTTCCTGGAGATTACAGACATGTACCAGCATGACTACCAGGAATTATTTTCTTCTTTTTTTATTTTGTAATATCTCCAGTAAACTAATTTAATATTAATGTAAGAATGAGTTATAATACTGTTTTAAAGTTTCTTCTTTGTCCTCCTGTTGTATTGGTGACAAAGCCTTAGAAAAGGAGTCTCTTTACTAGTACAAACATAGTACCTGCTAACAGAGACTATTCTAGAAACAGCTTCGACTTGAAAAACGCCTTTTAAAAATGTGTGGGGCTGGAGAGATGGCTCAGCAGGTAAGAGCACCGACTGCTCTTGCAGAGGTCCTGAGTTCAAATCCCAGCAACCACATGGTGGCTCACAACCATCTGTAATGGAATCTGATGCCCTCTTCTGGTGTGTCTGAAAACAGCTTCAGTGTACTACTATATAATAAATAAATCTTTAATATTTTGCTACTAATTAACTTGGTATAGAGGAAAACAGTAATGCACTAAAATCATCTAACTTATTTGCTTAAAAATGAAAAATAGGGATGGTGGGTTAGATACAGAAAAGAGGACAAGAGAGAAAAACACGTGAATATGAACTCAGATAAAATGCTGGACCTCAGCTGGGTAGAAGGTGGTGCACACCTTTAATCCCAGATGGATCTCTGAGGTCCATGCCAGCCTGGTCTACAGAGTGAGTTCCAGAACAGCCAGGGCTACAGAGAAACCCTGTCTGGAAAAACAAAAACAAAAAATAAATTAAGAAAAGAAACAAACAAAAAAAAAAAAACAAACAAAAAGTCTGGGTCTTTTTTTTTACAGTTATTATTACAATAGAAAGATGGAAGGTATTCAGCATAGTAACTAATTCCTTTCTCCCTTCCATTCCCAAACCACTTTTGTTTCTCCTGTATAGATATAGAAAGATTTATATACTCATTCACATCCCTAAACCATCATTTTTTTTAATTAATCATTCTTTTTTTTTACATCTCAAATAATATCCCACTTCCTGGTCACCCCTCCACCAGCCCCCTCCCATCCCACATCCGCCCTCCTCCCTACCCTATGCCTGTCTGAGTGCTCCCACACCCACCTTCACTCTCCTGCTCCACACTCCAGCATCCCCCCTACCGTATCAAGCCTTCATGGGACCAAGGGTCTCCCCTCCTGCTACTGTCAGGCAAGGCTATCCTCTGCTACATATGTACTGGAGCCATGGATCTTCCAGGTACACTCCTTGGTCGGTGTTCTAGACTCTGGGAGAACTGAGTGGTCAGGCCAGCCTATGTTGTTCTTCTAATGGGATAGCAAGCCCCCTCCTCTCCTCCAGTCCTTCTGCCATCTCCCCCACCAGGTTCCCTAAGCTCCTTCTGATGGCTGGCTCCAAGCATCAACATCTGCATTGGTCAGCTGCTGGCCGGACTTCCTCAGGAGCTGCCACACTAGGTTCCTGTAGGCAAGCACCTCTTGACCACAGCAGCAGTGTTGGGTTTCCTGTCTGCCTGATGGATCCCCAGGTGGGACAGTCCCTGGTTGGCCCTTCCTTGAATCTCTGTTCATTTTTTGTCCCCGTTCTTCCTTTGGACAGGAACATTTCTGGATTAAAAACTTTGAGATGGGTAAGTGTCCCATCCCTCGAACAGGAGCTGTGCCTAACTGCTGGAGGAGGTCTCTACAGGATCTATCTTCCCCTTCTCTGCGAATTCCAGCTAAAGTCATCTTCGTTGGGTCCTGGGAATCTCATGGTTCCCTGGTATTTTGAAATCACTTTTCTCATTTCTCTGCATTTTACATACATAAATTATAATAAATAAATAAACAAAACCTTCCACCACCACCACCAACAACAAAAACCTAAGTAAAAAGACACCTGTTTTCCAAAGATAGGACCAGCAATCCTCAGCTGGCTACTGTGATTTTTGTTCCTCCAGTAGAATAGTGAACTTTGAAGATCCCATTTACTGAGAAGTAAAAAGTAAAATTTCTCCCTTTCTTAGAGAATTCTTACCTTTCACTAAATATCATACAAATTTTTTTCATGAACCTCCTTGAAACCTGCGTAGAACAAACTGCACTGTGACCATCAGAAAGACATAGTCTACTGTCTCTGGAGTACCACACAGGCTATGAAGTTAATTGAGGTTTTTATCCAGTTCCTATACTCAACATCTAGGAGTTCAAGTTACTCTGCTGACATGCAGAGGCCAATGTACAACACATCCACAGTCTAGCCTGGCCTTTTCATACAATGCAAGGAAAATATACCCTGAGCATCTGTACAAGTTACACAAAAGTGTCACTCTGGAGGACTGACTGTGTGCCTAATGGGACTGCCATTAGCTGCCTCCAGTCCCTAGCCAAGAGTTCTTTACCCTGCCTTAATTTGTCCCACAGCACTTCTGTTGTTCTTCCACACTGGTCACTGAGTGAAGTATGCCCACTAGGCAGGACACTTGTCTATCCCATACACGACACAGTAAGGCTGTGGGGCTATAATCGCTCTCCTCCTCAGACATGACTCATCCTGCCCTCACCCTATCTCTCACTAGCCTATTTCCTCCACTTTACTAACAGTAACCTTTCAAAAAGATGTCTGTACTTCACTCTACTAATTTTTCTTTCTCTGCTTCCCCTGTATAATAAACTATCGAATAAAAATTGCCAGATTAATTTTTTTTTTTTTTTTTTTTTTTTTTTTTTTTTTTTTTGGCAGGGTCTCACTATTAGCCCTGGCTGGCCTGGAACTCTGTAAGTAGACCAGGCTGACCTTGAAATCACAGAGAGGCACCTGAATCTGCCTCTTAAATGCTGGATTAAAGTTGTATGCTACCATGCCTGGCTCCCTTCAGATTAACATTTTTGGATTTTAAACTGATAGGCAAAACCTGTTCAAAGTATGTTAAGGGCAATCCTTCTGAGAAAGCTTTGTATCTGTGGCCTTGCTAGAAAAATTGTTTCCCAAATAGTACAAACTCTCCAGATGATCACATTCGTTATAGCAATATTGTCTTATATAACCAATATTCATCAGTTAAAAAATAAACTAACCTACCATATGTCTGCACCTAACACTGACCACATAAAAACAGGACACTATTACATTTGTATTCAGGAAGCAGCACTAGCCCCTTTCCAATCACCAAGTTTCAGCCAAATATGGCCCTCCGACACTTCAACCATGTCAGCTTATGAGTTCCAAAAGACACAGGCGTGTCAGCAGCAACCATTCGAGTTGCTATTTTACAGCTTTTACATTCTTGAGCAATATAAGCAATGTGGAATTACACTCAGCATGGGAGTTGCTTGGGTATGTTGATTAAAGGTAAACAATGAGGCAGACAACTTATTCTATAAGCCACCAGATTCTCTCCTTACTACTGACAAACTCAGGATCAGCCCCAGGATAAATTTACTATTGAGTTCAAACGTTGTCAGGCAGGTTAACACAAGCCAGACCCTGTGCCTAGGAGAAAATGTGTCCAGGGTGAGCCTTTCATCATGTTCAGCTTTGCCCCAACACCCTAAAAAGAGATGATACCCTAGATATGAGCATATGAAAACAGTGGTAGGGAAAGAATTTGAAGAGAAAAGGATGGCTAAATTCTGTCTGCTTATGAGGTGGATTACAACCCTAAAGGGTTTGTTTTTATTTTGGTTTTAAACTAGCTTTCTAAGTATCTGGGTGACTCTGAAAAGGCTTTCAAAAGAATTACCCTTCAGTGTAGCCTCACAGAGCTGAAGCTCCAAACCCTTGCTGTCTTATTTTTGTGCACTGATCCCCACCTTCACCTCAAAGTGGTCTGAAATGAATGGTGGGTAAAATGATGCCCTGCACTAAATCTAACAGTGAAGTTGTTACTAACAAACACCTGGAGAACTACAGCCCAGTGGACCTAAATTAACCCTGGGCATATTACCCACACCCTATCTGGAAGGTAAATGAAAAAAAAAAAAAAAACTCTACTAATCAAGACAGCACTGCAAGTGGGGTGCTAAAGCCCTCAGGCCCCCAAGGGCTGGTTTGAAATCATCTCCGTGGAACTTGGCTCTCAATTTCTCAACCCTAAGACCTAACAAAGATGTTAAAGGGGTCCGAGGTAGCCAGATAAGAACAATCCATCTTCCAGAAAAACAGCAATGGGCAGCTGGCACTGAGCCTGTGGCAAGCGTTAGATGACAGGAGTGGGAGGTAATCGTGGAAATGCACACACGAGTGAGAGGTGAGCTTGCAAACACGCACACACATGCACACAAGAGTGGGAGGTGAGCTTGCAAACACGCACACACATGCACACAAGAGTGGGAGGTGAGCTTGCAAACACGCACACACATGCACACAAGAGTGGGAGGTGAGCTTGCAAACACCCACACACATGCACACAAGAGTGGGAGGTGAGCTTGCAAACACACGCGCGCGCGCGCACACACACACACACACACACACACACACACAATCTATATCGAGAGAATGAGACAAAAAGACAGAGACAGGCAGAAACAACAAACAAGCAGAGGAGCGAAGACCGAGCTGGGTAGAGAAATGCGGACACGGACACTGGGGTCCAAGTCCCGGGTAGCACATAGAAGACTGAGACGCACGGCCCGGGCAACGCCAGGAGACGGGGAGGCAGGCCCCCAACACACAAAGAGGACAGGGAGGCAGGGCCGGACAGCACACGGAGGTCGGGGCCTGGGGAGCCCGGGGCCCAGGGGATGGCGGAACAAAGCCGGCGCGACCCGGTTACTTACAACAAGAAGCTCATGTCGGCCACGGCGTGGGCAGCGGGTTCGGCGGAGCAAAACCTGGGGCGGCGGCCTTGAGTCAGAGGAAAGGCGAGGGAGGGAGGAGGACGCACGCCGGCGGCGAAGCGGCCGCGACTTCTCCGGCTTCGCTACTCCCAGCGGCCGGCGGAGGGGCGGAAGTGGAAGACCTGGACCTGAACTCAGCTGGCTCGGTGGACTAGTAGCGGAGCGGCGGAGGAAGCACCGCCCGCCGCGGCCTCCTCGCCAGCTCCGCGCGCCCGCGCCAAGTCTCGCGAGAGCGAGCTCCGGCGCCCCGCCCACCTCGGGGATCACCTTCGGGTCACCTCGGCCTCCCACGGTGACCCCCAAGCAAGTTTGCCGGAGCACGTGGCCCGGGGTCGGGGCCCGGTGCCCGGAGCTGCTCCGCGGGGTTCGGAGCCCAGCGGGGAAGTGGACGTCCATTCCAAGACGCCTGGGGCTAGTAGAGAGGGAGGGAGTCGCCATCCAAGAGGACGGCGGCAGGCCTTGGACTCGCTTTCTGGGCTCTGATTTAGGCGAGCACCCCATGAACTGTGTGAGCTACGTCCCCAGTTGCGCTACACCCACACTGATACTGAATCAGGGAAAAGACTGGCAGAGGGAAGGAAGCCTCTGCAAGTCTAACTGCGCTGGAAATGCCTTCTTGACTTGGCATCCTTAAAAAACCTAAAAAAATGTCATGTTAACAATACAGAGTATAATTCTGCAAGGTTAGACTTTAAATCAAGCAGTGACTGTCTTCAGTATACTAGGAGGCATTTTGGAATCAGAATTGCATTCAAATAGATGTTTTTATTAATGATAAATTCTCCTTTAACAGTACATAGGTTATTCCACTTCCTATAAATTTTTTTTCTATTCTGGAGTGTGAGCATACCAAAGGTTTTATATTCAAAGATGTGTGTGTGCGCGTGCATGTGGAGTAGCTTGTGTATGGGTGCTCCTATGTGTAGACGCACAAGGCTGATTTTAGTAGTCTTCCTCAATTGCTCTCCCCCCTTTATCTGGTGAGGCAGAAACTCTTAATTGACCCCTGAGCTCACTAAGGAATCTAGCTGACTTCCTGTGGAGACCCCAGTCATTTCTTCTGAGCCATTGGCATTATAGGTGAGTGGCTATGCCCACCTGGCATTTACCTGTGTTGCTATGTTAGTGGCATTTAACTACTAAGCCATCTACCAGGATCTAAAGTTTTTATTTTATTTATGTGCATAAAAATAAGTGTGCACCTATGTGTTTGTTTATGCACCAGGTGTATGCAGGTGCCCTCAGAGATCAGAAGATGACAGTCAGTCCTTGGCATTAGAGTTATAGTTGGTTGTCAGTCTGATAAAGGTGCTATAAACCAAATCTGAGCCCTATGCAGGAGGAACAGTATCTTCAACTGCTGGACTATCTCCCTAACCCCCAAAGTTTAGGGTTTTTAGGAAGTTATTCTGTCAGCTTATAGAGCATGGGCAGGAGAAAAAGTAGCATCAGAAGAAGGCAGAAAAGACAGGGTCCTCAACCTGTAATCCAAGAGTGCTAAGAAGTCAACAAACATGATATAGATAACAATACAAATTTAGAATGATTTTAAAATATTGAACATATGCAGAAGGCCATAGGTTAATATACTAAGTCACCACACTGCTCATAATCAGCTTTGAACCCAATGAGCATTTCCTGTGGAAGTCACCGTTCCCTGTGGAGAACTGACTATTGGTATCCAGCATTTCTGAAGCTGTAACTTCTGAAATTTTTCAGTCAGTTCTCAGAAACTGAATTTATTTAAGATAGCATTGTTCATAGAAATAAGGAAAGAAAGGTGATGTAAAGACAGCTGTACTTGAAATTGGTGGGTAGGGATTAGTGGAAGAAAGGAATCAAAGGTGGCTGGGGTCTTTTACTTGGGTGATTAGTGGGTAGCGCTGCCATTTGTGATAGAGGAGATGTGAGTCAAATTAGGAAATACAACCAAAGACTCCATTCTGGACATGTCCACTTTGAGGTGTCTGTTGGGCACCCAGGTCAAGTTTTGACCTTCCTGTGATACCTAGGAGAAATCTGAATCCAAAACATCAATGTAGGAGACTTCAGTAATTGAACGGCTTTTAAAGTCTCAGAAGGAGCTTTAATAGGAAATTATGCCAGGTAAAAATAGACCAAGCAAGTGTTAAACATCTGTGTTTCTTCTTTCTTTAATTCTCTTCCCAAAATAGAAACAGTCTCATCAAGCCTCTAGATCTGATTTACCAACTCAAAAACTACAGGTGAGAAAAGGATGTTAAGTTTTTTTTTTAATTAAAATTATACCACATGCAATCAGCAAAATTCAGAATGTGGGGGAACTGTGCCAGACCTGATTCCATCAACAAAAGAAAGCCATGGAAGGAAAAACTAGTGGTCAGCTTTCTGTTACTGTGAAAAGATATTTGATAATCAGCCCACTGAGACTGAATTGTGTTCCTGTAGTCCTTGCCTAGAGAAGAAGCTTCTTTCTGTAGTAGAAAACAGTTAACTCATAACTGGTTAAAGAACTGAAAAACAGTGACTGGTAAATGTTCAGCCCAAGTGAGACATCTATAACAACTCACCACCGTACGTATGTAAAGATAAATTCATTCTGATTTTCCTTCCCAGCCTCTGCTCGCAGAATAACCACTCTGAGATTATTATTGAATGTGTTGGTCACAAGCTTTGGCTCATTTCTGACTAGCTCATAATGTATTTAACCCATTTAAACTATTCTATGTCTACCACTTGGTGAGTTACCTCCCCTTCAGTCCCAGCCCACTTCTTCCTTCCAGTCATCCTTACCATCTCCCTCAGCATCTCAGTTGAATCTCTTTTATACTCTCACTAGTTCCCACAATCCTCTCTGTTCCTGACAGTGTCCCACCTCCTATTTCCTGCCTCAGCTCATCTGCCATAGGCTTTTTTATTGACAGATGCTTGCAAGAGATTCTCTCTGCACACATGGCTCAGGAAACAAGGACTAAAAAGGATATAAGTGCTGGAGGGTGGGAAGGAATGCTGTGAAACAGTCTCCGGACATGACAGAGCCTCTGCGCTTGCAAACCCTGCAGCCTTGATTGCCGGATCATGCTATATGATCAAGCCTACATCAGTCAATCAACATTTCAGATGGCAGTGCTAACTGTACTCAGTGGGTTCAAAAATGAAGACAGGGAAGTGGAAAGGGGATATAGGGAAGGTAGAGTCCAGAGGAATTAGGGAATTGGGGTTAGATTTGCTCATGATGCATATATATAGATTTTAATTGTCAGTAATAAAAGATATTTTCATAAAACCGCTAGAAGTAATGATGCTTTTTGAACTAAAGGAATCATTATTCATCCCACACTAGCCAGCTTTGTCTGCCTTTATCTAAAGATAATCTTTCAACTACAAAACTAAAAGTAAACACTACTAATGTCAGAGGGAAGAAATGCTTATTTCAGCTCAAATTCTTAAAAATCCTTAAGAAGCTGTTCTCTTTTGATTCAGAAATGTGACCTGCTTCTGGAAGAATGGACATGGAAACCGCAAATCTAGAAAGAAAAAAAAAAGATCTGGTGACAAAGCCTTAGGAACCTGATAAGATGCATTGTGTCCTATAGGAATGTTTTGAATGTATAAATCTAGATAGATGTGGTAAATATTTACATCTAATTAGTTCATTACATAAGACTAGTTTTGCAGCTACCATTTATTGAATACTTCTATGAGCCAATGGCTTTAGGTTTTCACACATTCTATTTCTTTTTTTCTTTAATTTGGCTCATGTGTTGCTTTTCCCCTTTTGTAAACAATGGAAGACTAGATCACAGCTAGTAAGTACAATCTGAGCTTAGGAAACTCCATTTCTCCCACTCCCCGGCTCCCAGATAGACTCAATGTAAATGAATATATTCTAAGTAGCTTTGGCATGTTACACAATTCTTCTTCTTATAGCCTGACTTTGCTTCATCAAAGATAAACTGCAAGTATAAAAGCTTCTGAAGACAGTCATTTGATCTAGAATGGAGGCTTGAGCTAGAGGCTCAAGAATGACTACTGTGCAGACGTGGAGACCTGAGTTGGGTGCTCAGCACCCACATAAAGCCAAGCATAGTTGGTCTCATGGCGCATGCCTTTGATAACAGAACTCAGAAGGAAGAGGCATACAGATCCTCGGAGTCTCAAGCCAACCCTTGCTACATGATGAGATCCTGTCTCAAAACAACAACAATCAAACCCAGCAAACAACAAAGAACAAACATGGGTACATTGGTCATGGTCTACATCCACATCAGTGGGGCAAAGGAGGAGAAAGGAAGATTCAGGAGGTTGGGGGCTCTCTAGCCAATCCAACTAAAATGACCAGCTCCCAAATAAGTGGGAGATCTCACCACAAAAAGTGAGGGGAGTGGGCTAGGAAAACTAGTATTGACATAGGACCTGCACATGTGCACACATATGCAAGTACAGCTACACATGTGCACACACATTCAACACACAATGAAGCTCAAAAGGTTGCTGTCTCTTGATGTATTTATTAAAAAAAAATAAGCAGAATAAAAACTTATTTTAAATAAATCTTTGCTGAAGATGGAAGAAAACAAATCTCTTAGTCACAAACCTAATAAAATACTTCTATTTGAAGTCGTTCTTTCTTTGCAGATGGGGTCTGCGTATAGAATGGCTATATTTTAGGAAATAAGACACAATACATGTAACAAGTATTTATCGGTTACGAGGGCCTTCTATAGAAAAGAAGGGGCATGTATGAAAGACAGATCCCTGTGGGTTGTCCTGAAGCTGTTTGTATTTTAATGTTAATTCCACTTCCCCAAGAAGGGCTGCCCAGTCACGTACTCAAGAGGTGACATCATCTGAACCTTCCCATTTTAATTAGAAAATAAAAATAAAAGAAAGTCAGTGACTGGGTGGGGTGAGGGAGGTGGAGAGAGGATTGGTCTGGGGAGGTCAGAGGCAGAGGCCGAAACATGGATGTCTGAAAAGGCCAGCTAGATCCAGGTGGGATTGGTTGTGTTATAAGCTATGAACGTTAAGGATTTCATGGGTCTAATATCTCATATGGAAGGGCAGTTTGTATCGTTGTCTACTTGATGTACTCTTGTTATTTAGAGGGTTTATGGATTGAGAGTTGAACACATAAACCTGTATGAAAAGCTCTTGGGCTGTAGAGTTATGTTTGTATGGAATTTGGGGTGAATAAACAACCCGGGACGGAGGCAGAAAACAGGCAGTAGAAAACCACCAGGGAAGGGAGTTGTGCAAAATCAGTGAGACCCGGGTGACATCTTGGACCAAGTGAGGAGTGAGACCTCCGGTCATTAAAGAGATAAGCCCTTTTTATTTTTTAATATTTACTGCAACATATCCCCTGACTCATGAATCCTATAGCTAAAAATAAGTAAATAAGCATAATTTAAAATTATATTGTAGGGACTGGAGAGATGGCTCAGCCGTTAAGAGCACTGGCTGCTCTTCCAGAGGTCAGAGGTCCTGAGTTCAATTCCCAGCAACCACATGGCAGCTCACAACCATCTGTAATGGGATCTGATGCCCTCTGCTGGTGTGCCTGAAGACAGCTACAGTGCACTCATTTAAATAAAAAATAATTTTAAATTTTAAAAATATATTGTGAGAGAAATGTAACTTTAATTTGCCTGATGTAATTGTCATCTCCTAGACTTTCTGCCTTAATCGGTTAACTTAGGCCTAGTCTTGGAAGCTTCCAGCCACAATCTAATCTAAGCATAGGATGTTTTCAGTCTCTGAGACATAAACTGCTGAATCAACTCATCCTTTCCAGTTCTCTCTGAGCTCTGGCTGGCTAGGTCAAATCAGCTGATTCAACGTGGCTTCTCTTCCTCTCCCTCTCCTGAATTGCCTTGCTTGGCTTTGCATTAACTCCAGCAATCTGTTCTAGTCTTCTGGCTCATTCTGTGTTCACCAGTCGCTAGTTCTCTCTCCAATCTGTCTGTACAATTGTCTTGGTAAAATCTGCCTTCGGCCTCTCTGCACTGCCCCTTAAGTATCTTCCCTGTCCTCTCTCCTTTCATGAGGGCTGGACTTATCCTATCTTGTCAAATCTTTCTCTGATTCATTGCTTTCTCTGTCACTCAATTAGACATCACTTTCAAACATCCTTCTACAAACTAACTTTACCTTTATTATTTGGGATTAAAGATGTATATTAAGGGTGTGTCCATATCCAGCCAGAGGGATTAAAATGTGTGCTAATCTGAGCCACACCACAACTAGAAACAGCTTTTTTTTCCCAGTAAATAACACAATGTTGGTGTTCATGGTGTGACCAAGAAAAAGAAAAAGGGTTTTCTTTTTTCTGCAACAGAAAAAGGTTTGTGTTTATGTATGATTGTGTATTAAAGGGATATCTCTTGCCAGGTATGGGGGGACACACCTTTAATCCCAGCACTCAGGAGACAGAACCAGGTGGATCTCTGTGCATACTAGGCCAGCCAAGGCAACATAGTGAGATCTTAAATAAACAAAAAATGTCTCCTGTTTTGGTGATCATAGCTTTGGCTCCTGTCTCCTGTTTTGATGACCATAGCTTTGGCTCCTGTGTATTCAGAAATAAATAGTACATCTACCACAGATGTGACTCTGTGGTAGAGGGTTTGCCTGGCATGCCAGGCCCTGGGTTTAATCTGTAACAAGCTCTAAGAAGACTGGATACTTTGTGTGTTTACTTCTCACATTTAAATAACAGCTGCCTTTATTGGATTTATTGGAGAGCATGGTAGCTCATGATACCTGCACCTTAGAGGCAGAGGCGGGCAGGTGTCTTAGTTCCAGAACATCAAGAGCTAAACAGAGAAATCCTGTCTAGAAAAACCAAAAAGGAAAACATTACTGCTTGAATCTATAAACAGCATAACTTAATAAAAATAAGTTATAAATAATAAGCTACAAATACAAAATAAAAAAAGTAAAAAGATTTTTCATCATACTATGGTGTTTTGAAGCACACAGAGAAATTGATTCCACTCCCCCACTCCACAAGAGTCAGCTTCACAGGACTTTTTAGGAAATGCTATTTTTAGCCCAAGTTTGGGATATCAGTCCATAGGACATGGGAAGAGCTTTCATGTGAGCCAGAATTGTACTCAGTGGTAAGCCCAAGCCTAGATCAATCTCAACACCTGAAAAAAACAAAGTTACCACAATCTCAGGGTGGATGACATCACCTGCTGACCTGATTGAGAGAGAACTCCTGAACGTGTTTTCTAACTTGACACTCACACTGTGCCCCTTGCACAGTGGCACACATACCCTCCCCCTACACACACACACACACACACACACACACACACACACACACACACACCTTAAAATGTAAGATAAAATGGACCTTGTACTTTTTCAATAAATGATGACTTTCATTTCTCTGTCAAAAAGTTTAGTGTTGGTCAAATCTGTCTTCCCCACAAGAAACAAAAGCAATTACTCCTTTAGTATGTGGCATGTAGACGAGAAGAGAGAATCCTTTCAACGTTATCCAGAGTCACCTTTCACAAATGGGCAGGTCATTGCCAAGACCCCAAGTCTAATATTAACTTTACCAGCTGTGCTGCGGCTTGGGCTCGGGGACTCCGCTTGGTTCACTTGCTATTTCAACCCAGTCTATCTGCTTGAAGTGCATGTTGTGCACAGGACATGGTAACTAGGCAGCTCAGATATATATGGAGACTAAGCAAGTCTCTCCTTGAATCTCAGAAAAGCCTGGAAACGGTGTGGGGGATGGAGGAGTCACAGCTGAGTTTGCCAGAAAGGGGCTTAACTTTTAACCTTGTGGAAGCTTACCAGAAAGCAGACAGCTGATAGGCTGTCAGCGATCAAGAGATGCAGATGGCATTTCAAGGAGGCTCTGTTTTTAAGCCCATCATCTCCTGGAGGTCCTGTAGCCTGAAGGACCATATATAGACATACAGAGCATCCCAACTGGGTGCCACTTAAAAATACTGTAGGAACCAGCAGCTGTTGCTTTCACCAATGGCTGAGTAAAACCCCACTTGTTCTGAGAGCAGCTCCCCGTTGTGTGGTGTGCCCTGGGTTTGGGCTGTTTCCTCCTGCTCACTCTCTACCTCAGAATCACAGAAAGCAACCCCCACCCCAGGGCGAATGAAAGGAATTGGTTATGACAATGTAAGAGTTTGCATAAATATAGAGAAGGAAAGTGCCACCTTCCAGAGACAAAGCCTAGGTTATATAATGAGTTCCAGGGCAAAGAAAAGAGGGGGTAGGAATTGGGAAGGGGAAGGGAGGAGAGGGGGAACTGGGAAGGGAAAGGAAGGGAGAGGAGGAGAGGCCAAATGAAAAGGAAGGCATCTCTGCCTGTGAGACTGCTGGAATCCAAGGACCCCAGACACTTCCTCAGGACCATTTGTTCTCCCTCAGCAATGGCCGTTGCTACACCTGCTTCTTGGCATCTCTGCATATTTTTGTGTTTGTTTGTTTGTTGTTGGTCATAGTCATAACCATAGCAACCGGAAAGAGCTATAATCCTTAGACCTGGAGATGACATTCATTCCACCTTGTACAACACAATTACCCTGCCCTGACCCGTAAGAATCTGATCCCATAGAGCCAAACCATTTCTTCTACCTCAGCAGAAATACCTTCGATCCTCCCAGCTCTTACCATGTTGAGGACTCTAGGGTCTCAAAGGGCCAGGAATCCCTCTGATGTGCTTTATAAAAGCAAGGATATGTTTGGTAGAGAGTGGTACGGTGTGGAGGTACGGGGCACCTCAGCGGACCCCACAACCCAGGTACCAGGGTGTGTAGTATAGAATAGAGTTTATTTGGAGGCATGGGGAGGGGAGTTGAGAAGGGAGTAGAGGCAGAGAAAGAGAAGAGGGGGGGGAAAGGGATGGGGAGAGAGAGAAAGGGAGGGAAAGAATGGGGGGGATTCAGAGCAGAAAAAGCTGAGAAGCCAGATAGTACTACTTGGCTGTTGCTAGGTAACTGTTGGGCACAGCCTAGAAGGAAAGCTAAGGTGCTAACGCCCTTCCTGTCAGCCTCCCTCCAAATCAAAGTTATCCATTTTGAAATCTGATGTATTTTCAATTTTCTATCATTTAGATGCTATATTCTCTATTTTCCCATCCATCATTTACTTTCGAAAGAAAACCTTAGCTAGACCCAGTGGCAGACACCCATGATCCCAGCATTCCAGAGGCCAAAGCAGAACAGTTACAAGTTTAAGGCCTAGATCACACAGCAAAACCTAATCTGAAAAAACAATAAAGGCCCCGTTCCTTGCCTACTGCTGCCCTTCAGAGATCTGCCTGGCCCCTCGACAGGGCAGACAGTAAACTGTGGGACACAGTGACATATTGCAGCTTCCCCAGCGAGATGATATTTTTTTGGTTTTGCTCTTGTATTTTTAATTTTTATTTTTTGTTTTCTTTTGCAATGGAGGTTCCAAGGCATAGGGAGGCTATGGAGGGACAGGGAGATAAGTGGGGTTGGAGTACATGATATGAAATTTACAACGAATTGATGAAACATTATTTTGTTTTCTAACACTTCTAGCTTCCGAATGTAAAGAGGTCATCACAACATGACTCCTCAGAACAGGACCTTATACATAGGACTGTAGGTACCCAGCTGGGACAAGGGATTGCTTTAATGTGACTAGGAAGGAGGAGAGAAAAAAATTTTTTTTCAAATTTTCTCTTGCTTTTTTTTTTATGTTCTTTTTAAATATTTTTATTTAATTTACGCATCTGTGTATGTGCCTGAATACACGTACACAATATGCTTACAGAGGTCAGAAGAGTAAGTGGGGTTCCATGGAAATAGAGTTACAGTTGTTTGTGAGCTAGCTGACATGTTCGAGGATGTGAATCCGGGTCTTCTGAAAGCGCAGCAGACACGTGCTCTTAGCAGCTGAGCCATCTCTGCAGTCCCATCTTTCTATTTGTGTCTGTGTTGGGGGCGGTGCCAGTGCACTCAGAGACCAGCTGGCAAGCAAGCTCCTGAGATCGTCCTGTCTCCATCTCTTCAGCGCTGATGTTCGAGGAGACCGACCACAGCCAGCTTTTCACGTGCCGAATAGCTAAACCCGGGCAGGTCCCCATGTTTGTGCGACAAGTGCTTTGCCCACTGAGCCATCTCCCCAGCACAAAGAAGCAATCTTAAAAAATTAGTAGATCTCCAGGTGTGGAAAATTCAATGGCAAATAAAGGCAGAAGGAAGAACTGAGAATGTATAAAGCCCCAAAGAATAAAATACTTCCCGACCCAGGCATGGCAATGCACACCTGTAATCCAGACAGGCAGAACTGAGTTCAAAGCCAGCTGGGGCTACATAGAGCACATTCCAAGAAAACAAAGACACAAACCGTGTGTAGACAAAGAAAATACTGCCCACTACAGCCATGTACATATTAATGTGAACTCTCACTCAACAAATATTTCTTTTCCATGCGTTTATGTGCAGTGTGTGGATACATATGTGTCATACAGTCAGCCTGTACATGTGTACACATGCATGTAGTGTCTGGAAAGGGCATGTGTTGTTATATCAAAGATACCATCTACACTCTATTTTATTTTGACCATCTACACTCTATTCTATTTTGAGACAAAGTCTACCACTGGCCTGGAACTATCAAGTTAGGCCAGGACAGCTGGCCAAAAAAACCAAGGATTTACATCCACTTCCCCAGTGCTGGGATTAAAAGTATACTCAGGTCATCCATCTGTCTATCTGTCTGTCTGTCTACCTACCCTTTCCTCCTTTTTTTTTTAATTCCTTGATGTGGGTTCTACCTATGAAGCTCAGATCTTCACGTATTTTTATTCTTAACTGTGTATGTGCATAAGTGAAGCTCATGGAAGACAGAAGAGGGTGTTGGAACCCCTAGAGGCTGATATGGGTGCTGGAAACTAAAGCTAGGTGTCTGCAAATGCAGCAAGCAGCCTTACCACTGAGCCGTTTCTTCAGCTCCATGTCCTCATTTTTGCCTCTCTCCAGCCCTCAAAAAACATTTCTTAGCCAAGCGTGGGTGGTGCATGCCTTTAATGCCAACACTTGCTATGTAACTACAAGTAGATCTCGGTGAATTCAAGGTCGGCCTGGTTTACATACCAAATTCCAGGCTTCGACGGCCTGCATAGTATGAGACTATCTCAAAAAGAAAGGATGTATGCACATGTGTGCATATGTACATATAATGCAATATTATTATATATTGCACGTTACATATAATATGTGATATTATAATATAATATATATACATACATTACCCCTAACTCCTCTCAGACTCACCCCTCACATCCTCACTTTACCCACTTTGTGTCTTTTTTTAAATTTATATGGGTGTTTTGCTTACATGTACGTCTGTGCACCAAAGGCACGGCTGGAGCCTTGGGGGGGCCAGAAAAGGCGTCAGATTCCACAGAAGTAGATTTGCAGACAGTCCTGATCCACCTGTGGTTGCTGGGAGTCAGACTCATGTCCTCTGAAAAGGCAACCAGTGCCCTAAACCAGTGAATCATCTCTCCAGCCCCAATCTTAAAAACAAAGACAGCTCTTGGCCTCTCCTGCCCTTGTGCTCTTGCAGCCTTGCTCTACCATTTCCCTTCCCCCCTCTCTCCCACGTGCTCATGGCCGGCCTCTACTCCTCTACTTCTCTCTCTCTGCCTCTACCACCCTCTTAACTCTCCCATGACCTGAATAAACTCTATTCCGTACTAAAAAAAAAAAAAACAAAGACAAAACAAAAATCCAATTTGAGCTGCAACATACTCATGGTAATGCAGGTTATTCGGTAGAGCTTGGTTGACCTATCAGAAGCCACACCCTTAAAGAAAACTAACCCTGCCTCCCCCAGAAGCCATTACTGTCAATAATATCTCTGGGGGAGCGTGGCCATAAAATCATTTCTCTTCCATGGTGGAATGTTGTCTGGCTTGAGTTTTGCAGACATCCTAACTTGCTTTGCATCTATGAGCACAGTGTCATGCTGGAAATACACTGTATTGTTCCATCCTCTCCAATACATACAATCTTTCTACCCCCTCTTCTGCAATGCTCCTGAACTCCACGGGTAGTGAGGAGAGAGATGGCACGTTTGAGGCTGAGCACATTGACACTTATTCTCGGTACTTTGCCTAGTTATGGGATTCCGCATTAGCCATTACCTACTACACAAAAGAAACTTCTCTGATGGAGTAAGTCTGAGAGCTGATGGATAGGTAGTTACCAGTTTAGAGTGCAGTTTGATACTGTGTCTGTTTAGCAGAATAATGGTATAAGGTTCACCACTGGGGCTTGTGAGGTCCTCAACAATGGATTCTTATCCGGATTTACAGAACCAGGCATGTGTTTCCTCCTGTTGAGGGAGTCTTAGAATCCAATCAGAAAGTGGTTGGTTACCCTAGTTCATGCCACTATTGCATAAAGGCACACCTGGCACACCAGTCACTATTGTATCCCACCTGGCTCCAGCTGGGTAAGACAGCTGATGACTTTTCTCCCCAGGAAACATGCAAAGCACTTTCTAGAACTATAAAAGAAAAGCTAGCCTACAGAGAGGAAACTTTCTGGTCAATACCAGTTTGATTTCTGCATGTCCTGGGACCAAAGTGGATGCTGTCCTTAGCAACAGGGTCTTACCATCTAATTCTGATAGGCAACACCCTGTGTTGTTTTGGGGGGTATCTTTAGATCACCCCTTAACCAACAACTCAAGGAGAGATATCACACAGCTGGCACTGAACTGTTCATCTGGCAACCTGTGGTTTTTTGGAGGAGGATTATTGCTTGTGTAGGGTAACTCCATTGAAACTCTTTTCTGTGAAAATATAGTGGCTGGAGATATGGCTCAGAATTTAGGACTGCTCATTGCTCTTACAGAGAGAGGATGCAAGATTCATCTTCAGCTCTTCTGTGGAAGCTCCAGACAGTCTCTAATTCCTGCTCCGTGGGATCTGTGCTGTCTAGTTTTGTGTCAGCTTGACACAGCTACAGTCATGTGAGAGGAGGGAGCGCCAACTGAGAAAAATACCTCCATTAGATCTGGCTGTAGACAAGCCTGTAGGGAATTGTCTTAATTAGTGATTGATGGGAGGGGCCCAACCCATTGTGGGTGATCCCACCCCTGGGCTTGCTGGTCCTCTGTTCCATAAAAAAACAGGCTGAGCAAGCCAGGGGAACAGGCCAGTAAGCAGCCCCATTCCATAGCCCCTGCATCAGCTCCTGCCTCTATGCTCCTGTCCTGTCTGTTCCTATCCTGACTTCCTTCAATGATGAACAAAGATGGGGAAGTGCAAGCCCTTCCTTCCCCAAGTTGCTTTTGGTCATGGTGTTTCAAACATGTAGGCTAAATAAATAAATAAATTTTAAATAAATACTTTATAATTATTTACTTACATATATATGTGTATATGTCTGGATATGTGCATGTGCTTGAGGTTAGAGGTATTCCCAGCCTCCCAATAATAGTCCTCTTGAAAAGGGGGGGAAAAAAGCTAGCCGCCTTCCGAAATATATTTTCAAAATGAAGAAAAGGGGGAAGAAAAATAACATATGGGGTGTATAACACAGCGGAATAGCTTTTTCACAAGGCCTTTTAATCCCTCTTCTCCCTCTCTCTGCATTAACCCTCTCTGCATCTATACCTATGCTTCAATGCTTTTCTCTTTTAACACTGAGTTCTTGTCCACCCAGGAAACCACATAAGATTAGCACAGAGTATAATCTCCCCTTCTACGTGACTGTAATTCTCAGCTAGAGAAGCAGTGTAGTCATTGCTGCATAACAAGCTAAGGGAAGACTCATAGTCAAACCCCTCCCTGCTCCCAAACCAAGGTCACCGTGTTAGGTAGGGTTACTACTGCTCTCTAACCAAAAGCAAGCTGGGGAGGAAAAGGTTTACTTGGCTTACACTTCCCCATCACAATTCAGCATCTAAGGAAGTCAGGAGAACTCAAGCAGGTCTGAAATCTGGAGGCAGGAGCTGACGCAGAGGCCATGGAATGGGGCTGCTTACTGGCTTCTTCCTCTGGCTTGCTCAGTCTACTTTTTTATAGCACCCTGAACCTCCAGCCCAGGGATGGCCCCACCCACAATGGGCTGGGCCCTTCCCCATCAATCAATTGTTAAGAAAATGCCCTGCAGCTGCCCTTATGTCCAGCTCTTATGGAGGTGTTTTCATTCATTCTTTCTTTCTTTTGTTTGTTTCTTTTTAAAGATTTATTTACTTTATTAAATTTATATGTACACTGTAGCTGTCTTGAGACACACCAGAAGAGGGCATCAGATCGCATTACAGATGGTTATGAGCCACCATGTGGTTGCTGGGACTTGAACTCAGGACCCCAGGAAGAGCAGTCAGTGCTCTAACCACTGAGCCATCTCTCCAGCCCCTGGAGGTATTTTCTTAATTGAGGTTCCCTCCTTTCATTGTCAAGTTGATGTAAAACTATCCTGCATAATCACTATAGTATCACAAGACTCTTTTGGCTTCCCTTCTCATATAAAGTCTAATAAATACTGTAAAAAGAGACAAACCCCTTCAGTGGCCTTTGTGCTTTGTGACAGGGACAGAGAAAGGATTCCACCCTGTGAGTGCTTTTCCCACAGCATCTGCTGATCTGGATCCCTGGTCTGAAGATCTGTTCACATCCGAATCATACCCAGTGAGTCAGCTCTGCTGTATCCCACTGGCGGAAGTTCAAGAGAACTCAGGGGTCCTGTGGTAGAGCATCCAGAGTGATGAATAGTGAGAGTTGCTAGGAACTTTACACACTCCACCTCAATAGTCCATTGAGAGCGTTTGGCTCCCTTGACATAACTGTTTTAGTACAGGCCAGAAATCCTTGTCATCTGTGCTTCTGACTGAGGCAAAAAAAAAACCAGACAACCAAGCCAGGCAAACAATTGTGAGAATAGAAAGTAAATATTTCATCCTCACAGTGTAGAAAAGTGAATTAAATAGAATGAGGACACATGCATTCACCCCGGTACTTAGGAACTGGAGCTTCACAAAGGTCAGGAGTTCAAGGTTATCTACAGTTTCAGGCCAGCCTAGATTAACTACATGGCATACTGTCTCTGACAAGAAAAGAAACAAGCACATAGATTTATTTTTAAAAAACGATTAAAATCACCTTTCAATGTAATTTATCATCATACTTCTGTACTGTTGTCTGAAGTTGCCTGCCTATGGAGCCAAGGCTGGCCTGAATCATCCTACATCGCACAGGTTTGGCCTCAAGCTCATGCTCCTGCTTCAGTCTCCTGAGTGCTGGCATGGCAAGTCAATGCCATCATACCCAGACTGCAGCAGTTTTTAAAAAGACCGACAAAAAGCTGTGGCTCTTCACTGTTCAGTCGGCCAGGCTTG
This sequence comes from Micromys minutus, assembly GCF_963924665.1. NCBI lineage: Eukaryota > Metazoa > Chordata > Mammalia > Rodentia > Muridae > Micromys > Micromys minutus. Next base: position 142,073,766 of record NC_137969.1, on the reverse strand, counting down.
GAACGTGACTCGGGCTATAAAATTGGCATTACTTATTGTCCAGGCAGATTCGAGGAGCCTCAGGTTGGTCTGTTGCTTACTGTGGGGCAAGTGGACTATGTCATCAGACAGAAGAACTAGTAAGGTTGTGTGAGCTTGGACCCTGGAGTCTCAGAGACTTGAGATCCGCAGGAGTTGAACTCTCTGTCTGTTGATTTCTATACCTGCTCTGGAACATGTGACCACCATACTCCACTGAGAGGACCCTTACAATCAGTCACATTGGGAAAGCACCTGGAGTCCGTCCCCATGAAAATAGAGCATCATGGGCTGGAGAGATGGCTCAGTGGTTAGAGCACTGACTGCTCTTCCAGAGGTCCTGAGTTCAGATCCCAGCAACCACATGGTGGCTCACAACCATCTGTAATGGATCCAATGTCCTCTTCTGGTGTGTCTGAAGACAGCTACAGTGTACTTACATGAAATGAATAAATACATCTTTTCCCCCATTTTATTGGATATTCTCTGTATAAATAAATCTTAATAAATAAATAAATACTACTAAACTTATAAAAGTTTCCTCCATTAAAAAGGAAATAGAGCATCACCAACATCTCAGACTCAGCCACTAGGAAACACCTACCCTTAAATCCCACCCTACCCATCAACAGTTAGACAGCCCCTGTCCACATGGAATAAAGCACACACGTTTCAGAGGGTGGCTGTCTTACTGAGCTGTAACACTTGGGGAAGAGTTCTCTCACTGCTGGACCTTGGACCTGCCTGGCAGGCCAGGCTCACGCCACAGCCACCAGTCTTGCTGTATTTTTGCCACCGATGGATAAAACCAAGTGCTGAAAAGATCGTGACGATAAATTAGTGCCACACACAGGGGATTCCAATATTTTCTCGTTACTCAGATTATCTTGTTTTCTGGTCAGTTGCTTGGGGTGACTCAAGCTGACTCAGATGAAGTTATAGGGACCTCTATTTAACAGAATATGATAGAGGATAAAGAAGTAAATGGGGGGAAAGCCTATTGGAGTTATTACTGAGACCACAGATACTAATTTGTTTTCTCTCCATTGAAACATGAAACCAACAAGTTTTCTAACTTGGTTTCTAGCGCATGCAAGTAATAGCAGCAGCATGAGTGCCACATGCTAGCAAGAACACACCATATGAAGAAGCCACAGGTAAGGGCCTGAGACGCCGAGGTAGAGCTGCACCTGGTGGGGTATGCATGCCCGGAACTCCGGCTACTTGGGACCCCTAAGGCAGGATCGTATGTTCCAGGACAGCTTAGAGAGACACTGTGTACAGATTAAAAAAAATAATAAAAGAGCAGACAGCATATAGTTCAGTGGTGGAGTACTTGGCTAACATGCATGATGCCTTGAGTTCAATCCGCAGTTCCAATTAATAAACAAAACACCAAGGAAAAGTAAGAGGTTGTGACCACAATCTGAATGGCCCCTGTAGGCTCGCGTTTTGAGCACTTAGTCCCCAGTTTACGGCACTGGGATGAAGGGTGTGAGTCTTTACTACACGGGACTGGCTGCTGGAAGTGACCACTGGAACAGAGCTCCGGTTTCTTTCTGGTTCTCAGCTAGTTTGCTCTGCTTTCTGCCCTGTTCTCCTGCTACTTTGAACTCCGGTACCTGCCCCACATGATATGACACTCCGTGCTATACACCATTGCTCCCATGAGTCATTTCTTCCAGCGTCTTGTCACAGTAGTGACTAAAGAAGCTGAGATTCCATAGTATGAAGACAGCATACTGATTTGGAACATCCCACACGCTTACTCGGGAATTGGCTTTACCTTCCTTCCTCATTGGCCATCTTAGTTTTCCTAACTACAAAACAGATAATAACGGCTTTCTTAACACAGTGGTAAATCAAACAAAAGCAAAAAACAGTGCTTGGACATAGGAAAATTTTAATACAGGTTGATATCTCTTTATTAACTTAACTGCTACTAATACAAACTATATCAACCTAGGAAAGTTGCTTAATCACTTTGGAAGCCATTACTCTTAACTTATAGTATGTGACTGGGACAGAAAAGCTCAGTAAGAGTATATAAAACTATTTCAAGCTGTTATGTACTCAGTATATTTTGGGCAATTTTTAAATTAATACTTTTAAAGATTATTTACCTTATCTGATGCGTATAGTGTCAGATCCTTTGGAACTAGAGATGTAGATAGTTATGAGGCACTGTGTGGCTGACGCCAAGCAAACCTGGGTTCCCCGGAAGAATAGCCAGTGTTCTTCAACACTGAGCTCCAGCCCCCTCAATAATTCATTGTATTCTTAAAAGAACATATCACGGATGAAATAGAAAAAAGCTGAAGTTACCATGGTTACCAAAAGTTCTCTTAAGTTATCAAAAACATGCTCTGTGCTTAAACTAACTTATTCTTTCCTAAACAAACATTCACTAAGAAACCTCAGTGCGTTCTCTGCTAATCTAGGCTTTGCTGGCCTTATACCTGTAAGGACTTCTCATTACACGAAATACTTTCAATACAACCCTTTAAGTTCTATGATCTAGTTGAGAAGGAAAGAAAGCAATGTGAGCAGAGGACGTGCAGGCATCATAGTTGATTTCTATAGTCACTCCAAGTTCAAAGAGGAGAACGAAGGCAGATCTGGCCAAAATACGTTGAATATACGCATGAAATTGTCAAGGAATAAATAATTAAGGAACCTCACACACGAACAAATGCATGGACATGTGCACACGTGAACATGCGTGCTTGCATATATACATGCACCCACACACAAGCATACACACACACACTAATAATAATAATAGTAATTTCTTTTCATGGGCCACTGAGATGGGTCAGCAGGAAAGATGTTTGTCATCAAACCTGATGAGTTCAGTCACTACAGCCCACATCAAAAGGAGAGAATCGATCCTTTCCACGCTACCCGGGGACGGGTCCATACGGCGTTGTTCTTGGTTTCCATTGTAACTTAAAAGGGAAACTTACACAATGTCCGGAGCCCTTGATGTCCTGCAGATGAAGGAGGAGATGTCCTCAAATTCCTTACTGCAGGAACCCACTTAGGTGGCACCAACCTTGACTTTCAGATGGAGCAGTACATCTACAAAAGGAAAAGTGATGGTATCTACATCATAAATCTGAAGAGGACCTGGGAGAAACTGTTGCTTGCAGCTCGCGCTATTGTTGCCATTGAGAACCCCGCCGATGTCAGTGTCATCTCTTCCAGGAACACTGGCCAGCGAGCTGTGCTGAAGTTTGCTGCTGCCACAGGAGCCACTCCAATTGCTGGCCGCTTCACACCTGGGACCTTCACTAACCAGATCCAAGCAGCCTTCAGGGAGCCAAGGCTTCTAGTGGTGACTGATCCCAGGGCTGACCACCAGCCCCTCACAGAGGCCTCTTTTGTCAACCTGCCCACCATTGCTCTGTGTAACACAGACTCTCCCCTGCGCTATGTGGACATTGCCATCCCATGCAACAACAAGGGAGCTCACTCAGTGGGTCTGATGTGGTGCATGTTGGCCCGGGAGGTACTCCGCATGCGAGGTACTATTTCCCGTGAGCACCCATGGGAGGTTATGCCTGATCTTTACTTCTACAGAGACCCAGAGGAGATTGAGAAGGAGGAACAGGCTGCTGCTGAGAAGGCTGTGACCAAGGAGGAATTCCAGGGTGAATGGACCGCACCAGCTCCTGAGTTCACTGCTGCTCAGCCTGAGGTGGCTGATTGGTCTGAGGGTGTGCAGGTGCCCTCTGTGCCCATCCAGCAGTTCCCCACAGAAGACTGGAGTGCACAGCCAGCCACTGAGGACTGGTCAGCAGCTCCTACTGCGCAGGCCACTGAGTGGGTTGGAGCCACCACTGAGTGGTCCTGAGCTGCTCAGCAGACACCTGAAGAAAGGAAAAAAAGGTGGAAGGAAAATAAAGTTTCTAACAGAAAAAAAAAAAAAAAAGGAGAGAATCAACTACCACAGTTGTCCTCTGACTCTACATACGTGCCATGGCATTCACATGAACATGTACTGTGTACATACAAACAATAAAAAAAATGATGTTTAGAAAGCATTTGCTGCTTCCTATGGGTCAGACAGCATTCTGAATGGGTGTGGAGTCTGTTTTCTGCTGCTTCAACAGAATGCTTCAGACTGGGGATTGTATAGACAACAGAAGCTAATTTATCTTACAGCACAGGAGTCTGAGAAATTCAGGTCATAATGCAGCAGAAGGGCAAGTGAGGACAGTCAAGACAGAAAAGAAATGTGGCTAGACCTGTCCTTGTATCAGGGACTCACTCCTACCCTGCTTACTCCATGCACAAGGGCAGAGTCTTCTTACGCAATCACCGCTTAAAGGTTCCCTCCTCTTAATATTGTTGGAGGGGAACGAACTGTCAACATTCGATTTAGAGGGGACTTCCAGATCATGTCAGCAGGCTAGGGAAATGATGATAAACACAGGTAGGAAGTGAGGAAGATATGGGAAAGACAGGCAATTTAGGAAAATAAGGCGAGGCAGGTCGTGGTGGCAGATGCCTTTAACTCGAGCTCTCAGAGGCAGGCCGATCTCCATGAGTTCAAGGCCAGCCTGGTCTCAGAGTGAGTGCTGAGGCACAGAGGAACCTAGTTGAAGAAGAGGAGGAGGGGGAGGAGTAGAAGAAAATAAGATGGAGGCTTTGTGTGATTTAAAAGATTTGACCGATACTTAGAGTTAGGTCTTTGGGTTTGAAGAAATGGGAATAAAGGGCTGGGCATGTGGACATGACAGTGCCCACCTTAAATCCTAGTTCTCTGGAGGCAGAGCTGGTAGTGAGACACCACCGCACAAAAAGAAGAAGAAGAAGAAGAAGTAGGAGTGGTGTGTGTGTACATACATGAATTCAGTCAGGGATACATAGCTGGTGGGGCTCACCATGTCAGCAGGAATCTAAGGGCAAGAGCTATTATTCAGATAGAAATTAAGGGATTCCCTCCAGTTAGAAACCACAAATTACAACAGGCATCACAGGCATCTTTTAGCAGAGAACCTTGGCCTCCACCCCAAGTAGCGTTTCTGTGAATAGATCTAACTGTTGCTGGGCTCCAGTTTCCACTGACTTCAAAGCCGATGCCTGGGCAGGAGGATCCTGTTCACTTCCTCTTCAGAAAGTGAGCCATACTGAATCCTACCAACACCACACACTGTGATAGATTCTCCCCAAATGCAAAGGGGCATTGGATGATAAACAGGCATAAAACAAAGTGCAGCCGAAGCAAAATTTTAAACATGGAATGAGAAAACATCGAAATGTTGAACAGGTGAAACTGACAAGATCGTTTCTCCCATCTACAAAAAGAGGTGAATAACCAAACACTGCACAAGGTAGGAGTGTGTTAGGCATAGTTAGATGCTAAGATGCTCAGAAGATGGCTATAAACTTGTTAAAGTTATATTGGTCGGACTTTATTGAAAAAGAATTATCCTGCATTCTTCTGGTTTTTCTCCCTGAATACGTATTTCTTCTACTTTCTTGCATAATAGAAAATATAGGTATTCCTTAGTATTTAGCATAGTGGTGCTAAATCAACAGTTTATTATCTCTTACATATTTCTTTTATACCTAACAAATTTGGTGGATTACTTTATTGCTTAAGGTAATGGATTTTTTTTCTTCCATTTTTTAAAATGAAACATATAATTTGACAATTTCTTACAAGCATAGAATGTGTTCTGGTCCCCTTTATTCTCTACCATTTCCCAAGCCCCTCCCACCCACATCAGCATGCATTCCTCCTCTGTCTTCCATGCCTTGTTCTAGTTAACCAAGGCTACACAGTGAGATCCTGTCATAAAGCAACCAGAAGAAACAAACCGATGAAATCAGTGTCTCCAGCTCTGCCTCATTACTTAGCAGTTGTGTACTATCCTGTTTATACACTTTGGCTATGTTTTAAAAATTGTATTGAGGTCTTCAACGTACAGATTTCTGAGTGTTTTATGTGCCAAAGAAGTAAGTGCTATTCATGAGTATTGCCCTTTTCTCCTAATTTGTAGATTTTTAAAATTCTATGATTGGGCTAGGGAATGGCTAACTCAGTGCATCCTGATCACTTGTTTTCAAACCCCCTCTTCCATGTGCATCCGTAACCCCCGTCTTCCTCCCAGTTTTGTGCCTTGTTTTGGTTTTTATTTCATTCTGTGACCCACTTTACTCACCAGAGCAGTGCAGCTGGGCACAGAGCGATCCAGGGCACACAAGATACTAGTGGCTATGCCACTGAAGACAATGGGAGGGGACTTTAACTAGGGCAAGCATGGGGACTCTGTAGCCAAAGCTGGCCTGTAATTCCTTAAGTAGCACAGGCTAGCCTTGATGTCATAGAGACATGAATTTAGATCCCCAGCACCCACATAGAAGGCAGAGCATGGTACTGCGTGCTTGTTACCCCAGCTCTAAGGAGGCAGAGACAGGAGGGTGGGCGGGGCACTTATGTCCAGACAAAGTGGTCCAGTTGGAGAGCTCCAGTTTCAGGAATAAGGCAGACAGTAACTAAGGAAGACACTGCACTGATGTCAACACATGCATACGGGTGCCATACACACACACACACACACACACACATACACACACACACACACACATTCACACATGCACACACACACACTCACACACACTCACACACACTCACACACACACACACACACACACATGAACAACTTTGCATACACACAAAATTCTGTAATATTTCCACTGTTGTTGGAAGCATAGCACAAATATCTTTGCACCCACAGATCTTCAGAGAAACCAGGACGGTTAAGCAGGCAGTGGGAAAGATGAAAAACCTGTTCTCCCATCTAGAAAGTTTTGAATTGTAAGTGATGAACAGCTCCCACAAGCTCCCACTGCCAAGACCAGAGGTGGCTAGTAGCCAAATGACTTCCGCACTATCAATATGACAGAGAACCTTAGGCCCTTAAACTAGTACAGGTAGCTTGTCTCCAGAGCCCATCCTCTTGGAAGAAATGACACTAGCCTAGGTCGAGTTTTGATCTAGTTAAGCTTCCTTGTGCACCAGGAATTTGCTACATCACCCTGTATGCAACCTGCAGGGGCCCACTAACATTATTATTTGTGTTTATCAATATTTTGTTTTCATTAGAAAAAAAACTTTTTCCTAATGAGATTAAGATTATTGAAAAGTCTCTTCAAGGTGAGAATGTAATTTGCAACAATTGTTTACCAAGCATGTATGAGGCCCTAGCTTTCATCTATAGAGACAAAAGATAGAAATACATACACACACACTTTCTCTCTCTCATTCAATTTTTATTTTTGTTGTTGTTTTGTTTCTTCAAGACAGGGTCTCACTTTATAACCCAGGCTGAATTAACTCATTAAGTTGCTCAGGCTGACCTTGAACTCATGGCAACCCTCTTACCTCAGACTGGAAAATGCTCAGATTGCAGATGTGATTCACCACGTCCTGCTATTTTTCTCCTTTCTATTTTTTCTATTGCCCTACTTCTCGGTCAGGTGTTCAAAGACTATAACTTTATATGACTCCTTTCTCCCTATGCTCCTCCCTTCTAGAATTATCCGAGTCGAGTTTGCACATTTCAACCTTCCTGACAATCCTATTTTTAAATTTATTTTAAGTTAAATTTAACTTAGCTTTGGGCGAACACACATACACAGGGATGTGTATGTCTACTGGCTGGTTTTGTGTCAACTTGACACAAGCTGGAGTTAATCACAGAGAAAGGAGCCTCAGTTGAGGAAACGCCTCCATGAGATCCAGCTGTAAGGCATTTTCTCAACTAGTGATCAAAGGGGGAAGGGCCCAGCCCATTGTGGGTGGAGCCATCCCTGGGCTGGTAGACCTGGGTTCTAGAAGCTGGTTCTTGGCTGAGCAAGCCAGGGGAAGTAAGCCAGTAAGTGACATCCCTCCATGGCCCCTGCATCAGCTCCTGCTTCCTGACCTGCTTGAGTTACAGTCCTGACTTTGGTGATGAACAGAGATATGGAAGTGTAAGCTGAATAAACCCTTTCCTCCCCAACTTGCTTCTTGGTCATGATATTTGTGCAGGAATAGAAACACTGACTAAGACAGTATGTAAGTATTATCTGTCTCATACATAAATTAAAATGTAGGGCCCAATTGTGAGAAAACTGGTGGTGTTTGGTGCCCTGAGGTTTTGTTAGTTTTTGCTTAGTATAATGATCTCTAGTTTCATCCATGTTTTTGCAAATGTCAACCTTTCGGTTTCTTTTTTTATCTCCCCACCCCCTTTAAATTCGATTGTGCCTTGGGGCCACATGTTCTTGATCCACTCATCAGTTGCTGGGCATCTAGGTTGCCTGTTTCCTAGCTACTGTAATCCAGGCAGCAATAAGCATCTAGACACACATGATTCTGTGCTGTGTTGACTTGGGCTCTGTGTATAAGCAGGAGTGGTACAGTTGGGTAATTATGTAGCTCTATTTTTAGTTTTTTGATACACATTCATGCTGACTCCCACAGAGGCTTAACCAGTTTACTTTCCCACCAGCAGAGTTCCTTTTTCACACATCTTCACCAGCATTTTCTTTCAAAAAACAAAGCAAAAAACAATACTAGCCCATGCTATCTTCGTTGGGCAAAGGATGACGTTTGCATTTGCTTTGTTTGCAAAATGTCAGGAATACTTTGTTCACAATGTGTGGACGGTTCCAACTAGGAAGGAATTGTTGACAAGGTTGACAACAGCTGCTTGAGAGAAGATATACAAGGGCCAATTTATATTTTAATTAGGGCATCATTTTTGTAGACATTTGTAGACAAGCACATGATATCCTGGGCTCTTAAGCCACAGTGTCACAGATGCTGGGATCCCAGGTATGTGTACCTTACCCTATTACAGAGCACTAATATTTTCACACAATGTTTTCTCATTTATTTAAATCAATGCGTATTTTTTAAACGGGGATACTGTAATGTGAAACGATTCACATTGATTTTGAGTAACACTTGTCACAGACACCAAGAACAGTCTCTCCCGAAAGCTGGCCAGTTATCTCTCATGTTCCCCTCCCCTCAAATTATGAGTTATCAGTCAAACCATCTACCTTCATTATCCTGGCAGTTTTACTGACAAGTAATCTGGATAACCTTGCAGTTGGCAGCAGGACAGACGAAACTAAATCACCTGACCTAACTAAGGCCAGTGAGGGCAGAACACAGCTATAGTCTCCGAAGTTCTCCGAAGCAGCCTTGAGTCTAGCTAAAATGATTCACTACATCTCCTGAAGACAATTTTGGCCCTACCCAGGAATTACTTTTAACATTTCTTTGACATTTTTCTTCTCATTGATCTATGAGAGTTGATACAATAATCATTTATGAATGGTGTCGTTAAATAGAATTGTTACTCTTTGAGAACAATTTCCTTCAAGGAAAGATATGTTATAACTATGTATTTGTTGCCATGGTGACTTCTAGCTTGTTATCTCTTTTAAGTTATTCAGGGTGGTTAATAAACTTTAGAGACAAGCTGCATAAGCTGGGGCTGAGCCAATATTCACTGTTGACCTTGAGTGACTTCAGGCACACTTGCGGACAAAATCCAAAAGTAATAAATTTTCTAAAAATTTATATTTCTTTAAAGGTTTGGGGAGATTTTCTTTTTATTTTATGTATATAAGCATTTGCTCAAATGCATGGATGTACACCATGTGTGTGCAGTGCCCAAACAGACCTGAAAAGAGGCTGTCAGATCGTGGTTGTGAGCTGCCGTGTGGGTGCTGACAAGTAAACCTCTGGAACAGCAATAAATGCTCTTAACTGCTACATCATCTCTTCAGACCCCCGTTTTTCATTCTTTCTTTCTTTTTTTAATCCTTAAAACACCATTAGAAAAGAAAATAGGGTGAAATAAAATGAAAATGAATTTCATATATTTCAGTCCTGCACTTTTAAAGTTAGAATGCTTTTAGTTTTGATAGGAAACTTTGAGTACATTAATAACCATATATAAATAGTAAATTCTTATTTTTAGAGTTACTTTTCAAATAGCGTTTACTCAGAACAAACTTTCCAGCTTTATGTTTTCCCATAATACTTTTAGGTTTTCATCTTCTTAAAGTAGACTTTTCATCTAAAATTTTCCTTTAAATAAGTAGTTCTTCAAATGAGGTGATTTTCTGCCTCCTAGATATAGCTGTGAATTGTTAATCTGGTTTGAGCTCCCTCCTGGAGGGTGAGAGTCCTCAAGCTTCTAGCCACCCGCCAGAGCTCTGTGTGTTCGCAAATGAAAGACATACATGCACACGTATGCAGCATTATTTTTACTATGCCTTACTAGCTCAATGACTGGGCACTTCCTGACCTCCCCGCGGCTAACACGCGGCTGTTGGCTCTTTATTACTTAATTGAAAACCAATTGCGGACAGGGACCCTCAGCCTCGGGACATGCAGATTTCTGTGTGATTTGGGGAGTCAAACTAAGACAAAGCGTTAGAACCAGTCCCCGACACTTAGAGACACTGACAACGTCTAGGAATACTTTCGTTTTTTTTTGTAGCTGAGATGAGAGGTGAGAGACACATGCGCGAGTTGATAGAGAACAGAGATGCTGCTTACTAAGCCCTTTCTCCTGTAAGCTGCCTTGGTCGTGGTATCTTATCACAGAAACAGAAAAGTAACTGATAACCCCCTTCAGCCCCTATCTACTGCCTCTGACTTTCTTCCTACTCCCTAGTCTATACGGTCCCTGACTCTCAGGGATGCTGTTGATAAACACTGTCCTATTTAATATGGTAAATTGAAAAAGAACTTTCTTGATATGCGGTTTAATATTATATGATGCTGTTCCCCACTCCCTTAAAGCAGATTCTTCAATAAGAAGACGCCCTGGATGAGATGAATTCTACATGAGCTAAACAGTCCTAGAGACAAACTCTGGACCTACTGCTTACTAGGTTAAACTTCAGATGCAATTAGATTTTCTTATCATAAAACCGAGACAGTGTCATCTGAGTTACAGGCTGAATTAAGTGAGAATATAGAGTACTGGCAGAAATTACATGCAGATCATAAAAAATATTATTTCCTTTCATTTTTGAAGACTCTGGGGTCTGTTCCCAATTTTGGCCCATGTTCTCATGCGCTTCTGTGATTATATAAACTCTCTTTGGGCAGCTGTGGCCAAACAGCCACAATTGACCAGAGGCTATCACAGGGAACAAAGGGCTACTTTTACTTCTGTTCAGAGTAACCACACAGTTCTCCCAGGAGAGACCAGCCTTCGGTCTCAAGAGGGATGCAGATGATCAGGAAAAACTTAGGCAAATAATAAACAAAAGAACCCTGTGACAGTCACTGTAATAATCCGTGACAACTTATTCTTTCTGGAGATTGCCATAGCGGACAGGGACAATGGAGAGGCTGTGTTCTTAGAAAGAGATTGAGCTGTAGGTCCGTCTTCATGTGTATGCATGCATCCCTCCTTTGCTGTTAGGTGGGCCATTTGTGAATACAATCATTGACTTTGCAACTACTCTCAGAACCACCTGCAGGATGTGTTTGGGTGTGTGATTCTGTGTTACCATCTATAGATTCATTCTTTTTTTTAAGATGTATTTATTTTATGTATATAAGTACACTGTAGCTGTTGGAATTCTGTAAACCCCACTTCTCAATTACCTGGCAGTAGCCAGGTATGCTCTGCCCCAGTGACCTGACACTATAAAATGGGCTGCTTGCCCCCTCCTCTCTCTCTTGGCCTCTCTTGCCTCCTGGCTCTCTTGCTCTCCCAACTCTACCCCTTCTCTTCCCCTTCGCTTCCGCCCTCTCTCTCCACGTGCTCATGGCCGGCCTCTACTCCCCTATTCCTCTCTCTCTCTGCCTCTACCACCCTCTTAACTCTCCCATGACCTGAATAAACTCTATTCTGTACTATACCATTGTGTAGCTGGTCCCTCAGGGGGAAGGAATTCCCAACATGGACCCCCCAGAGGCATCTCCCTTGCCCCCAGGCCTTGCCGCACCTCCATGGGCCACATGCCCCCGACTCTCTTTGTCCTTCCCCTAACATTGGTGCTGAAACCCGGGATGTCATCTCTCCACAACATTGGTGCCCTGTGACTTTTCCTTTCAGTGACTTTTCCTTTCAGTAGCTGTCTTGAGACACACCAGAAGAGGGCACCAGATCCCATTACAGATGGTTGTGAGCCACCATGTGGTTGCTGGGAATTGACCTCAAGACCTCTGGAAGAGCAGTCAGTGCTCCTAACCCCTGAGCCATCTCTCCAGCCCAATTCATTTATTTTTATTCTATGTATATGAGTGTTTGCTTGCTTGCGTGTATTTATGTGTGTGTACCACATGCATGCCTGGTGCTCACAGAAGAGGACATCAGTCCCCTGGGGAGTTACAGATGGCTGTACCTGGCCATGTGGATGTTGGGAATTGAATCGAGGTCCTCTGGAAGAGAAGTCAATGCTCCTAACTGTTGAGATTTTTAAAATCTAAGACTCAAGTATCAAGTTCATAATTAAAGATAATTAAAATGCATTTTAATCACATTTAGGGAGTTTACGTACTATTTAAATAGAAAATTTTCCTACTAGAAGACACATTTGCCGGGGACATTTTTATACTGTATATCTCCAGTGTTGACCTATTTAACTATCACATATATATTATATACACACACATATATACATAAAACCTAAGTAACTATCATATATATATATATATGTTAGACACAGCACACATATATAACATAGGTAACTATCATATAGTCAAAAGTTAATATTTTAAGAAATATTTCCCAGCACTGAGAAATTAGAGGCAGGCAAATATCTGAGTTTGAGGCCAGCCAGTTTCGCATAGTGATATCAAGCCCAGCCAGGGCTGCTTAGTGAAAACCATCTTGGGTAAAGGGGATGTAAAGAAAGAAATCTAAATATTTGCTGAGATATGCCTATGGATGCAACAGTAGCAATATTGTCACGGGGTAACCATCACTTCTTGGTTGGATTTATGGCCCACAATGTAAGAGATGCATGTGTGTACTATAAATCTGACCACGAAGTCATGGTTGAGGAGCACACAGCTCTCGGGGGTTAGCCTACTACTACTGTGTTGCTAATTGAACACCATATCAAACTGCCCTATAAATTTGTATCCCTGTACCCGTCCACTCGGGCGGCTCTCAGACCTTATCAGAGAAGTGCTTTTGTGCAGTGAATGCTGGTTAATACAGAAATTCACAACTAGCCAAAGTAGAGGGAATGAGTGTTAGAGGAATGCTCAGCCGTAAATGTGACCTATGTGTCAGCACACACAAATGTGTTAGCATGTACACATGCACACACATACACACATGGTTGGTGATCAAGTCACTATATTTTTAAAGAGATCATGTTACAACACGTTTACAATGTAAATTAGTTAACACATAAATGTTAATTGAGAACCTGAATGATGGGGTGACTTTTTGGCCTTGTTTGCTTTTTCCCAGAGCTCTTGTCTACACATGAAGATCTATAATGTCTAAGATCTGCTAGGTCAGAGTTCACGCCTGGTCATCTCTGTAGCACAGAGGACAACAGGAGCAGCCACAGGTCAGAAAAGTATCGAGCCTACTTCTGAAAAGTGCTTAAAAACATTTCATTGGTTTTGTAGCTTGGACTGACCCCATGCATATGTCATCTCGGAAGGTCTGAGATGGAGACTTCGGTTTCCCAAAGATCCCTGGCAAAGAGAAAGAGAGTACCATCCCAAGAAAAATACCTGCTTTGTAACTCATCCCTTCACTGTCCTCCTAAGGCTTGTGTCTGGCTGCAGAAAGAACAGAGAACCTGAGTACCTGCCACTGTGTCCCCACTGGTCCTTCTTTTTTGTCATGTGGCTCCTGAGTTGCTATTTTGAGAAAGGTTATATTTTCTACTTGAGATTTAGCTTTGTCAGACTTGAATGAAAGCTGGTGTGAACTGCAGTGACATTACTGTGCTTCACCAGGACAGTGAATGCTTTGTGCAATCTCTCTGGACTTCTCCAATTATGCCATTTTCTTAAGGAGAAAAGTTAGGGGCTGGATATCTCAGTGGTTAAGAGCAAGCACTAGGTGCTCTTCCAAAGGACCTGGGTTTGATTCCTAGCTCCTATATGGCAACTCAAACCTGCCTGTAATTTCAGTTCCAGGATCCGACATCCTCACCCAGACATACATGTTAACAAAGCACCAGTCCACATGAAAAAAATAAAATGAAAAAAAAATTTAAAGAGAAGAAAAGTTGAAGTGCTACGTCTTTCTACTTAGAAACAAATTTAGTTTGATATTTCATAGTAGGTACTGGCTCAATCTTACTTTCTAGTCACATTTGGATTGATTTCCTAAGATGTCTTGGAAAGCTAAACAGATAACATTGTTTAGAGGATGGAGAGATGGCTCAGAGGTTAAGAGCACTTCCAGAGGTCCTGAGTTCAATTCCCAGCAACCACAATGTGGCTCACAACCATCTGTAAGGAGTTCTGGTGCCCTCTTCTGGTGTATAGGCATACATGCATGCAAAATACTATACATAACAAATAAACAAATAAATCTCTTTTTTAAAAGATATATTTTAGGCAGTGAATCCTGATTATACTCAGCTAGGTTAGCTGCTGCTTGACAGCTCCAAGCCCATTTTTTTTTTAAAAAAGCAAACCCATGGGTTGGAGAGCTGTCTCAGTTGTCAGAGTTTATTACCCTTTCTCAGTACTTAAGTGGCTCACAAGCACTTGCAACTCCAGGGGGATCCTATGCCCTTTTCTGGACTCCCTGGGAACCCGCACTCACATGTGTGCAGACATATACCCTTAATTCAAAACAAAATAAAGCTTGGGGGGAGGGGAGTGATGGTATTGTCTTAGCTGTAATCAAACTTCAAAATCCCCAAGTTCAAAGTCTCTTCTAAAACCTTAGACAGTCTTAATCACAGTACCAGATGAAAATGGGAAACAATCTACATGTCTTCCCCTCGTACGAAACGACACAGAGTAAAACATTCCTATTCTAAGCAGTAGAAGACTAGGCCACATTGAGACATAAACCAGCAGGACAAACACCGAATTCTGGAAGTTCTGTATACAGCAGGAGAGGCCCATATTGCCGTCTTGTGTGTGTGTTTAATGGACTTGCACCGCCCTTGCCTGTGGCTTTGCCGCCAGTAACACTGAGAGCCAGCCCCTCCCACTTGATGTCTGAATGATTCTTGGCTCATGCTCTTTTCAGCACTCCCGGGTCCCCTTTAGAAGTTAGGCCTCATTTGTCGATTTTCCACTGAGGCTGCTCAGGGGCTCCTTCAAAGGGAATCTTTGACCCTGATACAGGCAGCCTGGCTTCTTCAGCTTTTCTTTAAAATCTTATTGAATGCTTCAGTGATCCTGTGTCTTTCAAAACCAGTGCCAAGTGGATAATGCCAGGTTTTGCTGAAGGCCCAGGGGTTTAGATGGTACCTGTGCAGCAGCCTGCCCACACTGTACTTTCACAGTTGAACCGGAATAAGCTCTTTCTTAGGCGGCAAGTACATCATTCCTGTGGGCTCTCTGTTTAAAGAAAGGTTTTTCCAAATGAGTTTATCTTTTTACAGCTCAGAGCCTTCAGTGCTTGGAGTCTCACCCTCCAGGTTACCCTTTCTGTTTGTGCTAAGGCTTAAAGTCCTTTTTATCAAGGGTGACAGATTGCTTGTTCCTCTGGGGCCATCTTCTGGGAAGGTCCGGTGAACATGTTTTGTTCTAGGGGTGCCTGTGATCGAACAAGAAGGGATTTATCTGCTGGCTATTTCCTATTGACCAAAGATCTTTTGCCATGAGCAATACTCTATTTCCAGGTTGGGCACCCAGCATCTCGTAGTCTCAGGAAAGGTCTGGATATGAGACACAAAGCACATGTGTAAAATGAACCGCTGGAGGGTGGGACCCACAGGAGACAGTGCTGATGTAGGCTCCGATGGCTGCTCAGTATTTACTGTGAGCTTTCCTGTGCTCTGTTCTGGGTGAGAACCAGTGGCCAAAGACCACACTGAAGCAGTGAAGGGGTATTTTGGCATTCTTTACTGTTGGGATTCTGTAAGCCCCACCCCTCAGTTACCTGGCTGTTGCCAGGTATGCTCCATCCTAGTTACCTGACACTATAATAGGGGCTGCTTGCCCCCTCCTCTCTCTCTTACTCTCTTGCTTTCTTGCTCTCCTCTCCACATTCTCCCCCCCCCCCACGTGCTCATGGCCGGTCTCTACTCCTCTCCCTCTCCCTCCCTCCCTCCCTCCCCCCCCTCTCTCTCATTCTTTCTCTCTCTGTTTCTACTACCCTCTTAACTCCCCCCATAACCTGAATAAACTCTATTCTGTACTACACCGTCCTGAGCTGGGGGAAGGGATTCCTAACATGGGTCCCCCAGAGGCATCCCCCTTACCCCCATGCCTCGCCACATCTCCATGGACCATATCCCTCCTACTCTCTTCATTTTTTTCCTAAATATTCTACAAGATGTAAGGATTCAGAATTTGTCCAGTGGCGATTCCATTAAGTCAGCTTGTTCTTCTATTTCTACAGGGTTCCTGCTAACCTGAAGTTTGATATAAAGGTTTTTATAAACTGGGAGCCTGTAAGAAGTTTCAGCAGACAAAGGCACTTATATCCAAGCCTGGTGATCTGAGTTCAATCTCCAGGACAAACACTGTGGAAGGAGAGAATCTCCTGAAAAAAAAATTTTTTAAATGTCACTTACAGAATAAACAAATGTGAAGAAGACTAAAGGGTTACACTAATTCACAATACACAATCTGCCTAGCACACTACTGATACTGTGAACTATCTTGTGTTAAGTAGAAAGTAGATTATCTTAGTCTACTAGTGGTGACAAAATTGGGGGCTGGACTTTGCAATCCTGACCATAACATCCAAATATATACCATGCTTTGTTCTTGTTTTTGAGGCAGGGTTTCTCTGTGTATCCCTTGCTGTCCTGGAACTCTCTCTGTAGGCCAGACGGGCCTCAAACTCAAAGATCCACTGCCTCTGTCTTCTGAGTGCTGGAATTAAAGGTGTCACCACCACCTGGCTCATACAGCATGCTTTAATATGAAGCATGAAAAAGAATGAATATTCACACAGCAGGAATAGGCTGCAGCTGACTTTGAAAACCTAAGTCTCAGTGACCAGAAGAAATTATATGATTAGATCATTTTCTTGAATTCTTATCTGAACTCTTACATAAAGCATTTTATAAATTGTATAATACCAAATATACAGGTGATAGTATTTTACATTAGCAGCCGATTAGCAAATTCTGTAGCCACTGAATTATTGACAAGCAATTAGTATGTCATTTAAAAATAATCTGATGGATATGGTGGCCACACTTTTAATGTCAGCATGCAGGAGGCAGAGGCATCTCTTTGAGTTTGGAGCCAACTGAATCTGTATAGAGAACTCCAAGCCAGCAAATGGTACATAGCAAAACCCCATCTTCAAGCAAAACAGCTAGGTAAATAAATAACTGCTTTATGAGCAGGTGCTTTGCCTGCATGTATGCCTTATACCATGTGTGCGCCTGACCTTGGAGGCCAGAAAGAACACTGGTCCCCTAGAACTGGAGTTGTAGATAGTTGTGAGCCATCATGTGGGTACTGGGAATTTAACTCAGGTACTCTGCATGAGCAGCTGTTGCTCTTATCCACTGAGCCATCTCTCCAGTCCCTAAAGGTCTTTTATTTTATTCACTTAAATTTTACTTTCGTTCCTAAAATTCACCTTGAGTATTTTGAACACTGCACCTTTAAGCAACAGGTTCAAAGCCCTTCCTAATCCTCAGACTTGGCTAAGCAGATTCACAAATGTCAGCTCCTGCAGCTGACCCCCTACACCTGCATATACACACTAATGTAGTATATACACTACATCTCTCTCTCTCTCTCTCTCTCTCTCTCTCTCTCTCTCTCTCTCACACACACACACACACACACACACACACACACACTGTCGCTGAAGTATACTTGGAAACTTTGAATGCCAGCAACACATCTCATCAGGTACCTAATGTGCCATTAAAAAATAAACCATAACATATTCCTCAGAGAGTGCTTGGCACAAAGACAGTTGTATGCAGCCTGAAGACACTCCCTGTGCTTGTGTGAAGTGGGAGTCTTGGTGGTATTTGTTTGCAAGGCATCATAGTTAACAGTTCCTAAATTTAGCTACATGTCAAAAATCACCCTGTAATCCACTCTGGATTTACTGAGTCAAAATAGTACAAAAAGAAATCCTGGAAATAGTATATTGAACAAACTCTGGGTCTTAATGCATTTAGTTAAGTGCCCTGTGCCTAGGAGTCTGGGCGCTCTCTTCTCTCAGGGGCCTTTTGCTGGTTGCTCTGTATTTCCCATGGTCCCCTGAGCCAGAATGAACGCTATCTGATAGGTCATTAACACCTTCCTGTGACTTAATGTGCCATTTCTTCAGAAATGCAAATGGTGGATTTGAAAACCTATGGTGGTAGAGTAGGGAGGGGTTGAAGGAAGAAAGGCTTTGCTCCTGGACCCACAGATGTTCTAGGGAATAGCTTCCTTTTACCTGTTATAAAATCAGCCCTATATACATTCATACATCACTATGCAAGGATAAGTTTGACAATGAGGCTGGAAATGACATCAATGAAAAAAATCTTAGTACGTGGGAGCTTTACTTGCAAGTTACTGAATAACCAACCCGTTCACCCTCCCTCCCTCTACTCCATCACAGACAAAACTCAGTGTTTTTCTTAAGGAATACAGGTTTGCTCCTGTTGGATTTGTTCCATGTAGACTGTGTCACCATCGAGCAGGGAAGCTGTAAAGGGGGATTAAGATGGATTAGAATCTTTCAATGATCTCTAATATTTTCCTACCCCTAGACTTTCTTACCGTCTGACATTGCCAAAAGAACCTCGTTATTTCTCCCGCTTGTGACAAGGATTAAAGCCCCACTGGCACCTCTGCTGGCTGCTCCATCCAGAAGCCTCTCCCAGGATGCCCGAGCATTTGGGAAAAACTGTTTCAGGATGCTGACTCCCTGACAGCACATACCAATTTTGAAATCCCTCTTCTGGTCTAGCATCTGCTTTCCCCTGAGAGTTATTGCTTCAGCCCCCCTAACTACCTTCGTCTCTTATCTTTTTTACAGTCCTTCCTCAAATCCATTGTGTTTCTAAATATACATGTTTATCATATAATTCACTTTTTACTTCAATAGGCAGCCCATCTTCTACCAAATAAAGTTCAAGTGCTTTAGACCAGGTTGAAGGTCCGCAGTGGCAGGTCACTTACCCCGTGTGACCAACACTACAATGACAACAAGCACACAGCCAGGCACAGGCCCTTTAATTTCCTACTTTTCACCAGTCCCAAATCCCTGCTAAAAACCATTTGAAATGCATTGAATGCTTTAGGTGCTCTTTCAGGGGGGGGAAATTCCCTGGGCTTTGAATAGCCCAGCTCTCTCCTTTATTTTGTTAATCTTTATTTCTTTACAATCCAACTTTGAAGTCAGCCTCTTGGCATCTTTCATTCCATAAGCATGTGAAATGCCCTTTCTTTTGAAGTCCAATGGCGGCCTAAGGAAACTTTAGTACAACAACTAATCACTAATTGCCTTCTGCGGCAGCTGCCTTCCTACCTTCCATACTAGACTGTAAGACCCTTGGGAGAAAAGACTGTTTCATTTACGAATTTCTCTCGTATGTACAGTGGTTCTCAACCCTCCCAATGCCGCAATCCTTGAACACAGTTCCTCATGTTATAGTACCCTCCAACTATAAAACTGCTTCTGTTGCTACTATTATGACTCGTGACGCAAATATCTGTGTTTTCCATTGTTCTTACAGGACCCATGTGAAAGGCTACAGTCAGACATACAGAATCCCAAGGAACGTGAGGCCTCCAGTTTCTGGATTTTCTTTTCTTTTCTTTTTAAGATTTTATTTAAACTATATGAGTACACTGTCACTATCTTCAGACACATCAGAAGAGGACACAGATTTCACTACAGATGGTTGTGAGTCACCATGTAGCTTCTGGGAATCAGGACCTCTGGAAGAACAGTCAGTGCTCTTAACCGCTGAGCCATCTCTCCAGCCCTAGTTTCTGGATTTTCAAAAATGCTATATAGTAGTAGATACTCCCTTTTATAACGCCTTTCCTAGTCATCTTTCTGGCGTTACTATTCTGCCTCATGAATCTTGTTTCTACATTCCTTCAAGGACAGATACAAAACATTTCTAACCAAACTATAATTAGTTCCTGTTACAGGATTACCAGCCGCTGTCCATGGAAGAGCCTGATGTGAACATTTGCCAGGTGAACCCCGATGGTGAAAGCCAGCTATACCCCCAAAACTGACAATGCCCCAGACAGCAGGAAGTAGCCTAAGAGACACAGCACCCCTACTCCCTTTCACCATCCGCTCCCCCCACTTTCCGTCTAATTTTAGATAAGAAAAGGGAGGAATGCTAGCATTAGGACCACTTCTGCAAAAATTTTTCTTTGAAATGTACTTAATCTCTACCTATAATGTGTGTGTGTGTGTTCCAGCATCTTCTCAAGTCCAGGTGCTTATTACACCTATAACAGCTCCAGAGAAGCAACCTACAGATGCTTCAACCTTTTCTCACAGACACAGATGCTTCTATTTGGACCCGTTTCTTCTGACCTATCCTCAGATGGTTCCACAGACCCTGGACAACAAGGAAACAGCCAACTCTAGGACTTGACAAACATCCCCACTCCCACTTTTCTAGGTTCACTGAAGAGATGTCTCCCCAAAGCAAGCGTGAAGCAGACAGAGGTTACAATGACCCCTATTCCTGCTCCACCCATTGTCATTAATTTTTTCTTTTTAATTAAACCAAAATTCAGGAATGCTAGGATCTTTCCAAATTCCACCCCACAGTTACCTGGCAATAGCCAGGTATGCTCTGCCCCACTCTCTTGTTCTCTCTTCTCTTGCTCTTTGTTCCTCCTCTCCCCATTCCCTTACCCCCCCTTTCCACGTGCTCATGGCCCCTCTACTTCTTTACTCCCTCTTTTCCTCTACTACCCTCTTAACTCCCTTCCCCATGCCCTGAATAAACTCTATTCTATACTGTCCCTCAGGGGGAAGGGATGCCCAACATGGGTTGGACAGAGGCATTCCCCTTGTCCCCATCCAGAGAACATATCCCCCTACTCTATCTTTTTCTGAACATTGGTGCTGAAACTCTTGGACATATCTTTTCTTTATCTTTTCATAAACACATCACTCCCACCCCCCACCGGCATGACAGGCATGCTGTGAATTGCTTCTCTAGCACAAATAGTGTGTGCGTTATCATTTCGGCAAGGAATTACCTCAGAAGAGAGAACCCGATTCCATGTGATGAAGTCGGAGTCACCATCTGTAAGAGAGTTTCAGTGAGAGACAAAGCAACCAAACTCTGTCTGGGATTGCTGCAAAGGGCCAGGTCACACTGGAAGGGAGTGTGTGTGTGTGTGTGTGTGTGTGTGTGTGTGTGTGTGTGTGGAGGACTACTAAAACACACCCAGTGTACACATTTAATGCAGAGACCTACAATGCCAGTAGATGTCCTCAGAGTCTAAGGAGTGTCTTGGACAGTGATTAGCAGTGTAGAATATGATTAAGGTTCCTGAAATTTTCTGGGGATGGTTCTTATGATGACTGAGCCGCCCGACTATCTTATGTCCATGAGAACAAAGCCAACAAAACCCAACCTAGCCCAGTGTGCTGGCCCACACTTTGAATCCCAGCACTCAGAAACATCAAGGCCAACCTGATCTCCATAGAGAATTTGAAGACCTGCTTAATCTTGCAGGTCTTTTTAGGCCAGCCAGGGTTATATAGTTACAGTCTGTCTCACACCAACCAACTAAACCCTCATTAAAAACGAACAAATGAACAAAGAAACAAAACCCAGAAGTTAGGCCTGTGGACTTCAGTCGGTCCCATGCTTAAATCCAGATTAAATTGAAGATATTGTAGTAGGTAGAGGGGCTGTGGGTGTCGCCCTCTAGTGGAGCATTTGCATTGCTTCAGCCCTGAGTTGAGCCTCTCAGGTAGCACTGGAGGTAGCAGCTCGCTTCTCCCTAACAAGAAAGGTAGTGATGAACTTGTGAAATTGTCTACAAGGAAACATGGTGGAGTCATACGCTAGCTGACTCATTGGAAATGGCATCCAACTAAGTAAAGGCCTTTGTTTAAATGATGGTATAAATTTCTGTAAACTCACTTCCTCTTGCTACTAGTGTCTATTATAAAACGAACCTGCAAACAAGATTCAAACTACAATGTGAGATTATTCTGAAACATGCGTTTGTGGGCTGGAGAGAAGGCTCAGTGGTTAAGTGTGCTTGCTTGAGCATGACGTCATAGTGTCTCTACATTTTGTACCTGGGGATAGATGGTTACAAACCACTGCTAGCCATTCCAGGAGATACAGGAGATGCAACTGCTCAGATGGGGAACAGCAGTCAACCCGTCTTGACTTCATGAACTTGGCTAGAAGGCACCATACCCCTCACTGAATCAGCATTCGCAGGCATCTCTGTTTTCTGAGACTGTGTAACTTAGCAAGTCTTAAGTCTCAAGAAGAAGAAACACCGGACGGACGAGATGCCTCTGTAGGAAAGGTGCTGGCTGCCAAGTTAGAGAACCTGATTCCTAAGACCCACATGGAGGGGAAAGAGAACGGACTCCAGAAAGTAGTCCTCTCACCTCCACACGCTGTTGCCCCCAACTCTGCAAAAAGAAGGAAGATGCGATTGAAAAAGCAAACGTGAAATACCCATTTACTTTTTATTGAAATTATTCTGTCTTGTCAGAACATTTCATTCAAGTAAGTATTCAACTGCTGTCTTTCCCAGAGGCCTGGTTCAATTTTAAGAAGCAGAGATGTGGCAGTATTTGGAAATGCACCGATTTGTCAGAAGTCAATCATCAGTAAGCGAGCGTTTTATTCCTTCACAGAAGGAATCCGAGTAAGAGACTGTTATGTGATATATTAGTAGTAAACATAAGCCAAATGACAAAGCTGATGTAAGGCACACACCAAACCAGCAGAGACTGATCTGGGTTTGTCCACGTTTTGCCTAGAGATATTACAAATAAACCACCATTCTGCTAACAATGGTGGTCCCAAACTGTAATGACAGAACCAGGGAACCTGAAGGGGGTGAGCAAGAGTGAAATCCTGTCTCAAAAAAGCCAAACTAAGGCTAGAGCAGCAGCTGTCAACCCTCCTAATGCTGGGACCCTGAATGCAGCACATCATGTGGTGGTGACCCCCAACCATGAAATTATTTTCCTTGCTATTTCATAACTGGTAATTTGGCTACCGTTATGAATTGTAATGTAACTACCTGTGTTTTCCGATGCTCTTAAGCTGCCTCTGTGAAAGGGTTGCTTGACCTCCTGAAGGGGTCAAGACCCACAGAGGGGAAATGCTGCTCAAGAGGAAGAGGTTTTTGCTCAGATAAAAGGGGAGGGGGTGGTGTTGGTGACAAAGGCATTTCTTTGTCTTGTGCTGGAAGTAACTGGTAGCCTCAATTCTTAAAGGTCTCCTGCATCCATTCTATGTAATAAACTTGCTTTAATCTTGGACGTTGGCTAGCACCTCAACCCAAGGTTGCACAGATGGGCACTGTTTCCTTACAGCGCCTTTTCCTTCAAGCCTTTTCCTGTTGCCACCCCAGGCTTGTTGCCCTGTGTGGGCCCAGGGGACTTTTAGTTTCTTTCAAATGCAAACAGGGTTGTGTAGGGTGTGTTTGTTTGGGGCCTTTGAGATGAACTCGGCTTCATTACACATCAGAGAAACATGCTCACCTCTCTGGAATGGAAGGGCACAGACAATAAAATGAACTCCTTTATTAGCAACCAGAGCAATTAACCCCCTCTAGCTCTCCCCCCTTCCCCGCAGCTTAATAACGTGTTCTGCAGAGCAGGAAGGCTCGACTGTTTTCTCCTTATTCTTCCTCAACTTTTCATCCATTTATTTACCTGCAAAGCAGTCAAGGAAGTAGGGTGAAAACCTGCTCGTGCAGTTGTGCAGTTAAGAGACTGCTGTAGGAGAGCCAGAAGACTGTTGTAGGAGCAGCTTAGAAGATGGCTTTGATGGGACTCAGCCTGCCTTGCTGCCCTAGGCTGCTTAGTCCTCGACTCTGCCCTTGCCAGCTTCACTCTTAAGGTCGTCATCACATTTAATCCAAACGGAACTCAATTTTTGACCTGTACTTCCTGGATTGCCTCACCTTTTGGGGGGCTTTCATCTTCATGTCTTCATCTCAGCTTTGTTCTGATCTCTGACATCATATCCCGAACAATTATGAGAAAGACTTCCATAGACTGGAGAGGTGTGACAGGGATTTAGAGTGTTTGCTGAAAACGCCCTCCCTGCCCCCCCCCCCCCCCCAACAGGGCCATTTATAGTGGAGTTTTTAAAAATATGGTTTTTGTTTTCTGAGACATTATTGCTCAGCCCCGTTGGCCCACACTTGCTATGTAATTCTGGCTGGCCTTAAACTCAGAGATCTCCTGCTTGTCTCTAAAGTGCTGAAATTAAAGGAAAGTGTTACAACTTTTAAAGTTTGGTGTTCCAAAACTGTAAGTTTCAATTTACAAAGCTTGTTATTTTCTCTGAAGAATCTAGTCCTAAGCCCATGTCTCTGCATTTCACCCGTGAAAGCTCCAAGTATACAAGGCACACAAAGCACTGTACCTGGATGTCTGTTAGACAGAGGGATTCGTCTCCAGCCTCCTTTCTCCTTTACAACCCTTCCAACTTCCTCTAAGCAAAAAAGGTTTTCTATTTGGGTCCTTGGTTTTAATACCGATTAAAACACTAAGAGGCAGGCTGGGTGTGGTGGTCCATGCCTTCCTTAATCCCAGCAGTTGAGGCAGGAGATCTCTTGTGATTGGAGGTCAGCCTGGTCTACGTAGTGAGCTGCATACAGTACAGCTACTTGAATGGTTGCTGCAACTATTTTTTTTTTTTTTAAAGAGGAGTTGGTTTGATGAATCAGTGGGGTAAAAACACTATGTAAAATTGACAACCTGGGTTCTGCTCTCTAGCAGCAGAGTAAAAGCCACAGCTAAGTCTGGTTCAGTGAGAGACTCTGAGAGAGACAGAGGAAGACAGCTGGTGTGACCTCGGGCACCACAAGCGTGCACACGCGCGTGCACTCACACACACACACACACACACACACACACACACACACACACACACAGAGGAAGGGGGAACGTAGGAGAAGAGAGCCTCAATAACTCTACAAGCTTGTGCTCTGGGATGATAATCTATTTTCTCTCTTGAAAGAAAATCATAATAAGGGCTGTTGAGATGACTCAGTGGGTAAAGCACTTGCTGCTCAGCCTGAGTCCCAGTCTGAGACCACATGGAAGGAGGGAAGCCATACCTCAGCCACCAGCTGTGGGCCTACCCCACACACAGTAAATACAAAGATGCAACAGAAAAAAAGAGAAACATTTGCTAGGACACACAATAAATACAAAGATGCACATAAGAAAAAGAAACATTTGATAAAAGCGGCCTGGGAATTTTTTAGCTCAGTGAAGACTTTTTAAAAAAATGTTTTTAAAATTTATTATACATAAGTACACTGTAGCTGTCTTCAGACACACCAGAAGAGGGCATCAGATCCCATTACAGATGGTTGTGAGCCACCATGTGGTTGCTGGAAATTGAACTCAGGACCTCAGGAAGAACAGTCAGTGCTCTAACCACTGAGCCACCTCTCCAGCCCAGTGGAAGACTTCTTACCTAGGGTTTGGAAGGCATCTCTGGTTGGCCGACTGACAGATGGGAAAAGGAAAACAAACAAACACACAAACACCTCTAGGGCAGCCTTTCTCAACCTGTGGGTAAGGCTCCTTCCACAGGTGTCAACTAGCATTTACAGTAGCAAAACTGCAGTTATGAAGTAGCAATGAACATAGTTGTGTGGTTGGGGGGGTCACACAATGTGAGGCCCTGAGGTACAGGATGGTAGCATTAGGAAGGTTGAGAACCACTGCTCTAGGATTTCTGTCTCACTGATGAAAGGAGGAAGAGCTTCTTCCACATGCTGGTAGAAAACGAACAAACCAATCAGGCTTTCTGTTCTTTCCTTCTCCGGTGGAAACATGTCTTCACCTGTGAAGTACTTGGATTTCTTAAATCTAAAAGTAGTCCAGAATAAACAAGCCAAAGCTTAAGCATAACAATCTTAAATATCTCAAAGTAACTTATCAGAATGTTACCTTTAAAAAGTCTGTATTGGGGCTGGAGAGATGGCTTATGGGTCAAGAGAGCTGGCTGCTCTTTCAGAGGACCCAGGTTCAATTCCCACCACCTACATGATGGCTTACAGCTGTCTCTAACTCCAGTGCCGGGGAATCCAATGCCACACCCATACATCAATGCACTAAAACTAGTCCAAAAGTCTGTGTTGTTTAAAGACGAATACCATAGGATGATTTTAGTTTCAGAGTTAACGTCTAAAAAAGTTTTAGAACTGGCACTAAACAAAAATTTCCACCAGAGAGCCTTCTATTGATCTCCTTGTTGGGGTGATTTAGGCGATTACCCTGCCACCAAGCTGCACCCGAATCACAGAGATTCCTCCCTACCTGACCCCCGCCACAATTGGTCAGCTTCTCTTTCATATTTTTACTCTAAGAGCTCCCATTTGTCTTTATTTTTATTTTTTGCCTTTGATAGATCCTGGCCACAGGAGAAAACTGCACAATCCACTCACTTACCTGCAAACCTTTACACCACGTGTGACTATATTGTCTCATTAAGAAAGGCTTTAATATATATATACACTATTATATATATTAATAAACAATTTATTTTTATATGAACATACAAATAGTATATATAAATAAATATATACAAATAAATATTTATATATAACATAACATCTATAAAAGACGTTTTAGAGCTAGGAATCACATTCCTTCCAGAAACATCTTCCGGTCTCTGTGGCCCGCAGACCTCAGTTCTAACCCGAGCAGGAAGGCCTGGGAAGGCTTTCACTCGGGAGGCTCCCAGGTCACCGTTACCGGCCGGGAAGCCCCGCCCCGAGGGCGGAGCCGCTCGCTCTCCTCCGCCTCCGAGGCTCGTCTCAGCCCCGGGTGCGCGCGGCGCATGTGCCCGGTGCCCCCTCCCCCGCTCTGGATTCCACTTCCCCTCGGCTCGTGCCACCGCGGGTACCTCCAGGCCCCGCGCCGCCTCCGGAGCCCATGGCCGGGACGCGCTGGGTGCTAGGGGCCTTGCTTCGGGGCTGCGGCTGCAACTGCAGCAGCTGCCGGCGGACCGGCGCCGCCTGCCTGCCCTTCTACTCGGCCGCCGGCACCTTCCCGTCCGGCGTGTCTGGCCGCCGCCGCCTGCTGCTGCTGCTCGGGGCCACCGCGGCTGCCGCTTCGCAGACGCGGGGCCTGCAGCTCGGGCCTGCGGCCTCCGGGAGACTGGCGGGTCCTGTCCCTGCGCCGCCCTCCGCCGCGGCCGCGGCCGCCGCGTCCTACTCGGCTCTGCGCGCCCCGCTGCTTCCGCGATCGCTGGCGGCCGCGGGCCCGGCGCGGGGTTACAGCCAGGTACGTGGCGCCGCGCGCCGGACCCTCGGCGGCCGCGCGCCCGCGTCCGTCGGTCTGCCAGCGCCTCGCGTGCGCGCCCGGGGGATCCGCGGCACGCACCGCACCCCCGCCTCCCTCCCGCTCCGTCCTCCTATTGGGCACGGGAACAAGGGACGCTCTCCCGGCCCCGGCTCTTCTTGTTTTGTTCCCTCCGAGTCTGGGCGGTTGGGCAGTGTAAGTGTGGCTGGGGTGAATGTAGAGGCCTTGTTTCCCGCCGGGCCCATGGTAGGTTTTGGGGAGGCCGCGGACGCCCCCCACCCCGCCTACCCCCTAGCCTTATGCCCGCTGGAAGTGAAGCTGAGAGGCGGGAGCCCGCGGAGGGTCGGGGCCCGCCGTGCGTGCGGTGGGAGCGGTAGGCCGGGCGGCTCGGGCCTCCTCGGTGGACGCGCAGCCCCGCGCGCACCGAAGCGTGGGCTCGCCTGGGGACGGCCCCCGCGCGCCCCTCTCTCGGTCCGCGGGCAGAGGCGGGCGTCCGCCTGGCTGAAGGTCACCTCTGCAAGTCCACTCGCCTTGACCGAAGGACCTTTGGTGCAGCGGGGCTCTCCGGACGCGGAGAGCTTTTGGGGGAGACCGTGGGAAACTGGGAGAGGACGCGTGGGGGGACGGGGGCGTCCGTGGGTGCGGATTTGGGGGCATCAGAGGTGACTCCACGATCTTTTTCGTTGTCGTTCTCCGTCTTTTCAGGGAGACATTGTAAGAATTCATATTGCAGAAATTTTTGTCCTCTGTATATGTGAAACATTTCTCTTTTGCGGCTTATGAGGGAGGCATCTGGGAAGGGTCTGCCCGCTTAGGACCTAATGCCACGGGCCATGTTCATCTTAATTCAGTTTTTTGTCTGCTTGAATTAGTGATATCTAGGTGGTTCGTCTGCATAGCTGACGTCTGCCAGTAGCTGAGCTAATTGATTTGAATCCCGGCCCAATACTTTCTGCTGCATTTTTTTTTTCCTGTAAAAGCCTGAGATGTTTATGGGATTCTGGGGAAGCAAGGAAAGTAGCAGTGTCTGAGCCCCCTGCCGCCTGTCCTTACTTGTTCTTACATCGGTCTTTTCAAGACATTTACCCATGTCCCAAAGCCCTTTTATTAAATTTCTTTGCCTGCCTAGTGAAGTGTCGCCCCTTCGTAGAGCCCAACACAGACTAGCCGGCTATCGCGCGTTCCTTTTGCTTTTGGCTTTTATTTTTACCGCTCAGTTTAGACAAATATGTTTGCTGTTCTTCAGATGCTACTACTTCCCCTCGCCTCAGATGGGAATGTCCTGTCTTTTATATCTCCCATCTTTATTCTTTTTTCCCCTGTAGTTTTGTTTTTAAATTTACAGTATTTTGTACTTTTATTATGACACTTAAGGCAGCTTGTTCTGTTTTTTGCCCTTGTTTCAGATAGTGCCTGGAGACGATGGTTTGATGTTGTGCTTTGAGTCTGGGGCAATTTTCAGTTAAACGGTATAATTTGTCACTGTATGGCTTCCTCCCAGTGTTTGGGAGGTAGCGCTAACACCAGGACATACTTGCATGCTGCCTTAGGATATGAAATACAGATCTAAACCAAAGCCATGCTGGCATAGCTAGCCTGTAGCCAGCACTCGGGAGGCGGGGGGCAGGATGGCCGTGCGTCTGGGGTAGCCTGGCCACGTGGACAGACACTGCTAACAAAACCAGAGGATGGAGAAGTGTGCTTCTCACCTCTGAAATAATCTCATCTGCATCTGTTTGTAGAGGTAAGCACTTTTCTAAGTAGGTTGTCAAAGGAATGTCTTTTCAATTCTTTTTTTTTCCTTGAAAGGAGTCCAAAACTACGTATCTGCAAGACCTCCCACCACTACCTGAGTACGAATTGAGCCCATCCAAGCTTGGAGAAGAGGTGGACGATGTTTATCTCATTCGAGCTCAGGGGCTCCCGTGGTCCTGCACTGTGGAAGATGTCCTTAACTTCTTCTCAGGTATATCTTACATGTGTTTTATTGGTTGGAGGCAGCTCTGAGGGTGATTACTCTGTCATACCACGGGCTGATGTGGATGCCACGTGTAGTACATATAGATTTAAGACTGAATAATGGAAGTAAGTAATGCTGAAATTACAGAGTGTAAAATCAGTTAATAATAGTTTTACTGTGTGCGTGACTAAAGGCCAAACCTGTCCATGGGAATTTGTAGAAGAGCAGCTGTTCATGCCATACTCTCATCCATTGAACTGTTCAATACTTTTGAGAGATTTCCCACCGTGTGGTCAGTTTTTATTGCTGCCATCTGACTGTGATTTTAAGCCTTCCTCTTAAAACTGATGTTTCACCTAATGTAAACATGAGGGTGTCTGTGTTGGATTTGCATAAGAAACGAGTAGTATAAAGTTGTCTTTGGTATAAGGAAAGGCGGAGGGGTAAGTAGATTGTTGTAATGATTACTTTTGCAGAAAGTACTTTGTGGATTTGTTTTAAAAGGAAGATGATAAAGAGTAAACACCAGTTGCTGTTTAATGGTTGGGAAATAATGAGCTCCTTCCTTTGTTTGCTTTTCTTTTTTTATGTGCCCCTCCTCCCCAACACTTTCTCTGTGTAGCCCTGGGTGTCTTCAAGCTCACTCTGTAGACCAGGCTGGCCTCGAACTCAGAGATGCGCCTGCCTCTGCCTCCTGAGTGCTGGGATCAAAGGTGTGCATGGCACTTACTTTTTTTACTTGGAACATTTTTCAGTCTGCCACCTTCATTAGCATTTACAATGGTTTGGTGCCTAAGTTTATGTACAGAATTTGGGAGAAGTTGGGGGGGGGTAATATGGTAAAAGTTTATTTGAAAACTGAAGAATTCGGTAGACATTTCTTGGTTCCTGCATTGTTGTGATGTGTATAATTGAGACAAACCTTTGACTTCAGTGTTAATGACTTTTAATCATACATTTTTAGACTGCAGAATCCGAAATAGTGAGAACGGAGTACATTTCCTTCTGAACAGAGATGGGAAACGGAGGGGCGATGCCTTAGTTGAGATGGAGTCTGAGCGGGATGTACAGAAGGCCCTGGAAAAGCACCGCATGTACATGGGGCAGCGGTATGTGGAAGGTGTGTGAGCTCAGGGCCTGACTGGGGCTCTTTAGACTTCAAACTTTTCAAGGCACTTAGGATAGAATCTTTAACAATGGTACAGTAATTAAATGTTACACATCTTAAAGATTTTTGCTTACTGTTAGAATGTAGTTTCATTATAGCATTTTCAAACAACATTTTAGGTGTTATTTTACAGCTTGTGAAAGTGAACTGTGTACCTGTGTATCTGTCTGTCTGTGAAATATATATATATACATATACATATATATATGTGTGTATATATATATATATATATATATATATATAGAGAGAGAGAGAGAGAGAGAGAGAGAGAGAGTGTGAGTGTGTGTGCTGGGGCACTGACTGTGACAGGAGGTGTCACATCCCTTATAGCTGGAGCTAGTAGGTTGTGCTACCTAATCTGGTTTCTGGAAATCAAACTTGGGTCCTCTTGGAAAAGCCGTCATCTATTCAGCTCTGCTCTGTTTCCTTTTTTTAAAAAATAGGTTTGTGTGTGTGTGTGTATGTGCGTGTGTGTGCACAAATATGTGGGATAGGATCCACATGGAGGCACTAGACGACAACTCTAGAAGTTTGAGTTTTTCCTTTGGGTTCTATCACAATTTGGAACAGCTGAACCATCTACCTGGCTCAATCTCAGTTTTTAAATCTATAGAATAAAAGCATTACCTAAATCTGTCTTAAAGTTGTAAGGATTAAGTAGTTTATGCCTAGAGCACAGTACATATTCAATGAGTATTACTTGTTAAATTCTTGACAGAAATTCAGAAAGATTAAAACTACTGTTTGAATTCAAGTAGCAGTGTATTTATCTTTGTGTGTGTGCTTTTCTTTGTAGTGTATGAAATAAACAACGAAGATGTGGATGCCTTAATGAAGAGCCTGCAGGTCAAGCCTTCGCCTGTGCTCAGTGACGGTGTGGTCCGCCTGAGAGGACTTCCTTATAGCTGCAATGAAAAGGACATCGTAGACTTCTTTGCAGGTAGGTGGTGGTGA
Source organism: Micromys minutus (assembly GCF_963924665.1). Classification (NCBI taxonomy): domain Eukaryota; kingdom Metazoa; phylum Chordata; class Mammalia; order Rodentia; family Muridae; genus Micromys; species Micromys minutus. Next base: position 142,042,046 of record NC_137969.1, on the reverse strand, counting down.
TGTCATGTTTGGACTTACAGTTTGTTCCCATCATTTTCTTCCTTTTGTACGTTTGAAGTGTTTCTGTCTTTCAGGCAGATCTTTAGGGATGTCAACTTTCAGAATAGGTTCATAACATTTGTTTAACTGTGATGAAACTGTTCTTAAAATTGTGTTCACATTTCTCCAAGACAGTAATTATTTACTTAAAACCATTTTGGCTGGAGATGTAGCTCATTTGGTGGAATGTTTGCTTAGTATTCAAATTCCAGTACCACATAAACTGTGTATGGCGGTACACACTTACAATCCTAGTACCAGGGGGAGATGGTGTTAAAGATCTGTTACCACATAAGGCTTTTATGTGGATACTAGATATCTAAACTCAGAAGAAGAAACATTATCTAACTTCTGGCTAAAAAATATACCTGTCAGTAACTTTGCTTATTTAAAAATTGTCTCCTAAAATATAACCAGTTTCCCTTTCCCCCACAAAGACTGAGGAAAACTCTGTATATATTTGTAACAGTCTCCAGGCTGCTGACAGGCACTGAGATTTTAGTTAGGTAGTTATTGTCTTTGAACCTGTATTGCTTTGAAATTGGGGAATAGTATCTAAATGTTCTAGTGCATGAGTATACTTGAGTACAATAAAGAAAGCTCTTGTTGGCTGCACTAATATGTAAGTTTTTTTTGTATCCTAGGACTGAACATAGTAGACATTACTTTTGTGATGGACTATAGAGGGAGAAGAAAAACAGGGGAAGCCTATGTACAGTTTGAAGAACCAGAAATGGCCAACCAAGCCCTTCTAAAGCACAGGGAAGAAATTGGGAACCGGTGAGTGAAGCAGCTGCCGGCAAAGGTGTCAGGTCATTTTGATGAGTGCGTTATCCCTGCCTGTCATGTTATTCAGTCGTGTTAAATAGGGACAACACAGTGAGCCACAGAATGCTCATCATTCAAATGAATTGGTCTGATAGGTTGAGTTCTAAGTGAAAGATAGTCCTGTAAAATTTAAGTCTAGCTGTGTTTGTTATTGAGAATGGTTTTTAAAGAAATTTCCTTTCATAACCAGCATTTTTACATCTAACAAAATTAGTACTGTCTTACTGTTAGTTATTTGCCTATAATCACATTTTTCCATTTGTAACAAAAATGTTTTTGTAATTGACTTGTGTGAACCAGAATCTAGAAAGTTCATACAGTTTTTTAGATGTTACTAATTGTATTAATCTAGAGCACATCTACTTTTTTCTAAGTCCCTCTCTGTTTTTTGTGTGTTTGTGTGTGGTGTATTCATGTGTGTGCAGTTGTAGGTCTGCTTGTCCACCCATGTATGATGTGGAGACTGGAAGCCAGAGGTTAACACTGAATCTTCCTCAGTCTCCCTCCACCTATTTATTTGAGATGGGTCTCATTGAACCCAGAGCTTGCAGAGTAGGTCGACCGATGGGCCTGCAAGCCTTTGGGATCCACCTGCCACCTCTCTCCCCCTCCCTTCTAGTTCTAAGGTTAAAGATCTGTCACCACATCTGGCTTTTCCGTGGATCTGGAGATCCAAACTCAGCCTGGTGCGTGTGCAGTAAGTACTTAGCCGTCTGAACTTTCTCCCTAGCTTCATCCCTATGATGTTAGAGAGCAATGAGGTAGGAGATCCTGTTGTATCATATCAGAGTGTATGTAATGAGGTAGATGTGTGTTTTAGTTTCATTTTTGGAGATCTAGTAAAAATGCATACTTTCATATCACTGTTCTGATACGTTCCTTGGAATTCCTTTTAGATGTACCTAATTTTTGCTCATACACATTATGTGTGCCTAATACCCAGGATGGTCAGAAGAGGATGTCAGATGCCCTAGGACTGTGTTGTGTGCTGGGAAATGAAGGGTCCTCTGCAAGAACAAGTGCTCTTAACTGCAGAGCCTTCTCCAGTTTAACTGCTGAGCTCTCTTCGGTCTGTTCTGTTGCCTTTTACTTAGCTCTTTTTAAAATTAAAAGCAAAAGAAGCCTTTTCAAAGATAGTGTATTTCAGGATTCTCTCTCTCTTTTTTTCTTAAAGATTGATGTATTCATGTATTTTATGTGTATGGGTGCTTTGTCTTCATTTACACCAGAAGAGGGCATCAGAGCCCATTACAGATGTTGTGATCCATCAGGCCCTCTGGAAGAGCAGTCAAGTGCTCTTAACCACTGAGCCATCTCTCCAGCCCTCAGGATCAAAGTTCCTTGGGTTTTTTTTTTTTTGGGGGGGGGGGCTCAGGTCTTTTAGATTATTTTATGTGTATGAATACTTTGCCTGCATGCATGTGTGTGTACCACATGTGTGCTTCTTGTTAGATCTGGAAGAACTGGCGTTATAAATGGTTGTTAGCCACTATGTAAGTGCTGGGAATTGAACCTGGCTCCTCTGCAAGAGTAAGTGTCTTGAACACTGGCATGAGTTTTCTCTGTAGCCTAGACTAACCTAGACCAGCCTAGACCAGCCTAGACCTTTCTAAATGGACCAGGCTAACCTCAAACATGCCATCCTCCTGCCTTTGCCTCATGAATATTATGTGTCATCCAAAGCAGTGGTGTTCTTAGTTGTCTATCTTTCCCGGGGTTTTCCAGATGGAACCTAAGGCTTTGAGCATCCTAGGGGAAGTACTGCATCAGTGAGCTGAACTCCAGCTTATGCACTGATGGTCTAACCCAAGGCTGGCCTTGAATTCGAACTAACTTAAAGGAAATTTTATTATGTATTTGTGTTTGTTCATTTGCATACACATGAGCCAGAGCTTGTCTGTAGACTCAGATGACAGCTTGGACAACATGGAGGAGCTGGTTCTGTAGTTCCATCACGTGTTCTGGAGATCAGAGTCACATCAGCAGACTTGGCAACCAGTGCCATTATACACTGAGCTGTCTTACTGGCTCCAAGCTGGCCCCTGATATTTTTGTTTCCACCCCCAACTCCTGGGATTATTATGTGTCAGTGTGCCTGATAGCATATATGAGTTTTTAAAAAATTTTCATTAGCCACTTGGTGAAGTTCTGGAGAAGTTCTTTGTAGATTTTAGTGTTTTGTATAGATTTGACACTGCAAAATTGAACTGTTGAACTCTGAGCCCTTGAGGTTGTGGAAATACAAAAACTGTATTAGTCTGCTTTCATTACTGTAAGAAATAGAGTAAGCTCACTTTATAAAAGAATAGACTTAGTTCCAGGTTTTAGATGAGTAAGTCTAGTGTGGTGTGGTTTTGGAATCTAACCCTTCCCTGTGATTGCTGGGTAGTTTAATGTGGGGATAAAAAACCCCAACAGCAGTTTAGTGCAGGGATAAAAAAAAATCACATCTTATGTTGGGAGGGATTCACTAGCCTGACTGCCTGTGGAGAAAGCAGATTCACCAAGTTACTTCCTGACCTCTACACATACAGTCTTACTGTTCACGCTCACACTATAATAATAAAGTTAAAAAAATACATCTTGGGAAAGGAAGCTGTAAGTGACTCAGGTTATGGTCAGACTTAGATTTTTCTGGTGTCCTGAGAAGTGATTCTGGAGAACCTGTGTGTTCCCTTCCATGGTCAAGTCCCCCAATGACCAAAACCTCCTAGTGTCTATCTTACCAAGAACCTTCTGAGGACAAATGGCAGACAGCTTGGGAGATCCCTCTATTTGTTTCTGAGACAGGCTCTCCCTGTAGCTCAGGTTGGCACAGAATTCACCGTGTAGCCTCTGTCTGTGAGCTTTTGAGACCTCACCCTTCTGGTGCTGGGGTTATAGTGTGTGCCGCCTTGTCCAAGTCTGTGCCTGGCTTCCACGTCCTTCTTCCAGATTTCTGTGTTTGTGTGCATGCGCATGCACCACACATGCGCGTGTATACACTTCAGTTCTCATTGAAGCAAAAGAGCACTATTACTATGTGTACATCTGTTCACACATTTTCTTTTATAAGTAGCTGCAATATGTTAGTTTATTTCCTTGGAATGGAGCTCACAAGACATGATACATGTAAGTACTGTGAGAAGTAAACTTTAATAAGCTCTTCCAAAAATATTTAAAAACTGCATAAATCAAAAATACTGCATACATAAAATATACACAAATGATATTTTGGGCCAAAAGTCTTAATGAGTAAAATTAGCATGTTGACCTATTCTGCTGAAAGAACGTTTACATAAAGTAGATGGATTTTTTTTTTTATTCTTGTCCTCATCTTTGAACATCCATGTTTTATAAGCTGTGGAAATATACCTGAGTATTTTGATTTAAAAAATTGGAGCGAGTGTGGAGTATGTGTGTTGCACGAATGGATGCATATATGTGTGCAGGTGCCCAAGACTCCAGAAGAGGATGCTGGATCCCCTTATGCCCGAGCTGTAGGTGACTGAGCTGCCCCCTGTGGGCGCTGGGAACTGAGCAGGAGGTCCTCTGGAGGAGCAGCAAGTGCCATCTCTAGTCACACAGACCTAATTATTTTAAGTTTGCCTGCTGTGCACTGTCTTTGTATATCCCCTTTGTCTTTTCATTTTGTTTTAGATACATAGAGATATTTCCAAGCAGAAGGAATGAAGTTCGAACACACATTGGATCTCATAAAGGAAAGAAAATGGCGTCTTCTCCTACTACTAAATATATAACTGAACCAGAAGTGGTATTTGAGGAACATGAAGTAAATGAGGATATCCGGCCTATGACAGCCTTTGACGGTGAAAAAGAGATAGGTAATGTCCTGGCTCTTCTGAAGGTTACCTTGTACCTTAGGTTTTGTTAAAACTGTTTTCATGGCCAGCTTGTATGAAATTGTGAGGTTCAGAACAGGGGATTGAGTTAAATAACCGGTATATACAAAGGTTTAATTGTTCTGTTTCTAGATAGAAGAAATGGTATTTTGTTTGCATTGTCTGTGAATCCACTTGGCCATGTGCATATGTGGATGTCAGAGGACAGCTTGCAGAGTTGATGCCCTAACCCGGTGTTGGCACTGCTGCCTTTACTAACTGAACAATCTGTACCGACAGCTCTTGTTAATATTTAAGTTATTGGAGTTTAATTTTTAATTGGTATATGTGTGTCTATACAATGTGCTAGTTCATGGAGCCAAAGTGGCTTCCCTAGAGCTGGAGAAGCAGTTGTGAGCCACCTGAAAGGGGTGCTGGGAACCGAACTCGGGTCCAGTGAGAAGTACATGCTAACCACTGAGCCATCTCCCCAGTCCTCTTTATTAGTTTTTGTTACTATTATTTGTGGTGTGTGTCTGTGTCTGTAGCACATGGTACCTTCAGAGGCCAGAAGAGTCTATGGGATAGACAGAGGGACTGTTGCAAGTGGCTGTAAGCCACCATGTTGGAGGGAATGGAACAGCCACCACTGCTGGAGCTCTTACTGGCTGTCTGTTACCCGGCAGGCACGCCATTTTGTCATGGTCGTTTTGTAGATTGTCAAAGGCTTGGTAGTGCAGACGTAACAAAGCAAAGTAAGATGTCAGTGCTTAGGCTGCAGTGGGGGTGATTCGGATGGAGAGCAGGCATATGAACTAAGGAATGTGGTCTGCTTCTGGACTTATTTTTTTGGGACCTTTGGAACTTGGAAATGTTTAAAACCTACAACTGAGACAGTTCCTCCTATTTTGCAATTTAATTAATGGCCATTTTATTGTCCAGTCACATGAGATAAAGTCTTCATTTGGGAATGGTTTGAGGTTCTTAGTGCTTTTAATGGTTGACAGGTGACAGCTGCTAAGTAACAGAAATTTCAGGTTTTGGCCTTTAAAGCCCATGTGCTCTCTGGTTCAAGATGAACTGAGGACTTTGACTTAAAGGTCATATCTAATTATATCTGCAGTGGCTCCGGAAGCTTTGTGTCCTTGACAGTGTTTTGTTCTTCCTCAGAGTTGCCTAAGGAGACGTCAGAAAAGCTTGCAGAGGCTGTGGACTTTGGAACTATGCCTTCTCTGCATTTTGTCCACATGAGAGGATTGCCTTTCCAGGCCAACGCCCAGGACATTATAAATGTGGGTGGCAGTAAGCGTCATTTCCATAGGTTTGAGCAATCTAAAATGTGACATGGATTAATTTCAGGGATGTTGGGAAAGTGTTTCTGGAATGTCCTTTGCTAGCATCTCCCTCCTTGCTGAAGCTTGCTCCATCTGTAGCTGTGGCACGTTATTTACACAGTGGTGCAGGAGCCCAGGAATTTGAGGGCAGCTTGGCCACTTACAGTGTGCCTTTGTATTATAATTGAACACAAAACATCAGGTTGTATGGAGCCAATAGTAAGGTGGAGGTTAAGTGATCGGGATAAGGTGCTTTGATCCACTTACTTTTAGTTCAGGCTCTGAGACTTGGGCTGACAGGACAGAGCAGTCACTGCATGTTCTGTGATGTCAGTTGAAAGTGCACTGCATACAACTGAACCTAGCTCAGCGACAGACTCTGGAGTGAAGATTGCTTGGGGATTTTGTTTTGTTGCCACTGGTAACATCTTCTAAAAACTATTGTGTGGAATTTTTGGGGAGAGGTTTCAAGAAGAGGGTGTACATGGCATGTGTTTGGAGGTCAGAGGTCACTTAATGGGGGTCAGACTTCTTTTGGGGATTAAACCCAGGTGTTGGGCTTGAGGTGGGTACGTGCTTTTACTTGCTGAGTCATCTCTCAGGCCATTTTCTAGCATCATGACTCATTGTATTCCTAGCTAGGGGAGAGGGGGACGCTATGGCTCATAATTCCGGTGTTTTGTTTGGCCTCGCTTAGTTCTTTGCTCCACTGAAGCCTGTGAGAATCACCATGGAATACAGCTCCAGTGGGAAGGCTACTGGAGAAGCTGATGTGCACTTTGAGACCCATGAGGATGCTGTGGCAGCCATGCTCAAGGACCGGTCCCATGTCCGTAAGTCCGCCCATTCTGCTGCCATGCTGCTTTGCTTAGGCATCTATTTGGGAACTGGCCTAGAAATTTTTTCCTTTGGCAAATTGCATTTTTTTTTTTAAGTACTACTAACTTGAAGGTAAAAAATTCAAATTTGTCTTCTGATTATTTTGCATATTTATATTCTGTCTAGTTTTTTGTTTTTAATTTTATGTATGTGGTTAGCCTTAGGTTGTCTCACTTTGTAGCCTAACCAGTGTTATATCCCGGGTTCTCTTTCCTCAGGCTCCTTAGCAGCAGGAGTAGGTGTAGGCCAGCACACCCAGTCACTATCCAATCTCAGACTGAAAGAGCACAAGTTCTCTTCCACTGTGCTCCAGCCAGCTGGGGATGTAGCTGTGTGCCAGCACACTTAGCTTTGCTTTTATGTTTAATTAGAGAAAGGTCAAAGGATCTGTACTGTTGTCTGAAGTGTGATTAAAAAGGCTTTAATGTTTTTCAGACTTTGCAAAACTAACTTTTTTTTTTTTTTAATATCTAGAACATAGGTATATTGAGCTGTTCCTAAATTCATGTCCTAAAGGAAAATAAGACTTGAACAGACCCCAGGAGATAAGGTAATTAAGCACAGGTATGAAAAAACTTGCAGTAATTAATGATCTACTGGTAGCATGGTAGAAACTGTTCTCTGTAATCAGACCTTTTCTATTTTGTGTGTTCTTCCTTCCACACGTCTTCTCCCCGTCAGCCCCCCGCCCCAACACTAGGTAGAAGGGAAGATTCCTGAGTCTTTCTTTTCATTTATCAAAGGGTAACCAACCCTCCCACATGACCAGTGACCAACCAGCAGCCTACAGCTCATCTGTATGGCTCTAGCATTTACACACCCTCTGAAAAGTTCCCAGAATTCCAGATGTGTCACGCAATTGCAGAAACTATCTGCAGTTGACAAAATGACGCCCCTGCTAGAGCATAAGGCAAGTCATAGCTGCTGTGGACAGTCTGAGGCAGCTCCATATCTCATATCTGAGATTAAAACAAAAACATGTTCTTAAAACATTTCTGTGTATTTTTTAAAGAAACCAAAATGCCAAATTTGTCACTACAGTTCTCTTTTCAGTAAAGATCAATAATGGTTGAGAATCATCAATATAAAAATTTTCTTAGAAATATGATTATGTAGTGGCTTTAAGCATTGTTTTTCTATAACATTTTTTGCATAATTTCTCACATCATGCTATTGCTAAACTAATTGAATAATTACTTTTAATCGTTGTAATTATAACAGAGAAAATGTATTTTACATTAGCTTTTTATTCCTTTAAAATTTAAGTACGTTTCCTCAGTTGTAAGTTATATACACACATACATAAGGGTTGTTTGTTTGTTTGTTTGTTTTTGGAGGGGTTATATTTGAGTACCGTGTTTACATCTTTTCTACCCCTCCTTCCCCTTGCAATTCCTCCCATATCCCCCTATCTTAGTCAGGGTTTTTATTCCTACACAAAACCTCATGGCCAAGAAGCAAGTTGGGGAGGAAAAGGTTATTCGGCTTTCACTTCCACACTGCTGTTCATCACCAGAAGAAGTCAGGACTGGAACTCAAGCAGGTCAGGAAGCAGGAGCTGATGCAGAGGCCATGGAGGGATGTCACTTACTAGCTTGCTTCTCATGGCTTGCTCAGCCTGCTTTCTTCTAGAACTCAGGTCTACCAGCCCAGGGATGGCACCACCCACAATGGGCTGGGCCCTCTCCCCTTGATCACAGTTGAGAAAATGCCTTACAGCTGGATCTCTTTCTTCAAGGGAGGCTCCTTTCTCTGTGATAACTCCAGCTGTGTCAAGCTGACACAAAACCAACCAGTACACCCCCCTTCCTCTCACATTAATTGCTACTTTATTGACAGTTGTTTTACACGTGTGTGTGTGTGTGTGTGTGTGTGTGTGTGTGTGTGTGTGTGTGGACACAAACACACAGTCTTCCTTTTCCTCCCACCCCTCTGTCTAGAGCCCTGCTAGTGTTGCCTGTGTATGTTAGAGCTGAGCATCTGGGTTGGATATCCCATTCTGAGGTCTCATCTCTGGATAAAACTGGTTCTCCCTTTCCACAGCAGTTGATTGCCTGTAGCTCTTGGTCTAGGGTGAAACCTTGCGAAATTTTCCCATCTGCAGTGACGTGTCATCTGTTGTCCTTACGCAGGCCTTGCTTAGGCAGCCATCCCATCGCTCTCCTATCTCTAGACACTTGCAGCCCAGTGCTGAGCCTCTGGCCTGGTCCTTTTCTCACACCCTCTTAAGAGGTAGGGCTTGTTGAACCCGTATCAGTTGGGCCGGTCACCCATACTTGTAGATTCTTTGCATTTTTCCAGCTGTGGGTCCCTGTAATAGTCCGTCTCCTGAAGGAAGTTTCTCTGATGAGGGGTGAGCACTATATGGGCTGTCACTGAGTCAGTTAATTTGGCACTGTTTGATTTTTCAGATGTTTAGTGGGTTTTGTGTGTGTGTGTGTGTGTGTGTGTGTGTGTGTGTGTGTTTGTTTGGCTTTTTGAAAAAGAGTTGGTTATATAGCCTGAGCTGTTTTTGAACTTTTAATTCTCTCAACTCTATCTTCAGTGCTGGGGTTACAGGCTTGTCCACTGCATATTTAGGCTAACTTAACTTGCAACATTTTACTAAATTTCTTGATATTTGTTCTCTTATATAAATATAAAGTGCCTTTTTTCTTCCATGTTGTATTTAAGTATATTCGTATCGCAGTCTTTTTTTTGAAAGTAGTGATGGATTCTTTAGGAAATTTAGCTGTTTTGACACAGGTAATACAGTTTGGACATAAATCTCTGATACGTTATAGCCACCAAACAAAATATTAGCTCAGTTCCCTGCAAAATATATTCTTGTGCTCAGTTCTGACGTATCCGGGGCTGTGTACATACACTGATGCCTAACTAAATTTTCTTACCTAAGTTAAATGATTTGTGGGATAATTTGCCCTAAATTGGGGAGGAGCTGGGTTTTCATTTTAAGTGTTGTGGAAACAGTAAAGTAAATGTGTTTCATTGTGAGTAAACATGCAGCACTTTTTTTGTTTCTTATTTCAGGATGAAGCAGGAAGCATCTCATTTGCACATCTCTCTGGGACGTGGGATAAAAAGATCCAGTTGATTGGCAGCAGCTGCTGGAGAAAGGACCTGTGCATCTTAGTGCTGTGTTTAGAAGGAGAAGGATTCCATTTGGGATTATGAAATAAGCTACAAATGTAAAATCCTGTTTAAGCAGTCCAGGGTATAATTGGGAAGGTCTGGTCTGTGTGATTAGTTTTCTGTGAGAGGATGTATTACAGATGTAAGATGATGTCCCATTCAGAGCTGCTCCTTAAATCCTTCCTTCCACTTGTCATTGCTGTGATCTAGAGTTCTGGTATAAAACTCATGGAATGATTAATGGTGTATTTTTACCAAACACTCACCAAAGCAACAGAAGGTTTCAGAACTTTAATAAGCCAGTCTGATTTGGTCAGATAGTTTCTCATTTTATCTGTATTTGATTACTTAGGGATAGAAGTTTTAAAAAATAGCAAACCACAGGTTAGTGAGTGTAAGTGTCCAGTTTTGTCTTTAGAGACACTGCCTTCTTAAGCCTCGACCTGAAGCATTTGATGTTGGTGTCTGTCAGTCTGTATTTTGGAAGTCAAGGCTTCCTTCATTTTTTTTTTATTTTTTATTTTTTTTTTTTTGACAAATCTCAAGGTTGTTAGGTTTGAAATCGTAATGTAACACATCAAAGCAGTGCAGACTGGTAAGGACATTAATAGCTTCACTTGAATTAAACCAGCTCTAGGGGAACAATCTTAAGTCTCCTCATCTGCTTTTCCAGTGGGGTGGCCATCCCATATTTTAGAACAAGTAGGGGTGCCTTGCTCGAATAAAACTAGCATTTAATGTATAATTGTGTGAGGGGTCTACAGATAGAGCTGTGTATATCTGTCACGTTGTGGCAGCACCTGCTTTAATACTAATTAGCTTGTTATTTAAATATTGGATAAAATGGCTGGCTTCAAAAATAGTCATTAATAAACTTAACTTTATGTATACCTGTGTAGAAGAATCAAAGTCCTGTATATTTTCTTTACATTGTTCCTGTTCTCAGGGTGACAGCTGCCACCAAGTGATAAGAAGTCACACTCTTCAGATTGAATTTTCTGAGCTTTCCGAGGTGGTAATCTGAAGCCGTGTATTGCTTAGTACATAGCCACTTGTGATTACCAGCTAAGGGGCAAAATTACTGTCCTGTAGACAATAAATGAAGGTTTGTTTGAATTTGGAGATTACTTAAGAGTGTTTGTTACTAGAATGTATGAGTCAATTTATTTATCAAGTTCTGATGTATTGATATGAGAAGAGATGGTTTCCAGGTGTGTTAAAAAAAAATCAGTAAAAAAGTGGTTTAGAGTTGGGGGTGGAAACATGTAAGCTTTTAATCCCCACAGTGGAGCAGTGGAGGCAGAAGTGGGCAAATCTCTGGGCCAGCCTGGGCTATGAGGTGAGACTGTATCTCAAAAACAAAACAAGCCATGGCTTAACTAGCCTAACAGTTACTACTTAGATGGAGATGTTCTCATAAGTAGTTGAACAGACCATGAGAGTTGGTGTCTGGAGTTATGTATCTATTAGGGTGTGAGCTTTTCCTCTTTCACAGCTGGCCTCTGTTTGCTGTGGAACAGATCTGTATGTGTGTTGGCATTACGTGGGTAAGCCTGAAGGGATGCATCATGGCCTCTCTGGAGGCCGAGTTCTCTAGAAAGCAGGTTGTAACACTGGGGAGTTAAGAGCTGACATTCTTCAGGATTTCTCATAACCTTAGACCACCGAGTTAGTGAGTGTGGATAGAAAAGTGTATTCACTGGAAAAGAATCACATCACTGAATAAAAGTTCATCATAATCCTAGCACTCAGGAAGCTGAGACAGGAGGATCACAAATGAGTTCAGCCTGAGCTATAAGAAATCTTGTGCTGTGCCCTAAACTTGTAACTTTTTAAAGGACAAAAAACCAAGGCAGGATTAGGGGGTATGGCGTGTGCCTGTGGTCTTCTGCTCTGCCCGACAAAGAGCTACAAGGAGAAAAACGGAAGAAAGTGATGGAAGAGACTGAAACCCAGTGTCTGTCCCCCTGTGGCTAAGATGCTCCTGACAGCTACACTGTGGGGAGAGGGGAAGGAGTGTAAGCCACTGCGTGTGGGTGACGCGCCATGACCCTGCTTGCTGGTCAGCATAGCATTCATTCCTGTTAGCATCCTCTGCTCAGCAGGGTCGGCAGGATTCATCTGGAGATTTTCATTGTACTTGCTACTATGTCCTATAATTTAACACACTATTTTGTGTGACTATCTGGGAATGGGAAATAATTCATCTTATTGATGGAAGTGTGAAGTTCAAGTTCCACAGGCTTTGGCACTAGGACTTCTCTGACGTATAAATACTGATTTCCGATGAGAAATTATTTTTATAAGCTAGGTGCTGATTAAAGTGACTATAAACTGTATCTGTGTGAGTGCTATTGGGTGTGCTAGCTAGTGGGTTCTCTTTAAAGAGACCTGGCTGCACTGTCGTTCCCAGCCTGCTGGGGGTGTGTCTGGTAGCTCTGTGTTCTTGGTTCTGGGGTTTTAACCCTTCCAGTGTTTTTGTCTGAATTCCAGTTCTGCAATGGCAGTTCACGTCTTTGTACACTCACTGCCTCTGTATGTCATCTTGGAAGTTTGTCTAGTTGTTTTTGCCTAAGTTTAAGATTGATTTTCACTGGGGGTTAGGTGATAGGTCTTGATGGGAGCTGGATTGATGGCGTTTTGGTAGAGAACAGCAGTAAAGGGTATGCACTGGTGAGTCTGCTTCCCACTAATAGACTAGCTAGTTCTCAGACCTTCCCACTGCCAGCTTCCTAGGCAGACGGATTTCATCGTATCTTTAAGCAAATACTAGACATGACTTCATCTAAAATTACGGATTATGGTTATACAATACTGACTTTCTTATGGCATGTATGCGCACATGTGAGTGTGTGTATTCCATGTACAGTGGTACGTATAGTTCAGAAGACAACTTTCAGAAGTTGGCTCATCCTATGCTGGGATCCAGACAGTGAACTTCAGTTGTGGGGTTTGTGCAGCAAGTGCTCTTACCTGTTGCGGGAGCGGTCCTGCTCAGGGTTTAATAATGAAGATGGGGAGACATCTGTATAGAACAAACCTATCAACCTTTTTGCTGAGGGCAGACTCCTGGGCTAGCCATCTAGACTCCCCATGACTCCCTGTACCAATCTTGACCTGCGTTCACTGTCTTCCCTGTTCTCCCAGCTCTGCCTGGCCCAGCCCAGCCGCAAGCTCCTCTGTTACCAAGGCACCTTTAGCAAGTCTTCAGAGACCAAAGCTTAGCTTAGCGATGATTATGTTTAAATTGCTTCTGCTGTTTAGCTGTTACAATGCTGAAGTGAATTACCATCTACAAACGTGTCATTTTTATAGACCTAATTTCTCAGGGGTGAGTGGCACATCTTAAAGCTCTCATGGAGTAGTGTAGTGAACCCGTAAGGCTTTCTCCATAGCTTTGTCAGCAGGCTGCATTCTCTGCAAGCCTGGTGTGCAGAAAATGCCTGTCCTCTATAATTAAAACATTGCATTTCTTTTTTTGTGACATATCTTAGCTTTTCCCTATTTTTCTTTCTCCTAAAATAAACCTTCACTAATGGACAGTCACTCCATATAGCCAAAAGTTACCAGTTTATGATTGATTGTCATATACAGTCCTGTCCACTAATTTTTATTTAAATTTTTTAAAGCTTTATTTTATGTCTGTGAGTATGCTATAGCTGTCTTCAGATACACAAGAGGATGTCCGGTCCCATTACAGATGGTTTTGAGCCATGTGGTTGAACAGATGTGGTTGCTGGAAATTGAACTCAGGACCTGGAAGAGTAATCAGTGCTCTAACCACTGAATTATCTCTCCAGCCCTTTATTTTTTAAGACCTAGTGTCCCTGCAAGGTTTGGCATATGCCTCTAATCACAGCACTCAGGAGACAGACAGGATCATGAGTCTTTGGCCAGCCTGAGCCACACAGTGAGACCCTGTCTTGGTACAAATAAGCAAAACAAGAAATAGAATCTCTGTTGCCCAGGCTGCTCCCAAATCCCCGAGCTAAGGTGATTGTCCTGTGTCAGACTCTTGGAGCTGGAGCTATATAGGTCTATACCACCTCTTGGCATCTTCTTTTCCTTCTAATCTAATTTAAAAAACCTAGATTACAATTCATTTACATGCGTTTCAATAAGCACTTCTCTTAAAGGAAACTTTAGATTACTTCCTAAAAATGCAGTTATCTGAAATGTAAAATTAAAACTTTGAGCTATGACTAAATAGTCCTCACTAAAGTGGGCTTTATGTCTGCTTTGCCCTGAGATTTTTTTCCAAATGAAAATTTAAAGCATTCTTGGCATTTGAACTGCCAGTATGCTTTGTACTCAGACAGGGCTTGCTACCTGAACCACTCAGCAGTGTCTTTCCATGCTGGTCCATCTACCAGTCTTTCTCCAGGTGCCTTGTGCATAGTTGACTCCTTAACTCCTCAGGGTTTATGGTAAGTAGTTTTCTTGAAGGAGAATTTACAGGCAGGTTAGATGACAGTGTAGCCTTTGACGTTTGGTTGTGGTGCTGTGGTTCGGTTAGTGTCAAGAGCTGTAACATTTTTTTTTTCTTGTGCAGCTGGGATGTTTGGCTCATACATTACTTTTGCTTATTCTAGAACTTAATGCAGCCCACTCAGTGTGTATCCAGTAGTTGGGGGAATAAAGTTGCTACAAATAAAACGAGTAAGCCACTCTTGTGCCTTAGCTTTAATTTACTTTGTGATTAGACTATCTCAAGGTATAAGTCTAATTGCCCTGAATTTTATTAGATGCTGGCATACCTTTTTCCAAAGTGGTTATCCTGTTTTTCTTGTCTTTTGTGTGTGGTTTGAAAGCCCGTAGGCCAAAGATCTTTTGATACCAACTTCAAAACAAAACACCTTGGCTGTCCTGGATGTCACTCTGTAGACCAGGCTGGCCTCAGACTCAAGATCCCCTTCCTCTGCCTGCTGAGGGATGAAGGGCATTTGCCACCACCACCTGGTTTCCAACCATTTTGAATCAGTTTCTCCCACTGAGCCTAGAGCTCTCTGGTTGTTAGATTGTCTGGCTCCCAAGCTCCCAAGGATGCTCCTGGCTTCTGTCCTAGTGCTATGTCCCGCGCAACCATCTCGCCTGCAAGAACGACGCGGCACACGAAATAGGATCCTTCTGCGGTAAACTTTAATACTCTCGAGAGCCAGCACTTGTTACACGTGACGAAGAAGACCAAGAAGACAAACAAGACAAACAAGACGACGAGACCAACGAGACGACCAAGACGCCCCGAACTATCTAGCCCGTCCCCTTATAAAGGGATCAGTCCTTGCCTTGGACGCGGAGCCCCCTGATTGGTTGAAACTCATCAGGCCCTATGACGCCACGGGAGAGGCAGAACTCAAGGAGTGGAAAGTTACCCAGCACGTGCGCACATGACTTGTTTACTGCTAACTCCAGCCGGATGTCAGCACCATCTTGTAATGGAGAATGTGCAGGCGGCGCCCCACAGTGCTAGAATTAGAGGTGTGTATGGCCACACCTGATGTACACCTGAGTTTTTAAATGGCTGCTCTGGTCCCCTTATTTTGGGGGTTCATGCACTTCACCGAGTGGGCCATTTTCCGAACTTGTTTACTAATTTTCATGGAAAAATTATCACACAGTACATTCTGATTAGCTTCCCCTCTCAACTCTCAGATTCTCCCTTCACCTTCCCAAATCACCTTTTTGTCTTTTATTAGACTACAAACAGGTATCTGCAAAATAATAAAATTTAGAACACTAACGAGAACAGAAAACGGACACAAAAGTCCTAAAGAAAACAGGCAACATAGACACCCACACTCACAGACATAGAAACCTGTAAAAGCAAAATTGGAAACTAATCAATAAGCAGATCTCTAAGGGAAGAAAAGGTGAGATTAAAAAGCAAACAAAAAGCCAAAACAAAGCTTGAGAAACACTATTTAGAGTTTGTGTAGAGCTGGCTGTCTACTGAGTGGTGGAGGTGGGGGACCCTTTAAGTATGGCGGCAGAGTGAGACTGTTGGAGAATATTGTTTCTTTTACAAGAAGGTCTCAGTTGGAGAGTTTCTGGGTTAGGGATCTATTTCCCCTCTCAGCACTAGGACCCCATCTGGCTTAGAGTTGTGCAGGCCAAGTGCATGCTGCCATGGTCTGAGTTCATAGCAACCTGTATTTCTTGATAGGTTTTTCTCATCTGCTGGTTTTTCTTTGAAGACAAGTCTAATATCTGTATATTGTACTGAGTTTTCTGGTTGCACAGTTAATATTTAATGTTTATTGGAGTTTGATTCTTTTTTTCTCCTTTTCTTTTTTGGGGTGGGGGTGGGGGTTCAAGATGGTTTTTCTGTGTAGTCCTGCAAACCAGACTAGTTTCAAACTCAGACCCACTGCTTCTGCCTCTTGAGCGCTAGGATTAAAGGCTGTGCCCTACTACTGCCCAGCTGAGTTTGGTCTGTTCTGTGATAGCAGAATACCACAGATCTGAGCTGCCTTCAGATTTGTTATCCTGTCTTTAGCTTCCGAGTGCTAGGATGTCAGGTGTGTGCCATCACCACCATGAACAATGACTGAATTCCTCTATTGCCCCTTGTTGTTTCTGGGTTTTGTATCTTTATCAGGACATCTCAGTGAAGTGATTCCAAAGACAGTTTGTGAGCATCATAAACTCTGGGATATCGTTAAGAGTCAGGGTCACGGGGTTACTAGAGCCTTAAAACTGTTACTGGAGAGAAACTTTCCCTAGAAGGTATTAATTAGGTCATCTCCAGCACAGCAAATAGATGGGGACAACAACCATAATTGAAACCTTTAGGCAAACTTGAGAACGATTGTGATCACTGGGTGTGGTGGTGGTGGTGGTACATGCCTTTAGACAGCCAAGCAGGGCTACACAGTGGTGGAGGAAGAGGAGGGAGAAGAAAAAGATCTAGGGTATGTGGTATTTTATTGGGGTTTTGATTTGTTGCTTTGTATTACTGATACTGAGCTGCACGTGTGTATTGGACATTTGTGTATCTTTGTGAGAAATGTCCTTCCAAAGCTGCTTTACTTTTGTCATTTAAATACTATGTGTTCCAGGTATCAATCCTTTAGCAGATGTCTTGGTTTATTTACTATTGCTGTGCACATGACCAAAGCAACTTGAGGAGGAATGGGTTCATTCCACTCACACTTCCATAGAGCAGCTCATCATTGGAAGCAGTTAGGGAGGGCAGGAGCCGAGGCAGGTACAGACAGCACTCAGAATTGCTGCTCACTGGCTTGCTCAACCTCTCTTAAGAGCACTCAGGACCACAGCCCAGGGGTGAGACCACGTCCAGTGGGTGGGGCCTCCCATTTTAGTTACTGAGAAAAATGCCCCACAGACCAGTCTTATGGGGGTGTTTTCTCAATCCCTTGTCTCAAATGACTACAGTGTGTCAAGCACACACTTGCAGACATTTTCTGTTTTGGGGGTCTCTTCACTCTGCTGGACTTGCATTTGGTCATCTGCCTTAGGCATGCACACTACATGCACAACTAAACTTAGTGATTTATCACTGCTGGCTTTTCTTTAGTTGCCTATGTTCTTTCTCCAGTTTGGATCTTCCAGGTAGGCTTTGGTCAGCTGTGCTCATCTCATACAAGAGCTAAGTTTCCCCAACACTTTGTGATGAGTGGCACCTTCTCTGATAGGGGACCTTGTATTTAAAGGTTTATTTCTAGGCTGTCTATGCTTTATGACACTATCATTTTGACTTTGTTACTGTAGTCTTAAAGCACTGAAATCAACCATGGGACCTTTAGAGTTATATTTTTATAGAGTTGACTAGGGAGTTCCTTGAAATACTAATTTTAATGAAGTTTTTTTTCCCCGATTTTGGTAGAAAATTTGGATTTTATGGATTTTTTAAAAAAAGATTTATTTACAAGTACACTGTAGCTGTCTTTGGACAAACCAGAAGAGGGCATCAGATCCCATTATAGATAGTTGTGAGCCACCATGTGGTAGCTGGGATTTGAACTCACGACCTCTGGAAGAGCAGTTAGTGCTCTTAACCACTGAGCCATCTCTCCGGCCCAATTTATTATTTTTTTTTAAAGGACCTTCCTATGCAGGTCAAGCCTGACTTTGTGACTCCTCTGCCTTAGGCTTTAAATGTTGGGCCTGGCTCCTGTGGTGTTTCAGTAGTGATGTTTTAGCTTATGAACATGGCTAATTTCATGTGGAAGAAAGATCCTGGAGTTTGTACTGTGTAAGTTGCTGCCTCTAGTTAATCTCACTTTTATTTGGTTACTATTTGGATACTGTTACTAAATGTTAGGAAGCAATTTTTTAAGAAAGATTCCCTAGGGATAATTCTATATTTGCTTTTGGGATGGGGGGGTATAAAATAACACCCACAGATCTTTGGGGCTGCATGGAAAGGCAGAATGACTCTTCCTCATACTAATGAGAACTTTTCATGTTGCCCCTATAGACGGTGCCTGAAGCTGCTCGCTCCTATAGGTGACTAAAACCAGTATGAACAAGGATAAAAAACGTTTTCCAAAAAAGAAAAGGATGGAGGCTCAGTCGTTAAGAGCAGTGGGTGCTCTTGCAGGGACTGAGGTTTGGTTCCCAGCATCCAAGGACAGCCCCCAGCTGTCTACCTCGGGTTCCAGGGGAGCTCACCTCTGGTCTGCATGGATACACAGAGGCAGAACTCAAAGAGAAAAAGACAACCCACACAACGGGTTAGAATTACTGATTTTATTTCTCCCTGACTTTTAAACTTGAGCTTCACCAGCAGGTCAGACTTCTGAAATAATGCCTTTCCCAGGCTTTCACCCTTTACAGGAGACAGGATTTGTTGCCAGTTTCACCTCAGAATCCCAAACCTGCATAAAGTCATGTTTTCCCAAGTCTTAATTGGAATCAACCCAGCAACATAATCATTGCTATTCAACCATTTCTGTCCATATTTTATTCAGCGTACTCCCACTTTTCCGCAAGGGTTTATCACAAAGATGTTTGAATATTGTCTTTTTCAAGAATCCTGCCTGTCGCTTCTGATCTGTAGCACAGAATATGGACTTCTCAGCAAATAAACAGTGTAAGAGTGTGCTGATTGTCCTCAGCCTTTAACAAATCCGAGCTGATGATATGTGTACCTGGCTTAGCTTTACTTTAATCTTCTAATTGCAAGACAGAAAACCCCTGTCCTTTGAAACCTGTTACTGTCCTTTATGACTCAAGAGGGGGCGACTGGGCAGGGGGCAGTGCTTGCCCTGTGGGAGGGATTCTGAAGGGTGCACACACTTCTGGAGCCACTGCTGGGAAGCAACCGGTGTTCTTGTTCACATAAAGAAGTCATCTGGTTCTGAAGTTATGCATTATGATATTGTTATCAGTACATTCAGAATTTATATTACTCTTGATTCCTTTCCCTGAGCTTGGGTTCACAGTTGGGTAAAGAGGTAGGTCCTGGGAGCTGAGGAAAGCAGCCGTACCGGAGTGGAGCGGCACTTGTTTTGTCTGCCTTCAGAATGTGTATAATGCTCCCTTGAGGGCTGCGGTGGAAAGGGGGCCTCACTGGCTCGCAGCACTTCTCCCCTCAGCCAGAGCCCAGCTTTATCACTTCATACAATTAAAGATGCCCAAAGATACGCTTATAAGTTCTCCACAATGGGCTGGTTTAGGTGTTGAGGGAAAGGCTCAGCAACTTTTATTTACACACGCATTAGAGAGGATGAGCTAAGGTCAGAGCACCACCAAGCTCTGCCTTCCCCTCTGACACCAACCTGGTTTACTTCTATCTTTCCTGCCAACTACAGTTGGTTCTAAGGACTGGGTTCCAGGGCATCTTTCGTCTAACACTGCCGAGGCCTGGCATAAACACTGTAGCCTGCTCTTGGCCTCCAGTCTTAGGATGGGCTGGATGGGCTGGTGGAATACTGCTTTATCAGCTGCTCATGACAAGGATTACACACTCGCTCAGGCTTGATGCTTGAAGGAAGAGGCAGCTCATTTGTGGTGCAGGCATTACAGAAGGTTCCTCCACAGTTCTCACACGTGCTCTGCAAGAGAGGAAGGAGGAAGATTAGGAGAGGGTCACAAGACCAAGCTAAGGACAGAAAGGGTCAAACAAGGAACTGCTCGATGCATAATCAAGTATGGAATGGCTGCTGTGTGACAAATGACCCTGACCAGACAGGTCACAAGGGAGTACAAGGTCAGCTATTAGATCTAAATGAAGTAGCATGGGTGTCCCAAAAGTCAAAAGACAAGGAGCCCCTAGTCTCTGGAGTACACTTCATACTTTTGGATCCTACTTTTGGGTAGGGCGATTCTAAATGCTAGCAAATATCTGAGTGTACTGAGACTCACTGAGGGAGTCTTAAACAACCAGGCTTCAAAAGTGTTCAGTGTCAACTCGGTTCCCAGAGCACCGATAAGCGTAATGCTTCCCTCTGGTACTCAGCACTTCTGTGTTGCTAACTGCCTGTTTCTAGGGAAGCTAGTCTCCATAAACATTCAGAACCTCCGGCAACTAAGCAATGTGCTGCTACAGTAGTGCCGTCAGGGAACCCGCAACAGGACCACAGCGGTTCTGCATAAAAAGCTTCAGAGAATGACTCCGGTGAACTTTGTTTTGGAACATGTATGAATTTCCAACCATGTTCACTTGCTACTTGGTTCTGCAAATCTGCTACAGCAAACTGTAATTTTGTTAAGATCCAGCATGATGTAACCAAGAATTTGGGCACATTTCTTATAGTTCTTCAAGTGTTTGTTTGTATATTCCTTTGAACATGACGGATACTTCTGTTAAAAAGGGCCAGTCCCAGCCAACCAGGATATTTGTTCTTCCTGATCTAGTCTGTCACTTTCCCTATGCTGACATGGATGGGACCTAGTGGGAGAGCCCCTCTCTTCTCTTCCAGCACAGCAGCCTGAAGGAAGTGAGGCAGCGGTCTGCTTTGTTAGCACTCCTCGGTACACGGACGGGACGATGTGCTGCAGCACTGGGCTGGGATGTGGCTCATTGTAAAGCACTTTCCTAGTCTATGCCAGGGCCTGGATTCCATCAACACAAGACAAAACTAAACATACACTTAGGCCAGGTCTCACACAGTTATAATAGAAAGTAAAAACAAAATGACGGAAATATATGCTCAATAAACACTATTCAATCTGTATTTCCTTATTTGTCGCAAATTATGTATGTACTTCCTGCATTTCTTTAAAGAATAGGTGTCTGACAAATGCTCACCCATTGGTTTTCTAGTCCATTCTTGGCAGCAGAATAAACAGCTAAGTCCTATTTACTCTTGGCAAGGAGCTGGTGGTGCCATCTCTGAGGGAAGCACTCACCTCTGTCAGGCTGTCCTCTTCCTGGCACAGCTGACACACCTGTGGCTTTGCAGAGAGTGAAGGCTGATCCTAAGACACACAGTAAGCCAGTTACCTCCCTGAGCACATGGAACAGGAACACTTTGGAACACTTTTAAAAGCTTCTAAAATCAGATCACACATTGAAGGGGGAGAAACAAATTACCTATCCTGTTACCTCAGCTCTGAAGTTTATTTAAAACAACAAGGAGGCATTCCTGGTCTCCTCCTTGCTCCATTACCTCAGTGAGCATGAAAACACCAGCTTCCTTTTAAACCGTACAAGGTGAAGAAGTGACCCATACATGTCTTTCTCATGGGGCTGCTATAGTGTATTTTCAAGGTGTTTTACAATTGTTTCTCTAGGTCAAAGTTTTTTAAAAAGTTCAACAGTGATCAAAAGGGGCTGGAGAGAATGCTCAGCTGTTAGGAGCACTGGCTGCTCTTCCAGAGGACCAAGGTTTGATTCCCAGCACCCACATGACAGTTCACAACAGTTTACAACTGTACGTAACTCCAGTTTCAGAGATTCTGAAACCTTTCTGGCTTCTGTGGGCACCAAGCATGCATGTGGCACACACACAAACACAGGCAGAACACCCATACACATAAAATAAAAACAAAAAACAACATAAAACCTTTTTAAGGTGACAAATTTTTTTCCTCTTTCTGTTTTAGAAAATGAGAAGGGCAGGGAGTTCAGTTCACCAGAGGTGACCTCACGTAGGGAATTGAGAAGCACTGTGGGCTCAGCCGGTCTCCTAAGCCAAGTGCTCCGAGCTCCACCACGGGCCCCCAATCACGTCAAGATTCCCATTTACAAATCGGTTACAATTTGCATTTCTCTCTTTTTTAACCACCCAGAAAATAGTATTTTTATTTTCCAACATTCAAGAGTCCATGTTAGATTATTAAGAAGATGCTACACAGAGGGCTGTGTCCCTCTGTCTTCCTCCCAAGATACCTTGTTTACTGGCTAGCCGTGGCACACTAACTTTGTTAATTAGGTGCAAGACATTTTAAAACAGGAGTCTTTCTTACTTGTTCCTCTGCAGGGTGAGTCAGCAGCCTACAAAGGAGAAACAAAAAGGGTAGCAAGTGTTACATTACTGTATGTTCCTGACATGTCTCAAGAGATGCTGGAGACAAACACTAGTTAAACAAGCAATGCCTCCGTCCTTATACACTGCTGGTAACAGCATGAGTGTTAATTGGCCTCCAACGTTCTAGACATTTTAGTTAAATCTTTTACTAGACTCTCTCTGATCCTTAATATATATCACGGTTCTGATTCACAACTATATATGGAGTTATATTTTACCTTCTCTTTTTACAACCTAGAAGATGCCATTTGTCTTGTAACATGTAAATCATAGATGGCTCATTAACCATAGTTTGAAAGCTTTACTGTATCTGACACTAGGGAAAACTACCCACTGTCATGTGCTATGTATTTGTCTTCTTTCCTCAAATACTCTTAAAATGGAAGCTTTAGGAAACTAATCCGGGAAACAAATAAATCAGATTTTCATGAGACCCATACAAAAATCCTTTTCAAACAGGTTGAACCTTTTCTTCAGAAGAGTAGCAAAGAGCAACTCCTGTTCAGCAAAAGTGCAGCCCAGTTACAATGTATCATGTAACCTTTAGCTGAGAGGCGAGGGACTAGACTATGGTGACCAAGGTCCTAAATGTTCCCTGTTAACACTCCTGTATCCTGTGCTTACAGTTCTGAGACAGGTCCTGGAGGTCACCACAGTGTCACCAAGATAAAGGAATTAAAGAACAGGGATCAAGAGCTGGATCTCTGTGGGTTGACCCACCCAGTGCTGTACTGTAAGCTCTCAAACAGCCATGGGCATATAGAGAAACCCTGCCTCACAAACAACCACACACCAGGCCTCACTGGGCCAGAGCAGATACCTTTTAGTCTTTTCAGCTGCAAAGCAGGGACTTGGTGATTCTATTTTTGTGATGCTAATTAAATCTGAAAGGAAATAATGAAGGGAAACCCATTTCCCAGGCTGCAGAGCCTAGGTCAGAACTTGGCACTTGATGGACATTCCCTAGTAAATTTTTCTAGTAAATGACTTAGCCTGAAGGACTCTGAAAAGTTCATTTTACAGCCTTTCCATCCTTGGTGCATCTGCAGATCTACTATACTAGATGGACAAGCACTTAGTCCTAGATTAAGCCATGTTCTTTGGGAGTAAAATTAAACATTTCGGGATCACTGTGACCTTGAAGGCAAGGAAGGAATACTTAAGACTACGTGCAGTTTGATTTATAATCCTCACTGGGCTTTGTGGCTGACTTTCCTACAGCTTTGCTCAGGAAAGTACACTACAAGATCCCTGAAGGACAGATGCCCCAGGTGGACACCATGTTCTCTCAAATCACATTGCTGTTCCTTAAAGAGACGCTTTGTGCTTTTTTAGGGCACTTTGAAACTCACAGCAAAACTGATGTTAGTCCAGCCTTCCCACACACCTGTATTCCATTTCTGCCCCCATGTCAGCACACACCCCACAGTGGATCTGTGATACTGACAGGCCTACACTGACCACCACCACCAGTCAGTCTGAGTGGAGCTGGGTGGTGCTGCTGGCGGCGGCAGTGGCACACACCTTTATCCCAGGCAGACAAATCTCCAGGTTTGAGCCCAGCCTGGTCTACACAGTGAGTTTTAGGATAGCCAGGGCTACACAGAGAAACCCTGTCTCAAAAAGCCAACCCGAACCATCCTATCCTAAGCCAGCAAACGTCTACTCCAGTTACATGTAGCTGCAGCACATGCGATGGTGGCAGACAGAGCACCTTCACTGCCCCAGACGGTCGCTGTGACCCACCTGGCTATGCTTTCTAGAATGCTACAGTGGGACCTTCTTTGTTCCCAGTAGCTTTATGTAATGGTTCTCTCTATCACGGCCAGGTTACTGTCACGAAGGCAGAGCCTATGCTCTTCTTATTGTTTTCCAGACAGTGTTTCTTTGTGTATCCCTGGCCTTCCTCTGTAGACCAGGCTGGCTCTGGCTGTAATTAAAGTCACACACCACTACCACCCAACAAACCTATTCTCTTTGTTCTCAGCCCCAACACAGGGTTTTCTGTGTAGCCTTGGCTGTACTGGAACTCTCTACAGACCGGCTGGCCCCAAACTCACAGCTCTACCTGCCTGTCTCCCTGCTGTGATTAGAGAGGCCTGCGCCACCTTACCCAGATCAGAGGAAAGTTAAGAAACAGGAATGGAGGCAAGTTGAGATCCTTAAGGAGAAGAACAAATAAGACGTAGGGAGTGAGCACATTTACCTCACACTTGGCAGGTGAGTGGAAACAAATCACAGTAACGACCATATGCATTTACGAGCATAAGAACCACAGAGCTTCGTGTTCTTTAGATCCCAATTCCATAAAAGTTCACACACACACACAGACATATGCGATATTGTGATAGGGTATTAAGTATGGCCCTTGTTGGTGCTGAACTGATCTCCTGCCTCACCTGTGTAATGGCTGAGACTGTAGGCGTGAGGGCTACAGTTAACTAATCTAAGTGGTAATTTAAGTTAAGGAGAATCAAGGAGAATCTGAGAACAGGCTGTCTGCCCCCCCTCCCTGTGATCCAGCTGGTACACTGTGTGCTTTAGTATCTGCTAGCTTTCCCTTTAACTGCCTTTCGACTTCATAACTCAGTGTCCGTCTGCCAGGAGCTTCCTCCCACCACTCAAATGACTTAATAGCCTAATAACATCACACACCTGTGGTTTTCTTCCAGCGGCCTCTTTAGTGTAACGTTTTCCTCCTGAACTCTATGCTTCCCCTCCTGCCAAAAGACAACAGCGCAATCATGAATTATTCAGGACCCTAAAAGTGTGATGACTCACAGGCTTCCTCTAGGTCTGGGCTTGAGAAGGAAGTTCTCGCCTTACCTCCTTCCCCGCCTCCCTCCCGCCATTTCTGTTTTAGAGAAAAGACTTAACTTTCAAAGCAGTTTTCTCATACTCTACACCAAGTACTGAGTAGTTAATTTTGATACAGTTTAGAAGTAGATATTTCTGGAGCATTTTTGTTTGTTTGTTTTCTGAAATTCACATAAAATCCAAAGGAATGGCCTCTTTAGTGGGCTCAAGGTAAGTTGGTTCTTGGGAAAATTATTGACTTTTCTTGAAAAACTGGTAAACCCAGCACAGCTTATCCAACTAGTATCCTCACAGCACTCACATAGCTGCCCCACTGCCAAGGACCCCAGCCTGGCCTCAAGCCAGTTTCCTGGTGGGAGGGCAATGGACCCAGGCTGGTAAGGCAGCTTGGGTAGTTTCATCACACGCACGTGCACTCCCCCCCACCCCACTGCCTGCTCTGAACTACTGCCCACCTACTTTGAGAAGCTGACTACAATCTTGCGGCAGTTAAGTGTCAGGGAAGAAAGAAGTCTTATTTAAGGCAAATTAGGACTAAGAGACCTATAGCCTGCTTGGGAAAGTAAAGCCAGCGGGGCAGACCTCCTTCCACCCTTCGGATTCCCATGCACTCAGCTCACACTGACAGCACAGGGCACGAGGCTGTCGGCACACTACACCCGGTGGTGTGTGTAGTGTAACTACTTTCTAGTCATCATTCCTTTGTACTGCAGCAAGTTAGCAGCTTGATCCCTAGAAATAACAAAGGAAGTCCCCATGTCGTCGTACGCATTAATACACAGAAAGGCGCTTGCTCCTCTGAAAAAATTGTCTCCTGCTTTTTAGCCTGCATCATTTCTAGAGGCTGGTCCTGTAGATGCTCTTGTAGAGCTGTGGCTGCCCACCCCTGCAGGTGCTGGAGACCTTTCAAGACTGCTGTTCCTTAACCATTCTACATGACATTCCCTTCTGTAACCCCAGCTTCTTTTTCAAAGGACCTCCTTGCGATCCACCTGACATATAAAAGCCCCAAGAAGCAAGTCTACAGCTCAGGAGATTCTGTTGAAGGGACTTGGGAGGGACTGTTATATACACCACGTTATTACCATGTGTATCAGGACTCCAAGAAATACATGTTTATTCTGATATCAGAATAGTTTTAATAGACATCAAAAGAAAAGAGTCACTTTTCCAAACTGTTCTCCTCGCTCCAAGCAGCCTGCTTGCTGTCTGCACCGTGTAGACAACACGGTGACTGAGCATGTGGGCTGAGAAAGACCCGCAGAGCCCACCAGGCTGGCTCATAAGATGTAGGGGGGGATGAAGCTAGTGAGCAGAGAGCACGCGTACCATTCGGGGTTCCGGCTTCTGGGTCCCCTTCCCTGGGGCACCCCTGTTCTGTGACTTCCTCTCCTTTTCTTGTTTCAGTTCTAACTCCAGCTGAGTCCTAGTTGGGTGGGAGAGAGAGGACGAAAATTCTGATTTCTGTATTCATATGCGCTGAAGAGTGCCAAGCCTTTCCCTCAAAGCTCAGCAAGTGAGAAAGTTCCCAGAAACATAAGGACAGCTGAGCTGTATAGCAGAGCACAGCAGGGACGCCATGACACCTGAGGCCAGCTTACTCCTTCTCTGGCAATTCAGAAGCATGGCAGGAGCACCCTGGTCCAAGTCAACTTTTACATTAATCCCTAACCAAGAGTTGCAGCTTCCCGGATGAAAACATACTGACCACAAGCGAGGGAGAGCATTGTTGAGTTTTCAGTGAGACATCACAGGAAAGGGGAGGCATTATACCTCCTTCCTATTATTGGTCACTATCAGCAGTTACGGAACTAAGTTTCCACACAGCCCACCCCCAAGCCCACTCCGGTGTCCTTGGTAGCTTTGAGATTCACAGCCATACTTCTTGTAGACCTTAGCCCCACCGTGGGGCCTTAGCCCCACCGTGCATCCATGACTTGAGAGATGGCCCAAGAGTACTTAGGGTTTAGTAAGAGAAACAGGATTTTAAACTAGTAGCCATTTACTAGTTTAACAGTATGTCCTGAGACACACTGAACCTCTAAGCTGTCATTCCATCCGAAAATAGGGGCCACAGCATAACCTGTTAAAAGGACTGATGTTAAGACAGTAGGAACATCTGTGTGAAGTGTTCTGAAAAGTACACGACTCACTGTAGGAATGTAGAAGACATTAATTATTATTATTATCATTAACATCGTATTAGACATTAGTGACTAGATATTTGGGAACTTGGTCTCTAATTCTCTTTTTAAAATAGTTTTTGAAGACAAGAGTGCACTATGCACAGCCTAAGCAGGCTTTAGGCTCTTCCTGTCTCAACTGACATTTTAAGCCTGTATCACCAGGTCCAGCAGCCAGCTCAGAATTATTTAATCATAGGGATGCTGAGTGGATTTTGGAACATTCAGACGTGCGAAGCTTTCTAGTTCCTACTGTTCATAAAGGACACTGGCAAGACCAAGGCAAGATGACTGAGGACCTGACTCCCTCCCTGCAGTTTAGGTCTGCAGTACCCACCACAGCACCTTGCTGGCCAAGCTGCCCCTGCTCACCGCTGCCTGCTGAGTGCCTCCACTTCCAGCTGCAGACTGTTGATCTTGTCTCCGAAGTCCTGCTTGAAGAGCCGGTTGTCCAGCTCAGCAGACTGGCGGCCTCGCTCAGCCTGGCGCAATCTGGATGTGAGCCACATGAACTTGTGATAAAAAACAAAAGCCATGGTGGGGGGGGGGAGACTAAGTTCACAAACATAAAGTAAAACAACCCAAGGAGGAAGGTATGATGAGACAGAGGGGAAAATGCAGGACTCTGAAAGAAATTATAAAGGGGAAAAGATGGAGAAGAAACAAATTCTAAAGAAAAACAAGATGAAGGTGAAGCAGGCAGAAGCGAAGCTCATTTTCTGTTTTTTCTTTTTTTTTATTCTAGTACTACAGTTTACAGTCATTAGATGGTCAACAACAACACATCACGTTTTAGAAATCCATATCCAGAGCCACCCTCAAGTACAGAGTAATTGACGTCGAAGCCACTGTCTTTCTTTCCTAACACTGTCTGCACACACAGCTGGAGCGTGCAGGAGCAGCTCCTTCTCTTGTGGGGTTACCATGATTCCCTGATCCTCCCTGTGCTGCACGAAGCCGGAGGACCTTCCCCAAGCCCACCCTGTGAAAGTCTGGCAGTCTCTTTCCTTTCCATCCCTATCAGGCGGTATGTGACCAAACAGATCCATCAGCACTGGGACTCCTAAGACTCCTGACCATGTTCTCTGGAAGATTCTCATGGATGCTTTCTTCTTATGTTAAATGTCTTATAACTTTGCACCTATAAAGAATCATGTTTTAGAAGGTGAAATATTTGAGGCTTTCTATAATAGAATTTAGAGGCATGCTATGTTTACTCTAACTTTTATGGATTTGATTATTCTTTTTAGATGCTTAAGTAAAAGGCAACTCCTCGCCATAAAAGGCTGATGAACAGCAGAATGCAGTAGGAGCTTTATTTATACAGGTGCAAAATTGTAAGAATTAAAATGAGTTCAGGGGCACAGGGTCCTCCATGAAGTTGGCTCTAGCACAGGCCTTTTGACTTATAGAAACACATGAACTCTGTTGTCCTCTTGACTCTGGTTTGCCAAGGTAGAGGTTTTAAAGAGCTGGAAGCAAAGGGACTGTCTTTGCCTCTGTCTTAGCACAGGCTATGCTGCATAGCCCGCCACGAGGAGGGACAGAAAACATGGAACCCAACTGGATGGAGCAAAGGCTCAGGTATATAAAAGCCTGCCTTCCCAAATGAAAAATAGTTCTGTTTCTTTTAAAATCAAAGTATGTATAGAATTATTTACAATGTAGCGCCTAGAAAGGGTTAGACCTGTGGTCACTTAGAAAAGGCCCTGCTAGTATTGCTTGTGGTTATCGAGGATCTTGATTTTGATATTAAACAATAATCTTAGTATGTTATTTACTTTTCATTTGGATTTTTTTAAAAGTAACTAGATTAGTTTCCCAGAACCTTTAGCAAATTCTCACTAGGGAAAAAGTGATCAAAGCTCTTGGGCAAGTGTTCCAGGTAAAGACAACAGGCGGAAAGTTGCAACTCATGATTACACTGTGGCCTCACGAATTCCAGCAGGAAATACAGGACAGATGTGAACTTCATACTTGTATTAACGTCCTCTCTGAGCTACCTAAGTAGTGAGTAGGATGACGGAGAAGGGCAGAGGTAGGAGGTGACAGTGTTAGAGGGTTTCTCAAGCTTCTACACTGTGATGTGAGAGCGACCTAGTTACTACTGTTCCTAATACTGTAAGAATGGGAGGGGCCTGTCTTTCTTTCTGTCCAGCATCACTAAGGCAAAAACAAATCGCAAGCAATCTTGGTTATTGAGAACAGAACTGTAATGAAATATTAAATATTGATCTTGGGCTGGGGATTAAACTTACAAAAGGCAAGAGAAGAGAGGTCATGGCCTAAGAGACAGAGCTATTTAGAACAGTTATGGGTCACCAGGTGACACGTGTGCCATTCCACTGCAGGGAACAGGCTGAGTGTGCAGACTCAGGCACACCTACAGAGTGTGATTACTACCAAGCACACGAACACAGGGCTCCTTTCCCCAGGCTTCCTAAGATGGTCTTTTGATTTATTGTTCAACTCAGAAATATTTCTCAAAGTTTATTGGGTATTTAATGAGGAATCCATACCAAAATTTCTAACTCTGGGGGCAAAAGAACAGCAGCAACCACAACAACAAAACCCAACCTATATATCCACCTATTTTTCTTTTTCAAGTCCAACAAATTCAAGGTCAACTTTTGGTGATATTTTATATAGACTCAGAGCTTAAATGTAGGAATTTTAGATTTCTTCCTTTTATAGTTAATCTGTAACATCGGACTCATGAGGTGACCAACTGCAAAATATTTAATGATGTTTTGGGATCAGTTTATTTGCTGCACTATTTAAGGTCTTTGCCTGTTTCACCAAATCTTTTTCACTTAATAAAACAAAAATAAAAATGAGTGGGAAGGGTAATGAGAAGATGGATAAATAGGAAACAAAGACAGTAAGAAGATCAGTCAGACAAGTCATTATTTTGTTCTATTGGCCTCACATGCCAAGTTAAAACTCATGAGGAACAGCTTCAAACATTTCAAAAGAATTCATAATTTATGAACATAAACATCAATTTATCACATCATAAACATGTCAGCACTTATGAATGTCCAATTGAATACTCTGCCACATAAATAGATTTAAAAAAAAATCTACCAGTCACAGGAGTATCAATCACTCCAAAAGTTTCAACTGCATTTATAGGTTTGCAGTAAACTTTAGTATTAACATTAATATGCTCTGCTGTTCCGATACTCCGTCCCTGGTGCAGAATAATCTGAAACAAGCCATCCATCTGATTCACTCATTCATTCATTCATTCATTCATTCATTCATTCATTCATTCATTCACGTCATGTACATTGAGGAGCTGTGACAGAGTGGAAATCTAGTTCATTAACTCTCAGAGAGAAGACACTTCTGTAGACTGAGGTGAGCTGAGCTGCGGTGAGAAATGCCAGGATGGGCAGAGGTGGATAGAAAGCATCATTTCTGGCTGGAAAGAGGCACCACAGGAAGGCAATGTCAGGCGGTGGGTGACATCTGGGCCAACATGTAAGAATGTATTTAAGAAGGGAATAGGGTGGGGACGTTCATAACAGGCAGAACAATCAGAAGAGGGAAGGGAAGAGGAGGGCATGGTCAAGGTGTGTGAAGGGTGATGAGCAGCTCTTGGAGGAAATGTCATGTGACCTTGGCTGCTACAATCCATTGATCAAAATATGTCAAGAAGACCTATTTTGAGGAGAATTACAAACACAGTTCAGTAGGATAGTTTCATGTTACAGAAGATGAAAGCTCCAGACTCCATGTGGGAAGTCAGAGGAGAGACACTGAGGTGTTAGTGGAAGTCACACAACTATTCAGGAAGAATAGAAGAAGATAGAAAGGACATGAATTACAAAAGAGAGACAGAGTCATGATCGATGCCTTTCAGTATGAAAATATTTAGAAACTTTAGTGACAAACTGTATAATTTACAAACAGTGTTTAGAGAGGTCCCACTCTTTAACCAAGTCTAGCCTGAAACTCACTATATAAAGACCATTTTTTAACTTAAAAAATTAATTACAATATAACAACATAGTTTCTGGCCTCCTTTCTCCTCTCTCCAGCCTCTCCTGTGTCCCCTTTACACACACACACACACACACACACACACACACACACACACACACACACACACACACACGACTTAGGTTGGGTAGATTCCCTGTGCTCTCTCACTCCCACTATGAGAGGCTCACAACAGAGACAGCACATTTACCTTTGCTCCAGCTGTTTAATGGTGGCAGCCATCTGATTGGTCTTTTCTTCCAAGCGACTGTTTAACTCACTTTTCTGTTTCACTCCTAGGTCTGAACTCTGTTAAAAAAGAATTATAAAGACTCATACTATGTTTTATCTTTATAATGATGGCAAAGGGGAAATAAATGGAAGCGCTCTCTACATATCTGTATCAGTTAATTTCCAAGGGGGGAGGAATAAAAGCCAAGAAGCATTTTTGCTAAAATAAATATTGTTGTATGAAGCTTGTAACAGTATCAGAAGATTCATGAATGAATCATGATTTAGTGCAGTTTACAGTTCAGCTGACACACTGAACTGCAGAGTGTAAGTTATAGGACACACACATTTATATTAAACAAACTAAGAATCTATTTAAATATTATATGAAAGAAAAATACAATATAAAAGTAGAAAGAGAACTAGGTGTGGAGTGGAAAGTGGGGGGCATAAAGATGAGAGGAAAGAGAATATTGGGAAGAAAAAAAACAAGTATTACATGCCCAGTTATGTGGAACCCGGATTTAAATATGTATTATTTATCTAGAAAATTATACATAATATTTATATTCAGAAAATAAAAATAAATATTAAAAAAAAAGAAAACGCCTTATTCTGAGCAGGAGATGTGACCAAGTGGGCATGGCCACATTCTACTCTTACGGACAACCTGAATTCCATTCCCAGCACACAGTGGGCAGCTCATGAACCCCTCTACCTCAAG
Source organism: Micromys minutus (assembly GCF_963924665.1). Taxonomy (NCBI): domain Eukaryota; kingdom Metazoa; phylum Chordata; class Mammalia; order Rodentia; family Muridae; genus Micromys; species Micromys minutus. The sequence goes on along the minus strand of NC_137969.1, from coordinate 142,009,634 downwards.
TTCTGGGGCATCTAACACCTTTGCCTCTGAGGACCCTGGACTCAGACCTGCACACAGACATAAAAAGAGGGAACCCTACATCCTGAGGCTGCCTTCGAGTCTCTACTGCTGTGATAACACATCATGACCCAGTGCTGTGGAGAAAGTTTATTTCACCTTCTCAGTCCAGCACTGGCAGAGTGAGAGCAGGAACCTGGAGGCAGGGACACAAAGCCATGGAGGAAGGCTGCTCCCCCTGGCTTGCTCAGACTGCTTTCTTACAGCCCAGGTGGCACCACTCCCAGTAAGCTGAGCTCTTGTCAGTTATCCGTCAAGAAAACGCACCACAGGCTTGCCCACAGGCCAATCTAGTGGGCATTTTCTCAGCTGAGGTTCCCTTATCCAGAATGATGCTAACTGTGTCAAGTTAGATATAAAACTAGCCAGCAGGGGCTGCTTAGAGGAAAAAGAAAAACTATTTCGCTCCCTTGTTACTATGTGAAAGGTGCCCATGATTTTCAAGAAGAGCAGCAGAGAACTGTAGGACAGTCTGAGTATTAGTGGGCAGCTGGCTTCCTAAGAAGACAAGACTTTCTCCTGTGTGGAGTGAGTCTACACAAGAGGCGTGCTGCTGGCAGCACCAGGAGTTCCCAGAGAGCCTACTCCTTGTCTTTCATCTACCTGCAGCTTAAAGGCAAGTTCATGCTTAAGAGCCCGGAGATCATCCAGCTGCTGCCGCAGAGACACCAGGGCATCCTGCTTCTCACAGACATCCTTCTCCAGCATCTTCATAGCCAGCTCCATCTCCTGTCTCATGCTGATCTGCAGCTCCAGTTCCTTTTCAACATCCTGCCCCAAAGACAAAGAAACTGCTTATCCTCTTTCCTCAAGTAAATGGTGTACACTTGACCAGAAAGGACAAATGAGATGCCTCTGTGCTGAAGACTTAAAGGGTATTAGAGAGACATTAATAATAACAACTTTTAGGATTAAGAAGAGGAACATCTGTTTGGGTGTTTTGATAGAGCTGAGACTCTGGTCTATCTGGTAATAGTTCGGTGACTGGGGGTGGTCAGTATGGCAGAATGGAGCTGTATCACTGAACAGGAAACTCCTTGGTTTCTACCACAGTCACAGCAGCAGTATGTAGCAGACACAGTCTGGAGTTCTGCATCTAGGCCATGCCCAAGGCACACCTTAGTTTCCTATCTCTTAAAGCGTGATACGACCAACAACTTCCAACTTTTCTATCATGTGTTCCCTCTAAGTAGTTATGATAAAAACCAATCACACTACCTCATGCTGACATTATTCCTAGGATACTCCTTATGAAAATCATTCTAACACCTAATTTACAAACATGAAGACAGTAAACATTTATTATTTGAAACACTTTAAAAAGGGTGACTTCAGAAAATCTCAATTTCCGTCACATATTCTTAACCTGAAGTAACTTCTTGGTACAAATTAAGTCGCCCCTCATTCTCAACTTTGTATACTTAGAGACACTGAAGAGCTTTTAGTGGGTCCTGTGGTTTTGCATATTGTCTGACTTTCAAAAGCTAATATGCAAATACTAGGATTACTAATATTACTAAAATTAATAATCTATTATAGGAATAGCATTTCTTCTTAGAAATATTTATAAATATATTTATGAGTTACATACACATGTATCTACACATGCATATATATTTGCATATATATTTTAATTTCTTAAACTATCTTAAGTCCAATAAAAGATAATTTTTCCATTTATGTCTAAGATGAAGAATAAATTCAGATATAAAGACTAAAATTAAAAGTATAATTCTCAGGGCTGGAGAGGTGTGTCAGAATTAGAAGCACTGACTGCTCTTCCTGAGGTCCTGAGTTCAATTCCCAGGGACCACATGGTGGCTCATAACCATCTGTAATGGGATCTGATGCCCTCTTCTGTTGTACATGAAGACAGAGCACTCAGATACACAAAGTAAATAAATAAATTGTTAAAAATTATAAATCTCTGGGCAATGGTGGGGCAAGCATTTAATAGCACTCTGGAGGCAGAGGCAGGTGAATCTGTGAGTTTGAGGCTGCACAGAAAAACCCCTTCTCTAAAAGGAAGGAAAAGAAAAGAGTGCTAGTCTCTGACCCGTGATTAGCAAGGGGAAAAGACAGATTACATGCAGCGGTGAACTGTGAGGTAGGGTAAAAACTGCATAGTTAAAAGTCTGAACAGGCCAGTTGTGGTGGTACACGCCAGTACGGTTTGCCGAAGGAGGCAGAGGCAGGAGGACCAAGAGTTCGAGGCCAGCCCAGCCTACATGTTTTGGGATGGTGAGATGGCTCAGTGGTTAAGAGCACTGACTCCTCTTCCAGGGGTCCTGAGTTCAATTCCTAGAAACTATATGGGAGCTTACAATCATCTGCAATTCCAGTTCCAGGGATGTAATTCCAGTTCCAGGGAATCTGACACCCTCACACACCAATGCATATAAAGCAAAAAAAAAAAAAAAAAAAAAAAAAAAAAGTCTGAGCAGAATACATGTGACTTCTGAGGACTACAGATGGGAGGGTTACAAATCTGAGGCCAGCCTGGGCATCACAGCCTGGGTATCACAACCAGGCCCCGTCATATTCTATGAGCCAATGTTCCTACATTCCACACTAAAAGTAAAAGGATACTGACGGACAGAATTGCTGCTGAGAATACCTAGGACACAAATTCAGAAAGCTTTACAGGGAGTAAGGGCTAAAAGGGGCTGGGCATGGTGGTGCACCTTAATTCCTGCACCACAGAGGAAGAGGAAAGCCAGTCAGAGCCACACATCAACAGTGAGACCCTGTCTCAATAAAAACAACAACAAAACAACAACAACAACAAAAACCCATATGTGGGCAGGGATAAGAAATAGCTTTCCGGGAGTGGGGAGGGGGAGCAGGACCGTGAGGGCCCAGGCCTTGCTCTCTCAGATGAAGCTTCCCTGAGCCCAATCTTTCCATGTGGCTTAGCTCCTAGAACTTAGGTAATTTACCAGGCGTAACTGTGTCTCCTCCTTTAGATGCTTTCTGGCTTCGCTCAGAGCTTGCCCTTCTGCAGTTCTGTCTTGCTTAGGACCCTTGAAAAGGTAAAGAAGGGTACATATTTAAGGATTTAAACTCTATGCCAAATTACATGATACAACTAAGAAACTCACATTGAATATATTTAAAGGTTATGTTGAATAGGGTTGCGGTTTGCTGTATCCTTAGTTAAGACTTTACAATGAATTTACAAAAATAGGTGGTGGAGTTCTGAAAATCAGTCCTGGAACATAACTATCCTGGCTGTATATGATGCGAAGATACCTGTAATCTTAGCACTTGAGGCTCAGGCAAAAGACTGCTTTGAGTCTGAAGCCAGCCTGGGTTATAGACTAAGACATACCTAAACACACGCACATACGCATGCACACACATGTGGACACACACACAGAAACAGGAAACAAGGGAATGAGTTCAGTGCAGGTGGTAGAGGGCAGCTCGGCCTGCATGAAGCCTTGCGTTCAATCTCTAGTTTATAAACAGGAACAGTGGCTCGGACCTTTAATCCTGGCACTGGGCGTGGCAGCAGGAGGATTAGGAGTTCAAAGCTATCCTTGGTTACACACCAAATTCAAGGCCAGCCCGGGTTATAACAGACCATGGTTCAAACAAACAAAACAAAATCAGAACAAAACATAGGGGGCTGAGAGATGGCTCAGTGGTTAGAGCACTGACTGTTTTTCCAGAGGTCCTGAGTTCAAATCCCAGCAACCACATGGTAGCTCACAACCATTTGTAATGATCTGATGCCCTCTTCTGGTGTGTCTGAAGACAATACAGTGTACTTATAATAAGTAAATAAATAAATAAATAAATCTAAAAACAAAACATAAACTCTGATATTATTCACTGCAAAATATGAGTTGGTCCAGAGGTTTGAATGGAATTCACATGCACTATTTTGGGCTGTTCAGAGATCACAGCTAAAAGGAAACACTCCACTAAATAATTTTTTCTATGTATTAAGCTGTTCAGCGATGCTCATGATTAAAGTCAAATACTAGTATCACTCATAGGAAACTGCTTTTATTCCATTATACCTCCTTAAGAATACCAGCAGGAGCAAGAAAAGATGCCAGTGAATCACAGAACAAGCAAGCAATCCATACTCATGGCTGCTAGAAGATCTATCAGTTAGAATATCCCCCTGAAGACATGCTGTCACAATTTAGAACAATTATAGAACTAATCCACTGAAAGGCCCAAGGGCATTCATTAGCTTACGCCCCCTAAAGTTGAACATGCATATGCTCACTTAGAAGCCTAGTACTTGAAAGGCAGAGGCAAGGTCAATCCTGGTCACACAGTGAGCCTCTGTCTCCAAGAATAACAACAAAAATAAAGTAAGATAGAACTGAGCAATGTAAAACAGATTTGCAGAACTACACTGTATAAAGCTTGGTCCTTGGCGTGGCAATGGAGGTGTGTGCCTTTAATCCCAACACTTGGGAGTCAGAAGAAGACAGAACTCTGAGTTCAAGGCCAGCCTGGTCTACATAAGTAGTTCCAAGACAAGAAGGGCTACATGAAGAAATCCTTGAAAAAAGAAAAGAAAAGAAAAGAAAAGAAAAAGAAACAAAGAACAGCCAACCAAGCAAGAAATAAGCTTGGGTTTTGAAGGTATTTAGAAAATTCATTTGTATGCTGACAGTTTCCCACTAACAACAGATAATAAGGTTACTCATTTTTAAGAAGCAGCAGTATAAAACTCATGGTCTATTTATTATCACAGTTAACAATATGTCTATGTTCTGCCTGCATGTATGTCTATGCACACCTGAGCTCCTCATGCCTCCAACAGATAGATGAGGAGGAAACTGGATCACCTAGGACTGAACTGTAGTTACAGACAGCTGTGAGCTGCCATGTGGGAGCTGAGAATTGAACCCAGCGCCTCTGGAAAAGCAACAACTTTCTTAATCACATAGCCATCTCTCCAGTTCCATTTTAACCACTGATCACAGTGCAAGCCATTAGTGCACACAAACAGGAACTTGAATTAGTCTTTCCTGGTACAGCCACGTCACAAGTCTCTAAACAAACGTGAGCAGTGGGGATGCTCAGGAGCTGTCTCAGAGCAGAGGGCAAAGAGCAAAGGGTGAGAACCTCTTGACCTGTTCTCAGTTACACACAGCTACCCAACAGTGCCCAGGACCCCACCAGACTCCTCCCTGTGGCTTACACAGAGCCCTTCCTCTCCACAAACATCTTAGAATCCGCCAAGGATTTACCTTCCGGTTGGATTCCAGTAGATAGGAACTTTCTTCTTTAACTCGTTCCATTTCTTCTTGTAGGGTAATAATTCTGTTGTTGGCAACAGCAAGCTGTTGACAAAACAAAACGAATTTTAATTCTTTTATTAAATAGAATTGATGATCTAAGACACAATTTTAGGCTTGACTATTTTTAGGACTCTAGAGCTAAAGGAAGCTATCTGTCACACACTAAGATTTTCCTTATCCTCCAGATATGAACACCTGTGTCCCCAGCATTCTGAAGGCTGGGGCTACTAAGTACTCTTTAGCTTCAGCTACAGAATGGGATTCTGTCTATGAAAAATAAATGTCCTAATGAGGAACATAGGAAGTAAAGTAGGTAAAATAAAAACCACCTCATATTGCTTTTGTAAATGTTAAACGTTATTTTATGTATGTGCATGTGCTTGTGTGTGTGAATGTACACATAGGCCAAGGCTTGCATTGGGAATCTTCCTTTAGGTGCCTCGCCCTTACTTTTTGAGACAAGGTCTCTCCTTGAACCTGAAGCTTACATTTTGGCTTAGAATGGCAACCAGTGAGGCCCCAGGATTTGTCTATGACCAACCCTGAGGGCTAGGGCCACAAACACAGGCCACCATGCCCACGTTTTACCAGGTACTGAGCATCTAAACTCAGGTCCTTATGTTTGGACAGCAAGCACATCATTCACTCAGTCACCATTGCTGCTATGTGACCCTATTCCTACTCCTCAATGCTAAGAGTGTTTACTTCAAGAGCATCTCCATGGCTACCTTCTAAATACATTTAGTAAGACACACTGCCTGAACAAGGGTTTATAAAGTATTACTACTTCCTGTCATGGGAGTTGTGTTATAAACCTTCCAAAACCTTTTTTAATGTAATTCCAGCACTTAGGAAGCTAAGGCAGGAGGAGTTTACGTTTAAGGACAGAGCATGCTAAAGAAGACCCTGTTTCAAAAAAGATGTACACCTATCTATCTATCTATCTATCTATCTATCTATCTATCTATCTATCTATCCATCCATCTATCTGATGTTCCCGATGAGTGCACTGGATTTATTTAAACCGAGTTCATCTCACTGTACATAGGAGGGCAATCAGAAACACAAATGAGCTTCACAATCTGGATCACTGCACTTAAGATCGTGATGAAAACATCTACTTCTATCAAACACAGGCTAAGCCTCAGATTTAGTCTAGTAATCAGATGTCAAGCACGAGTTTCTCTTCTTACTCTGTGGACTTTCCTGAGAGCTTTCACATTTATATTCCTTCCTAATCTCCAGAGTAACTGTGGATTAAAAGAGGAAGTCTGAGTGTCCTCATGTGCCAGCGGGGGAGCCGGGCTTTCTCAGAGGTCAAGTGACCAAGTGAGTCAGGGGCACATGACAGGAAGTAGCACATCTCAGCAGCAGGGCCATGGGTCCTGACCAGTGCTGCTGAGTCAGACATATTCAAGAGCAAATAGGGGTCATGTAGGGGTCAGGAGCTGGCCAGCCTGGAACACAGCAGGGTTTCAGAGAAATCTGTCTAGAGAGGTGGCAGTAGGGTGGCTCTGTCCAGTTATACCACATCAACAGTGCCAAAATGCTCACTGAATCCCGAGCACCACGGCGTACGTTACACACTCCAGGCTCCTCCGTCAGACTGCTCACACAATTGGCTGGGTAGCACAGCGATATAGTCCCACTGGGAAAATCAGGTCCTGACCACACAGCCAAGACCAGCAGCTCTTTCCTACAGCAGTTCTTATCTGAAGTCAGACCCTTCATGTCCAAGGAAACAGGAGTGTTTGCTCTCACTAATGTACTATTACACTGTAGAAGTCAAATCATTTCCAAAACACTTACTTCCTCTGTCAATTTGGTGTTGGATTTTTCTAATGCATCCACTTTTGCCTGAAGGTTGTTTACAGTAGCACTATTAAGAGAATAAAAAAAAAAAAACAAAAATATTAAGTCTCTTTTGAAAAACAGGACACGGCTTGTACTTGCCTTCCTAACCCTACCATACATATAACCATATACCATAACATTCTACATCAACTTTCTCAAAGTTTAAGTAGTACATATTAATTGCACACTGCATTTGTGATTATTAATACATAGATACATGTTTTGATCATATCTGTATTCTAATACTCTCTTAAACACAGACAATTTCTGCCAGACTTGTTTGCTCTAAGACAGCATAAAAGGGACCGTGACCTTCGATGCTGTGTCCTTGGCACAGGGGTCTGTATTCAGTCCTGTGAGTGAGATCTCAGAGTGCAGGTGAGACATGATGTTTTCTAAGCTCTCCTAGCTCCCTGAGACATCACAGAGTGTGCACAGCAGTTACTCCTGCAGAGTCTCCCTGCTCTCTGCCGTTTCCCTGTTTCCACAGCTTTACTTACACATGGAGAATGAGACACAGAAAGGTTAACAAAGAGTCGTGCTTATACTGGAATGTCACATATGACTACAACTTTGCTTGATGTCACAGAGGATTATGGTAATGCTTATTTCCTGGTCCCCAGAGAAAATGTGCTTAAGTTGTTCTTGAATTTACTAGTTGGAACTATGACTACTCAAAATTTATATTGATGCCAAGAGGATGCTAGGCATGAAGAAAGGAAATAGTGTCCTTGTCACCATCCTTTCTGTAGGTACCATCTGAAACATGAATATCAATATGCCAGCTCCTCTGAGATAAATGACATCAGTCATTATAGCATGATAGAAAATAAAATATATGTGTGTGTGCATATATATATATATATATATATATATATATATATATATATATATATATATATACCACCAATATCAAGCACTACTGTGGAAAATCCCCAATCTCAGGTGCTAGCCTTCCCAGCTAGATTAAACATAAACCAGCACCAGCTTTCAGACAGTTGAGACAGATCTAGAAGTTGTATGTAACAAACTGCAAGGTTACAGAGAAACCCAGGGCGTGGGTTTGGCTTTAAACTAGTCCCAGGTCAAAAGTCAAAGGTAAACTGACAGTAACAGCTGCTGTTGGCGATTCCTTCCCAGCAAACTGACGATAAACACATGCAGTCGGTTACGACTCTTCCATCTTAGATGCAGCCTCACATCCAGGCTACCTAGAGCAGCAACTCTAGACCACGGGGCTAAACCCAACAACTGCAGTAAACATTTCTTCCCTGGCTCCCTTCCCTACAGGGCAGAGCACTGACTGCCTTTGCAGCCAGCTCTTGTTACTCAGAGAAGGGCAATACTGCAGCCTTCCATAAAATGACCAGGAACTGTCTCGGGACTCAGGTCTTTTCCTTTCCCACTGGGATGTATCTTCTACTTGTTACTGATACAGAGGGAATTCCCTCCTCAGCTTAGCAGCTGTCAGCATTTGTGCCTTGCCTGCCTGGTGTTTTTTCTTAGGTTCCAATCAACAGTGTCTGAACTGCCTTCTGAGGGTTTTTTTTTTTTTTTTTTTTTGGTAACATGTATGGGTATTTTGTGGTATGTATGTCTATGTACCATGTGTGTGCTTGTGCCCAGAGAAGCAAGAAGATGGCATCAGAAGCAAGCCTCTGGGACTCGAGCTACAGACAGTTGTAAATTCTTATTTGGAGAATTGAACCTGGGTGCTCTGGAAGAGCAATCTGAGCTCAAAACTGCTGACCCATCTCTCCAGTCCCTGGACCATTTTAAAGTTACTTTTTTAATGTGAGCAAAGACGTGCAAAGCATAGTGTACTCTGCCTCTGTGCATACAGAAACTTGTAACTGTTCTATAAGTCAATTAGGAATAGCTTTTATGCTGAGTGTGGGACACACACCCTTAATCCCAGCACTTAGATCTGGAGGCGAGTAGATCCCCGTGAGTTCAAAGCCAGCTGCCCTCCTTACTTAGCAGGTTCCAGGCCAGCCAAGGCCACATAGTAAAACCCTGTCTCAAGAGAGGGCTGGATGGTAGTGGTGGCAAACGGCTTTTATAACAGAACTTACAAAAGTTCTATAAGCTACAAATTAATAATTAATCACTATGATTAAGCTGATTTTAACACAAGAATATCAAAGTAATTCTAGCAAGTTTGAAATACTCTGGTGAGTACTTGGTAAATTAGTGGTAGTGAAGGGTAATATATCAGTAAGTGTGTAAGTGAGAGACACAAGGGAACAAAACATGGTTAAAGTATTAAAATAGTGAATGATTTACCCAACACCAGTAACGCAGAAGGTGGCTTGATCCATGGCTAATATAAAGCATACAATACATATCGCATGTTGTATAATTCTTAACTGAATCTACTTGTTTAATCTCTAGTTACAATTTCATGATAACTTTTTATTGCCTTCCACTGCTTAGCTCTATGACTGGTAAATAGGAATTTTCTATGTATTTGGTGAATACTGACTCAACCGGTCCTTACTGCTCACTGTTTTATGTTTCCTTTCTCTGTCATTAACCCCCAATAAAAGAATAGTATTCATTCTTTACTTCAGATGTCTGTTGAGTTCTTCTACATAGTTCTTCTGGTCTAGAATCGCAGTAATCTGTCCATCCCTGGAGGAAAAATGGTGGAGAAAACAGTTAAGATGAGTGACAGGAATCCCAAGACAGCCCCACCCCAGCTTTCCATAAAGCGTGAGACTACGGGGCACTGCCACTGAACCGGAAGTCACACTTGGTATACCATGACTCTGACATATCAACAAGGAAGATCTCATGGAGAAAAAAACCTACACTAATAAGGCTTCTATATGGGTAAAGACAGATTAAGCACCGTGTACAGGCAGTGCCCTCAGGTCTCCTGAAACTGGAGTTACAGGCAGTTGTGAGCACCATGGGCTGCTGGGATTTGAACCCAGGACCTCTGGAAGAGCAGTCAGTGCTCTCATCCAGAGAGATGAGAGATCCAGCCATCTCTCCAGCCCAGTTAGAGTTTCTCAGCAGAGTCTCACGATGCAGCCCTGGTGGGATGGGAACTCAGACATCTGTCTCTGCCTCTTGAGCGGTGGGAACAAGGGAGTGCACCATCATGTCTGAATTGTTTCTTTTTGGGAGTTTCTGATTTCCAGGTTCAGCCTGCCAGGGCAGGATGTGGGTGTGGCACAGCAATGTCAAGTATGTCTACATTTTCAAGATCACTTCAAGCTATGGGGAAGTGGCTGGGCATGGCGATGTCACACTTTGCATCCTATTGCTGAGGAGCAGAGACAGCAGGTTCAAGACCAGCTTCATCTACACAGTGAGCCCTAGGACTATCTGGACTATGATATGGGACTATAGATCAGAAAAACAAAAAACAAAGCAACATGAAGAAATCAGATTGATTTTCTGTACTGTTATCATCTCTGCCCTAAAAAACACCTAGCAAGAAAATCATTCACCCTGAAATCATTCTAATAGGCCGGATAATCAGATATTTCTGTCATTAAACTTCATTAAAGCTATAAAATCAGACATTCTTCTGCCAAATCTGCTATGACAATATTGTTGTAAGCTACCCACGGAAACATATGTTACATCAGAGACAAAAGAAATCCCTTGTCTTCATACATACCCTGCACTGCCTTTACTGCTGTTTCCATCTTTGAGATACATTGAAAAATCTATGACTCCAACCTACAGAGAGAATTTTCAGACGTTAATAGGAAATACGGTTCTGTTGCTCTACAGACATTCAAAGAACAAGAACCTGAGAACCACCAGGAGTTTCCGATGCACACTAACACTCTCCTATGAATGCATGGTGAGAGAGAACTGAGGGCGGTGCAGTAGCAAAGCCTCCCCCTAGCATGTCAAGCCCTTACTTGTTACTTCTGTGTTCAGCAACACGCAGGCACGCATGCACTGCACCAAAAGTAACAAAAGAGAAAGGAAAGACAATTCACGACAGTCAACAGAATCCTTTACATAAAGAATAAAGTTTAAGTTTCTTTCTGCTACAAACTTTTAATTTTCTTCTAGAAATAACTCTTTAAAATTTAGTTATAGAAGTAAAAAAAAAAAAAACAACAGAAAAACCAAACAAGAACCCAAACCCAACAACACAAACAGCTTCCCCCAGCTTGCAGAGCACTGGGTGTCACTGTGAGCTTTGCAGCGTCTTGTCCTTCCTGCCCCCTTGCTCTTGCTTCTCTGTACTTTCCTATCACATGTCACTTCTTTCCCTCCCCCACGGTCAGCATGTCTTGTCCCCATTTGTGCTACACCCATAAAGTCTCACTGGCACGACTGCCTAAGCCTAAGCCGGAACTGAATAGGATAGCCACAAAAGATGTGTCAAAGTGGACAGGAGAAAGCCCAACAGAAACCCCGGCCCCACACGAGGAACCACAGGCATCTACAGGAATTCTGAGAATGGGAGAAATAAATCTCCAGAGAAGACCACATTGAACTTCATCCAACCCTAAAGCTCAGCCCTGAAAACATACATACAAATAACATGGAACAGACTGAGCAGGTTAACAATTTAAAAGGGGAGGTGTGGGATTTAAAAGAGATCAAAGGGGGGATTATTGAAGGTCTGGGGGTGGAAAGGGAAATGATGTAATTGTACTTTAATCTCAAAAACATAATACAAGGTTATATCATAATCCAAAACAATAGCTATTCCCTTGTGTGTTTTAGAGAATCAGAAAAACAAAAGCAATTTTCAATCCCCACACTCTTAACATCCCCCAGAATATGACCACTGCTGACACTCTGGTGTCTGTTTCAACTTTACTGAATGACATCTTCATTTTTTAAAATAGCCACTTTACACATCTTACCTCTTAAAAAAGAAAGAAAAATCTAAAATGAACAAGATCCCCTTTCCTATTTTCCCTGAGTAAATGAAAGGAACCCATCACATGATTTCTTACATAAGCAGTGAGAAGCAGTCTCGGGGAAATTATCTTTATTACTGGGCAATTAATTAACTCAAGTGTGGCTCTGATCATCTACAAACTCCTTTATTGCTCACAATAGCCCCATTAACTACTCTTTTACTGGTACATCAAGAAATGAAAAACATCAAAACAAACAAACAAAACTCCCAGTCAACCAACCAAAACCCCCCCAAACCATCAAACCACCCCTAAAGACAAAAAATAAACAAACAACAGCAACAACAAAACCCCAAAACCAAAAAGCCCCTACCTAACTACAAGATAATAAGAAAGAAGATCATAAGAAAGTAAGAGATAAGAAAGGCAGACTTTGAAACTATGTAGCTGGGTTTCAGGGCCTTCACTGTGAACTACTACGTTACCCTGGCTGTTAATATACAGCCTTATATTAAAGGAATTTGGAAAAGACAAAGATATAACTTTTTTATATTGACACTGAGCTGCAGAGGAATTTGAAAAAGTAAAACCGATCCTATGAAGGATTCATCAGTAACCTTGCTTAGGAAATATTAAGCAAAAGAAAGAACGTATCTAAAGAGCATGGCCTTTAATACAATAATCAGTCAGGCTCGCTAGAAACTGACAAGGAAAACTATCCTATAATTGAAGCTGTGTGGAGTCATGAGGAGGAGTTGGGGGAAAGACTGAGGGACCTGGAAGGGACAGGGACTCCCGCAAGAGGACGAGAAGAGTCAACTAGCTCTTGGGGGCTTCCAGAGACTGAACCACCAACCAAAGAGAATACACATCTGTAGCAGATGTGCAGCTTGGTCTTCATGTAGGTTCCCCAACAATTAGAGCTGGGGCTTACCTTGACTTGGTTGCCTGCCCATTCCATATCAGAGAACATGCCTAAGAGGCTCTAGGGAAAATCAGAGGGTCAAGTCCTCTGTGTACTTATCAGGTAAAGCGTAATTCTGACAGGCGGGCAAGATTTATTTTGAAAATAACAACACTGGTGTAGTTAATTCAGGCAATAGCTATACTATGTAAATCTCACATCTGCCCAAGTGGCCAGATTTACAGCCTCTGAGCTCTGTTTAAATTGTTCAAGGTGTAACCTGTGACCAAGATCTGAAGGAGATTTAAGGACAATAGCATATGTAACTTGTATAAGTCTAGGGCCCATATATATAAATTGGTAACACTTTCTCTTCAAGGCTGGTCCTCTTTGTGCTTAGCTAGAAGCAGTCATACAGTATTAGACCTTTTTCTTTATTAATCTTAGGTGTGTAAAGTGGGAAGGTATATTAATTCTATAACATCAAAATTAAAGGAAATTCTGTTTATGATGCTCACACAATGTCTTCTAATGTGGCTAGTGTGAGCCAGAACCCAGAGTGACCCTTGCTTATGTGAGTTCTTCCATACCTGAGAGTCCAGGTCTTCTCCCTTCATGCAGAAATTGGCATCGATGACATTCAGACCCACCAGGAGACCAGCAATAATAGCTCCTTCTTCTTCCATCATGAGGGCATTGGCTTCATAGAATTCACTGCAACAGAGACCCACAGAGGACTGTTAGACTGAGACCCCAACACTCGAATAGGACACAAGGCAGAGAAGACCCCTCGCTGCATTGCTGAGCATGGGCATGTCTGAGAGAACTTTATATACGTAGACATTTTTTGATAATGGGCACATGAGTAAATCCTCTAGGTACTGGGAGCTACTGTCTGTCACTGATGGAGTACATGACGCATCATGGGACAATGCTGCAAGCTTTAATGTGTCTTTTAAAAAGTCTTTTCTTTAAAAATTGTTTTTTTGAATATATTTTTAAAAACATTTCTTTAATAAATACCCTAAATACAAATTGTTATATATATGTTATATATACATGGATATACACATGCACACACACAGAGGGGAGGAGAGGGGAGGAGAGGGAAGGGAGAGAGAAAAATGAGGTACTGCTAGAGATTAAACCCAGGTCTTTATGAAGTCCTCTAGCACCAGGTCACAAACAGCCCTACATCTGCCTACCAAATAACATATACAATAAAGAGTCTGAAGGCAATCTCAGATTGATTTATAAAAAAGAAAATTAAAAAAACACATGTGAAACTTTTCAATTCTATCTACCAGTGACTTAAGATGTTTAATAATTTATGAAACATATATGCCTTTGTAATATGTGTAGCATATCATATATGCAATGATGTCATTATAACTAACAAAAAAGCAATAATACTATTATAATTAACTTGAAAACAGTTTCTGGTTTAAAAATATCTATTTCAACATATAATTTCCCATAATTTTGTTTACACTGATTTTATAGTATCCCACTGTATTATGTACCTATGTAGCAAAAACTTCCCTCTCTCAAACAGGCTACCTAGGCTTTTACCACCACAGATCCCAGAAACAAAGAGCAAAGCCAAGCCACCAAGCATCTAGAAGATTAAGAATGGGTAGAAAGTCTTCAAAACCCAAAGATGGCCAAATCCACCCATACTATCCAAACAGTCACTGTATGATCTAACAATTACATTTCTTAGCATTCACTCAAAGAAGCTTATTACATCCTCATGAAAACCTGCACAGGGATGCTGATGGCAGATTTATCTTAAACAACTGGAAGCAACTAAGGTATACAAACTTATAAAGGATGGAGTATTATTTGCCATTAAAATGGGCTATTTAAACCATGAAGAATCCTGGTAAAACCTTAAGTGTATATGACTAAGTGAAAAGGCTATGCACTTATGATTCGAACCACCTGATATTCTAGAAAAGGCAAAGCCAAGGAGACACAGAAATAATTAGTTACCTAGAGAAATGACACAGGCAATAAGTAGATGGACCCCAAGAATATCAGAGCAGTGACACATCTTCAGAACTCACAGAATGTATAGCACAAACGTGAACGCTAATGCAAACTACAACTTTGAAAGACAAACATGGCCCGTGTGTGTGTGTGTGTGTGTGTGTGTGTGTGTGTGTGTGTGTGTGTGTGTGTGTGCACATATTCAGGGTAGAGGATTTAAGAATCCTTTTCCGTACCTCATACTCTGTTGCTATAAGTCTACCACTTCTCTAGACAGTCCACTGAAATGCTTTTAGAGGTCAGCCTGGCCTAAATAGTAAGTTCCAGGCTAACAGGGTTACAAAGTAAAGCCCTGTCTCAAGATACAAACAAACAAAACAAAGAACAAAACCAAACAGGGTTTCCAAGTTTGGGCATGGCATCTCAAATTACAACCTTAGGACTTGGGAGGCACTAACAGGAAGATTACAAGTCCAAGGTCAGTCTATCTGCTAAATTCCAGGTCAGACTGAAAACACAGACACATAGATACAGACAGACACACAGACATAGACCAAAACATAAACAAACATAGACACAGACACACACCAATACATAAACACAGATACAGACACACACCAATACATAAACAAACACACAGACAGACACACAGACACAGACCAATACATAAACAGACACAGACACACACAGACACAGACAGACACACAGACACAGACCAATACATAAACAAACTCAGACACACACATTTGTTTTGAGACAAATTGTCAAAGTCCAGGCTGGTCTTGAACTAGTTAGGCAGCTAAAGGTGACTTTGAATTCTTGCTTCCCTTGCTCTTATGTCCTGGAATCATAGGTGTGCCCCCAACATATTCAGCCACCAGATGTATTTTCATAAAGAAAACACACTCATTAAACTAGCACACAGATTAAGCAATTTACATCAGAAATTCACAAGCCACCCCAGCCCTTTCTACTTGGCTCTTACTGCTTGCTCTACGTACTAGAATAGTCTCTTTTCTGTAAGGCAGGAAGAAATTTTGTGCAAGTTTCTGAGTTTTATGCAAACGCAACAATACATGTATTTTTATGACTGATTAGTTTGTCTAACATTATACTCAAGAGGATTAATCCACGTTGCTAATATGGCTGCTACATGTTACATCATACATATATATGATTTACTTATCTATTCTATTGTAAATAGTTTATTACGAACATTGTAATGACTATGAAAACTGTTTTAAAACTCTAAAAGTTATATCCATTTGTTTGTGTGTTGCACAGGTTTGGAAGTGAGAAGACTGTGCAGAAGTTGGTTCTTTCCACCACAGGAAGCCCAGGGGCTGAACTCAGTCTCCAAGTTTGGTGGCAAAAACCTTTACTTACCCACTGAGCTATCTTGCGATCCTCTGTGAGAATTTTTGTTTGTGGTTTTTGTGTTTATATAGCTTATGTATGTTAGCTGACCAGGGTCACTGCACTGGAAGATATGCTGTGATTAACTGTGTAATAGACATGGCTGCAGCGATCACAAACACATCAACATTTTCTTCGTGAACTTCCACTGGACAGAGTGCACTTCTATTGGACACATGGTAGCTAGGCCACTGCATGGAAACTCGCAGAGGATTGATTCATGCTCATCTTTCAGACAGTACTAGGTAGTTCGTTAAGTTCCTGTTCCAAGTAACTGTCCCATCAGCAAAGCCACTTCACACCCTCACCAACACGAACGTTACTTGTTTTTGAGACAGAGCCTCACTGCGCAAGCCTGATTGTCCTGGGACTTGCAGAAATCCTCCATCTGCCTCCCTGGAGTTAGAATTAGGTGTGAGCCATCTTGGTACCATCTGCCTTTTCATTTTGGTTAGTAAACAGCAGTATCACCTTGTTTTATTACAACCATCCATCCATCCATCTGTGTATGGGGGTGTGTGCCACTGCATGTGTATGAATACTAGGAGACAGTTTGCAGGAGCTGATCATCTACCATATGAGTTCTGGGGCTTAAACTCTGGGTATCAGGCTTATAGGCAAGTAACGCTGTCCACTGTGCCATCGTTCCGACCCTCACATGTACTTTTACAGCAGCATCTTCTATGTTTACTCCTTAGTTTCCTTCTAAATCTTAATTTTTTTGTCTATCCTCGTAGGTTTGTATTTTTTTACTTTAGTAGAATTATTATTATTATTATTATTATTATTATTATTATTATTATTGGTATTATTTCTTTGAGACAGAAGTCTCTCTACCTAGTCCTGGCTGTCTTGGAGCATGCTGTGTGGATCAGGCTTGAACTCAGACATCCTCTTCTCTCTACCTCTGAAGGGCTAGGATTAAAGGCATGTGCCACCACTGCCTGGCAAAAGAGATGTTTATTATAATCATCATTATACAAATACCTTATATACCTGTTCACCAAAGAATACATAAAGAGACTCCCACTGGCAGGCACAGTGATGCCTGCCTTTAGTCCTAGCACCTGGGAGGCAGAGGCAGATAGCTCTCCAAGTTTAAGGCCAGTCTGGTCTACAGAGTAATTTCAGAAAAACTGTTTCAAAAGCCAAAAACCAAAACCAAACATCCTCCCTCTATGGGTTGTGTGTCGTTCTTAATGTCATGGTTGTATGCATATTATGTAACATATGATTGTAATGTAATGTATGGACAAGGCTTTACTATGTATCCTAGGCAACTCATGATCCCTAAGACTCTTTAGTGGTCCATAATGAATGTCAGCCTCGTGTCCTGGTGGGCCCGTGCACCGTTTCTCCTGGCCTACAGAGGACCATGTGCAGTCACAGACGCAGATGATGTCTGTGGGCCTGGGAGTGAGCAGGAGCTGTGGCACAGAGATCTGATGGGATTGTCGCATATGGAGTGTTTCCGAGTACACAAATGCAGTGTCTGTGGTTGGCTTTGCATGATTCAGCAGAACTCATCAAGAACAAAGTTCAGCTGGCCTTCATACCTGAGGAGTTCCTTCTTATTGATCAAAGCTTTCATATATTCAGAAAGCTTCTTTTGCATTAATGCCAACCGAAGCCAGGCTCTTCCTCTGCCAACTGGTGTCCTGCAAGAGCACAGAAAGCAAACAGCTCAGAGTGCAAGTAAAGGCGGCAGCGCTGGGGTCAGCATGGGACAGACTCATGTGCTCCCACTGAAGGGCTTACAGTACAAACACAGATCCCCCACCTATTCTTGCACAAGTGACCGTGTGGACCATCAGACTAGGGTATCTGGGACAAGTGCTCTAGCATCTGAATTAGTGAGTAAATGTGCCGTAGTCTGAAGACCAGAAACACTCTGCCCCACCTAGAAATGTCCCATCAGGATGGTATTTGAAAAAGCCAAAGTTCACAGTGGATTATGGAAGGTACTCCTAAGGACACAGGCCGTTAACATTTTTTTCCCTTCAAATTTGAAGGCAGGCCTTATGTTCTGGGGCCCAATCACGGCTCTTAAGTCCCCTGGAACACATTTGTTTCCCCAAATCAAGCCAGATATAACATCTCTAGATCAAGTTTCTTTTCTTTTCTTTTTTTAAAAGTATATTTATTTCATGTATGTGAGCACACTGTAGCTGTCTTCAGACACACCAGAAGAGGGCATCAGATCCCATTACAGATGGTTGTGAGCCACCATGTGGTTGCTGGGAATTGAACTCAGGACCCCTAGAAGAGCAGTCAGTGTTCTTAACCACTGAGCCATCTCTCCAAATTTCTTAAGGCTTCTCAATTTTCACCCAAATTTGTAATAAGAAGGAGATGTCTGGTATTGTTAACAGGAAGACAACCTCTCTGTAAGTCTCCTTCCAGAGCAAACATTTCTTAAAAGAATACAAGCTGGTCCCTTGGTGTTTGCATGTAACAACATTACACATCTGGATCTTTATAAAAATGTGCACAGTATCGTGAGCACTATTCTTCAAGGAGAGAAAGAGAATTTAACCTGAGACTTACTTGAGTCCTGGAAGATCTTTTACACTTGCTGTTATCTCTGCCGCTTCTGGAACAAGCTTTTCTACCAGCTCCAGAGGCCCCCAGAAGGATTTATTTTGTCCAAGAAAAGTTTTCTTGGCTAAGGCAACAAAACAAAACAGTGTTTTTAATGTTCTTTACAACCTAAATACTCCTGTGCTACATACACATGAAAACATTTATACACAAATTCACATTTTCTGTCTCCTTCTCTGTCTCTGTCTTTCTCTCTAATATGCTTTCTAGGTAACCAATCCTAGGCTATTAGTTTAAAAATTGTCCATGCAGGCCGGAGACGGCTCAGTGAACAGTGTATAGTGTTTGCCATACAAGATTTTGGAACCTTAACCCACGTAAAAGGCAGGTGGGTGTGGTGGCTGCCTCACGATCTCAGTACAAGGGGGACTAAGACGGAAGCCTTGGGCAAGCTGGCTGAGTCTGTGAGCTCTAGGTTCACCCAAAGACCCTTTGCTAAGAACTTAAATGAATAAAGAAAATATTCAACATCAATCTTTGGCCTTCACACTCAGCCACCCATGTATAAACCCAGATATACACATATGCAGATATCACATAATATAAACACATGCAAAAATCATGGTTTCTTAATACATAAAATTTTTCCAAAAACATAAAAAAAATTCCATACTTCCAAGACAGAGTTCTTCCCTTTTAAAGAGGAACTTGTGATCATGGCTAAAGAGATGGCTCAGCAGTTAAAAGTGCTGGTTATTCTTCCAGAAGATCCAGGTTCGATTCCCAGCACCCACACAGCAGCCTACAGCAGTAACTATAGTTCTAGGGGATCTGGAGCCTTTTCCCATCATTCATGGGCAGCATGGGCACCAAGCACAGACATGTGCATGGGCACACATGCAGGCATACATCCATGTACATAAAAATAAAATTGAATTTAAAAAGCCCTATAATATTTAATGAGTTAGTACTTACAACCATGTAGTATGAGTGAGGAAAATAACCCAATGATAAGCTGAGCACTGCAAAGGAAGGAAGGGAATAAACAGGCGACTGAGACCAAGGCCTGCCCTGGAACTGCTTGTGTGGGAAGAGCCAGGACCCCTGAGACAGCACCTGTGCCCTAAGCAGGTAAGTACTTATTCCAGGTAGACCAAATTCTGTCAATCAGATGCTGTGCTTAATGATGAAGGTCCCTCCAACTCTAACATCAAATGACAGCTGTACTCTTATGTACTAGAAGTCAGTTAAGATTCTGCGCCTATACTGGCTAGTCTGAGCCCACAGAAACCTTTGCCCCTGCCTCCTGAGTGCTGGGATTAAAGGTATGAGCCACCATGCCAAGCCCACTGATAGCATTCATCCACTGCCTCCGTGGCAATGGCCTTCTTTCCAGCTCTGAGGCCACAGCCCACCTTTCAAGCCATGCTTCAGGCAGTGTTCCATCACCACGAAGAACTGCTGAAGAGGTGCGTAGTCTGAGTCCAGGGTCCGCCCCAGGTTCAGAGCGGATTCAATCAAGCCCTTGATGCTCAGCTTTGCCATGTTCATCAGGTTCATGCGTTCGTTAGCCATGAGATAGTTAGGATCTGCAGGGAAGAGAATGATGGTCCTTAGTGGAGAACGCACACTAAACAGTGCAAGTTCACCACTGTCTGCACGGGGCGAGCAGGCCTGCTGCTGACTTGCCATGAACCAAGAAAGTGCAAAGCATTTTTTGTGTCTTATTCCTTCCTGGCTATGTACTTGCTGTAGAAAAAGATGTTAGTTTCCATGACTAATCCTTTTAAGAGCAAAGCTGAATTGTTTTATCAACCCATAAGCCTTCAGTGCCTCTGATGCTTTACCGATCTTGGCCATGTGGCCCAGCTTCCGCTGTGCTCCACGAGCACCAGGCTCAGCAGCCACTGTCACACCCTCTGCTTGACGGGATGGAGATCCAGGGTGGGGAAAGGATGACGTGCTCACACATGCTACTGCACGTGCACTATTTACTTCACTGGCATCAATACCAACCACCTCTGTGCTTGCTAGTTTTTATGTGTAGTTGATACAATGAATCTCTACTGAGAAGCTGCCTCCATAAGACTGGGCTGTAGGCAAGCCAGGAGAGTATTTCTAGGTGACTCACTGGCGAAGGCCCAGCCCACTGTGGGTGGGAGCACCTGGACTGGAGACACTGGGAGCTCTAAGAAAGCAGGCCGAGTAACCTATGAGGAGCAAGCAAGTAAGCAACATTCCTCCAAGGCCTCTGCATCTGCTCCTGCCTAGCTGGTTTAAATTCCTGCCTTGGCTTCCCTCAATGAACTCTGATTCAGGATATGTAAGCTAAGTTATCCCTTTCCTCCCCAAAAGCTGCTTTTGGTCAGTGTGTGACCCTAACTAAGGCAATCACTGTTAGTTCATAGTAAGTTATTGGTTTAATGTGGCACAAGAAATTCAACTCCCAAGTTCTCAACAGTCCGCACACAGAGTCTGGCTCTCATACCAAAGATACACTGTTTGAGAATAGGGGCCCAGGACCACATTCTATTTGACAGAACACAGAAGGTTCAGGTACTGTGCCTCTTACAAGTGGGATCCTTTATCCCTGTCCCCATCGCCCCCAGGGACAGGGTTTCATTAACTAATAGCAATCCTTAACCTCAACTCCAAAGTGCTGGGATTACAGTCATGTACCACCAACTATACCCAATTGTGCTCTAATTGCTTCTTGTAATAAGCTATGGATCTGGTCTATAGCACCGTGGCCAATGACAGAAGCAGAGTCCAGAATGCCTTTGTTCAACTCCAGTCTACTTGTAAGTGGACGGATGGGTACAGATGATGCTGAACCTCCAGTCCTAACAAGATTATCTAGGTTCTCACTACCTCAGCACTGCTGCCGAGGTGTTTCCCCTTCTTTTTAAATCTATTTATTTTATGTGAATGAGTGTCATGCATGCATGTGAATACTCTACATGTATACCATGCCTGTGGAGGCCAGGAGAGTGTCAGGTCACATGGAACAGTCGTTATTGTGAGTCGCCATGTGTATGCTGGGAACAGAAGACAGGTCCTAAGTGGTGACAGCCTGTTTCCTCTTCTCTTTAGGTAACAGAGCAAGGACATAACAGTGTTGTGGTCCAAGCTTCCAGAACCCACAAAGGAAGGATCTGGATGTGTGTCTGCCATGAAAGCTATGTGTATGCATTGGGATGTGCATATGCTGTGCACATAGCATCAGCACATGTCAAACATGTGAACATAAATAAAAGCTGCCCAGAGATCTAGGAAGCATTTTAATACTGCCCAGGAAGACCAAAATCCTGCTAAAGCTACACTTATAATTAAAATAAACAACACAAAATAGGCTACTTAATCATACAATGTTTTCATTCATTTCTACCTTTACATTTAAGTCAATAAAGTAAAAATGACCAAATCCTAAACTAATTTACACTAGCTTTAGAGGTTAACAGACTTACAGCCCTAACTGTGAAAATCCTGATTTACTGTAGTGCTCTCTTAGCTAATACAGTAATTACCGGGTCAAGTAATTTTTAGAGATAGTGTCTCATTATGTAGTCCAGGCTAGTCTTGAATTCACAGTCCTTATGCCTCTGCTTCCTGAAAGCCAAGACAAGAGGCACCTGTGCACCACTTGGCTTAGGTAACATTTTATAGGAAAAACTATACGTGAAAGTTGAAATTGGCCTATACTCCCACACTGACAAATGTTTAAGGCTATCTTCAGACATCTCTTTCTTTTTTGTGTAAAGGGATGTTCTGTGTGCATATGTGTCTGTGTACCATATGGGTCTTTTTGTGTGCCTAGTGCCCACAGAGGCCAGAAGAGGGCATGGGATCCCCTGGAACTGGAGCTGTGAGTTGCCGTGTAGGTTCTGAGAATTGAACCTGAGTGCCCTGAAAGAGCAGTCAGTGCTCTTGACTGCTCAGACATCACCTATCCAGACCCAGCTGAATCTCTTCATTCACTGTAGAGCAACTTGTTAAGGACAGGGACACCAGCACATCCATGCTCACTGCTGCTCTACTCCCAATGTCAGGAACATGCAACAGTTTAGCTGTTTATCAACTCATAGGTGGACAATGAAAATGCTGCACATATACACAATGGAATTTCACCCAGCCACAAAGAAAAATGAGGTTATTAAACGTACAGGAAAAAGGGTGAAACTGGAAAATATTATATTAAAAGAAGTAACTAGGCTCTGAAAGACAAAACATGTTCTCTCTCCAATGTAGACCTAAGCTATTAATTCCTATGTATGTGGGAGTGAATACACAGAGAGATCAGGAGACCAGAAAGATGTCCATTAAACGGGGCACTTCTTTAGGCTGGGCAGGGCAGTAGAACGCCTGTGATATGAAAGGGAGGGAAGACTGCAGGTAGAAAGGGTTAAGTGGGGAGGGGGCAGGGAACTGAGGGATAGAAAAAAGTGGGAGAGGGTAAACCAAGGCCACAAGGAAATCTGATACTTGATTATACTAATAAAAATTAATTAACGGCAGCCCAGGCTCAGGGGACACTGGGAAGAGGAGGTATAGAGGGCAGAGAGACGGTACAGGCTGTCTTCTGAAATTACCTGACCTACATGAACTCACAACAGCTCAGATCATCTGCACAAGACCTGACAAGATCAAACCAGATGAAATTCTGGTGTAGATGGGGTAGGTGATCTCCCCATCCCTTACTGAGGTGCTACTGGCAGTTGATAACTGCAGTGGGGACAGGAGTATTTATTCTTGTTTAAAGATGTGGTCACTAGTAGTATTCCTATGTTCCAATGGATGCTCCCACACCCTACACATATGGGTGCCATTAACAACTGTTCTTAGTGGGTTATAAAAACAGTAACCAAAACAGTCTAGGTGTGGTATGGTACATACCTTTCATTTTAGGACTTTAGAAATAGGCAAATCTCTGTGAGTCTGAGGCTACTCTTGTCTATATAATAAATTTTAGGTTAGTCAAGACTACACAGTGAGACCCTATCTGGAAAAACAAGTTGACTGGGCATGATGATATACACCTTTAATCCCAGCACTTAGGAGGTAGAGGCAGGCAAGAACTCTGAGCTCAAGGCCAGCCTGGACAGAGCTAGTTCCATGACAGGCAGGGCTACACTCACACTCTGTGCTACTCCTTCTGATTCAAGGGCAGGTGTACGTCAATAAACTCTTCAAAGACTAGACTTGTGACTTCAACCCTTTCTGAAAGACTAAACACTTGACCAAGAACTTATGTGACCCTTACAGAGCAGTAAACCTTGAAATGGTTATGGGTAACTATCAGGAATACAAGAGATATTTAATGTTACGTTACTTTGCAGTATGTTAACTTAAACCTAATTCCAGGAAAGCTAAACTAATTTGTGTTTGATAATAGTTACTCCTTAAGATTTCCTAATTATTTGGAAGGTCGAAGCATTATTTTGGTGAGCAGGCAGTGCAGGCCTGTAAGCCCAGATTCTCGGGAGGTCATAAATTCAAGGTCTCTCTGGGCTAGAGTGGATTCAAGGCTAGCCTGGGTAATTTATCAAGGCCTTTTGTCAAAATAAAAGCATATTTGTTTTAAAAATTGAAAAGGGATGGGGGTGTAGCTCAGTTCTAGAGCACTTGCCTAGCATTTGTGGGAATCTAGGCTTAATTCCTGGTACTGAGAAAAAAATAAAAGAATTATCAAAAATTTTACCCCTAGACAGGGTCTTATTATGTATGTAGCTCTGGCTGTCCTGGAACTAGCAATGTAGATAGTAACTTATACAGGTCCTCTGCCTCTGCCCCTGCCTCCCAGGTGCTGGGAATCAAGGTGTGAGCCCCCACACCCACTAAGAGTTATCTCAGTGAGAAACAGGACAGTTGCTATTCAGACTTTTCAAAGGCACCTAGGCACTCTCCGGAGGTGAAAATAACAAACAGGAAGGAACAACAACAAAGGAATGCTCACTCAACTGGAGCTCAGTGACACTTGAATGAGGTTCTTGTGAACTCTGGCTGTAATTGCCTGCCTTGGAATATATAAAATTAGGCATTAACTGAGTTGTTCTTTATAGTGAAAGAAATAACTGAGTGCACAAAACCACCTTAATGGAAGAGCATTTAACTAGCATGGGGATTCGTACTTATGAGAACTCTGTATCTGTCCTCATCAGTTTCATGCCCCAGAGAGAACCTGATTATTTACAGTCCCACCTGTGTGCTCCACAGTGCTGTGCCACCACACATCTCTACATGGCAGGACTGAGGAGAAACGTACTTCACTACTGCTATTTCTGAGTGCACTCTGTTAACGTAGGTGATTGAAAATATTTAATCATAAATCTATTCAATATAATCCAAAGATGGACTTTGCTGAAATTTAGCTCTTTTAGAATGTTTACATCCATTCTTATTGGTATCAACTATTTACCTGTGTAAATTAACGTCTGGTTTTATGGAGGAATCTTGTCTCTCTGAAGCTTAAATTACACTGTAGTGTAATAACAGTGAGAGGGCTGGACTAGCTCTATAAGTCCTTTGTCCTGTGGACACAGCACACATTCATATCAAGCCTCCTTGTGACACACCATGACGCTGGTTCCTTAGGGACTCTCCCAGAAAGATCCACAGAATATGGAGAAATGGCCATGTCCCCCTCCAGAAAACCCTGCAAATTACTCTGACATCAAATGCCATGAGCTCTGGTCTGGAGCCTAAGTGTCAGATCACAGAAAAGCTGTTAGGAGCTTAGAGCAGTGGTAAATCAGCTTCTGTGCTTTCACCTGGAGTGACGAGCCTGGAACCTGCACATGCGTCCAAGCTCCAGAGACACTGACCTAGAAGATTCTTCTGAAAAAAAGTACTGACAAAAATGTATTATATAATCTTATGCAAAAAATGCTTAAAATCTTACATTTATCTTTGTTTTGTAAAATAAAGTTGTTAAAAAGAAAAAGAAAAAAAAAAGATTCTTCTGTCTTTAGTATCTCAAAACCTCATGATTCTCAAAAGGCAAGTAACAGGAATATAATATAATAAATAATATAATATGTAATATTATATAAATATACAATAAATAAGATATAGTATACATAATATGTATTATGTATATCACCAAAAAGCAGAATGAATGAGATTAAGTAGAGAAGAAATAACTAAATAGTGGGGAAAAAACAAACTCAGAACTTAAGAAAAATCAATGAAACTCAAAACTGAATCTTTGGTAAAGATCAACAATATTAAAGCCAGAAATACTGGCTTTAATCACATGCCTGTAATCCTAGTACCCAGGACCCTGAGACAAGAAAATCAGGAATCTGAGGTCAGCCTGGGCTATCTGGCAATTTCCTAACTTAAATGTCATGTGACAAGCTGCCTCACACTCTAGGTGTCACACTTTCCCTGCCCTGACAAGCTCTGTCCCTTATTACACTGTAACCCCAACTAATACTTCTTCTTCTAGAACAGCAATAAGAAGAAACACTGACAAACACTCATCCATTGACCAGCGCAAGAGTCAAATGACTGAAACCAAAAAACAAAACGAAACAAAACAAAACAAAACAAGAACAAACCACTGGGCTCACTGACCTTATAGAAACAAAAGAAATTGTAAAGGAAAAAATGTACGCTGATATGTTAGATTACAGGTGAGGCAGGTGACTTGCTGGAAAAATACAACTATCCAAACTACCAAACACAGAGCCTGAGCAGACATGTAACAACCAAAGAACTGAATTAGTAATACAGCAAAAACAAAATCCCACTGAGAAGACCAGAAACAAGTGACCTCCTTGTTGAAGTTTAGTCAATCATTTAAAGAACTAACATGTATCCTTCACAATCTATTCCACAAACAGAAGATGGACCTTCCAGCCTGCCATGCCAGTATTCCTGAAACAAAAAAGGAAAGGCAGACCTGCACTATAATGTTCCATATGGATGCACATGCATCCAAATTAATAAAAACTGTGATTTCAACAGATGCGGACAGAGCAGCCTATGTCCAGCAACCTTTACTTTTTTATGTAACAAACTGGGAAGAGAAGGGGAACTCTGTGGCCTGGTAAAAGGCTACGAGGAAAAACTCCTAATATACCACCAAAGGGGAAGACCGACGGCCTCTACAGACCGTGGACAAGACACACACGGCCATTTCTAAATAATACTATAGGAGAGCTTACCTAGGACAATTACCAAACCAAACCAAACCAAACGAAACCAAACCAAAAGGCATCTAGATTAGAAGGAAGAGGTAAATGTTTTCAGAGAATATGGTATTAAAGATTTAAAGTATCCCAAAAAATACAAAGAAGAAGTATTAACTAGCAAGTATTAGCAAGTATAACTGGCAAGACTGCAGTTACGAGATCAATACAGGACTTTTTTTTTTTGTGATATTGTTTTCTGCAAGTCACAGTGATCTAAAATTATCAAATGGAAAATTCCAGAAACAAACGACCAATAGGACTTAAACTGCGTGCCTTTCTATGCAATATAATGTAAGCATATTCCTTTTCTTGCCCACAATGGAAACTGAATCACCCCTTCTGCAGGCATCCCCATGCCACATAAGCTACATGTCTGTCAGTCACTCAGAAGCTGCCTTCGATGTAGACTCACAGCGTGTCTATTACTTATTAATGGCCATTAGCTACAGTGATAATGCTAGAAATTCAGACGTGAGACAGTCTACTGTAAAGTGCTTTTGTCAAGTGAGAATGTCAACATTCTTAGTTTTATAAGGAAAAAAAAAACTATGCTGTGTGTGCACTTCAGTATCATAAAGTAATGAGGTCATGTCAACATAATCTTTACTAAACTGTATTATTATAATTGTTATTTGTTATTAGTTATTGTTAATCTCTCATTCTGCTTAATAAGTGAATGTTTTCCTTCAGAAGTATATAGGAAAGAAAATTACACTGCATATAGAGTTTAGTATTGCTACAGTTTCAAGAATCAACTGTATATTTTTGATATCTGGAATATATTTCTTGTAGATGAGAAGGGACCAAACTGGCAATCCACAGCTTAAAATAAAATTTAAAGAGGACTTTACTTACATGGTCCCCAAAAGAAAATACAAATATATCGACAAACGAGGTATAAGCTTTGTGCACTGAGAACAAAATGTGGAACTGAGAGCTTAAAGCATCAAAACAAACAAGCATGCCATGTCAAGGCATTTAAGACAAAATCTAAGACACAACACTCCTTGGCTTAACACAGACCCAAAGCAATCCCTATCAAAATCCCAAATGTCTCATTTATAGAAACTGGCAAGCTTATCCAAAACACCTATGAAAATGCAAGGGAGTAAAAAATAATCTAGAAAAAAGGAAACCAGAGCTGTGGATATCAAGGCTGAGAGGAGCTGTCCTTCACCACAGACATGTAGACTCGTGAAATGAATCTCAGAGTCCAGAAATGATGAGATGTTTGTGATAATGTCGAAGAATTAAAAATCAAAACAAGACAAAACAAAAAACCCAAACCTCTGGGGCTGGAGAGATGTCTCAGTGGTTAAGAGTATATAGTGCTTTTGCAGAGGACCCAGGTTTGATTCCCAGGACCTACAAGTACCTCATACCCACCTACAACTCCAGCACTAACAAACCTGATGCCTTTGGTCTCTACAGACATGTGCATGTGTACACATACATATGCCTACACCCATACATGCGCACTTGAGTGTGCATGCACAAACTTTTATAAACATCTTTAAATTTTTAACTAAAAAAAAACAACAAAATTTAAGAGCTAAAATTAAAAACTCATCATAGAAAACATAGATCCACATTTCTCAAATTTTTGTAACCTTGAGCTAAGCAATGTTTTTAAAGATATGAGACCCAAAGTACATGTAACAAAAGAAATAATAGAAGAGCTATATTCCAATTTATTTGAAAATATTTGTGTTTCAAAGAATTCAATCATGGAAAAAAAAAGATGAATGTATTGGGGCTGGAGAGATGGCTCAGTGGTTAAGAGCACTGACTTCTAGAGGTCCCGAGTTCAAATCTCAACAACCACATGGTAGCTCACAACCATCTATAATGAGATCTGATGCCCTCTTCTGGTGTGTCTGAAGACAGCTACAGTGTATATAAGAAATAAATAAATCTTAAAAAACAAAAACAAAAAAAAAAAAAAAAAAAAAAAAAAGAGGAATGTCTTGATTCTAGCACTCAGGAGGCAGGGCAGTCAGATCTCTGTGAATTCAAGAACAGCATGGCTTATACAGAGTTTCAAGCCAGTCAAAAATACATATAATAAGAGACACTGCTTAAAAACTAAAAACAAAACAAAAAAGAAGGGTGGAAGGGAGTAGGGAAGAAGGAAAGGAAGAAAATAAGGAAGGAAAGAAAAAAGAAAGCACTTGAGAGATGGCTCAGACTTCTGCACCTCAGATATGGCAGCTTACAAGCATCTGTAACTCCAGTTCCGGGGGATCTGATGCTCTCTTCTAGCTTTGTGGGCATTACTACACACACAGTGCACATATATGCTTGCAGACAAAACACATGTATAAACCAGTGATACGTTTCTAAAGGAAGAAAGAAAAGGAAACTAGCTAGCAGTAATCATGGGTTTAAAGATATCACAACCAATCTGTGCATTGCTGGTAGAAATATAAATGTTACAGGTGATTTAAACAAATACATTTCTCAAAAATGCTAAGATATGGGCTGGAAACATGGTTAAGAACCATTAGGCTCATTGGTTAGGAACCCTGACTGCTCTTCCAGGACTTGGGTTAGAGTCCCAGCACCCATATAGTGGCTCCTAACTGCCTTATGATGTCCTCCTCTGGGAATCATGTACACCTGTGGTACAAAGATAGTTTCAGGCAAAATACCAATACTCATATCCATCACACACACATACACACACACACACACACACACACACACACACACACACACACACAGAGAGAGAGAGAGAGAGAGAGAGAGAGAGAGAGAGAGTCAATTAAAAGCTGCTGAATTATCATTCTATCTAGAGTTCTATTTCAAGGCATTTCCCCAATATAAAACAGTATGGACACATTTTGTGTTTTCACAGAAACATTCCTTACAATTAGACCCCAGATGGTAACATGTCAAATACCCACCAACATAATATGGACAAAACATGGAAAGTTTTCTGGCCACACTACTGATGGATCTTGAAAGCGTGTTGAGAGGCTACGAACAGACAGATGGACACACAGCCCAGGATGTGTTTTCATGGAATACCCAGAATAGGCAAATCTACAAAGACAGAAAGGAAGGAGTCTGCGGCCGGCAGGGACAGTGATGTAGAGAGATAGGGAGTGGTTGGTAATGGGGAAGGAAGTTCCTTCTGAGGGAGACGAAAACAGAAGACAGTGGTGACGGCAGCACTCAGCTTTGTGAACACAGTAACAGTCATGCTGTATTGTAAAATGGTAGTCTTTACTAGTGTTTGAATTATATCTCAAAAAAACTATCATTAGAAAAAGCTAGAGAGATTCAAGAGGCAGTGATGTGGAATTTGTCTCATCTTGATGCAGACCCATTGAAATAGACACTACAGATCCAACACTATGAAAAAAAACAGGCTGGATTCAGAAATTGCTGCTAATTTTGACAGCTGTGAAACTCACAAATCTGTAAGTAAAATTTTAAAAAAGTCATAGAAAACCTTGATGTAATCTTACAGCATTGCCCTTTATCTTTTAAATAATAAAGTCTCCTTCAAATGTTCTAAGGAGCACTGTACACACAGGAACACTGCACTATTCACAGCTAAGCACAGGGACTGCTTAGTGACCACCATGGCACACAAAACCCAAATCCGACACTCCTTCTTATGAAGAACAATGGGAAGGTGGTTAGGAAACTGAAAAGAAAAAGAGGAAAGGAAAGAGAAAAGAACGAGCTGAAAGATGCTGGTGTGGCACGCACCTTCTGTATCAGCACGCACTTGCTCCACCAAATCTGTCAAATCCTCCCAAGAGTCTTTGCAAACGGCAAAAAGAAAGGAAAAGAAAGATAAAATGTCATGCAAGCCAAGAAAGGAAAGCGCTATTAAAACCAAGCCTGGGATTCTTTCATTAACACAGACATTAACAGTGAAAAGGGGCTGGGGACACAACCAAGGAGGCAGGGGCATTACAGTGATTACTCAGTGTTTTTCTTCAAGGTTTCCAACTCTGCCGTCTAAGTGTACACCACATTACTCATCCATCACTTCACTAGAGCTGAAAGCAGGGAAATTTGTTTGTTTGTTTATAGAGTCAGGACAAATCTCATAATAAAAACGATTGACTTTAAAATAATAATAATAATAATGATAATAATAAGTCTAAACACAAGTTCTAACTTTTGCTCACACACCAAAGAGAAATGATGCTGTTCTATAGACATGTAAAGTTGGCCATTTAAAAGTCAATGCAGCCGGGTGACCTTCATGAAGAACTAGCTAGCGGGGTGCTGGGCAGTTTCTGCAGGGCACAGTGGACATTTAGATTAAATAATGAAGTCTAAAGGGAATGCAAAGTACAACGTATTACCAAATGAGATCAGAAAAACTTAGGAAAACTACTTCCAGGAATCTCCCCCAACGCCCCCCCCCACTTTCTTCCTTGAGGGATTCCATTTTAATTCACATGTATTTGCATGTCTCTGTGTTTATGTCTCATGTGCTGGTGCCCACAGAAGCCTAAAGAGGGTGTCAGAGTCCTGGAGCTGGAATTACAGGTACCTCAAGTGGATAGCTAGATGTGGGTGCTGGGAGCCAAGACTCTTAGAGCAGTGAATGCTCTTAACCCTGAGCTTTCTCTCCAGTGCCCAGAGACCTTTAAAAACTGTAGCTGTGTACAAGCAAAGACCCTTAGAAAGTGTGTCGTCCAGAAAACAATGCACAGTTCCAACGCTGCCCCTTTAAGTTCATGGTGAACTGGGATGAAGGCACTTTATGTGTGGATATATCTGATGTTGTTCTAGTTATAACCCATGGAGTATATCATGTGCTGCCACTGTACATGGAAGGGCACCACCGTTCATGTAAACGTGCCTTGGATCAGCCATTCACATCACTGTTGGACAGATTCACTCTAGGATCTTGCCAGTCAACAGGATGAACATCTGGTCTTACCTCTTATTCTCCAAAACTATATCTTAGTAAAATGAAATCTCTCCTTAATAAGGCAAAACCATAAAGCTCCTCCAAGACTTGTGCAGATCTGAAATGCAGTGTCCACCAAGCATCTGTCTGGTGTCTCTTTCAGTGGGTAGAACAGTTTCTCCCAGCCTTACCTCCCATCTCTAACAAGACTCATCTCTGTAGCTCAGGCTTGCCTGGAACACCCTCTGTAGCTCAGGCTGGCTTTAAACTCAGGACAATCCTTCTGCCTCAGTTTTTTGAGTGCTGGATTATGGGGTGGGATTTCAGAAAACACCATCATGATCAGTTCTGGATTTTTTCTTTAATGATGTCTGGCAGGAGGTGTCTTCCGGCAGAGGTCAGGAGCTGTCTCAACTCTAACTTCTTACTCAGCCTAGACATCTACTCTACTGCAGAATAGCTAATGGGCCGGGATGTGGTTAGCATGCATTCTACCTGCCCACAAAAGAACAGGTATGCTATTCTTTTATGACCCCAATCCTAAATGTTGTGTAAAGGTTTTGTTTTGGGGATAGGATCTCATACTATGTAGACTATAGATTCATCTGCTTCTGCCTCCCAGTTATGTGATCAAAGGTGTGTGCCACCATATCCAGCCTTATAAAATATTTCAGTTGTACAATATGTTCAAATAATTAAGATAACAATAACAGTATTTAATATATCCCTTCAAGTATAACACCTGTACCTGATTTTTCTAAAGGCATTGCCTTTTTGCCTCAAGCATGTTTTACCTGCTGTGAACAGCTATATTAAGCTATATAACAAGAAATGCACATTTATGCTCTAGAGAGGATAATAAGCTCAATGCCTGTGCTGGTTACTGTTTGTCAACTTGACACAAACTAGAGAAACGTGGAAAGACAGAGCCTCAGTTGAGGAGCTGTCCCGTAAGATTGGCCTTTAGCAGCTGCCTGAGGGCATTACCTTGATTAGAGATGGATGTGGGAGGGTCCAGTCCACTGTGGGAGGTGCTCCTCCTGGGTAGGAGGCCCTGAGTTATGTGTGAAAGCTGGCTGAGCAGGCTAAGGGGAACAAGCCGGTGAGCAGCATTCCTCCGGGGCCTATGTTTCTCTAGGTTCTTGTCAAATACACTGCCTGACCCTCCCCTCCCTCTTGTAGGATACGGCAGGCATTTTCCTACCTGAGCGGGTCCTGGTTAGTATTTTTTACAGCAACTGGAACGACACTGTAAACAGGTCTGGTTTAAAATCATCTGCTATGGGCTGGGGGCGGTGCTGCATGCATTTAATCCCAGCACAGAGACCCCCAGGACAGCCAGGAATACACAGAGAGACCCTGTCTCAAAAAACGAAGAAAACCAAAAACCCAGAAAGAACGTGCTACAGATGCATAACTATGGCAGAGGACTGTGAAAACGAGAGTCTGCCAAGGGGAGGTCCTGACACGTGCTGGCTGCACAGCTTCCGTTCCCATTTCTAAGGCGGACCAGAAGGAAACCCAGCATTCTCATGGCCTGTGGAGTATGTGACTGAGAGCAAACACTTAGATTGCATGGTTAACAATTGATAGAATTTAGTAATCTCATTTTAAAAATGATTGTTATTATATATTACTGTGTGTACATATATGATGTATGTGTAGGGATGGATCCTGAAGTCAGGGATTACTCTTTGAAGTGAATTCTTGCCTTCTGGGAATTGAACTAGGGTTCCAGACCTACCTGGCCATTGCTTTTCCTATTGAGCCATCTTGCCAACCCTATAATATTCTTTTTACTAATTTATTTGTTTGTGTGTGCATGCATATATGTGTATCTGCTCACATGTGAGTGCATGTGTCATGCATGCATACATGTAGGATCAGAGGACAGCTGGTTGGAATCAGGTCTCTCCTGATATGTGGGTCTCCAGCTCAGGCTGCCAGGCTTGGAGACAAGAGTCTTTATTGGAAGAAGCATCTTAATAACAGCTTAAGATACGTATGAACACATACATCATTAAGACAAGAAGTTAATGCTAGAACTGTGTGAGGACCCCAAACTAGGAAGCATAGTGGACTAAACTCTTCTCTTGCCTACTGCTCTTTCATGAGAAAGGAATAGAGCAGGTAGGTACGGGCACTGTGGATAGTTAATCACAGCACTGTAAGCTGTTTGTCCCTAAGCTATACAGTAACACAGCAGCAACAGTGCATGGGTGGATGCAAAAACTTGGCTTTGACATTAAGACCAAGCCCCAGAAGACAAAAACCAGTCCCAAAAGCTATGCTGAATTTCATATGTAAGCTGTGTCATGTGTGGTATGCATATAATAACTTGTAATGTGCAGCTTTTCCTAGTAATGGTAGCGACACCTCTGTCAGAAAGAACTGAGAGCACCCGGAGCAGAGTGCAAGCTGGACACCCCCATGACACATTACATGCACTCATGCAGACACACAAAAAACACAGACAGACAGGCACATACAAACACACACATATGAAATTGATATTTTCTTCAAACACACAAGGGAAGCAGGCATCATGGTACACAAACACGCCTATAAGCACAAGTACTTGGTAGGTGGAAGCAGGAGAACATGGCCAGACACTGTCACAAAACAGAACCAACAAAGCAAAACCAGACCATTGTTAAGGCCCCAATGAACGATTAGCACAGGTCCATCAGTGGAGAGTAAAGCGGGAAGGCTCTGCAAAGAGCCACAGGACTGCCGGAGCACCCACTGGAAGGACAAGAAGCCACTCGGAGACTCAGAACCAATCTACCCACAGCAGCGGTGCCATAGGGGCTCAGCCCCACTCCTAGAGCAATCCTGAACCCTGCTTTTGGGACTGGCATACAAGTAAAAGCTACTAACATTTCCCACCCAAACTACGATTTTACAGAACTCCAGAGGCTAAACTTACCTAGGAGGGTGACCTGCCACACTGCTCTCCCCGCAGAACAGGAAATGAACTTTGTCCAGAGCACTTTGCCCCTGGCCTTCTTGCCTGGAGCTCACAAAGACTGCCTTGTGCACACATAATCACTACTCTGAGAACCTGACAATATAAATCTAAGACAAACTGCCACTGAGGATGATTGCAAAAGATTTGCATGTGTGCGTGTATGGGTATGCAGGACAGAGGGCGACGTCCTCTAGTCTTTTCTTGCCTCCGTCTTTTCTGAGACACTGACTCTCCCTGAACTAAGAGCTCCATCCATCCATCCTCCCATCTTGGCTCTGCCAGTCACACCCAGATTGAACACAAATTCTAGAGACACAAACTGGTTCTAGGCTCAAAACATAAGCACGTCATCCACTGAACCATCTTCCAGCCCCCAGGCTTTATTTTCTGACCACTCAACCGCTCAGGAAGGCAGCAGATGCAGGATGGGGCTCCTCCTATAACCGCAGCACCTGGCTGGAAGAGAAAGAAGGAGCAGCTTTGTTGGTGCCACCGCCTCGTCCCTACTGCCCCCCGAGTTAACACTGTGATGAATGCATCTTGGTGTGCACATCCTGGTCACTGTGACATTTAACAAAATGTAGAAAAAATATCGGAAGTTTGAGGATGGAGAGATGTCATGGGTTCAGGTACCCCCCCCCCCCCCGTAGCCACATGGTGGCCTACAACTGTCTATAATCCTGGTTCTAGGGGATCCGATGTGCTCCAGCCTCTTTGTACACTGTAGCCAGACATATATGCAGGCAAAACACTTGCATGCATAAAATAAGAATTAGAACGAGATCTGAAAATGGATGGAGAGTGAAGCTTCTGCTTTCAGTCTCTGCTTGTGCTCACATGACTCCTCCCCAGGAAGTCCTGGGCACAGTGTCATGACTGGATGAATGAGTGCCCAAGTTCTCACAAGATTCTGTGGGGGAAGAGTCACTTTCCGGAGCCTAGAGAGATGACTGAGAGGTGAAGAGCAGGTATTGCTCTTGCAGAGGAACTGAGTTCTGTCCCCACGCCCCATGTAAGGCGGCTTCATCTCCAGCTACAGATCTGACACCCTCTTCTGAACTCGAAGAGCAACTGCACTCACATACATACACACCCAGAGATGTATTTATTTAAATATAATTTAAAAATAATTTTAAAAAGGGATTTGTGAGCCAAAGGGGTCAAAGATGCCATAATGAAACATATAGAATCAACTAACCTGGGCCCTAGGGGCTCAGACTGAACGGCCAACCCTAGAGCAATGCATGGGGCCCAACCTGGGCCATCTGTACAGAAGTTACAGTTGTGCAGCTGGGTCTGCATGTGGTCCCCTGAAGACGGGCTGTCTCTGACTACACTGCCTGCCTTTGGATCCCTTCTCCGAAGATGAAGATGCGTTTTACTGCAACCTGACATGCCGAGGATGGTTGATATCCACGGGAGGTTTTCCCTTTTCTGAGGGGAGGGGAGGGGAGAGGGAAGGCCTGGGAGGAGAGGAGGGGAACTATGATCAGGATGTAAGATGAATAATTTAATTAATAAAAAGCAGAAAGTGGGAAAAAGTGATCTCTGGCTTGGAAGCCAACACCGTTTGCTGATTAGGTGCAGGTGTGAAGAAGTAGAAAGTACAGAAATCACTTGTGGTTTCACTACCCAGAGATAATCAATTTTCCAATTTTCTTTTGCATGTTCACGTGTGTCTTTGAATTAAAGTCTGTGGTGCTGGCACACAGGTGCCTACGTCACGTATGTTAGGTCTTTCAATGTCAGTGTGGAAGTCACCGGTGGGCAACTACACCCAGGTTTCTTGCTATTTCTTAAGAATGTTTAAGTAAAAACATTTTTAGAACTAGTATTTAAACCTATAAATTTCTAATTCTGAAATGTGCCTTCATGTTCTTCCAGCCTGAGATATTTTTGCTTGTGACTTCTTTGATTAATGAATCCTTAAAAGTCTGCAATTTTAGTTTCCAAATGTGTAATTTTTCATATTTATCTGGTGATTATAAATTTAATCATTTTTATCAGAAACCAGAACATATTCATATTATTTTAAGATTTTACTGTTCACTGATACTTTGTGATAAGTTAAAACAAAAGGCTCCCAAAAGATACTCATGTCTTATTGTCAGGAAATTATAAATACTGCTGTTTTATCTGGAAGTAGTTTCTACTACACTACATTGTCTTCTGAAGTTCTGCTAGCACAAGGCAGAATACTGTAATATACATATAATATAAAATTTTTGCCTGGGGGCTGAGAAGATGGCACAGTGATTCAGAGTACTTGCTGTTCTTGCAGAGGACCCAGGTCTGGTTCCCAGCAGTCACATGGCTTCTCACAGCTACTCAAAACTCTAGCCCCCAGAGATCTGACAGTCTTTTGCCCTCCATGAGCTTCTGCACACATACAGTGCACATAAAGTTACCCAGGTTCCCATACAAACACATAAATACATAAATAAATCTTTAAAATATTCTTTGCCTATATTGATGATTATTTTCTTAAGGTACAGTCTGGTATGGTTGCTGAACTATTTTCATAGGCCTTTGATTTACACTGATAAAGTAATTTTCAAAAAGGCTGCTGTTCCTGGGCTGGAAAGACAACTCAGCAAATGAAGGCATTTGCTTAGCCTGGAGAACTGAGACTTGAGTTGGATTTCAGAACCCACATAAAGGTGGGAAAAGAAAAGTAACTCACACACCATCTCCTACAGGATAAACACACACACACACACACACACACACACACACACACACAAATAATTTTAAAAAGCTGTTTCAACATATGCTTCTGGCAGAGCCCATGTCTTCCATCAGGACTGAATGCCTAGCAGCTCTATAGTAAACCACATTCCAATAGGGTAGGTTAAAGTAGACACGAGCTAAATTGTTTTAAAGTAAGAAACAAGCAGAGGAAAGGTATTCTAGTAATATTTTCTCATAAGTGTAGTGGGGCTGAGGGGATGGCTCACTGGCTGTTCTTATAGAGGATCTAGTTCAGTTCACAACAACTTATACTGACAGTCCTAGAGGATCTGATGTCTCCTGACCTCCTATAAAACACACACTGGGATATGTACTGTTTTCATTGAAAC
Source organism: Micromys minutus (assembly GCF_963924665.1). Classification (NCBI taxonomy): domain Eukaryota; kingdom Metazoa; phylum Chordata; class Mammalia; order Rodentia; family Muridae; genus Micromys; species Micromys minutus. The sequence goes on along the minus strand of NC_137969.1, from coordinate 141,971,628 downwards.
ATGTGATTCTCCGGTAAGATGGGGCTATGCTCACGTCTAGGGAGAATTAGGAGCATAAGCAACTAACATCACCGTGCAGTGGCACACACCTTTAACCCCAGCACTGGGGGGTTGGGTGGAGGAAGGATGGGAGAGGCAGGAAGATCTCTCTGAGTTTGAGGCCAGCCTGGTCTATAGAGTGAGTTTCAGGATAGCCAAGGCTACACAGAGACCCTGTTTTGAAAAGAAGAAGAAGGAAGAAGTACTTAATGTCAATGGTGAGATCTTGGCACCTGTCCGCTATTCCCTGGATGACAAACCCTTCTCTGTCACCTTGAGAAGATCAGCCCATAGTATATTTCCACTGGCATAAACACCTATTCCAAGCCTGCATCTATTCTATCTTCTGGGAAATGTCATCAGTGCTGTCTGCCTTTGAAACCCACGTAACTGTTTCTAAGAAAACGGATGTCCTTTAGACAAGCCACAGCTCACACTTGCTTCCCAGGAGCCTCTAATATCTTCAATGCACCTCCATCTCACTGTGAACATGAGGTCTGGGAGAGTAAGGTGACGTTTAGCCCCAAGTACTAAGCTTTGCCTCAAGGGATGCCCAGTACTAGTGACAAACTAACAGACAAAAACATACACTCCTGGTCTGAAGTCATACAGCCACAGGTTATTTCCTACAGCCTCTCGCCATTAGCCAGTACAGATGTTACGCATCTGGCCAGCAAGGCCAAGGTACCTGTTGGAGAGTGCCTGCTGGGGCCCTGATTCTGCAGGGTCAGCCTCTGCATGTGCCATCACACAGCTCTGAACATCAACCCTGTCAAAGGAACATAGGCTCATTTCTCAACGTGTCCTGAAGATGTAATTCTGCCTGAGCCATCCAGGGCTGCACAGTGAGATGCTGCCTCAAAACATGTAAGTAAATAATAATAATAATATTATTATTACTTGCAAGTGAATAAATATGTAAGTGAATTAATAATAATAATAATAATAATGAAGAATCCCATCATAGTATGTTTCTTCTATCTGTATTTGAGCAGGGTGTTTTAATCAACAACCATGCAATCCTAGTACTCAGGAGGCTGAGCCTCCTGCTGTTGGTCTCCCACTGCTGGGACTCTGTGTCTGTGCCTCCAAACCCTCCCTGTGTGGGTGCTGGCATCTGCGCCCAGGCCCTCACACTTGTGCTGCAAGCATTAACCCACTGAGCAATCTCTGCAGCTCTAAACAGAGACATTTAAAAATTTTTCTTAAACCACACAAATATCCCAAAATGATACAGGAGGGTACGAATAAGGAAGGAAAGGACCATGAGCTTAAATTCAGAGATTTCACTTACATCACATACCTATCCAAAACCAACATCTTACAAAGTAAAGGCAATAAATCTAAACATATTTTCTCACTTAAAATAGAACACCACTTCAGACTTCTGACCTAAAATTAATTTAATCTCGTAACAGATAAAACACAAAGGCTCAGGACTTCCTGTAAAGATTCTCTCTCGACACCAAAGGATTTGTAAACATACGTTGGCAGCTAGGTAACCAATGACAATCGGGTAAGCTGGTAAAAACTGGGCTCACAGCCACAGCCAGGGTGTTGTTAACACTTGGAAAAACAATGTTTCTGGTCTTCCCTGTGTTCCACTTACTGGAGTTTCTGAAACCAACTTTGTTTCTTGTTTGTCTGACTCTTGAGCAAGAACACAAACTTGTTTCAAGAAAGCTCCTCCAAGACACCCGGATGCAAAGGAGCTTCTTCTATCTCAGGAAGGACACAGTCTCTAAATTACTGTAATCATGCATTCAAAGTTTTTTGCTTCTGTTCCTGAGAAGACCATAGCACTTTCATGGAGGGGCGAGGAAGCCCTGAGTCAGCGTTTGACTTGGGCCCAGCTCAGGACAGGGAAGGCCTTTGTCTGTAAGTACAGTGTTTATAAATGATTGACTAGCAACTGCAGCTCCCTCCTCCTGGCTGTTTACAGCCTGGCTGCTCATCTGCAGACACCTTCCCTCTCCCAGAGACGGCTAACTCTCCTCTGCTGCACACAACACAGGCAGAGGTTCCAGCGGCTGCAGTAGTTGCTGCCACTTGGTTAGAGCAACCTCCTTGTGTGTACGTGTGTCTGTGCCTGTCCGTCTTTCATTCCCCTCATGGCCCTGGTCAGGTTTCCGGATCCACAGCATGATAGTTTTAAAAGTCCTTTACTTTGAACTTTGTAAAATGTAATTTGTTTTTGTGCTCACTGGAGTTTGGGCTGCATGTATGTCTGTGAGGGTGTCAGAAACACTGGACCTGGAGTCACAGACAGGCATGAGAGCCATGTGGGTGCCGGGAATTGAACTGGGGACCTCTGGAAGCGCATCCAGAACTCTTAACTACCGAGTCATCTCTCCAGTCTTAATTTTTAACTTTTACTATGCTTCTAGAAATGTAAAAAAAAAAAATCAATCAATCAATCAATCAATCAATCAATCAATCAAAGACCATTCCTGACAGTTAAGTTCAATGGCAGTGTGGTATGGTTTTAAATCAGCACAATTCTACAATCAAGACCCTTGAGAGGTGGAGGCAGGAGGATCATAATTGGCAGTCACCTTGAGCCCTGGTTCTGTGGGGCTGGCTGGAAGGTTAAACAGGTGACATGACAATGCTCCCTTTGTCGGCCACAGTCTTTGTCTTACTCTTGCATTCTTTAAGGTAAACACCTGGGGTCCTCATCCCCAGTCCCAGAGGCTGCTCAGTCATCAGGGCAGCTCTACTACTTCTCAGGTGCCTCTTCCTTCCCTGGGCGTATCCTTCTTACTTTAGACTGCAAGTGTTATCTTCCACCTGGACCATTTCCACAGTCACGGCTAGAGTCCCTGGGGAGCTTTTATCTTCCTGATCCACCCACAGTGCTGCTCCTCTGTATTAAGTTCATTTTATCCCTAGGTTTAAAGGCCCAGCAGCTTTCTCTGGGTGAAGCCCAGGTGCTTTTCCAGTCCCCACCCTGCTGAGCCACACTGTCCAGCAGGCTCCTTATCACCTGCTCTTCCCTGGCAAGGGACAGCTCAGAAGGTACCATTTGTGAAGTGAAGCTCCACATCCATGTGGTGATCCCCTAGCTCTGTCGCAAGCCCTCTCCTGTGCAGAAGCACTCCCTGGCCCTCCCCTCTCCGCTCTCATGGACTCGGTCCTCTGCTCCGACCACTAAAAGCGGCTAGTTTTAAAGGAAAGCACACATAAGATGAGGGAGCATACTGAATGCCAACAAGCACAGGGAGGGAATCCAAGTGTCTGTCCACTAAGCACAGGGAAGACCTTTCCACATGGCAGCCTCCCGGGAAATATAGAACTGTTTCAGGAAATAAGCCTTGGAGAACACATCATCTCCAGAGAGCAATTCTGCCCATTTTTCTTTGTGAAACTGAAGGGTCTCTAGGATTTGAATGCTTAGACCTTTTCTGTATAACTCAACTAGGACACAGTCTAGGCATCACAAGCTCCAGTTTCTTAGTTACTCATATAACCACTGACCGCACAGTTAAATCTAATAGGTGTCAAGGGTTTTAGAATTAAAGCAGACATTTCTTGGATCGAAATGGCTGTTTAGACACAGTCTGTGGAACAAGGAAACAAACCTCCTGGTTTTCTAGAATATCACATTCCGTTTCCCTGGCCTTGTACTTTAAAAACAAATTTCATGTGAGACAACTGTTTCTCTCACCTGATTTAATGCAAAATGCCCACCATACTGTTAGGACTTCTGAGCTCCAGGGGCGTGCCGTTAACAGTGCACCTCCCATGCTGTCCTCCCTAACTACCATGTTCATGTCTACAGCAGCCCATTTCTCAGTGAAGATTCAAACGGTATTATTACACACGTTTACACGTACCTACAGCAAACCTGTGCTCACCACACAACTGTTATGCAGGAGGCAAGCATATATGCAAAGTACTGAAAGTATTAAAGATTATCTTTGGGAAACTTGACCTTATAACTAAGGTCGTATTTCACAGTACACCTTCCAAAATGAATGGGGATTTGCTTTCAAACAAAGCATGCCAAGGGCACTAGCTAAAAAGCTTCTTGGTAGCCCTTTCAGACTGCACTCTTCTTCCCCAGAGACTGCTAAAGCTTTGGAGGCTGTGTAAACAGCAGTGGCCCTGTCCAGACTTTCAGCTGATGGCTTCCGACCCTTGTGCACACCGTGAAACACAGCTAACAACCGACAGAATCAGGGACAGATGCCAAACAGCCTTAAAACTAGTAAAGCTCTGCTCAGAAGAAATATACAAATGCCTGCTTTTGTCTGGGGACTGTAACGCTCTCTAAAACCTTCTCAGGGCTAACTCTGACTGGGAAGGAGAACACTGAGTAAATCTGAGTCATGACAGGATTGCACGCAAGGTCGTGCACGGCATGGAGCCACTTCTCCTAACTCCAACCTGATGTACAATCCACTTGTCCTGCAGATATGCCGAAGTTCCAGGCAGATGTTCATAAAGGACTTCTTGCAGGCTCGTGTTTTTATCTTTGTTGTCTGAAGGAGAATAAACTGCTGAGAAGCCATCATATTTGCATCTTGGCAATAAGGAATTTAAGGAGTATAAGCTAAAAACGTCTTACAGCTTAGGAATTGTTAGAAAAAGTCAAGAGATCACAGATTCCTTGCAACTGTAAACACAAGCATCTAAGCATCTGTGCATCTATCGTACATATTTACAGAGACAGTGGAGTGACCGTTTGCTTAACCTCTATAAGACATGCGCTCTTCAGAGCTCATATTCCTGGAGCACTGAATTGAAAATCGCTTTTCCACTTAATGCTATTTAAAAAGACTAACTTTTTCAAATATTTTCTGGGTGCCATGCTTGTTTACCAATGCCCCATTGACAGGACACTCCTCTATCTTCTCCACTGTGTGTGTTATACCCCATAACAGTTGTGTTTTCCTAATTTACTCTTAGGAAAGCACTGTGATTTCTATAGCAGTTTAAAGTAGGAACACAACTGACAGCTCTTTCCCTGTCTGTCAGGAACCAACACTGAGATGACCTCAGACCTTCCCTTTGAAGGGCTTTGAGACAAAGAACTGTCACAGAACAGAAGCATCTCGAAAGGAGGCCAGGCCATAGGGTAGGGAAAACTCTTTTCCCTAGGAAGCAGACAAGGGGTGGGGGTACCCGGAAGCTGAGCAATAGACAACAATAAAAACCAAGAGGGTCTTTCCACCTCTGACCCTCCCAGTCCCTGTAACAATGAGGGCGCTGCTGAGACTAGGCACTAGCGCTGGGATCTGACCGTACCTTCATGGGTGGGCTCGGGGTCAGGTGTAAGGGAGATGTCATCCAGCTCTCGGAGGCAGAGCCATTCTCCGTCCATAGACACTCGGAATTTGCAAAGGTAGATGGTCTCCATGGCAGCCTGTGTGATCTTGTCAGTGGTGGGGGTTGGCATATCAGTCGGAGGCGTCAGGGCAGACATGATGAGTCAGCTGTGACCACAACACACACACACACACACACACACACACAAATAAATAAATAAGACCTCTGCACCAAAAAAAAAAAAAAAAAAAAAAAAAAAAAAAAAAAAAAAAAAAATCTCAAATCCCAAGCTTTTAAATAAAGCTTTCAGAAAATGGTATGGGAGAGATTAAAAAAAGAAGAAAAAAAACAAAAACAAAAACAAAGAAAGACAACAACAAAAATACCTTCTAGAACAAACTGCTGAAAACAAACAATTCTATCTCTCTTTTCTTAATAGCAATTCCTAATGGTTAGCAAGATCAGTCGGTGCCGTCCTCTACCAGCGTGCTCTCCTTTTATCTTCCTTTTCCTTTATTCCAGCCAGGCTATCTATAGGCTTAAATCCTACACACCCAAATGCTGCCTTAGCTGGCTTTCAAAAATTGGTCTTGGCATGAATAAGTGAAAAAAATCCTCCTTCTTTGTGCAGAAAGAATACAAATAAATAAATAAATAAAGCTATATTTTCAATTTATCTTAAAAATTTTTTGACCAGCAGAAATCACTAAAGGATCTGCTCAGATGAGCCGGGTGCTGAGTTCTAACAGGATTGGCTGTGCGCAGTAAGCAGGGTGTTGACCAAAATGGCTGACTAATGAACTGAACTGAAAATCCAGGCTCATGTGACCAGCTGCTCTGAGCACTGGGCAAGCAATTCCCAGGATGCTTTATAGATGCTGCTGATGCAGGGGGAGCAATTAGGCTGCTCTGTCTCATCCTGCACAACCCACTTTCAGACTGTGCTAGTCAAACACAAACTCATGAGCAGACCTAACACAATGCACAGATCCTCATCAATTTGCTACACTCTGGGATAGAGGGCGGAATAATGGGTAATACTGTGGAACAAAAAGCAGTTAGTCCTTTACTAAGCACACACGTCACCTCTATGATTGTACAGTCAGCTATTGAAATTTACTATGCAGAAGACAACATTTTAAGAAAAGCTGAAAAAAAAGCTGCAGTAGTCTTTTAGGCAATTATAGTTTGGGCTTTCAAAATAGGAAGGACTAACCTTTTAAGATAGGACAGGAAAAAACAAACATATAAACACCACCGTAAACTATCATGAATTCCTCCCTGATCAATGGCAATGCCTTCCCTTCTGATACTGATATATTCATCAGGCTTCTGCCTCAACACAAAATATATTTCTCTAAAGAGAAGTTCAAAGAAAACACGTTGCATTAAAAAAAAAAAAAAAACAAAAAAAAAACTCAACTCTTTCTATCCTGGAATATCCTGAAGACACTTCATTAAATTCTCTTAACCAATATGTGTGCACAAGTGTGCAATCCACTGTGATGTTATTTATGCCCCCCCCACACAATGCCAGGAAGTAGCTCTCTTCCATGGCAAGAAAACTAGTTTTGAAATATTTAGTGCCCAAAAGAGATTGGTTTTTGTTTTGTTTTGCTCCTATTTAAGGCTTTCAGTTTAAAGAACAAATACACCTCTTCATGGAATTGAACCCAGACAGCTGTCAGTCAGGGCTATGGAGAGCGAGCGAGCGAGCACTTGCCCATTCAGGGACTCAGCTACACAGCAAGTTTGAGGCCACCAGTCCATCCTAGGCTAACATGAGACCTTACCTTAAAAGGAGTAATGGGTGGCGGCAAGGGGGAGCAGAAAGGCTCCAGGTCAACCACAGAGTTGAAAATCAGAGCACATACATAAATACAATTGAATGTTTTAGATCCAGGGTCCAATACAGTCTCCCATTATTCGCAGGGAATACATTCCACGTTTTCTGGTAGATCTCTGAAACCAAGGATAGTTGTTTCACACTGTGCAGAGTTAAATGTATATACATTAAACGTGGTAAGAGGGCTGGAGAGATGGCTAAGTGGCTAAGAGCACTGACTGCTCTTCCAGAGGTCCTGAGTTCAAATCCCAGCAACCACATGGTGGCTCACAACCCTCTAATGAGATTTGATACCCTCTTCTAGTGTCTGAAGACAGCTACAGTGTACTTATATATAATAAATAAATCTTAAAAAAAAAAAGCATGGTAAGAGATCAGTAACTGCTGGGTGTGCCTTTAATTCCAGGCAGACAGGTGGCTCCCTAACTTCGAGGTCAGCCTGATCTACAGAGCAAAGTTCCATGACAATCAGGGTTACACAGAAAACGCCAGTCTCAAAATACAAACAACAAAGAGATCAATGACTAATTATAAAATAGAATCATTGTAATATATCATAATAAGGGTTAAATGAATATGGCCTATTGCAAAATAACATTTTTCCCCTTTTCCTTTGAGACAGGGCCTTTTGTATTATGTAGCACAGGCTGGCCTTGAACTTCTTACTTAGCTGATGACTTTAAACTTCCTCTTGCCCACACCTCCCAGGTGATAAAATGCTAGGCTTTGCCACTACACCTGGTTTACAAAGTACTGGCATCAAGACCAGACTATGCATGCTAGGAAAGCATTCTCCAAAATGAACTACATCCCCAGACCCGCAAACATCTTATGCTGTAGAGCTGAGTCAGCCAGGAAGGTGCTTGTCTTGGGAGCAAAGGACCTGGATTTAGTCCCCAGGGCCCAAGTAAAGCAGCTGGGCCTGGGCGTAGCAGTAGGGAGACAGAGACAAGCCAGCTCCTGGGGCTTGCTGCCAGTCAGTTTAGCTTAACTGGTGAACTCCAGGCCTATGAGAAACTGTCTCAAAAAAAAAACCAAGGTGGGCTACTCCATGAAACAACATCTTCTGTGGCTCTCACATGCTCAAGTGTACTGCACACACGTACACACCTTATGTCCCTGAGCTTATGTCCCAGTGACAGGAGATGACAGTGCCCACTGAGGTGGATCACGGAGGCATTGTGACATCATGTTAGATGACAGCACAATGAGCTTCACAATGGCTGGTAATGGGAGGTAAGCATCTGCAGTACGGATCCTACTCAGAGGTCCAGACCCTGAGCTCAGGGGCAGAAAGCTTCACAACACTGTTTAGGATGCTGTACAGTTTAAAAGCAATGTATACCTTATTTCTGGAATTTTCAACTTAATGTTTTCAGACTACATCTGACCCCAGATAAGTGAACCCCAAGTGAGAAATCATGGCTAAGGGACAAATACTGAACCTCAGCGCTGACTGGTCACAAACACAGCATGCTATCTTTTCATGAGCCTTTACTAAGCCCAAGAGGAGATCAGGACAGGTGGTAACACGCCTGTTACACGCCTGTACAGTAGAAAGGCTTAGACTTAGAGCAAGAGGATTGGCTAAGATCCCTTCCGGTCCCTCTCTGAAGCCCATTCTGTTCTGCTAGAGGGCATAAAGAGGGAGCCCAATGCAGCTACAATTTTTGCTAGAGTCAGAAAACCCCTCTCCCTGCTTTATCTATTGTCTGTGGCAGGCAGTTGGGTAAGAGCACCCTTACCATCAGCATGAGTGGCACCCACCCATCAGATAAACACTCGGATCAGACGATCAGATAGACAGTACCAAGTCATCATAATTGCTTATTGTTCAGAAGCAATGCGATTAAGTTAGTAAAACGCCTCTAAATATTTCAAGAGAATTCTCTATATTTGCAAACACATTAGCTTTACATAAAAAGAAAACATTAAGCCATCCATAAAACACACAAATCCTGATTTTCAAATGGATTTAGAACATTGGATTTAGAACAATGGATTGCCTCTATTGGTTCAAGGTACTAAGTTCATTCTCCATCATCAAAAAAAGAAAAAAGAAAAAAGAAAGAAAAATTACCTTATTCTCACGTATACACTAATTACAAACTGCACTAACTACTGTTTCTCATTTGAACCTGTCAGTGAGCACACACTTGCAGATGCTGAGGAGAAGGGCTGAGCAGGTGGATCCCCAAACACTACAGACTGCTCTTCCTGCTCACACAGCCGGGATTTTCTACACTGGGTGACTCCAAGCAAACATGATGTACATCTCAGTTGGAAGTTACATTTCTCTTAAAGTAGACTGTGGCTCACACTCAGATGTGGCTGTCATAAGACAGATACTGACTTGTTAGGGCTAATGCCCCTGTTGTGCAGTATGGAAAAATTATTCAACGAGTGACATCACTCACCGAATTCTTGTTTTCTGTTACGGACTTAACAAATGCCACAGGGAGCTGTCCTAAGTGTCCTGCCAAGCAGACATTGGTATGTCCTCATACACACAAGGCCAGGGGGCCGATCTGCTCCCCCCGCCCAGTTCTGTCTAGATGGCCCCACTGGAAGCTGTTTTCTTTGACACTCTTCAACTTCGGTACTCAAGTATGGCCCTTGGAAAGATCCTCAGTATGAGCTTCAAGTCCCATATCTGAAGAGACTTTTTAAAAATCAGGCTTTTCAGTTCACACCCTAAAGTCTCCCAAACCATTTCTTTTACCTGGATACGACAGTCCCTCAACTTACACATTTGGGCCAGGTTTGAATTTCACGTACAGATTTTTTTTCTGAGAAAGAGAGAACCCAGGGCACATTTTTTTCCTGTTGTGTAGTTAGGCTAACAAAAATCCCCCAGACACCATGATGGAGGCCTCAGGTGGTCCCTCTGCTATGACAGTGGGGAGAGAGCTGGAATCCACTTTGCTTTGTCCTTTTTACTCAGGGAGATATGTAAGTTAAGAACATACGATATACGAATAAGTAGGAAACAGGTAAACAAAGGGAGAATCATCTTGTAAAATGGAACACTGCATTATTTGAAACAGGCACTTCATGAGCCAAGGAGTGGTGGTGATGGCACATGCTTTTAATCCAGGCACTTGGGAGGCAGAGGTGTGACTTTGATGCCTGGTCTACAGAGTACATTCAGGGACAGCCAGGGTTAGGGTTGCACAGAGAAGCTAGGTCTCAAACGACAACATCACAACACAACACAGAACAAAAAACACCCCCCAAAAGCAGAACTACTTCACCTCACAATTTTAATTCTGCAAAGAATTAACCAGCCTCTGTAAAATCATTGCTCAGCGAGAGAAAGGGACCACCGACTTCAGGGGCTTCGCACTCCCTCTCTCCCGACTGCCTCTGCTTTCCAATGTAACTGCAATAGTAACTTGTTTTATGTGTGTAAGGAGTTTGCTTGCACCCATCTATGGTATGTGCATCAGTTTAGTTCCTGGTTTCTGAGGAGGACGGAAAAGAGCATCAGATGCCAGGATCTGGAGTTACAGATGGTTGTAAGCTGCCGTGTAGGTGCCGGGAACCAAAGCCAGTCCTCTGCACGAGCAGTATTCAGCTGAGCCATCTCTCCATCCTTGTGTGCCTTCCCTCTAAAACGCCTCTTCTGGATTTTGTGCATTATTATCTTAGAGCTGGGTGTGGCTGCATTTACATATAAACTCAAGCAGAAAGACCAAAATTTACATAGTGAATTTGAGGTCACCCTGAGTTTCATAGTTTTTTAAAAAAGAAAGTATTGTCTTACTTTAAAAATCAGATCACAAATATATGAATAACTGATATATATTTACTTTTGGTTCTGATGAGTTTTATAAAAAGCATTTCATAATATATATAGCTCCCAAGCTCTTTACTCAGTATGACATTGTGTGTGTGTGTGTGTGTGTGTGTGTGTGTGTGTGTGTGTGTCACTCCTTCATGTGGAAGGTTTCTTATTGGCTTGGAGTTTACCAATTAAGTAGGCTGTCTGGCCAACAAGCCCCAGGAACACACGTGTCTCAGTCTCCCTGCCAGGTCCAGCTGTTTTACACAGGCCCTGAGGATTGAATACAGGTCCTTATACTTGTTAGGTAAGTTCTTTACTGACTGACGTCCACTGCCTAACAAGATGTCTGTATAGGGGCCCAAGGTCAATCTTAGGTGTTGTTCATAAGATGCCATTCACCTTGCTGGAAACAGGGTCTCTCCTTTGGCCTGAAGCTCAGCAAATAGGCTAGGCTGGCTAGACAGAAGCCCCAGGGACCCACCCATCTCTCTCCAGTGCTCATAGTATGAGCTACAGCCTTTTTACATGGATTCTGGGAATCAGAACTGGGTCCTCATGCTTGAGTGGCAAGTACCTCACCACTGAATTACTTCCCAGGCTCCCCCTCTTGCTGTGTTTTGGAGACAGGGTTTCCTGCATTTCAAGGTGGCCTTGAACTCACTATGTAACTGAGAATAACCAGAACTTATCCTCTGGAGGCCACCTGACAAGTTCTGAGATTCCAGGTCTGTAATACCACGGCTGCTTTATGCTCTGCTGGGGATGAACTCAGGCCTGTGAGTCCTTCACACGCCCAGCTGAGCTCCTTCTCTCTTCCATCCTTTACTTAAGATGGCTGTCTCCTGCTTTTTCTTCATTCCTAATCTGCACAGAATGGCATCTTAAAAATCATCAATTCTGTATAACTAAATCAATTTGCGGGTGCTCATAAAATTCTGTTTCCTAATGCTTCTTTCTGGGCTTACAGTTTTACAACTTAAGAAAAATATTTTTCTGATTTTACTATTAGCTTAAGAGGGCATCTTGAACTAGTCATTGTTATGGTACTGCAGTCGAAGGCCAAAACTGATTATTTCACACAGTCCTTTCCCTCTCAATATCTTTCTTCCCATAACCCAAATCTACTAGGTTTCTCTGCAGTTGTCAATTTCTTCAATCTGAGGTTTTTAATAATACGCCTGTAGGCTTGTTGTCGGTCTGTGGATATTAACCACAGATGACAATAAGCAATTATAAAATGACTATGCCCAGAAAGCTGAGTTATCATTGTTTTGTCAAAAGCAAATACCAAAGGACTACAGGGTCTCATCGTTCTTTATTAAAATTAACCAGTTTAAGGGCAGAAATGACGTCTATGGGATGCAGACCTGATGTCACGGCTCAGTGGCAGCAAGTACAGGGACAAAGCTGTCAGCAGCCTGTGCTGGCTGTGGGAACTGCACCCTCCCTGCACCTCAGTCTGCTCAGCTGTGAAATGGAACTAAGTTACCAGCTTTCAGAGAACACAGCCCCAGGAGAAGAAATTCACCTGTTTTGCATATTATTTATAGATGTTGCTCAAAATAGTGCCTACCAAATACCAGTCTCAACAGACGCTTATTGGTGTAGAAATATAATGCTAAAGCAACTCTCCATACACTAAATGATATTTTCCACTGTTTTAAAACTTCAACCTTCAAGTTTTTTCAGTTCTACAAAATCAAACTCAATGTATATCTTAAGAAACAAGATTCTAGCCAGGCAGTGTTGGCACATGCTTCTAATCCCAGCACTCAGGGGGCAGAGGCAGGTAGATCTCTTGAGTTTGAGGCTATCCTGGTTCCAAAGCAGCAAAGACACACAAAGAAACCCTGCCTTGATGCTAGTGGGCTTTTCCCTCCCATCCTCCCTTTTTGCAGGGGTCTTGCTAGGTGGCCTAAGCTGGCTTCCTCTTATGGTCCTCCCCACCCCAGCTTCGCAAAGTACCTTTCCCAGTATATATGAAAGTGCTGAACAAAGAACAAGAATGAAACAACAACCATAGGTGTTTAAAAAGTTCCAAAGACTGTTGCATGTAATTCATTCTTAGCAGATATGATCTTAATGAGTGGAGAAGAAATTCTAGAGGGCTGTGGCCTGAAAAGACAGGCCCAATCTAGGCCAAGATTCCAGATGCAGAAGGGAAGGAGAGGTTCTTGGTAGAGCATGCTACCTCTGGAAGTATAATGTTCCCAGGGAACCCTATGGCTACCTCACAGAAACCAAGCAGCCTTGCCCAGTTGTTCATCCCTCCCCTTTCCTCTCTTCTGAGACAGAGTATCACTACTCAGCTTTGACTGGCTTGGAACTATATAGACCAAGGTGGCCTAGGACTCACAAAGATCCACTTGCCTCTGCCTTTGTCCATTTCTTCACTAACAAATGGGAAACACAGTTAGCTACTTGAGAATTAAATAAAATGACGTAAAGAAAATGCTAGCGCGGCCCTTGGCTCGGAGCAAGCAGAGAGCAGCATCACTGTTACAGTAAGTGATTCTGCTTCTGAGAATGCTCAGAACACAACATGACTCTCCTCTTTACAAGAGTGACTCGGAAGAAAGCTAAAAGGAGATGTGTAGAGGGAAGGGTATATGCGATTCGTTTCCCGTTGTAAGGAAGGAAGAGTGACAGGTCGGGATTACCAAGTAGTACACTGTAAATGGCAGAAGCAGGCCTGTGGAGAGTCCCTAAACAGATTCCACAGAATCACATTCTAAATGACTTCTGCTTTCCCACGACCCTCGTTCCACCAGGCTCTTCTTGTACATGTGAAAGGATCCCAGCTACTCCTTCAAACTACCCCACGTCTGCCCCGTCCCCAATCCTTCCAACATAGACTGAATGTCCAGTCCACTTGGTATCAAACAAGGCTGGAGCCAGGGAGTTGCTAAATAGGCTTTACCAAGAGGAATCCACCCTGGGAAGCAGCCTGGGAAGTTTAGACAGTGGACCCTTTCGGCACCGTTCATCACAGTCCTGCACACCTGAACCCAGCTGAGAAGGGTGAGGCGAGGGAACCGTGAAGCACAGCAAGCCTCTTGCTACAAACACACGCCACAACCATTCCGATTCTGGTATCTGTCAGTCTGAAAGCATTTCCTCGTACAGTTGCTTTTGTTTCTTTCTGTGCAGTGACTGAATCCAGCGCCTGGTGCATGCTCAGTGTAAGCTCTACCCCTGAGCTCTACCCCAGGCCCATTCCAATTTAAACCAATTCTTGAATGCTTACAGTTATAGTGCACTGACTTCTCAAAACAAATTTGATGACCTATCTATGACTTACTTAGCATTATGGGAGAAGTTTTGATATTAATAATGTTCAGGTAGCAGTATACTATTTGTAACATAGAATCGTTACAATGAATGTAAAATTCACTAAAATGAGATTCTAAACCTGGTTGTGGTGGCTTATGCCTTTAATCCCAGCAGAGGCAGGAGGATCTTTGTGAGTTCCAGAGCTCAGAGCTATATTGTGAGCCACCCCCACCCATACATACACACACACACACACACACCAAACACACAAATAAATGCAATGAATTAAAAATGCACCCGAGTACCCCTGTCTTGTAACCTCTCCTACTCTTGGGAGTTTTTCCTTACTTTTCCCTATGTTTAGCTGGGATGTGGTGATACTCTGGGAGGAGGCAGAGGCAGTCAGATTTCTGAGTTCTAGGCCAATCTGGTCTACAGAGGGAGAGTTCCAGGACAGCCAGGACCACAGAAAGACCCGGTCTTGAAAAAACAGAACAGAACAAAACAACTACCAAAACCCTGGAACTGTTGTCAATCACAAGTCTGATTTAACTGTCTCACACCGTAGTCCCTAAGAAAAAGTAGGGGAAGCAAGGGGAGGGAGGCAGAAGAGAGGGGATGGAACTGTTTGGAAGGACAGAGTGCTCTACATCTTAGACAACTGTGGAGACTGCAGTATCCAGAGGGTAAGCAGGAAGTGGAATGTGGAAATAAAGGAACCAGTGGAAAGGATAAAATGGGGGCTTGATTCAGCTGCCTGAACCTCCAAAGCTCAGGATATCCTGAGTCATTTCAGCTGTGCGTGGAAAGGGGCCACCGCATGCTGACCTCCTTTGGGTAGACCCCAATTCTCTGGTGGACACATTTTCCCTCTTTGGTATGGGTGCATTTATATGTTATATGCCAAGTGAAAAGATGGCATTTAATGGACCAGAAAATGGTTTTGCTTTGTGTGTGTGTGTTTTAAGATTTACTTATTTTATTTTTATGAGTACACTGTAGCTGTCTTCAGACACACCAGAAGAGGGCATTAGATCCCATTACAGATGGTTGTGAACCACCATGTGGATGCTGAGAATTGAACTCAGGACCTTTGGAAGAGTAGCCAGTGCTCTTAACCTCTGAGCCGTCTCTCCAGCCCATTTTTGCTTTGTCACCACAGTTGAAAATGAATGGAACAATGAACCCTAGTACTGCTATGTTAATCCACAAGGGACTATGAAGAAGCCAATCTTTAAAAAGTCTCGGCCAGGCGTGGTAGCACATGTCTGTAGCCAACCGCAGTGTTCAAGAGGTACAGGCAGGAATGGGTCAAGTTCAAGCCAGCCTGGGCTAGAGGAACCCATTACTAAAACAATTCAACAAAACAAGTCACCAACCAACCTGTTTCCAAAAACTACCATGAAGGTGCATGCTCTGATCTGACTGTTCCTCTAAATCCTAGTTTAGGCAGACAGTCCTTATCTACAAAACAAAATGCTTTTACCTTTTCAAAATGTAGAAAAGCATATAGCAGATTTGAACTGTAGACAATATATACTCAACTCCTAATTAGGTATATTTTAAAATGACTACAAGCAATTAAAAAACAAGAAATGGGGCTAGAGAGATGGCACTGCCAACTCCTGCAGAAGACCCGATGCCCTTTTCTGGACTCTCCGGACACCCATGTATGCACATGGTTTAGACATACATGCAGAAAGGATACCCATACGCACAATAAAAAATGAATATATTTTCATGGAAGACAAACTACTACATATATATACACATATATATGTGTATGTATACATATATGTATATATATCTGTATACACACATGAAGCTATAAACATAAAATTGGTTTGCTGTGCTTCTGGGACATATTTATAAATCTAAAGGTTCTTTGCACACATTCTAGATTTGCAAGTACATGCAAGAGAATTTAGTTCATCTCCAGTTCATTAATTATGAGCACCACTCAGGAATCCAGGAGCCAATCATGGTCCTCATTGTTGGGTATTCTTTGAAAAGGGTACTCAGCAGTGTCTCTTCTGAAGCTCTTCCCCCGCCCCTTTTTTATCCCTCTTCCGGCTCCTTCTCATTCTCAACATAGGCATGCACAAATACAGGACGGAAATGCTTTCTTTACGGGACACATTTTGTACACAGCTGTAATTGGAAGAAAAACGACAAGAGAGACATGGGATGCTTGTTTGACATTGCCTTAAACATGACTTTTGTTGTTGCTATTGTTTCTTTCTGAGACAGGGTATAGCCCTGTGTAGCCCTGGCTGTCCTGGTATTCACTATTAGAATAGGTTGGCCTCAAATTAGAGATCCTCCCGCCTCTGCCACCCTAGTGCTGCTAGAAGTGCAAAGAAGCATACATATTTGCTGTATCCTTGAGAGTTAGATAAAGGTAAGAATTACTGGCCAGGCAGTGTGGGGCTCACTTAAGTCCTGGCACTCTCAAGGCAGAGGAAGGTAGATCCCTGAGTTCAAGGCCAGCCTGTTCTACAGAAAATTACAAATAGAGGTTGTGGGAACAATGTTCAGCCTTCTGACTTTACTACACAACCTTGCCATTTATAAGGTTTGAAGAACCAATTAACCAACCAACGAACAACAAAACAACTAGGCCAGCAAGATGGCCCAGCAGGTAAAAACAAGCCTGAAGACCTGAGTTCAACCCTTGCAATCCACAATGCAATGCATGAACCAATACCCCAAAGCTGTCCCCTGGCCTCTACATGCATGGCCATGGCCCATTACACACAGCTATACATACTAGACTACTTGTCCCCTTTTGCTATGCTAAAAATCCATGACAAAAGTGATGTCCAGGAAGAAAGGGTTGCCTTGGCTTACAATTCCAGGTGAGAGACTATCACTGTGGGTCTAGGGGGGAACCTGAAACAATTAGTCACAACCCTCAGTTAACACAGCTTCTATGTTCAGCATGCTCTCTATGCTTAAAAAGTCCAAGATCCCAATGGGAATGGCTTCCCCACAACGAGAAGGTCCTCCTATCTCTATCATGTAGTAAGGTAATACCTCACAGGCATGCCCACACGCCAACCTGATCTCCACAGTCCTTTACTGAGACTCTTTTCCCAGGTGACTCTAGATTGGGAGAAGTTGATCATTAAAGCTCATCGTGCCCCCTCCAAAGTTAATTTATAACTTTGTGCTGTTTACTCACAAGATCTGTTTTGTTTTAACAGAAAAAGGAGGGCATTAACAGTCAGCTGCAAAACAGCTGATCCGAAATCACAGAAGCTCATTTATCTGAGAGAGAAAAGATTCCGTGAAATATGACCACAGACACGTGACTGTATGAAAAAGTCCTGAAAGTTCGCCCAATTCAAAAGTGTGGCATCATGTGACATTGACCATGGTGGGGTGGTGGTAGTGGAGCCCACAGAACAGAAAGATGTTTTGCAAGTTGAATGCTTGCATCGCAAAACATGTGAGCAAAGGCAGCAGATCTATGTGCTATTTGCAATTTTTATACAATCAATTTTCAAAAGTACAGTAGAGAAAATAAAGTTTAAAGTGAGTATATAACCAGGCATGGAGGCATGTGCCTTAATCCCAGCACTCAGGAGGCAGAGGCAGACAGATCTCTGTGAGTTCTAGGTCAGCCAGAACTGCACAGTGAGACCCTGCCTCAAGGGGAAATAAAGAATTAGGGTATAAAAACCAAACAGACTAACAGGAAATATTCAGAAAGGAAGAAGAATCCATAATGGCCTATCAGAAGCCTTCTTTCAACTCTTTATAGGCACGCAGCATATGCTATTTTATGCCACATGTCACCCAAACCCTAAAACCTTTAGGCTAGGTTACCTCTTCTGTTTGGATTTTTATTTGTATTTATTTTTTTGTACTTACACTGTCGTTGAACAACAAAGCTTCCCAATTCACGTTATGTTAAAAACATCAGCACAAGACAAGGTAGTGGGGTGGGCCTGTCATCCTACTCAAGAGGTGGAAACAAGAGGGTCAGGAGAGTCACATCATTCTTGGTCACAGGCAGAGTTGACAAGAGCCTGCCTCAAGAGAACAGGCATGGAAGAATAGTCACAATTGTACAAACAGAGCAATACGATCACAACAGTGTTAAGGTTGGTACATGATACCCATGTTTGGTACAGCATCAGGAAGTTAAAATTGGGCTGACGGTGTGGCTGCACACACAAATCCCAGCATCTGGCTAAGGCCAGAAGACAACTTCAAATTCAAGGCTAATCTGGACTGTCTGGAAAAACCATGGGTAAAGAAGAGAAGAAAGGGTTCTAAGCTGTGCTCATCTACCACACAGTCACTTAGGGTCGAGTCTGACTTCATGTGCTGTCCTGGTAATAGAAATGAAACCAAAAAGCCAGGGCTGGAGAGATGGCTCAGCAGTTAAGAATAAGGGTTGTTCTTCCAAAGGACCTGGGTTCAATTCCCAGCACCACAGAGCGCTGCACAACTGTCTGTAATTTCAGTTCCAGAGAATCTGACACCCTCACACAGACATACATGCAGACAGAACACCAATGCATACAAAACCAAAATAAATAAATAAATAAATATTAAAAAAAAAGAACAAGAAGCCTTTAAAACCCAGCAGTCAGGAGTGTTCCAGTGATACAGAACATTACAGAAACCAGAGTCAATACTGACTCTGCAGGGCACTGAGGAAGTACTTCTCTGCATGTTTTTGACATTTGTATGGATTCTAAAGCAACAATAAAATCATGCAGAAATAAAACTCAACAGAAATACTTTCACTGGCTTTGAGGACTGAATCATGTATTTAGTGGGCTGGAGAGCTGGCTGAGTGGCTAAGGGTGTGCTGATGTTCCAGAAGGCATGGAAGCTGTCTGTTACTCCAGAGGGATCCAATCCAATTCAAGATAAAATAAAACCTTTTTAAAAGTATGGGGCACGCTTTTAACCTCAACATGTGGAAGCAGAGGCAGGTGGATCCCTGTGAACTCCAGGTAGTGTGTTCCAGGACAGCTATAGCTACGGATGTATACATCGAGACACTGTCTCCCCTCTCCCCCTCCCCCAAAAGGACGTAGCTAGTATGTTTGGCTAGAATGCACTGTCAGTAACTAGTCTGTAAAAGCAATGGAGGCAGGAGTTATACGTTTTATTTCTTGAACTATTATAAAATAAGTTAATTCTAAGATGGTTGTGTGTTAACATTCCATAGTCATGCTAGCACTGTATGACCACGGTATACCAGCACACTCATGATCGTGGTGGCTGAGTGTTTGCCAGGCACGTGCAAGGTTCAACCCCAGGGACTTAAATCTTCCCTGCCTTTCGTGATCACGCTTAGCTCCAAATTTCTAGTAATACTTAAAAATAAAGAAAACTAATCTTTACTGAGCAGAAAAAACAAATTAACTGGGACTCAAATAGTCCCTACAACTGATGCTAACCAACAGATGAAAAAAAAAAACTATGTCAAGTCATGTACAGTTGTTGCATGGAGAACTGTTGTTAAAAGGGCGCCTCCTTCATTCTGCAGTGATCTGGTTATAACAAGAAGAATACACGGAAATAGAAAAGGAACAAAAAAGAGGCCGTACAAAGCCTATTCCTTAGAAATGAAAAGTATTCGGCATGGAGAATCTGCTTATTTTTGCACCCTCTGCTGCACAAGAGAATTCCGATCAGAACTCTCCCATCTGGAGATTAGAGCACACAACTCAGAGAAGGTTACTTCTGTAACACTCAACCAGGTCAATCTAGGACCACGTTTTAGGTAAGAAGAGAAATCACACAGGACTTTCGAAGCTGCATCCGTAGTTCCTTCCTGAGAACCCTACACACTCCTTCTCGGCTTTGGACCTTGAAGTTTGATTAAAAAGCTCAGTCATGGAAGACAAGGAATCTGGGTCAGGCTTCCTAAAACTGTTACTGAAAACAAATCGTGTAATTAGTCTAATCTTCAGCTTCCCCAGCTGAGAAGGGTGGAGTCTATTAAACTCACAGAGACTTGATAGCCGTGATAATCGTGGTACTTGTACACAAGGAGACATTCAACAAATGTTTATCTTTTCCACTGGGTTGGATGAAGAGGCAGAAAAAGCCAAGTCAGTTTCTTGGCAGCAAAGAGCTGTCAAATCAAGATCTGAACCAGCGAGCTTTAAAAACAAGGTGGGAGGGGAGCCTCACTTACCGCACCCCCTCCCGCCCCGGGAACTTTCCTCCCCTCTTCAAAATTCCTAACTATAGCTTGGTATTTGGCATCTCCAGCATCCTTTCAGTTGTCAGAGGTATTTTCGTATCCTTAAGTTCTTGTCTTTTTAAACCATTCCTGATACTCCAGCCCTCTCATTACATACACTCACAGACCTGCTCAAGGCCAACAGCAATAAACATTTGTTGCCTAAAACAGCACCGATGGGGATTCTCTGCTTTTGGGGGGCTAGAGTGTGGTCACCACTTTAAGGCATGGAAGCGTCTTTCTGACAAAAGACACAACACTGGGAGGTGCCCTTCCCAAGCCACACTTTCCCTTCCCTTCCTCTCGGGCACCTCGGGACCATTTCTTTTCTCACTTGGGTGGGGTGGGGGTGGGGATCACCACTTTCACTCTTGGTTTTGGGGAACGCGCTTAGAAAAATCTCCCTAGCCCGGCCGAGGCCGCAGGGAGGCGGCGCGGCAGCCACACCCACTTGGCCACCGCTGCTGGGAACCGGTGGGGGCGCGTCAGCCGGTTCGGGACGCCAGCTCCGCGGTTCCTCCGGGAAGGGCGCCAGTGCGCTGCGCCGCCGGTCGGCGCCAGGGGACGCCGCGGCCCCAGCACGTGGAGGCCGAGGGGGAACGAGCTGGCGGGGCCGCGGCCTGGGGCGACCGAGGAGCGGACACCGCCGAGGGCCACGGCCACCGCCCCCGCGCGCGGACCCCACCCCCAGCCCGCGCGGTTCCGAAACCCGGCGAGAGGCGGAGCTCCACTGAGCCGGTCCTGCTCGGCCGACCACCGCGTCCCCGTCCCCGTGCCCAACACTCACGGTGCTTGCCACCGCCGCTGCCGCCGCTCGGGTAGCTCAGCAGGAGGAAGGGCAGCGGGGAGCCGGGCGACGGCGGGGTCCTCCAGGCGCGCTGCGGTGGCGGGCGCGCAGCGAAGCCCGCGCCTCCATCGCCCGGGTACAGCAGGAAGAAGGGGGCGGCCACCGGCGAGTCCGGCTCCGAGGGCCCCGCCTCGTCCTCCGGGTCCGCGCCGCGGGCGGCAGCGCCGCGCGGCTCCTCGGGACGCCGCTCCCCGCCCCTCTCCGGGTCCTCCCCGCAACTTTCAGCAGCCGCGCCGGCCAGCGGGGACTCTGCCATCTCGTTCGTGGCTTCGCGGCGCAGCCGCTTCTCCAAGCCAGAGCCCGAGGCTCGGGGCTCGGGTCGGATGCTCCACAGTCTACCGTCCGCTGTCCGCCGCCGCCTGGGCTCCGCGTTCCGCCCGCCCCGCCGGGGCCCGGCCAGCTGAGGACCGCCCCGCCCCGACGGCGCGGCCTGCCCCGCCCCCGCCCCGCCCCCCACCGCGGCTCCCGCCCCTAGGGGGAAGCGTCCTCCTCGCCCGCCCCTCACCTTCCGCTGGGCTCCGGGCGAGCCGATCCCTCCGGATCCCGGGGCCCAGAGTGAGCCCGGCCTGGTCCTCCGCCGCCCCGCTGGATCCTGCCGGTCAGGTGCTTGAACGGAGCGGCGTCGTCTGTGTGTAACCGCCGACTTCGCGGGTCACGGGAGAGACAGGCGCAAAGATCTGGGCCGAAAAGGCCAAGGCTCGTTTTTTTGTTTTTTTTTTTTTAAAGGACGCCCCCCACCCCTCCGCCCCGAGTATTAAACTACGGTTTGCTCTTTGTACGTTAGACCTTCAACGGGTTGACTCACGGTCTTGATTCAGGAACTTTATATAGGATTAAAGTACAGGAGACAATAGTCTTCCCACCGGTTTTTTGTTCATCGGGGCGATTTAGAAATAGTGTGTTTGCTCTTACTTCGTTCTCCGGTTTTCAGAACTGCAGGTGCGTGCAGGTGGGTTAAACCAGCCAATTCAAACTCTCTAAGACACTTGTCTGTTACAGGTAGACAGTTTTCGCT
The DNA here is from genome assembly GCF_963924665.1 of Micromys minutus. Classification (NCBI taxonomy): domain Eukaryota; kingdom Metazoa; phylum Chordata; class Mammalia; order Rodentia; family Muridae; genus Micromys; species Micromys minutus. Next base: position 141,949,336 of record NC_137969.1, on the reverse strand, counting down.
TTCCTAGTGTTTGTCTTTTGTTAGTAAGTTGGCCAGCGTTATTTTATTTCAATATTTGAATCAGTATGTGCCCAAAGTAAACATTTTTCCCCCAAAAGAAAATTTCCAGTTTTTTGTTTTAATCGAGGGGGTGGGTGGGCTCATTCGAAGCCCTGGGTAGGCTGGTTTTGACATTCCTGCCTCGGCTTCCAAAGGTGGGATTTACAGGCTAAGCCGTACTGCACGGTTCCTCTTTGGGTGGATTGCTCGCTGATTAGCTTTGAGTCGCAGACTCCCGTGGGCTCTAGAAGAAATCACTGTCCTTTTAAGTCTTTTCCTCCGCTCTACGTGACGCTTTCCACAAAGAAAATCTTCCATTTAGTTTCTATATACTTGAATTGCTACTAGAAATTATCACGGGACTTCTTTAATGCCTGTCTCTAAGTTTTTAAACAAGGAATATTTGAAAAGGAAGTGTTTACGAGAAGCTAACTAAAGCACCCTTAAAAAGTAACCAGTAGCTTTCAGTTTCTGGTGTTTCCTTGACACATTGATATTAGTCCTGCTGCCTAAGTAATTTGTCCTCTTGTGTAAAATTACTCATAGAGATTTTTTGGTGAAGGTTAAATAAGAAACCTAAGTAAATCCTTTACAGCACGGGCTAACAAGATTGACTAGTTACTACCTACATGTGATCATTTTGACTAGACGATGTTTGTTTTGAGACAGGTCTCACCATGCAGGCCAGGCTGCTGACCTGATATTCGCTGAGACCAGGCCGAACTGAAACTCACAGAGCTCTGCCTACCTCCAGACTGCTCCGATCAGAGAGGTGGGTCAAGCCTTTCTAACAACAAGCAACTTAAAAAAAAAATCAAATAAAAGCAAGTTGAATTGGAATGAGTTTCCATCATCTCTTTTGGTATTCTTGGGAGTGTGTTGAGTTTTTTAAGATGTATTGTTTACCTACTTAATTGATATGCATGCCTGTGTCTGTGTTTGAGTGTGTTCCATGTGCCTGGAAGGCCAGAAGACAGTGTCAGACCTCCTGGAGCTGGAGTTACAGGCAGTTCTGAGCTGGGAACTTGGGTCCCCTGCAAGAGCAGCAAGCAACACTTTTAAGTGACAGTCCATCTCTCCAGCCCCTTGTTGTTGTTTGTTTTTTAATTAAGAAGGCTGGGGGTGGAGGGGAGCAGGGGGTTGGTTGGTTACAAACTCTTGATCTGGGATCTTTTGAATGCTGGGATTACACGCATGCACCTATATAATCCAGCTCATTAGAATCTTTTGGGGAGGTTGAGAATCTTGATAAAGAATTTTGTCTCCTAGGAATTGCAAATTCTGTTAAATAGGAAAAACCGATGCTTATGGTTTAGTTGGGCTTCTTCGTTTGTTTTCTCATCTAGAAACTCTTTCAGAATTTATTCCTGTCAGATCACATCCTGGAGATGCTTGCCGTATTTCAGGAGCCTGTAGCTCAGAGAGAACAGCACACACCTGAGATTTCAGCACTTGGGGAAGACTAGAACAGGTTGGGGGGTCATGATGGACAAGGACCAACTTTACAAATGGGGCTGCTGTCATAAGGAAGCAAGCAGACATTCAAGTCTCAAGATAGAACAGATTTTCCATAGATCATAGTTAAAGGTAGTCAACAAGGGCAGTCACCAAACTCAAGACTGAAAGAGCTTCTAGCCTCATCTCCCTAGTGAGTGAATGGCAGGTGACAGCCCTGTGAGAAATGGGTTGTTTGTAACCCTCTATAAAGAAAGAAAAGAAATGCTGTCCAGCTTAGACGCCAGGTTTCTCTTTGCTAAGCCGAGGTATCATAGCAGTAGGAACGGTGACATGCCGTGGAATTCTGCATCCGATTGCTCTCTGTGCTCCTGTTTTGCTACCACTAATTAAATGACATCGGAATGAATACAAAGGATCAGCTGAGACATGAGTCTTTTAAGATGTATAGGCTATTTATGGACTTCTTGCCTAAAGGTGGATGGTACGCCAAGTCTCCAGTTTTCATATGCTTTTAGGGTTTTGATCAATAACATAATCACAGCTATGCATTAGCATTAGTGATCTACGTAATGGGCTGATTCAGCTGCTACACACAATTACAGAGGCCAAGATAATATAAACAAACCAAACCCATTCCTTCTGGAAAGGGTACAGAACATCTCCCTACACTTATAAAAAATGACAAGGTCTAGTCACTGTAATTAAGATCTAGCTTTGTTTTCTTGTGAAATAAAGCAGAAGGTGCCTTCCGTTTTTAGCCTCCATGTTTGAGTTTCAAATACTGTGATCTTAGGGATAGATATGTATAGTGCACCATATAAACACTTTTAGAAATTAATGCCATGGAAGATAATGTATTTTTAGTATAAGCTTCTTAGTCTGTGAGTCAGAAGAGCCAGCGCTTGAGGAGAGTTGATAATCTTTCAGTATAATACATAAATTATTCTGTTTTTATATAAAAAATCAAAGTGGAGTTTTAAAAAGTTTTTTTTTTTTAATTTATTCACTTGACGTCCCACTCACTGCCCCCCTCCCGGTCCCCCACTTCCACAATTCTTTCCACTATCCCCCATCCCCTTATCTTTTGGGACTCATCCTCTCCCACTGAGGCCAAAGTAGGCCAGCTGGAAGAACATATCCCAGGACAGGCAGCAGCTTTTGGGATAGCTCCAATGATGTGTTTATAAAAAGATAGATAGGGAATATGTTCTATGGAGGTGTGGGGAAAGGGGGTGCCTTTGGCGGGCCCATGTTGAGGCATCCCTTCCCCCTGAGGGGACCAGCCACATACTGGTGTAGTATAGAATAGAGGGTGGTAGAGGCAGAGAGAGGGGCAGGAAGAGAGAGAAGGAGAGTTTAGGAGAGTAGAGGCTGGCCATGAGCAGGTGGAGAGAGCGGGGAGGGAATGGGTCCAGATTAGGGAGAGTAGAGAGCACAAGAGAGTGGAGGGGGCAAGCAGCTCCTTTGATAGCGTCAGGCATACCTGGTCATTGCCAGCTAACTGTGCGGCAGAGCTTAGACAGAATGCTAACACCTGCTCCATTCATTAGAGACCCACATGAAGACCAAGCTGCACTGCTGCCTATGTGCAGGAGGCCTGGGTCCAACCCGTGCATTCTCTTTGGTTGGTGGTTCAGACTGAGAGCCCCAAGGTCTAGGTTAGTTGACTCTGTTGGGCTTCCTGAGGGGTTCCTATCCCTTTTAGTGGCCTGCAGTCCTTCCTTCTACTCTTCCATAAGAGTCCCCAAGCTCCATCCACTGTTTGTCTATAGGTGTCTGCATCTGACCCAGTCAGCTGCTGGGAGGAGCCTCTTAGAGGATTGTCATGCTAGACTCTTGTCCTCAGTCATAACAGAGTGTCAATAATAGTGTCAGGGGTCTCAAGTTGGACTGGTTATTGGTTGGCCATTCCCTCAGTGGCCTGCATTTCTTGTAGACAGAATACATTTTTGGTCAAAAGTTTTGAGGGTGGGTTGGTGTCTCTATCACTCAACTGGGGATTCTACAGGAGGTGGCCTCTTCAGGTTTCATATCCCCACTGCTCTGAGACACAGCCAAGGTCACCCCTGTTGATTCTTGGGTGCTTCCCCTATCCCAGGTCTCTGTCTCTTCATGGAGGTTCCCCCACTTCCCCACTCCTGTCAGTTGCAGATTTCTATTCATTCTCATGGCCATCTGGTCACTCTCCTGTTCCAACTCACACCTGATCCTGAACTACCCCCTTACGCCCCCTTCACTCAGTTCCCTCCCTCCATCTGCCTCTTATGACTATTTTAATTCCCCCTTCTGAGTGAGATTAAAGCTTCCTCTATTGTGCCTTACTTCTTGTTTAGTTTCTTTGCCTCTGTGGAGTGTAACATGAGTATCCTGCATTTTATGGCTAATATCCACTTAGAAGTGAGCACATATCATGCATGTCCTTTTGGGACTAGGTTACTTCACTCAGGATATTCTCAAGCTCCATCCATTTGTCTGCAAAATTCAAGATGTCTTGGTTTTTAATAACTGATTAGTATTCCATTGTGTAAATGAACCACATTTTCTTTATCCATTCTTCAGTTGAGTGATAACTGAATAAAGCTGCTATGAACATAGTTGAGCAAGTGTTTTTGAAGGATGGTATAGCATGTTTTGCGTATGTGCCCAGGAGTTCCACTTCATGTGGTCTTGAAGTAGAACTATACTCAGTTTTCTGAGAAACCACCAAGTTGACTGTCAAGGAGACTGTACAAGTTTGCACACTCACCAGTAGTGGAGAAGTGTCCTCTTGCTCCACATCAAGAGGAGATAGTCTGAAAAGCAAATTCAAACTCTCAAGTTAGCAACATTTTAGGGTTAACTGTATAAATTATTTTGCATCTCCCTGTGCTACAGACTCTTGCAGATTATATTATTGTCTCGGTTATGTAGAACTGTGTACCCAGGCCAGGCTAGGATTCATCCTCCATTTTAATGTTGCTGAGGCAGTATGGTGGACTGATAACTTCATCTTGTTTTAAATTTCATTCTCCACTTCCCCCACTCCCCCAATCTCAGTTGCATTTGCTCTGTGCTCTAGTTTCAACTTCTACATGTCAGCACTATTGTGAAAGACTCATATAGCTGGTTTCCCTGCATCTGGCTTTAATCCCTTCCAGTTCTTGTTTCATAGGGCCAGCTTACGTTTCCAGACTTTAGTTGCCTTCTACCATTAGGAATATCACTGGAGCTCATTAAGCAGCTAGTAAAGGTGTGTACATGTGATTTAACCCCTCCCTACCTGTCCAGGATTACCTCTTAACCCTGCTTTTCATTCTTGCTTTGGGCCTAACATAATTGGCATTCCTTTGGTTGCTATCTCTATTACTCCCAACTTCCTGTTAGCATTTTGCTCCAGCAGATAGACACCTTTTCTCCTCTTCCAGCCTAAAGAGGTTAATGCTCCCTGAGTTTTTGAGGCCCAAAACCTTTATAGTAGTTAATTACTTTTATTATGGTCATGTTTGCTCCCAAAGCTGACATCTTTATTATTTTTCCATTTTGTAAGCACAAGATTGTGTTAGGTTCTCTGATGCCTTTATTTATAAAAATTTATTAAAATTCTTGAGGTTTAAAAATAATTTGGCTTTTATTCCTATTAAGGTATACTCAGCACAATAGAAATAAGAATGTCTACAATTGATCACTTTATAAAAAAATTCAAGGTATTAATAAATACTAATACACTTGTTAGTTTGACTTCACTAAACCCCTCATTTACCTAAAGTGCAAAATGGCCCTCTTTATTTATTAACCCACGGCATATCTAATTCCCCCTTTTTTTGTTTCTTGAGTCAGGGGTTGTATGTGTGTAGCCCTGGCTGTCCTGGAGCTTGCGCTGTTTCAAGCTGGCCATGAACTCAAGAGATCCAGCTGTCACTGCCTCTTGAATGCTGGGATTAAAGGCGTGCATCATCTGCAGGCCTTTAATATAGGGTATGGGTTTAAGGCCATGTTGGTCTTGAACTTGAACTAATGGTAGTCCTCCTGCACCATCATCCCCAAACCTTCAGTTTTACCGTGGTTGTCTCAGTTCTTGGACTGACCACACTCAAGTAGATAAACGCTCTTAATACTGAGCTTAGTCCTCCCACCCCAAATTAATTAATTTTTGTCTTTTCTTTTTTTTTCTTTTACCAAACCCCATGGGCTTCTGGTTTCATGGAACTGAACTCCTTGCTTACAAGTTATAAACTGTGATTTCTCCTATAGTTCTAGAGGAAAAAACTCCACTCTTTCGAAAGTATTCTCTAGTACTCTCCAGTTTTAGTTTCATACCTCATTCCTGTAGTTAACAGTTTATCTGATGTTACAAGCTGGGGGAAACTTAATGCTGTATGCTCAGCCTAGGCTTTTGCAGTGTTCCATCAGAATCAGAATCTCCTGGGGTGGCTGTTAAAGCCAGAGCCACCTGGGGCTCACAGAAGCTGGCTAAATAACATTGCAAATGTACCAGTGGATTCCTAGGCATTTTAGTTTAAGGAACTTTATGGGCCAGGGATGTTGATACACTGTTACATAGCCTGTCTTAAGCTCCCAACCCTCAGACTAAGAAGAAGCATGGCCTGTCACTTAAATTATTTAAATGGCGGTAACAATCATCTAATGTTCAATTTGAGGAAAAGGTAAAAGACCAGACACATGCTCAATGGTAAAGTGGAAGAATATAAACTCATCTAACCTGAGGCCAAGTTCATGTTCTTAAGTATAATTCATTAATCAGTCTAGCTTGCCTTCAAATATTTTGTGAAGACTGGGTCCCATGTAGGACATTAACTTTCAACTAAACTGATAGCCCAACATTCATTAGGTGATACCTAGGTAACAGATGTTCTGAATATTTAATGTATTAGTTCACTTAATTCTTCTAAGTCCTCCAAAGCAGGTACTAGTCTTAGCCAATGTTGTTTTAAGGCAACCTGGCCTTGAACTGCCAAATATCCCTGAACAACTTCTGATCTTGACACTTCCCTTTCAAGTGCTGGGATTATATGCTGACCCCATCAAGTCCAGTTTCAGAGATAAGCAGCACTGAACCCAAGGCTTCTCTGGAAACCAGGCATTATACTAAAAAATACAAACTACATCCTCAGGCACCACAGGTTTTCCACAAAAGAAACAGAACCGAGGCACAGACACCAGGTATTTTGCTTAAAGTCATAGCTACTAATTAAGACTTTGGTTTAAAATTCAAGTGGTCTAATCAGTCTGAGGTTAAAATTATCCTAAGAGATGAAGAAAATGAAACTCAATTTACTCAGGAAACTTCTGAATGTATGCTTTTCTACTTCATCTAAAAAGGAGGTAAGCTCTGAAGCCAGCAAGGCTGGGATGAAATCCTGCTTATGATGCCTAAAAAGCTTTGTGGTTTTTGAAAAGTGAATTTTCTCTGCCCCAAATTTTCTCATTTTCAAAATGTGGCTAATAGGGCCAATGAAATGAATTCAGGCAGGCCAGAGCAGGGTACCTTGGTGCCTTCCTCTATCCTTTCTGCCTTATTGCCTTGTGATTAGTCCCTTACTGCGCTGGATGGCAGCTTACTTTTGGCTAGGCTGGCAGGCCAGTGAGTTCTAGGGATCCACCTATTTCCACTTCCTAAAACTGGGGTTACAGTCACAGTTTGTGTTGTTGTTCGGTACTCAAACTCAGGTCTGTATGTTTGTAGAACAAGGGCCCCGACTGGACAGCCTCAAACTGGACAGCCTCTTCATCCTTAACTAGAACTGCACCATCTTTGTTACTGAAAGGATGACACAGTAACTGTAACCTTAAAATTCTCAGCAAACTGACAATCAGTACAAATAGCAGCCACAGCCTATATCACCAGTAGAGGGATCACGGAATTTCTACCTTACCATAAAAAGGATTATTTTAAAAAATCCAATTGGCGTAATTAAGGCATCTGTTCCTTTCTGTCACATTTAACCAAGGCTGCTTTTTAAAGCACATATTTTACAGATGAAATCGATTTTAACACTAAACACACATGTACAAACATTCTGCCCCAAGAACTACAATTATAATTGAAACCTGCTAGGTCACTTTTGCAGGCTATTTTACAAAACCCATGACTGTCAAACATACATTCTTCCCATATGCAAACTTATATAGGCTCCAGGCTTAAATTCCCAGCACCCAAAAGACCAACCAAGAAAACCCAAAGCAATAACCCCATTACCCTGTTGACAACAAATTTTAAAATTAGTTATTACACAAACACAATGACATTACTTCAAAAAAACACTTTTATTGACCTAAAATAATTGCCAAAAGCTAGGCTAAGCAACTTTACTTAAGCTTAATGCTCTTTTTAACTCCAGCACGAATGCCAGAGAGTTCACCACTGTACCGCTGTTCTTCTCTACGAACTTCACGAACCTGGCCTCGTCTTCGGATTTTGGCTCTTCTGAACTTTTCCCTATGTTTTACCCTGGGATTTCTATCAATCTTCTTTCTCCTGGGTGTAAGTCCCCTATTTTTAGCAATCTGGTAGGTAATGGCTCTCTTTGCATTTTGCTCTTCGAGAGCCTGTTCGTCAGCACTATTTTCTTCTTTCTTTCTCTTCAGCTCTTGCCTGTCTTGCATTTCCTCAGAGAACTTTAGTACAGCCCCATCAAAATCAGGATCAGTAAGGTCAGCATTAGCAGCAGTCTGCTTTCCAGACTTTGGCTTGGTTTTCGTTAATTTTGCTTTTGGATTCAGTTCTTTCTTTACAGTACCATCCTTGGCTTTGAGAAGGTGATGGATTTCGGAGGACAGTTTCTGATCCACAACTGCGAGCTTGTTGATCAGATTTCTGTAGGTAACAAGCCTTTCTATAACAGGATGTCCATGTGCAGGGACTCTCCTGGCTTTTAAGATCAAATAAAAACTAATGTTGGCGCAATAATTCAAGTAGAGGTTATACTTAGTCTTCAGGTATTGGCTTCCTTTTCCAGGTGGAATGACCCCCTTTTCCACCAATTGTAACAAGGGCTCTAACTCATCCTTCACTTCTGTCAACTTGATTTTGAGGTCTTCTATCAGCTCTAAGAGCTCTGGTGATTCTTTTCTCAACATCTTCAGTTTCTCTTTTACCGAGACTTTAGCCAAATCCTTCACAACCCGAGTCTCAGTTTCGTCTACCTGGGGTACCGGTTTGGCAAAGGCCTCCACCCAAGCGACTCCAAAATCATCCTCTTGCAGGACTTGGGCTAAGCGCCGCTGAATTACCTGTGCCTCTTCCTCTTCTTCTCTTTCCTCCTCTTCTACTTCTTGCTGACTCTGACGGCCTCGGGATTTGGAACCATAGTCTGTATCGTAATAAAGTCTTTTTCTCTGACCCCAGGACAAGCTAGGATCCACAGAGGCTTCGTCCTCACTCAGCACGGAGCTCCCACCATCCTCCTCGCCATCCTCCTCCTCCTCGCCATCCTCCTCCTCCTCCGAACTCTCTCCATCTTCATCGTTTTCATCATCAATATTTAGAGGCAGCACCTCTTCCTCCTCATCGCCATCTTCCTCCCCACTCTCGACTTCGTTCCAGCCCTTAGCCAGGACTGCCCGAGATCGCGCTTCATGGAACTCATCTACCTGGTCTTGGTAGTAGCTGGAGTCCCCCGGAGAAGGCGGCAACTCTAAATCGTCCTCATTTTCGTCCGTGGCGGTGCGACCTGCCTTGGCCCGCACGGCGGCCCACTGGGCCGCACCACGCCGCCGTGATCTCTTCCCCATAGCTCACCAGCGGTTTCAGGTTCTCCAGCGACGCCGCGATTTCCGCCACCTTTGACTTCCGCGCAGAAACGACGATTTCAGCAACCAGGGGCTTTCAGCACCAGCACGCTCCGCGCCACACCAGTCGGTGAACACCGGATCAGAGTCTGGGAAGGATCCGCTTCCTTCCGCTCCCAGGGTGCTCTTCGCACAGCGCGCGAGCCTGAATTTCCGCTCGGCCCCGTAAGCGTAGTCCCGCCGTGCCTTTCTAAAAGCTGTCGGTTCCGGCGAATTAAAACACTTCCGGGTAGGAACGCTAGGTTAAGGATTTTCCGTTCCACGGAGCCTTTTGCAGCGACTTCCGCGTTCTCTCTCGCGAGTTCCGGCGTGGCGCCGGAACCCGTCAGCGTCGCCGCGAGACAGCCCGCGGCCGACAGAGGGCGCTGGGCCTCTACGTCCCCACGCGTCGGCAGGGCGCGCAGTGGGCTACGCTATACGGTTTCCCAGCTCACGGTTAGTTTTCTCCGTTCCTCCGAGTGGAAGTTAGGTTATTTTGTTTTGTTTTGCTTTTTGGTTTGTCTTGACTTCTGAAACCGGGCCTCGCCATGTTGTCCTCGCTAGCCTCAGCCTCCAGACTTGGTTCTTTGCTGTTTTTGCCTGGCGGTTGTTTCTGAAGCCGCCGCGGTTTTAGGCCCTGAGCGGCGAGTCTGCTTTCAGGCGACCCGAGGGCGGACTTCGGGGGCTTTCCGGGGGCATGCACCCGGGAAGGGAAAAAGACACAGCAGTTTAGACGTTCTTGAAAACACTGTGAAGCTGTCAGCGGCGAACCGTCGTTAAAGGACATGCCTCCTATGTATAGGATTGGATTGCAGTATTTAAGGATTGTTAATTGTTGTGTTCTTCAATATTGATCAAGCACCAAACATGCCTGGCAGCAGAGAGAGAGGGAGAGAGAGACACAGAGAGAGATGATAATGGCCACAATAGATGATCTCCCCACGCTTGAGACCTTGTGGTTTAGGAGGGTGCACGGGTACACCAAGTAGAACTCTCAAATGGGAGAAGTGACTGATGGAGCTCAAACGATCATTGTTAGCTACCGTTCAGTGCTGGAATCCCAACGTGGGTTCTACATGTGTTTGTAAAACCAGAGTACAGGTGGGAGAATAGGTCCCTTTAATCATGCGGGTCTGAGGGATCGAACTGGTATCAAGCTTAGTAGACAGCGCCTTTACCATCTCAAATGTATGTCTTATTATGTGTCCACTTCCTTATTTAAAAGGATATACAAAGTCGTGATTATACACACTACATAGGGCCTTCTCTTAAAAAACAAGACAGCAGCAACAAATACAACTAACCACACACACAACACACACACACACACACACACACACACACACACACTCATAAAAGGATGATCTGCCCGTTACTCCCCCCATCGCTGGCTAGGTCCGGGTCTCCTTCCTCACTGCTCCGCTGGCTACTACACCCCACCTCCCTGGTCTTTTCTTAGGCCTGGTTAAAGAAGATAGCCTTCCCAGATGGACAAGGACAATCTTTGTTCTTTGGTTGAGGGTATATGAATAGCTACTTGCTTCATTCCCCTGTTAAAAACTGTAACCCCCCCCCACACAAACCAAAACACTTCTCAAAAAGGGTTTACCATTTCTGCTCAAAATTAAAGGATTTGTGTTGTATTCAAAACAGCTTAAAACAGTTTCTCCCCCCTCCCAAGTTTGGTACAGAAGAATGTTTAATATTTGTTTAATGAATATTTATAAAAAGTATATTTGACTTCATATCTCTGGTACTATATATAGCTTACTGAATGATGTATATGAATGCAAACATCTGAGACATAAGCTGAACTAGAAGATCATTTCAGTGAAGATTGTTGCATTTAAACTGGGGCTATAATAATACTGTATTAAAATTTCCATTTATTGTGAAATTGTTTTGTGTTCTGTTCATTTTTATTTCAAAGTATCTGAAGACCTAGTCATACTTTTAACACAAATGCACATATTATAGGTAAGTTAAAACTATTTTAAATATTTTAAATCAGGATTACTAGATTATTGTTTTACTTATCCTTTTAATAAAGAATGGTTCTTATTCCTACTGTTTTCTTGCACTCCAGTAGTTCCATTATATTTTTCTAAGTCTGATATTAGGATTATTTACCACTTAGGTGAGAATTTTTTTTTTTGCAAGAAAATTGGATTTTTGCCAGAAGTACTGTAATCCTATTACACAGCAGACTTAGACAGGAGGATTTTGATTTTTAAGAACATCCTGTTCCATACTATAAGTTGTAGGCCACCCTGGCCTGTAGGGCCAGACCTGACCTCAAAACAGTTTTGTATTCCTGAAAATATAGGTTAATTTAAGTGATGCTAGAGAGTGTAAGCACATGTCAGCTAAAAAGAAAAAACGAGATCACAGAGGAAATGAGCAGCTATTGGACACTTGGGCTTTTCTTTAAGTGGAAAAAAGTTATTTTGTGTGTGAAGTGTGCATCATGGTATATGAATTCTAGGGATCTAACTCAGGCTGTCTTTCTTGCTGAGCCATCTGACTAATCTGACAGTTTACTTTTGTATTTTCGGCAACTATAATTATAATATATATATATATATATATATATATATATATATAATTATATAATCCTTGAATGTTTAGTTCATTATTTTGATGTTCAGGAGTTAGTAAGATAATTTCTTTTTGCTCTATAAGACATTCACAGTGTTTTCTTATAGACCATAGGGTTCTATGAATGACATTTTAGAGCTAGGATACTTCCTTCAGGGACTGTGCTCAGGGTTGTGAAACTATTGTCTTACTCCCAGACTCTATTTCATATTGGACTAGTGAAGTAATAGTAATTAATGATATATAATATTACAAGTGATTGCATGTACCAGATTCTTTCATATCTTTGTTTTTTTTTTTTAAAGATGTACTAATTTACTTTAAATGGATGAGCATTTTGCCTGGTATCCTGTGATGGCCAGAAAGGGGTTAGGGTTGTTAGATACTCTGGAAGAGGAGATACAGCTGTTTGTGAGCCACCCTGTGTGTACTTGTAATAACCTGGGTCTTTTGGAAGAGCAGCAAGTTCTCCAAAACAATGGGTCATGGAGACAGTCTCTTGACTTCTATGTATCCCAGACTGGTTTGACTGCTGGCTCTTCTTACCCTACCTCCTGAGCACTGAGATTAAGGGTGTCTGACACCACACTCACATTCTTTTTCTTTTTGATTATGTCATTATATAGCCTAGGCTGGCCTTGAATTTGTGATCCTTCCACTTCAACCTTTTGGGTGTAGGGATTAAAAGTATTTACTGTCATACCCAGAAAGAAGTATAGGCTTTTAATTTTTATAGTAATTTATATTTGAATGATGGAATATTAAATGCAGTTTTTATGAACATAGATAATTGAATGAATATTTATATCTCAGAATTATAGACTAGTTTCAGATGATTGCAGATATTAAAAGTTTTTGTTTACTTTCAATGAAGTACTAATAGTAATAATAAAAATTTGATACAAAAACATTAGGAAATGTATAGATAGTCTTAGTAACTGCCAATTTATTGAGATACCCCAATATTACACAATTCACTATTTTTGGTACTAAAAAACAAAGAAGGATTATTTTTAGGCATAAGAAAGAAAATGGAAGAGATGAAGTATAGTTTCTACTGGTTTTTGTTAGAAACCACTTATGAGACAAATATTGATAGAAACCTTTTGCAAATAAGGTCTGTATCTATTTTAAGTCACAAAAATACCCCTAGAAATGAGTTGGAAGTTTGCTATGAAACTTCCATGGCGATGTATGATAAGGATTGAAAGTTTAAAAGCTTGTATCTTTTGTTTGATTGCCCGAATGACAAAATGAAGAGTTGCTTTGATTTGTTTTTTTCTTTTCTTTTTTGAGACAGGGTCATATGTAGCCTAAGATGGCCTAACATTCTGTAGATAGCTAAAAATGACTACGAAGGCTTACAGGCCTGTGCTGTCATTCTCAGTTTCATGGGGTGCTGGGACTGAACTCAGGTCACATCCATGCTAGGCAAGCACTGTGTGAACTATGCTCTGTACCCCCAATCTCTTCTCATTCTGTACAAGCAAGCAAAACAGAAACCCCCTTAGTCCTTCACTTAACATACAGGCCTTCCTTTATTTGCCTCTTGTTTTCTCACTTGGCTTTCTGAGCTGTTGTATTGCTTCCTGGTTTACATTTTACATTAATAAAAACTCTCATAGTAGTTTGCACTGGAAGAACTGGAACCTCAGGGTTATAGAGGGAGAGTACTCAGAAGCTGTCAGTGATCCAGTATAGTGTGATGTGAGTAACTGTGAGCATTGGCTATGTCTCCTTGCTCTAGTTTCTAGTTGGGAGCCTTGGAAATCATTTTTAGCTACTTAGTATGTTTTTCAGTATCAGCAAGCACCAGAAAGTGTAATTTGAGGATATTATTCAGAGATTGGTCTATTGTTCCCACATTAGTTAATTTTGGGAAGTTTTATTTTTTTGTTCTGTGATAAAAATGTGCACTTATTTAGTTATTGTTTTCTGTGGCATTGGATTGAATCCAGGGTCTTGTGTGTGCTGTTTGAGCTCTGCCACTGTATCCCCATCCTGACATGACTGTATGGTTAAGGGCCTCGAGGGGGCTCAGCAGTCAGATACTTCCTGTTGACCTGGGTTCACTCAATGGATGGAGAGAGCAGACTCCTGCAAGTTTTCCTCTCTCTCACACACACAGAATAAGAACCATTTTTAAAATATAAACATTGTCTACTGTAAAAATACTTTTGTTGCTACTTCATAAGTGGAATCTTGCTACTGTTAGGAACTGTCATGTAAATATATGTGACTGCTGCGGGGGTTATGAACTACAGGTTGAGAACTGCTGTCCTAGGCCTCACAATAACCAGTCCTGGCCTGAGGTTTACTGTGTAGTCCAGGCTGTCTTCAGTCTTCTGAGTACCGGAATTATAGAAACAAGTCTTGCTCTTTAATCAAACAAATCTGCTTGTATATGTCTGTGTGCTTGTTTGGCTCGAATGGTGTGTATGTGCATGTGTACGTGTGTGTGTTGTATGTGTATACACAAATGTGTGCTCATGTGTGTATGTATGTGTGTGCGGTAGTGGTGGTAGGACTCATTGAGCCATAGCCCCAGCCCTACAGTTCTGTTTGGTTTCTCTTCACATTCTTTTTTTTTTTATATCCTGTTTTTTATATGCAGTTTGAAACTGCTCTTCAAGAACCCCACTGTGCTTCAAGGAAGCATTTATTTAGTGTAAGACAAATTATATACATATAAGAAAATGGCTTTAAAAAGTGAAGGAATGTGCTAATCTTTATAAGGTAATGTGGGGACACAAGTGGAATTCATTGCAATCTATTTTAATAGGAAAGGGTGACTTGAATTAAGTAGTGACTTGCTAAGATTAAATTAAAATACTTTAGGATTTTTGACAAGGATTGTGCGGTAGCAAGTTAAATTTTTGTTAACGAAGTGTCAGATTAAAAGGATTCTGAAATAGGAAATAGCAAATGGTATATGACAGGAAAGGAAGGAAACCATATTTGCCTGTAGCAGTACCCTCCTCCCCAGACAGATGCTGCATCTCCTTAAAGCATGACTACACTAAACATGGCGTATGTGTTTGAAGGGTTCTCATGGACCATGTCTGTTATTGTGTCAACAGAAAAATGACCACGAACTCAAGTTTATTTTTCTAAATGAAGTTTGGAAGTAGAGCACTTGTATATTAGGACCTGGGGGTGAGGATTAGCTTTGGGTTATGCCAGCCAACAGGCAGATCCCAATAACAGTTCTATGAAAAGCCACTGCAGGTGCAAGTTTATTTAAAAACAGACCACAGCCCAGGTGCGATTCTCCTTATAAACATTTTAACCACAAGTCTGCCCTAAGAGTCTGTGTGCAAAGCTTTTGGGAGAAAAAATGAGTTTAGCCTGTTAGTTGTCTTAAATTTTTGATTTTTAGAGACATTTTGAAACAAAGTTTTTCCCCATGTTTTGAATTTGTTTTAGATTTAAGATTTTGTTTTCTGATATCCAAATAGAAATTTGACAAATACTGTGATTGATTAAGTACTAATTTCTGCATACAAAAGCCAAAATATTTAGGGCTATAAAATGCTAATTAGAAAAGATTTCTTCATATATATGTGGAAAAACGAGTGTCTAGAATTTTTGATACTTTGAGTGGTAAAATGAACTGGAAGTTAGTCCTAGGTTCTACCTTTGTCTTTAGAATGACAGAGGCTGATTCTAAAATTCACATTAGAGTCCAGTGTGTGCACCACATACCCTTGATTCCAGCACTTCAGAATTCAGAGCCAGCCTCAGCATGTTTGAGGCTAGCCTGGTTTACATGAAACCCTGTCTCAACAAAGAAGGAAGCAAACAAAAATCCAAAATAGATTATATTTTTTATTTATTTTCTTTTTGTTTTAAGTTTTTTTTTTTTAAACAGGATCTCATGTAACCTAAGTTTTGCTACGTAGCTGAAAAATGACCTCAAACTTGAGATCCTTCTACTGCCGTCTCTCCAAGTGTTAGGGTGATAGGTGTAAGCTGCCGTGCCTAGAAAAGCGTGGGCAATTTAAATAGGAAAACATTTTTCTTGGGCCAGTGAGGTGGTTTAATGTGTAGAGAAACTTATGGCAGAAGCCTAACCTCCAGGTTGATCCCCAGAACCCACAGCGGAAGGATGGTACTGACCCTCAAATGCTGTCTTCTGACCTCCAGTTACGCATTGTGCACACATGGCTGCACTTACACAGTCATACACACACAGTAATAATAATAATAAATATAATAATAATAATAAATAACAGCAACAATAATAATGTGACTGTTAACATTTCTCATATAAGGAAGCATATGGTGTTATTTACATTTTCCTCCTCACTCTGCTGCATATAAGGGGATGGTTTTCCTTGCTCCATGACCTGTGCAGGCTGTATCTTCCCCCATCAAATTCCATTTACTTGATGTTCCTTTTATTGTAGTAGTGCTTTTTTTTTGTACTAGAGAGAAAAATGACCCTTTCATAATGCCCATGCCTTGTGCAGGAGAGATGATGTAATAGTTCAGAGTACTTGTTTTTGCAGGGGACCCAGGCTCTAAACCCAACACCATTGGGTTATGGTTACACCATTCATAACTCTGGTGCCAGGGTTTCCAGTGCCCTTCCTTGACCCCACTTGATGCTATAGGGATATTAAAGATGATGTTCTCAGGTTCTAGAATCTCAGAAAAACTTTAGCCAGCAAGTAAATGGGGAGTAGGTTTTAACAAAAGCAAAGGATAATATCTGCCAAAAGTTTGAATGACCTTGTAAATGGATTATCTCTTAGTGTGTTGAGATAAAAGTCTGGGGCCGAGGTGTGTGTGTAGCTTGGTCCAGCACATGGGCCTCCAGTTTACTGCCCATCAGGGCAAAGTAACAAAAAGCTACCAAATCCCCAGCTTAGGCTGACAGACACTTCAGACTATCATGCAAACTTGGAGTAAACTGATGAGCTTAGCCTGCCTTGGAATGTAACAGAGCTTCGGAAATAACCAGTGTCGACGTTTCCACTTCTGAATGCTTTGTCTTTATGAACGCTCTATTCTCTGCTTTGAGGTTTTTACCTCTAGTACTAATAGAATCTTCCTTTAGTTTACTGCTCTGAGTTGATCCAAGAACTCTTACCTTTCCCTAATGCTAACCCTAATTCTTTCTGCTGTCTTTTGCGTCAGAGCTATAAAAGTTAGAGGATGAGTTTATATGGAGATATGGTAGATGCCGTGTTTTTGATGCGTCACTATCATAGCTACATGGTGAGATGGGTTTTGGGGAGAGGAATCTCCATGTCAGTTTTCTCTTACATATTGTCCTTGTGGGAGTGTCAGTTAATTGTGGATTTCTTGTGTTAGGTGTTCTTGATTATAAACATAGTTATGGAGTTCCTCTGCAAGTGGCTGAGTGTGCTATACAGCATCCCAAGCACATGTTAGTCTTCTTTTAAAATTATTGTTTTTTTTTTTCTTTTTGGAATTGGTGTGTTTTAGAGTCTGTTTACAAGAATGCCAAGAAAAATTTGAAGGTAGACCAGATTTTAGAGAATTTGAAGGGTGGCTGTTCTCTCTTACCTTATGTATCCTTTATGATAATACCAAAGGAACTATCAAATGTGTTAAGGAGTTCACATCTGTATTGTACTTTTTGTAGCATTTTTGAGAATATTCAGAAGTTATGTTTAATAGGGATTTATTTTTTTGTATATAGTTGTTTGTCTATATGCACGTGTATGTACTATGTGTGTGTGCTGTGTACCCACGGAATCCAGGAGAGTGGGTCAAATTTCCTGTACTAGAGTTAAAGATGGTTGTCAGCTGCCACTTGGGAACCGACCTCAGGACCTCTGCAAGAACTTCTCTTCAGCCCCAGAAGTTACTTTTAGAATCAAAAAGATTATTAGATTGCTTGAAATTTATAGATTGACATTAGTTCATTATTTAATGTGGACACTTTTGTTTTTTTTCTATTTGTTGGGTGGTTTGGGAAATTTTATTTGTTATTAAAACTCATTTTTTCCACTTCTAATTGAGGACAAATGGGAAATATGAAGCATCACACTAAGTGTAGGCTGTAATCCATTATAAAGAAAATCAAGAGATTTCTGTTCCATCTTAGACATGTAGCCAAGAAGGCTATTAACATATCACCTCTTTAAAGTGTCTATGGGGCAGAATGCCAGGCTGCAATCAGATTCCCTTTATACAAGAGGAGGCTTTCACAGGGAGAAAAGTCACTGAAGACAGATAAAGGAGAGGTTGAGACTGTTGCCAAGTACTCCTTGTTTTTGTTTTTTTTTTTTTTTTTTTTTGTGGATGAAAAGGGAAATTTCAATCTGAAGCTGGCCATGGTTGCTCATGCCTGTAATCCCAGAACTTCTGAGGCTGGGGCTGAAGTTCAGGCTCATACAGAGCCACACAGAAAGTTTTAGTTCAGTCTGAGGTACACCATAAGACCATATCTCCAACAACAACAAGAGAACAAAATTTCAATCTTTGTGGTCATACATCTATATGACCATGTCTTTACTTGAAATGAGTTGATGCACACAAATGTACTTATTAATGTTTTTTTAGGCTGTAGATAGGACTTTAGAGGTATATCTTAGAAAACTCTCCTAGCACTACCATTGAACATGTTTCTTAATAACATAAATGAAATTTAAAACTGATGGCACATGTATGTGTTTGCAGATATTGTGAAACTGATGGAAATAACTAACGAGTTGGTTTGTAAAACATTGATTCAAAAAGATCGTAATGTTGGTCCAACTTTAGCAAGACACCACTTAGAGACCACGGCCAAATCTCTCGCCCAAACGCAAATTCAGAGTATTCAATGTGGATAAGACAAGTGTGATGGCATGGGCTAGAACTCCAGCACCTCGAAAGATGAGGTAGGAGAGTTACTCAGATTTCAAGGTCACCTTGGGCTATACAGTGAATATCAGGCCAACTAGCATGACATAGGAAGACCCTGTTTCAAAACAACAACCCTGCCCCCCAAATCAAACAGCAGTTCAGTTAACTTGTCTTTCAGTTTGATACTATTTGTTTTAAACGAATGTTTTTCATTAACCTTTCATAAATACTTAATACTGGTGCCCACTCTGCCCATAGACTTCTTATCCATCATTTTTTTCAAACCTTTAAGTACATCAGATTGGATGTCTTTTGAGAATATATCCTTAGGCCTTATCTCTAGACATTGGCTCAGTGTAACCAGGAAATTTTATTTTAACTAATACTTCAAGTGATCCCTAGATTACACAGGCAAACATTGGTCTCAGACCCTGTATTGCCAGCCTAAGCTACTCCGTTCCAGTGACAAAAGCACAGTACAGAATGATATTTACAGTTACATACGTAATATACAGTTTATACACAGTAGACACACCAGAACTACAGGATGATGAAAAAAGGAGAGAGATAAGATTAAGAAATAGAAAGACCAAACACAGAGCTTTCTTTCATGGTAGTAATCACAAATATATTCTTTGTCTTTATACAGAAGAAGGTTTTGAGAAAATACTGCTTTGTTCTGGTGATATATCCAAGTTTCTTGAGAGAGGCAGTTGAGACGAGTATATTTTCAAAGAATTAGTGATGTAT
Organism: Micromys minutus; assembly: GCF_963924665.1. Taxonomy (NCBI): domain Eukaryota; kingdom Metazoa; phylum Chordata; class Mammalia; order Rodentia; family Muridae; genus Micromys; species Micromys minutus. The sequence continues at coordinate 141,929,902 of NC_137969.1, read as the reverse complement.
ACTATCAACTAACCTTTGAGGGAGAAAAGGGAGTCAGGTCTCATGTATCCCAGGCTGACCTTTAATTTGCTATGTAGCCAAGGTTGGCCTTGAACTCACCATCTTTTGCTTTTTCCTCTCTAGTGTTCAGCTATTCATGCATTGATTCTCATTCATATTCTCAGTCTGTCATTTAGAAACTACAGGTGTAGTAAGAAACCTTAAGTGGTTGATATTTGTCTTGATTCCCATAATTACCACAAACCTCCTTTTATCTGATAGATAAAATCACTCCCCAGATTTTAGTCATGCCCCTTCTCCCCATTTACTCCTCTCTTCCATCTTTTTTTTTTCTTTCTGCAGTCAGGGTCTTGCTACATAGGTAGGCTGGCTTTGAACTCATAATCCTTGGTTACCAGGAGAATGGATTTCCTTAAACCTGTATAATTTTTAAGTCCATTCAGAGTAGAATTTAAAACAAGGATACACTTTGATTGTGTAGTGACATTATTTATTCTAGTGCCTGCCACTTTGTTTTTGCTAAACTTTTACTAAAGATTCTGTTTAATTTTTAAAAATTATTTTATGTGCATAACTTTTCGCCTGTATATCTGTGCACCATGTGCATGTCGGGTACTTATGGAGGTCACAAGAAGGTCTGAATTACAGACAGATGAAATATTGGTAATTGAACCTGGAACCTTTGGAAGAGCAGTCTGTGTTCTTAAAAGTTGAGTCATCTCTCTAGTCCCTCACTTCAGATTGTTTGGAGGGATATAATTATGTGCTAGGGTTTCATATCTCTGTTGCTTCTTACATTTAGACTGCCTACTTGTGACCATGAAGCATTGCTCATTACTTCTCAAAAATTCGGAACACAGATAATTAAAGATAAGAATCAAAGTAATGCTGCAATTACACAAAACATAGTCATCCTGTTTCCAGGACAGGAAATTCTAGGGTCCAGGAGATGGGGGTAAGTGTTTCTCTACCCCCAAACTCAGGTTTCTTCTTCTTCCTCCTCTTCTTCCCTTTCTTCTTTTACACTTGAAAGTAATTAAGTGAAAAAGATTGAGTCCAAATACTCCAGTGACTCATTTTCCTGTTGAGACAACATGAATATTGTAGCACATGGCTCTGAAAGGAATCACTAGGCAGAAAAGCAGAAAGCTGATGTGTCCTGTTAGAGTAAAATGTAATGTTAATTCAGGATCTCTTAATTTCAAAATCTATTTGTGTGTCTGAACTTATAAAGTAACTGAAAGTTGTAAGAGTAAGCACATGGATGCTTAAATATGATAATTTGTTAATGAAACTGCTATAGGATACTTCTGTTCCTTCATTTCTTTTCTTCTCTTTTGCTCTCGTCACCATTCCAGCTGTGACAAATAACTGATTGGAGGACTAATATGAGCACATGTCAGTGTCAAAGTAGAGAACTCATATTTATTCTCAACAGAGTCCTGACTCAACTTTCTAGTTAGTCTTGGGCCATGAACCAAATAATTCAACAAATCCCAGCTTTGTAGGAAAGCTTAATATTAGAGGGAGACACCTAAGTATGAGTCATGTGCTTCTTTGCAGTGTAGTGTACAGTTCAAACCTGAAGTGCAGTCGTGAGCACTGCAGCTCACCTGTTCTGGGCTGTTACTTTAAGAAAGCAGAAGCAGCATCATTTGCACACCCCTTATAGACACACACTTGGCTGTGGATTTTTGGCTTCAGTCTTTCAAAACTGAAGACAAGATGAAGACTCACTTGCTTCTCTGGGGAGTCCTGGCCATTTTTGTTAAGGCTGTCCTTGTAACAGGTAGGTGGTACCTATACAGTAAAGCCAAATAAAAGGGAAAATATAGAGCAGACATGTGTTTTAGCTCTAAAGACTTAATCTACTCTTCTGCTGGCTAGCTGGACAGCTAGCTGCCTTCTAACCTCATTATATATAAGATTCATTGTATTCTCTTTGTTTCTTTTCCTTGTGTTTGGCTACTCCAGCCTATAGCTTCAGAAAATAAATATTTTTGGGGTAACTATAGGCAGCCACACTGATAAATTCCCATGTATAACTTTAAAACCAAAGCCTCTCCTTGAGTCTCTTTAATTATTATTTACAGAAGTGAAGTAATGACTGTGGCGATTATGGTATGGGTTGTATTTTATTATGATATGGATTGTGTTTTGATTTTATCTTCATAGAGAAATGGAGCCAGAGAGTGACTGTTGACTCTCAGAGTCAGAGCTTCAGTGCACACCTACGCATTTATTCATTTTTCTATGTAGTGACCTTGGACATCAAATTGAACTCATAGCTAACTGTTTTCTAAATTGTTTTTTTCAGCAAAACTTTGCAGACAATACCCTACACTGATACATCCTCTCTCCTTTAATGGAGCTCTAGGGAATATTAATTTAGGCCTCATTGCTCTTTCTCGTTGAATCTGTGTATTGACTGTGATTATTATCATGAAAAATATTGATAGTTTAGGAAAGTTCTGGTGGAGAATATTAAATCTTACAAAATAAGATGGTCTTGGGAGAAAAGATACTTTTTCCAATATAAAATATGGTTTTACAAGAAGACATGTGACTTGGGGAAGGACTGCATGTTTGCAGTTGGGTTTATGTAGACTGATACCTCACAGTTAAACCACGGTTGCTTTGATTGGGAAATAGTCTAGATTTTTTTTTTAATTTTAATTTTGGTGTTTATCACTGAATTTTACTATGTGCCATCACTAAAATAATTAGAAGCATTAGATATAAATCAGAAATTACTCGGCCTAACTGCTCTTTAATTTTTCCAATGAAGAAAAAGAAAAATTCTTTTAGATTAGAAAAGAAAACAAATAGAAAGACTTATGAACAATAAAAATTAAAGTTTTTGATCCAGGCATGGTGGTGCACACTTGTAACCTCAGGAGGTAGAAGTAGGGAGTGGAGAGCTAAAAATCAATCACAGCTGCAGTGTTTCAGGCTAGCCTGGTCTACATGAGACTGTCGGCTATCTTCAGGTAAGAAAGGCCAATTAACTCATCTTAGCATATATGCACATTTCCTTTTACAGGACAGACAATATCTCTTTATGTAAAACAGGGTGTCCTGGAAGCTCCAAGGTAGCCCAGGCAGGCCTTGAATTTCCCATCCTCCCTCCTCAATTTCCCAAGTGCTGGGATAGCAGGCCTACACTGTGATGCCAAAAACAACATAGAGTTCTGTTTTCCTTTTTCGTGATACCTTTACCTTTCAAACCCCAGGTGACAATGAAGGGACCATTCTTGCTGACAACAAATGCATGTGTACCCGAGTTACTTCTAGGATCATCCGTTCCCCAGAAAATCCCAACGTGGAGATTGTGGAGAGAAATATCCGAATTGTGTATGTAACATTCACATTTCTTTCCTTTTTTGGTTATAAGAAGATACTTTGTGTTACTAAGCTTTCTTTTCCTTTTAAAGGGAATCATGCAAGGTTTTCTGAAACAGACCTTATAGTGGGACGGGGTCTTGTTTAAATGTAGTGTCTTTAACCCACTGTTGATGAGATTGAGCCATGAGTTAGATGAAATTGAGTTTTGATAACAAGGAAATTTTACAGGAGTTGAGGGCAGAAACAAAGGGAACCAGAGGCTCCTTCACAGTCACTGACATGTCGGTTCATACGCGGTGATTTCAGTTTGAATCAGAACTTTAGTTATTCTTATCGGCTTAAACTGCAACTTCGGACAACAGTAACCAACCAATGTTTGTTCCATAATTATTGACTATCGAGTATTATACAGTGTGCTCTAAAAGACTAATTAAAATTGATTGAATTGATTTTCACTCATATATTGGCTCAGACCTATTCATTTTATTTCTCAAATAACCCAGACATATACTTGGTAGCGCTTAATCAATAGCAATAATACTGATAACACTTGAGAAATATGACTTCTACTTGATTTAATCAGTGACAAGTTTTTTTTCTACTCCTACCTTATTAGTTTTCTCCAATCAAATTCTTCTTGTAGGAAAAGAACATAGCAGTCAGCTCCAGCTATGAGTGGAATTATGATGTTTAAACTTGTTCTAGGTCTGGCTACACCAGTTTGTAACGCTGCACTTTTACAAATATCACATTATTTGTCCACTCCAAATCTAAAATTTCTCATCTTTAAACAGAAGAAAAATAAGCCTACCTTATAGGATTATTATAAAAAAATTGAGAATATCTATTGTTTGTAAAGGTTGTGTAGTACCTGTTACACATTTTAACTATTACTTAACTAATAACTATGTGTTTGTTAATCTTATGCTATCATTTGGGTAAAATGTCGTGGGGCTTTCCCCAGTATTGTTAGCTGTGTGCGTTACAAATGTGTCTCACCTCCCCACAAAACTTACCATAACTCTCAATTGTTCCCTCTATTTCATTTCTGTTAAACAAAATGAAACAAAACACCAAGCTCCAGGAGTTCTGAAGTGTGTCTGTATTTCCCCACATTCACAGTGGTTCTTACCTTTTCTGTTTTTACATCTACTGGATCCTCTGTTCAAGAATTGTCTCTGTTACCCCTTTTGAGCTTGATAAACTCTTCTTCATACTGTGTCTAAATTTTGCCATTGAGTCCCATGGGAGCTCTTCTGAAACAGCTTCCTACAGCAGGAAAGGGTCTTGAAAGCGGTTTTCTTGTTTATTTTATTTTTTTGACACTTCAACTTTTTTGTCAAAATGTTGTAGAAATTTATTTGTGTAATTGGAATTTGGAGTATGATTCAAAAGTAAGTTTTAGAGGGTTTGGATTATTATTATTATCATTTAACCTTTTTTTACAGTTCAGTTGTTGTTCCCCTCTCAGTCTGTCCTCCGACTGTCTCATCCCATTCCTCCCCATCCCCTATTACCTCCCCCTTTGTCTAAGAGGATGTCCCCATCACCCATCCCACCTCACCAGACATTCCCACTCTCTGGGGCCTCATTTCAACTTCTTATTAACATGTTTACTTACATCCCAAACATTGCACCCCCTCCAGGTTCCCCCTCCCAGAATTTCCCACCCCTTCTCCTTACCTTCTGAGAGAGTTTCCCCCTGGCATCCCCCTTCTGTAGGGCACCAAGTCTCTACAGGATTAGGCATACCCTCTCCCACTGAGGCCAGACAAGGCAGTCACTCCTCTGATAATGATGTACCAGGTGCCTTCAGCTCCTTTAATCCTTCCCCTAAGTCTTCCATAGGGGTTCCTGACCTCAGTCCCATGCTTGGCTATACGTGTCTGCTTCTGTCTCAGTCAGCTGCTGGTAGAGCTTCTCAGAGGACAGCCGTGCTAGGCTCCTGCCTACATGCACAACATAGATAGCATCACCAATAGTGTCAGGGTCTGCTTAAATGTCGTATTTTTAATCCACTTTCGATATGTAGCACCTTTAAAGAGATCAAATCATGACTTAAATATGGTTGAGTTTTGTTAATAAGCTTGAGGAAATTTTATAGAAGTTGAAGACAAAAGTTTTCAGAGCTCTTGGAAGTTATAGATTCTCACAGAGACATGCAATTAGAGGGATTTAGCCCATGACATTGCACATAAACCATATTGAGGGACCACTTATGCTTGGATCTCCAGGGGTACAATTGCCTAGACAGGCATCTAACTCATCTCTTACTAGTATTATATTTTTACGGAAATCAAATAATTTAGTTACGTCCTGATGTGTCATGATGTTACCTGATTTCCCTGACAGTGTGTTGCCATTTTTGTGCCATTGTGGCACCATTCCCAACTTTATCACTTATTGTAATGGGGTGGCTTTTTGGAAGTTACTTGCCTAATTTGAACCTTATTTCTGAGCTGTAAAAAGGGTAATTATATATATTTGAGGTTCTGACTACATAATAATTTATACAAGGAGCAGTATTTGGCTCATAGTAGAATTCTACAAATGTTTATTTCTCTGTCATTCCCATTATTGAAAACCTTTTCTGGTGTTAACAAGATGGCTCAGTGCATAAGGGTGTCTGCCTGACAACTTGCATTTGATCTCCAGAGTACTTGATGGAAAGAGAGGACTAACTCACAGGTTACCTCAGACCTCTTCACGCGTGCAGTGACCTGAGCACACTAACCACCAACACTTACATTAGTAAACAAACAGACGGTAAAGACTTGCCATGAGAGCCTTTATAATCAAATCAAAGAATAGATAGTTATTCTTCAAAAAAGTTTTATTTGGTGAATAGTCAATGTTGAAGGTTAGCACTGGGAATACAATATAACTTATATAAAGCAGTCTGTGCTGAACTGAGGATGGGGACGCACGGGAACATTATTTTCAGCATTGGGATGTGGAGCAGAAGAATCAGGAGTTCAAGGTCATCCTTTGCTGCAGAATGAGTTTGAAGCAAATCTGAGCAATGTGAGAGACTATCTCACACAAATCAAAACAGAACCAAGCAATCCCTTCATGGGATGGGCAAAATGAAAACACAGTAAGACTAAGTGAAAACCATCAAAAAGTGTCCACCAACAAACCATAAAATAAAACCTGCCCCAAAAGAATTGCATGGATATGGTGGTGCACACAGAATCTAAGGAGACAAAACACCTACACACATAAAATAAATATAAAATAATTTATCATATATATCTTTAAATCTTTAAAAACATAGATTATTCTGCTTGTTCATTCTATAAACAATAAACACCTTATACACATCACACATGTAGCCATATATAGCCTAGGAAACCAACTAGTGTGTAGATAAGAAACTGATATTTAAAGTATAACAAATAATTGTAAAACCCATGTAATGGTTCACAATTGAGTAAAGTGGTGAGGAGAACTGTTGTAATTAAATAGTAAATACTAACCTGTTAAGACATACTACTGGAAACAACAATACTTGTATTTAATTGTCTGTTTTCTCTCTCTTTTTAGAGTCCCTTTGAACAACAGGGAGAATATCTCCGATCCCACCTCCCCCCTGAGAACAAACTTTGTATACCATTTGTCAGATGTGTAAGATTTTCCTTTATACTTCCATATGTTGAAGTTAATACCTTTAACTAACTTTATTCATAATATTTCTGAAAGTACATTCAGGTGTAAATATTGACAAATGTCTGAACTTTAGCATACACTGATTCTTAAGCTAATGATTAAGTATCAAAACTTCATAAAACTTGGTCACAGAAAAATAGTAGTGATAAGTTTATTATGAAGAAGAAATTATTGTTGTTTATATGGAAGGGGCCAATTTACTTCAATGTTTAAAAGAGTAGAGTTTAGCTTTTAGTATTCATGTGTTTCTTTGGAGATGATGGAATCCAGTGTTAAACAGTTAAAAATATTCTCTCACTGGGTGCAGTGACACCTGGCTTTATTCCCAGAACTCGGGAGGCACAGGTTATTGGATCATTGAGTTCGAGGCCAGTGTGGTCTGCAGAATGTGTCCTAGGACTGCCAGGGCTATGCAGAGAAATTCTGTCTAGAACCACCCTGTCCCGCCAAAAAATACCACACCAACCCCCCCCCCCCCAGTATGGTGCAGGAACAGGAACAGGGGAACTGACGGTTCTAGGCCAGCAGGAGCAACATAGCGAGACACTGTTGCTCTAAAGACATTTGTATGTATATGCAGATCTCTATTGTAGTATATACACATATTCCTCTTGTCACTAAGGTTTATTGAAGCATGTACACAGCTAGGGATAAACTAACACAGTGGCAGCTGCTGCACGGTATAGGTAAGAAGATCCTCTCATTGTATCATTAATTATATGACTTATTTTCAAGTACTTTTTTACATGAAAGATTCAAGAATCTTATAAAGTCTTCCTAGCTGTGCAGATAATTAGGTCTGGAAAGACTCATCATTTATTGTAGGTTAGAGCTGCAAGAACAGACAGGCTGCAGACAACATTTGTAGTGACTTGTATATCGAGAGGACATTTGCTGGGGGATTTCTAATGCATGTATTGATTTCAGCTGTAAGAAATGCGATCCTGTGGAAGTGGAGCTGGAAGATCAGATCGTTACTGCCACCCAGAGCAACATCTGCAGTGAAGACAGTGGTGTTCCTGAGACCTGCTACATGTATGACAGAAACAAGTGCTATACAACTATGATCCCATTTAGGCATCGTGGTGAGACCAAAATGGTGCGAGCAGCCCTGACCCCTGATTCTTGCTATCCTGACTAGTCTGAATCACTCACCATGCAACTCTTTGTCTTCAGAGGCTCTCCATTTGCACCCACAAGTTATACTCACTGCCAATCAATTTGAAACCAGTTTCTAAAACATGGTGTAAAATAATGTTCCCTTTCGATGGTTAGTATGTCGGCATTGCTGTCATCACTGTGTAACTTTCTCAACCAAAACCTCATGCCTAGCCAAGGAGTTAAGTTTAAGAGTTTATTTTCTAGTGTTTAAAATGGTAAGCAAGGAGAGAAAGTAAAACTCCAAGAGTAAAAATCAAGAGACATAATTAAATTCAATCCTTTTCCTCCCTCTGCTGTGGAGAGCTGGGGCTTTTGTACATCCTATACTAGTCTTTCTCATACTATCTCACTGTGTAGAGAAAACATACACATAAACACAGGGCAGTTACATATTGTCACCAGAAGTTATATAGGACACAATTTGGAACTATTTACTAATATCTATGAAAGACATTTGCTGAAAGTGACATAATTTGATGCACAAATGGAAAAATGAACATTGATAGAATACATAGACTTGGTATTAGATTTTCTTATTGTCTGAAATTTTTAGGGGGATCTTTGGTGTCTCAGCTGAATCTGATGAAATTTGAATTCCAAAACATGTATTCTCTAGTACAGTTTGAACAATTAAATAGATTAATAAGCATATACTTGTGTGAAATGATTCATTGGAAAAATTTTGCTTGTGTTTAATCTTCTTGTATGTAAATTAATATAAGTCATTATTGGCAAACAGTTTGTAAGTATGCTGCAATGGTGCACTCATCACTTAGCTTATACGGGTACATATTTGAGAAATCATGGTCGTTTCACAGGTAAAGTTAAGTACAAAGGCAGGGTCCATAGCACATAGCACCTTTTGGAAGCAGGAGGTGTGCTCGTGGTGAGGAGCTTGCTTATCATGGTGAGGCCTTGATGTCCACTACTGCAAACAGAAGAAACAAAACAAAGCAGAGCAAAGCGAAACAAACATCCACAAAGCTTTACACAGCTTCACCTGAGTAGAAAGATCTCACTTGCATGGTAGGCTTATTTCAGAGTGGTAACTTGTCACATACAAAGAAACATTATGGTAGAAAGCCATGGTCAATTGATATATTTGTCTAAGTACACTACAGAAAGTAACTGCTGTTTCAGATGCAAATGTGAAGATACTTCCAACCTGGGAACAGGGGTTCACTTTCTAGATCTGAGCTGTGTGCTGGTAGTGTGTATGCAGTACAATAGGCAACTCTAATGCCCAAGCTGATATCTATATTATTTTAATATATATATTTATTTATTTTATGTGAGTACACTGTAGCTGTCTTTAGACACACCAGAAGAGGGCATCAGATCCCATTACAGAGGGTTGTGAGCCCTCATTTAGATTACAGGAGAGATGGCTCAGTGGTTAAGAACACTGACTACCCTTCCAAATATCCCAAGTTAAATTCCCAGCAACCACATGGTGGCTCACAACCATCTGTAATGGGATCTGATGCCCTCTTCTGGTGTGTCTACAGACAGCTACAGTGTACTTATATATAATAAATAAATAAATCTTTAAAAAACTAAAATTACAAGTAACTATTTCATAGATTTTCTTATAAGAATGGCGACAATCCTATATACATATATGCATTTACATGTCAATTAGTTTGGCGACCATAGTAATTATCAATAATTATTATAATAGTAAATATAGTTACTATGTATGAATTTTCTTTTGGCTCCTCTCTGACAAGACAACAAACTAGTGAAAAATACAAATATGTGTTGTAGTTCTTTTTTGTTTTTTTACAGATTTTAAAAACATTTTTGCATAAAGCTATATGCATATATTTTTTGTTAGTGCTTGGCTTTTTTTTTTTTTAAAGGTTTGATAGTATTAGTTGAAAACTTTCTAGTTACAATGAGCATAAAGTACATATAAAACAAAGCGTAGCATGGAAATACTCAAAGTTCTCTTGGTGTGTAAAGATTAAACGTAATGATTTTTAAATACCAAGGATTGCCACAAGGGTGCATTCTTAGCTGTTGAATTATTAATGATTTAAGGTCTAGGTGTACCACACTCTGAGAGGGTGCTATACACTTTTTTTTTCTAAGAAGGACTGAAGCTTTCACTTTTTGGCCTTCCTTCTTTTTGAGCTTCATATAGTCTGTGAGCTGTTTCTGGGGTATTCAGAGCTTTCTGGGGTTAGTATCCAATTATCAGTGAGTACATATTATGTTCTTTTGTGACTGGGTTACCTCACTCAGGATGATAGTCTCTAGTTCGATCCATTTGCCTAGGAATTTCATAAAGTCATTGTTTCTAATAGCTGAGTAGTACTCCATTGTGTTAAATGTACCACAATTTTTGTATCCATTCCTCTGTTGAAGGACATCTGGATTCTTTCCAGCTTCTAGCTATTATAAATAGGCTGCTATAAACATGGTGGAGCATGTGTCCTTGTTATATGTTGGAGCCTCTTTGGGGTAAATGCCCAGAAGTGGAATAACTGGGTCTTCAGGTAGTACTATGACCAATTTTCTGAGAAACTGCCAGACTGATTTCCAGAGTGGTTGTACCAGCTTACAACCCCACCAATAGTGGAGGATGTGTTGTAGTTTTTAACTACAGATGATAAAGGACTTAGAAAAGTAGATTACTAATTTCTTTCCCTTCAGATGCTGACTAAGTAGTTTTGGGTGTAGAAGCTGGAGAATTTGCAACTCTTACAAATATCTAAATTCTGCTGCTGTGGGGAATGGCTCAATTGTAGTATCAGTATTATGAACCTCTACTTCCACCTAGTGGTTGGATTGCGAAGTAAAACAACTTTAAGCTTCATAGGATTATAAAAAGAGTTCTAGCTTCATTTTATAAATAGCATGCTTAAAGTTCTTGGAAGATTATATTTATTTATTTAGTATGTGTCCCTGAAACAAGGATATAGGATAAGTGTGTGTGCTTATGTGTTACTTAGGGTAGCACTCTGACTGCCATAATATTCCTACCACTATGGGCTGTACCCTCAAAACCATGAGCCAGTTTTCATTGTTAAGTTGTTGTGATACTTTGTGTGTTTGTGTGTGTGTGTGTGTGTGTGTGTGTGTGTGTGTGTGGTGTGTGTGTGTGTGTGTGTGAGTGTGTGTGTGTGTGTGTGTGTGAGTGTGTGTGTGTGTGTGTGTGTGTGTGAATCTATGGCTGTTCCCAAACTTGCTCTGTAGACCAGACTGGCCTTGAACTCACAGAGATTCACCTGCCTTTTCTGGGATTAAAGGTATGCACCACCACTGCCCTACCTCTTGCTATTATTCTTCATGCTTTCTACTTGATGGGACCTAGAGTCAGTCAGCAGACAAATCTCTAGATAGGTTTCTGAGGGAGTTTCTAGTGTGGATGGCATCATTCTGTGAGTCGAAATAATATAGAGTGAATAAAGAGAAGGCAGCAAGCTGAGTACCAGCATTCCTTGCTCTCTGTCTTCTGAATACATATGCTCTTGACATGAAAGGCTGTGCTTGCAACCTGTGAGCCCAATAAACTTCTTTTTCAGAGCATCAAAAAATAACAGATACAGAAAACTTAGTACTGAGTCGTCTGTGACCATGATAAATCTGACCACATGTTTCAGAGATCCTTTGGAACTGACTAGATGGAGAAATGTGGAATAGTTTAGAACTACAGGTTAGAGAAGTCTTGGCTGCTATTAATCAAAAATTTTAAATTATTCCTTACTGCTTTATTTTTAAAAAAGAGGGATACATTTACAGATTTTTAAAGGCATTTTGCTATAACATTATATGAATAATTTTGTCAGTACTTAATTCTTTTAGAGGTTTCATAGCATGCATAGACATCCCACTAGAAGTACATGTAGGACAGAATGTAACATGGAAACAGATTTCTTGTTGGTATACATTAAGCATGATGAGCTGTGAATACCAAAAATTGCCACAAGGCTATTATCTTAGCTCTTGGATTATTAATGATTTGAGGTCCAGGTGTACCACACTCTGAGAGGGTGCTATACATTTATTTAATCTAAGAAGGACTGAGGATTTCATTTTTTGTTTGGCCTTTGTTTTTCTTGGGCTTCATATAGTCTGTGAGTTGTTTTTGGGTGCTCAAAGCTTTCTGGGGTTAGTATCCAATTATCAGTGACTGCATATTATGTCTGTTCTTTTGTGACTGGGTTATCTCACTCAGGATGATATTCTCTAGATGCAACCATTTTCTTAAGAATTTCATAAAGTCATTGTTTCTGATAGCTAAGTATACTTAATGTATACTCCATTGTGTAAATATACAACAATTTTTGTATCCATTCATCTACTGAAGGACATCTGGGCTCTTTCCAGCTTCTGGCTATTATAAATAGGGCTGTTATGAACATTGTGGTGCATGTGTCTTTGTTGTATGTTGGAGCATCTCTGGGGTATATGCCCAAAAGTGGAATAACTGGGTCTTCAGGTAGTACTATGTCCATTTTTTTGAGGAACCGCCAGACTGATTTCCAGAGTGGTTGTATCAGTTTACAACCCCACCAACAGTGGAGAAGTGTTCCTTTTCCTCCTTATCCTCGCCAGCATCTGCTGTCATCTTAATTTTTGATCTTAGACATTCTGACTGGTGTGAGGTGGAATCTCAGGGTTGTTTTGATTTGCATTTCCCTGATGACTAAGGACACCTAGCACTTCCTTAGATGCTTCTCAGCCATTCGATATTCCTCAATTGAGAACTTTTTGTTTAGCTCTGTACCCCATTTTTAAATATGATTGTTTGATTCTCTGGTGTCTAACTTTTTGAGTTCTTTGTATACCTTGGATATTAGGCCTCTATCAGATGTGGGGTTGGTAAATATCTTTTCCCAATCTGTTGGTTGCCATTTTGTTTTCTTGACAGTGTCCTTAGCCTTACAGAAACTTTGCAATCTCATTAAGTCTCATTTGGCCTTAGAGCACAAGCCATTGGTGTTCTCTTCAGGAAATTTTACCCTGTGCCTATGTGTTCTAAGGTTTTTCCTACTTTCTCTTCTAATAGTTTCAGTGTACCTGATTTAATGTGGAGATCTTTGATACACTTGCACTTGAGCTTTGTACAGGGGGATAAGAAAGGGTCTTTTTTCATTCTTCTGCATGCTGAGTACCAGTTGGACCAACACCATTTGTTGAAGAGGCTGTCCTTTTTCTATTGAATGTTTACAGCTCCTTTGTCAAAAATCAGGTGACCATATATGTGAGAGTTCATTTCTGGATCTTCTATTCTATTCCATTGATCCACCTGCCTATTTCTGTACCAGTACCATGCAGTTTTCAGCACAATTGCCTGGTAATATAGCTTGAGGTCAGGGATGATGATTCCCTCAGATGGTTTTTTGTTGTTGAGAATGGATTTCGATATTCTAGGTTTTTTTTGTTATTCCAGATGAAATTGCACATTGCTCTTTCCAACTCAATGAAGAATTGGGTTGGAATTTTGATGGGGATTGTATTGAATCTGTAGATTGCTTTTGGTAAGATGGCCATTTTTACAATGTTGATCCTTCCAGTCCATGAGCATGGTAGATCTTTTCATTTTCTGGGATCTTTCTTGATTTCTTTCTTCAGAGTTTTGAAGTTCTTGTCATATAGGTCCTTCACTTGCTTAGTTAGAGTCACACCAAGGTATTTTGTATTGTTTGTGACTATTGAGAAGGGTTTCTTTTCCCTAATTTCTTTCTCTTTCCTTTGAGTAGAGGAAGACTACTTATTTGTGTGAGTTAATTTTATATCCAGCCACATTGCTGAACTTGTTTATCAGCTGTAGAAGTTCTCTGGTAGAATTTTTGGAGTTACTTACGTACACTATCATGTCATCTGCAAATAGTGATGTTTATACTCCTTCCTTTCCAATTTGTATCTCTTTGATTTACGTTTGTTGTCTAATTGCTCCGACCAGGACTTTCTGTACTGTGTTGAATAGGTAGGAGGAGAGTGGGCAGCCTTGTCTAGTCTCTGATTTTAGTGGGATTGCTTCTAGTTTCTCACCATTAAGTTTGATGTTGGCTATTGTTGTGCTGTATAATTGCTTTTATTATGCTTAGGTATGGGCCTTGGATTCCTGTTCTTTTTAAGACTTTTAACATGAAGGGGTGTTGAATTTGTCAAATGCTTTCTCAGCATCTAGTGAGGTGACCATATGAGTTTTTTTATTGAGTTTGTTTATATGGTGGATTACATTGATGGATTTTCTTATATTAAACCATTCCTGCATCCCAGAGATGAAGCCTACTTGATCAGGGTGAATGATCATTCTGATGGGTTCTTGGATTCTCTTTGCAAGGATTTTGTTGAGTATTTTTTGCATCAATGTTCATAAGTGACATTGGTCTGAAGTTCTCTTTCCTTGTAGGGTCTTTGTGTGGTTTAGGAATGAGGGTTATTGTGGCCTTGAAAAATGAGTTAGGTAGTGTTCCATCTGACTCTATTTTGTGGAATAGTTTGGAGAGTATTGGTATTAGGTTGTCAATAAATGTCTGATAGAATTCTGCACTGAACCCATCTGGACCTGGGCTTTTTTTGGTTTGGAGGCTTTTGATGACTGCTTCTATTCCTTAGGTGTTATGGGGTTATTTAGATGGTTTACCTGGTTCTGGTTTAACTTTAGTATCTGGTATCTGTCTAGGAATTAATCCATTTCCTCCAGATTTTCTAGCTTTGTTGAGTATAGGTTTTTGTAGTAGGAGCTGATGATTTCTTGAATTTCCTCAGTTTCAGTTGTTATGTCTCCACTTTTCTTTCTGATTTTGTTAATTTGTATACTCTCTCTTTGCCCTCTAGTTAGTCTGGCTAAGCATTTATCAATCTTTTAACCATACTTTTATATTATTAATTACGCCTTAGGGCTTCCATTGCTGTGAAGAGACACCATGACAAAGACAACTCCTATAGGACAACATTTAATTTGGAATGGTTTATAGATTCATAGGTTTAGTCCATTATTGTTGCAGTAAATATTAAAAAAATATAAATGGTTTATCTCCCTACTGGCCCTGAGGTTTCACTCCTCTGGCCCGACCCTGATATGGAGCCACATGCACCTCTGGATCCCCCGTGGCCCAACACCGACCTCACAACTCCCTTTTCTTGGCGGTCTTCCTTCTCCTGTCTTTCACCTCAGACCCAGGTGTTTGTTTACCCCAAAAACTCAACAGAAATACAACTCTACAGCTGATATCTTTTCATTTAGGTTTATATATTCAACTCTCAATCCACAAACCCTCTACACCACAAGATTCCATCAAATAGACAAAGATACAAACTGCCATTCTATATGAGATATTAGACCTATAAAATCCTTAATGTTCATAGCTTTTTAACATGAATCAATCCCACCTGGGTCTAGCTGGTCCTTGGGTAACTCCATGTTGCCAAGGTGTCTACCCTCTGTCCTCTGTCCTCTGAGACCTAGCCTCTCTCCACCTCCCTCATCCTGCCCAGTCACTGGCTCTCCTTTGTTTTATTAATTAAAATGGGCAGCTTCAAATGACATCACCTCTTGTACCTGACTGGGCAGCCCTTTTTGGGGAAGAGGAATTAATATTAAAATACAAACAGCTTCAGGACAATCTACAGATCATCAGTATGGGAGTTAGGCAGCTTCCAGGCAGGACAAACAGAGCTCTGCACCTTGATCTGACTGCAGCCAGGAGAAAAACTGACTTTTCTGCACTGGACAGAGCTTCAAATCCACCCCCACAGTGACACACTTCCTCCAGTAAGAACACACGTCCCTCCCATGGGCCAAGTGTATTCAGACCACCAAATCTAGGAAGGGCAGCATTGAGAAGATCAGACTGTCAGGAGAAATGTGAACAGTGTATTCCCCTTTCATGAGATTTCAGGGGGTGGGGAGAAACCTCTGTTGATAACTGGCAAAGAGTCTATTTTTGGTACATTCTAGAATAGAATGTGGCTGCATTCTGCCAGTGCCCTAAAAATTAGAGTGAGGCTGAGTTAAAAAATAGAAGCCCTTGGTCCTGCCAAGGATAGATGCCCCAGTGTAGGGGAATGTTAGGGCGGTGAGGCAGAGGGGGAAGTACACAGTGAGCAAGAATATCTTGTGGAGCAGAAAGATGAAATGTGCCCTTTGGCAAGAAGAGGAGGTTGAGCAGCTTATATAAAGCTGGTGATGAAGAGTAAAGAAAGCAGCTATAATAGTTAGAGTTAGCACAACGAAGGGGAGACCTTACACGTCACAGTGGGACAATAGGAAAAGTATCTTTGGAGCATAATCCTGTACATCAAAGACTCCATCTTGTGAAATATAAATTAATTTGAAAGGAGACAACTTAGGCCAAGAATGCAGTTGAAGGGCTCTCTTGAAAATAACTCCCTAGGTTCAGTCTCCAAGGTACATAGAATCCACCACAGCTATAAGAGAAGGGAGCCAAACTACATCTGGAGCTGGCATCAGAATGTGGGCGTTGTCCATGTGGATCTGGATTTGTAGGCAAACCAAAATGCATAAACTCCACGGTGATGGAGGCGTACACCAAGGCTTTGGAAAGCTGATGTGTAGCACAGTGGTGTTCCCTGCAGTCAGGGTCCAAGAATCCATTTCCTTGAGTCTTACTTAGAGGCTGTGAGGGTGACACTTAAGTAGCAGCAGAGACCTCAGGATGTTGAAGATGCCAGAATCTTGGGATGTCCACTAAGGGAAGTTCGATGGGCAAAGTGGGGTCAGCCTGAGAGCTATTGCATTGTCCTCTGGGCAGTAGAGCTGCAGGTGCTACTGAATAGCAGTGCCACCAAACACCAGATGTTAGATGTGCAGCTGCAGGACTTGGGGTTTACCCTTCTGGGATTTGTTCGTTTTTTTTTTTTGGTTTAACCTTTTCTTTGCTGTGCCTCTGTCCCTTACTTTTGGAACAGGAATGTTTATTCTGTGCCATGGCACGTTGAAAGCACTTGGCTTATTTTATTGGCATGGGTAATAACTACCACAACTGGGTCATTTTTTAGAAAAACTGTTTTTTTGGGTTGTTGTTGTTGTTGAGTACTTTGTGTGTTGGCTAGTTCTATGTCAACTTGACACAAGCTAGAGTTAGCTGAAAGGAAAGAACCTTTCAGATTGAGAAAAATGCCTCTATAAAATCAGACTGCAGAGATGGCTTAGTGGTTAAGACTGATTACTCTTCCAGAGGTCCCAAGTTCAATTTCCAGCACCCATTCATGGAAGCTCATAGCTGTCTGTAACTTCAGTTCCAGGAGATCTGACACCCTCACAATAATTTATATACAACAAAGTTAAATAAATTTTAAAAAGGTCAGGCTGTAGGATATCTTCATAATTAGTGACTGATGGAGGAGGATCCAAACCATTTTGGGTGGTGCCATTTGTGGGTGGTCCTGGGTTCTTTAAAAAGGGCTGAGCAAACCACGAGGAGCAAGACAATAAATACAACCCCCCACATCCTCTGCATCATCTCCTGCCTACAGGTTTCTGTCCTTCTTGAGTTTCTGCCCTCACTGCTTTTGATGATGAAGTGTTATATGTGAATGAAATAAACTCCTCTTTCAGTTGCTATTGGTCATGGTGTACTAAAGCAACGGTAACTATAAGGAAGACAAATGGTACCCGAAGTTGGCTATTGATTTGACAGACCCTGACCATGTTGATTTTTAGGAGGATTGTGGAAGGATTGGAACTTTGGATAGTAAAGTCATTGAGTGTTGAGAGCTCAGTCAGATGTTCTACGGGACTTGGAAGCTAAGAATGTTGAGAGCAGTGCAGACAATGGAGGCCTGTGTGTGAAGTTTCAGAGGGAAGCAAAGGCCCTACCAGGCCATTTGTATGAAGAATTTATGGTGTCTGGTCAGCTGGATCTGTGTTGAAGAAGAGGTCTGAATCACTAAAGTAAAGTAAAACTTTTGCTTTGCTGTTTAGCTGGGGCTGAGGAATCAACTATGATTAAGAAGAGACTACCATCATTAAGGAGAGATCTAGGAAACGTTTCCTGAGAGTAAGCACACAGAAGTTGTATTACAGTGGTGGCCAAGGTTGTATGTATATTGTGCTGGCAGCTGAACTTGGTACTGTGTAAGAGTCACCGAGATGGTGCTTGTTTTGAAGGTGTTAAGGGATCATAGAGGACAGTTGAGACTTAGTTCTGTGTGGCAGTGTTGAAGTCCCTGAAGAGTGTCCAGGGTAGACTACTGATAAAAGAGTAGCACCGTTGACGCAGAAGACTCCCGAATTTTTGAGATGACAGTACTTGGGGATAACAACCAAAACAAGAGCAGTGAAGGGTTGGAGCCAACAGGAGTCTAGAAGACAAGCTGTGTATACTGCAGAGGGTGACCCAAGCCTGTTGGAGGAGCCCAGATCATGAGTGAATCCCACATACTGGACGTTAATTATTGATACTGTTGGTGTTGTGTTTTACTTTGTTCGGATTGTGACTATGCCCTGGTTCTTCACTTTTAAAGTGAGAAGATACTTTATTTGTTTTTTATTTTACAGGAATCCACACTTGAGAGGCTTTTAATTTTAAAAGACTTCGAATTTTAAAAAAGACTGGTTATTTTAAAGATACTAAATTTTAAGTGTTTGAATTTTTAAGGATTATAGGACTTTTACAATTTGGAAGGTTTATGTTTATATTGTACTGTTGATATTAATGTGAGATTTGAGGGAAGAATAAAAAAGAGAGGTCATTACTTAAAATTAATGTCTGTGTGTCAGTTGTGCTGCCTAGTTTTTTTAAATTTTATTTTAAAAAACAAAGATAAATGTACAGATTTTTAAGCATTTTTGCATAAAAGTATACAAACACATTTTTAATAAGGTCGTAATTAAGTATTTGTGGGTACCTATACATACACATATGTATATATGTAACAATAATATAGGAAAAGAGGTTATTTGAGGAGATAGGAGAGAAACTGGGAGGGGCTGTAGGGAAAAAAGGGGGATGTGATACAGTTCTATTTTAATTAAAATATATTCCTTTTTTTCCTTTTTTCTTGATCTTCACATAGTCTGTGGGTCGTTTCTGGGGTGTTCAGGGCTTTCTGGGGTTAGTATCCAATTATCAGTGACTGCATGTTATGTCTGTTCTTTTGTGACTGGGTTATCTCACTCAGGATGATATTCTCTAGATGCAACCATTTTCTTAAGAATTTTGTTAGGCCATTATTTCTGATAGCTGAGTAGTACTCCAGTGTGTAAATGTACCACAATTTTTGTATCCATTCATATTCTGAGGGACATCTGGGCTCTTTACAGCTTCTGGCTATTATAAATAGAGCTGCAATGAATATTGTGGTGCATGCATCTTTGTTGTATGTTGGAGTATCTCAGGGGTAAATGGCCAGAAGTGGAATAGCTGGGTCTTCAGGTAGTACTATGTCCATTTTTCTGAGGAACCGCCAGACTGATTTCCAGAGTGGTTGTATTAGTTTACAGCCCCACCAGCAGTGGAGAAGTGTTCCTATTTCTTCACATCTTCTCCAGCATCTATTGTCATCTGAGGTTTGGATCTTGGCCAATCTGACTGGTGTGAGGTGGAATCTCAGGGTTGTTTTGATTTGCATTTCCCTGATGGCTAAGAATGTTGAGCACTTTCTTAGATATTTCTCAGCCATTCGATATTCCTCAACTGAGAAATTTTTGTTTAAGTCTGTACCCCATTTTTTAATAGGGTTGTTTGATTTTCTGGTATCTTGCTTTTTGAGTTCTTTGTATACCTTGGATATTAGGCCTCTATCAGATGTGGGGTTGGTAAATATCTTTTCCCACTCTGTTGGCTGCCGTTTTGTTTTCATGATAGTGTCTTTAGCCTTACAGAAACTTTACAATCTCATTAAGTCCCATTTGTTAATCTTTGACCTTAGAGATTGAGCCATTGGTGTTTTGTTCAGGAAATTTTCTCCTGTGCCTATGCGTTCTAAGGTTTTCCCTACTTTCTCATCTAATAGTTTCAGTGTACCTGGTTTAATGTGGAGATCTTTGATCCACTTGCACTTGAGCTTTGTACAAGGAGATAAGAAAGGGTCTATTTTCATTCTTCTGCATGCTGAGTGCCAGTTGAACCAGCACCATTTGTTGAATAGACTGTTATTTTTCCATTGAATGTTTACAGCTCCTTTGTCAAAAATCAGGTGACCATATATGTGAGGGCTCATTTCTGGATCTTCTATTCTATTCCATTGATCCATGTGCCTATTTCTGTACCACTACCATGCAGTTTTCAGCACAATTGCCTTGTAATATTGCTTGAGGTCAGGGATGGTGATTCCCTCAGATGTTTTCTTGTTGTTGGGGATGGATTTTGCTATTTTGCTATTTTTGTTGGGGATAGGTCTTTTGTTATTCCAAATGAAATTGCACATTGCTCTTTCCAACTCAATGAAGAATTGGGTTGGAATTTTGATGGGGATTGTATTGAATCTGTAGATTGCTTTTGGTAAGATGGCCATTTTAAAAATGTTGATCCTTCCAATCCATGAGCATGGGAGATCTTTCCATTTTCTGAGATTTTCCTCGATTTCCTTCTTTAGAGGTTTGAAGTTCTTGTCATACAGGTCCTTCACTTGCTTAGTTAGAGTCACACCAAGGTATTTCATAGTTTTTGTGACTATTGTGATGGGTATCTTTTCCCTACTTTCTTTCTCCACATGTTTGTCCTTTGAATATAGGAAGGCTACTGATTTGTGTGAGTTAATTTTATATCCAGTCACTTTGCTGATCTTGTTTATCAGCTGTAGGAGTTCTCTGGTGGAATTTGTGGGGTCACTTAAGTGCACTATCATGTCATCTGCAAATAGTGATGTTTTTCTTCTTCCTTTCCAATTTGTATCCCTTTGATTTTCTTTGGCTGTCTACTTGCTCCAGCCAGGACTTCCAGTACTATGTTGAATAGGTAGGGGGAGAGTGGGCAGCGTTGTCGAGTCCCTGATTTTAGTGGGATTGCTTCAAGTTTTCCACCATTAAGTTTGATGTTGGCTGTTGGTTTGCTGTATATTGCTTTTATTATGTTTAGGTATGGGCCTTGGATTCCTGTTCTTTTTAAGACTTTTAACATGAAGGGCTGTTGAATTTTGTCAAATGCTTTCTCAGCATCTAGTGAGATGACCATGTGGTTTTTTTTCATTGAGTTTGTTTATATGGTGGATTACATTGATGGATTTCTGTATGTTAAATTATCCCTGCATGCCAAGGATGAAGCCTACTTGATCATGGTGAATGATCATTTTGATGTGTTCTTGGATTCGGCTTGCAAGGATTTTGTTGAGTATTTTTGCATCAGTGTTCATAAGAGAGATTGGTCTGAGGGTCTCTTTCCTTGTAGGGTCTCTGTGTGGTTTAGGAATGAGGGTTATTGTAGCCTCAAAAAATGAGTTGGGTAGTTTTCCATCTGATTCTCTTTTGTGGAATAGTTTGGAGAGTATTGGTTTTATGTCATCAATAAATGTCTGATAAAATTCTGCACTAAACCCATCTGGACCTGGACTTTTTTTGGTTGGGAGTACTGCCTAGTTTTATATCAACGTGACACAAGGTACAGTTACCTGAAATGAGGGACCCTCAATTGAGAATATGCTCTCCATAAGACCCATCTGTAGGGCATTTTGTTTATTAGTGATTGATAGGGGAGGGGACGTCCTATTGTAGGTGGTGCCATCCTTGGTGGTTCTGGGTTCTATATAAAAAAAAAAGTTAAGTAAGCCATGAGGAGCAAACTAGTAAGCAGTGCCCCTCTGCATCAGCTTCTGTCTCCAGGTTCCTGCCCATTTTCGTTTCCTGTCCTGACTTCCTTCAGTGATGGAAGTGCAACATAAATAAACTGTTTCCTCCCCAAGTTTCCTTGGTCATAGTGTTTTATCACAGCAACGGTAACCCTAAGGCACTTTGTATATTCTGGATATTAGGCTTCTATTAGATTTATACGTGGCAGAGACCCAGCAAAAACTCCCATTCTGGGGATTTTTTTTTTTTTTTGTTTTAACTTGATTTCTTAGCTGTACAAAAGGATTTTAGTTTCATGAAGTCCCACTTGTCATTTGTTGGCCTTAATTCCTGGGCAAATGGAGTCTAGTTTAGAAAATCCGTTCCTACATCTATACACTGTAGAGTATTGCTCATGCTTTCTTCTAGTTGTATTAGCATTTCAGGTTTCAAATGGAGGTTTTCCATCCACATGAAGTTAATTTTTGTTCAGGTTCTTAGATATGGGTCTAATTTCATTTTTCTGCATATAAATACCCATCTTTCCCACCATTTGTTGAAGATGCTGTCCTTTCTCCAGTGTATGTTTTTGTGGGACTAGTTGAGACCCCTGTTTTATTGACTTTAATGGGATTGCTATGAGCTTTTCCTACTTAGGATAAAATGTTGTCTGTGGTTTTCTCATAACAGTCTTTCTTAGAGGTATGCTCCCTCTAACCAGACTCTCTGTAGGACCTTTATCATGAAAATATGCTGGATTTTGTCAAAGGTCTCTTTTGGATCTATTGAGAGGGTCATTTGCTTTTTGTCTTTAAGTCCACCTATATGATTTATTGTATTTATTGACCTTTTCATATTGTATGTCCAGAATAAATTCAGTTTGATCATGGTGGATGATCTTCTTGATCATATCTATCTATCTATCTATCTATCTATCTATCTATCTATCTATCTATCTATCTATTTATCTATACTTGTGTTTGCTAGTAATTTATTGAGAATTCTGAATCTAAGTTCATCAGATATATTTGCCTATAGTTTGTTATTATTGTTGTGTCTTTATCTGGTTTGGAAATTAGAAAAATATTTGCTTCATAGGATGAGGTTGGGAGTGATCCTTCTATTTTTATTTTTTGGTAAGAAGTATTGGATATAGATCGGTGAAATTCTGGTAGAGTTCTACTATGAATCTGAGTCTTCTTCTTCTTCTTCAATTTTAACTTTTATTGCATAATGGCCAGGTAAGTGGGATTATTTATTTATTTGTATTAGTATCCCAGCATATGATCTGTTTTTGATAAACTTCTATGTGCTGTTGAGTCGAATGTATATTCTTTTGTGTTTGGGTAGAATATTGTGTAGACACCTTCTAGGTTTATTTTATGTAAGATGCTATTTATTCTTGAAATTTCTCACTTTTTTTTGTCTAGATGAACTATCTATTGGAGAAAGTGAGGTGTTGAAATCACCTCTCATCAGGTTGGTGTTAAGCTGTACCTTTTTTTAAAAAATTTTATTAATGTATTTATTTATTATATATGAGTACACTGTAGCTTTCTTCAGATGCACCAGATGCATTGGATTCCATTACAGATGGTTATGAGCCACCATATGGTTGCTGGGATTTGAACTCAGGACCTCTGGAAGAACAGTCAGAGCTCTTAACCACTGAGCCATCTCTCCAGCCCTAAGCTGTACCTTAAATTCCATTAATGTGCTCCTCATGAGTTGGGTGAATAAAGGCTTGGTGCATTTATGTATAGTTTCATTATATATTCTTAATTAATTGATCCATGGATTAGAATGCCCTTATCTGTCTCTTCTCATTAGTTTTAGTTTTAAGTCTGTTATGTCAGATATTAGAATAACAAAATGAGCCAGCCACAGGGAGCAAGCCATTAAGAAGCATCCCTCCATGGCTTCAGCTCTAGCCTCCATGTTCCTTTCCTCTTTGAATTCTTGTCCTGACTTTCTTTGATAATTAACAGTGATATGGAAGTATAAGTGGAATAAATTCTTTCTTCCCCAAGTTGTTTTGATCATGGCATTTCATCACAGCGGTAGTAACTCTAACTAAGACAATTGCAGTCATTATTATGGGAAGTAGCTCAGTTAGTGGGTCTGGCAGCTCACCTGCACCTGAACCACCAGAACAAGCTCTCCAGCACTGCCCCTGACAAGTGGCAGGGCCAGCTCCCAGCTGGGGAGTTGGCTTCCTTCCCCTTCCCCCTACCATTAGGGTCACTTCTACTTTGCTCCCCAGGCAGGGTTCAGGGCCTGCTCTCCCAGGTGCTGCTGTCAGTGAGGGTCAGGATCGGCTCTCCAGCCCTCATGACCTTAGGGTCAGTTCTCCAGCCTCCACAGGCAGGTGAGGGGGCATCTCTCCTTTGCCCATGCCACCACCCCATGGCAGATGAGGGATGGGAACAGCTCTCCCACCCTCACTAAGTATGAATGTTTTAGGATGTTTGAACATGAAAAATATTTAATTTTCTTTAACTAAGGCCGGTAGTGTTACTGGGTGCAGCAATTGTGATCTTTTAGAACTTGGAATGCCCAGCTCCATGCTTTTCTTGATTTCACAGTTTCCATTGAGAAACCAGCTGTTATCAGACAGGCTTCTCTTTATATGCCCTCTGTGTTTCTGTCTCTTGAGCTTTAGGTATTTTTTCTTTGTAGTGTATATTTAATGTTTTAACTATGTTGCGCAATGGGGTGATTTTTTCCTGGTTTTGCTTAGTTGGTCCTTTGTGTCCTTATATCTGCATGAATGTGTCATTCTTGAGTCTGGGAAAGTTTTCTTCTATGCTTTTGATCTGATCTACACCACTGATCTGGGCTGCTTCTCCCCGATTTTCCTGTAACTCGAAGATGATATCCCACTTTCCTGCACATTTTTTTCCTTTGCTTTACACATTTTCAAATATTTTGCTCTTCAAGTTCTGATTGTCTATTTTCTGCTTGACTAATTCTACTTAGAAGTTAAATTATATTTTTTATTTTGTGTGTGTGTGTACATGTGTGCCATATTACACATATGGATGTCAGATACAACTGACAGGAGTCATTTCTTTCCTTCCAAGATGTGGGCCTTGGGCACTGTACTGAGGTTTTCAGGCATGGCAGCAAGTGGTCCTTACTCACTGAGCAATCTTGCTGCTCCATACGTTGTGCTTGTTGGATGTTTGATCATTCAATGAAAGAACCAAGACAACGCTATACGTCAGAATTCTTGATGGACATAAAAATGAAATTTTTAATATTTTATAGAAATTGATGATACAATCAGAGAAAAATGGACTATATTATAGAAAATAATGACTGTTAGCACAGCCCTTATGCCATACATCCACACATGACAAAAGATTTGGTGGAAATAGGTCAAAATATGATTTTTTTGTTTCAATTTTTAAATATTTTTCAAATATTCTGTAACTAGTATACGTTTTCTACACACCATTTCATTTTAGAAAGTTCTTATTTTTATCTGAGAAATAATTATTTTGTTTTGAAATTATGCATTTCTGTGTGCTCACACAAGTATTGAAAGAGAAAGTGATGTCTGGAACATTCATTTCCTTTGCTAGTACAATTGCTCTGAGAGATCTAGAAAGGAAAAACAACTCATTTTCTCTCTAGAAAATTTCCTATTTCACCTATAGCAAAAACTAACAGGAGAAACTTTGCACACAATATATTACAAATAAGGTTGAAGGTTGAGATGAGTTGCACTGCGAGCCACGAGGGAAGCAGAGTCCTTAGGGGAGAGCCTTGAGAAAGATTATCCAAATAGGGTTTTCACACTTGCAGAGTTAGATTCTTCTAGAATTATGCAAGCTAGACAAAGAACCAGAATCATTAGGGCAGTCTAGGAATCCTGCCTCTCCTTATGCATGCTGCTGTCAGGAGTGTGTATGTAATGAGTCACTGTGAAAGCGCAGGGTTTTGCCCAGGGTGCTGCTGGGGCTGGGTTATGGGGCACAGCTTTTATTCACTAAGCAGTTCTTCAGCTTGTTACTATCTTTTTCTTTTTCTTGTTTTTGGAGGGCTTCTCTGCTAGCATTTTCCCTCTTGTAATCAGCTGATTGGTGTTTTTGAGTTGAATTGACTCTACATTCAAAGAGAGAGCAAAAGGTTGTTATTGAGTAAGGAGAGGCAGAGGGGCAAGGAGGTACAGGTGAATAAAACCAAATATTATATCCTGTGGTATAATGGTGATTATTCATTTTTTGTCAATTACATTTTCCTTTGGGGGTTAACTGTTGGCCTGAGTCACAGTGAAACCTTTAAGGTTTAATGAAGTAGAAACAGACCTGCCTGTTTTAAGTCTAACATTTTTGGTTCCCTTTTTGGCTCTTAGCAACGACTTTTGGTTTCAGGAGTACATGATAAATTATAATTTGAAGGTGGTAGTTGAAACTGGATTAAATGAGACAAGAGAGAGGAACAGATAGGTATACCTAAACAAGCAATAAAAGCAGCTCAACATTCCCTTTAAGGATGGATCAAACGGCTGGGGATGATGACCACACCTTAACTCTAGCTCGGGAGGGGGGCATGTGAACCTCTGTGCATCTGAGGCCAGCCTGTTGTTCTATGAAGTGAGGTCTAGGACATTCAGGGGTTTTACACAGAGAATCTCTGTCTTGGAAACAGAACAAACAAAACAAAACCAACAAAACCAACCAACCAAATAAAACCTACCACCACCACCAAAAAGTATTAAATTTATTACTCTGGTTTAAATGGCCAAATTTATATGTGTTGTCTACATCTTTAGATGCTCCAGAAACCTGGAGGAAGAGTCTCCATGATAATGCCTGCCACATCTAATTCTCAGAGAGTCACCTAGACATTGCATGTCATCATTCTACTTCACCATGCATAGATCAAGAAGCCCAAGCTTTTTCCAGACAACTGGCTTGTACCTCCAGAGATTCTGTGACAGATGGTATGTATAGGCCTCTTGGCTGTCTCCTGTTCTGGTACCTTCAGATATGATTCTATTCTGTATAAGTTGTCTTCTAGGGACATGGAGGTTATACCTAGCTAAGTTAGAATCAGCAGGGGGTGACTGTTAGATAAAGTCATCCACTATAGAAGTGGACAGCACTGGAAGGGCAGAGGTGCGAGACCTAAGGTATGTGCTCTTATCAGAACCTTTAGTACATGCCCCTTAGCTTTTTCAAAAGCTTTAAGGATATCTTAAGCAGGACACAGAGTAAATGATATATTTAATGAAAGGAACTCATGCCTATTATCAGGCTTGGAGAAGCATCTCTGTGCTGATAGGAAGACGCATCATCTTCTACAGGAACAGTTTTCATTCTTTTTTTATTATGTTCTCAAGTTTAATAAACCTGCTTTTGGTCACATTCTTCTTTTTACACTTTGTATTACAGATGACAGTATTATCACCTCACAGATGTGAATGTGTCAACATTTTTTATAGAGACAAAAAGCCAAAACCAAAGGGAAAAAATTTAATACATCAACCCCACCACAAAACAATAAAAATTAAATAAAAAAACCACATAAAGCAAAAAAACCAAAGTCCCCTAAAGAAGAAACTTACTCACTTGGTAGTAGTTGGCTCATTACTGCTTTGCACCAGAACACCTTTTACCAGGGCCTCATTCCTAATGGTTCCTGGTGCCTCACCCCATGGAGATAAAAGATGTTATATACAATTGACTACCTCAAGATAAGGACCTGACACTCCAACTTGGTTCAGATGTGACCCAAAATGAATGGCTCACAGGGCAAGCTCTCTTAACTGTTATGAAAGAACCACATCACTCCTTTCCATGGGTGGAACTTTGAGCATGAGACCTTGCCCACTGTGTTTTTGTCTAGTGTCTGTTCATCAAAATTTTTATATCAGTTCTGGTTTGATAAATACTTCTATCCCTGTACCTTGGGCTCATCACTCTTGGCATGATACTATTTTCTGTACCACCATTCATTATGGTGAAACGCAAAGTGAACATTTGGCAATATATGTATTGACAGTGAAATTTTGGAGAAAACAATAAACTAGTGTTTTTTAAAAATATGATCAAAGTATAAAACTGGTGGGGTGGGAAGGGGCTTAGGCCATCAGTGGACAGCACAGTCTGCAGTGGGCCAGTGCAGATGCTTCTGACACAAGACTAGCAGACATGGTGCTTTACCCTGTGTCCGACACCTTCCAATGGAAGGGTAAGTGTGAGTGCTTATAGGCTTCAAGAGCCAGCCAACCAGTAAACATTACAAAAATCTCCTGTTTGTAAGGCACTGTATTAGAGTCAAGGGCAAAGTTAATTTTCTCAGGAAGGTTTCTCCAAATTTCTGGGGCCATATAAAGTCTATCACAAGATTTCTACAAGAAAGTCTTTAGGAATTGAAAGTAACATTGTAGAAAATTTAGAAAAGATTTATACCCCGACTCAAAACAGGTAATATTCAGATAACAGGCCAAACTTCCTTTAATAACAGTAAAAATAATATCAATAAAACTCAAATATATTCTAAGCAAGACAATATAGAAACATCTACTTTACAAAATAATTTACACTATTTAATCATGATACCTGGAAGTTGTGTCTGGGAAAACCTACAAGAATATGAAGCATAAACATAATAGTCCTAACATATAATGGTGCAATAATTTATACTGAAGTAGTGAGGAACTAAACGTCGAGTGCTTCATCTGCATAAGGTAGTAGTTCAAGACTTTCCTCTGCAGGTCCTGGAGACTGTGAACTGGTGACAGGTATAGTAAACTTTCATCTTTCTCCTGCGTCCCCAGTTCAAGAGGGACAGTTCCTTCTCTCCATTCCCTCCTTCCCATGCCCTGCTATCGATCTGCTTACTAGGCTGCCTTTCATTCTCCAGAATGTGCCTTTACCCAGGATTTCTATGTGGAGAATTGATGAGAAAATTAACAACTAAAGCAGCTACTTCACATGTGTTACCTACAGCGATGGTTTGGCCAAGAGAAAGACAGAAGAATTTGCAGAGTGGATTATTAGAGTGAGGGTGATGTATAGTCTTAAAGCACAAAAACAGTATACAAAGTGAGGAAAAGAGAAATTTAAGGAGAAAATGTCAGAGAAGAAAGGCTAATTTTGGTAAAAGATTGAAGTTACATATTTGGAGACAGAAGAGAAAACTGAAGGGGAAAAAACCACGAAGGAGGCGTGAAACATAGGGAACCGCCAGTGGTGATGGTCAGAACCTCAGCATGTGAAATGTGATGGACAGAGAATGCTGAGGATGTTGAGAACTGCGTGGGAAAGGAAGGGGAGAGGAGACAGTGGAGAAAACATGCCAAAGGTTCTTAACTAGCAATAGTACACACAGAGACAACTTAGAGGAAGAAGTATACAGTGCATTGGGACTATACTGGTGTGCAGACCTCTGTATGCAAAATGGAAAACTCAACAGCCTGCTAGATGTGCAAAACCAGAGAGCATTGTAATCGGAGAAAATAGGAAGGAGTTAACAAGAAAGAGGGAACTAACTCGGACAAACAAATAGCTTCCAAGTTTCAAGGCAGGAGTGGTTATGGCCTTCATGCTTTTTCTTAAGCGAGCGCTAACTTGTTACAGTGCTGGATCCAGCCAGCCCCAGAGGCCCCATCATATTTGCTCTACCTGGGCCACTATTTCTACTATTGGGAGAGTAAAAGGCTTAGGGATCATAAGAAGGTAATCAAGTCTCAGGGTACAAAGTCACGGAACCATTGACATTAAGATTGTTAGTTTTCTCACCCCCAAGAATGTTCAGTTGAAGTGATCCCTAAGCCTGAACCAGTAAGCAGCCATGTGCTTGGTCCTGCGGACTGGTTTCTTGAAAAGATTCAAGTGTACTGTGTTCCTCTGCATTAAGTTGATCTACATTTATACTTTTAAATTGTTCCCTAGTAGCTGACCCAACCAATGTGTTAGGACTTTGAGTGGGTGTGGAGAGAGCACTGTTAAGCAGGCTTGGTCTTCCATTGTTAGTTGGAGGTCCAGTGCTAGAAGAGTGAAATTTTGCTAATTTGGAACCAAAGCATGGCAACTTCAGGATGGTAGGTGGCCTTTGCTGCTGCACCTCACCCTCTTTTCCTTGGCCTTCACTTTGTATGCTATCTGTGCCAGAGCCTTTATCAGGACCACCAATAACCAACTGCTCAGGAGTAAGGCCTGCAGTTCTTTCACTGAGCTGGCTGCCTTCGAAAAATTGTTTCAGAACATCCCTCCGATCTCCTCCAAGGTCACTTTTAAGGCAGGGTGTGTTTTTTGGCTGAGAAGAGCTGGCTTCAGAAAAGGCTGTAATTCCTGTCTCCAGTTGATTCTTTCCAGAATTTGGAGTGTTTTTCCTCACAGTAGGCACACCATCTCCAAGTGGACTTGGGTTTGGGCTTTCTGCAGTTAGTTTGTTCTCTGAGATATTTCTTTGACTAGGTAGGATGCTTGCTGGGGAAACATTAGGTCTTGCATACTTGGTATAACTGCTTTCTGAATACACAGGACTGTTCTCTTGGTTCCTCCTTGGTGGAAGACCATAGGATGAACTGTAATCATGTAGAGCCAGCACATTGTCTTTATGTCCTGTGGAGCCACCAATACAGCAAGACCCTCTCTGACTGTGGTGAAATAAGTGTGCTTCATTTTGACCTGTTGGGTAACTTTGAGACATGAAGTCTGGGAAGGCCAACTGTTCTCTCTCTGGTGGACTTAAACTAGTAATTTGCAAATCATAATTCATATTCTCACCTTCAAGCCATGTTGGATCTTTTGGGAATCCAGCAGGGGAGGTAGTGGAATAAGGATGGTTTGGTGTATTAGGTTTGTGTAAATCCATTGACCGATCCCAGACATTTCTGTTGAAATATGGCTCACTTTTTTCCTTCTTCTCGGCTTGATTCCTGTGGTCCCAGGAGGTCCATGAAGGAAAGAGAGTGCTTTCTTCTTGTCCTATGGCATTATTACTATAATAACTTCTGGGGTCCACAGGTGGTGCTATAGTAGGACCTGGGTTATATATTGGAAAAGTTTCATGTGGACTCCAGGGATAGAATTCACTGTAAAGAAAATCTTCAGTGGGTTTTGGTGGATTATTTAAGGAATAGGGAAGGTATTCCTTTGCTAGGGTTGAGGCATATTGCTCACCTTCATACTGCCTAAGTGTTGGGTTTCCTTTGAAGGTCAGCTCTTCATCACCCCATCTACTTTGTCCTGGAAAAGCTTCATCTTCATTTGGATCAATTGGGTCCTCTTCATTGTACTGCTCTGTCTCCTTCTGGTCTAGAGACGTCATGGTGTACTGTGGACTTTCTGGTTGCATCATAGTGCTGGGAGAGCTGACCCTCTTATCCCATGCATTGCTGATGTATGGTGATTTTTCATTAGGATAAGGATTGTTGTATTCATGGTAAAAACCATTTCCTCTAGAGCCATAGGAGGGATGAAGTAAATCTTTTTCCTTCCTCCTGTGGTCTTCTTTTAAGGGTGGAATAATCTTTTGGTGATTCCAGATATTTCTTTCAGCAGGGAAATGTTCTCTTGTAGGAGAAGGGATTTTCTTAGGGTATACAGGCTGGTGTGTACTATGCTTTAATTCAGTTTTTTTCATTTCTGATTCAAATGGGGTTCTTCTTGGCTCTAAAGCAATTCCTTTGGGCAAATTCTGGCTTTGGATTTGTATTTTAGGACTTGGCACTCTTCTGGATTCTCCTCTTGAGAAGTAGGAGTTTTCTTGCTGATCAAAGGAATTAAAATTCGGGCCTACCATGCTACCTTCAGAACGAGGCAAATTATAGTTTTGGTTGTTGATTCCATATTGTTTAGAGCTTCTCCAGGGGTTGCCTGTATCTTTGGTAGGAGTGACTGTTCTTTCTTTTTGACCTAATGACTTTTCCTTTGGATTTTGGGTTTTCATATTGTGGCTAATGGTAACCTGTTTAGGACCCACGGAGGCCACATTGGTTCCCATAAATGGTTTCTTTGAAGCAGCATTGGCTCCCACAAATGGTTTATTTGAGGCCTGATTACTTCTCACAAATGGTTTATTAGAGGCAGCATTGACTCCCATAAAGGGTTTATTTGAGGCAGGATTGGTTCCCACAAAGGGTTTATTTGAGGCAGCATTGGTTCCCACAAAGGGTTTATTTGCAAATGCGTTGTTTCT
Source organism: Micromys minutus (assembly GCF_963924665.1). Classification (NCBI taxonomy): domain Eukaryota; kingdom Metazoa; phylum Chordata; class Mammalia; order Rodentia; family Muridae; genus Micromys; species Micromys minutus. The sequence goes on along the minus strand of NC_137969.1, from coordinate 141,897,882 downwards.
CACAAATGGTTTATTTGGTGCAGTATTGGTACCTATAGATGGTTTATTTGCAGCTGGATTGGTTCCCACAAATGGTTTATTTGAGGCTGGATTGGTTCCTATAGATGGTTTATTTGCAGCTGGATTGGTTCCCATAAAGGGTTTGTTTGAGGCTGGATTGGCTCCCATAAAGGGTTTCTTTGGCTCTGGCAGTTTTCTTCCGAAATTGACTGGATTTTCTGCATAGTTTGGATAATTAACTCTTGTGGTAGGAGGGGAAGGTTTGTGATAAGTTGGGTTTCCTGGACGAGTAGCTTGTTTGTCTTCCCAAGCAAAGGAATTCCACTGAGGCTCTCTTTGGACTTGTGGATTTCGGTAACCAGGTCCATTCTGTTTAGGCCCCTGGGTACCAGGGGTTTGCCATTGTCTTTCTGAAGGATAATTTGGATAAGGATAATTCTCATAAATATTTGGCTGACTTGGTCTCCATGGAATTTGGTTTTTCGGTACTCCCTGGCCTGAAACATTAACTTTAGGGAGAGAGAAGACACCATTTTGAACTGTAGGATTATTCCCAGCATTAGGCCCAGGGCCCGTGTTTCCTATTGGGCTAGTATCATTTCCACCTTGACTTCCTCCAGGAATTGACTGTGTGGCGTTAGCATCAGGCACCGTTGAATTTGTAGAGGCCTCTGGGGGTGGGTCATCTGGGGGTGGGTCTTCTGGTTTAGGAGGATCTTTTTCTTTGGGTTTTTCATAATCTTCAAACATCTCTTCTGAGTAATAAGGACGACCCCCAAAGCCGTGATATCCAAAATATGCATAGTAAGGATTCTGTAGGAAAGAAGACAGGAAAGGAGAATTACTCTTTTTCCTTCCACAGTGTTGCTTGGAATTGCTTAGTGTAACAGGGAAAATCTCCCTCACAGGCTTAGAAGTTTGAGGCATTTATTCTACTCTCTGCGTGCTGAGTATTCTCTTTAACATTTAGGCCCAGATCCCAAACCTTAGGGTTAAAATGCTTTTTGCTCTAGGATTCCACAGTGTGACACTGTTGCTTAGGCTTTGAACGTGTGAAACACCCCATGCTTGAGCTCCCTGAGTCCTGAGGTTACTAACACACGTGAGCTGCAGTGTCCAGGTTAACTTTTATAATTAATATTGTAGTTGTTTGTTTTTGAGATAGAGTTCTGACATATAACCCTGGCTGGCCTGTAACTTGCTGTGTAGATCAGTATAGCTCTAAACTCACAGTGATCCTCTTGCCTTTGCCTTTAGTTCTGGGATTATAGGCAGGGCAACATCAGGATTTAGTTTTTGTTTTTCATTCCATCCCTTTTCCTCCTCATCTCTGTGTTCTCATTTTACCCTCCTATGTTGTTGAGCCTGAACTTCAAATATGGATACATGCTTTTATTTTATCAAGGCAAAAACCTGTCCCTCAGTTCTCTGGACTCCAGTCAGTAAGGCTCCAGACTCCAACTGACTGTGCCCAGACTGGGTTCATCTCCCCACAACCGTCCTCCTTCAGTATTGTATTTTTAAGGGTCATTTCCTATTTTCAAACCAATTTGCTGCAGCTCCTGCTCTGCTCTCTCATTTCCCCAGACAGTAGAGTACGGAGTCCAAACATTCTATCTAAACTTGCATTCTTGTCCCGTCTTTTATGCCTACCACTCCCAAACTATTGACATTGTTTTCTTAGTGACTACTGTATGTGTAATCTTACTTTATTTTCTGATTTTTTCTATTATTTTCATAAGAGTGGGAGATACTAGAGATAGGTTTCTGAGAGTTACAACATTTTTTTCTTTAAATATGTGTTTAGAATTGCCTTTCCCTTAAAGGAAAACTCTAAATTCTTTAGCGTAACTTGGAAAGCAGTATTTCTTGGTGCCAGATAAATGTGGAATGCAGTATCTTTCTACAACTTCTAGGGCTATTTCCATTGGCTAAATTCACTTTGTTCAGTTGTATCCGGAGATAATAACAGGAGAGTATAAACTACATAATTTGTCATGAGAGTCAAATGAGAATGAATATCTATCTATCTATCTATCTATCTATCTATCTATCTATCTATCTATCTATCTATCCATCTCTTCATACTTGGAACTTTGTTTCTAGTAAATGCTACATATTGTATTAAAATTGTTAAATCTTTTACCATCATCTGAGTCATTGCCATGACATTTAACCTTATTTCCTCGTTCTTAAACTTGATGTGGTTTCAAACTGCATCTGCAGTTATTTTTCTGAGTCTTCTTCCTATCTAACTGTTTCCCACCCACTTCCTCACCCCTCCCAGCACACATGACTTATCCTTCAAGATGCATCTTGAATGCCACAGCCAGTGGCACCTGTCTCCTGTAGCAGAGCTAGGCATAGGCTGTGCTGCTGACGTCTGCAGCCAGCTGCTGTGGTTACCAGAACAGCAGGTTTGACTTTCTTGTTTCACTGGGCTCCTTCCACTTGACTCCTCTTGAAAACGTGAAGTTTTTGAGTATTTGATATTCTAGTTTTCTAGACCAGTGGAAAATATGTAATAATTTTGTATTAAATGAACAGCCTATGTGAATTTTTTAACGACCTGTGTGCATTGTTTGGTTATTTATTTTTTCCCCTGTGCTGGTGATTAAACTCGTGGTCTTAGGCATGGTAGTTACCACTGAGCTATAACCCCAGTCCTAGTTTTTATTTGAAAACAAATAGAAGGGAAAATAGTTTTATTTTCATTTGGGGATAGAGATGATGGAATAGGCAGGTGAGAAAATATTCTTAGTATCATACAGGAAATTCAACAATATCCCTAAGAGGTAGAATACAGATTTAAGCCTATGTTTATGCCTGAGTTATTCTGTTTTACTTGCTAATTTTTACGAAAATCTGCAGTTCTAATTTCTGAGAGAGGTCATTGTGTACAATGATCTGAGACACTCTTATGTGGTATCTTATAGAGATCTTATTACAGTGTCCTGTGATATTTCTGAAAGAAAACCTTCACCACCGTCTCTTCAGTGACCTCTTGTTCCTTTGTCCCCAGCAAAGGTATACATTTCTGTGCCCACTGAGTGCATTGCCCATAGTTAGAGGTAAAGAGTGAGTAAAGTCCAGGGTGGACTCACAACCGTACACCCATTTGTTTGATGACACACTAAGAGTTGGCTGAGTGTCAGATTACATTACTGGAGTGTAGTGAAAAGTTTATCCTGTAACCCAAGAGGAAAAACTGGACATTAACTTATCTTCTCTAGATTTCAGTATTTATGCAATGAGATATTCAGAGGATGATATAATTTCTTGTGAAGAGAATATTTTAAGATGATCTTTATTTCTTCTGTGTGTTTTACTGTCTAGAGTTCACTATCAACTTTGCAAAGAGCCTAATAGTTTTCACAGCAAATATGTGCTCAATCTTTCAATACATGTAAAGGAATTATGCACCATTTAAATGGTGCTGGGTTTAGAAACAAAGCCCATGCAGCTGTCTGTATCTGACTTGCTCACATTACTGGCTTGATTTTACTTCACTTAATAGGAGTTTGAGTTAAAGAAGTTTTAGTGATGGTTTTAAGTTCTTGTGACATTGGGTTCAGTGATAGCAGCTGAGAGACTAAATTCTTAACCAGAGTAACAGAGACACCCATACTCACTCCTTCTTCATTGCTGAACTTAGGCCGTCCAAACGCTGTTGGTGGTCCCCTCTGAAAGATGAACAGCGCAGTGAGCACAGAAACCAACCACTTTTCTTTCTTTTCATTTTTAAGACAGGATCTTGATTTATATTAGGATCACTATGTATCTGGGCTATTTGAGTTCATGGTAATCTTCCTGCCTCAGCCTTCTAAGTGTTGGGATTACAGTTGTGCACCATTAGACTGGACTAGAAATGTGTATGTGATTGTGTGTGTATATTTGTCTGTGTATGTATGTGTATGTGTGTTTGCATGTGTATGTTATGGTGCTTGTGCATGTGTGTTTGTGTATGTGTACATATGTGTTTGTGAACATGTCCATGTGTGTTTGTGTATGGAGGGCAGAGGTTGATGTTGGATGTCTTCTTTCCTCCTTCACTTTATTTTTTGAGATAGGGTCACTCATTGAACATGGAGCTCACTGGTTGGCTAGACTAGCTGATCCAGCAAGACTTGAGATTCTTCTGTCTCCTCTCCCCAGCATGAGGGGTGAGAGGCAGTGCTGGGGATCTGAACTCAAGTCTTCATGCTATACAGCAGGCACTTTACCCACGGAGGTCACTCCTCAGCCCTGGAAGGCACTTTCTATGTTGCCAGTTTTTGTAAGACAGGAGGAGGTATGCTCAGTAGGTCATTGGTAATTTTGTGAACTTTGTACTCCTGAGTCATTAGACTCACTTTCAACCTATTGATACTTATGATCCATTTGTGAGTTCTATTTTTATAAAGTTGTAAGATGATTCTAGGCTATCTTACTAAAAGTTTCCACATCTTAACAATCATCTTACCCCACTATCTTAGGGGAGGGGAGAGTAAGAGAGGGAGGAGAGAGAGAAAGAGAGAGAGGGGAGAGAGAGAGGGGAGAGGGGGGGGGCTTCAAGCATCTATATTAGAACACACAATATATGAGATTAAATTGTAATGTTATATTTAACAACATTCTTTGTGTACATTTAAAGTTAAATTTCCTAAAATATGAATGCTTGCATAAGATTATAAAAGTGATCATATTGCTAAAGTTTATCATATACTTAATTCAATCTTCACCAAAGTTTCAGTTATATCCTTTGCAGAAATAAGAAAAAAATTATAAAATTTATGTGAAAACACAAAAAATTAAATAATTAGAAAAATTCTAAACAGAAAGAAATCTGGAAACCTCACTATACCTGACAGCTCTATACAGTACAGAACTATAGTAACAAAGCTAGTAAGACATTTGTACAAACAAAAAATAGAAAAATCAGAAAAAATAGAAAATTAAATTCGGAATTAAATCCACATAGCTACAAACATCTAATTTTCAACAAAGGTGTCAAGAACATACTTGGGAAAAAAGACAACTTCTTAAACAAATGGTGCTGGGAAAATTGTATCCACTTGTTGAAGAATTAAACTAAGCCCATATCTCTCACCTTACACCAAAACCAACTCAAAAGGGACTGAAAACTTACATATAAGACCTATAGCTTTGAATCTAATAAAGAAAACAGAGATAAAATACTTTAAGATTCAGCATATGTTAGGAATTTTCTGACAAAGTGTCCAGTAGCACAGCAGACTCCCAAGTATTGACAAATGGCAGGATTATATGACATTAAAGGTTTTTTTTTTCTTTCACACCAAAGTATACAATCACCAGAATGAAGGCACAGTCTACAGTGGGAAGGCATCAATGATTGCCATCTATACTTAAGAGATAAATGTGTAGAATATAGAAAGAACTGCAAAAATGGAACATTAAGAGAAATAGTAAATGGTCTGATGGAATGCAGAAACAGCTGTTAAAAGAAGAAATGCAAATGGCCAATAGTTATGGAAGCATTAAACATTCTTAACTATTAGAATGAATTTAAGTTGATTTAAGATTCTATTTAAACATAATCAGAAAGGTTTGGTTTTTATTTCAGCACACAGATGTTCAGAACTGTTGTTAAGGGTGAGGGAAGAGGACTGTCAGATGCTGCAGGTGGTAATGTGGAGTGGTACAGCCGTGGATGTGAGTGTGGAAGGTAAAAACTTACAAATCTCAAAATAGAGCTGTCGTTTGATCTAGACGACCATTTCTGAGGCTGTATCTGCAGGACTCTTAAGTCAACATATCACAAAGATTCTTAAATTTACTTACAGTTATTAGCAAGTGAAATCTGTGTAAATATCTACTATGAGCTAAATGGGTAAAAATAGTGTGCATAAGGGTTTTTTTTTTTTTTTTTTTTTTTTTTTTTTTTTTTTTTTAAGACAGGATTTCTCTGCATAGCCAGATTGTAGACAAGAATGGGCTTGAGCTCACATAGATTTTCTTGACTTTGCCGTCTATGTGCTAAGATTAAAGGCATGTTCCACCACTATCAGGCTACCCGATGAATTTTATTCAGCCGTAAAATATGAAATAATGGCATTTCCTGGAAAATGGGTCTAACTGGAGATCATTATGTTAAATATAATAAGTTCAACTTAAAAGAAAAATGTCATGGTTTTGCTTACATGTGGATTCTAGATGATGTGTGTGTGTGTATGTGTGTGTGTGTGAGTGTGAGTGTGTGTGTATGTGTGTGTGTGAGTATATGTGTGTGTGTGAGTGTGTGAGTGTGTGTGTGTGTGTGTGTGTGTACAGATCATTTAAATTGAAGGGAGGCCATGAAAGGGGATGAAAAGAACTAAAAGGAAGAGAGTGGGAGGGGGTAAAAGAGAGTAGTGTCATGAAAGCCAAAGTAGGAACGCTTAGAAGCAAGGTAAGCAACCAGTAAAGGAGAAGCCAAAAAGGAGCCAATGCAGTTGGTGAGGAGGATGAATAAGAAAGAAGTGAAAAGGCAAACGTATGTGAAAGTGCTATGATGTGATGCTGAAGAGACAGCAGTTGGATCAATGCTTTCCATGCAAGCAAAGGACCCGGGAGTTCAGATTCTCAGACCTCCTATAGAAAAGCTGAGATGGCTCGATCCCTACAGCTGGGTGCCAGCCAGCCTAGCCAAGGATGCCAACTCCAGATTCAGTAGGAGACCCTGCCTCAGAACTCAGGTAGAGAGTGATTGAAGAAGACAGCGAACTTCATCCTCTGGCTCCACATATGTACATGAACATCCACATCCACACTCACATGTTCATACACCTACACAGACACACATAAATAATACAAACACATGAACACAGAAGATGGTATAACGAAAGCATTATTTTGTATACTAATGTCAAAAGTTAAATGAGAGCATATTAAAGTTAAAGAAATAAAAGCTTTGGTATAGTTAAAAAGTAGCAAGGGGTTGAGAAGCAGTTTTCATTTCTCATCAAGAGATTGATGTAGAGGAGATTAATAGTCATTTCAACATGAAAATCATGTTGCTTTTAGACTACCTTGAATGGCCTGTTTCCTTTACTTTAATGTGGCAAAAGTCACCCTTTTAAGGAAAAAAAGTAAGGAGTGAATTTTTTCCTCACTAAAACTCTCTTGGTCAGTAAATAATAAGCAAGAAAACCTTGTTTCCTAGCCAGATAAACAGTCACTGAGTACCTCTTGGCTTGTAGCTGTTTTCAACAGCTTGTCTTACTCAGTGCTTCTCAACCTGTGGGTTGCGATTCCTCTGGGAGTTGAATGACCCATTCACAGAGGTAACCCTGAGACCACTGGAAAACACCGCTATTTACATTACAACTAAAAACAATAGCAAATCACAGTTATAAAATAGCAATGAAAATAATAGGAGTGGGGGTCACACAGCATGAGGAACTGCATGAAAGGGTTTGTGTTAGGAAGGTTGAGAACCAGTGCCTTTACTATTGTTTTTATTCAAATAAATTAAATATTATACTTTATTTTGTCAATTTTAAACCTTAAATTCTCTTTGAGAATTCATGCATTATTTTGCAAAATTTTTTATCATGATGTATCTGTTGTTAGAAAAATATATGATAGAGAGAATACAATGTAGTCATGGTTTGCTTCTTAGTTTTAAACTGTCTTGCCTAGTGCTATTTTTGCATTATAGTAAATTATGATATTCACTGAAAATATTTTAATCTCTTATGTGAGGGCATTTAGCACAACCATTTTAAATCTAATATTTATGTTGTTAGTGGCTCTGCTCATGTTGCAAACTGGTCTGAGTAAAAAATATATTCAATTTTTAATCTTTTTTTTCTGAATAATTACTAACTTGATTTTGTTTCATACTCTCTGCTGATAGTATGTGAGTTCACATTGTCTTACACACTGACATTGTTTTTAATTTAGTGCATATAGAAAATTTTTACCTGTGGAATTGGCCATGGTGGTTGTTGATAGGGGTAAAGCCCATTGCCAAATGGTGGGAATGGCTAGAAAGAAAGACACGTTAGAGTTATGTGGTAGTAAGATTGTAAATGAGAAATGACAGAAATTGATGATTATTTGAAAACTGAAGGCTGCTTATATTTCTGTTTGCATCAACTGTCTTTCTCACTTTCTTTTCTACCCCCCTTTCTTCCCTTCCTTTCTGTGTATTTTCGGTAAAAATGATAGTAATAGTTAATAATATTAAATACATGTATTCAAACAGTAGTCAGTTATGGAACCCTTTTGGATCTCAGACAACCATGTATTACTGTTACTCTCATTTTGCTTGAGAAGCTGAAGTTCAAGGAAGTGAGTCACCCCAATGATAGAGGAATGACTGAAATCAGGACACAAGTCTAGGAGTGCCCTTTATTCAGCTTTGTGTTCCCATATGTATGATTGTATGTGATAGTAAACAAAAGCCACTGTCTATGAAGCTCTGTACAGTGTGAGATCTTGAGAAACCATCTGCACGTCTTCTTGCCTTGTGAACGACTGCATTTGAGTCCTCTAGAAGTACCAAAAGTAGTGGCAGTTTCAGGAAAATATTATGTAGCATCAAAGCATAGGTCTCAAAATAATTTAAAAGCCATTTAATTTACTCGTGGGGAAACAAGTTTAGAAAGGTGTGCTGTCTTCCTCAACATCGACTGACCAATGAACGCTGGGGTAGAACTTGATCTTTCTTTCCTGATTCTCTACAAGAGTCATGAGACTGTATTATAAGACTGTATTATATTTTTATTTATTTTCAAAGAATATTTTACCATGGTGGCCTTCTAGTTATGTTTCTTCCTCAGCCTTCCTATTGCTGGTATTATTGACATATCCACAGCTTGATTCTGTGTTTTAAAAGGATCTTTAAGGCAGTTACAATATTTGTGTAATATTGAACTCAATAGAGTTGGAATTGACTTTCCATGCAACTTTTGATGAATGTCAAAATTAAATATCATATTTTTACGTAGCGATACCTGTGCTGAATTTTGGAGGAAGCATGTGTGCTGGAAAAGCATGGACTTCTCTCTTAAGGTATGCCTATACATTTAATATGGAAGTTTTTTACACAAGCCTCACCTGAGGTGGCTGGGCTTCATCTTTGGCCCGTGCTGCTTCATTTGGTGGTTCCTTTAAAGGCTGCTTTTGTGGCTGTGGCTCTTGTGGATTGGTCTGGTTGGGTTTGGCGGTCTCCTGGGTTTGATCAGGTTTGTTTGGGAAATTGGGCACTGGGGGTTGCTGCCATCCATTGGGTACTGGTGGAGGCCACATGGGCATCTGGAATGGAGGATACTGTGGAGGCATGTGTGGAGGCATTGGCATGCCATTTCCATATGGGCCCATATGCATCATCTGAAGGAGCAGCAAAAGCATTTACAGTGAATGAGTTTGAATTCCAGTTTATTTTCACCTTCTAAAGTTAAGCTTCCAAAACCAAGTCAAAAAGTTTAAAAATCCAGTAGAATTTGATTCTAAGATCTTTAATTAAGACCTCATCACATTTTGTCTTACTGAATGAGACCTCAGTTTTCTAGAAAGCCTGTCAAACTCATCAAAGGCAGACTTTAATAAGAGATGTCAGTTCAAGAACTTGGTTGGCTGGAGAATTGCTTAGTGGGCAAATTGCTTGCTGCACAAATGTGAGACCCTGATTCTGGTTTACCAGAAACCATTCATGTAAAGTTGGACACAATAGTGTGATAATCCCAATGTTCCTATGGTTAGATGGGAAAGAGAGACAAGAGAAACCCTGGAGGCTCATGGTCCAGGTAGCCTGGTATGTGCAGTGTCAGCAACAGAGAGACACCGTCTCAAGAAAGGTGGAAGGCAAGTACTGATGCTCTAAGTTGTTTTCTGAACTACACACATGCACACGCACACACACACATGCACAAACATATGTACACATACATGTACACACTTTGTGTATACACATGCATACACACAGAGCAATCTTCATGTCACTAAAATCCTGAGTGTAGAGACTTTGGGGGGTAGTACCACACCTTGCATAAGAATCTTATGATTTTCTGTGTATACTGATCTTTATGGAAAATTATGACAAATTCAAAACTCATGTGGCTTGCTATATATAAGGCCAGGTAAAATGAGAGAAAAATCAAATAAAACAACCAAAACCAAAATAATCTTATCTAAAACCAACCAACCAACAAACAAAGCCCAGAAACAGAGGCATGATTTTTCGTTGGTGGAAATTTTAGTTCACAGACACAAAAACAGCAAGGAAATTTGGGCCAACCAGAAACTAGGAGGGGGCACTGAAAATGATGACTTAGGTAAGGACTTTAAGAGACAGTTGCTGAACGGAAAGGTTAGGGCAGACACAATGATGCAGGAATCATGTCACAACAGTAGCAGGAGATGTGTACACTCTGGCTGTCACATGGTTTTGTCAGAAGATTAGCTGATGGTTATGGTGTTTGCTCTAGAATTAGCATATGACCACAAGAGTATCCTATGTTCACTCCAGCAAAATATAAAAAGATCCCCAGTTTTAGAATTGTGTAAGATAACATGAATGGAGTTCTCTCCTTGAATAGTATCCACTATCCTACATTTGTTGCCATTACTCATGGAAAGAGCTCCTAGAAAGTTTAGTTAGAACAAAGTTTTCTGAGACACAAAGAATATTTGTAGATGATGTTCATTTGTAGAAAAAAAAATCCCAGAAATGAATAAGGAGAATGTCACGAGGAACAAGTGAAGTGGTTTTTCTCTTTGAAAATATTTTAATGCTTATCTTTTAACTAAGACTTGTGGATGGTGATTAGCATTGCTATCGGCTAAGACAAACATAGCACAGCTTCTGGATATAAAAAGTGTTGAAAGTAGTATAAAGAACTTACAGGCGGGGCATTCATAAAGTTGAATTGATTATATCGCATCATCTGAAATGAAAGGAATCCATTAATGTGGCATAAAATAAAGAGCTTTTATTCAAATTAACCCACAAAACATTAGAAATAAGTCGAGTTCATGGTCTGACATGAATGATATGACAGTAGTCATAATTTCCTAATTACATACAAGGTTAAAATTTGCATTCATTAAAAAATTTTGGAGTATATAGTTTTTATACATGTATAGTTTTATAAAATTGTAAACATTTATTTAGTGTGTATAGGTGTTTGCCTGCACATATGTCTATGCATTACAGTGTATGTCTGCTGTCCAAAGAAGACACAAGAGGATGTTAGACTCCCTGGAACCGGAGTTACAAATAATTATGTGGGTGTTGGGAATCAAATCCTTATTCTATGGTGTCTTTATTTCATGTTTGTGGACCAAGATCTTACTTTCAAGACAACAACTATGCTTTTCATATTGTTTCAGCTTTTAACAGTGTTTTCATATTTTAAAGGCCCTGTACTATGATTAGCTTTTATTTTCATCAAACTCCCCTAATTTCACACCTGTTTTTTTTCCAAAGGGGTTTCTGATAAAGAACAGCTAAGAACACAGACATAGAGAAACAAATTATGCATTTTAACTATTTGTCTGAACCTCCCAGATGTGGATTACATAAATAAAGGAAAAACAAAAACAAAAACAAATCCTTATTCTATGGGAAATATCCCGTGCTCATAACTGCTGAACCATCTCTTCAGCCTCATGTATGCAGGGTTGTATATGTGTTCATATATGTGTATATGAAAGCTGGCATCTTAGATATTGTTCCTTAGGAGGTATCTACCTTCTGTTATGAGACAAATTTTCCTTAGTATCTGGGGCTTCCTGATTTTGGATTTTTTTTTTCCTAACTGGCTTGCCAGGAATCTCCATGAATCCTCTAGCCTCCACTCCTACTGCTGGGGTTTCAAGTTTGTATCATCAGACTTGGAGGATCCAGGGATCAGACTCTAGTTTTCATATTTGTAACACAAGCTTTTTACCAACTGAGCCAATTTTGCAGCTCCCGATTTTCTGAATTTGATGTCAGACTTAATATTGAATCAATGCAGAATGATAGAAAATAAACATAATTTACTTTGGAGATTTAGAATGTTCTATTTATTTAGAATTCAGGATTTTTGAAGATAATTCCGTGGTAAAAAGCTATCTGCTTCTCTGATACATTTCTAATCCCAGCACGTTCAAAGGCAGGCGGGTCTATGTGAGTTCAAGGCCAGCCTGGTCTGTAGAACTCTAAGGCTAGTTAGGCACTGCCTTCTTTGTTTTGTTGAGGAAGAATTCTAAAGGGATTCTATTGTGATTTTGTATTAACTAGCATACATTATTTACCAAAGCCAACTTAGGAAGGAAAGTTGAGAGTTCCAGGACACCCCGGGCCACATAATCGAGACCTTTTCTCAAAAACAAAACACCCAAGCAAACAAACATGAAGTTTGACTAATAATAACTAGTTTGAATTATGCTAAATATATAAACAAGTATATACTTTATAACACTCCTAAGTACAAATGGCTCTTTATTAGTGAACAAAACTGGCTCCAGAACTAACAACTACATTTTAACCCAAATCAACACTGAAACACATAAGTAGGCTCAGGGGGGAGAAAATATTTTCTTTGATATGAATGCAAGATTTTCAACTTTACCTCCCTTGGTCTATTTATTAGAAATTTTATTTTCTAAGAAAAGTACCAATACTCTCCTTTTCCTGACCTTTTAAGTAAGGACCTGGCACACATGTCCTCTGGTACAGAGTGTAATACATACATACCTCTTCACTTTTACTGCTAAATCCAGGCATTCGGGGCATTGGCATCTGGAACTGAGGGAGAAATGCAGAACCTTAGCTGAAATAATCTGTCAACTGTCCCTAAGCCATGCAACAAGAGAATACAAAGAAAATTCCCAACATGAACGTAAATACTCACTGGCATGGCAGCTGTGACACCAAGCAGACCCAGGAAAACAAGGAGACTCATCTTTACATTTGGTACCTAGGATATAAAACTGGATATTATCTTGGGACATGAAAATGATTGTGCTTTGGGTACTCAACAGTTAGGTTTTCTATCAGAGTTCAGAAATATAAAGGGATTCTACTGTGACCTTATGTTAATTTGGAGACATAATTACCAAAGTCAGACTAAGAGGAAAAGATGATGGGAAATAGAGCGTGGGAGATGCAGGGAGATAGTTTATAACTTGCAAAACCTTAGTACTTACCATTCTGAGTTTTCTCTGCCAAGTTGGTTTAGAAAGGCATAGTAAGGTCCAAACACATTCATTGCACATCCCTTCAGGTTCAATGAATGCACACTTCAAAAATTAGGACTTAAGTTTTCTAAGATACGGTATCTAACACTGCATTCCATAAAAATTAGCTAACGTTATAATGAAATAAACTATAGAATTTCACAGTGTTATATTTTCCTTTTTTTTTGTTTTTTAATATTATTATGGCCTGACCTTTAAAAATGTACTACTGCTCAAAGTCTTGTCAAGGCAAATTACGAATGAAGAGACAGAAATGTATATTTTTTCTCTTCCTTAGAAAATAAAACTGCTGAAGCTGGTATATTTAGTGTAGGTTACAAAGCCACAGGAACGGAAAAGAGAGTGGGTAGTTGATCTCCTTTCTACATGTCTCTCAGGTCCTGGATCAAAGCTGTTGGGAAGCTCTGGGTGTTCACCTCGTTCAGGTCCACATCTCATCTTTATAGTACAGTCGCAGTGAGTCTAGATTCTGTACACATGAAAGGAGACATCTCACTTTTGTTTGTGTATAGAATGTCTTTCCTTTTGCTAAACTATCAAATTATGTTAGATGATGTTCTTTTTAGCTGTAAAAGAATGTAACTGAAGAACAGTTGATTTTTTGATAATTTTTGATTATTTTTGGTTTAAAATGATACTCAGTGGCTACTCTGAAGTATTACGTCTTCCATACTTGAGTGAGGTGTGTCCTTTCAAGTGCACTGAATTACCTTTATAATCTCATTGAGCAGAATAAACAAATGAAGGGACTCACCAAGTCACATGGCTTTGGAAGAGAAGTCGCATTTCTGCACTGAAGCAGCAACATGATTTCACCAAAACTTTCATAAGCCTTCTGGGAAAAGTAAAGACATTTGCATGAGAGGAAAGTCAGATTTGGAAAGAGCAAATACGTGAAACAAATACCAAAGGATCACCTCTAGGGTAGCCCAGATCATGTCAATCATTTTATTCAACCATACCCTTGTGAGAGGGTCCTCAAAATCGAGCTTAGTCTTCGGTGGTTTAAGATTAGGTGAGAGCTAAATCAGAGAGAAAATGAGACAGGCATCGTATTTTGAAACACTACTAGTGCATTGTTGACAATTTCTCCTTATGGGAAATGTGCAAAGGTACAGTGTAAAGGAGGTCAGAGCAGTTTGGAAGAAAGCCTATAAGAGAAACAGACACCAAATAAACTAAGAGTTGAAACTTTTATAAAAAAATTAGTCTATAAAAGTGATTTAGAAACATCACAAATAAAATAGGAAAGTTAACAAACATCTATAATCAAGGGTATTATTTGATACTATACAATATATGTTGATAATCTTGATACTCACCCAACGCCACTTAGAAGCTGTACTATTTAAAAGGAAACTTGAACCTTGTTAACCTGTCTTTGAAATATGTTCTTAATAGTCTACAGTAGAAATGACTACAAACTGCTGAAGCCAGAGAGAGCCAAGGAGCAAGACACATTTATTTCTTAATAATAAACAAAAATTCTTCAAGAAGGTGTCATGTTCAGTACCCAAAAGACTTAACATAAAAAGATCCCTCCTTGTCAGGAGGCTTGATAGCAGGATCACATTTAAGCACTGTTGTAGACATGCACAACCAATCAGCTTTGAGAAAAATGGTTTTGCCATCACAAGAGTTAGTGGAAAAAAACAGTGCAAAATTTATAATGTGTTATTATAGAAGCTGTGGAATGAAGTCTCTTATTATCTATAATAACAGCTTAGGAAAACACGCTTACAGCAGTAAGATTTAGAAGGTGCTTTCCTTGTGAATTTGGGCTTTGAAGTATAAAAACTTCATTTATAGAAATATATTTTGGGAACAAAAGTGACTATTAAGTATATGCTGCTGACATAAATCCCTGGCCACCATCAAAAGGTTGTGGAATAATATAGATCTAGTTGATATATAGTTAATATGTAATTAAACTGGAATGATATATCTATAACAAACATAGTTATTTACTGTGTATTATATAAAAGCCTAGGGTATAGTTCCCTTTAAAAAATCAGATGTAGCTTTGTCACTGGGGACTTAGAATTCTAGAGGAGCTGGCCAAAATGACAAGTAATTCTCAGATGCTTATGATGACAACTTGGGAAACACTGTAGTTGAGGAATTCACTTGGAGTTGTGATTATTATTATTTTTTCTGCAACACGAGTTTTTATAAAAAGACTTTACTTTCTGTTTTTGCTTTTAGTTTCCTTCTTTATTTCTCATTATCAAAGACTTCACTTCTAAATAAACTTTAATTTCCATTTTTACTGACAAGGTCAAGCTTTGCATTTTTGACTGACCTGGGTTATGCTGGTTTTTCTATATTTTCCTAATAGAACATATTTGTCATGGTGTGTTTTCTTAGTTTAATGCTGTCGTTAAAAAAATGGAGAACCAAGTTTGCTTCCAAAAGCTGTCTCCTAGTTCTTTTTTTAAAAATTAATTTATTTCTGTATTCAATTTACATTCAGATTGTAGCCCCTCCCTCCTCTTCTCCAGTTTTACCCTCACAAATTCCTTCTCCCATTACCCCCTTGTCCTCAGGGAAGAGGAAACCTTTCCTGGATAACACCCTGCCCTGGGATAAGTCTCAGCAGGACTAAGCACACCCTCCCCCACTGAGGCCCGACCAGGCAGTCCAGCCAGGGGAAAGGGATCCAATGGCAGGCAACAGTCAGAGACAGTCTCTGCTCCAATTGTTGAGCAACCCGCATGAAGATTAAGGTGCACATCTGCTACAAATGTGTAGGGGGCCTAGGTCCAGAAACTTCATGCTCTTTGGTGGTTCTCTGTGAGCCCCCATGAGTCCAGGTTAGTGGACTCTGTAGGTTTTCTTGTGGTGTCCTTGACCCCTCCAGCTTGCTCAATCCTATCCCCTACTCTTCCACACGACTCTGGAGCTCTGCCTGATGTTTGGTTGTGGGTCTCTGTATCTGTTTCCGTCCACTGCTCAACGAAGCATCTTAGGAATCAGTTATGCTAGGCTCCTGTCTGCAAGCATAGCAGAGTATCATTAATAGTGATAGGTGTTACCTCTTTCCCATGGGATGGGTCTCAAGTTGGGCCAGTCATTAGTTGGCTGTTCTGTCACTCTCTGCTCCATCTCTATCCCTGAGCACCTTGCAGGCAGACACATTTTCGGTTGAAGGTTTTGTGAGTGGGTTGATGTCCTCCTTCTGCCATTGTCTCCTACTTCTTATCTTTCTGTCTACCAAGTGGTTGTGCATTTACTATTCTTCTGAGGTATGGGAAGTGCAGTGTCTTATCTTGGGCCATACACAGCATTGCAGTTTTAGGAACCCTAGTTCCAAAGTTTAGAGATACAAAGAATAAGATAGCATTTGAAAGAACTTAGAGACAGTCTTTGAATAAATTAGAAATATTTCTCAATCTGTATGTATGCAAAGGTGTATCTGATTATAAAGGCAGCCAGCAGTGTCAGGTTGCCCTTGTCTGATTCTATAGTAATCAAGTAGCAAGTATAACACTGTTTACATTGACATGAATTTGCAAGAAGTGGGTCACTTAGGGGCAGTGGGGATGGAGTATTATTCATGGTATCTACAGCTCTGAGCTATGCATGTGCTTTTCACAGAATCTGGACACTTTATTTTGGCCTTAGTAGATAGGCTACTGGGAGCTGCAGCCAAACTCCATTCTTAATTGCTTTCTCAGTTTACCTTTCTTCCCCTGAGCCTGTGAAGATGTGTTCTATTTCAGAAAGGAAAAGCCTATGTACACATAAATGCATGGGTTTTGAACCCAGGGTGAGAAGTCTTGATTTTTATATATGCTTTGGTTACTAGGTGTTGTCACAAAATTGCTACTGTTTGCTTGTTTATATTCGTTGTCTGTGCTACAGTGTTGGGTGTTGATCATGAAAATCCATTGGGTGAGTGGCACTTGGTAGGATAGGATTAGATTATAAAAATTAAATTAAATTCTTTTTTGTTTCAACCTCCCCCCTCCAGAAACTTAAAAATATGTATAACTCTATAAAATATTTTGGAACCAGGCTGTGATTTTTCTCCACTTACTCCATTTTTTATTTTATAATTATTTTTTCTTTTCAAACAATTACTACTGTCTGTGAACATGTTTGGTAACGTGCCACAGCAGTGCATGTCTGCTATACCAGCACTAATGAGGGTGATATAGGAGGAATACCATGAGTTTACAGCCAGATTCTATCTCAACAAACAAACATAAACCACTGCTATCACCATCACAACAAGAAACCTTTAAACAATCAGTTAAGGATCTGTACAACATTTCAGATTTTGTCTTATTTAAATTCAGGATTTGGTTCACAAGGAGGACATGGCCCAGGGCAGCCAGGACTAAGTGCTGGAGGGTAGTTATTTATTTGGACCGCCCTCAAAGGTAGTAGTTACTTTGTGGAGCTCTGAGCAATCAACTGTGTTATGTATATATATTCACGATCAGCTTAAGAAGCTCAGTGTGTTTGCCATATTCTCTCTCCATTATGAGGAGACAATGTAACTCAGTGCCTAAGGTCACAGGACATGGGATTGGATGTACTGTCAAAAGAAGCACTTGACTCAGTAGGCATCCCACATGGATTCGGTGTTTCTTCACTTGGTACAGTTCATATGTGTAGTTATGATGCCACCGCATTATGGGAGCAATATACTTGATCACTTTTCCATACGTTTGTTGTAGTGGTTTTATTATTTGGTATAAAAGTCTGCCATTGTGTTTCCCATTCACTCCAGTTATTCAGAAACTGGATTTGATGCTTGGATGAACAGTGCATATCGAACATGTGAGCTCTAAACTAGTCAAAGCTTAAGATATTTCTTTAATAAAATGAACAGAAAACCGTGTAAGAAACCAATATATGTCTTTAGTAATATATTTTTATTTTGAATATATGCTTTGATAAGAAAAAAACTGTAGCAAATTTGAAGGACATGGCAAGTGCCACAAATACCATAAAATGCGGAAAGTCATGTTTCTAATGTCTGGAGGCACATAATGTAATGGCATGTGATCTGGACACTTCCACCTCATTTCTTCTTAGGTGTTTATGTTTCCAGTGTTGGCTCACTGCATCTTTGGGTCACAGGCCTAGAGAAGAGGCATTGAGAGTTGGGTAGAAGAAGGACCATGCCTGGAAGCCTTTCCCGAGTGAGGATGGCTGGCAGTGTTTGAACTGTGTACTGAAGGTGGCTGGAAATCACAAAAATCTGTTTTTTTTCAAACCCAAACCACAGGTCCTGGGATCAGCTTCCTCGAAATGCCCAGGGCCATTGCAGTGCTATTTGACTCTGGAAGAATCATGAGGCACATGGAAGTGGAAAAATACCTTTTGTAACTAAATGTAGGGAAATTTCATGAGATTCTTATGCTGCCTTCTAATTCTATTAGGCTCATGTCCATTGCTAGCCATGAACTAATAAATGTTTTTGAGAGTAGAAATATAAAACAGAAATAAAATGAAAACAGAAAGTAGTGACAATATATGTCCCTAGGTGCTCTTCTCTAACAGTACAAATAGCTTGGGATGTATAAAAATGCTGCCTTTATGTACTGTGTGTTAGGCACTGCTTAGTGCTGTTAACAACTTGTGTAGTATTCATAAAACACTGCCAAATATGCACTGTGATTTACTGGCAACATGTCACTGTTGAAAAAAATGCAATCTTAATGAAATGAAACAGCTTGTGGAAGGGTAAGTACTAGAATAGTGATTTGGGTCAGATCTGCCTGTTCTTAGTCATGTCATCCTGTGTGTGTGTGTGTGTTTATGTATGTATGTATGTATGTATGTCTCCCACTCATATATATATGTGTGTGTACACACACACACACACACACACACACATACATCCCAAATATACATACACAGCATGTATGTTTTTATGAGTGGCATCAGGACACAAGTCCCAGGGTTGTATAGAGATTTCCTAGATGAAGATAAAGTAGGATGTGAACTTTCATGACATGTATTTGCTTAATTTCAGTTCCAAATACTGACATGAATTAAAGATGTTTAACAACCAATTGGCAAGTGAAAAAGAGAAAAGCTTTACTTTTCTTGCTACAGAAAGCAACATTCAGTATTGGGGGTATGCTGTGTGCCAAGGAAGACGAGTCATCTTCTAAATGAACTGTTAGATCAGACTAGATGATTGAATAGGCTGAAGCTCATTTAGTCTTTTACGTCATCTCTTCCCAGACAACACCTAATCACTTTTTTCCAGAAATGTTAGCATTCCACAGACTGTCTGTATTGAAAAGACACATCCGGCCCAGGCTCCATTCCATGCACAAACCTGTTTATGGATTTTGTTCTGCACTAGTATTCACCAAAGTCCAACCATCCATTCAGAGAATGAAGCTCACAAATCACCTTTACTAAGTCTGTTGATTGTAAGATTTTACAGACCAGACATACTGGATCTTCCTCACAATTGAGAAGTAGAAGCTGGAGTTCCATATGTGTCAGATTCACGGAGGTTGGGATACACTGCAAATGGATTTGCTCTGAGAACTGTCCGCATTTCTTTATTCCTCTGAAACCTTCATCCTAGGCCTGTACAAACACAGACAACACAGAGAACAGCAGTAGAGTTAGGAACTCTAAGTGCTACCAGCAAGGCTTTCCCAGCTCTGGACATATCTTGGCTCTTCCTGCCTCTGATGACAAGATTGTTTTGAGATCAGAATTGCACTGGCGATTCAACATCTGCTCATCTACAAGACATAGGAACACAATACAACTGAAAGATTAAAAGACAAGTAGCTGGAAAAAGATTTAGACTTCGAAATAAGTGAGAATTTTTTTGGGTGTGTTTTTAAAAAGTTATTTATTTGTCTGTATAAGTGTATACCATGTGCGTGTGAGTGTGTGTTTGTGTGCGCGTGCGTGCATGTGGCAAGTGCTCGAGGAAGTCAGAAGGGGTATGAGTGGTATGCTGTCCTGTGGCACTGGCATGAATGCTGGAGACAAACTGGGGTCATCTGGAAGCAGCCAGCTCTCTTAGCTTCTGAGCCATCTCTTTAGCTGCATCTTTTGTTTTTTTTATAAACGACTTTATTTTACAAAGCAAAGATAAATGTACAGATTTTAAACATTTTTTGCTTAAAATTATACATTTTTGTCAGTAATGTTTTTTCAGACATTGAAATGATTTTTACATAAAACCATGTGAATATATTTTTTTCGTCAGAACTTGATTTTTTTTCAAGGGCTTGACAGTATGCATTGAAAACCTAATAGTTACAATAAGCGTAAAGTACATGCAAAACAAAACACAACATGGAAATAGTCAAAGTCTTCTTGTTTTGTAAATATATGTATATATATATATATATATATTTGTTTTCGTTATTTCTTGGACTTCATACAGTCTGTGAGTTGTTTCTGGGGGAGTGCAAGCCTCTGGGGTTAGCATCCCACTATCAGTGACTGCATATTATGTCTGTTCTTTTGTGACTGGGTTATCTCACTCAGGATGATATTCTCTAGATGCAGCCATTTTCTTAAGAATTTGGTTAAGTCATTGTTTCTGGTGGCTGAGTAGTATTCCATTGTGTATATGTACCACAATTTTTGTATCCATTCATCTTCTGAAGGACATCTGGGTTCCTTCCAGCTTCTGGCTATTATAAATAGAGCCACTATGAACATTGTGGTGCATATATCTTTGTTGTGTATTGAAGTGTCTCTGGGGTATATGCCCAGAAGTGGAATAGCTGGGTCTTCAGGTAGTATTATATCCAATTTTCTGAGGTATCGCCAGACAGACTTCCAGAGTGGTTGTATTAGCTTGCAACCCCACCAACAGTGGAGAAGTGTTCCTCTTTCTCCGCAGCCTCGCCAGCATCTGCTGTCATCTGAGTTTTGGATCTTGGCCAATCTGACTGGTGTGAGGTGGTATCTCAGGGTTGTTTTGATTTGCATTTCCCTGATGGCTAAGGATGTCGAGCACTTCCTCAGGTGTTTCTCGGCCATTCGGTGTTCCTCAACTGAAAACGTTTTGTTTAGCTCTGTACCCCATTTTTAATAGGGTTATTTGATTCTCTGGTGTCTAGCTTTTTGAGTTCCTTGTACACATTGGATATTAGGCCTCTATCTGATGTGGTGTTGGTAAAGATCTTTTCCCATTCTGTTGGTTGCCGTTTTGTTTTCTTGACGATGTCTTTAGCCTTACAGAAACTTTGCAATCTCATTAAGTCCCATTTGTTAATCTTTGATCTTAGAGCTTGAGCCATTGGTGTTTTGTTCAGAAAATTTTCTCCTGTACCTATGTGTTCTAAGGTTTTCCCTACTTTCTCATCTAATAGTTTCAGTGTATCTGGTTTAATGTGGAGATCTTTGATCCACTTACACATGAGCTTTGTACAAGGAGATAAGAACGGGTCTATTTTAATGCTTTTGCATGCTGAGTGCCAGTTGGACCAGCACCATTTGTTGAATAGGCTGTCCTTTTTCCATTGAATGTTTACTGCTCCTTTGTCAAAGATCAGGTTACCATATACATGAGGGCTCATTTCTGGATCTTCTATTCTATTCCATTGATCCACATGCCTATTTCTGTACCAGTACCATGCAGTTTTCAGCACAATTGCCTTGTAATATAGCTTGAGGTCAGGGATAGTGATTCCCGCAGATTTTTTCTTGTTGTTGAGGATGGATTTCGCTATTCTAGGTCTTTTGTTATTCCATATGAAATTGCACATTGATCTTTCCAACTCAATGAAGAACTGGGTTGGAATTTTGATGGGGATTGCATTGAATCTGTAGATTGCTTTTGGTAGGATGACCATTTTTAAGATGTTGATTTTTCCAATCCATGAGCATGGGAGATCTTTCCATTTTCTGAGATCCTCCTCAATTTCTTTCTTTAGAGGTTTGAAGTTCTTGTCATACAGGTCCTTCACTTGCTTAGTTAGAGTCACACCAAGGTATTTCATAGTTTTTGTAACGATTGTGAAGGGTACGTTTTCCCTAATTTCTTTCTCCACATGTTTGTCCTTTGAGTACAGGAAGGCTACTGATTTGTTTGAGTTAATTTTGTATCCTTAGCTGCATTTTTTAGTAGGATTTTTAGGAAAGGATTTTTACCGTAATCTTTCCTTTACTCTAAGGTTTTCTGAAGACAGAAAATGATTTAGAAGACAGTAAATACTTTTATTTTTTATTAAACTCGTTTCTACTTAAATAGAAGTCTGAACCACAAAGCAAGGAAAAAATGGAAAAAACATAGACACTTGGAGTTATAGAGCGGTATCCTGATTTCTCTGGTTCTACATGCCTAAAGTCTTGGAATCGTCCTTAACTCAGGGAGTCTGGTCAGGTCTACTGTGTAGAGAAGAGAAAAACCGAGAGCACTTTACACTCATCCATCCCCTATGGCCCATAGCATCACATTACTCTTGCCTGTTTCTTGTCACTCTTTATCTTTTCAAGTTAGTAGATAGTTATGCTTTAAATATATGTTGGACTGTAGCTCTCTTCCAGTGGCTTCCCTCACAGCTGGACTTGAAGGCAGTCCTCATAGTTCCCACAGGGCCTTGCACGATCGAATCCCATCCCTCTGCTATCCAGCCTCTAAACTAGAACCCTTTTGTTCTCCAGCTACATAGGCCTCACTGCTTTCTACAGAGTACACCAGACTTGCTTCTGTTCTAGGAATTCCAGTCCTTCGTGGAGTGCTCCCTTGTCACGCACCCTTCCCATCTTTCCTTCCTGCATTGTGCTTCTTCATCTCACTCACCACCAGCTCACAGATATTTCCTAATTTAAACGTTGTTGTCTTTTTACCACAATGTAAACCCTTTAAAGGCAGGTAATTTTGCTTGTCACACTCATTGCTGTACCTGGACCATAGTAGATGGTCAACAAATATGTGTGCTATTAAGTACATGGCAATCAAAGTTTCTTACTGAATAGATCTGGGAGCTAAAGCATGATATATTTATATATCATGATGTAGATCAGGCTGGCATTCAAACTCATAGAAGTCAGCTTGTTTTTCTGAATGCTGGTTTAAAGGTTATGTACCATTACATTCTGGATGAGTTTATATTCCATGGTATCTACAATTGGTTAAAGTTAGATTTAAAGGCACTGATTATTAGTGCATTGGTCATTTATCACATGAAGTATTTTGTTTTGAGCTAATCTTAACAATTGATTTTATAGTTCACATTGGAGTCTCATAATAATAAATAATAATAGTGGGAGAAAAAAGAGAACAAGAGATAGAGATAGATCTCTCTCTCTCTCTCTCTCTCTCTCTCTCTCTCTCTCTCTCTCTCCCACTCCCACCCCCACACATAGGAGTCATGGATAATGAGTCCTATTGATGAAGACCTTCTACCTTTGGACACAGTACTTGGAGGAACGGGATTGGAATTGACCTGAAAGTTCTTCTACAAAGACTAACTCAAAGTATCTGAAGGTGTTATGTGATATACCAAGGTAGAACAATCAATAGTCCTACCCAGTTATGTGTGGAGTCCAAAGAACACAGTGACTAGCACCACAAGATATCTTCTGTAGTGCAATGGTGGCATTTATATCTTGGGGACAATAAACAGATGTCTAATTGGACTTAAGGCTCATTCAATATGGAAAAATTCATACTTAGTACTGTAGTCCTAGCCAACTACCCATGGCTAAATAGGTCATAGATTACAGAGGAGCACCAGCTACTGCCATTTTCCAAAACTAGTAAAATTCCTGACTACATTCTAACTCTTTTTTCCCCCCCTTTTTAGTGGATATTTTCTTTATTTACATTTCAAATGTTATCCCCTTTCCCAGTTTCCTCTCCAGAACCCTCTTATTTCATCCCCCTCCCCCTGCTTCTATGAGGGTGCCCCACCCACTTACCCTTCCACCCCTCCTACCTCCCTGCCCCCTACACTGGGGCATCATGCCTTCACAGGACCAAGGACCTTTTCTCATGTTGATGGTGTTCCACAAGGCCATCATCTGCTACATATGCAGCTGGAGCCATGGGTTGCTCCATGTGTACTCTTTGGTTGGTGGTTTAGTACTGGGGAGCTCTGGCTGGTTGTTATATATATATCATGGAATAGGGGTTGGAAAGATTGTAAGAGCCAGAAGATTGGGATATATATTGTAGGTTAGATCTTCTAGGCACAGCAGGTTGAATGTATCCATGAAATCTCAGCAATATGGCTGCTTCAGACAAAACCTACATAATAGCTAGTTGACATACTGATGTGGAGAGGGATATTTCCCAAGACCTTACCGCTAGGTGACAAAATGACTTCTGGCTCTCTCAGGGAAAATTTGTTTCCTTCAGGAATGAGCCCCTAATTAATTTTGGGATTAATTATTTTAATCCCAAAGTATCAGCCTTATACACACGCTCACCATCACCTTCTCTTCATCAACACACCATCATGCAGTCTTCCCTGACATCCTGGCATATATGCCATAGTGTTCTACTCTTCAGGGTTTTTCAGATCTTTCTACATTGTGTTTGTCTGTATTAATGGCTTATGAATATATAACCTCACTCTTAATTTTTCTGCTTGGAAAAATTCTTCCCTATTTTAAGGGGCAGCCTAAACATTCAATTCACTATAAAACTTTCCTCTTATTTCTTGTCAGAGCCAGTCTTTCTGTCCTCTGTGTGACCACAAACCTTATGCCTTAATCTTGGTGGTTATATTGATTATAGTGTCTATTTTCTCTAGTGGATGCAGAGTGTGTAGGCTTGGTA
This sequence comes from Micromys minutus, assembly GCF_963924665.1. Taxonomy (NCBI): domain Eukaryota; kingdom Metazoa; phylum Chordata; class Mammalia; order Rodentia; family Muridae; genus Micromys; species Micromys minutus. The sequence goes on along the minus strand of NC_137969.1, from coordinate 141,872,960 downwards.
GGTGTCAAAATGTCTTAGCTGAACAAATAGAGCTCCCCCGCATCAGTGTGACAGAGTTTTCTTGCTATGGTAGGTGGTTGTGGAAGCATGAAGTAGGGATTATATGCATATCAAAGACAGTTCTACAAAACACAGCCATAAGCTGTTAGTCATGCCATAAGCTTCTCTTTGTGAGTTCTAAGATACGGCCTTAAGTCAGTGTCTATTGGCAAGTCTTACTGAGGAAAGTTTTATTAGCTTTTTTCCCTCAATAACTATGCACAATTCATGCTTAATTAAAATTTGTTGAGTTGTTCTAGGGCTGGGAAGAATGAATTGAATATAATAAATGCTGTCTTTGCCATCAAAGAGCTTGCACACTATGAGGATGAATTTTAAACTCATCTTTTGCATACAGAATAATTTTATAAGTGTAACAAAAGATTATATATATATAACTTTAAAAACTAGAGTCATACCCAGGTGTTTTGGTTCACACCTTTAATCCAAGCATTTAAAAGGCAGAAGCAGGTGGATTTCTTTATGTTTAAGGCTAATCTACACTGTAAGTTCCAGGTTACCTAGGGCTGCAGAATGAAATTCCAACTCAAACAAGACAAGACAAAACAAAACAAAACACCCACAACAATATCTGTTGTCTGATGAGTTCCTTGTTATTGTTTTGTTTGTTTTACAAGACATGATTTTTCTGTGTATTCTTGGCTGTCCTTGCTTTGTAGACCAGGCTAGCCTTGAACTCACAGAGGTCTGCCTGTTTCTGCCTCCTGAGGGCTGGAATTATGGGCCTGTGGCACCATGCCACACTTGACGAGTTCTTGATATGTATAAGTCACTATTGTAAGTCCCTTAAATGTTGAGTTTTATTATTTAATTTTGAATGGTGAATTCTCCTCCTCTTTTTCCTCCTCTTCCTTTTTCTTCTTCCTGTTTTTGTTATTGTTGTTTGAGACAAAGTCTCATATAGCTGGATTAATTTCAGCATCTATCCAAGGCTAACCTTAAATTCCTGATTCTCCTGTCTCTAGCTCCTCCATTCTGGGACTTAGTTCTACCATTAAACCAATCTTCACTGAGTTGTAATATTATCTTGCTTTTAAACATGGAAGATGTGGAACAGAAAGTTTGGCATCAGCCAACCTGGGCAGAATTCGGAACTAGTATGATGATTCCTGTTTACTGTTTACATCATTTTCAAGCTGAAATGAAATCAAGTTGGAGTCAAGGTGAAGTTGCTCAGTTTTTTTGCTCCCACCAGTACCACACCATGACCAAGAAGGTGCTTCAGAATGTGCCAGGAGTAAGGACAGATGCCAGACTAGACATCTTTAGGCTGGAGACAGCACTATGGCATTTAATTGTTATGGATGCAATTGTAAGGATATCTTTATTTGGCATTCTTTAAAAAATGTGTATATTTGACATTTTGCTAGTGATTTCAGGAATTTCTGTTTCAAAGTCATCATATTCAAATATCGATTCCTCAGAGAGTTTTCCTCAATCATGCGATGTCCAGTCTCCTCTCATTCCACTTTAGTTTTCAGTAACACTTAAGATGTCTGAGGTTGAACTACAGACACGGGACTCTGTTTATTACTACTCCCTAGTGTTTAGCATAGTGCATGGCACATGAAAGCCACTCAAATCCTTACTAAACAAATATTTTCCTGAACAGTAAAATAGAAGATAGACATCAATTTTTAGAAAAGCATGATATCTCCACAAAAGCCATGCTTGATTCAGACAATACCAAACCAAAGAAAGGAGACAAAAATCTTTCTAAATCTGTGGTGAAAGGGAGAACTATATTTTCTTATGTTGGCTTGAAAGTAACTAACAGCATTACTTAGGTATTGGTAGGAAAAGTCTTAGTGAGTCCAGGTAATCTGTTAGTCTCCTCTTCTTTCCATCATCCCTTCCCTTTCTCTGACCCCCTCCCCTATTCTCTATTCTTTTCTTTCTCTTGTCTTTCTTTCTCTGTTACATTTTCTCTACTAGGAGCAGTAACAGTACCTCTCCATCCATAGACATTCTCCTGTTTCTGTCTTTTGGGAATCTGTTTCATGTTTGGAGAAGCCATTAAATGATGTCTAAATTGTGCTAGACATGTAACTCCAGGGTTGACCTTTTTAATGTTAGTTTTCCCAAAGGATATCTTTAACACTCATCCATGTCTGGCTCGTGAATAAATTAGAATGTAAATGCCCATCCACCATGGAAAGCCCACAGTTATTTCCTTCACAGTGCTCACTACAGCTTATCTTTAAGTTATTTTCAAACTGGTTGTTAGATGAGTCTCTGGTAGAAAGCTGCTGAGCCTGGGGAAAGATGAAAGCTCAGAGAGTGAGCTGAAGGCATCAGCAAAGATGTTATGGCAGACAGCATCATAATGATCATTTTTCAGACTAGAGATCTTTGTTTCTAATGTCTGCCTTCCATGGACTATGGCTGCTGTTGCTTCTTCTGTCTTCTCTGCCTCTTATGTTTATAGAAGAAAGCAACCATTTATACTTCTGGTTTGCTCTCCCTTTACCAGATGGGACGTTGTCTGTCTGTTGATGTCATTTGACTGGGTGCCATGCTGTCTGTAGGATTCAATCTTTTAGTGCAGAATGGTTTTGGTTTTTTGAGGCAAGGCCTTACTGTGTCCCAGGGTGGGTTTGTACCCACAGAAGCCCTCCCTCCTTCGCCTTCAGAGTGCTGGGTTACACATGTCAACTACCAGGAGGGCTTAGTGCTGAGCAGTTTTGAACCAAAAAGAAACTTATATGAAGCTCACAGCTTTTGTGTTTTCAGACTTGTTTTTGTGAAGAGAAAGTCTACTAAAATTTAAGCATTTAATTTGAATATTTCATCTCATGTACTCTATACACTGGTAGGTGTTTTTAAACATTTGTATTAAATTTTCTTAATCTTAAACCAAGGTTGGACCATAAGAGCAACCAGTGAAATTGTAGACAAGATCTCATGACTTCTTTCTATGTAGTTTTTGAAGAAGGCCATTCACGAATTTCATTAGCATCTCTAGAAAATACATGCTTTAATTCTGTATGGAACAGGCATGGGTTAGCATTGGACTTCTACCTCTCAAAGCAACTAGGACATAAAAGAAGACTTTTTTTTTCTGAGCATTAGTTTCACCATCCATAAAAGGCTATGTGGACTTAAATCTTTATTTTTCTCAAGATGATTCATGTTTGCAATCACTTCGCCCACTCACTCAATGTAGTTTACTTTTATCTAAACACTTAACAAAAAAAAAATCTTAAAAGATGCCTCTTTTTTGCATCTGTAAATGGAAAAAATGGATGTCATCTGATGTAAGTTAAACAGTGCTATTCAAACGTTATAAAATTGTCTTATGCTACCGCAGGCACTTGTATAATGAGATACTGTATCTACCAGTCTGATTCACTTTCCCCCAGAAGAGGCCAATAAACACTCTTTCTTGAAAGTGTTAGAAATGAGCTCTGTGGTTCTAGTCTCCATAGACCATGTAACTAAAGCAGCTGCTTTTATTTGTCAGTGGAAAAAATAAGTATTAGGAACAGCAGATAGATAGTAAAGGTTATCTCCCAGAGACACAGAAGATGCTCTGACCACAATAAACTATATGATGTAATGCTAATCAGGATGTTTATGCTGATACTAGATGTTTTATGCTGATACTAGATGAACATAGGACTCTAGCAAAAAAGTAGAAGGATATTTTGTTAAGTTGCTGCTCCACATAAGAATTCTAGGATCAACATCTCTTTCTAGTGTTTAGCAGGATAAGTGTAGTTTTCACCCCTCATCAAAGAAACTTCTCTTTGCCATAGACTGGGACTACTATGGGAAATTACAGTTGGCCAAAATGCAGTGTTGTAGAGCCTAGTTCCAACTGATATATCCACAGAACAGCCTCTGCACTGAAGGCTCAGGGCATATTGCAGAAGAGGGCAGAAAGATGGTAAGATCTGTGGTAACAGGGAATTTGTATGAGAATGCATGTCATAGTAATGTCAGGAGCTATACCCATGAAGTCTCATCAGTACAGCTGCTTAGACATGATCAGAATATTGATGACATCAATAGACATCTAAAGTAGATAGAGGAAGAAAGCTCATGAAGCTTCAAGAGCCAAAGTATTAGTGAAGACAAAGAACTATAGGCAACTAAGGAATGCTGGAGGGGGAGAGATAGTCTTCCCCAGGGAGACTGAGCTGGTCAGTCAGAAAATCTAGACATGCAAGTAACATGTGGATCTAGCAACTTATATTTATGCACTTAGGAACACTCATGCACACACATGGACACACACACACACACACATGCATGTACATGCACGCCGACATACAACACATATCCACATATATGTGTGCACACAAACAGAACAACAACAATTAAAGAAAAAGAGGCTCTGTGTTCTAAAGAAAACAAGAGGGCATATGGAAACATGGGAGGAATTAAAGGAAGGAAAGGGATGAAGGGAATGATGTAGTTATATTATAATCTCAAAAATTTAAAAAGTTTTAGATAATTCTAGGATCCTTAAGCCTAATTGAATTTGTTGTGGGATTCATGGTTTCTTATTTTAGTTCCTAAACTTAGAGCCCCTGTGGAGCATGACCTTGTATTATGGCTACATGGTGTATACTATTTATAGTTCCTTAAGCTTTCAGGGAAAGTACTGAGGTATTTTACTGGGAGACCATATTGGGTGTTGTGAATGAAGAGAGATATCTAGATTTCAGGCTTCTGAGGGACTATGATATAGTGGTTTAGGATCCAAAAATCACTGGTCATTTATTATTAATCAATGCTTCTAGAAATCAGATGAGAGGTGAGATTTTGTTCCACATCTATCTAACAGCAGGTTCAATAGATCTATCATGAAATTACTTCTTTAATTTCACAGTATATAATATTAATAGATACACTTGCTCATGAGCAGTGTTCTTCCATACTTCCTACACCAGCTATGAAACCTAAAAGTATGAACTGTCATCTGGAAAGAAGTTTCTGGAACTGCATTTTTTCATCATTCCCAACAAAAGCATGATGTCTTGTAGAGGATTTTATCTAGATTAGAGTTGCTGAAGACAGGGTGTCCCACATCTCTGGTTTAGGTTGACACAATGTATCATGGGTTTTTAATTTAATTTAATTTTAAAAATTTACATTTCAAATGTTATCCCCGTTCCTGTGGAACTCCTCTATTCCATTCTCCCCTGCCTCTATGAGGGTGCACCCCACCCTATAGAAGTTTATGGGACAATTGCATTTCTAAAGATCTAGTGTTCTCAGGCATGTTGGGATAGCTGGGGGTGTCAGCAAGCTGCTGTTTCTTATGCTAATTCTACCTACAGGAAAAATTGAAGTCCAGTAGCACTTGGACTCTGTGTTGAAGACAGCATAACCACATATCATGTGTCTGAGAAGGCTGAACATTTGGAGTAGAATATGGAGAACTAAGGGGTCTCTATAAAGTAATTTCTATTTGTATAAGGATATGGCCAGTGCTGGCTGCAAGATAACAGCATGTAACATTAGGTGCTTCCTTGTGAAAAGTAATTCCTGGTCTGCCAGGGACAAAGTGCTTCTCTGTGGGTGGTGGGCTGTGTCATTTGAGCTCCTGGATGCATACTATGTGGTGTATTCATCCATTGAACTATAAGTAAAGCAGGACACAAACAACAACAGGGAAAGAGAAATGCGGCAGTAGGTCTAGAGGACACAAATGCAGAAGCAACAGACTCAGGTTTCCACGTTCTTGCTCCCCCTTCTTTTCTTTTAACTCTGAGAGCTTTCCATCCATTTATCAATCTGTCACCACAAGGAGTGCCATGCCAGAGTAGCTGTACGATCAGGCTCACTTTAGGCAGTACTAGTTTATACCTGCTGTCTCATGTAAGCACCAGTGAGACTCCCCTTCACTGTGAAATGTATCCTACCTCAGAGCAACTGACTGTGTGGCTACTCTGCCTGTGAGCAGCTTATGTGGAGGACACTGTTGATGGATGTTTGTGTGGTGTTTTGGTGTCAGCTAGAAGCAGTCAGGGAACTGTACTCATTTAAATGATGTGCCTGGTTGTCTGTTTTATGTGGCAAGGGAGATGATCTGAGAGTCAAGATTATTTTTATCAACAACATATTTTTTTTCTCATCAAAATTGATTTAGATATTATCACTCTTACGTACCCAGCATACTAATAGCAGAGGCCAACTTTGAACCCATGATCAGATATTTATAGCGTTGGTGGCCTCTCAAGTGCTATGACTTCCAAGGAGGGAGCAGAGGACTCAGTGTCCAGTGTGGATGAAAAAGCAAAACTGCATCAGATAATGGGAATAATTCCATCCTCTAGATGCTACTGCTACTGTTGGGCTGATATCTTTCTGTCAGATGGGATCAGTTGGAAAAGAAGCAAAGGATGTGACTCAGCAATTATGTGAGTGTTTAGTTCCTTCCTGACACTAACCCTGGGGTGTAGGTAGCAGAACCATCACAGGAATCAAGAACAAACATAGAAATTACATTTCATATCTAGTGTCTTACAAATGTTAAGGGATGATGTCAAGAATAGAATTCGTTGTAATTACGTGTCTTTTATTGCTTCTTTTAGAGCCATTGTCTGGCTCTAAAAGAAGCGATGGTAAGTCTCAATCTGAGTGTCTGCTGGTCACTCTCCATCCTTTCTGCCTTTACCAGTCACTGAGAAGGAAAACATAATTTTTATCTCATGTATTTTTCCTGTCATAATCTATGAAGCTTGGCAAGACAGAGCCCTGCCTGAAGAAGGAATGGCAGTAAATTGTTGCAACATGCTCCTTACCATTCCTTAAGTGTTCTAGGTTGGGAAACATATAAGGCTCTTTTTTTTTGATCAGATTCTGATCAGGGGATGAGGCAGAATTTAATTTTATAGAGCCCAAAACCTGGGCTGGGAAACTTAGAAGAAGAAAGAGGAGCAGAGGCTCATTTTTAATGATGTCCAAAACTGTGTTCACAATATCTTATTTTAGGCAGATTGCTCTGCTGTGTACACAGCTAGTCCCTGGTAGTAAGCATTCGTGGTTCCTACATCACACTTTCCCGTATTACTGCTTTAGACATGACTCGTGTTTCTTCCTCTTGGAGGCCTCATTCTGCAAACCTTTATGTTACTAAGGAAACAGGTCTGGTCCTTCATTGCTTGTTTAATAAGGCTTCTTGGATAACTAGCCTTACTCTCTCTAATTTAAAAACTAACATTTGTTTTGTGTGCATGTGTGTATATGTGCTGTAGCACACACTTAGCAGTTAGAGGATGCTTTTGGGACTGCTCTGTTGTATACACAGCTAGTCCTTGGTAGTAAGCATTCGTGGTTCCTACATCCCACTTTCCCGTTCTGGGAAAGTTCTCTTCTTCCATTATGTGAGACCCTGGGGATCAAACTCGTCATTGGCCTAGCGTTGAGTGTCTTTGCTTGCTGAGCCATGTGCCTGGTCCTCAGAAGCATCTTCTTCATGGTACCAGGGCTTGGTCTTTTCATGGAACTTTGGTAATGTGTAGTAGGTCTGAGTATATTTTAGTTTTTACAGCATTGTGAGATAATGTACTACAGTAACTGAGCTTGTCTTAGACTCTCTGTTTTGTTATTACTGTGATACCTGTTAGTGTGTCCATCTAATTTTTGAAGGATGGGACCATAAACCTGATGGCTTGAACAGTGTTTAGAACTTATGTAGATCTTCAGAGAACTTTGAATACATAAATAAGTTAATGAATAGCAAACAAGGGATGAGTATGCTTTTCTTTACTATTTAGATACATATAAACAATAAGCATACAATTCCTGACATTTTCAGTGAGAAAAATTCTTTATTTAAAATAGGCCAATTGCCTTTTCTTTTCCTAGATTAAATAAAAGATTCTATAAATAAAAAATTTTAAATCCAATATATGAAACCCAGTAATAGCAGTCAGGATTCTCCACCAATCACCATTTAATAAGACTTAAATGAAATACTTTGGAATTCTGAAACTAAGTGCTTTTGCGTAGAGAAAGAAGCAGTGTCACATTTCCTGGGCATAATAATGTCATGTAGTAAGAGAAGTTTTCTAATGCCTAAGACATCTACATGCTAGACCACCAAGTGCTGACATTCAGACTTGCTCTGATATCATTGATAGTATCTCTAAGTCACAGAGACAGTTGATATGTTTTATTTCAATAAGAATGGAAGCAAGAAGGGACCTACACTATTTCTAGCCACTTGTATTTATTAATACATGCTTAGTGCTCTTAATACCTTCGCTGTGGAAGGGTAGCAAGTGTTTTAGCAACAAGGTACGCTATGGGGACAAAGCTGGAAAGCTTGTGCATACACAAAGTAGCTGCTATATCAAGGTTGTCAGGGCTCTTGGAAACGCCATGCATTGTGCACCTGGGGCTGGTGCACTTTGTTTCCAGGCAGCAGTGGCTGCTGAGTGTCTGGGGACATGGTGGTATCCATGGTTGCTTCTCCATCACCCAGGGGTGTGGTAGCATCAGCACCATAGGTTTCATAATCTTCTGCTAAGTCAGGGGTGATCAGTGGGTCTGCAGCTGCAGGAGTGACTCCAAGGAGTTCCTGTCTTTGCCCTGCAGGACCCCTTGCCATGCTGGGGATGTGGTCATTGGGGAAAGCAAGAAGTCCTGCATGGGCCCCAGGTGCCATTTGTGAAAGGAGAGCTGGGTTTTCCCGTTTGCCTGGGTTGGCCTCTTGCAGTGGAGAGCCTTCTGGACCCTCTCCTTTCTCCGGGCCTTTGGTTACAGACACTGGAGAATCTACTTCCACAGTAAAGTCTCCTCCCTTGGGTGAATTTTGATTCAGTCCCCTAAGGGTTTGCCTGAAGCCTCCATATCCTGGGAACAGAGTTCCATAGGCCATGGGACTGGCTCTTCCTCCCTGGAAAAGAAACATCCACCAGTGACAGTTACTGTGTGTTATTCATTTCATACATTTGTACACAATTCTATTCACTGAGAAGCTATAAATATTAACACAACTGTGAGTCGGCTGACTGCTTTGTGCAGCACACTTCTTATAGAACCAGCTCTGAAATATAGGGAGAGGATTCTCCACTTATCTGGGTAAGGAAGGTCTCTTCCAGGAAAGGCAGGTCTCTGTTACTACTCTGCCACAGTTAAGAGAACAGTAAGCAGTTGAAAAGGGCTCTACCATCACAAAACAAAACAAGAGATCCATTATGCCTGGCTTGAGGAGAAGTGTTCTAGAGGACCTTGCCATGACATTTTCAGTATCCCTCAAATATAGCTCTATGTATGACTTTTAACTCTTCCCTTCCACCTATCTCTTTTTTTCTGCCTCCCTCTCTGTCTCTTCCTCTTCCTCATTTCCCTTCCCCTTCTCTTCTCCTTACACCCTTCTTTTTCTCCTTTTCTTTCTTTCCTTCCATTTTTTTCTTTGCTTTTTCCTTTCTTTCCTTCCCTTATCCATTTCCTCTCCTCTCTTCTTTACTCCCACCTGTGTCTTTTCCCTCCCCCTGCTCTCTCTTCCTCTCCTTCCCTCCTTTTCTCCTATTTTCCTTTGTCTTCTCTCTCCTTCCCTGCTCCCCTTTCCTCTTTCCACTTCCTCCCTCCCCTCTCCCTCCTCTTCTCCTTTCTGTCTTCTCTCTCCTTCCCTCCCTCCCCTTTCTTCTTTCCAGTTCCTCCCTTCCCTCTTCCTTCCTCTCTTCAGCATGTATATGTGGAACGAACGTGTTTCTTGTGGTGCATGACCTTGGGAGCCAGAATCTAGGACTGCTTCTACTTGAACAAAGCTGTGTGATTTTTTTTCATTGTTTTGACTTATTTTAAATCTCACTTTTAATGTTTGGATTATATTTATTGTGTTTTTCATAAAAATCACAAAATCTATTGAGAAAAAAATATACTAAGATGAACTAATAATATGGTAATGAGCATTTATCATGAATATTTAATTTTAGCAAGTTGTGTTGGTATTATACATATAAAATACTCTTTTCTTCCACTTTTCTGGGCTCTTTTCTAGGCCTCAGGTTTGATGCCATTTTTAGAAGTAGCTCTGTGAACTCCTGAACTGGGTTATCCTATTTTTCTTCTTCTTTCCTTCTAATAACATGCTCATTACTCTTATCCTATGAGTGGGACATTATTCACAGTGAACCCATTTTCCAACTTAGTAGGTCATTAAGGCCCATGGCATGCCACTCTTCTTTTTGTGATAGCATGTGTGTACATGTATTAATTGAGTCAGCTATGCCATTGGCAATGAGTTGTTGACTTGATATAGTTCTAATCACATTTTACACCCTAACAGATGTAGCTAGTAGACATTTCTGGGAGAAAAGGTCAAGTTATGTGAGCTTATTGATCTTGGAAAGTTTTAATATGCATGAACAATAACAAAACAGTAGGTTATCATTGACTTAAAAATAAAATATTCTTATTGGCCTAAAATGTTCCATAATAATTAAAATTTAAATTCAAAATTTCCCATTTGTTCTTTTAATTTTAAGGGCTGAATTTCTTTGGATTTCTTTTGAGCTTTTTCTGGAGGGGAAAGCTAAATAGTCCTAAGAGGTATGAGATATCTGTAGGAACCACACATCGTTTTTACTTTGAAGGATTTGCAGTTGACTGTGCTGACCCCTCTTTGAGGACAGGTGACTCTTCTGCTTACATCCCAGGAGTGGAACAAAAATTATGGGTCAAAAATGGTCACCACTCAGGAACAAATGACTAGAAAATGTGATGAAAAAGCAATTTTTTTGAGTCAGGTTTTCATGAAGTCAAGGCTGGCCTTGAACTTTTCTTAATCTTTCTGCCTCCATGACCTGAGGATTGGAATTCTATGCGTCAGTACCATTCTTAGCTCTGAAATGTTTGAATCTTTTGATACTGCTTCAGAACTGAGCTGTCAGTTTTGGAATAGAGCAATTGAAGTCTAACAATCCTTTAGGTTCTTTTCTAGCCATTGCCTCCTGTAGACAGGAGTATGTAGCTGTTCTCCCTAGCTCTGTTTTAAGAAGAGTTCGCAGGTAGTACTCACAGGCATTTCTTCTGAACTCATGAAGCCAATTCTGGCAGGAGCATTCTGTTCAAAAGAAACAGTGCATCACTGTATGAACTCGAAGCCATCTGTGACTTTTTATCTACTCAAGACAACGTCAAAGTCTCTCAGTATTCCCTTAAGGCTCAATAGTGCTGTGTTCAGAGAACAGAGCTGACTGACTACTGAGCAAAGAGAGCCAATTTAACAGATTTGAAATGAGCCTTTTCTTTAATGCAGTTGTGCGTATGTCTGTCTAAATTATGCAAATAGAAACTGCACCACTTTACTGCTCAGTCACGACCATAGGTATTTAGGGAATATGTACTTGAAATGCCTTATGTTAGATATGGAGTCTATAGTTTGTAGCCCTCAATATGATATTAATTTCTAACTGCTGCTTTTTACAGAGTATGGACTTACCAATTGGTTTGCTCCATAAGACATGTAAAACATTCCTGGGTAAAACTGAGCAGAACAAAATAGTTATAAAAACGTGAATCTCCCCAAGACCAACCTTTTAAGAAAGTTTCAAACACAGACGTGGAGGTTGAAAGCAGACACTTACAGCAGATGCTTTGTTGTGTGCCATTGGTCCCCGAGATATTGAGCGGGCGATCTGGAACACCTTTATGGGGTGGAAGCAGAGGGGGCAGTCAACACAGGCAAGCCTCCGCCCAGCGGCTTTTAAGAGCTCCAGGAACACATTTTTTGATTGGCCAGTGTAAAAACTTAGTACTTAATAATTAGAAAACAAACTCATAAATACTCTACACCTATAGGTAAATAAGAAAAGAAAATTCATTCCAACTCTTTGAAATATAGACATACTTTTTTTCCCCCCAAGAATGAACCTTATTGAAATCTGTACTTACTGTTGGAAATTGTGGATCAGCAAAATCCATTATTGGTACCTGTGCCATGAGGAAATAATAAAACAGTTACTCAAAACAGACAAACTAAGCATACCTCTTGCTTGTGATAATAGAGCAGCTTAAGATGTCTCTCTGTCTCACTAAGCCTTGGATAATCTATGCTTCTACAGTTGTCTGGTAGTGGCATGGCTCAGGCAAACTGACAGGAAGAGGAGAAACATCTACCATGGCTTTGCTGTACATTACAGTGGAATGATAATGAGGTTTGGACTCGCCACGTACTTGAGTGATTTCAATTTTGGCTCTGCCATTAGTATTAGTTTTGGAAAATTTTGTAGCCTCTCACAGCTTAGGTTTATTTAGTCAGGGTTTCTCTGTGGAGTCCTGGATATCCTGGAACTCAATCTGTGGACAAGGTTAACTTTGATCTCAAAGATTCTCTTGTCATTGCCTCTGGAGTTCTGGAATTAAAGGCGTGGCATCATCTTGGGTTTAAAAAGGTTCCTAACATTTTCTTTATAGGGTATAGTCAGGATGATCTGAGGGAGTATTAAATGCCTGTCCTGCCATCATAGCATTGAGAGTTACATAGCACCTTACTTTTCTGTCCATTGCTCTTTTCCCTACCATATTTCAAAGTAATTTTGCATAGCTCTATTTTATCTGCAGAGGACACAATCACTGTCCTATACTACTACCAACACCTCCACGTAGTGAGCCTGGACTTATCTGAGCTGTCCTAGTCCCAAGGAATGGTCTCATTAAACCAAGTTTAGAAATACAGATATTTTGTAGTCTGCCATCTCTGATGGCAAAAATTAGAAATGGCTATTTATGTCTCACGAAAGAATGTTATTAAAGTGTCCGTCTTTTAGTATGCTATGCCTAAGGGATGGGGTTATTTAAATATGCCCTGCCAGTTGTTTTTTCTTTCATTGTGTTAGTGGGTGATCCTGAACTGACTTTAAAAAATTACCTCAGGTGTTGGTGGGTTCTCTGATGGTGCCACCTGTGGCTCATCTGGTGCTATCAGCTCTCCTTCCTGCAAGGGCAGCTGTCCAGGGTGCATGGGAGGATGAGGCCCTGGCTTCTGGGGTGTGACCTGGACACCGGTTGCATCAGTGGGCTGGAGGAAGGGTTTCAGTCCTGGCTGGTGAGGCTGCAAGGATGGCTGTGATGGGAGAGGTGGGGGATGCACAGGCAAAGAATATTCATACTGTAGAGAAATTTGAAAAGAATGTCAGAAAGAGAGGGTTCCTCGAACCATGGTGCCTAGAATTTCTACAGCAGAGTACTGGGAGGCTTGCTGTTCGGAAAGGAGTAGTCTTGAAGCAGAGCTTACACAGGAGGCAGAGGTGATACTTCAGAGGAAGTACTTGAGAAGGTTTTAAACATACTTACCCCTCTACCTTTGTTGGGACCATTGTTTCTTGGGGTGTGGAAATGTCCACACCCGCACTCCGCACTGGTGGAGTGACTTATTTCCACCACTAGCTGTACGTGTCTCTATTTCACCACTCTCTTGCTGCATTGTAAGAGTTTGTCAATTGGAGAGGAGGTGCTTAGTCTTGCTGGGACTAGGTGTTCCAGGGTGGGGTGGTATCTAAGAGGGGCTTCCCCTTTTCTGAGAAGGGGAGGGGTAATGGTGGGAGGGACTTGTAAGGCAGGACTGGGAACAGAGGAGGAGGGGGCATGGCAACTGAGATGTAATGTGGATAAGAAAATAAATTACAAGCAAAAATTTGTCAAAAAATGTCCTAAGTCAACTGACAGAGAACCGTCTTTCTTTTATCTTTATACCCTGGCATCTCACTGATTAATATTGCTACTAACTAGCACCTGGTGTATGATGGGTACTCACTATATTTTGTGATTTAGTAAAAGGATAATTAGAATACCTAAATGTTTCATTATAACTCTATTTTGGAGGCAATCAAGTGAAGGAATAACCACTAATCACATAAGTCATATGGTCAGTGAGGCCTTGAAGGTAATTAGAATTAGAAATTCTATGTAGAATTAGGAATAACTGCTAAACTATTGTGTTTTTTTTTAAATAAATCACTTGTGATTGGCTGCATACTATCTGTAAGTTAATTGCATACTCCTGGAGCTGGTATGGAAGTCTCCCTTTAACTTGGCTCTGCTTTTCATGTTCAGCCATTGCCATGTGTCGGCTCCTATAGTGCCCATTACTTCTTACCCCACAGTCAACACTGTGAAGTATGTCTGCCAGACTGGAAATGTCATGAGCCTTTGAGCCATTCTAGCATGTCCTTATTTTCACCCCATAGCACAGTTTGGATAATATGTTTAGTATGAAACTAATAATAGTTGACAGATTAATATATTTATTGGTTCCTGTTTGGCTCATGGTGTTTTCAATCAGGATGATTATTGTTATTTGAAATTAGTCTTTAGGTAATTATTTAGGAAATTTTGATTAAAATGAAAGTTATCCAGTGTATAGTCTGTTTTGATTTTTGAGGTTTTTCATTGTTATTCCTGATATCTTTACTGTAGGTATCTTATTTTGAAGTCTATTTGAAATTAATATGCAAATTTAAAATAAAACATTCCCTAAATAACATGAGTTACAGGAGTTGATTTATTTGGTATTAGGGGAATTTTTGGTCAGTTAGTAATTTGTATTTGCTGGTGTTTTAAGAACAAATAGGAAAAGATCTTGAGCCTTGAGTATGAACGCACGGATTCAATTAGCTTACCTGTTGGGTCTCATGTTCCCTTGGTCCTATCCATGGGAAAGAATTGTGCGGTGGGAGGAGTCCATGCAACCATAAACTATTAAGTGCTTTTCCAAAGCCAAGTCTAGAATACTGGCAGAGAGAAAGAAATCATACATACACTTTAGGATCATAAGACAGCAACCAAAAGCAAAAGTGATGCTGGTTTATGTAGAATGGGTAAGCCAACCCTCTCTTCCAACAAAATTAAATTAGGTTATGAGCATGCCACAATATACCATAAACTTGTTTGTGATTTAGCACTCTGGAATCTGTGTTCACAGCCATTTAACAAAATTATTAGTGTAATAAAAGGTTTTGTTTTTCTTAAAGAAACTAAATGCACATATTTTGATGGCTTATTTTGTTGGTGTTTTGAGACAGGGTTATACTACAACATGTTCCTAGCGTGGCCTTGAATTTGCATTCTTTGAGTACTTCTGAGTACTGGATATATTGTTTCTGCTTTCATCTGCCACCACATGTTAATATTACTAAAATGTGTCTTTTGAAGCTGACTTTGTAGCCCAGGCTGGCTCTAAACTGACACCATTCTTCCTGCCTCAGTGTCCCAAGGAGCAGGGCTCATGCTTGGCTGTCACTATCACATCTTACTTTAAGGTTTTCTTAGTCACTAAGTTCTTCTCTCAGTGTCTAGGTATTTACCTATTAATAAGCAAATGCTGGAAACTACAGTACTGTTGCTGTCACAACCACAAACTATAAATGCCATAGTAAATATTTTAAACATTTTTATGAAGCTCTCATTCATTTCCTATAATTACCTGAGAAAGTGCGTTGAGTCCCTGCAAGCTTCCCAACTGTCTCATTGTCTATTAAAAAAAAAGTCAGTTAATGTTCTAACATATGTTAGATGTATGTTTGACACAACTGAATTCCACTGACATTTAATATCATCAATACAAATCTTGGGGTAAGTCAGCTTGAATAGAGCTACAGTAGACACAAATTATCTCGGAAAGAAAGAGATGTAAAATGTAGTGTTGCCATCGACATGGCAAGACTGAAAACAGTGTGCTTGCTTTCGCCACGGATTTAATGGGGACACCAGTTAATCTGGTGTCAAGGTGAGACATAGGAAAACAGCGCATTCAGATATAGCACACGGACAGTTGTGAGAATATTGCTTTATCAGCCCCCTTTTTCTTATAATAAAATTTAAAAGTTATTTTACAAAGTCAGACTGAAAAAGAATTCAGAAAAAAAAAAACAGTCAATATGAATAAATCCTCATTTCTTTTTCTCCAGCCAAAAAGGACCTCAATATGTTAGGTATTAAAAACTGTGAGAAGTGGTATTTAGGTAGGTTGCCAGGAAGCCACTGTTTCTATGGAAAGTAAATTTCTTTTTTCTTCCTCTCTCCCTTCCTTCTTTCCTTCCTCCATCTGTTCTTTTCTTCCTTCTGGGATGGGAAAAGAATGCTGCTTGTATTGAATTTGAGCTAAAAGCTGAGAGCAAAAAAAAAAAAAAAAAAAAAAAAAAAAAAAAAAAAGCCCCTAAGTTAAGTTAGCTCTCATGTGAAATAACTGTCTGGCCCACATATGTACTAATTGCAGATAAAATCTTGCCTGACCTTGTGAAAAACTGTGATATTCATCTGTGTTTTCATTAGCTTCTTCATTATAAAATCTTCCTATTTACTGTGATTTTCTAAATAAAAATACATTATTTATAGGATCTGAAGTAAAACAAATTCAGCGTGCACAGGAGCAATTATAAAATAATGTTAATGCTACTGATAAGACTCTTGTTTTAATCAGCTAGAGTTTGTCCAAGTGTGAGTGTGTCCTGAGAACTTTACCATCTAAGATACAAGCAACAGAGATACATATAAGCTGTTTCCAACCACAGAATAATGGGTTTCAACACAGACAAATAGTTCATTAATGCACATATATATTATTAATTGTCACACTTGCTTTGACTAACATATGGATGACTTAAAACTTAAAATATCTGAGTTTAAAAATGAAGTAGAATCATGAGATAAAGTTGTAGTGAATGTCATTAACATATTTAGAATTTCTCAGGATGATAGTCAAAGATTTATGGAATAGGAAGACTAAGAAACAAAGCATCATACTTACATGCAGCCAGGGACATGCTAGTATAGAAGTTACACACACACACACACACACACACACACACACACACACACACACAGGATCTGATGATACATACCTCAAGGCTCAAACTAGCCATGCCAGGAGGTGCCATGCCTTGAGCCCCAGGTTGTTGAGGAAATGCCTAAATAAAAATAGGAATCATCTTGAGTTCTTCTCAAAATATGTTTGTAGTAGGAAGTCACTGCAGAATGAAATGTCTAGTGGAGAGGTTGCCATATTGGTTTATTACTCAGATGACTTGTTTTTTCAGGTAGAATAAAGAATTAAAGTTATCTGGAGGAATTGTTATACTTAGTAATTTTCCTTTCACATCCACTTTCTTATGTATGTTTATTTTAACATTATGTTGCTTTAAATGGAAACTGATTCACAATGAGAAACAAAGTAAGGAAAGAAAACACAAGATTTTTATAGTCATAAATATGATCACATGTAAAAGTAAATGAGACAAGTATGATTTAAATTTACTTGTGCTTTTTATAAATGAATGTGCTTTTGGAAATGGGATATGGTATGAGGTTATTCACTGAGAAAAAATCATATCCAGAATGTATCTTGCTTCTCATTCAAAAGGTTTTTTAACAAGTCCTGTGTGCTGTTATTTTAAGTTTGAGCTTATTGATTTCTGTTTAATTGTTTAGATCCTGGGCTGGAACGGCACACTGGTAAGAGCACCTGTTGTGCTTCAGGAGGACCTGGTTTGGTCTCTAACAGCCATGTCAGGTGGCTCTAACCATCTGTAATGCCAGCTGACATGGGTGCCTCTGACGTCTTTAGGGACCTGCACTGATATGCACATACCCAGAGGTACACATACTCATGCAAAAATAAAATGAACATAGTTATATATTTAAATTGTATAGATCATACAATGGCTATTTCCTTAAATAAAATATTTTTGTACTAAGTAGGATGCTATTGTGAAGCATAAACCTATTTACAAACAGCTTTTAAAAAATATAAAATACTTCTCTTTGTAAACACTTTTAATTTTAAATATGTTAATAATCACAAATACCAGTGTCAGAGGGTGGGTGAAGACTGGAATTAGAGAAATTAAATTTTTAAATTTAAAATTAAAAATATTTACTTATTTATTTTAAATAAGGGTTTGGTAATTAGCTCAGGCTAGCTTTGAACTTGTTATGTAGCCAAGGCTGGCTTCTAATTCACAATATTTTCAGCTTCCCAAGTGCTGGAACAATTATGAGCTACTCTACCTACTAGAAAATTGGATCTTGAGAATTCTCTAATTTCATGGATATGCTCATCTATGTAGTGTAAGTATTGCAATTTTTTCTTTCATTTATACTACAAGTGCCTGTCTGTCTGTAAGTATGGAACACTGGGGCCATTATCCTTCAGGAGTAAGAGGATAAGGAATTCCACCATGTACTTTTTTTACCCTCATTTTTATGCAATACAACTGCACTTTCTGAATTATGGTGCAAAATTTTCTACATTATTTTGGATATGTGTTGAAGGAAATGCACTGAAAATGTGTAGCAAAAACTTCTGGTAGCGAAAAAAATGAGCTGTGTAGAGAAGGAGAGTGATTATGTGTGCCTATGTGCGTGTCTGCATGCCAGTGTGTCTCACAGGAGGGTGTTCAGATTTTTGGGGTACTATGAGAGCAGAGACTTCTTAACTTTTGTTGATAAGTGCCCCAATCCCACATTTTGGAGAGCTCTAACTATAGGGCAAAGTAGTCTGCTTTCTACCTGCTCCAAGCCACCAGTCAAAGAGAAACATTATTTACATGGATGTGAATAGACAGAGGATACATTCATTCCCTATGGGAATTAAATGCAGAAATCCCTGATCTGGGGTAGTCACATAGGAAACCTGTGATTTCCTCATTGCTCAGGGGGACTCTAAAGCACTACTGTCTGGGTCACTGTACACTCAGAGTGCCAGTGGTTCAGATTGATGTTGATAGCTGCAGTGTACCTGCAGGGCTCACCAACAGGCAAGTTAGGGAACCAATCTCCATTTTCCTTTCATTTAAAAATTCCTGTTGGATGGTAGAACAGCCAAATGAGCCATTTAATTACTAGCTTTAACTGGAAGTACATGTTTTAGTTTTATAACCATGTGATAATGTTGCTAATATAAAGAGATGTATAATTTTCTCCCCAAGGAGACATTTTCCCTTTTCATTTCCATTCCATAGTGCTAGCAAAGAGTGATAATAAACATAATGAGAACAAGGATGCTGTAGTCTTTCAGCTGCTAAAATAGTGGCACGAGACATGAAATTTGTCTTTGAAATATTTTAAAATATGGTTTGGAGTAGAAAAATTATATTTAGATGATAAGGCTGATTTGTGGCCACTTTGATTCACCAGGAGCTACACATGGAGTGAGCCTGTGTCTGATCTGTCAGATAGAGTGTCCCCAGGGTTGTTTTAGTCAGATGCAGGAGCCCCAGAGATCCCCTGGGATGGACTTACCGGCACAGCGAGGCTCATTTTCACTAGGGACAGGAACAGGATCAGGCCCTTCATTTTGAAAAGTGGAATCTAAAACACAGTTGGGTTGGAAAATTATGTCAGGCAAAACTGCATTCATAATGGCCAAAACACTTTCCTAAGAGTGTCTGTTCTTCCAAAGACAGTCAGGTTAAACACTCAAAGATGCAAAAACAAAATGCTGCTAAACAAGTGGCTCCCTGGATGGTGCGGTGAGCAGCTAAACTGTGTATCTGCCTACTTATTTTTATGAAGCCGCAATTTGAATGAATGTTTTAAGAACAACCTCCATGAATATTTCTTAAATGCTATGCTTCACTTCAGAAAATATGTCCTGCAACCACCATTCACAGAATTGTATTCTTTGTTTAAACTCTGATAAAATTTGAAGTATAACCTATGTTGATCATAATGCAGAATTATGTCAAAACTTCTAACCTTCAAGCTAATTGAATCCATTTTTCTGCTTGGATAGTGATTTTCCTTCCTACAAATGAATAATCGTGAGATGCACTTTGTAAGTTCACTCTGGCAGGAAAGCTCATTTCATCAGCAGGAGTGCTTGTCCTCTGTACGTCTCTAAATCAGGCACCGTCACTAATAGTCACAAACAGTTCTAAAAAGTTGCACACAAGTTTATTTCCTTAGCTGAATGGTATTATATTTTCTGGAACATTCTAATGGTTTAAATAAGCTGCTATTCAGCATCTTCTTTGTAAAGGTTATCTGGAGATAGGAAAAGAGAATTTACAGCAGACACATGGAAATGATAAAGTCACATTTTACCTTAGATGCTGACATTCACTGTGCTCCCAGGCCTGATGATGCCAATCAAAACAGTTCTAAGAAAAGAAGATTAATTTTTTTTCTGGACTGTTCCTGGGGCTCTCTCTGTATCTCTCATTCTGGAAAGATCAGAAACCTTTATTTAAAGCGCCAATCCACCAATCAAAGTGAAGCAAATGCAGGAAAAAAACTGCTTCTGCAATTAGTCCACACCCTTGTGTTGCATGTGAGGACATTGGGCCTGCAGGCTCTCATTAGTTTAAATTGTAACCCAGCCCTGCATTTATTCAGAGAGCTGATTGCAGGGAAGACCGTACGGGGAGAATGGACAAGGGCTTTGAAGACAATCATTTTGGTGAACTTCGGGAAACATATGTAAAAGGTAGAAAACAAGCCATTATTTGTTTTGTGAAAATGTTTATCTGCAGATAAAGCTAGTGACCCAGTGCCAGCATTCTCAAGATTTTGACCCTCATGTTTATTGTAGTAAAATAAATCTTTCAGCCCCACCCCACCCTACCCTACCAACACGTATATCACCTTGACTGAAACAGCAAATTACCTCCAGGACCGGAAAGGGAATATGAAAATGTAGATCACATGCTGAAGATTTAGTGACTTTTTTTCTTTTCTGAATTTCCTAGGTATTTTCATCTAAGGATAATTGCCTAGAGGTAATTAATTTGAAAAGAAAGAAATTTAAGTTGGCTCCTCTGTAAGAATGACAGAAAATCTTTAGTGCATGTTCTTTGTGGAGAGAGAAAATAATTTAGAATACTCTACTAATCTAAGGTCACAGCTCTACCCGTATTCGTACCTTTCGACACTTAGTTACCAGGCATCGGGTATCAAGCCAGATTAATAAGGTATCTTGGGGTCACTTAAAAAGTACACATCAACATGGCTGGGCTTTGCTCCATGAGCAGATAAGAATGGTATGGATACAGACAGAGCACCAGCTGCCCTCTGTGTCTATCCTAGGGTATGATTTTGTACACGGATAACCATTTACAACCAGTTTCAGAAGAAGGGATGACTCAGTAGACTCTTCTGAAAAGTAGAGATTGCACCAATTATAGGGAACTTCGAGGAAGCTGGCATTTTGGGAGAAAGACATCTTCATACCCAACTGTACGCCTAATAGCTTTAAATAATGTTATTGAAGAAGCCTAATACTGCTTCCTGAAGACATAGGTTGTTAGGGGAAATCCTGAGTGCTCTGCATAGGAACCTCCTAATGAGACTCCAGAGAGCTGAGTGTCTTAGCCTATTGCAATTATTCTTAGTTATCCTACATAGATACTAGGACTGAATTGCTGAAGACACCACCACATACTTTGCTTGTAGAACATAGAGAGGTTAATTTCAAGCTCACCAGGAATCTTTCCTCTCTATTGTTGAACTTTTGTAGTGCTAAAAAGACTCTGAATAAAAAACAAACAAACAAACAAACACCACCATCACCAATCCACTAATGATCTTACCCAGCATTGGACTCCAGCGTGTTACAATGCTGACTTGCCAGGCAAGTCGCACTCATTGGTACAATAGTGCCATGACTGCACTGGGATAGCAAACTGGATTGTGATTGCATTTGATGCCTTGTCAGTCGAAGGTCATGCCTAGGTCTGTAAACTAGTGACTTCATAGCACCTGTGTCCAGTGGTTTCCTTCTACGTTCCCAACTTTCTTGGTCTAGGCTACTTTACTCAATATAGTGTTTTACAGACCCATCCACTTACCTGTGAATCTTATGGTTTAATTTTTCTTCACAGCTGGATAGAACTCCATTATATAAATATATAATTTTTACAAATCACTCACCAATTGATGGATATCTAGGCTGTTTCCATTTCCTAGCTACTGTGAATAAAGTGGCAAAACCCCATGATCTCTTAGTAGGATATCCAGTCATTGAGTGTATTTCAGAGCAAGGTATAGCTGGTCTTATGATCTATTTTAAAATTTTGAGGATTCTCCACACTGATTTCTACAGTGGCTGTCCAGTTTTCACTCTCACCAACTGTGACCAAGACTTCCCTCTCACTGTTTCCTGCCTGGACCTGCTGTCAGTTATTGCTTTGATCTCAAAGTAGTTTTAATTTTAATTTTCCCAATTGTAAAGGATGCTAAACACATTTTTCTTTTGAGATGGGGTCTTACTATGGAGATGAGGTTAACCTGGAACTCGGAGATCCACCTGCCTATGTATTTTGAGGGGGTGGACTTGAAGACATTTATCCTTTGAATACTTTAAAAGATCACTTTCTTTTTTTCTCTCCTTTTTTAAAACAGAATTCTTTGTTCAGATCTATAACTCATTTTTGGGGGCCTGATTATTCATTGTTATTGCAGGCATACATGTTCATGCACATACAAACATACATATTCTTTACTATGCATATACATATATTCTTAACTATAACCTGCTCAGTTCACATGTTACTTGTGTGTATGTTTTCAAGTAGAGAATTGCTTTTTAAACAGATCCTTCTGTAATTTTCTGAATTTTGTTGGTGCCTGTTCTTCTATTTCCTTGTTAACCTAATTGTTATAACTTGTGTTCACTTTTTATTTCTCTTAGTTAATTCAGCCAAGAGTTTGTCAATCTTGTATGTTTTTTCAAATATTTAGCTCTTAGATTTACTGAATCTTTGTATATTTTTGTTTCTATTTAATTAATTTATGCCATGTTTTTAAATTATTTCTTTCTGTATAGTGGATTTGGATTTAGTTCTTTTTCCACATTTCTTGAGTTGAATCATTACGTCATTTATTTATGCTGTTTCTGATTGTTTTTTTTGAAGGTACTTAGAGCTATAAATTTACCTTTTTGGATTGCTTTTAATGTGTTCCAGAGGCGTTGTTTGTTGTTTTATTACATTTAGTTATAGGAAAACTTTGATTTATTTTTTTAAAATTGGAAATAGATTCTTCATACAATATACTCTGACCCCAGTTTCCCTTTCTCCAACTTCTTCCAGATTCCCACCACTTCCTGATCAATGAAAATTCATGCCCCTCTCATTATAAAACAAACAAGCATGTAAAAAATAAGATAAAATAAAAACAAACCAGGACAAAACAAACAAACAGAACCATAGAAAAGGCACAAGAAATAGAGACACAAACATGCACAAACACAAAAATCCCAGAAGAGCAAAATTGCAAACCATAATATATAAGTAAAAAATGTTTTAAAAAGTCCCCAAAATATTGTGAGTCCACCTCTCCAAATATTACTGAGTTTGTTTTATGTTGGCCACCTACTACTGGGCATGGGGCCTACTTTTAAGTGACTTGTAAATCCCATGAGACTCCACTTGAGAAATCCAATTTGTCCTTTACTAGCAGTTATCAGTTGGAGATAACTTCTGTGTAAGGAATGGAGGTTTCTGTCCACTTTCCTTCTTGGTGCTGGAACCCCAGCAGGACTAGCCCTGTGCAGGCCCTAGGCATGCTGCCACAGTCTCTGCGAGTTCATATGTCCCTAAGTCTAGGTGTTCAAAGGCCTTGTTTCCTTAGTATCGTTCATCCCCACCAGCTCTAACAGTCTTTCTGTAGAGTTCCCTGAGCCCTGAGGGGAAGGATTGAATGGAGACGTACCATTTATAACCTAGTGTTTTAAGGCCTTTGCCTCTGCACGCTACACAGTTGTGGCTCCCAGTGTTTGTTCCCATCTACTGCAGGAAGAAGCCTGTCTGATGATGGCTGAAGAAGAAACTGGTTTATAAGTATAGCAGAATGTTGTTAGGAGTCATTTTATTGCTATGTTCTGCTAGGCCCGGCATGGGGGTTCTTCTTTCTTGTTGGTTCTTTTTGAGTCAGCCCAGGAGGAAGAGCATCAGCAGAGGGTAAGATTTGGTCTTATGAGACTGGTGGTAAGGCTTTGTCTTCTGAGATATTTATGGTTGCTGTATAATAAAAAGTTTACTATCTAAGTCTAAGTTACTATGCAGCTGCAGCTGACCTGCCTTCTGTGATCCTCTGAGGCCAGAAACTGCAGGCTCTGGCACTTAGCACCTCATCCTAAAACAGCAGAGGATTAAGTACTAGCCTTTGTACTATCTCAGCTGAAACTGCTGGGCTCCAACTTTCAGTCTGCTAGTTGGACAGAAGCAAAAGAGACTCTTAGAAAAGTGATTATAATGTTTATTACTAAGCTGTAAAAATTTTTTCCATGAAAGCTATCTAAGGGAAAAGTGGAAAGACCCTAAGTGGGGAAAGGAAAAAAAAGTTCTAGCAACGGAAAATTTTTTCTAAGGGAAAAGTTCTCGGGGGGAAAAAAGTTCCCTCTCCCCCAGTCTCTCTATAGGAGTAATTATTTGACTAAACATCCATCAACTGTCTCAGCTCCACAGGTTCACTGAAGGTTTAAAACCATAACTAAGTTATTAGTGAAGTTTTGTATAGATAAACCCAGTCAATATTTTGTCCTCTGTCCTAGCACCTATAATAAATCGTTAGTTCCCCTTTTATGTTAATTGTTATACAACCTCTTGGAATGTGCTCTGAGTAGGAGAAAGTCTGGTTATTATCTAAGAGCAATTAGCTGGTGACACTTGGGAGACTGGCAGAGTTGTCATTGCAGTTTTGACTATCAGAAATGACCTAATAGCAGTCCCACTGTAAAAGAGCTTAATAATCAGCTATAATTTTAGGAATTTTTATAGGATCACCATTAAGATTTAAGAAGTCATCTATTTGCCTATATAGCATCACTACAAGACCGTACCTCTTTGTAGCTCTGCAGAGATCTGCTCCAAAGGAGTGTGCTATTACTTAATGATTGTTATACATGCTTAATAATAGCAGGAAAAGCATATTATTAGCAGGAATCTTCCCTAAAATGAATCCCTTACAGTCTTGCTGAACATGGGTGAACCTGGTGCAGATTATATAATAATCTGAGGCGGCCATCTCAGGATGATCACCTTGCCCCATTATGGCTCCTGACAATGTTCTTTTAGCAGAACAGTAGTAGTTGCTTTTCTCCTAGTTCTCTGGCTGACTATTATCAAGTTTTTGGCTGCCTGAGCAGTGTTGGATATGAATTCTCTCTGATGGATTGGGCCTTCAATCAAATTCAGATATTGGTTAATTAACTCCATGAGACTTGTGCCACTGTTGCACTAGCATATCTTGCAGGCAAAACACCATTGTAGATCAGAGAATTTGTAGCTCTATTAGGATTTACCCTTCCCCTCTGGTAGAGTGCAGTGTACCTTCCAGTACCATCAACATTAGTCAAGAGTATGAATGTTTTATGTTTTCACCAGCTTGATTTCTCTAAGTGTAATGAATTAGGTAGGCATTGTTTTCAGTGATAGGCCCTTACTATCAGTTTATAGAGAACAATCAATAGCTATGACAATGTTTGGGAATTCCATAAGCCCTTTTGGTCAAGAACTAGATTAGATGTAACCCATGCCTGGAACTGGAGGTTTTATTTGGTCATAAAAGAAGACACAATTTCTCTAGCTAAAGAAGGGAGGTACCTGCCGGGAGAATCCGCACTGAAGCACAAAGCATTTAGCTCCTCTATCAAAATGAATGGGAACCAGAAATTGGATGTTTATAACCAAGAAAAGAAGAATTTTATCCAGCACTTCCCCCAGATCGTCAAGGTGCTGACTGAGGATGAGCTGGGACACCCAGAGACAGGGGATGCTATTACCAGGCTAAAGGAGGTCCTGGAGTACAATGTTGTAGGCGTCAAGTAGAATCGGGGTTTGACGGTGGTACAAGCCTTTCAGGAGCTAATGGAGCCGAGGAAACAGGATGCTGAGAGTCTTCAGTTGGTCCTAACTATGGGCTGGTGTGTAGAGCTGCTCCAGGCTTTCTTCCTCACGTCAGTTGACATCATGGACTCTTCCGTCACTTGCCGGGGGCAGATCTGCTGGTATCAGAAGCCAGGCATAGGCTTGGACGCCATCAACAATGCTCTGCTTCTGGAAGCCTGCGTCTACCGCCTGCTGAAGCTCTACTGCAGGGATCAGCCCTACTACCTGAACCTGCTGGAGCTCTTTCTACAGAGTTCCTATCGGACGGAGATCGGGCAGACGCTCGACCTCATCACAGCACCCCAGGGCCAGGTGGATCTTGGTAGAGTCACTGAAAAGAGGTACAAATCTATTGTCACGTACAAGACAGCTTCCTACTCTTCCTACCTGCCTATCACGGCTGCCAGGTACGTGGCAGGAAGTGATGGGGAGAAGGAACATGCCGATGCCCTGAAGATCCTACGGGAGATGGGAGAGTTCTTTCAGGTCCAGGATGATGACCTTGATCTCTTCAGTATGACCAGGAGGGTTGGCACTGACATCCAGGGCAACAAATGCAGCTGGCTGGTGGTTCAGTGTCTGCCACGAGCTACTCCTCAACAGCGCCAGATCTTAGACGAGAATTATGGCAGAAGGACTCAGAAAAAGTGGCACAGGTGAAAGCACTGTATGAGGCGCTGGATCTGCAGACTGTGTTCTTCAAGTACAAGGAAGACAGTTTACAACCGCCTCAAGAATCTCATAGAGCAATGCTCTGTGCCCCTGCCTCCATCCATCTTCCTGGAACTAGCAAATAAGATCTACAAGCGGAGAAAGTGACTTCGAATTGTAGAGGCTGGGAGGGAGGGATCTCAATAAATTATTGTTCAACAACAACAGGAAAAAAAAAAAGGAGGTACCTAATGAGGTACAAGCAGCATACAGAACACCAAGTAAACTGTACTCGAAAAGAAATTCCCTTGACACATTATCAAAATACTAACTATATGGAACAAATAGTGAATGCTTAAAGCTGAAGGAAAAAAGTTCAAGTAATGTAAAGCTCCATTAGAATTACACCTGAATTCTCAATGGAGTCTCTAAAAGCTAGAAGGGACTAGACAGATGCCCTGCAGACTCTAAAAGATCACAAATGCAGCCCAGAGCCAGAGCCAGCCCACTGCCATCAGGACTCACGGCCTGCCCTCAGAGAGCTGAGCACCCAGAGGAGCCTCAGGAGGGCTCTCACCTGAGCCCAAGGGTAAGTCCCAACTTTATCTCCACAGACTATTGGGGAGGCACAGGAATCACCGTGTTGACAGGGAACAGACTGTTGTGGCCTCCATCTGTACTTAGAGCTAGAATTGTAGCCATCAGCATCAAAACTCACAGCTTGACTGCAGAGAGCTGAACACCCAGGAACAATCTCCCTACTGAGCCCACAGGCCAACAAGCCCACAGACCCACGGGAGAGACAAGCTCCAGTCAGAGACAACAAGATCAACTAGCATCACAGATAACAAGTTGGCAAGAGGCAAGAGCAAGAACCTAAGTAAAAGAATCCAAGAAAATTTGGCAACATCAGAACCAAGTTCTACCACCACAGCAAGTAGTGGATATCTCAACACACCAGAAAAACAAGATTTCAATTTAAAATCATACCTCATGTTGATGATAGAGGGCCCCAAGAAGCATTTGAATAACTCCCTTAAAGAAGTACAGGAGAAACAGGAGAACACAGGTAAACAAGTAGAAACACTTAAAGGGGAAACACAAAAATCATTTAAAGAGCTACAGGAAATCAAACCAAAAAGGTGAAGGGATTGATCTAAATCATCCATGTTCTGAAAACAGAAATAGAAACAATAAAGAAATCACAAAAGGAAACAACTCTGAAGATAGAGAACCTAGGAAAGAGATACTGAGTCACTGACACAAGCATCACTAACAGAACACAAGAGATGGAAGAGAGGATCTCAGGAACAGAAGATACCATAGAAAACATTGACACAACATCAGAGACAATGCAAAAAAAAAAAAAAAAATCCTAACCCAAAACATCCAGAAAATCCAGGTCACAATGAGAAGACCAAACCTAAGGATGTTAGGTATAGATCATAGAAGAAAACTTCCCTAACCTAAAGAAAAAGATGACCATGAATATACAAGAATCCTATAGAACTCCAAATAGATTGAAAGAAAAGAAATTCCTCCTGACATATAACAGTCACAACACCAAATGTTCAAAACAAAGAAAGAATAATGACAGCAGTAAGGGAAAAAGAACAAGTAACATATAAAGGCAGACTGACCAGAATCACACGAGGCTTCTCAACAGAGTCTATGAAAGCTAAAAGATCCTGGATATACAAACATCTTACAGACCCTTAGAAAACACAAATGCCAGCCCAGGTTACTATCTCTAGCAAAACTCTCAATTACTATAGATGGAGAAACCGAGACATTCCAGGACAAAACCAAATTTATACAATATTTGTCCACAAATCCATCCCTACAAAGGACAATAGATGAAAAACTCCAAGACAAGGAGGGAAACTACACCCTAGGAAAAGCAAGAAAATAATCTTCTTGCAAAAAAAATTAAAGGAAGAAAAGCACACAACCATAATTCTACCTCTAATAACAAAATAAACAAGAAACAACCATTTCTTAATATTTCTTAACATCAATGGACTCAATTCCCCAATAAAAAGACATAGACTATTAGACTGGATACTTAAACAGGATCCAGCAATTTTTTGCATACAGGAAACTCACCTCAGCAACAAAGACAAGACACTACCTCAAAGTAAAGGCTAGTAAAAAACTTTACAAGCAAATGGTCCCAAGAAACAAGCTGGAGATGCCATTCTATTATCAAAAATGTAAATTTTCAACCAAAAGTTAACAAAAACAATAAGGAAGGACACTTTATACTAATCAAAGGAAAAATCTATCAAGATGAGCTCTCACTCCTGGACATCTATGCTCCAAATATACAAGGCACCTACATTCATAAAAGAAATTCTACTAAAGCTCAAAGCTATATTGTACCACACACAATAATAGTGGGAGACTTCAACACCCCACTCTCATCAATGGACAGATTATGGAAGCAGAAACTGAACAGAGACACAATGAAACTAACAGAAGTTATGAACCAAATAGATTTAACAGACATCCACAGAACATTACATCTTATAACAAAAGAATATACCTTCTTCTAAGCACCTCACGATACCTTCTTTAAAATTGACCATATAGTCAGTCACAACACAGGCCTCAACAGATAAAAGAATATCTAAATACTCCCATGTATCCTATCAGATCACCATGGACTAAGACAGGTCTTCAATAATAACAAAAACAAGAAAACACCCACATACATGTGGAAGCTGAACAATATTCTATTCAATGATAATTTGGTCAAGGAAGAAATAAAGAAACAAATTAAATACTTTTTAGAACTTAACTAAAATGAAGACAAAACATACCCAAACAGTAGTAGACAGCAAGAAATAATCAAACTCAGAGCTGAAATCAACTACGAAACAACATAAACCGTACAAAGATTCAACAAAACCAGGGGCTGATTCTTTGAGAAAATCAACAAATTGATAAACCCTTAGTCAGACTAACTAGAGGGCACAGAGAATGTATCCAAATTAACGAAATCAGAAATGAAAGGGAAATGGGATTGTAAACTGGTGCAACCACTCTGGAAATCAGTCTGGTGATTCTTCAGAAAATTGGACATAGTACTACCTGAAGACCCAGTTGTTCCACTTCTGGGCATATACCCCAGAGAAGCTCCAATATACAACAAAGACACATGCACCACAGTGTTCATAGAAGCCCTATTTATAATAGCCAGAAGCTGGAAAGAACCCAGATGTCCTTCAGTAGATGAATGGATACAAAAATTGTGGTACATTTACACAACGGAGTACTACTCAGCTATCAGAAACAATGACTTTATGAAATTCTTAAGAAAATGGATGTATCTAGAGAATATCATCCTGAGTGAGATAACCCAGTCACAAAAGAACAGACATAATATGCAGTCACTGATAATTGGATACTAACCCCAGAAAGCTCTGAACACCCCAGAAACAACTCACAGACTATATGAAGTTCTAGAAAAAAAAAAAAAGAAAATAAAAAACCATTATGGTTAATCTTTACACATCAAGAAAACTTTGACAAATTCCAGGTTACATCTTGCTTTACATGTACTTTATCCTCATTGTAACTAGTAAGATCTTAATGCACACTATCAAACCTTTTAAAAAAAAAGCATTGACAAAAATGTTTTTGTATATTTTATGCAAAAATGCTTAAAATCTGTACATTTATCTTTGTTTTTTAAAATAAAGTTGTTCAATAAAAAAAGAAATGAAAGGGGAGACATAATAACAGAAACTGAGGAAATTCAAGAAGTCATCAGATCCTACTACAAAAGCCTATGCTCAAAAAAAAAAAAAAAAAAAAGCAAGCCCAGGACCAAATGGGTTCAGTGCAGAATTCTATCAGACATTTATTGATGACCTAATACCAATACTCTCCAAACTAATTCACAAAAGAGAAACAGAAGGAATCCTACCTAACTCATTCATCAAAGCCACAATTACGCTCATATCTAAATCACACTAAAAACACTGCAAAGCTTCAGAATAATTTCCCTCATGAATATTGATGCAAAATACTCAGTAAAATTATTGCAAACTGAATCCAAGTACACATCAGTATGATCATTCATCAAGATTAAGTAGGCTTCATCCCAGGGATCCAGGGATGGTACAATACTCGGAAATCTGTCAACGTAATTCATTATATAAACAAACTCAAAGATAAAACACATGATCACCTAGTTAGATGCTGAGAAATCATTTGTCAAAATTCAACACCAATGTAAATAGTGAGAAACGTGAAGCAATCTCACTAAAATCAGGGACTAGACAAGGCTGCCCACTTTCCCCCTACATATTTAGTATAGTACTGGAAGTCCTGGCCAGAGCAATTAGACAGCAAAAGGAAGTCAATGGGATACAATTTGGAAAGGAAGAAGTCAAAATATCACTATTTGCCAATGACATCATAGTATACTTAAGTGACCCCAAAAATATCACTGATGAACACCTGAAGTTGATAAACAACTTGAGCAAAGTGGTTGGTTGTAAAATTAACAAAACAAATCAGTAGCCTTTCTCTACTTAAAGAATAAGCAGGCTGAGAAAGAAATTAGAGAATTGATACCCTTCACAATAATCACAAAGAATATAAAATACCTTGGTATGACCCTAGCCAAACAAGTGAAAGATCTGTATCACAAGAACTTCAAGTTCCTGAAGAAAGAAATTGAAGAAGATTTTAGAAGGTGGAAAGATCTCCCATGCTCATGGATTGGAAGGATCAACATAGTAAAAATGGCCATCTTGCCAAAGGCAATCTATAAATTCAATGCAATCCCCATCAATATTCCAACTTAATTCATACAGTTACAAAGAACAATCTGAAAATTCATTTGGAATAATATAAAACCCAGGATAGCAAAAACTATTTTCAACAATAAAAAAACTTGCAGTGGAAATCACCATTCCTGACCTCAAGTTGTATTACAGGTCAATTGTGATAAAATCCACATGGTATTGGTACAGAGACAGGCAGGCAGATCAGTGGAATAGAATCGAAGACCCAGAAATAAACCCACACACCTATGGTCACTTGATCTTTGACAAAGGAACTAAAAACATTCAAGGAAAAAAGGAAAGCATCTTCAACAAGTTGTGCTGGTTCAACTGACAGTCAGCATGCAGAGGAATGCAAATCTATCCATTGTTTTTTCTCCTTGTGCAAAGTTCAAGTCCAAGTAGATCAGCAACCGCCACATAAAACCAGGTACAATGAAACTAATAGAAGAGAAAGTAGAGATGAGCTTAGAATGCATAGGCACAGGTGAAATTTTTCTGATAATCCTATTAAATAATGGGGTGCAGAGCTAAAGAGAGATTTCTCAATTGAGGAATACTGAATGGTCAAGAAGCACCTAAAGAAATGCACAACATCCCTAGTCATCAGGGAAATACAAATCAAAACAACCCTGAGATTCCACCTCACACCAGTCGGAATGGCTAAGATAAAAAACACAGGTGACATTAGATGTTGGTGAGGATGTGGAGAAAGAGGAACACTCCTCTACTGTTGGTGGGGTTGTAAATTGGTACAACCCCTCTGGAAATCAGTCTGGCAGTTCCTCAGAAAATTGGACATAGTACTATCTAAGGACTCAGCTGTACCATTCCTGGGTATATATCCAATAGATACTTCAACATATAACAAAGACACATGCTCCAGCATGTTCAGAGCAGCCTTATTGAGAATAAATAGAAGCTGGAAAGCACCCACATGTCCTTCAACAGAGGAATGGATACAGAAAATGTGGCACATTTACACAATGGAGTACTACTCACCTATCAGAAATAATGACTTTATGAAATTCCTAGGCAAATTGATTGAACTAGAAAATATCCCGAGTGAGGTAACCCAGTCACAAAAGAAAACACATGGTATATACTCACTAATAAGCAAATACTATCCCCAAAAGCTTGGAATACCCAAGAAACAATTCTCAGACCTTTTGAAGCTCAAAATGAAGGAAGGCCAGAATGTGGATGCCTAAGTTCTTCTTAGAAAAGAGAACAAAGTACTCATGGGAGGTAATTCAGGGACAAATGGAAGAACAGGGATTGAAGAAAAGTTCATTTGGAGACTGCCTCACCTGGGGATCTACCCCACATACAGCCACCAAACCCAGGCACTATTGATGATTCCAAGAAGTGCTTACTGTCAGGAGGCAGATATGGATGCCTCCTCAAAGGCACTCCCAGAATCATACTGATACAGTTGCAGAACATTGTGGTGCATATATCTTTGTTGTGTATTGAAGTGTCTCTGGGGTATATGCCCAGAAGTGGAATAGCTGGGTCTTCAGGTAGTACCATATCCAATTTTCTGAGGTATCGCCAGACAGATTTCCAGAGTGGTTGTATTAGCTTGCAACCCCACCAACAGTGGAGAAGTGTTCCTCTTTCTCCGCAGCCTCGCCAGCATCTGCTGTCATCTGAGTTTTGGATCTTGGCCAATCTGACTGGTGTGAGGTGGAATCTCAGGGTTGTTTTGATTTGCATTTCCCTGATGGCTAAAGATGTCGAGCACTTCCTCAGGTGTTTCTCAGCCATTTGGTGTTCCTCAACTGAAAACATTTTGTTTAGCCCTGTACCCCATTTTTTAATAGGGTTATTTGATTCTCTGGTGTCTAGCTTTTTGAGTTCCTTGTACACCTTGGATATTAGGCCTCTATCTGATGTGGTGTTGGTAAAGATTTTTTCCCATTCTGTTGGTTGCCGTTCTGTTTTCTTGACGATGTCCTTAGCCTTACAGAAACTTTGC
This sequence comes from Micromys minutus, assembly GCF_963924665.1. NCBI lineage: Eukaryota > Metazoa > Chordata > Mammalia > Rodentia > Muridae > Micromys > Micromys minutus. The sequence goes on along the minus strand of NC_137969.1, from coordinate 141,839,685 downwards.
AATCTCATTAAGTCCCATTTGTTAATCTTTGACCTTAGAGATTGAGCCATTGGTGTTTTGTTCAGGAAATTTTCTCCTGTGCCTATGCGTTCTAAGGTTTTCCCTACTTTCTCATCTAATAGTTTCAGTGTATCTGGTTTAATGTGGAGATCTTTGATCCACTTATACTTGAGCTTTGTACAAGGAGATAAGAAAGGGTCTATTTCATTCCTTTGCATGCTGAGTGCCAGTTGGACCAGCACCATTTGTTGAACAGGCTGTCCTTTTCCCATTGAATGTTTACAGCTCCTTTGTCAAAAATCAGGTGACCATATACATGAGGGCTCATTTCTGGATCTTCTATTCTATTCCATTGATCCACATGCCTATTTCGGTACCAGTACCATGCAGTTTTCAGCACAATTGCCTTGTAATATAGCTTGAGGTCAGGAATAGTGATTCCCACAGATGTTTCTTGTTGTTGAGGATGGATTTCGCTATTCTAGGTCTTTTGTTATTCCATATGAAATTGCACATTGATCTTTCCAATTCCATGAAGAACTGGGTTGGAATTTTGATGGGGATTGCATTGAATCTGTAGATTGCTTTTGGTAGGATGGCCATTTTTAAGATGTTGATTTTTCCAATCCATGAGCATGGGAGATCTTTCCATTTTCTGAGGTCCTTCTCAATTTCTTTCTTTAGAGGTTTGAAGTTCTTGTCATAGAGGTCCTTCACTTGCTTAGTTAGAGTCACACCAAGGTATTTCATAATTTTTGTGACGATTGTGAAGGGTATCTTTTCCCTAATTTCTTTCTCCACATGTTTGTTCTTTGAGTATAGGAAGGCTACTGATTTGTTTGAGTTAATTTTGTATCCAGCCACTTTGCTGAACTTGTTTATCAGCTGTAGGAGTTCTCTGGTGGAATTTTTGGGGTCACTCAAGCACACTATCATGTCATCGGCAAAGAGTGATGTTTTTATCTCTTCCTTTCCGATTTGTATCCCCTTGATCTCCTTTTGCTGTCTAATTGCTCCAGCCAGGACTTCCAGTACTATGTTGAATAGGTAGGGGGAGAGTGGGCAGCCTTGTCGAGTCCCTGATTTAAGTGGGATTGCTTCAAGTTTCTCGCCATTAAGTTTGATGTTGGCTGTTGGTTTGCTGTATATTGCTTTTATTATGTTTAAGTATGGGCCTTGGATTGCTGTTCTTTCCAGGACTTTTAACATGAAGGGGTGTTGGATTTTGTCGAATGCTTTCTCAGCGTCTAGTGAGATGACCATGTGATTTTGGTCTTTGAGTTTGTTTATATGGTGGATTACGTTGATGGATTTCCTTATGTTAAACCATCCCTGCATCCCAGGGATGAAGCCTATTTGGTCATGATGAATGATTGTTTTGATGTGTTCTTGGATTCGGTTTGCAAGGATTTTGTTGAGTATTTTTGCATCAATGTTCATAAGTGAGATTGGTCTGAAGTTCTCTTTCCTTGTAGGGTCTTTGTGTGTTTTAGGTACGAGGGTTATTGTAGCCTCAAAAAATGAGTTGGGTAATATTCCATCTGATTCTATCTTTTGGAATAGTTTGGTGAGTATTGCTGTTATATCCCCAATAAATGTCTGATAAAATTCTGCACTGAACCCGTCTGGACCTGGGCTTTTTTTGGTTGGGAGGCTTTTGATGACTTCTTCTATTTCTTTAGGCGTTATAGGGTTATTTAGATGGTTTACTTGGTCCTGGTTTAACTTTGGGACCTTGTATCGGTCTAGAAATTCGTCCATTTCCTCCAGATTTTCCAATTTTGTGGAGTATAAGTTTTTGTAGTAGGATCTGATGATTTCTTGAATTTCCTCAGTTTCAGTTGTTATGTCACCACTTTCCTTTTTGATTTTGTTAATTTGAATACTCTCTCTTTGCCCTCTAGTTAGTCTGGCTAGGGGTTTATCAATCTTGTTGATTTTCTCAAAGAACCAACTCTTGCTTTTGTTGATTTTTTCAATGGTTCATTTGTTTCTATTTGGTCTATTTCTGCCCTAATTTTGATTATTTCTTGCCATCTACTCTTTGTGGGTATATCTGCTTCCTTTTGTTCTAGGGCTTTTAGCTGTGCTGTCATGTTGCTGATGTGATCTCTCTCCAGTTTCTTTTTGGAAGTACTTAGGGCTATGAGTTTTCCTCTCAATACTGCTTTCATTGCATCCCATAGGTTTGGGTATGTTGTGTTTTCGTTTTCATTGAATTCTAGAAAATACTTAATTTCTTTCTTTATTTCTTCTTTGACCCTGCTATCCTTTAACAGAGCATTGTTTAGTTTCCATGTGTATGTGGGATTTTTGTTGTCTTTGTTGTTGTTAAAGACCAGCCGTAGACCATGGTGATCTGAGAGGATGCATGGGAGTATTTCAATCTTCTTATATCGTTGGAGGCTCCTTCTGTGTCCAATTATGTGGTCAATTTTCGAGAAGGTGCCATGGGGTGGTGAGAAGAAGGTGTATTCTTTTACTTTGGGATAGTATGTTCTGTATATATCTATTAATTCTAGTTGGTTCAAATCTCTGCTAGTTTTGTAGTGTCCTTGTTCAGTTTCTGTTTCCCTGATCAGTCCATTGATGAGAGTGGGGTATTAAAGTCTCCCACTATTATTGTGTAGGGTGAAATGTATTTTTTGAGCTTTAGTAGGGTTTTTTTTATGAATGTGGGTGATTTTTTATTTGGAGCATATATGTTAAGGACTGAGAGTTTCTCCTGACAGATTTTCCCAGTAATGAGTAAAAAGTGTCCTTCCTTATCTTTTTTGATAACTTTTGGTTGGACATTTACTTTATTCGATATTAGAATAGCCACTCCAGCTTGATTCTTGGAGCTGTTTGCTTGAAAGTTTTTTTCCCACCTTTTTACTCTGAGAAAGTGTCTGTCTCTGTCTCTGAGATGCGTTTCCTGTATGCAGCAAAAGGCTGGATTTTTTTTTATGTATCCAGTCTGATAGTCTATGTCTCTTTATTAGGGTGTTGAGACCATTTATGTTAATAGATATCAAGGAATAGTTGTTTCTGTTTCCTGCCATTATTGCTTTTTTGGGTTGAGTTGTGTCTGTGTTTTTTTATTCTTTTAGTTTTCTTGTTTAGGAGTTTTCTTGTTTTTACTAGGCTGTATTTTCCCTCATTGTATTGGGTTTTCCACCTATAATTCGTTGTAGTGCTGGGTTTGTGGTCAGATATTGTGTGAATTTTGATTTGTCTTGAAATATCTTCGTCTCTCCATCGATGGTGATCGATAGTTTTGCTGGGTATAGCAGCTTGGGCTGGCACTTGTGCTCTCTTAAGGAGTGCATTATGTCTGTCCAGGCTCTTCTAGATTTCATAGTCTCTGTTGAGAAATCGTGTGTGAGTCTTATTGGTCTGCCTTTATATGTTACCTGACCTTTTTCCCTTAGTGCTTTTAGTATTCTTTCTTTACTTTGGGCACTTGATGTTTTTACTATTTTGTGTCGGGAGGTATTTCTTTTCTGGCCCAACCTATTTGGAGTTCTGAAGGCTTCTTTTATGCTTGTGGTCATCTCATTCTTGAGGGTAGGGAAGTTTTCTTCTATGATTTTGTTGAAGATATTTACTGTGCCTCTTAGTTGATACTCTTCTCCCTCTTCTGTTCCTATTATCCTTAGGTTCGGTCTTCTCATTGTGTCTTGGATTTCCTGGACATTTTGGGTTAGGAGCTTTTTGTTTTTTGCATCTTCTCTGGCTGTTTTGTCTATGTTTGCAATGTTGTCTTCTGCCCCCGAGATTCTCTCTTCGATCTCTTGTAATCTATTGGAAATGCTTGCTTCTGTGACTCCTGATTTCTTTTTTTGGTGTTCTGACTCTAGGGTTATCTCTTTTAGCGTTTTCTTTATTGTGCGAATTTCTGTTTTAATTTCCCTCTTCCATTCCTTTATTTCTTTGGTTCTGTTTTCCTCTAGTTCTTTGAGTTCTTTGAGTGTTTTTCTTGTTTCTTCTTTAAAAGCTTCTGAATCTTTTTGCTTTTCCTCCCTTTCTTGTTTAAGTATATCAGCATCTTGAGGTATGATTTCAGGTCTGTGTTTTCTTTTTCTGGAGTGTTTGGAATTCCGATGTTTGCTGTTATGGGAGAGCTGGGCTCTGGTGTTGCTCTATTGTCTTGGTTCCCTTGGGATATACTCTTTCTCTTTCCTCTTGCCATTTTGTTGTCAGTGATATGTTCTTGCCTTTCCCTTGTATCTGGTCTTTGTCCCTGGTTCTCCACTGGTCCAGGTGTCAGATGGGTTGAGTCCTGTTTTATGCCTCAGAGTCGTCGGGTGTGAGCAGAAGTTCCAACGTTTTGTTTCTGGTTGCTGGATCAGGCAAGGCAGGGCAGGGCAAGACAGGGGGTGCACTTTCCGTGTGTACTCCGCAGAGATCTCTCTGCTCCCTGGCAGCCCAGGTCTCCCACCCACCAAGTTGCTCAGCTCTACAAGCCTCTGTTCCGGGTGGCAGATGGGCTAGGCTCCGCTCTGCGTCCGAAAGTTGCCTCCGGGTGGAAACAGAAGTTTTAATTTTCTGTTCCCAATCGCTGGATCGGCAATGCAGGGCAGGGCAAGTTAGGGTGTGCACTTTCCGTGTGCACTCTGCAGAGATCTCTCTGCTCTTCTGCAGTCTAGGTCTCCCACTCACCCGTTGCTCAGCCTCTATGAGCCGTCGTTCCGGGTGGCAGATGGGAAATTAAGATTATTAAAAAAAATTGATCTGGGAATTGGTCTTTAACCTCAGCACTCAGGAGGCAGAGATAGGTGGGTCTCTGTTAGTTCAAGGCAAGTCTGGTCTACATAGTTCCAAGACAGCCAAGGCTAAACAGAGAAATCCCATCTTGAAAAACAAAACAGAAAGAAAGAAAGAAAGAAAGAAAGAAAGGAAAATAGACAGAAAAAAAAATCTTTAGAAATGGATTAAAGAGTCAGTGCATTGCATCAAGTGCCTAGATTAAAGGAACAAACAAACATAACTTTTTTTAATATGAAAAAAAACTTTTCAAACTTGAGAGAGATGATATTAGCAAGATAATGGAACATATGAAAGCTCTACAACAAAACAAAGGAATCACATCCAAAAAGAGTTGATGGCAAGAAATATCAAACTCAGGGCTAAAATCAATAAAGTAGAAACAAAGAAAAAATACAAAAAATCAATGAAAGAAAGAGTTGGTTCTTTGGGAAGATCAATAAAATTGACAAACACTTAGTCAAATTAACTTAAAAACATAAAGAAGATCCAAATTAATAAAATTAGAGATGAAAGGTACAACAGACAATGAGGGAATTTAACAATCTACAATCCACTAAATTGGAAGACCTAAAAGAAATGGGTAAATTTCTTGATATATACAACCTCCCAAAATTAAATCCAGACCGTACAAACAATTTAAACAGATTTATTTATTAGTCTCTAGTGAATTAGAAACAGTAATTAAAATATACCAAACGAAAAAAAAAAGCCCAAGGCTAGATGAATTTACTGTACTTTCAAAGAAGAATTAATACCATTACTCCTCAAGTTATTCTGCAAAATAGAAACAGAAGGAAACTGCCTAATTCTTTTTATGAGACTAGTTACTCTGACACCCAAACCACACAAAGTCTCAACTGAAAAGGAAATTACTGGACAATTTTCTTTATAAGCATAAATTTAGAAATCCTTAACAAGATAATTGGAAACTGAATACAAAAAGATCACCCCCATAAGCAAGTAGGCATCATCCCAGAGATATGTGAATGGTTCAACACACACACACACACACACACACACACACAATAAATGTAGTTTACCATATAGTCGACTGAAAGTAAAAAAAAAAATGATTGCTTATATGGATAAAAGGTCTTTGAAAAAAACCCAACACCTCTTCATACTAAATATTCTGGAGAAACTATTGGTATAAGGGGCATGCTTTAAGCAACTTACAGCTAGCATACAGTGCACATCAACCTAAATGGAGTTTATATGTGTTTCAGCACTCTTATGTCTGAAAAATAATGTTTCACTGGAGTCCTCTACCATATCTGGCTCTTACAATTTCTCTGATTCTTCTGCTTACATTCCAGGCCTTGAATGGAGGAGAGTGGTACTGATATTCCATTTATCAGTAATTGTGATGAATTGGGGGGGAGGATGAGTCAATACAATCACAATTCCTTTTATGTAATGTTTAAAGAAATAACAAATAAAAAATGAGATACCATAGTAGATACAATGAAATGCAATAGTTCATTAAAGTCTGTGCTGAAAGTCTACAGCTGCTACTAACTACCATGAGGTTTTTTTTCTAGTTCTGTCCAACTCTCTGAGTCCCGACTTGTCTATATTGAGTTTCACCATGTAATTGCTTTGATTCTTTTATGCCCCAGCAAACAACCCTTTTTACATGTGCTCCTAAAAGTAACTACAACAAACTGAATGACTGAATCATATTTTTCTATTTACATTTCAAATGTTATCCTCCTTCCTGATTCCACCTCCTCAAACCCCCATCCCATCCATTCTCCACCTGTTTCTATGAGAGAATTCCTCCCCCCCCATCCCATGCATTTCTGCTTCACCACCCTAGCATTCCCTTACACTGCAGTATCAGTCTCCAAAGGACAAAGGGCCTCTTCTCCCATTGATACTAGACAAGGTCATCCTCTGCTACATATGCAGCTGGAGCAATGGGCCCCCCCATGTGTACTCTTTGGTTTGTGGTTTTGTCCCTGGGAGATTTGGGGGGTCTGGTTGGTTGATGTTGTTCTTCCTTTGGGGTTGCTTCAGCTTCTTCAGTCCTTTCTCTAACTCCTACATTGGGGTCCTTGTGCTCAGTCTGATGGTTGTCTGCAAGCATCCAGTTTTATTTAATTAATATAAAATTTAACATTAATTTATTATTATTATAGTGTGTGTGTATGTGTGTGTGTGTGTATGTGTGTGTGCACAAACATAGGTTATAGAAACACATGTGGGAGTCTATTTGGGTTCTGGGTATTGAACTTAAGCATTGAGGCTTGGCAGCAAGTACCTTTATTGCCGAGCAATCTTGCTAGCCCCTGTTATAACTTTTTAACAAGCAATTAAAATGTTTTAGTGAAAACACCTTTATGAAAAGGCTTTGTATTTCATACTAATTTCTTACATAGTAGATCCTTCAAATGTATTGATTAGTCAGATTGATCTCATTATCTGCCTTCTTTGCCTTTCTTGACATGGTAGATTTCAAAGCAATAAATTAAGAAACCCCAAACAAAACATTACTTCTTTATAAATAAGGAGTTTATGAAAAAATTATGTATAATAGGCATAATTTGTTAAGTAAAATGTCTACTTTCCTGGTGTGTTATATTGTAACTCCTAAATTATGCACTCTTGATGCTATAGCAAGGACTTATAGATGTACTTTTGGGAAAAATGAGCATTGACTCCTATACCAATGTGGAATGGCTTCTGCTTTTCACCTGTTGACTATGCCTGCTGATAGAATCAGCTTTACTATAGAAGTAGTATTTGACTTTTTCCCTGTTAGAAGAAACTAGAGAAATTAACCAGCACAGCTGTGCTGGTCATATAGCTGCTGAGTTTGCTAAAGGTCTACACATTCATGATGTGTAGACCACCATATTAGGTTTAATGAAGGGAAGGACACTTTTCCCCCCAAATGTTATAGTTAAATTGAAGATACAGTATGTGACATAGAAACATGAACTGACATGCGCTCTTTTGTAAAAAAAAAAAAAAAAAAAAACCTATGTAATGATTCAGGACATGAATTGCTGGGAAGGATGTGGCTCTGGGATCTATCTGCTGGCTTCGTTGGGAGAGGTTCACTGGTTTCTAACTGTGTGTGTAAGACAAGACTTTTTATTTTCCATATTTTATCTTACCTGTAAAAGAATGTAACTGAAGGATCCAAATAGAAGTGAACACAGTGTGTTTGTAGAGAAGGGCTTGACATGGTGCAAACACACCATCAATGTACATCTTTTTTTTTTTTAAGATTTATTTATTTCATATAAGTACACTGTAGCTGTCAGATGCACCAGAAGACAGGGCATCAGATCTCATTACAGATGGTTGTGAGCCACCATGTGGTCGCTAGGAATTGAACTCAGGACCTCTGGTAGAGCAGTCAGTGTTCTTAACTGCTGAGTCTTCTCTCCAGCCCCACAGACACATTCTTGCAGAAGATACAAAAATTTTCAGTGATTTTTTTATTAATTATTTTATTTATGTACATTTCAAATGCTGTCCCCTCCCAGTTCCTCCTAACAGACTTTTGCCCCACCCTTCCTCCCCTCACCTCTGAGAGTGTGGCCCCAACATGGGTCACAACATGGATCACTTTATCTCCTTGGGCATCAAGTCTCTTCAGGATTAAGTGTATCCTCTCTCACTGAGGCCAGACAAAGCAGTCTTCTGCTACTTATATGCTGGCCCTTAGATCAGCCAATGTATCCTTTTTGGTTGGTGGTTCAGTCTCTTCAACAAGTGCTAGTATAACTGGGGGTATGCATGTAGAAGAATGCAAACTGATCCATATTTATCATCCTACACAAAGCTCAAGTACAAGTGGATCAAGGACCACAACATAAATCTGGATACACTGAATCCAATAGAAGACAAAGTGGGTAATAGCCTTGAATACATTGGCACAGGAGAAAATTTCCTGAGCAGAACATCAATGGCTCAGGCTCTAAGATCAACAATTGACACCTGGAACCTCATGAAATTGAAAAGCTTCTTCTGTAAGGCAAAGGACACCCTGAAATTTAATCTGGTGGTTTCTCAGAAAATTGGAAATAGTTCTACCTGAAGATCTAGCTATAGCATTTCTGGGCACATACTCAAAAGATGCACCGCCATGCCACACGGGCATGTGCTGTGTTCATAGCAGCTTCATTCAAAATACACAGAAATTGAAAAGGAACCTAGATGTGCCCCAATTGAAGAATGGATACAGAAAATGTGGTTCATTTACACAATGGAATACTACTCAGCTATTAAAAACAAAGACATCATGAATTTTTAAGGCAAATGGATGGAACTAGAAAATATTATCCTAAGTGAGGTAACCCAGATCTGAAAGGACATGCATGGTATGTACTCACTGATAAGTGGATATTAGCCAAAAAATACAGAGCACCAAGATATATCCACATAGACCCAGAGAAACAAGAAGGAAGGAGGATGCTTAAATCCCACGTTGAAGGGGGAACAAAATAGTCATGGGAGGCAGAGAGAGGAAGAGATCTGGGTGGGAGAGAGAGGGAGGGAATAGTGGTCAGGAGCAGATGTGGGGAGAGACAGAAGGTACAATTTAAATGTTGGTTTGCCTTGATGGATATAAACCGATGGGCAGCCTTCTCCTATGAGAGAAGAATCTGTGACTAAATGATGTAATTGAGTAATGCTGACAGTAAACAAACCAGTGGGATTCACTCTTAGTGAAAGATAGCAGTAGGAGGATGGAATATGATCATAAGGCCAAATACAATAAGGTTTTGTCTTTCTGTTTGGAAGATGGATTTACTAACAGTCTAGGATAACATGAAGCAAATTAGAGTTATCCCAACCTCCATCTCCTTTTCATCCATCTAAGTTACTTGTAGTCAAAGGACAATACCATGAAAATTGAAATATTTAAACAGCCTTATATAAATAAAAACAATAATCTCAATAAAAATCTTACAATAAAAACAAAAATCTCAAAGCTTTTATTTCAGCTTATAAAGCTTTTTAAGCTCTAAAGAACAAATTTTGATATTCATATTCAAATATCAATGAACATTATTATTGCATATTTATTGTCTTTTTTATGTTTCCAGCCTTGGTTTTGATTTCATCTGATCCTTACTTCTCACTGACTCTTGAGACAAATAATATTATTTTTGTAGATGAAGAAAGTGAGTTCAGTAGGATTAAGTAGTTGCTTAAAGTCATACAGCTTATAGGAGACAGTAAGGCTTTAAGTATAAAAGTTGAACTTTTTAAAAATATTAAGCTATTTCTTGGTAGACATGGGTTACATTATTGACCAAATAGTCAATATTAGGACTTTCAGACATTGTACTTCAGGATATATAGGAAGTGTTGCTTTAGACTTCTTCCCACTTTCTTTTCAATTTCTTGAACGTAAAAATACCAGGTGAATTTAGAGGGCATTTTTGAATTGTACGTGGTACTTGATAATGCTTGGTGGATGTTGTGAAAATGCCCAGATCACCAGATGAGGTGTGGAAATAAGAACTCTCAGAAAATGGTAGGCAGGATTTCTTGCCTTCTGTCATCTCAGCATTTAAGGCTGAAGCACAGAAGTGCAGAGACCACAAAACTGCAAACAAAATAACAGAGGAAATACAGACAGACAGAAGCACATTTGCTTGCGTTGTAGGCAAGCAGGATGTATTTATCTCCGACTAGTTGTGCTGTACTTATCCAGGATGAAATAAAATCCAGCCTAGACCAGGGTGGGGGAGTATGTCTAGGAAGCTCTACCTTCAGATTACACCCTGCACCATCCTTTTTGTTATATTTACTTCCCTCAAGCATTCTCAAAGGCTGGTACCATGACCCTTATTGAGTACTGAGGATAAAAGAGCTTTGTCGTTCTGCTCAAGTGAGGCAGATAAGCTGCAGAGTCAAATCTCCAATACAGATTGGGCTCAGTGACCATGACTGTCCCATCAACCCAGCATGGGCACTGAGGAAGAACAACTTCTTGCCATTAGCTTCCCCCAAGGGATTTCATAAATGCTACATGGGAGAATTTCTGTCATTACATTGTAGATCTGTCTGACAAACCCCAAAGTGATCCGTAGAGAACAGGTTCTTGTCAAATATTAGTGTTATATTTTATACTACTGTTTCTAACAACCTCATAGGAATGAAAGTTTGAAAACTTTTTCCCAAATGTATTTTTCTTAAAACACTTGAAACTGCAGAATTGGATTCTGCAGAATAGACATTATGAAATTATATATAAGGTGAGTCTAGCACAGCCTGAGAAGTGAATGCCGTGAGTCAGTCCCGTCATTTCCTTTCATATTGCCAGTGCCTGTTATATGAATAGAGATTAATATTTGTTAAATAAGTGAAAACTAAACAGGCATTTGACGTTTCCTCCTAAGCCATCCCAGACATGTCTATGTAAGATGAAAGGGTGACATAGAGGTGTGAGGAGGAGGAAGGCTGTCACTCAGCACTTTATCTAAGGATGTTCATGTCACCTCTCTTCATTATCAGATGCATTCTATGCATTATTATATAATTCATATACCTATGCATTATTATATAATTGTATAGATAGTTATATAAATTAATTATGTATATTAATATATAGTCAAGCATATTGCATATTAATTAAAATTTTATTAAGTATATCAAGTGATCAATTCTTACATTTCACCAGAAGTTGGAATGGAAACAAGAAAGTAATCCTTTACTAGATGATGGCTAAGTAATGGAAAGTCAAGGAATTTTACTGTTATGTCATTGATGTCTCAGTCTTTAGAAACAGCCACACAAAAAAGAAGTTAAGGGTCATGCTAAAGATATACACCTGGTAAGCATGTCAGAATTTTAATTGAGACTAGTTTGCCTTCAGAATTCATTTATCCTCTTCCTCACTCATATGTTCCCTAAGCAAAAGGCAGAATTTGGTTTAGGTTCTACTAATATGGCATTGCATACTTTGAGACTTTTATCTGCCTTGAACATGTTGTGGTGTTTTCCATGAGTGTTTATTGAGGCTGATCTGTATCTATTTTTTAATTTAGTGTCGTGAGCCTCAGAGGCATAAACACTCATTTTGAAGAGCAGCTCAGAACTGCAGTCTCTGATTAAAGACCTAGATCATGTTGGAGAAAATCATATTTTCCCACTATGCATTTTTGTCTGATAGGCAATGTCTGAAAGTGTCTGTGAGAGGTAATTATCCTGGGAAAATATAGGTCAGAAATACCAAGAAATGAGTTTCTTTAATTTGGTAACCCATTAGCATAAAGCAAACCACAGGAATCAGCATACTTTAAGTTTTAGGGTTTTCATGAACCAGCTAGAAATCCAGTTAGCTTTAGAGAAAACTTTTAATATTACAGAATAAAATTGTGCTAAGGAATTAGAAATATAAATTGGGTAAGTAGTTCATATAATTCCTACAGATTCTCATAAATAACAATTTCCAAAATATAAAATAAACATTTCAAAAACTTAAAACTATCTATCTATCTATCTATCTATCTATCTATCTATCTATCTATCCTTCCATCTATCAGTAAATCATTGGATAATATTCTTCAGGAGCTGTTTAACATGTTTTTGAGGCACACTCTTTTACTGATTCCCAGTGCTCAGTGATTCTGCTAGGATAATTGGCTGGTGAGCCCCAGCGATCAACTTATTCCTACTTCCCTAGTGCTGGGAATACAAGCATATGCCAATGTATTTCTTTTTTTTTTATGTGAATGCTGGGGATAAAAGTCAGGTCTTCATGCTTAGAAAGCAAATACTGACTGAGCTATGTCCCTGTCTCCAAAATAACAATAAACTCTTACAATGTGATAGGCATATTTTACCAATGTGACATACATTATTTCATTTTTAATATTAAATTTTTATTGAACTGTGTCTGCCCTTCTGAATGGTAACTATGACCAAAGCTAGAAATCAATTGCTAGTTTTTTTTGGACAGCTCAGGAAAGGCCGCCTGCCCCAGTTCTGCACCAGCAAAGTGCTATAGTGCCTCAGCTTAACCCCCGGGGACCACGAGAAGGTACGCTGGTGTCAAAGGCAGCACATTTCAATTGCTAGTTTTAAGAGGGCAAATATTCTGCACATTTATCTGTGCCTGTGTAGTTTCACTAGTATGTCATCTACACTCTCTGGGTGGGCATTTTGGCCTTTCATATACATTCTGAATCTTTAGTACATTTTGTTTTTTTATTGTTATCATCATCATCATCATCATCATCATCATCATTATTTTTGTTTAGAGTAGCTGGGGTTAGATTGTCTCCTCCCACCAACCAGAGCACACATGGAGAGACTCATGGCTCCAGCCGCATATGTAGCAGAGGATGGCATTGTCTGGCATCAATAGCAGGATAATGGTCTATGAAAGCTCCTTTCCCCAGTGTAGGGGAATGACAGAATTGTGAAGTAGGAGGGGGAGCATCCTCATGAAAGCAGGTGGAAGGGGTTGGGAGAGGGGGGAATAGGGAAGGAGGATAACATTTGAGATGCAAATGTATAAAATATCCAATAAAAATGCAAAAAAACCAAAAGAAAAAAAAAGACTGTCTTCTCCCCTATGCAGCATTACATGGCTTACTTTACTACAAACCATAAGCACAAACTAAGATTTGTTGTTAATGAGAGAAAAATTGGAATGAATGCACTGTCAGGCCTCATGTAGGCAGGGTGCCTGCCAAGACCTTGAAGTTGCTGTGTTGTATGCCTATAGCTTCAAGACTTGGCAATTATGGTGTACCCTATAATGGCAGCTACCCTTAGGAAGACACAGTTATTAACATATGTTGTGTAGCAGTTTCCTCTAAGATTGAAACATTCTATTCTGTAGGGAACACTTTTGATAAAGGAAAACTAATAAATATAGCTTTAGGAAGTCCCTGAAACTGACCATATTTATAAAGCCCCTACCTCCCAGAATAAGCAGAAAGTGACTGCTGAGAGTCACTCTCAGAACAGCCAAGCTGCTCAGAAGCAGAAGCCATTCAAACTGCCCTTTAAAGACATTTAGACACACAGTGGCAGTTGAAAAGGATGCATTCCAACCTGTGGAACAATTGTAGCTTTTAGTGTGCTACAGATTTTTAGCTTTTGTGCACTCACCCATGCTGAGGTGGACTTCTGTGATGCAACTATCTTTGAGTCATTTCTGCTCATGTAAGTAAACCCTCATCCATACTCCTATAAATAACATCAATAAAACTCATTGGCTTACCAAAGTTGGGCTTTGTTGCTATCTGTGATTTGGTCAGTCATGGGCTCCCTGTCTGGGTGAGTAGATATGTATGTTTGGTCTTCCCAGGGAAAACTTTGTCATACAACACCAATTTCTTCCTGAAATTTTAATTTTAATTTTCTGAGAGTGAGTATGGCTGACTCAGTATTTAACTAGTCACATTTCATAAAGGAAGATAGTCTTGAGCAGAGCTAGAGTAGAGGAGCCCATGGACTACTGGCTAGAAAATGTTTCCCTAGTCCAACCTATTCTGATCAAGGAGGCTGAGTAAGATTGTATGAGGATTATCTATCTTATTAGGATTAGGATACCTTTTTCCAGGAAAAAGGGTCTGGTAGACTTAAAAGATTCCAGATAAGGGCTATGAAGTGTCACGTGCCCCACGTCCCGCCGGCAGGAAAAGGCGTGCAACAACAGGATTCTTCTGCGAACAACCTTTATTGTACAACACTCTGAGCAGGGGATCTCCACGTGGGAGAGAAATGCACTGCTTATATATGCCCAGGAGACTCATGTTGCTACCTGATTGGTGCACTCTCCAGTAGCTCATTAGTATGCCCCGAGAGCGGGCTGTGACGTATGTGGCGCATGCGTTCTAAGTCTCTTGGCTGGGCAACAGCTCTGTTTGCTGAGTCCTTGGCGGGAAGCCGGCGCCATGTTTGGGTGCGGCACAAATGGCTCTCGACAATGAAGGGTAATTTTCCTCCTTGATTTGTCTCTAATAAGCTTCTTCACACAGGTGTATCTTAAATTGAGTTTGAATTAGGCTGTTTTGTTAATTTGTAATGTTCAGACAATTCTCTTTCTAGTCAGAGTACTCATCTACTTATGGTCACCCCCGTGTGACTCTGTAGAAAGACTTACATCAAATGCCAAGCTATAACCACATAGTTCTGAGTAAACACAGACTGCTTCGATTGCAAGGGTCAGCGTGTAGTCTATGGCAGGGCCAGGCACAGTTCATGATAGGAATGGACTGTCCACTAGGCTTGGATACATAGGGTTCTTTAACTTCAAAACTTTGTATTGTGTTTTTCCTTTTGTTATTGGATATTCTCTGTATTTACATTTCAAATGTTATCCCCTTTGCCCCCACTTTTCTCCCTTCTCCCTCTCCCATTGTCTCCATGAAGGTGCTCCCTCTCCCAACCACCCTCTTCCACCTAAGTGCTTTGGCATTACCTACACTGCAAAATGAGCCTTGCCTGGACCAAAGGCCTCTCCTCCCATTGATGCCAGACAATGCCATCCTCTGCTGCATATGCACCTGGAACCTTGGGTCTCTCCATGCAAACTCATTGATTGGTGTTTTAGTCCCTGGGAGCTGTGGTCGGTTTGGTTAGTTGATAATTTTGTTCTTCCCATGGGGCTGCAGAACCTTTCAGCTCCTTCGGTCCTTTCTCTAGCACCTTCTTTGGGGTCCTTGTGTTCAGTCTGATGGTTAGATGCAAGCATCCTCCTCTGTATCAGTATAGTTCTGGCAGAGCCTCTGAGAAGGTCTATATCAGGTTCCTGCCAGTAAGCACTACTTGGCACCAGCAATAGTGTGTAGGTTTAGTGGCTGCATATGGGATGGATCCCCAGGTGATGCAGTCTCTGGATGATCTTTTCTCCAATTCCTGTTCCTCGATTTGTTCCATTATTTCCTCCCATGAGTATTTTGTTCTCCCTTCTAAGAAGGACTGAGGCATCCACATTCTGGCCTTCCTTCTTTTTCAGCTTCATAAGGTCTGTGAATTGTTTCTTGAGTATTCAGAGCTTTCTGGAGCTAGGATCTGCTAATCAGTGGGTGCATATCATGTGTGTTATTTTGTGACTGGGTTGCCTCACTGAGGATGATCGTTTCTAGTTCCATCCATTTGCCTAGAAATTTCATAAAGTCATTGTTTCTTATAGGTGAGTAGTACTCCATTGTGTAAATGTACCACATTTTCTGTATCCATTCCTTTGTTGAAGGACATCTGGGTTATTTCCAGCTTCTGGCTATAATAAATGAGGCTGCTATGAACATAGTTGTGTATATGTCCTTGTTAGATGTTGGACCTTCGTTTTGGATATATACCCCGGAGTAGTATAGCTGGGTCCAATTTTTTGAGGAACTGCCAGACTGCTTTCCACAGTAATTTTTACCAGTTTACAATCCCACCAACAGTGGAGAAGTGTTCCTCTTTCTCCACATCTTTGCCAACATCTGCTGTCACCTGAGTTTTTGATCTTAGCCATTCTGAGTGGTGTGAGGTAGAACCTTAGGGTGGTTTTGATTTGCATTTCCCTGATGACTAGGGATGTTGAGCATTTCTTTAGGCTCTTCTCAGCCATTCGATATTCCTCAGCTGAGAATTTTTTTGTTGATCTCTGTACCCTATTTTTAATAGCATTATTTGATTTTCTAGAGTCTAACTTCTTCAGTTCTCTGTATATATTGGATACTAGCCCTCTATCAGATGTGGAATTGGTAAAGTTCTTTTCCCAATATGTTGGTTGCTGTTTTGTCCTTTTGATAGTGTTTTTTGCTTTACAGAAACGTTACAATTTCATGAGGTCTCATTTGTCCATTCTTGATCTTAGAGGATATGCCATTGGTGTTCTGTTCAGGAAATTTTTTCTCTGTGCCATGTGTTCTAAGCTCTTCCCTACTTTCATTTTTGTGAGATTCAGTGTACTTTGTTTTATGTGGAGGTCTTTGATCCACTTGGACTTGAGCTTTGTACAAGGAGATAAGAAAGGATTGATTTGCATTCTTCTGCATGATGACTGCCAGTTGACCTAGCACAACTTGTTGAAGATGCCTTTGTCAAAGATCAAGTGACCATAGGTGTGTGAGTTCATTTCTGGGTCTTTGATTATATTCCATTGATCTACCTGCCTGTCTCTGTACTAATGCCGTACAGTTTTAATCACAATTGATCTGTAATACAGTTTGAGGTCAGGGATGGTGATTCCCCCCTGAAGGTTCTTATTGTAGAGAATAGTTTTTGCTATCCTGTTTTTTTTTTTTTTTTTATTGCAAATGAATTTGTGACCCAACCCGTAGGACCGTCAAGGGGAACCGGGGATCACCTAGGAGAGAATGGGAGAGCAAGAGGCGGGAAGAAGGCCAGCAAGTCAAGTGGTCTGATCAAGCTGACAAATTTTAATTTTTTGACATGCTAGTTTTATACAGGTAGAAGAAGGAAATAAGGCATGGGGAAGTAAGGTATGGAGCTAAGGGAACTTTCTGGTTAAAGGATTTCTCACAATACCCTTTGTGAAGAATTTCTTGAGGAGGGGAACAACCTAGGCACAAGGGAGAATGTTCTGCCAATCAGGATCCGTTGTCTGGGTGACCATTCTACTTGGCCAGCTACCTGATCAAAGTGAGACCCACTTATTTTCTGGGAAAAGGCCTTTACTGTGGAAAAAAGAAACCTAGGCTGAAATCTATGTAAAATGGCATTACTCAGGCTAAGGAAGTTTCTTAACTTTGCCAGCTCATGGCAAATTTGTAAATTGCTCTTTCTAACTCTATGAAGAAATGAGTTGGAATTTGATTGGAGATTGCATTGCACCTGCATATTGCTTTAGGCAAGATGGCCAAGTTTATACTATGCTGATATTCCTAATCCGTGAGCATGGGAGTTCTTTCCACATTCTCAGATATTCTTCAATTTCCTTCTTGAGAGACTTAAAGTTCTTGTCATACAGATCTTTCACTTGCTTGGTTAGGGTCACACCAAGGTATTTATATTCTTTTGCCTATTGTGAAGAGTATCTTTTCCCTAATTTCTTTCTCAGCCTGTTTATTGTTTGAGTAGAGGAAGGCTACTGATTTTTTGTAGTTAATTTTATATTTAGCCACTTTATTGAAGTTGGTTTTCAGCTGTAAAAGTTCCCTGGTGGAATTTTTGGGGTCATTTAAGTACACTATCATGTCATCGGCAAATAGTGATACATTGACTTCTTCCTTTCTAGTTTCCATCTCTTTGACCTCTTTTTGCTGTCTGATTGCTCTGGACAGTACTTTCAGTACCATTTTGAATAGGCAGGGAGAGAGTAGGGAGCCTTGTTTAGTCCCTGATTTTAGTGGGATTGCTTCAATTTTTTCAGCATTTACTTTGATGTTGGCTACTGGTTTGCTGTATATTGCTTTTACTGTTTTTAAATATGAACCTTGAATTCCTGATCTTTCCAATATTTATTTTCATTTTTATTGGATATTCTCTGTATTTACATTTCAAATGTTATGCCTTTCTCCCCCCCCCCGACTCTCCTTTCTCCTCCCCCTCAACATGCTTCCGTGAAGGTGCTCCCTCTCCTAATCACCCTCTCCACCTCAGTGCCTTGGCTGGTTGATGTTGTTCTTCCCATTGAGTTTGCAAACCTTTCAGCTCTTTCAGTTCTTTCTCTAGCTCTTTTTTGGGGAGGTCCCCATGTTCAGTCTGATGTTTAGCTGCAAGCATCCTTATCTATATCTATATTAGTCTGGGGGAGCCTCTGAGGAGACATTAATATCTGGTTCCTGCCAGTAAACACTTCTTGGCATTAGCAATAGTGCTTGGGTTTGGTGGCTGATATGGGGCAGTTCTCCAGGTGAGGCAGTCTCTGTAGATATTTTCTTCAATCCTTCCTCCTCTATTTGACATTGTGTTTCCTCCCCTGTTTTGTTCTCTCTTCTAAGAAGGACTGAGGCATCCACATTCTGCTCTTCCTTCTTGTTGAGCTTCATAAGTTCTGTGGATAGTTTCTTGGGTATTTCGAGCTTTTTTTTTTTTAATAGCGGAGTAGTACTCCATTGTGTATATGTACCACAATTTCTGTATCCATTCCTCTGTTGGAGGACATCTGGGTTCTTTTCAACTTCTGGCTATTATAAATGAGGATGCTATGAATGTTATTGATCATGTGTCCTTGTTATATGTTGTAGCTTCTTTTGGGTACATGCTTAGGACTAGTATATCTGGATCTTCAGGTAGTACTATGTCTAATTTCCTGAGGAACCACAAGACTGATTTACAGAGTGGTTATACTAGCTTACATTCCCACCATCAATGGAAGAGTGTTTCTGTTTTTCCACATCCTTGCCAGCATCTGCTATCACCTGAGTTTTTGATCTTAGCCATTATGACTGGTGTGACTATCTTAAGTTTGGTTTCTCCCTGGCATTTCCCTACACTGGGGCATTGAGCCTTCAAAGGACCGATGGCTTCTGAGAGGAAACTGTCATAACCAGGACTGAAGAAAACCCACATGTTAAGCATGGACAGGCTGATGCTGAAGGACGGGAAAAAATTACTCTTCATAACATTTTTCTCCTGAAACTAAATTCTGGTATAAACTATCCCACAATGCATATATTACAAAGCTAAAATATATTACATAAAGACAGTGTCTTTTATACAGTTCAGAAGAGAATGGAAGGTTTTGTAGAATGCATGTTTCAATCCACAATGCTGGAACAGCAGGTGGCCAAAGCTGTAGCTAGACGTTTGCACTGGACCAAGTTACACAGAATCAAGAAGCAAATTACACGCTGCGCTGAAAGATGAGAGGTGAGCAGAGACTAGGAAAAAGCCCAGCCAACAGCCTGCGGCTGGGGTAAATAATGGCAGACTGGAGAAAGCTCCGAGTACTGAGAGATGAAAATGGCCTCACCTGTGAGGATGCCGTGTCTAGACAAATTATAGCTTTTTGGAGGGCAAAAATGAGGAAGCAAGGAAGTCTTGCAAAGAACTGCGTCTTATTTTGTGAGCATGTATTTAAATAATTCCCTGTGTTCTGAGGGATAGAAGTGAGTCAGACTATTCCAGAAAGCATCTTTTACCTTGGAACTACATGTTAACAATGCACACTGGTCCGATTGTGATACCTGAGAACCTCAGCGATTATATTTTTTGAAAGTCAGCAGGAAGTTGCAGAGTTGTGAGACAAAGATCCATAAAGAGAAATTTCATGTTAGGTGTGCAAATTGCAGGATTAAAAAGGTAGAAAATGTGAGATAAAACCCAGGCAATTACAAATAACTACAAATTACAAGTTTCACATGTTACAAATGTAAGCCAATGGGATTATTTATAATATGATGAGGATACTGCATTTTTAACCACTTTATTTTAAAAAACAAAGATAAATGTACAGATTTTAAGCCTTTTTGCATAAAAGTATACAAGTACATTTTTGTCAGTGCTTGGCTTTTTTTTTTTTAAAGGTCTGATAGTGTGACTTAAGATCTTACTCGTTACAATGAGCATAAAGTACATGTAAAACAGGATGTAACCTGGAATTAGTCAAAGTTTTCTTGGTGTATTAAGATTAAGCATAATGATTTTTTCTTTTTTTTTCTTGAACTTCATATAGTCTGTGAGTTGTTTTTGGGGTATTCAGAGCTTTATGGGGTTAGTATCCAATCATCAGTGACTGCATATTATGTCTGTTCTTTTGTGACTGGGTTATCTCACTCAGGATGATATTATCTAGATGCATCTACTTTCTTATGAAAGTAAAGTCATTATTTCTGGCTGAGTAGTACTCCATTGTGTAAATGTACCAAAATTTTTGTATCCATGCATCTGCTGAAGGACATCTGGGTTCTTTCCAGCTTCTGGCTATTATAAATAGAGCTGCAATGAACATTGTAGTGCATGTGTCTTTGTTGTATGTTGGAGCTTCTCTGGGGTATATGCCCAGAAGTGGAATAACTGGGTCTTCAGGTAGTACTATGTCTAATTTTCTGAGGAATTGTCAGACTGATTTCCAGAGTGGTTGTACCAGTACAACCCCACCAACAGTGGAGAAGTGTTCCTCTTTCCCCACATCCTCACCAGCATCTTCTGTCATCTGAATTTTTGATCTTGGTCAATCTGACTGGTGTGAGGTGGAATCTCAGGGTTGTTTTGATTTGCATTTCCCTGATGGCTAAGGATGTTGAGCACTTCTTTAGGTGCTTCTCAGCCATTCGATATTCCTCAATTGAGAACTTTTTGTTTTGCTCTGTACTCCATTTTTTAATAGGGTTTTTTGGTTCTCTGGTATCTAGCTTCTTGAGTTCTTTGTACACCTTGGATATTAAGCCCCCATCAGATATGGGGTTAGTAAAGATCTTTTCCCACTCTGTTGGTTGCCATTTTGTTTTCTTGACAGTGTCCTTAGCCTTACAGAAACTTTGCAATCTCATTAAGTCCCATTTGTCAATCTTTGACCTTAGAGCACGAGCCATTGGTGTTCTGCTCAGGAAATTTTCTCCTGTGCCTATGAGTTCTAAGGTTTTTTTCCTACTTTCTCATCTAGTAGTTTCAGTGTACCTGGTTTAATGTGGAGATCTTTGATCGACTTGCACTTGAGCTTTGTACAAGGAGATAAGAAAGGGTCTATTTTCATTCTTCTGCATGCTGAGTGCCAGTTGGACCAACACCATTTGTTGAATAGGCTGTCCTTTTTTCATTGAATGTTTACAAGTCCTTTGTCAAAAAACAGGTGACCATATATGTGAGGACTCATTTCTGGATCTTCTATTCTATCCCATTGATCAATGTTCCTATCTCAATACCAATACCATGCAGTTTTTACCACAATTGCCTTGTAATATAGCTTGAGGTCAGGGATAGTGATTCCCACAGATGTTTCTTGTTGTTGAGGATGGATTTCACTATTCTAGATCTTTTATTATTCCAGATGAAATTGCACATTGCTCTTTCCAACTCAATGAAGAACTGGGTTGGAATTTTGATGGGGATTGCATTGAATCTGTAGATTGCTTTTGGTAAGGTGGCCATTTTTAAAATGTTGATCTTTCCAATCCATGAGTATGGGAGATCTTTCCATTTTCTGAGATCTTCCTCTATTTCTCTTTAGAGGTTTGAAGTTCTTGTCATACAGGTCCTTTACTTGCTTAGTTAGAGTCACACCAAGGTATTTCATATTTTTTGTGACTATATTGTGAAGGGAGGCTACTGCATTTTTATGGATGTCAAAGAACCCTAACAGTGTCTCTAATTTTGCTAAGAAAGTTTGCCTGAGTGCAGTGGGAGATGGAAGTGTCAGCTGCTCAGGGTGCTGGTGATTCTCCGTGCCCTGGCATCACAACAGTGAGCAGCTCCCAGGAGTCTGAGTGAAAACCGGTACGGTCTTCCCATGACCACAAGACAGGTGTTGTTCAAACCCAGCTGTCTTCATTGACTGTGCTTGAAGCATCATGGCAGTGAGCGTTCTCTTTAGGATTTCATTACCAGACCACATAATTGAGTCAAATAGGCCACTGTTCCTCAGGCAACGGAATGTACAAGCTGGGACTTGAGAATCTGCCAGGATTTCTGTCTAGGGAATTTGTGTAGTCTTCTAATGATATGAACCGTAATCATGTCTAAGATTAAAATACAAATTTACCTGATTTTTTCGGGGACTGTTGATCACATATATCAGTTTTTCTTCTTCAGTCTTAGGTCTTTACTGTAGTGGTTTATGGAAACTTGAACTTGAACTATTACAGTACTTTGCAGAAAGTTCTGTGGAAAAGTTCTTTCTGTTGTTCATGGGTACATAAGCTATTTTCAACATCCAGTATGGATACATACCAAGTGCCGTTTCTTGGCAGAGCTACTCCTTTTTCTTGCAGTATAGTGCTAAGAAATTTATTTTTCATGAAGAAAACTATAGGGCATATCAAGCAAAATGATGTCATTTTAATTCTTTTGCATGGACTGTCATAAACATGTACATGGTAAACATGTTTTGATTGGTGGAGGGACAGACTAATGTATAATTGTGTGGCTGCTGCGATGGATCTTTCCTGGCATCTTACTGGCCAAATTTTAGTTGCAGATATTTCTGGCCAGCAGGGGGCGGTCAAGGTCCATCTTTGGATCAAGAAGAACAAAATGCATGGCCAGGGTTAGAGAACCACAACTGTCAGGAAGGGGCTTGAACTTGGGGAAGGGCTTGCTTTATGTCTTTATATAAAGGATCGATTTCCATCATACTAATTTTATACCATGTGAGTAGTGTAGTAGAGGAAAATTCTGTTTTTATTGTTTGTGACCTAAAGAACTCAGGAATGTTTGAAGAAGGAAATAAAGATTACCCAGAACCAACTTAAACTCAAAGTTAGATACATCTAACTTTATTTTTAGATACATAATACGTGGAATGTAAACTTCTCAGAGAATTAAATTAAAATTGTTAAATTTTATCACGCATCTTTAGTAACCAGTATTTACTGGCAATAATAATTAAGTTGTTGAATTAATGATGCAAAATCAAAATGATATTAAATCCAATAGTTTTATGATTATTTAATATTAGCATTATATCATATTTTCTTGTTATATTTTTAATATCTACATTGTTCACTAATGATACATTCATCTTTAGTCAATAAAATTTTCATCATACATTTTGGTCCCAAGTAGTTGTTAGTTAAAGATTTTTATTTCACTGTTCTGGAATGAGACTTAGGATATAAAACACTTATTTATTTATTAGTTTATTAAGAATTAAAACTTTAGAGGAAAACGTTTTTGGCTCTTTATGAATTTCACATCATGCACTCCAACCCCACTCATCTCTTCATCCCTCCATATCTGCCCTCTGCACTTGCAAAACAAAGAAAACAAACAGCAAACACACAAACCCATGCTGCTGTGGAAGCTGCAGTGTGTGGTAGGAAGAGACACATTGAACCTTTTTGCCCAAACAGCTTTACTTGCAAATGTTCTTTGCTGTAAGTCACTGGTCTGGGTTGATGCCTCTGGCTTCTGCTACACTATCCATACTGGACCCTCACCAGGACTCCTCTTGGATATCCTGATGTTGCCCCGTGTCATGGAGACCCTGCAGCTTTGGTTCTGGAGGAGCAGCCACTTTCAGCACATGGGCAGGAAGGAAGCCTTGCTTTTATGGATATTCTTCGTAAGAAGCTCTTCTGTTGAAGGTTGCTGGCTGTGTTTGTCTATGTACAACAGATGTTTAGAAGGTGGATTGGCCCCCCAGATATCGGTATTTTTAAGTCTGCAGTGGGGCTGGGAAGCACTGCTCTGAGTTTCACAGCCACACTATTCCCTAAAGAAGTTGCCCAGACTCAGAACAGGATTTCATTACATACAATACAGCCGCTCTTAAGAACAGCCATCACTATTGCTACAAGTGGTCTGAGTGTTCACAGGGCAGTATCCCAGCTCACAGTACTCTCATCACCAGGCAGTGGGAAAAGTTCAGGAGCTCTCTCTCTCAACCAGGATTTAGGTTTTAACAAGGCCACATGGCCATGTGAACATATGTTAATGGCAAAGATGTACTTGCATATCTGATTTTTTTTCAATTAACAACTCTTTATTAGTCAACTGAGAAAAACAATCCAATATCAGTCCATGTAGTAGAGGATGAGGAAGCAGACTGAAAGAGGAAAAGTACAGTTTCACTTAGCAAAGGCTCACATGCTGTGCAGAGGAACTTATAGGAGGGTGAGAGTCCACAGCACCAGGGCAGGGAAGGCAGAAGCTAAGCATCACTAAGGAATGCTGTCAGCAGCACAAGTAGGGCCTCTTCACCATCCCACCTTCCGGTTCACGTGTCAATAAAACGTAAGGAGAATGTTAGTTTTTCTCTCACAAGCAATAAAAATATAAAACTGAGATATGAAGTTTAGGATAAGATAGTGTAATTTCCTGCTTTTAATGTACAGATATTTTATACTTGACAGTCTACATACAGTCAGATAGGCTCATAGAAGAATTTCATATATCAAATACAGACACTGTGCATTTTATGATTTGGCAAGTCTTCAAATGTTTAGACTTCAGAGCTGCTAATGACACTAAATTCAATGCCATGTTTGTTGAGTCTGTCAATCAGCTTTGTTCTGGAGAAAGCTGCTCCTGGTGTAAAGACTCCATCCCCTTTTGGAAGGTCAGAGGCATCAGTCAGAAAAGTCATGACAGCCAGAACCATGGCTATGGGAGTAGCCACGTAGCCAGCCTCTGGTCCCTTCACTTGAGTACAGATTCTGATATTTGGTTTGTTCTTTTCAACACTAACACTATGGCTGTATCCTTGACCAAAGAATGTCATTGTAAATGATGTCTCATCCATCTGTTTTTGTGTTGGACCTTGTTTTGAAAAATAACCAAAGGAAAAGAGCCATGGGAATTTTACAGGAAGTTGTCTTCCAATGCTAAACTTCACAAAGAATAAAAAGAAAAGTCCTGCAAACATCAGCTTAGTCACAGAGGTGATGCCTCCCACCGTTACTTAAGTGGCATACTGAACTGGTGAGTCCTCTACATTTTCATGTAACGCTGAGTCCTTTTCACAGCAGACATAACAGATCCCAAAAAAAGGGATGGGATATGAGTTCAGCTCTCTACAATAGCTAACTGGTCACTTTCTTTTCACCTTTGAACCAACAATTGGGACAGGTTTCAGAGATGATACACTCCGTAGTTTTCTTAAACTACCCTTATCGCCAAAACCATAAATTGCTGACTTCCAGGCTTCATCATGAACACATAACCCCTCAGGTCCCGAATTTATAGTCAGGAAGCTTTCTACATCAGTTAAAGTCAGGAAGCTTTCTACATCAGTTAAAGTACTGTTCATCTGCTATCTGGTGTACATAACTCCTAGATCTGCTGGGATGGAGTCGAAGCCACTGCTTCCAACGATATAAACACCCTTCTCTGCAGCTTTCATGATACTTCGCATGCATTAGTTCCAGAAACTGAGGTTCCCCACAGATGTCAATGCAACTTGTTCCATTTTCAATACATGCTTTTACTACAGGTTCTCCATAAAATCGATAAGGTCCTACACAGTTGAGGACAAGCGTTGCCTTTTTAGCCATTTCATCCAGTGAGGCTGGATTGTTGATATCACAGATTATTACTCCAACTTCCAATGATAGTGGTCTTCTTCCCAGCTTCAGGGCAGCCTTCTCCAGCACTTGCTGCAGCTTCTCCTTGGAGCAGCCCACCACGGCGCAGGGCAGGCGGGAGCTCTGCTCTGAGGCTCTCGGAGCACCTCCTCTGTCAAGAACTGGCCAGTGAAGCCAGAGGCGCCGAGCACCACCAGGTGGAAAGGCCTCTGCTCCATCGCCTGCGCTTCAGGCCGCGACCCCAGTGCCCGGCGCTGCAACCACCACTGTCCTGGCCGCCGTGGCGCGGCCAGAGTGCCCGCATATCTGATTTTTACTTGAGCTTCATTTCCCACTCATGACTATTGCTTGGTTCTAGTTCTTTTCAAATGTCCATTGATATCCTTTCCTCATTTAAAGAAAGACAGAGACCGTATTTTCACTGTGGAAAGGCATGAAAGGAGGGGTTCAGGCTGGGGCATGGATGAGCTGTGACATAGAGAAGTTTCCACATGGACATCCAAGTCTTTCTAGAATCCATACCAAAAGTGGACAGGAGCTATCCAGAACGAAGGGAGAACACGTAGTCCGACTGTTGGAGCACTGGACGTGGAATCTTCTTTCATAACCATCTCTAACTGTCCTTCCCCCTGATGCTTGTACTTTGCATATGCTGTGGAGAGGCGTTACTCACCTGGGGAACTTTCAACTGATACACAGGTTTCCTTGATTACAGTTGATTGGCTTCTAGCTCAGACGAGGCCATTTCAGCCTTAGATAATACCTAGTGGAAGAAACTGGGCTCTTACATTGCTGTGTTTCATGTTCTGTAAGGTGGTTAGGACATTTAGGTCAGAGGGTGTGAAAGTCATAATAGTGGTGACAATTAAAAAAAGTCTTTTTTTTTTTTGTAGGAAAAGGGATACATTTTTCTCACAGAAGAATTTCAGAAGGTAAATATGGAATGGACAAGAACAATAGAAAATCACCCTTAGAATATTACAGTTTTCAAGACCCATATGGCTGAATCCCGAGTTGTCAAAATTTAATGAACAAACAGAATATTTGCATAACTTACTATTATCAACCAAATATTTATTTCAAAGGAAAATAGCAAATGTATGTGAGAGACCCAGAAGACCATCAGTACTATAGTCACTGTCTACTCCCGACTGAACGTGGAGGCACCTTACTGCTGTTCATCTTCCTCCAAATCTGCAACCAAAGGTTAGCCATATGGAATTATCAGAAAAATATAAACTGAGGTATAGCTTTCAAAATGTCCAGGAAATACTCTTTTCAATGGTAAAGGTTATTGAATAAAATAATGAGAGTATGGCTTAGTCAGTCAAGTGCCTTGTGCATAAAGGTGAGGAGCTGCCTTTAGATCCACAGCATCTGCATAAAGAAAAACAAAAGACAACCAAACCAAAACAGCAACAACGCATGGTTATGTGCATCTTCACCCTAAAGTGGGGGCTGGAGACACTCAGATCCCTGCCTGTCTGTCTGTCTACCCCTATGTATATGTAATTATATATGTACATGAGAATTAATAAATATATAAATACTGTTGAGTCAATTTAGAGAGCTTGTGTGTATGCTTTTAGGGATCATCACGTGGATAAACAGAGGGTCATCCCTTGGGAAATACTAATTATACTTCTCTCAGCTTTTGTTAATTCCATGTAGTGCTGTAGCTAGGGGTGGGGCCCCATGGTATTTCCTCCATGTGTTGGACTATCAGCTGTTACTATTGTTGGGTTTCTTTGAGTTTTGTTTAGACAAAGCAAAGAGTTTTGTTTTGAAGAGATTTCATGGGAGTAGCTTTCTTGTCACATGTAGGAGACACAATTTTAGGGCACACTCCCTGGTCCTCTGACTCCTAGATAGAACCTATCCCACCGTCCTTGCCTAAAGTTCCCTGATATATCAGCTGGGCTGCACTTAACATGGTCAGTCATTTGCATTTTGACTTGTTTTGGTTTATTGTAATAATTTCCATCTGCTCTATAAGGAGATGTCTGTTTTGAGGCATGCGAGCTACACTTACCTGTGTCTGTAAGATGGCCAGAATGAAGCTAGATATTACACTTTAGGGAAATGGCAGGAGTAGCTTCTCCGCTAAGATTTTTGACTTACTAGGCATGAGTAGTTGCCCAGATTTATAATAGCAGACAACTTTTTTTCTCCCATTGTGTAGTTGTGAATTACCATACGGGTACTGAGATGTGAATCTGAGGTTCTCTGGAAGAGGAAGAGCTCTTAATAACTAAACTGTCTCTCCAGCCCTTCATTTGTTTCCTTAAGGTTTTTTTTTTTTTTTTTGAGTATTTCAGGATATTAATCTTCTGTCAGATGGGTAGTTACCCAAGGTTCTCTACCACTGTATGGATTTCCCTTTTACTCAAGCTATGACAAAGTTTTTAGGTTATGAGGTCCCACTTGTTTGTAGTTGGGCTTAATTCCAGGGCAATTAGAATTCTCTTCAGAAAGTCCTCAAAGAACAAATTTTAACAATAAAATAGATAGGGTAGAAAATGGTTGAAAACGATTCACATCTTTTATTTCTGGCTTACACCACAGACACACACACACACAAGTACATACATACACATAAACACATATACACATGCACACACATAGACACATACACTTATACACACACAATGGACAAGAAAAAGAGAAATATTCTCATTCACATAAAACATGGGATCCAGACAGAATTAGGATGAGAGAGTGGTAGGAAACTAGTAAAACCCAGTCACAATTTATAGGTTAGATATTAATGCTAGTTTATTTTTTAAAAGATTTTATCAGTATTTATTAACTGTGTGTATGAACACACACATATTATTTGTGACATAATGAATTATAATGGTCAACATTATTACATTTTTTTCTTAAAAATTTATTTTAAAAAACAGAGATACATGTACAGATTTTTAAAAACATTTTGGCATAAAACTATATGAATATATTTTTGTCAGTACTTGATTTTTTAAAGTTTTGATAGTATGCATTGAAATCTTACTAGTTACAATAAGCATACAGTACATGTAAAACAAAACATAACATGGAAATAGTCAAAGTTTTATTGGTGTTTATAGATTAAACATAATGATTTTGAATTACCAAAAATTGCCATAAGGCTATATCTTCTTAGCTCTTGAGTTATTAATGATTTAAGGTCTAGGTGTACCACACCCTGAGAGGGTGCTATACACTTACTGTTTTTTTTTTTTTTTTAAAGAAGGGCTGAGGCTTCCAGTTTTTGGCCTTTCCTTTTTTTGAGCTTCATATGGTCTGAGAGTTGTTTCTTGGGTGTTCAGATCTTTCTGGGGCTAGTATCCAATTATCAGTGACTGCATATTATGTCTGTTCTTTTGTGACTGTGTTAACTCACTCAGGATGATATTCTCTAGATGCATCCATTTTCCTAGGAATTTCATAAAGTCATTGTTTCTAATAGCTGAGTAGTACTTTATTGTGTAAATATACCACAATTTTTGTATCCATTCATCTACTGAAAGACATCTGGGTTCTTTCCAGCTTCTGGCTATTATAAATAGAGCTGCAATGAACATTGTGGTGCATATATCTTTGTTGTATGTTGGAGCATCTTTGGGGTATATGCCCAGAAGTGGAATAACTGGGTCTTCAGGTAGTACTATGTCCAATTTTCTGAGGAACTGCCACACTGATTTCCAGAATGGTTGTACCAGTTTACAACCCCACCAACAGTGGAGGAGTGTTCCTCTTTCTCTGCATCCTCACCAGCATCTGCTGCCATCTGAGTTTTTGATCTTAGCCATTTTGACTGGTGTGAGGTGGAATCTCAGGGTTGTTTTGATTTGCATTTTCCTGATGACTAGGGATGTCGAGCATTTCCTTAGATGCTTCTCAGCCATTCGATATTCATCAATTGAGAATTCTTTGTTTAGCTCTGTACCCCATTTTTTAATAGGGTTGTTTGATTCTCTGAAGTCATTATTACAGTTTTAATGTGTGTTAGAGAGGTTGTCTACAAATAACTAATGCTGATATTGCTTACAGTTTTGTCATAGTTGATGGAGACAGAGTTCACGTCTGACTGTATGTGATCATGAAGGAGGCAGGATCAAGCTCCTGATGACTGCAAATCTTGGGGCCATGAAGTGTGGTAGAATAGTTAACACAACTAAGAAATACAGAAAGAAAGGAGCATGAGGGAGGCCATTTCATCTCTCATCGTGTAGCGTGTGTACGTAGTGTCTTCTTTGGCTTAGCTAAAACACATAGAATAATTTATTGAAATGTAGAAGCATGTTAAATGTACCTGATGTTATAAATGGTTTAAAGAGATCTGATCGGGCATATGAATGAAAATTGGCGATGTTCTGCAGGTTCCTGTTATAGCTGCCTGTTGAGTGTACTAAAGCTTCCCTGAGCATGTCTCTGTAGACTGAATAACCAGTTTCAGATGGCCTGGCTAGACATTCCACTGAAAAGCAGACGAAGCACTGTTACAGTGTGTGGGGCAGACAGGGTGTGGACTTGGGAAAATGATTGGTAATTAACTAGGCAAAGCGTGCTGACAGAGTCTGATTTGGGTAGTGATAAAGTGTGCTGGTACTTATTATAGTACATTGGATTTCTGTGGTGGACACTCCCTAAGTGGAAGCAGGTGAGAAGAGACTGCATTATTAAATAGTCTTACAGCAACTGGTCGACCGTACATGGTGCTCACAGAACACACAAAACTCCCACAAGGAGTCCTAAGGGTATGGCTGAAGTTACTCAGCCTCATAGATTCTACTCAGACAGGCATTAGTATGTTCCTTATCAAGATAAGGGTGTTTGTCTATAAATCCTACTTCATGGGAGGAAATGGCATTCTGTCTGGGTTAAAAGTTTCTCCATGTTTGCTTAGTTCCTTTACCTTAGGCACCCAATCAGCTCTGTTGTTTCCATCTCATATCCACAGGTGAGGGTTTGTCCTGTGAGGGGAGGGCTTGGAAGTGGTCAGAGCTTTCACACCACTCAGGTGGATATTATTCTGAAAAACTAGCATGTTCTTTCCTTACCAAACACACTGCACTGTCTCCCCTGGTACTTATGTTGGAGCATCGGAGAAAAACAAAGGAAAACAAATCCTTGCACCATTACCAGATTTGGGGTAGGGAGAAGAAAACCAAACAATTCTAAAACACGACCCCAGACCAAAAACCAAAACAAAAATAACATGAAATTCCAATGTTACTTCTTATTTGGTTATGTCCACACAGATAACAATTTCTAATACCATTTTTTAAAAGTTATGTCAGGAAATTGGTGAATAAGTATGATGAATCAACAAAATATTGGAGATGTTTTAAAATGAAATTACCAAAGTAGTTGAGAAAATAGTCATCCAATAGACCACAGTAAGGTATAAGTGCTGGCATTTGGGATACTAGTTCTGTTTCTTGTACTTTTAAATGATTTTTATTTACTTTTGTTTTAAGAACTAGTCGTGATAATTAGTAACTATAAGATGGCTCACCATTCACTCTGCTGTAACAGCTTAGAAAATATTGCAGGCTCCCAAAGGGCTTGTGGAGATGTTAGTGAAAAGATTAACCCTTGGAATCCAGGCAAGGCAGTGGAGTGTCAGGTCTAGTAAGATACCCCATGTGGGGTGCTCTGGAGAGTGACAGCAGCGGTTGTGTTTCTCTGGTCCCTTGTGTAGATGTAAACAGCACCTCACATACATGGACACCAGCAGAATCTGTGTAGATGTAAACAGCACCTCACATACACGGACACCAGCAGAATCTGTGTAGATGTAAACAGCACCTCACATACATGGACACCAGCAGAAGAATTAAGAGAGACTAAGGTTTAGGGAATAGTGCTTAGTCTTTGTAGCAGCACTGCATTATTTTAGGTTTCAAATGGAAGCTTCCACACATATGCAGAGTGTAATAGCACCTTCATGGAAACAAGCTGAGGGGGAGGAGGGAAGAGGGTGGGGGAAAAGGGATAACATTTGAAATGTAAATGTAGAGAGTATCCAGTAAAATTAAAAACATAGCTACTTCTCCCATCGCCACAGTAGAATGCCCATAGGAGCCGTTGACGGTGAACACTTATTTTGCTCTTGGCTTGAGGAGATGCAGTCTCTCATGGCTGCTGGCATGGACGTGTAGCTGGTCACACTGGGATTGATTAGGAAACAGATTGGTAACAGGGAAGGTTCAGAATTCTGTCAATTCACAGGGCCTGAAATTTTACATGGGCCTCATATCTAGAAAGTTCCATTAACCCCCCCTAAAACATCATTACTAGTTAGGTCCAGGGGTTCACATATAAGTGTAAGTGGGGACAGTCCACACCTAAAGATAATATAAAGGAGAATGACTAGAACATTTTGGAATTTAGTGCGCATGCGCATATGAGCACACACAATGCACACTGCACTTACATGGGTTTCATATGCAATTATTTTTAATACATTTTCATTGGTTGTGTGTATGTGTACATGTATGGGTTCCCACATGCCATGGCACATGTGTGGAAATCAGAGAAGAATTTACAGGAGTCTTATTTTCCAACTAACGTGTAGCCCAAGGATTGATGCTGAGCCATCTTACATCTTACCTTCAATTTTTATCTTTTTCTTCAGGATAGGAGGGGATGCCTAATTTGTGATTAGACTTCATCTTTATGAAACAATCACTTCTTTTCTGTTATAGGCTGGAATAAAGCACCAAGTGGGGAGGTTCTTCATCAGAATTAGCCACCAAGTCCCAGGTGGGGCAATAGGAGCTGAGTTTCAGAGAGCCAGTCAGATATTGGGACCAGCAATCTCAGTGAGCACCCCAGACCCACAAAGCGTGTGGCTCCTGCCATCCTAGGGCTATCTTACTGCTCAGATATGCAGTGGTTCCTTCTTTCTAGTTGTTTTTGTGTATGACTTACTTTGCTGGGGCACTGACTTCTCCCACGTCAGCCTTAACGGTCTTCCATCATGATTATTTCAGTCCACACTTGCTTAATGGATGACTTCCCATTTGAGACTTAACTCCTTGCCAGGACTATTTGGTCTCAGAATTGGGACAGTTTTTTTCTTGTCTCTACTTTGTGAGCCGCATATCGTTTTACTGCCTCAGAACCACTAGGGGGAGGAGATTTCTAGGAAATCATAGCAATTTGCAAATGTGAGGTGATTATTCTAAAATACTAACCATTGGTTTTTTTTTGACATGTGCTTTAAAAAAAAAAAGAAAAACATTTAGAAAACTGGAGTAGAAAGTGTAGAGATGTTCCAGTTACCGTTCTTTTTCTCTTCCCAGCACAGATCCTGTCATCGGACTCTTGTATTTCATTTACACAACATGAGGTTGATAATCTAATATTAATAAATCACTGTTGTGTGGGTCACATACGTTACATTAGGCTTCACACCTTGTGTTGTATGTTATATATATTAAATTTCAAGTTGCTGTAAGGAATATTTTACTGAGGTTCTAGATCAGAATGACGTCGAGTCTGTGGATCAAGTGGGAAAAGCTGGTGCCCTGACAATAATGAGTTCTACCCGCACACGAAACATCGAACTGGTGACTTGTGACTTTTTTTATTTCTTCTATTCCAGTTTTGTAGTTTTCTCAAGCATGTCTCAACCTGTGGCTATTCTTTCCTGAGGTTTAGACCCCTGCTTTCCAGCCTGTCTGCATGTCGCCGTTAAGAACTTGATATATGGCTTAAGTGGAAATAAATGTTAGATTTACAAGGTTTAATAGCATAAAAAGAGGCAAATGAGCCATCAATAATGTCATTTTAAATATTTTAGTTTATAATTAAAATTAATTTAGTCTACTTGTTTTTTTTATCTTTTATATGTAGCTAAAAATTTAGGAAATTTAAAATGAAGCTGGCATTATATATTGTTAATGAAACTTCTCTAGACTTTTACAACTATTAGCTTGCTTTTATGTCTGTTCGCTTTGATGGCTAAATTGGGGTTACAAGTAAATTAGGATTCAATGTCCTAAATATACTTTATATTTCTCACACAGAGCACCCTAGGCATATACTATTCCTCTTTTTTGATATTCTTAACTAGGATTTGCCAGTTAGAAATGGAGATGCACTGTGGTGACTTTCTTGCCATCAAATGAGGCTATATAGGGTGATTGCAAAGTAATACACAAGATTAAGCTCTAGGCCTCTTCACTAATAGAATCTCTCCAAGGCCTTAAGCTGATGCTAATAATGAAACCACAGGACCCTATATTTTGTAGTTTTTGCACAAGTAAGACATCTTCAGTACTGGGGAAAGACCCTCCACTGAATCAAATAACCAGCCCATTTTCTCCATCTCTTCAGCTCTTAGGCATTTTGTGCGCATCTCTCTCTCTCTCTCTCTCTCTCTCTCTCTCTCTCTCTCTATGTGGGTGTGTGTATTTTTTCATGTGTGGGTGGATGGTTATATGCATGTGGAAAATTGAAGTTATCAGGAATCAATGTTGATTGATTTTCTATTTTGTTCAATGAGGCATGCTCTCTAGTTAAACCCAGAGACTAACAGGGCTTGTCTTGGTATCCATCTTGCTCTTGGGAACTCTCTGAGGCTGGTATTACAGAAGGCCACCGTACCCACCAGCATTTTATGCAGGGTTCTGGGAATCTGAACTCTGGTACTGTATTTGCATGGCAAGCATGTTAGCCTCTGGGCCATTTCTCCTAGCTCCCCAGTTCTTTTTATGTTTTTATTTATTTATGCATTTATTTATTTTTCATCTTTTATTGGACATTTCATGCATTTACATTTTAATTGTTATCCCCCCCTTTTTCCCTCCCACTTCTCCTCCCCCCTCCCTTGCTTCCATGAAGATGCTCCCACTCCCAACCACTAACTTCCACCTCATCCCCGACCTGGCATTCTTCTACACTGGGGAAAAGCCTAACAGGACTAAAAGCTTCTTCTCTTATCGACGCCAGACAATACCATCCTCTTTTTATGTTTTAATTGTAAGAAGGTTTAACTAGGTTCTTCAAGCTGGCCTTGAGCTTCCTCTAAAGCAGTGGCAGTGCTTGAGCTTGTGATCCTTCTGCCTCAGCTTCTCTGGCAGATGGGATTTCAGGCTATGTGTGGGATATTTCAACCACAGCTAGTTATTTGTAACTTCTGTCCACTCTGGGTTTTCTTTGTCTTACTGTGATTCATACCAGATGGCATTGATGCAGTCACAGGTATATTTTAGATATACCTAAGGAAAATTAAATCTTAGTTTAGGCTTAGCAGAGTATGTTTACATGGTTTATGGGTAGTTATTTGTGGCTGATCCATGTAGAAATGGCTTCTACGAATGCTACAGTTGTCATTCAGGGTTTTCATGCAGCAAACACAGAGACCTTCCAAGTGACAGGTCAAAGTTGGCATCACTGTGTGATTGCACACTTGCTGACAGAGGCATTTCTGTCCTCACAGAAGAGGAAAAGAATGTCTGAACACTTTAAGCCAGTCTTAAGACTAGTCTCAGAAAAATGCTACCAGTTATATCAGACAGTAAAATTCGTAACCCAGGCTTTAGTTTCACTGATGCCTTGTTTATCAGGGAAGTCCTTCCACTTGGGAATGCATTTGATATGCTTCATTTATAATTAGATTTATTATAATTTTTAGCTTCTGGGAGATTGATTTTAGTCAGAATTAATGTGTTAGGTCATACATTTGTAACAGTAGAACAAACATTGGGGATTCCTAAGCCAGAAGATTAATATATGTAACCTGAGAGGATTAAGAATCAGAAGTGTTATTCTCAAAGTTGTTCTCAACATTTGGTCCTTGGCAGGTCTCCAAGATCCTTTGGGTGTATTGGAAAGTAAATCTACTTTTATAATAATACTCAAAATGTTATCTTGCTTTTTATTCCTACCCATCTGAATCTTACACTGTGAAAATTTTTAACATCCAATGCAGAAGCAGATGAAGGAATCATAGCATCTTTTGGGATATCAAAAACTAGGAATTTTCAAGAATAAAGTGATTCTTTTTGTGCCCCTTCCCCCTTTTTTGGAAAGCTTGACCACAACAATGTGCTAATCTATATGCATGTTCTTTAGATATGAAATACTGAATGGTAAATCTTTAATCATTGAAGTACTTGGGATGGAAAATATTTTACAATGAATATTTAAGTCTGTTGTGTGCTGATGGGACCAGATATACATCCTGAAAGATGCTGTTAGCCTGTTCCATGGTGTGCAGGGGGGCTCTATTTCCACCCAGACGGACTGCAGTGGTCTGGAGTATAACCCTAGCCAGATTAAAGTCTGCCTCTCAGGTGGATGAGTGTCACAGTGGGCTGGCAGAGGGACTGCTCTTCAAAGCTCTTTCCATACCCTCTACACCACATCAAGTGCCAATTGCCACAGTTCTCGCTTGGATTCTGGAGCTACCTGTGGCCTGCCAGGGTTTGTGTCTGTTGTTTGTCATAAACTATTATAAACGACTTGCTTATTAAAAGTTAAATTGTTTCCTCTGGGAGCGTGCTGTGAGGTAGATGTGAATGGCCTGGAGGTCACCCTCACACTGCTGACTGTCCTCTCCTTTGGTGGAAAAACTTCCCACTTCTGGAAAAGGTTCTAGGCTTCAGGTCATGAAGCTGTGCTGATGTAATGCAGTTTCTGAAGTCACCCATGTTTCTTTCAGGCCCAAGGAAGAAGAAAGTCAGTTTTCAAAATATATTTTAATACACACATTTTAAAGGTCTGTCTTGTAGTGGCATAAAGTATTTCAAAGATAAATTGATCTATTTAGTGAATTTTTTTGAACTTGGAATTCTCTTCATTCAATATATCTTCTGAAATTTCAAGAAAAGTTTCAGGTAAACTTAAGACTTTATACCTCCCAATACCTTCTACTGGGTCTCAGTCTTTTCTGTCATGTGATGAGGATGACTCACTTGGAACCTCCAACTGTGACTTGGTTTAGTTAAGCAGGTCTGAAACAGCTTACTGAATTCCTAGAAGAAACAAAATAGCTTTAGATGCAGGTTGAAATATTCTCTACTTACACATGGTAAGGGAATGCAGATGGGACATTTAGCCACTGTGCTAATGCCAGACTATTTATTCCCAGTGGCTTCTGGCATTATTATGCAATAAATCCAGAGGCTCATTCCAAGTTGGCTACAGGCCCACATTCATGTGTACATGCATGTGTGTGTGTGTGTGTGTGTGTGTGTGTGTGTGTATGTGTGTGTGTGTATGTGTGTGTGTGTGTTATATCAGTAACTGAATCTATTCTAGGGTTAATACCACGGGGATTGGCAGTAAAACCATTCCTTTATGTGTCTTGATGCCTGTGAATAAAGAAAGCTTCTTGACTTCACTGCAGTCTGCATTTGTCAGCACAAGGCAAAGATCTCCTTGCTGCAATTCTGCAAATGACCTTCATGGTGACCAACGTGTCTACTCCAGGACAACTTACTATTGTACTGGGTCTATGGTGCTTCCCTCCGTGGTGTGTGTGGCCCTTCGCAGGCCTGCAGGGGTGCTCATTTCATAGTCATCATCATCTGTGACACCAGGAGTTGTGACGTGGCCAGGTGTGGTTCCCTGGTTGGCAGGGATTGCTCCTGCCTGTCTTGTAGGAAGAACTCCATTCTGCACATCTGGTTTAGCCCCGGCCTGATTGGAGGGTGGAATGGCTCCAGGGAACAAGGGGTGGATAAGGAGGCCCGTGAAGATTTGGGAGGCTAATGGCTAGAATGGGAAGGAAACAGAAAACAATGGGAAAAAGAACTCACTTTAACAAGGTGAATGGATCTATTTTCTTTGGAGGACAGCAGGTTAGTTAAGTGGCAAGGGGAGGGGCTAAAGTCAGAGAAATTGCAAAGGCCTGGCATTCATCAGAAATAAGCGCTTGCCAGAGCCAAGTCTGATGCTAGTGTCAGTGTTGGGATTTGTTACTGGGCTCATTTTCCTTAAAAAGGGAATCAGAATACAAGGCAGCTGTAACACAGGGGTAGTCTGAAGTTATCAGGGATGTCTGCAGATAGTACTATAGAGAAAATCCACAAAATATTGACAAGCTCTATCTCTGTACTTGACCTACAAGACAACTTTTCTTTTGCCCACAAAATTTCAGAAAAAGAAGACTACAAGTTATTGGAAAAATTAATGCAAATTTATTAACCAGATGTTGCCTATGTGGCTTGAGTCTCTTTAAGGTGCCCTAGGCATCCTTTTCTAAGGCATCACTGTATTGGGTCAAGAGCAGTTAGTTCTCAGTACATGAGCTGGCTGTGCATTTTCTGAATTACAGTCTAAACACCTCTTTTTCAGAGGTGTTCATGGTTAGGCTCTGCTTGACGTCTGGGCTGGGCCTGGTAAAATGAATTTAAGCTAGTTCTCAGAGTCATCCTAAGGTGATCTGAAGGTGGATACCCTGGGTAGGGGAGCATTGTCTTAGACTTAGATCCTGAAGGCAGAGCTAGATCTCTGCTAAATGAGAAGAGCAGAATACAGCACAGAGCATTTCAAGCTGAGAAGACTAGAAGTTATCCGAACACATTTCATAGAAGAGTAAGTATTGTTTTGTGAAATCAGGTGTGTATGCTGGGCTATATGAAAATTTCATTATTACCATGGAATGAACTAAAAACATGTTTGAAACTAATGTACTCTAGAACATGGCTGTGGGTCTGGATCTACCTTTTCTGTTGCACTTGAGACAACTCTAAGCTTGCCAAGCCTCAGTTTCTCTTTAGGGCTCCATCATGGGCCTGTACTTTGTAATATAGGCCTAAAGGTGAGAGATCTGCTGAAGAGCTTGTTTTGTGAAAATGCCCCAACAACAGGAAGAAAGGGATGTTTGTCTGTCAGTGCTGGCGAAGGAGAAGATGGCCCATGCCTAGGGTATTGTTGAGGGCAGTATAGCAAGTATAATATATACCCTTTCATGGTATGGAAAGCTTTTAAAAATGTTTCTTTTGAACCAGCCTCATTTCCTTACTCCTCTTGTTATGTCTAGATAGCACAGTAATGCAGACAGACGTTTGTAACCATGATCTGTGCACTGCTGCATAGAAAGTTAGGGTGATGGTAATAAGAACTTTAATTTCTATCTTTCAATTACTACTGTTTATAGAAAATTATTCATTCAACTCCTACCAACATGTAGGAAAGAATCTCATAAAATGGAAAGTCCACTAATCTTCACCCTCCCTGCAGAGTCATCCTTATATTGTGATGCTTCACCATCTAGAGAACGTATGTAATCTTCAGTCAAAAGTAAAGTTTAAACATGTGCAGTGGATCTCCAGGTTAACACAGAGTCTGATAGCAATATATAGAAAGTTAACATAAAGTTAAATTGATGGAAAGTATTAGGAGAAAGATGATAAAGTTTTTAGATGAGAAAAAGGAATCAGATTCCAGGAGCTCTGAAAATGCACAGCTCAATGTAGGGAACATAGGAGATGGGGTTGTGGTCAAAAGAGCTGGAACGGCAGAGGACACTGGGAGAAGGGAGAAGAATGACTTAAAAGGTTGTCTTTTTACCAGTTCCTCTGAGCTTAGGAGAGTGCCCTAAAAGAAAAAAAAATAAACAGAAGCAA
The DNA here is from genome assembly GCF_963924665.1 of Micromys minutus. Lineage (NCBI taxonomy): Eukaryota > Metazoa > Chordata > Mammalia > Rodentia > Muridae > Micromys > Micromys minutus. The sequence continues at coordinate 141,800,303 of NC_137969.1, read as the reverse complement.
TTAGAGAAATTTCAATATATTCAGTGTAATGTACATAAAATAACTGAAAAGCTTTAAATACTTTAAGTACTCTAAGGAAAATATACTTTCAACAATATATTAAATGGTCTGGTATGTACATCATGAAATTGTGTCAGCATGTGATACAGTCATATGCATGTTTATTACTGCATAATGTGACTTATCTTTATTTAAAAATTATACATATAACAATATGTATCATATATACATATATATAAAATTAAGTGATTGATATACATTTGAAGGAGTCTGGAGAATATAGAAGGCAACAGGAAAGTAATCCTATGATTTACATATGATGGTCTTTTCAGGTGTTTTCTATAAATTTAGTCTTCATGTAATAAGAATGTATATAGTTTTTTGTCCTACTGCCAAATTAATATAATAAAAATAATTTTAAATGGCCTCATAGTATTTATTTGTGGTTATGTTGCAATTTACATAAATTTTTGATTTAGTCTTAATGTAAGGTTTAGTTGTATTTTTACACACACATATTATTTGAAGAGTATGCTCTACTTAAATCCTTGTGGCATGTCAGATTCTTTTCTAGTGCTATACTTAGATTTGCAAGAGGAAGCTGATAGGAGAAGGTGTACTGAATGGCACACTCTCCTAGAACTTGAGTGGTTAAGGCAGGAGGATTGCAAATTCAGGGCCAACCTAATAAGCTATACATATGCCTATTTAAATACAGAGTTCATAGGACTTTATATTTGTCTCTGACTTTAGGAACGAGCTACAGTCTGATGCTGATACTGATGTGGGTGTTGGTCCTTGGTAAATTTTTCTATGAGTTTAAGAGTAACATTTGCATGGCTAAAATAGATTTGAGATAAAATAACCCCACATTGTGGGTCATCATATTCATCCTATTAACTTACTATGTTTTTGCCAGTGTCATTCAGGGGGTGGTTGTCTGCTTCATTTGTTGAGGGTGTGGCTAGAGGAGCAACCACATGTCACTCATTTTCAGAGTGGATATTAACAAAGACATCTACAAGAGGCTGTACCATTTTTAACCGAAATGGTATTGTGAAGAACTTAACAACTGCAACTTGCCAGGGCCGGGTAAGTTAGATCTCTATTGTGGTGCTTACATAGTGCACAGTGAGTTAGAATCCTGGTGTCTGAGTGGTGAACTGAGACAAGAGACAGATTCTGCACATGGGTGATTAACAGTCAGTCTGCAGGGCTCAGCCCATCTGCCACCCAGACCAGCAGTTCCTAAAGTTTTAAAGACTGGTGAGTAGGAGATCTGGGCAGCCAGAGAGCAGAGAGATCTCTGTGGAGTGCGCACGGAAAGCAGGCTCCTGCCCTGCCTGATCCAGGGACCAGGAACACAGCATTGGAACCTCTGTTTCTACCGGGCGAATTTGGGGCGCAGAACAGGGCTCAGCCCATCTGCCACCTGGACCAGTGGAGTTCGAGGGACACAGACCAGATACAAGTGAAAGGCAAGAACATATTACTGACAACAAGATGGCAAGAGGAAAGCGAAAGAGTATATCCCAAGGAAACCAAGACAACCTGGCAACACCAGAACCCAGCTCTCCCATAACAGCAAACATTGGAATGCCAAACACTCCAGAAAAAGAAGACTCAGACCTGAAATCATACCTCAAGACGCTGATAGAGATACTTAAACAAGAACGGGAGGAAAAGCAAAAAGAATTGGAAGCTTTTAAAGAGGAAACAAGAAAAACACTCAAAGAACTCAAAGAACTAGAGGAAAGCAGAACCAAAGAGATGAAGGAATGGAAGAGGGAATTTAAATTTAAATTTAAATTGACACAATAAAGAAAACACTAAAAGAGATAACACTAGAGGTAGAACACTTAAAAAAAAATCAGGAGTCACAGAAGCAAGCATTTCCAATAGACTACAAGAGATGGAAGAGAGAATCTCAGGGGCAGAAGACAACATTGTAAACATAGACAAAACAGCCAGAAAAGATGCAAAAAACAAAAAGCTCCTAACCCAAAATGACCAGGAGATTCAGGACACAATGAGAAGACCAAACCTAAGGATAATAGGAATAGAAGAGGGAGTAGAGTATCAACTAAGAAGCACAGTAAATATCTTCAACAAAATCGTAGAAGAAAACTTCCCTACCCTTAAGAATGAGATGACCACGAGCATAAAAGAAGCCTTCAGAACTCCAAATATGTTGGACCAGAAAAGAAATTTCTCCTGACACATAATAGTCAAAACACCAAGTGCCCAAAGCAAGGAAAGAATACTAAAAGCAGTAAGGGAAAAAGGTCAGGTAACAGGCCAATCAGAATCACATCCGATTTCTAAACAGAGACTATGAAAGCTAGAAGAGCCTAGACAGACATCATGCACACCCTAAGAGAGCACAAGTACCAGCCAAAGCTGCTATACCCAGCAAAACTATCAATCACCATAGATGGAGAGATGAAGATATTTTGAGACAAATCTAAATTTACACAATATCTGACCAAAAACCCAGCACTACAACGAATTATAGGTGAAAAACCCAATACAATGAGGGGAACTACATCCTAGTAAAAACAAGAAAACTCCTAAGCAAGAAAACGAAAGAAGAAAGAGACACAGACACAACTCAACCTACAAAAGCAGTAATAGCAGGAAACAGAAACAACTATTCCTTGATATCTATTAACATAAATTGACTCAACTCCCCAATAAAGAGACATAGGCTATCAGACTGGATACATAAACAAAATCCAGCATTTTGCTGCATACAGGAAACTTATCTCAGAGACAAAGACAGACACTATCTCAGAGTAAAAGGGTGGGAAAAAAACTTCCAAGCAAACAGCCCCAAGAAGCAAGCTGGAGTGGCTATTCTAATATCGAATAAAGTAAATTTCCAACCAAAAGTTATCAAAAAAGGTAAGGAAGGACACTTTTTACTCATTACTGGGAAAATCTGTCAGGAGGAACTCTCAATCCTTAACATATATGCTTCAAATAAGAAAGCACCCACATTCATATAAAAACCCCAATAAAGCTCAAAAAATACATTTCACCCCACACAATAATAGTGGGAGACTTTAATACCCCACTCTCACCAATGGACAGATCATGGAAACAGAAACTGAACAAGGACACTGTAAAACTAGCAGAGACTTTGATCCTACTAGAATTAATAGATATCTACAGAACATATCATCCTAAAGTAAAAGAATACACCTTCTTCTTATCACCCCATGGGGCACCTTCTCGAAAATTGACCACATAATTGGACACAGAACGAGCCTCAATCGATATAAGAAGATTGAAATACTCCCATGCATCCTCTCAGATTACCATGGTCTACAACTGGTCTTTAACAACAACAAAGAAAACAAAAAGCCCACATACACATGGAAACTAAACAACACTTTGTTAAACAATAGCAGGGTCAAAGAAGAAATAAAGAAAGAAATTAAGGATTTTCTAGAATTCAACGAAAACGAAAACACAACATACCCAAACCTATGGGATGCAATGAAAGCAGTACTGAGAAGAAAACTCATAGCCCTAAGTGCTTTCAAAAAGAAACTGGAGAAAGCATACATCAGCAACTTGACAGCACAGCTAAAAGCCCTAGAACAAAAGGAAGCAGATATATCCAAGAAGAGTAGATGGAAAGAAATAATCAAAATTAGGGAAGAAATAGACCAAATAGAAACAAAAAGATCCATTGAAAAAATCAACAAAAAAAAGAGCTGGTTCTTTGAGAAACTCAACAAGATTGTTAACCCCCTAGCCAGACTAACTAGAGGGCAAAGAGAGAGTATACAAATTAACAAAATCAGAAAGGAAAGTGGAGACATAATAATTGAAACTGAGGAAATTCAAGAAATCATCAGAACCTACTACAAAAGCCTATACTCCACAAAGTTGGAAAATCTAGAGGAAATGGATGAATTCCTAGAAAGATACAAAATCCTAAAGTTAAACCAGGACCAGGTAAACGATCTAAATAATCCCATAACACCCAAAGAAATAGAAGAAGTCATCAAAAGCCTCCCAAACAAAAAAAGCCAAGGTCCGGATGGGTTCAGTGCAGAATTTTATCAGACATTTATTGCAGACATAACACCAATACTCTCCAAACTATTTCACAATATAAATCAGATGGAATACTACCTAACTCATTTTTTGAGGCAACAATAATCCTCGTACCTAAACCACACAAAGACCCTACAAGAAAAGAGAACTTCAGACCAATCTCACTTATGAACTTTGATGCAAAAATACTCAACAAAATCCTTGCAAACCGAATCCAAGAACACATGAAAACGATCATTCACCATGACCAAGTAGGCTTCATCCCTGGGATGCAGGGATGGTTTAATATAAGGAAATCCATCAATGTAATCCACCGTAGAAATAAACTCAAAGAACAAAAATACATGGTCATCTCACTAGATGCTGAGAAAGCATTTGACAAAATTCAACACCCCTTCATGTTAAAAGTCCTGGAAAGAACAGGAATCCAAGGTCCATACCTAAAGATAATAAAATCAATATACAGCAAACCAACAGCCAACATCAAACTTAAAGGTGGGAAACTTGAAGCAATCCCACTAAAATCAGGGACTCGACAATGCTGCCCAGTCTCCCCCTACCTATTCAACATAGTACCGGAAGTCCTGGCTGGAGCAATTAGACAGCAAAAGGAGATCAAGGGGATACAAATCAGAAAGGAAGAGGTAAAAACATCACTCTTTGCAGATGACATGATAGTGTACTTAAGTGACCCCAAAAATTCCACCAGAGAACTCCTACAGCAGATAAACAAGTTCAGCAAAGTGGCTGGATACAAAATTAACTCAAACAAATCAGGAGCCTTTCTATACTCAAAGGACAAACACATGAAGAAAGAAATTAGGGAAAACGTACCCTTCACAATAGTCACAAAAACTATTAAATACCTTGGTGTGACTCTAACTAAGCAAGTGAAGGACCTGTATGACAAGAACTTCAAACTTCTAAAGAAGAAAATCGAGGAAGATCTCAGAAAATGGAAAGATCTCCCATGCTCATGGATTGGAAGGTTCAACATTTTTAAAATGGCCATCCTACCAAAAGCAATCTACATATTCAATGCACTCCTCATCAAAATTCCAACCCAGTTCTTCATTGAGTTGGAAAGATCAATGTGCAATTTCATATGGAATAACAAAAGACCTAGAATAGCGAAATCCATCCTCAACAACAAGAAAACATCTGTGGGAATCTCTATCCCTGGCCTCAAGCTATATTACAAGGCAATTGTGCTGAAAACTGCATGGTACTGGTACTGAAATAGGCACATGGATCAATGGAATAGAATAGAAGATCCAGAAATGAGCCCTCATGTATATGGTCACCTGATTTTTGACAAAGGAGCAGTAAACATTCAATGTAAAAAGGACAGCCTATTCAACAAATGGTGTTGGTCCAACTGGCACTCAACATGCAAAAGAATGAAAACAGACCCTTTCTTATCTCCTTGTACAAAGCTCATGTGTAAGTGGATCAAAGATCTCCACATTAAACCAGGTACACTGAAACTATTAGATGAGAAAGTAGGGAAAACCTTAGAACTCATAGGCACAGGAGAAAATTTTCTGAACAAAACACCAATGGCTCAATCTCTAAGGTCAAAGATTAATAAATGAACTTAATGAGATTGCAAAGTTTCTGTAAGGCTAAGGACATTGTCAAGAAAACAAAACGGCAGCCAACAGAATGGGAAAAGATCTTTACCAACTCCACATCAGATAGAGGCCTAATATCCAATGTGTACAAAGAACTCAAAAAGCTAGACACCAGAGAATCAAACAACTCTGTTAAAAATGGGGTACAGGGCTAAACAAAACGTTCTGAATTCAGGAATATGGTTTGGCTGAGAAACATCTAAGGAAGTGCTCGACATCCTTAGCCATCAGGGAAATGCAAATCAAAACAACCCTGAGATTCCACCTCACACCAGTCAGATTGGCCTAGATCCAAAACTCAGATGACAGCAGATGCTGGCGAGGTTGAGGAGAAAGAGGAACACTTCTCCTCTGTTGGTGAGGTTGTAAACTAATACAACCACTCTGGAAATCAGTCTGGCGATACCTCAGAAAATTGGACATAGTACTACCTGAAGACCCAGCTATTCCACTTCTGGTCATATACCCCAGAGACACTTTAATATACAACAAAGATACATGCACCACAACGTTTATAGCAGCTCTATTTATAATAGCCAGAAGCTGGAAAGAACCCAGATGTCCTTCAGTAGATAAATGGATACAAAAATTGTGGTACATTTACACAATGCAGTACTACTCAGTCACCAGAAACAATGACTTAACCAAATTCTTAAGAAAATGGCTGCATCTAGAGAATATCATCCTGAGTGAGATAACCCAGTTACAAAAGAACAGACATAATATGCAGTCACTGATAGTGGGATGCTAACCCCAGAAGCTCGCTCTGCCCCAGAAACAGCTCACAGACTCTGTGTAGTCCAAGAAAAAAGGAAAACAAAACAAAACAAAACAAAACAAAAAAAGTTGAATTTGTAAATGTATAATAATTTTGGTCATATGTAGAAATGTGTATTCTTGATTCATTAGTTATAATTTCATTTCCATATATTTGTTTCTTCTTTGCATTATTCATTTATTAAAGGTTATTATATCATGGTTAAAAAAAAAGAAACAAATATGAAAAACTGGAGCTCCTTAGAGTTCCAGTCCTTGTTAAAAAAAAAAAAAAAACAGTCAGTCTTCTTAACAATAGTCTTACCTGAGCTCCAAGTTGTGCCACAATAATGGGTAACATCTGAAAAACAAAGGTTCGCAAATCATTGTTATAATACAATAGTGTGTGTGTGTGTGTCATGGTTTTTACTTGCTCAGCAACTGACAACCATGGTTGGGATCTTCTAAGTGAAAGGTACTGATGACTAGGTTATATTGAGTTGCTGGCTGAAATGGAAGAGGAGTTGTTATGCTGGGGTTTCTCTTCCACCCCAAAAAACTTACTTTTATTTATGTTTATATAGAAAATCCATAGTGTCAGAAAAAAATAATCAAAATTGACTTTATAGTTAGTGTACCCCACCCTGACAGATTTGAATCGAAGGCTTTTGACCTTGTTCCATCCAGCTGTCACAGCAGTGCCCATCATGCTGACAAGCATCTTCCTGTAGAAGCCGGCCTGATAACAAAATATGACAGCAGCTAAAAGCCACAGGAATGACAAGCCCTCAGGGTGGATGAGGAAGGTGTTGGTGCAATTTTGGAGAATAGGAATCCAAACTCTCTTCTTAAAGGAAAACTAATACTGTTCAGGAGTGTAATTATAAAGGAAATTCATTGTCTTAGTTGCTGATTGGAAGCTGTTTGAAGTATTCACCAGGGATATGTGTATATTTACGATGTGACACAAACTGTTCTAGATGCTTTTTCTTTTAATCTTTGTAAACATTAGAGGAAGTTTCTACACTAAGGCCTGCTTTAAATTTTGAGAAAAGTGTGTCACAGTGGGGTTAAAATAACTTGGCTGTACCACACAAGCTGTATACAAAGCTGAGATTTGAGCAGCTATGTGGTTCTGGCATAGTTTTTTCCCAGGGTTAAAGGCTGCAAACATGTCTCTAGGTTTGCATATATTGATTTCTAAATATTTATGTTTTTGGCCATAACTATTTGTTCATTATAATTTATGGTCACATATACTCATAAATTAATACCACAATCACTGTCTTTGGTCAGAGAAGCTCATCTTTTCAGCAGTGGGCATCAGGTAAGGCAGAGATTCATAACGGTATAAGTGGTAAGAATAAAAAGACCACAGAATGCTCAGGACTAAATGGGCCTCTATACTGCTCTTTCCAAGGCTTAGGGAAGCCAGAGATGTGTGGCAGAAAGAGTGTCAGTGCTAGAGGAAGGGACAGACTGCTGTGCAATGCTGTCTTGTGGGCGGGTTCATGCTGTCACACTTTTGGACTCTCAGTAGCTAGGATTCACCTGCACAAGCTCTACATAGGATTGGACTTGTCATCATTTCTTCACGGACATAGGAGGGCCCATGACATAACTTTCTCTGAAGATCTATAGACAGTTAATGTTTGCTAGGGTAGCAGTGAGACATTTTTTTCAGTCAGATAGCTAGTAGTAAGCCGCCCATGTTCCTATAACTAATACTTTACCTATGCTTCTGTAAGTTAACGTAAGTAAGCTCACTGGTTCACACACACACAAAAGATATGAAAGAAGAAGAGAGACATTACATGGGAAGAGGAAGGAAATCAGTAAGCGGAGGATAAGGAGGGGAACATAGAAAGTAATGGGAGGTAATTATAATCAGTGTACTTCATATACATGTATGAGACTGTCATGATGACTAATGAATATGTATAACACATGGTAATAAAGTAATTCCAAGAAGTCATCATGCTACCTAGGATGAGGAGGGCTGTAGGTAGTGGAGTTTGGCCCCGGAGAAAGGTATGGGAACGCTTTGTGATAGTGTGGCTGAGACAGTGAAGAATCCCCAGAGAGAATGAGGAATGAACGACCTAACATTCCTGCTCGGGGGAATGTGCAATGTCAAATCTCCTGTACTAAACTTTTTACAACATTCTCACTGCCACCCCTGACTCTGTGGGGAACACGATGTTGTGTTGAGTCTGTTTAAATCACCACATCACATGATGAGCACCAGCATGACATCTGACTGTGTCTCTGTGGTTCTCCTCTGCTTTCTCCCACTCCCCACAGCAGATTCCATTCCTCCATGTTTTCATGGTTACGCTGGAGTAATGGAGGCAACTGAGCCTGACGGAGGCTGGGCAATTGGTATGTGACTTATCCAGCATCACGGATTAAAGAGGTTCACATTTCATTTGCTTCTTTCTTTGGTTGGTTTCAGAGGGAAAATTTTATTCTTAAGATTCTTATTATATAAAAAAGTCTTTGTTTCGAAAAAGCCCAAGATTGAGTTCAAAAGAAACAATCCTCGATATAACGATAGATTTAGTTATAAAGATGTCATTACAATTTGAGTTTAGAGGCCAAAAATTTGAAGAAGAAAAAAACCAACCCTAATTTTTCCCAATCAAGAGTATGTACATGGTAGCATACTCCGTGGTAACTAAAAATAACAGTGTAAGTGAATAGTTTAAGGTGGGGACATTTCATGCCTTTGTGTTTAGTAGAACAAGCACCTGTAAATCATCTACATTCAAAGACATTGAAATGGGCTCCTTCATTTTTTTTTGGCTTCTGCGGGGAGAAGATGCCCTCAGAGTTCAGGAAGCCTTGCCTCAGTTTACCTGGGGTTGCACCTGCTGTTGTCCATTCAGTGGTCCCAGGGTGAAAGGGAGCGTCTGTGCACCATGTGGGATGGCAGCAGGGTTGAACTGTGGGGCATCAAAGAAGATATTCATTATGTTTCTTTCAGTTAGAGCATCTAGGACTCTAAAGCATACTTTTTTAAAGGTAAAAATGCATTCAAAGGCAGAATTTCCTACATAAATTTATAATATTTTATTGTGTGTGGAAATAATCACAGAGATAAAATTAAAGTAGTCATTTAATTTTTTAGCACAAGGTCTATTACTAACCTCTATATTCATTTTTCTAAAGGTTTTTTATATTTGATTACATTTATGCATGTGTGTTGTGTATGCATGTATGTGTGTTTGTGTGTGTGTGTGCGTGCATGAGTGCAGGTTTTTATGTAGAGCAGAAGAGGACATTGGACCTCCTGGAGCTAGTGTGATATGAAGTTGTGAGCTGATCTATGTGATTGCAGGGAACTGATTGAATCCTGAATCTCAGGTCCTCTACAAGAGCAACATAGAGCCATCTCTCTATTTTATTGCCATAAGTCCTCTCCAAGTGTTGTTAACCACAAAATTATTTCTCAAATCCCTACATTAAACTAAAAAGTAAAAAAGTAACAAAAAGTTAGTGTGTATGTATTTGTGGAGGTCAGAGGTCAATCTCTGTGTCTGTTGTCTCTACTTTTTGTGGTTTCTGGGCTTCAAACTCTGGTTGTAAGACCTCTGTTGCAAGTGTCATCTTGTCTCCCCTTTCCCAGAATTAGATGTTTTCCTTTGGTGTCTCTGAGATAATTTAGGTAATTTACCCCTTTCTGGCTACAATAATGGTTCTTGGATATTTTCTGATTGTTTTTATTTTCCATTAGGAAATTATTTTTTCATAGATATTTCCAGACAAAGTTGCAAGATATAGAATAAAACACCTGGTCTGGAACATGGATTAATAGTATATTTAAATCTGAACACCGAATTTAACTAGTATATTTAAATCTGAATCTGAGCAGAATCAAGAGGAAAGCATTTTTCTTTCCGAAACAGAAGGATCTTTACAGATGATCTTTACAGATGTACAGATTGGAGGGAAACTCTTGTCCTTTTTTGTCATCCAAGAGGATAACAATAATGATTATGTGGCTTGTGGATATAGTAGAAAACATCAAGGAAGGTCTGGTGCAGAAATTTGTGCAGGATCCTAGAGAAGAGGCATCAGGATTAAAGGTGGGAATGAGGTCAGTTATATCAGGGATTTATTAGAAACTTTCAAGGAATTACTGAGTGCCAAATGACACTTGCTCCTATTCCAGCCCATGTCCAGTGAATAGGTGTGGATGTGCACCGTGGATAGAAATCTCTCTATGTTCTTGACTCTTCTCTGTGCTCAGTCTCATGTGCCCTATTTAAAACAAGGGAGTGATGTGACATAAAAGAGTACTTACCAATGGCAGGTCTGACCCCAGAGTGAGCAGCTGTGTTAATGGTATTAGACTTATGGAAGGAAAAACCTGCAGGGCATTGAAGCTGGGTGTTAGAGAAGAGATTATCTGTTTCGACAGCAGCGTCAGTGGTAGTTTCTGGTAATTTATACTGCTTTCAAAGGTATGTATTCCCATCAAAATCAATGAAGGCAAAGGTTTAAGCTCTCTCCTTATCTTTGAATATTCTGTCTGAGGCCTTCTTGTTTGCTGTGTTGTTCTGGATGGCCTAGCAGTATGCCAAGTTTGTGGGTTTTATCGGGTAATTTATTTACAGTTATTATTTAGTTATAATATTTTTGTTTTAGAACTTTATTGTGCACACCCACTTTTAAACTTTTTCCCTAAAGAATGTCTGTAATAGTATAAGCTACAGATTCTTTAAGGAATTAGATTATTTGACTTGAAGAATCTATGGTGGCCAGTAATTAAAGAGACAGCTTGAACTTCTCATACCACTGACTAATATTTCAGAGTCTACACAGAGGCAAGTGTCCTTTATAGCTGAGTGGGGGTTGTAGGGCTAACAGAGGCTAACAGGTAATACAGTTTCAAGGTCATTTAAATAGACCTTGAACAACCAGCCTTTACAGAAACACAATAGTTCACTGGCTTGGGGGAAGCTTAAGAAAACTATGAGAGGGGCTTAGGGACGTTTCAGTGGAGAAAGCATTTGCTGTGCAAGCCCTCGGACCCAAGTGAAGACCTGCATGCACACATTTATGTACATTTGCACGGATTTACAAATCGAATGCTGGAGGTGGAAAAGGAGGACCCCAGGGCCTGCCAGTCTAGTCAATAGAGGAAGACACCTCATGCCAACCTCTGGTCTTCATACATTCATACACATGTCACATGGATACACATAGACATACACATGGGAGAAAGAGGGTGAGAAGAGGCTAAAAGAGTCACGAGAAATGCCGTGGCTATTATTTTCCTCTACAATTCTTAATCCCTTGGAATGTCACAATATCTCAGGTTCACCGTTTTGTCAATAGGTGGCACCACCCATTTTTGAAAACTTTGTGTATTTAGTTGCTAAGCCAAATTCCTGTTCATATAACTAACTCATGTACAAGGAAAAAGAATGATGTTGCTTTGCTTCCTTCATTTAAATAGAAAAACAAGCACATTGGCTTTCTTACTTGTCCCCCTCAAAAAAGCCTCTTCAGACATGAGGCTGTGCAAATCTTGATTTTTAAAAAATTGCTAGTCTTAAAATGCCTTCTTTTCTGGTTTGTAAATCTCTGCTGTTGTTGGGCGCTTACCTGATTTGGCTGCTGTTGAGGGAGTGGTGTTACCTGACCTGGAGTCGGTTTTGTTGCAGGAACTCCCAAAGCAGGGCTGAGCTGCTTCTGCAAATATAAATATTTGATGAAGTGGGAGGAATATGCTTGAGATTTTTATCCATTTATATCTGGAAGGTATTAATTTAAAATATATTAATTTAAACTCCATGTCTTTTGGGGCAGTTTTAAATTCTCAAACATTTTATGCCTAGCTGGAGCTAGAATCAGAGACTGGGAAATTGCCTAGTCAGGAGGGTAAAGAGGAGAAAGGTAATAAGCCTGAGCAAGTTGGCTTCCAGGGTCCCTGCCTCCCATTTATCTACCGAAACTGTTCCTTTCCCTTGTCAGGCCTTGGGTTACACTTGGAGTCTTAGTTCTATGCACAATTGCTTTCTGCCCCTTTACATTACTTGAATTAAACTTCCATGAGTCCCATTACAATTTTTAAGGCTTCTTACTTTTGGCTTGCATGTGACATTCCAATCATGTAATGGGAATTCAGTGTCTTTCCTGGCCAGAGTAATTACATTGTATTAAATTTTATTGAACTCACAATGAAAATAACCTTGCAATCTATAGTCTATCTGTGTGGCTTCTTTATGTTTGATAGGTGAGAGAAGACCTGTGCAAGGCTGACTGGTGAGTGTCAGAGTCAGTACCTGGAGTGATTCCAGTTCCTGAATACAATAAGCCCTACTCTCCAGTCTGACTTCAGAGAGTGCATCTCAGGGGCAGAACTGATACCTTTTGTTCCTCAAAGATTTAGTCCTGAGAACTTCCTAATAATGTGTTTCATCCAACCAATTCATTTATTTTCCACAGAAATGTTTACAATTTAAGCTTTTTCTAAGCAATGACTTGGTGTGTAGCCCCTGTGAATTCTGTGGGGGATCGTGTTCCCCAGTCCTGCCCTCATTACTGTGTTTTCAGCAGTCAGGTCAGGTCTGTTGTCTAGAGAGTTTCCAAAGAGTCGCTGCTGATGCACAGGTGAGTAGGAGGGGCCACCCAGTACTGAGGGGTCTTATCTTTCCTTCACAGTGGATCTACTGCTTCTCCTGTATATCCTAAGCATCACGGTCAAAGAGAAGTCCATGTGCAGATAAAATATTCCATCTCTATGTCTTCACAATAACTTACGACAACTAAAATATGGACTGGACACCAATCTCCTCCACCATTTCAAATATTTTGTATTGATGTGTGTTAAATAGTGTGTATCACACACCTGTAGCTAAGAGTTTATCTGATTTAGATGCTTTGTTGATCAAGTTAGAAAAATCAGAAGGTACAGTTTATTCTTTTAGTCATGATCAAATAACTAGTCCCTAAGAAAATCTTGTTTTGGAACATAAAATAGTTACTTATTCTGCCCCTCAGGTCTGCTTTGTTGCTTTGCTAAAACAATTAAAATTATTCCACAATAATGTGGATGCATTTATTAAATATGAAATATAGAAATTCACACTAACATCTTATTAGTTTAGCATATTTTTTTTTGAAAATTAAATTAAGAAGCTTAAAAAGTGTGTCACAGCACAGAGTGGTTTTCTTGACAGGCATGAAGAAGTAAATGGCCGTAAACAGACATGGCTTAGGCTGCGGAGTGCATAAAGTAAACACATAGCACTTACTGGTAATGCCTGAGCTGGTCCTAGAAGACAAAGCAGCAGAATCATGGTCTTCATGTTTCGATTTGCTCCCTATAAGAACAAAATTGTTACTCTTTCACTTTTTAACCTAAGAAAGAAGATGACATTTAACAAATGACCATTCTACTTGCAACATGGTGAAGTAATGTTACCTTTCTGCTACCAGGCAAAAAGATACTCGAAATCCAGATGACTTTTCCACTTTACTCTGGTGCAAAGTTTATCTTTTGCTGATTTGTGTTTGTAGAAGGAATTTAAGCTCAGCTATGGAAGACAGACAACCTGAGAGACCAATCAGGACTAAACTATCTGTGAAATCATTTGGTTTCATTTCCCAACACTTCATTAGGTGGGTTATTAGCTGCAGACATTGTATTACCCAATGTCTACCATCTGACTAGAGGGTATTTTAGGTAGGTGCCTATATAATTTTAAGAAGTGCAGACAGAAAAAAAAAGACAATTATCTTTACTTTCAACTCTTTTGCAAAATAGTTTTTAATTTACCGGTTTTATCATATAAGAGCGAGCAAAATATATACTGTATACTTTACAAAATTAAAAGTTATTATATGAGTTTCTTTAAACCTAACTTATTTCCTTGAAAACAATGAGCTTTATGTGTCAATGCATGTAGATTAATTTTTATATCTTTAATGGTTAAGTTGTGTTACACTTCCTTTTTTTAATTTAAACAACTTTATTTTAAAAACCTGAAATAAATGTACAGATTTTAAAAGCATTTTTGCATAAAACTATATGAATATATTTTTTGTCAGTACTTGTTTTTTTTAAAGGTTTATAGTATCATTGAAAACTTACTAGTTAGAACAGGCATAAAGCACATATAAAACAAATGTAACACGAAAATAGTTGAAGTTTTCTTGACGTGTAAAGATTAAACATAATGATTTTTAAATACCAAGGATTGCCACAAGGCTGCATTCTTAGCTCTTGAATTATTAATGATTGTGTTACACTTTCTTTCTGATGTATAGACAACCTGTTATTTTCTATTTTCAATTATAAATATGTTACAACAAACATCTTCAAGAGAGATTTACTGCATATGGAGCGTCATTTTTGTGGGTGTATATTTTAATATTTTGTAGTAATATTAAAAAGATACAAACAGCTATAATTTAAGTGCATATAAAAAAATTGCCTCTAAGAATTCTTGAATAATTCACTTTATTTTAAATAATGAAAAAGGGGGAGGAGGGCTTTGATCAGGGTGTAAAGTGAATAATTAAATTAATGAAAAATGATGAGGAGTTCACATGGGTGGAGAAATAATGAAAAGGACGATGTGATATAAACCTCAGATGGGCAGCGGCTGAGGTTTCTTTCCTAAGATGTTCAGGTCACATTTATCCACAGGCTTCCAGAACCTGGGCTTCAGACCCTGCCAGGTTTCTACGTAATACCTGACGTGACATCAGTGATGAGTCTGTCTGCCAGAATTTCATACTGAAGACACATGGCTTCAGTGTTGCCTTTTCTTTAATGTGGAATGTCTATTAATTGAATATTAGAAATGATGAGGCATTTGCCTAAGTTTTTCCTTAAACAACTTTATTATCTATTAATGACTGGTGACTGTCAGATAATCTGGTAGGGACGGAGGAACACTGTATGGGAGGGCTAACACTAATAACTCGAGTAGTAAGTTTAACAATAGGAGCGTGCACAGGTGTGAAATAAAGCTCTTAATTGAGGGCAGGCAAGGCTTTATGGAGGTCACTTTTAGGATCAGATTTGAAGGATGGAAAGAAATCCATTAAAAAGCAAGGCAAGGGTGGAGAGATAGTTGAGATGTAAAATACCTGCCCTGAGAGCACAAGGACCTGAATTTGGATCACCATCACCCACAACAGCTGGGCACAGCTGCTTTTGTCTGTGGTACTGGGGCAGCCCCCTGGAGCTAGTTAGGCTAGAGTCTAGTCAGTTGGTGAACTCAGTGAGAAAGCCTGTCTTGAGAAATAAGGTGGAAGTTGATGGAGAATGACATAGTACACTGACTTCTGACCTCCACATGAATGTGCACACGAATGCATGCAGATCCACGATCATATGTATATACACCCATATGAACACACACACACACACATTCACACAGGGAGAGAGAGACTGAATACATTAGGTGGATTTGGAGAGTAAATATAATAAGCAAGACACAGTAGGCATGATAAACTTAATACTGAGAGGATTAATGGAATGTAATTGTTTGTGCATGTACATATATGTATATTATGAACGTGTGTGTGTGTGTGTGTGTGTGTGTGTGTGTGTGTGTGTGTGTGTGTGTGTGTGTACCTGTATGCATTGGCAAAAGTGCCTTTATTTGATGATCCATTTGGGTGGCTATTGAAGTAACTTCTTGTTCTTATGACCTTTCCTTAGAAAGTTCATCTTTTTGTTTTTGAGTCAGTTTATTAAAAACTATTAAAGACTGTGCCTGGGTATTTTTGCTGCATGTTTGTGTGCCATGTGTATGCCTGGAGAAGCAGAAGCCAGAAGAGGGAATTGGATCCCTTGCTACTGGAGTTATAGATGATTGTGAGCCACTCTGTGTGTTTCAGTCTCTCCAATGCAAGTAGGCAAACCTGGATTTTCTGGAAGAGAAGTCTGTGCTCTTAATCACTGAGCCCACTCTTCAGGCCTAGTTAATCTATTTTCCAACCCATCATTTAACATATTCATGAGCACTGTTTTAGTTTCCAGGTACAAAAATACCCGCCCTTCTGGAGCTTGCATTTTGTTGGTGGAAGAGTGTGACATTTTCAAGCAGCTTCATAGCGTGTGATAGACCCCCTGCCCCAGGCACTGCCCGTTCTACTTCTTCTAGGTATTCTTTTAGAAAAGTATTCGGGTCATTTTTAACTGTCTTTGTTTGTGCAGAGGAAAATTAATTTTCATGTCATTGCTGTCTCTAGGATTAGGTTGGGAAACCAGTGATTTATTTGCAGTCTATGGCTTCAGTGAATAGCATGTTCGGTTGATTCACTGTCTCTGTCTGGGGCTCAGGTGATTCAGGGACCTCACAGTGAGTACATTACATATTTCAGACATACCTCCAGCCCCAGGCTGAAATGAGACATGCCCTAGCTAGGAAACTGAGTAGCCAGTGTGATTAGACTGAAACAAGTAGCCAACATTATTATGAGGGCTGAGTAATTTCTTAGACTAGAAAATTTAAGTCTGAAAGTAGGTAACTTTCAACAATGTAATTATGGAAGGAAAATGTCTAAGTTGTGCAAAATCCAGGTACATTAGCAAGATAATTTTGTTTCTGAAATTACTTTGGAAATCAGGATTCATTAAAGGTTTTTTTTTTTTTTTTTTTTTTTTTGTTAGGTGAGCTCACTTGAGTTTATTATTTCAAAGCAGAAAGAATAATACAACAGGGAGATAAGAGTGTCACAAAAGGAATAAAAGAGAATTTTTAATTGCTTTTTGCTCTCTCAAACCTATGCAGCTCACATTAATGATGGGAACTCTTTTTTTTTTTTTAATCATTGGAATTTTTTTTAAACGACTTTATTTTACAAAACAAAGATAAATGTACAGATTTTAAACATTTTTTGCTTAAAATTATACATTTTTGTCAGTACTGTTTTTTCAGAAATTAAAATAATTTTTACATAAAACCATGTGAATATATTTTTTAGTCAGTACTTGATTTTTTTCAAGGGCTTGACAGTATGCATTGAAAACCTAATAGTTACAGTAAGCATAAAGTACATGCAAAACAAAACACAACATGGAAATAGTCAAAGTCTTCTTGTTTTGTAAATATATGTATATTTTTTGTTTTCTTTATTTCTTTGACTTCATACAGTCTGTGAGTTGTTTCTGGGGGAGTGCAAGCCTCTGGGGTTAGCATCCCACTATCAGTGACTGCATATTATGTCTGTTCTTTTGTGACTGGGTTATCTCACTCAGGATGATCTTCTCTAGATGCAGCCATTTTCTTAAGAATTTGGTTAAGTCATTGTTTCTGGTGGCTGAGTAGTATTCCATTGTGTATATGTACCACAATTTTTGTATCCATTCGTCTTCGGAAGGACATCTGGGTTCCTTCCAGCTTCTGGCTATTATAAATAGAGCCACTATGAACATTGTGGTGCATATATCTTTGTTGTGTATTAAAGTGTTTCTGGGGTATATGCCCAGACTTGGAATAGCTGGGTCTTCAGGTAGTACTATATCCAATTTTCTGAGGTATCGCCAGAAAGATTTCCAGAGTGGTTGTATTAGCTTGCAACCCCACCAACAGTGGAGAAGTGTTCCTCTTTCTCCGCAGCCTCGCCAGCATCTGCTGTCATCTGAGTTTTGGATCTTGGCCAATCTGACTGGTGTGAGGTGGAATCTCAGGGTTGTTTTGATTTGCATTTCCCTGATGGCTAAGGATGTCGAGTACTTCCTCAGATGTTTCTCGGCCATTCGGTGTTCCTCGACTAAAAACGTTTTGTTTAGCTCTGTACCCCATTTTTTTATAAAGTTATTTGATTCTCTGGTGTCTAGCTTTTTGAGTTCCTTGTACACATTGGATATTAGGCCTCTATCTGATGTGGTGTTGGTAAAGATCTTTTCCCATTCTGTTGGTTGCCGTTTTGTTTTCTTGACAATGTCTTTAGCCTTACAGAAACTTTGCAATCTCATTAAGTCCCACTTGTTAATCTTTGACCTTAGAGCTTGAGCCATTGGTGTTTTGTTCAGGAAATTTTCTCCTGTGCCTATGTGTTCTAAGGTTTTCCCTACTTTCTCATCTAATAGTTTCAGTGTATCTGGTTTAATGTGGAGATCTTTGATCCACTTACACTTGAGCTTTGTACAAGGAGATAAGAACGGGTCTATTTTCATTCTTTTGCATGCTGAGTGCCAGTTGGACCAGCACCATTTGTTGAATAGGCTGTCCTTTTTCCATTGAATGTTTACTGCTCCTTTGTCAAAAATCAGGTGACCATATACATGAGGGCTCATTTCTAGATTTTCTATTCTATTCCATTGATCCACATGCCTATTTCTGTACCAGTACCATGCAGTTTTCAGCACAATTGCCTTGTAATATAGCTTGAGGTCAGGGATAGTGATTCCCGCAGATGTTTTTTTGTTGTTGAGGATGGATTTCGCTATTCTAGGTCTTTTGTTATTCCATATGAAATTGCACATTGATCTTTCCAGTTCCATGAAGAACTGGGTTGGAATTTTGGTGGGGATTGCATTGAATATGTAGATTGCTTTTGGTAGGATGGCCATTTTTAAGATGTTGATTTTTCCAATCCATGAGCATGGGAGATCTTTCCATTTTCTGAGATCCTCCTCAATTTCTTTCTTTAGAGGTTTGAAGTTCTTGTCATACAGGTCCTTCACTTGCTTAGTTAGAGTTACACCAAGGTATTTCATAGTTTTTGTAATGATTGTGAAGTGTACGTTTTTCCTAATTTCTTTCTCCACATGTTTGTCCTTTGAGTATAGGAAGGCTACTGATTTGTTTGAGTTAATTTTGTATCCAGCCACTTTGCTGAACTTGTTTATCAGCTGTAGGAGTTCTCTGGTGGAATGTTTGGGGTCACTCAAGCACACTATCATGTCATCGGCAAAGAGTGATGTTTTTATCTCTTCCTTTCCGATTTTTATCCGCTTGATCTCCTTTTGCTGTCTAATTGCTCCAGCCAGGACTTCCAGTACTATGTTGAATAGGTAGGGGGAGAGTGGGCAGCCTTGTCGAGTCCCTGATTTTAGTGGGATTGCTTCAAGTTTCTCGCCATTAAGTTTGATGTTGGCTGTTGGTTTGCTGTATATTGCTTTTATTATGTTTAAGTATGGGCCTTGGATTCCTGTTCTTTCCAGGACTTTTAACATGAAGGGGTGTTGGATTTTGTTGAATGCTTTCTCAGGGTCTAGTGAGATGACCATATGATTTTGGTCTTTGAGTTTGTTTATATGGTGGATTAAGTTGATAGATTTCCTTATGTTAAACCATCCCTGCATCCCAGGGATGAAGCCTATTTGGTCATGATTAATGATCGTTTTGATGTCTTTTTGGATTCAGTTTGCAAGGATTTTGTTGAGTATTTTTGCATCAATGTTCATAAGTGAGATTGGTCTGAAGTTCTCTTTCCTTGTAGGGTCTTTGTGTGGTTTAGGTATGAGGGTTATTGTAGCCTCAAAAAATGAGTTGGGTAATATTCCATCTGATTCTATCTTTTGGAATAGTTTGGCAAGTATTGGTGTTATATCCTCAATAAAATCTGATAAAATTCTGCACTGAACCTGTCTGGACCTGGGCTTTTTTTGGTTGGGAGGCTTTTGATGACTTCTTCTATTTCCTTAGGTGTTATAGGGTTATTTAGATGGTTTACTTGGTTCTGGTTTAACTTTGGGACCTTGTATCTGTCTAGGAATTTGTCCATTTCCTCCAGATTTTCCAATTTTGTGGAGTATAAGTTTTTGTAGTAGGATCTGATGATTTCTTGAATTTCCTCAGTTTCAGTTGTTATGTCCCCACTTTCCTTTCTGATTTTGTTAATTTGTATACTCTCTCTTTGCCCGCTAGTTAGTCTGGCTAGGGGTTTATCAATCTTGTTGATTTTTTCAAAGAACCAACTCTTGGTTTTGTTGATTTTTTCAATGGTTCTTTTTGTTTCTATTTGTTCTATTTCTGCCCTAATTTTGATTATTTCTTGCCGTTTACTCTTTTTGGGTATATCTGCTTCTTTTTGTTCTAGGGCTTTTAGCTGTGCTGTCAGGTTGCTGATGTGATCTCTCTCCAGTTTCTTTTTGGAAGCACTTAGGGCTATGAGTTTTCCTCTCAATACTGCTTTCATTGCATCCCATAGGTTTGGGTATGTTGTGTTTTCGTTTCCGTTGAATTCTAGAAAATCCTTAATTTCTTTCTTTATTTCTTCTTTGACCCTGCTATCCTTTAACAGAGCATTGTTTAATTTCCATGTGTATGTGGGCTTTTTGTTGTCTTTGTTGTTGTTAAAGACCAGCCGTAGACCATGGTGATCTGAGAGGATGCATGGGAGTATTTCAATCTTCTTATATTGATGGAAGCTCGTTCTGTGTCCAATTATGTGGTCAATTTTCGAGAAGGTGCCATGGGGTGGTGAGATGAAGTTGTATTCTTTTACTTTGGGATAGTATGTTCTGTATATATCTATTAATTCTAGTTGTTTCAAAGTCTCTGCCAGTTTTGCAGTGTCCTTGTTCACTTTCTGTTTCCCTAATCTGCCCATTGGTGAGAGTGGGGTATTAAAGTCTCCCACTATTTTTGTGTGGGTTGAAATGTATTTTTTGACCTTTTTAGGGTTTCTTTTGTGAATGTGGGTGATTTTTTATTTGGAGCATATATGTTAAGGATTGAGAGTTCCTCCTGACAGATTTCCTCGGTAATGAGTAAAAAGTGTCCTTCCTTATCTTTTTTGATAACTTTTGGTTGGAAATTTACTTTATTCGACATTAGAATAGCCACTCCAGCTTGCTTCTTGGAGCTGTTTGCTTGGAAGTTTTTTTCCCACCCTTTTACTCTGAGATAGTGTCTGTCTTTGTCTCTGAGATGAGTTTCCTGTATGCAGCAAAAGGCTTGATTTTGTTTATGTATCCAGTCTGATAGTCTATGTCTTTTTATTGGGGAGTTGAGACCATTTATGTTAATAGATATCAAGGAATAGTTGTTTCTGTTTCCTGCCTTTATTGCTTTTTTGGGTTGAGTTGTGTCTGTGTTTTTTCTTTTTTTAGTTTTCTTGTTTAGGAGTTTTCTTGTTTTTACTAGGCTGTATTTTCCCTCATTGTATTGGGTTTTCCACCTATAATTCGTTGTAGTGCTGGGTTTGTGGTCAGATATTGTGTGAATTTTGATTCGTCTTGAAATATCTTCGTCTCTCCATCGATGGTGATTGATAGTTTTGCTGGGTATAGCAGCTTGGGCTGGCACTTGTGCTCTCTTAAGGAGTGCATGATGTCTGTCCAGGCTCTTCTAGCTTTCATAGTCTCTGTTGAGAAATCGGGTGTGAGTCTGATTGGTCTGCCTTTATATGTTACCTGACCTTTTTCCCTTACTGCTTTTAGTATTCTTTCTTTACTTTGGACACTTGATGTTTTTACTATTATGTGTCGGGAGGTATTTCTTTCCTGGTCCAACCTATTTGGAGTTCTGAAGGCTTCTTTTATGCTCGTGGTCATCTCATTATTGAGGGTAGGGAAGTTTTCTTTTATGATTTTGTTGAAGATATTTACTGTGCCTCTTAGTTGATACTCTTCTCCCTCTTCTATTCCTATTATCCTTAGGTTCGGTCTTCTCATTGTGTCTTGGATTTCCTGGACATTTTGGGTTAAGAGCTTTTTGTTTTTTGCATCTTCTCTGGCTGTTTTGTTTATGTTTGCAATGTTGTCTTCTGCCCCCGAGATTCTCTCTTCGATCTCTTGTAATCTATTGGAAATGCTTGCTTCTGTGACTCCTGATTTCTTTTTTTGGTGTTCTGACTCTAGGGTTATCTCTTTTAGTGTTTTCTTTATTGTGTCAATCTCTGTTTTAATTTCCGTCTTCCATTCCTTTATTTCTTTGGTTCTGTTTTCCTCTAGATCTTTGAGTTCTTTAAGTGTTTTTCTTCTTTCTTCTTTAAAAGCTTCTGAATCTTTTTGCTTTTACTCCCTTTCTTGTTTAAGTATCTCTATCAGCACCTTGAGGTATGATTTCAGGTCTGTGTTTTCTTTTTCTGGAGTGTTTGGAATTCCGATGTTTGCTGTTATGGGAGAGCTGGGCTCTGGTGTTGCTTGATTGTCTTGGTTCCCTTGGGATATACTCTTTCTCTTTCCTCTTGCCATTTTGTTGTCAGTGATATGTTCTTGCCTTTCTCTTGTATCTGGTCTTTGTCCCTGGTTCTCCACTGGTTGAGGTGTCAGATGGGTCGAGCCCTGTTTTATGCCTCAGAGTCGTCGGGTGTGAGCAGAAGTTCCAATGTTCCGTTTCTGTTTGCTGGATCAGGCAAGGCAGGGCAGGCCAAGGCAGGGGGTGCACTTTCCGTGTGTACTCCGCAGAGATCTCTCTGCTCCCCTGCAGCCCAGGTCTCCCACCCACCAGTTGCTCAGCCTCTACGAGCCTCCGTTCTGGGTGTCAGATGGGCCAGGCTCTGCTCTGTGTCCTGAAGTCGCCTCTGGGCTGAAACAGAAGTTCTAATTTTCTGTTCCCAATCACAGTTGCTTAGCCTGTATGAGCCGCCGATCTGGGTGGCAGGTAGGCCAGGCTCCGCTCTGCGTACGGAAGTCGCCTCCGGGTGGAAACAGAAGTTCTAATTTTCTGTTCCCAGTCGCAGTTGCTCAGCCTGTATGAGCCGCCGATCCGGGTGGCAGGTAGGCCATGCTCCGCTCTGAGTCCGGAGGTCATTAATGGTTTTTTATGAACTACAAATGACATCTTTGAACCTTGAAGGTCTAGGCAGTGTGTGATGCTCTTTAATTGGTTTTTATTTTATTTCTTCGGTTATAAACTCTGAAACCCTTTCAGCTTCTGTACCATTTTCTTAGAAAATTACAGCTATAATAATGAACATAATGCATACCAGACAGTGACACTTACATACATAATGGTGAAGACATAAATCAAGTCTCTGAATTTAAGGAAACTTGATAGAATTCTCTGTGGTTTGCACAATCCCTGAACCTAATAGGAGTTTCCAATCAGGAAATGTATTCTCTCCCCAATTCCAACATACTGCACCTAGGAAAAGATGGGATTATCTGAGGTGCTGTTGAGGAAGTTCAGCAATCAAAGGATAAGGCAGACCGGAAATCCTCTCCATCTCCTCTGTCAATGTCACAAGGATGCTGGGAGCATGAGTCTTGTTGACAGTTGCCAAGGCATTTGTCTTTCCTCTGGCTTCACCCTTGGCAACTGTCAATAGGACTCATGCTTCCAGCATCCTTGGAATGAGGGCCACAGCGCTTGACAGTCACAATGGGGTGACTCAGAGAGAAGCAACCTTGAGGACCGTGTGTCCTGAAGACTTCATGATGCTCTGGAGTTTTTCTCTGCTCATTTCCTTTATGTTCCACTTAACCTTAAGAATTTCATGAATGCTCTAAGAGGGCTTCCAGCCCCTCACTGGGCATCACTGGAATTCACAATAATAGTGATTGATCTCTAAGGCGTTAGCAGATTAATGATTCACTCAACACCCCAGGAAAGAACTCAGGAATGTAGACTGTCACCATGGTCACCATCCTTAGCAAGCATTTAGAAAAAGACAAATTTTGGTCAAGCTAGGGTGAGATGTTTTCCTGGCTCTGATGTAGAAAGTCTTAGGGAACAATGTGAAGTGGCAGACTGTTCAGACAGGCACATTCTCATTAGTTAAACTGGGAACCTTATGGTCAAGGAACAACAACAGCAGCAGTGCTGGCTGACGTGACTCCCACTGAGGCTGGATGATTGATTTCTTATGCCCATTTTTGGCCTCAGTTTCCTGATATGATTTAAAAGAATTGCTAATGAGTAGATATGCATTCTGAGGATTTAAAATAGATGTAGCTGATTTTATATAAAGTTTAGATTTGTGATTATTTTAAGATTATTCTAAGATGACTTTTTAAGATAAATAATAAAATAATTAATCTTTTCTTTGTAACTACAAATTGCTGCCTTTCAGTAAGGGAAACTGGCTGATAAAACTACCTGCTTGATCGTATTTTGTTAGTCTATCAGAAGTTACTATACTTAGGAATATATGTGAATTCTTGGGGATAATTAATTTCTTTTACATGTACTTTGTAATATACATTTTGTAAAGGTATTGGAGAACATACTGTTTTTCCATAGTCACTCACTAGAAAATGTATAATATAATAGCATAGTAATTTATACAGTTTGAAAGATTTTGCTAGGATATATAAGCTATGCATGAAAACATACAAATTGTTGGAGCTTGTTCCATCTACCAACTGTGCATATGTATGTATGTATGTATGTATGTATGTATGTATGTTTATATGTATATGTGAGTGTAGGTATGTGTGTATATACGTATATATGTGTATGTGTGATATGCTTGGGGCCTGCTTGCTACAGTTTTGTTCCATCTATTCTGTATGTGAATGCATATCTGTCTGTCCGTATGCATACATGCATGTATATATATATATATATATATATATATATATAAAGTTAGCGGGAGTCTGCTTTTTGCTTTATCCACTCATTTGTGTGTGAGTGTATGTATGTATGTGTTTGTGTGTGAATTTCCCCTTTTTCTTTTTCTTTCTCACTGGCTCCTAAGTGTTAAAAGGGTTCAGAGTTTTTGCTGGCCACAGGGAGTGCCAGCCCTTTAAAGCTTTGTTTCCTCAGAGAAAAGTCTGCTGAGTAATTTCTTTAATTGCTGGCCACAATCAGAAGCAGCTTCCTTTTATTGCTATGAGCACTGAGCCACTCACCAATGCCACACCTGCCTGCCTCAGTTTATCCCCTGGATGTCAAAGCAGGTCTCTGGCATCCTAAACATTTTATGACATATTATGGCGATTACATAAGTTCATTAATAATTGGAAATAGTATCCTGCCTTTCTCAATATACTACAAGTACTCATCCTTATAGTCTATTTATTTATTTATTTATTTATTTATTTATTTATTTATATTGGATACTCTTAGTATTTACATTTCAAATGTTATTCCCTCCCCTCTCTCCTCCCCTTCTTCTTCCACTTGTCTTCATAAATGTGCTTCCTCTCTATCTCAGTGCCTTGCATTCCCATACATTGGGAAAACTTGCCCTCACTAGTCCAAAGGCCTCTTTGAATATTGATGCCAGAAACTGCTATCTTTTGCTACATATGCAATTGGAACCATAGGTCTCTCTATGTGTGCTCAATAGTTGGTGTTTTAGTTCATGGGGGTTGTGCAGGGTTTGCTTGGTTGATAATGTTGTTCTTCCCATGAGGTTGCAAACCCTTTTATCTCTTTCAGTCCTTTCTCTAGCCCTCTATAAAATGTAGGATAGATAAAGTTTCTTTTTCAATTTGTTGGCTGCCATTTTGTCTTCTTGACAGTGTCCTTAGGCTTAAATAAACTTTGCAGTTTCATGAGGTCCCATTTGTCGATTCTTGATCTTAGAGCATAAGCCGTTGGTGTTCTCTGTTCAGGAATTTTCCCCCTGTGCCTATGTGTTCTAAGCTCTTTTACACTTTCTCTTCTAATAGTTTCAGTGTACATGGTTTTATGTGGAGATTTTTGATCCACTTGGACTTGAGCTTTGTACAAGGAGATAAGAAAGGGTCTATTTTCATTCTTCTGCATGCTGAGTGCCAGTTGAACCAACACTATTTGTTGAAGAGGCTGTCCTTTTTTCACTGAATGTTTTTAGCTCCTTTGTCAAATATCAAGTGGCCATAGGCATGTGGGTTCATTTCTGGGTCTTCAGTTCTGTTCCATTGATCTACCAGCCTGTCTCTGTACCAATACCACATGTTTTTATTATTATTATTATTATTATCATGATTGATTTGTAAATAGCTTGAGGTCAGGGATTACCCCAGATGTTCTTCTATTGTTGAGAATATATTTTGATATTTTAGGTTTTCTGTTATTCCAAATGAAGTTGCAAGTTGCTTTTTCTAAATCTATAAAGAATTGAGTTGAAATTTTTATGGAGATTGCATTGAATCTATAGGTTGCTTTTTGGCAAAATGGCCATTTTTACAATGTTGATACTTCCAGTTCATGAGCATGGGAGATCTTTCCATCTTCTGAGATCTTCTTCAATTTCCTTCTTCAGGGACTTGAAGTTCTTGTCATACAGATCCTTCACTTGCTTAGTTAGAAACATAACAAGGCATTTTATATTGTTTGTGACTATTGTGAAGGGTGTCGATTCTCTATTTTTTTTCTCAGCCTGTTTATCCTTTGAGTAGAGGAAGGGTGTTGATTTGTTTGGGTTAATTTTATATCCAGCAACTTTGCTTGCTGAAGTTATTTATCAGCTGTAAAAGTTCTCTGGTTGAATTTTTGGGGTCACTTAAGTATATTATCATATCATCTGCAAATAGTGATATTTTGACTTCATCCTTTCCTATGTAAATCCCTTTGGCTTCTTTTTGTTGCCCAATTGCTCTGACCAGGACTTTCAGTACTGTCTTGAATAGGTAGGGACAGAGAGGCCAGCCTTGTCTAGTCCCTGATTCTAATGGGATTGCTTCAACTTTCTCTCCATTTAGTTTGGTGTTGGCTACTGGTTTGCTGTATATTGCTTTTACTATGTTTAGTAAAAGCCATATGTTTATGGGCCTTGGATTGCTGATCCTTCCAAGACATTTATCAGGAAGGGGTGTTGAATTTTGTCGAATGCCTTCTCAGCATTTAGTGAGATGATCATGTGTGTGTTTTTTTTAAATATGAGTTTATTTATATGGTGGATTACATTGATGGATTTCCATATATTGAACCATCCCTGCACCCCTGGAATAAAGCCTACTTGATTATAGTGTATGATTGTTTTGATGTGTTCCTGGATTTGGTTTACAAGAATTTTATTGAGCATTTTTATATTGATGTTCATGAGGGAAATTGGTCTGAAGTTCTCTTTCTTTGTAGTGTCTTTGTGTGGTTTAGGTATGAGTGTAATTGTGGTTTCAAAAACGAGTTGGATAGTGTTCCTTCTGTTTATATTTTAGGGAATAGTTTGGAGAGAATAGGTATTATGTCTTCTATAAAAGTATAATGGGATTCTTCACCTAGCTTATGTGGTCCTGGGAGCTTTTTAGTTTGGGAGGCTTTTGGGAGGCTTTTGATGACTGCTTCTATTTATTTAGGTGTTATGGGACTGTTTAGATCGCTTATCTGATCCTCATTTAACTTTGGCATCTGGTATCTGTCTAGAAATTTATTCATTTTCTCCAGATTTTTCAGTTTTGTTGATTATAGGCTTTTGTAGTAGGATCTGATGATTTCTTGAATTTTCTCAATTTTTGTTGTTAAGTCTCTCTTTCATTTTTGATTTTGTTAATTTATATATTCTCTTTTTGCCCTCTAGTTAGTCTGGCTAAGGATTCATTGATCTTGTTGATTTTCTCAAGAATCCAGCTCTTGGTTTTGTTGAGTCTTTGTGTAGTTCTATTTGTCTCTATTTGGTTGATTTTTGCTCTCAGTTTGATTATTTCCTTTCATTTGGAAGTCTTTGCTCTCTTATAAATCTACTATTCTTAGGTTTGGTCTTCTCATTGTGACCTGGATATCTTGAATGTTTTGGGTTAGGAGCTTTTTCATTTTTGCATTTTCTCTGGCTGTTGTGTCAATGTTTTGTGTGTTATTTTCTGCCCCCGAGATTCTTTATTCTATGTTTTGTAGTCTGTTGATGATGCTTGCATCTATGAGTCCTTATTGCTTTTGTTAGGTTTTATATCTCCAGGGTTGTCTCCTTTTGTAATTTCTTCATTGTTTCTATTTCTATTTTTAATTCTTTCACCTGTGTTTTTCTGTTACTCATTAAGTGATTTTTGTGTTTCCCCCTTAAAGGCTTCAACTTGTTTACATGTGTTCTCCTGTAATTCTTTAAGTGAGTTATTCATGCACTTCTTGAGGACTTCCATCATCATCATGAAGTAAGATTTTAAGTCCATATCTTGTTTTTCTGTTGAGTTGTGATATCTATTACTTGCTGTACAGGGAGAACTGGGTTCTGATGTTGCCAGGTTGTCTTGGTTTCCATTGCTTAGGTTCTTGTGTTTTCCTCTTGCTATCTTGTTATCTGTGATGTTAGAATATCTTGTAGTCTCTGACTGGAGCTTGTCTTTTTCGTGAGTCAGCTGACCCGTAGGCTCATGAGGGAGATTGCTCCTGGGTGTTTGGCTCTTTGTGGACAGGTAGTGAGTTCTGATGGCAGTGACTCCTTTCTGTCTTAGTGTGCTCAGGTTTGAGGCTCTTCTGGGTGCTCAAATGTCTGCGGGCAGGCCCTGAGACCTGATGGCCATGACCCAGCTCTCTCTCTGAGCCGGAATGGACCCATTTTCAGAGTACCAAGCTACCTATGTTAGAGAGTTCTCAGTTGTCTATCCCTGATAGTAGGTGTGTGGGTGTGTGTGGCATACTTATACTAGGTTCTAGTGGGAGAGCACTTGTGAGACTCTTCTGGGTTCTCAGTTGTCTGCGGGCAGACCCTGAGTCCTGATTGCAGTGACCTGTTGGGCCAGAATGTACCCATTTTCAGAGAGCACCCGCTTATATTCTTGCAGGAAACCAGGCAAGTATCCAAGAATCATAAAACGAATCTCTCACAAGAGATCAGCATGATGGGAGTATTTGTTTCTGATATGTCTGCTGCTTTGAATCCTCCTCTTCTTTCCTTTTTCTTAACAAATAAATATCAAATGTTCTTGTTGACTCTAGCACCTTCATAAAGCATTTTTTGTTCTCCTTATTTGGGGTCAGTCTATTCTTTTTCCGAGGCACTACTGGGATTTATGAGTTTCTTCATAAATTTCTGAATTCATTCTAATTTTAAAGATATTATGTTATTCCTTTGAAATATTAGATTTAAAGGAATACTCTTAGTCTTTATAAATTAATGATTTGAACTGCCTGAATGTATACCTGTTTCTGTCTTTATGTTTATAAAAATAAGAAATAGTACTCTCCCAATTCATGGTACCCAAGAATAAAGTAGGAAATATGCTTAGAAATGTGAAATAGAGTTTTTTTTTAATGAAGTAATTGGGTAGAGGCTGGAAAGGGAATTGAGTTGTTCGCCTAATATTCTACTTACTGGGAGAAAACTGTTTTGTTCACAGTGTACATTGGGAAAATGTGTTCAGATTTCTTGGCCAAGTAAGTTAGCCCTTTGTTATAGGTGATGTATTGTTATTTGAATTTGGAATATATATATATATATATATATATATATATATATATATATATATATATATATATAAATTTCCACATGCAATGGCTTTCAGTTTGATAGAGTATAATAACATTATATTTTCCTAATATAAATATTTCACATTAACAGTAGATGTTCAATTATAAACCCAAACACCACCACCAAAGAAAGAGGAGGTAAAACAAAAAGCTGAAGGAGAGGATAAAAGATATTTTGCTAGTATGAGGAAACAGTGACCAGTCACAGAGTGACTTCTAGTTTTATGAAATTAATTAGAAAAATACCTAGCTTCAAAAATTCAGCAGAAGCCTGGATGAGGTTCTGTGGCATAAGGAGATTCTGTGATTTGAAAGTTAGATGCAGAGTCACCTAATATACGGGGATGGTTTCATTTCAGTGTTGTAGCTGCACTCACTAGATATTATGGCGTGGAACCTGGAGCAGGGGTGGAGGTGCAGTTATTGAAGAGGTCCTGGCAGGACAACAAAAAACTATAGCACTGCTTCACAGTTTGGAACAACAGCTTAGGAATAAAAGTGCTGAACACAAACGTGAGTTTGTACAGAGGAGGTAAAAAGAAAACATTCTGGAATTTGTCCATGTGCTTTTTGTTGATTTATAGAACTCTACATTTGGTTCATCAGATAATTTTTAAAGTTGGTGTGGGGTAATGCTGAAATTTTTGTGAGTTTATTTTGGAGGATGGTATTCTTAACTGACTTCAGGGCTTTATGAGTATACAAGCTCCAGTATGAGAGTTCTTTACTTAAAAAATTAAGATTTATTTATTTTATTTTGTCTATGAATGCTTGCCTGAATATATGTATGTGTACTTTGTGAATGTCCAAGGAAGTCAGTAAGATGGCGTCGGATCCTCTGGAACTCACAATGTGGGTACTGGGAACTGGATCTGGATCCTGTGAGGAGCAACAGATGCTCTTAACTTTGAGCCATCTCTGCAGGGTCTAAATTGACCCAATAGGCTGAAAATTCCTAACTGATTGGAGTTAAGAATAGATAGTTCACTGTTGAGGAGTATATTGTTTTGGAACGTGTACAATGGTAGATAAGTCACTACAACAGAGAGAAATACAGAGACTGAAGGGACTCACAGTGTAAAGTAAGCCATATATTCAGGAGCAACAGAAGACAGCAGCAACACATATTCTGGTCTTCTGGCTCTTATATTGCTGCGTGTATATATTCATTATTTCATATATACATATATATTTCATACATACATATATATATTTCATATATATTAAAGAAAAAATGGGCATGAATTTGAAAGGGAATGTAGGAAGGGAGGAAGGGTTGGAGAATTGAAAGGGAGGGAGAGAAATGATGTAAACATGTAAACATACATGAAATTAAAAAGAACAATCAAATATCAAAGCCTGGAGAGGTCTCAGAAATCAGGCATGACAACTGAAATGTGGCTGCTCAGTAGCAGAATAGGAAAGCCGCACACTAGGGAGCTAGACTCACAAGGGTAAAAGCAGAATCAGAGTATGTGAATGGAAGGTACATCAGTGGACACAGGTAGAACCACAGCAGATGCATCAGACTGCACTTAAAAATCTGTGTGCTGGGGTTGAATGCTGTCTAAAGGGGCTGCATGAATGAAGTCTCCTATTTTGTATTTTATTTCCTTTCTTTCTACTTTCTATCTTTTCTTTTTTTTTTCTTAAAAACATAAAGATGCTAGCATACATCATTTATAATTATTGGGAACCTGCCACAGGGGAGTAGCAACAGAAGATAGAAACATCAAAGTATCTGCAGGGACAACAGTCCTGGGAAGTAAAAATTGTTTCAGATGTAGAGCTCAAATGGAGACCTTGAATTTTGACTGTGTCATCACAACAGGAATAAAGGTAAACAATTATGCACAGATGAAGTAGCTTTGTAGATATGCTGGGAATACCCTGAGTAAGCAATTTTGTCTTCTTTTTGATTTTTAAACTTTTAGGCAAATTCATTTGGTAGAAGTTGGGAGACAAGAGAAAGACCACCATTTTAGACTGTGGTCCTTTTTAAGTGGCTATGTTAACATGAGGTTAGTGGTCTGGGCAAACACTTCTAGCAGTTTCGTTGCCTTGCTGCATGGCCATCTCAGAGGTAGGCCATGAAGATATTGCCTAGACAGCTGTGGTTCTAGTGGGAAGACTTCACTTTTTCAGACCCTGAATAAATGGTTGTTAAGACAATCATGGTACCACTGCAACTAGCTAAGGGCCCCTGTTTAGGGCTTGTTTCTCTTCAAATGTCTACTTTCTTTTCCTTTAGTTTTTGTCCTTACCACCTTTAATTGAGGCAATATTGAGAGAAAAGAGCTATCAGTAAGAAGAATAAGAGGGTTCTCTTGTCTTCTTTTCTTCTTCCTTCCCCTCCTTCTCCTCCTGTGTGTGTGTGTGTGTGTGTGTGTGTGTGTGTGTGTGTGTGTCTGGGTCTGTGTGTCTGTGTGTGTCTGTGTGTAGCTTTGGCTGTCCTGGAATTCACTTTGTAGATCATGCTGGCCTTGAACTCAAGAGGTCTGCCTGCCTCAGTTTCCTGAGTGTTGGGATCAAATGGGTGCTCCACCACTGCTCAGCCTTTCTCGTCATCTAAATAACCTTTCTCCTTTTAAATAAAGGATGTCCTTAAATTACAGTGTTCACACCTTTGCTTTCATTCTTTTCTGCTTTTGGAAGGATGTCACCTTTCACTTACCTTTCTTTGTTGGATGATTTTCTTCAGGATACCAATGTGCTTCATATTTTGAGACAAAACCAAACCTCATTAACTTTGTATTCTCCCCAGTGGCTGACTTCCTCTTTGACTTGTTTTTACAGAACTTTGTGTTTCTCTCCATGATTGATACCTGTCAGTAATTTCTCAATGGCTTCAGTTTCCATCATGACTCTGAAGCTACTTTCATCAGCTCTGACAGCCACCAATACCTCAAAATTTGGCAGAGCTTATGGATGTGTCTTGGTCTTTTTCCTCAGCTTTCGGAAGTACCCTCCCGCAACCACTGTTTCTTTCCTGAGGTACAACCCTCTTCTTTCTTGGCATCCATGATGCTACCACTGCCTTTTCTCTTATTACTATAACTGACATTTTTAGTCTTCTGTGTTGCTGTTTAAAATTCTTTGCTCTTTCATTATCATCTTTCCATCACCTCTCTTGTCATTTCTTGTCATCTCTTTCCCAGGATCTCCCCCTCTGTGATCTTAGTCAGTTCCAAATATGTATGTAAAGTTCAAATTTTCATCACCTCAAGTCTAGTCTGTCTTAGGTAGAGCCTATCAGTCAGAAGTGCTCACACATAATGGTCTTGTCATTTCTTCTTGAGTATCTAACAACTCTTCAATATGATATTCAAACCCCGTTTTTGATTGCGCCCTACTTTCCGACAGCCCAGTTCTCTCCCTCAGAATTTCCTTATCTTGGTAAGTAGCAGCACCATCCTCTCAACTCTCTAAAGTCAGACACCTCAGTTCTACTCTGAATCCATCTTCCAGGATTGTCATGGTCTCTCAGAAATACTCTAAACTATGTTGCAAATATCTCATGCCCACACATTTTTGTTTATCTTTTCCTCCTCAAGTCTCATTCAGTCGAGTTTCTGAATCTCCCCTCTCCCATGCTCTTGTACTTCCTCTTTTGCTCCTGTCTTCCTCTATCCCCTTCTTTTTCTTCCTTCTCCTTCCTTCTCTTCTCTCCCATTCATGCCTTTTGTTCCTTCCTCCTTTCTTAAACCCTTTCATTTCTCTCTCCCTTCCTTTTTTTCCTTTATTGTAAGAAGGTACTCTGTGTGTTCTGGGATGTTTGGCAATAACGTTAAGTTTCTACCCACTAGAAGGCAGTAGCTTGCCTCTAGCTATGACAACCAGAAATGTTTCCTGACATTGCCAGTTGTCTCCCAGGGGAGGATAAAAAACATTGTCCCCCATTAGTTACCACTGGTCTAATAATACCATGCCCACTGGTTCCAGTGAGGATTGCTTTGGCATCCTTCATATTAATCTCGGACTCTTCTGCCTCCTGGTTCTACATGATCCGTGTAGTGAGTCTTGTGATAGTCTTTAAACTAATGCCCTGCTTCTACTCAGATTTTCTTGTAAGTCATTCTTAACCTGATCCCAGCATAAAACTGTCAATTACATGGCATATACTACTTAGAATGACTAATGGCTTTTGATCTAATTAGAACAAAATTTAAACTCATTAGGGTCTACAAAATCTTGAAATAACCCACCATCATTTAACCATCAAGTGCATACTAGTGTCCTGTGGCTCACCGTGCAGTTCACACTGTTTCTGGTGCGCATCTTTCCCTGTTCCTGTGAACACAGTAGAGCTGTTTTCCCTCTGTCTGGAATCCTTGGGTTCTAGTTTGTCTGGCTGGTTCCATTTCATCCCTTATGACAGATAGTCTCCTGACAGGCTTTTCCAGGGCATTCTAGTGCCCATGTACTGATCTCTGTCACCATCCAACATGCCACCCTGCTCACTTCCTTGTGGCGGCTGCTTCTAATAAAAAGCTTATGCATTGCTTATTGAGTTCCTGATGAGTATACACATTTCATGAAAGTAGGACTTTGTCTCCTCCACTGCTGTCCTGGGCCAGGCATACAATGATCACTTGATTAATACTGTGAAATGAATGCATGAACTAGGATGTTCATTGGCATTAGAAGCATCTGTATTTGAATTTTTACTCTGTTATTTTGCAGCTGCATATTTTGGCAAATTCAGTTGTATTGCTACCATTTTAAGTTTTTCATATAGACGATAGGCATTTTCCTTCTCACCTTATAGTCGAGGTATGTATGGCCATTAAGAACTAGCATGATCCTTGCTTCCTAATGGTGCTCAGTGTTAATTTTGTCTTTGGGGCCTAAGACCCAAAGTTATGCTGATAGTCAACTGCTATTTGTGGGTGGATATGCTTACTGGGTCCCTTTGCTGAGTATCCCTTTGGATACTAAGTAACAAAATACTGTTTTTTCATAGTAGATAAAGAGCTTCTCTCCATCCTATGCCCAGAGCCTGTTATGCTCCCACGTCCTGATTGTGAACCTGATTTCTAAACAGGTGTTGGTTTTAAAATGTCAGCATCACTAGTCTATTTTATATTAGCCCAATAAGTTATAGATTCTTGTGTTTTGGGTGCAGAAACCACTAGTCAATATGTACAATTTAATGAAGTTAGGATCCCTTTGTATAACCTAACTCCAAGTTTTTGTTCTATTGATCTTTTAAGTATTATCAATAATGTACATTTTTGACATATTAATCTGCACAGCTATTTTTGCCTTACTGATGGTGCGTACTACTACTCAGAGGTCATCTCATCTCTGAGTGTGCTCAAAAGTGGTTTCATAAATGAGCAGTGTTTTCTTCCAAAGGGTTTCTGTTCCTAGACAATAGATATAAAACATATCCTCCCCTTGTACAGGTAGAATTCAGTGGAAAAATGAAATTAACCAATCTGAAGTAAACACTGTTCTAGTATGAAAGTAGAGAATATATATAAAATGTTCAAGTGTTGCTTGAGGGCATCTCTGGAAATTAGCTCATGAAGTAGCATCTGTTTAGAGCAGTTCTGTGGGTGTTCTTTCTTCCTCTCTGCAGTCTGTGCTCAAGGTTCCCCACTGTCTGTCCCCAGGTGGTCTGTGATCCAAGAGCTACATGAGCCCCCAAAAGGCAAGGCGTCTTCAGGAGCCTTGCTTCAATAAATAATGTCTCTGCATTTTGCTTAAGGCTATTGGTGGTGATAATGCTTTTCTGTTTTACTCTTTTTTCTGAAAGCTCCTGTTCATTAATAAGACAGAATGCTTTTAAAAATGGATTAATGTTCTTAATTTTCAACTTAAACTATGCTGTGGTGTGGCTCTTACTGTAGTCTTTGAACTCCAGGGTTTTAGATTTTTTAAGCCTGTCTGAAAAAATTATCTATCAAACCAGTCAACCAACAACTCAACCAATCAACACTAACTAGCCAACTAACTAAGCAAAATCTAACCTCTATAATCCCATCAAGTAAAGGAAAACCAACCAGACATGCTGCAATTCAGGAGGAAGAACACTAGAGGGCACCTATGATATAGATATGTTTTCTGTTTTGGTTTTTTTTTTTTTTTTTTTAATTTTTTTATTGAACAACTTTATTTTAAAAAACAGAGATAAATGTAAAGATTTTGAAAGCAGTTTTCCATAAAAGTATATGAATACATTTTTGTCAGTATTTTATTTTTTTAAAGGTTTGATAGTATGCATTAAAATCTTACTAGTTATAATGAGCATAAAGTACTTGTAAAACAAAATGTAACATGGGAATAGTCAAAGTTTTCCTGATGTGTAAAGATTAAACATAATGGTTTTTCATTTTCATTTTTTTGGCTTTTGTTTTTTCTTTTTTTAATTGAACAACTTTTATTTTAAAAAAACAAAGATAAATGTACAGATTTTAAGCATTTTTTGCAATAAAGTATACGAATACATTTTTGTCAGTGCTTAGCTTTTTTAAAGGTTTGATAGTATGCATTAAAATCTTACTAGTTACAGTGAGCATAAAGTACATGTAAAACAAGATGTAGCCTGGAATTAGTCAAAGCTTTCATGATGTGTAAAGATTAAGCATAATGGCTTTTCATTTTCTTTCTTTTTCTTTTATTGAACTTCATACAGTCTATGAGCTGTTTCTGGGGTGTTTTGAGTTTCTGGGGTTATTATCCAATTATCAGTGACTGCATATTATGTTTCTTCTTTTGTGACTGGGTTATCTCACTCAGGATGATATTCTCTAGGTGCATCCATTTTTTTTAAGAATTTCATAAAGTTATTGTTTCTGATAGCTGAGTAGTACTCCATTGTGTAAATGTACCACAATTTTTGTATCAATCCATCTACTGAAGGATATCTGGGTTTTTTCTAGCTTCTGGCTATTATAAATAGGGCTGCTATGAACATTGGGGTGCATGTGTCTTTGTTGTATGTTGGAGCTTCTCTGGAGTACATGCCCAGAAGTGGAATAACTGGGTCTTCAGGTAGTACTATGTCCAATTTTCTGAGAAATTGTCAGACTGATTTTCAGAGTGGTTGTACCAGTTTACAACCCCACCAACAGTGAAAAAGTGTTTCTCTTTCTCCACATCCTCGCCAGCATCTGCTTTCATCTGAAGTTTTGATCTTGGCCAATCTGACTGGTGTGAGGTGGAATATCAGGGTTGTTTTGATTTTCATTTCCCTGATGGCTAATGATGTCGAGCACTTCCTTAGATGTTTCTTAGCCATTCGATATTCCTCAATTGAGAACTTTTTGCTTAGCTCTGTACCCATTTTTAATAGGATTGTTTGATTCTCTCGTGTCTAACTTCTTGAGTTCTTTATATACCTTGGATATTAGGCCTCTATCTGATGTGGGGTTGGTAAAGAACTTTTCCCAATCTGTTGGCTGCCGTTTTGTTTTCTTGACAGTGTCCTTAGCCTTACAGAAACTTTGCAATCTCATTAAGTCCTATTTGTCAATCTTTGACCTTAGAGCACGAGCCATTGGTGTTCTGTTCAGGAAATTTTCTCCTGTGCCTATGTGTTCTAAGGTTTTTTCTACTTTCTCTTCTAATAATTTCAGTGTTTCTGGTTTAACGTGGAGATCTTTGATCCATTTGCACTTCAGCTTTGCACAAGGAGATAAGAAAGGGTCTATTTTCATTCTTCTGCATGCTGAGTGCCAGTTGAACCAACACCATTTGTTGAATAGGCTGTCCTTTTTTCACTGAATGTTTTCAGCTCCTTTGTCAAAAATCAAGTGACCATATATGTGAGGGCTCATTTCTGGATCTTCTATTCTATTCCATTGATCCATGTGCCTATCTCTGTACCAGTACCATGCAGTTTTCAGCATAATTGCCTTGTAATATAGCTTGAGGTCAGGGATGGTGATTCCCGCAGATGTTTAGTTGTTGTTGAGGGTGGATTTTGCTATTCTAGGCCTTTTGTTATTCCAGATGAAATTGCACGTCATTTTCTGAGCATTTGAAAAGATGTGTTGTATGTTTAAATTAAATTTTTACCTTCCTGTCTCTGCTTCTTCCATACTTTATATTTATAAATTCTGTTGTTAAGAAGACATCACCATTAAAATTGTAGACATACTGCATTTCCCGTTTATTTGTAATTGTTTGCATATTTATGTGCTTTTTTTTTACCTAAGTAAATATATGCTGTAGAGTTTCCTTTATCTTCATTTATACAATTTACTTACATTTTCACCATCCAGTTTTCCATAAAATATATTGTTTTTTAGAAAGGTGAATAAAAATACTGATATAACTTATTCTTTTCTCTTCAGAAAATTCCCACTCCATCCTCCCCTTCCTGCTTCTATGAGGGAGCTCCCCCACTCCTGCATCACCATTCTACAATTCCCCTACCTTAGGGAATCGAGTTTCCACAGGACCAGGCAACTCCCCTCCTTTTGATTCCAGGAAGTGCCATCCTCTGCTACACATGCAGCTGGAGCCATGGGTTGGTCTATGTGTACTCTTTGGATAGTGGTTTAGTCCTTGGGAGCTGGGGGGGGGGTGGTCTGGTTGGTTGATATTTTTGTTCTACCTATGGGATTGCAAACCCCTTCAGTTCCTTTAGTTATTTCTCTAACTCCTCCATCAGGGTCCCTGTGCTCAGTCTGATGGTTTGCTGCTAGCATCTGCATCTGTATTGGTCAAGCTCTGGCAGAGCCCCTTAGGAGACAACTGTATCAGATTCTTGTCAGTAAGCACTTCTTGGCATCAGCAATAGTGTCTGGGTTTGATGTCTGCAGATGGGTTGGATTCCTAGGTAGGGTTCTCTCTAGATGGCCTTTTTTTTTTTTTCAGTCTCTGCACCATTCTTTTTTTCTGCATTTCCTTTTGACAGGAGCAATTAATATTTTTGAGGTAGGTGGGTGTCTGTCAACTGAGAACTGTGCCTACTCACTGGATAGTATCTCTACAGGTTCTCTCTCCCCTTTGTTGGGTATTTTACCTAATCTCATCCCCTTTGGGTTCTGGGAGCCTCTTGCTTACCTGGCATTTGGGACTTTCTAGTGGCTGCCTACAGTTCCCCACCCCCACTGCTACACACCTTTTCCCCATTCCCTGACTCTCTGTACTTCTCCCCAGTCTCCTCCCACATCTGGTCCTGACCCCCTTTTCCCTCCCCATCCCTCTTCCTCCCAGATCCTTTTCTCTCTCTATCTCCCATGATTATTTTATTCCCCTTTCTAAGTAGGACTGAAGCATCCACTCTTTGGTCTTTCTTTTTCTTGAGCTTCATATGGTCTATGAGTTGTATTGTGGGTATTTCAAGCTTTTTTCCTAGTATCCACTTATCAGTGAGTGCATGCCACTTGTTTTCTTTTGTGACTGGTTTACCTCACTCAGGATGATATTTTCTAGTTCCATCTATTTGCCTAAAAATTTTATGAAGTCATTGTTTTTAATAGCTGAGTAGTATTCCACTGTGTAAATGTGCCACATTTTCTGTATCTATTCTTCTTTTGAGAGGCATCTGGGTTGTTTCCAGGTTCTGACTACTATAAATAAGGCTGCTATGAACATAGTGGAGCATGTGTTTTTGTTATATTATATGTTGGAGCATCTTTTGGGTATATGCCCAGGAGTGGTATAGCTGGGTCCTCAGGTAGTACTAGGATTGGATGAAACCACCACTACCATCTCAATACTTATTCTTATCTCCAACATTTTATACATAGGAAGCAGAATATTTATAGTTTTCCTTGGCTACTTATTTGTCCACAGTCTGGTTACTTAGGCTAAGAATTCAACAGCCTGTTTCTCTAATTAGTTCTTTATGATGAGTAGATGACCATATAAAGTATAAAAGTAGGTTTCCTTGCCTGTGAGTTTTGTTTGAGTTTTTCTGATAAAGTACATGATGGTGGTGGTAGAGGCTCTGTCTTATTTTTCATTGCCGTGGGCCATATTAGTTAGTAGTAGTCATATCCATGTGCAACACATAATCTTGAAGAATGTGTTCACCTCTGATTTTCCTGAACAGTTTTATTTATTTCCTTTACCTGATTAATTGTATTTTCCTATATATCTTCAAGGGACTTTATCATTTCCTCTTTAAAGGTCTCTATTATCTTTATAAGATTAGATTTACTGTCATTTTTTTTTTTTTTTGTGTGTGTGTGTTTTGGTTGTGGTAGGTTATCTGGGCTTGCTCTAGTAGGGCAGTTGTGCTCTGAAGGTGTCATACTGACTTGGCTTTTCTTGATTGTGCTCTTTCAAGGACCTTTAGCCATCCAGATGGCTTTGGTCTCTGATGTTCCTGTTGTAATAGGTATTGGGAGGAAGGTTGAGCTCTATTGTTATGGCATAGCCGACTTCTGACATGTATCCCTGGGCTTTATGTTTCAGGAGCCCCAGATCTGATGAAGGTGGGAAGAGAAATTACAGGAGAATGCAGGTCCACCTGGGTAGCAGGCTGCTCAGAGCAGCTTGGCAAGGACAGAGGACTCAGCAAGCAGGGAAGATGGGTGGAGAAGGGAAGCTTACACATATGGTTCAGGCTCAGCAGGTATGATGGAGGAAGGAGGACAGGTGCCAAGAGAATGGAGGTCCTCCTCGGATAGCAGGCTGCTCGGGGCTACTCTGCTTGTTCTGGAGGATACAGCAAGCAAGGAAGATGGGTGGGGGAGGAAGGGAAGCTTACATGTATGGTTGAGGATCTACAGATGGTGAACAGAGAGGTGTAGGGAGAATGGAGGTCCCTCTGATAAAGCAGTCTGTTCAGGCAGCTCTGCTTTTTTCAGAGAACTCAGCAAGCATGGAAGATGTGTCGTTCTGTTTTTTATTTAGCCCCTATTTTATTTTATTTTACTTAATTTATTTATTTTTATATTTTATTTTATTTTATTTAGGCCCTATTTTATTTTATTTTACTTAATTTATTTATTTTTATATTTTCCCACCATGCCTAGGTACCTTACCAGCTTCATTGGAACAAGACTGAATACCTCAATAGCTTTTGTATTTTTTGGTTTTAGCTAAACTCGTACAACTTACAATAGATATATATGTAAACATCTGTGTATATATACAGATATTTTAATCAAAAGCTCTTTGATTTCTTCTAGGAAACCTGTTTAGCAGTTGGAGGTAAACAATAAAACACAGGGTATCATGGTAGTCATGAAGACAAGAGATGCATTTCATTGCTCAAATTGTTTTTATTTGTTTGATTTTCTAGTTAGATCAAGTTGCTTTCTTCAAAATCATCATTGAAACTTATTTATCCTAAAAGATCAAACTGTTCTGACATTTTGGA
This sequence comes from Micromys minutus, assembly GCF_963924665.1. Taxonomy (NCBI): domain Eukaryota; kingdom Metazoa; phylum Chordata; class Mammalia; order Rodentia; family Muridae; genus Micromys; species Micromys minutus. The sequence continues at coordinate 141,759,363 of NC_137969.1, read as the reverse complement.
GACCATCCCATCCTATCCTAAAAACCAAAGAGCCGCTGAAAGAACACCCAAAGCCTTTGTGAAGGTGACAGAGTTGTAGTTTGGACGGTAGAACTGGATGTAGTAGAGGGAGAGCTACTAGTAGACTTGGTTGATGTAGGTATGGCTGTTGAGGTGCTTGGCTTAGGTGAAGTAGTAGATTCTTTTGTGGTAGTTTTGGTGGTCGGTGCTGGTGTGGTTGGATTTGTGGTAGTTTTGGTGGTCGGTGCTGGTGTGGTTGGATTTGTGGTAGTTTTGGTGGTCGGTGCTGGTGTGGTTGGATTTGTGGTAGTTTTGGTGGTCGGTGCTGGTGTGGTTGGATTTGTGGTAGTTTTGGTGGTCGGTGCTGGTGTGGTTGGATTTGTGGTAGTTTTGGTGGTCGGTGCTGGTGTGGTTGGATTTGTGGTAGTTTTGGTGGTCGGTGCTGGTGTGGTTGGATTTGTGGTAGTTTTGGTGGTCGGTGCTGGTGTGGTTGGATTTGTGGTAGTTTTGGTGGTCGGTGCTGGTGTGGTTGGATTTGTGGTAGTTTTGGTGGTCGGTGCTGGTGTGGTTGGATTTGTGGTAGTTTTGGTGGTCGGTGCTGGTGTGGTTGGATTTGTGGTAGTTTTGGTGGTCGGTGCTGGTGTGGTTGGATTTGTGGTAGTTTTGGTGGTCGGTGCTGGTGTGGTTGGATTTGTGGTAGTTTTGGTGGTCGGTGCTGGTGTGGTTGGATTTGTGGTAGTTTTGGTGGTCGGTGCTGGTGTGGTTGGATTTGTGGTAGTTTTGGTGGTCGGTGCTGGTGTGGTTGGATTTGTGGTAGTTTTGGTGGTCGGTGCTGGTGTGGTTGGATTTGTGGTAGTTTTGGTGGTCGGTGCTGGTGTGGTTGCATTTGTTTTTGTGTTGTCAGGAATTGGCTGTTTATTAGGTAAGCATAGAAACTTAAAGTGACGGCGATTCATCAGCACCAGAGTAGTTCCTGGAGAACAAATGTTAGACCGAGAATGTTGACTTGGTACAACATAAGGTCTTTCAGCTTGATGTTTCTTTGAAACATGGAAATCATGTTGACCACGTCTTGGGTGATGAATGTTATGTGAATATTGTCTGGGGAAACTTGGAATTCTTTGGTATGGACTTCGTTTTGGATGGTTATGATGACTTTCACCAGGCTATGAAAATAAAAGGAAAAATAAACTTTAAAAATTCATAATTTGATTTTCAAACCTTAGCATATGTGACTACTTATATAACACATATATTTGTGTTAATTATTATTTTTATTGTATAAGTAAGAGGGATGAATTATAATTCTGTATATGTATACAACATATAATGGTAAGCTAAGGATAGTTAACATTTTAATGTTAAATATTTAAGAATATTTTGATGAACTCAATATATATTTGCATTTATATAGTATATATTTGTGAAATATAGGCAAAACCTCAATATATGCATTGGTCGAATGAGGGTAGTTTGTGTGTATATTCTTGCTGCTTTGTTCTTGGAAACTTTGAGCACCTCTCTTTTAGTCATTCATTATACACACACACACACACACACACACACAGACACACACAAACACACACATGGTTTTTATAAAATATAGTCACCTCTGTGCTATAGAACATTAAAATTTATTATTCTATTATATATAACTATGTTTTGTGGTTATCTTATTTTGTTTAAAACAAACACAGTAATTATATGTAGTTACTTTAAAATTTATTTTTTTGAGATAGTAATTATGACATTTTTCTCCTTTTTTCTTCCCTCCAAACATACTCTAAAATGTACTTTCTCTCTTTCAAATTCATGAGCTTTTCTCCATTAGTTGTTGCTACACAACACACACACACACACACATCTGTATATAAATACATGAATACAACCTGCAGTATGTATAGTATTAGTTGTATAATATTACGTGCATGTGTAAGGCTAAAGAATAAGAGAAACTTCAAAACTTTCACAGATTCACCAAGACTTAATATGCTATTTACCATGCGATAAGTTATTGAAGAAATCAAAAGAGAATATGCTTCTTGAAAAAAGGTGAAAATAGGAACCACAAGATAATCAGACTTCTTAATGATGTATATCATAGCAAGTTACACCAAGAAAGGACCAAGAAAGTTAAGAGGGCACCAAACCATTAGTAGGAGGCAATACATAAACACGAGGGGCAGCAGTAAACAAGTCAGTGAAACAGAACGTTGTTTCTGTGTCCATAAACAGGTTTGCAAGCTGCTAACTAGACTCACTGGGAAGAAAGCAAGAAGCCCCCACTGGACAAAATCAGAGAGAAAGAAAACAGTTACACCACAGAGATGAAGCGTCACTGGAAACTCATACTAACAAAAATCTTCCAATAAAAATAAATCTAGGGCCTGATGGCTTACTATATCTCTCAAAAATTTTAAGGAATAAATAATACCAATTCTTTGTAAATTATTTCAAAAATATTGAAAAGGGGTAAATTTGTTTAAAGTCATTCTACAAGAAAAGTATATGCTGGGAAAGAAACCAGTAAAGAACATTGCAGAAGAACTCAGCCACAACCTTTAATGAATACAGATGCAAGAAGACTCGACAAAAATACTAGCAAATTACTTTAAATAAAAAAAGCACTATTGGAAATAATTTCAAATGTAAACAAATGTCCTAGTGGGACCATCTGGAAATACTATTTATCAAACCATTGCAAAATTCAGATGAAGTCAGGGTTTAGAATTTTTGATTGAATGTGTGTTTATTACATTTATACTATTAATTTCAAATGGGTATAAATAACATATTTCTAGGAACCAGTAAAGAGAGAAAGAAGACATGAGCCTTTCCTCACATTACTCATTAATCTAAAAGAGTTACAGTCTTACAGACTACAAGACAAACAAGGCAGATGGAGTCTGAGGGAATGCCCAACCAATAACTGACCCAACTTGAGACCCTTCCCATGGAAAGCACCAATCTCTGACACTATTAATGATACTCAACTATGCTTGCAGACAGGAGTCTAGCATGACTGTCTTCAGAAGCTGACTGAGACAGATAACAGACACCTATAGCAAATAGTGGGTGGAGCTTGGGGACTCTTATGGAAGAGTAGCAGGAAGGATTATGGTCATAGGAACTCTATAGAAAGACCAGTAGAGTTGGCTAGCCTGGACCCATGAGACTCTCAGAGACTGAACAACCAATCAAAGAACATACACAGACTGGACCTAGGCCTCTCTGGATATAAGAAGCAGATATGCAGCTTGATTTTTATGTGGGTCCTGAACATCTGGAGGGAGGTTGGAGTGGGGTAGGGGGGTAGAGCTGTACCAAAAGCTATACCAAAAGCTGTACCAAAAGCTGTTGCCTGTGTGGGATAGATTCTAGCTGGGCTTCTTTGTCTGGTCTCAGTGGGAGAGGAAGAGTCTAGCCTCCCAGAGACTTGAAGTGCCAGGTTGGAGGATATGGGGGGGGGGGTTCCACCCTCTCAGAGGAGAAGGATTGTGGGAGGGGATGTCCGGGAAGGGGCAGTGAACAGGATGTAAAATGAATTAGTAAAAAGTTAAATTGAAAATAATACGGGACCAAGATATACTCCTGGGCATATAATCAAAGGAATCTTGAGTTTTGGTCTGTTGCTATATATTGTAATGCTAAGTGCAGGCCCTCAAGGCCTGGTTGACCCAGAGAGGAAAGTATCTAAACTATAGACCCAAGTGAGGATATATGACCCTGTCCCCAGGTTATTTATGATTGGTAGGATGCCTAAAGCTAATAGCTAGGCAGACTTGAGATAGGTGGAGCTTGAGGTTTAGGTTATGTGTGTGTGTGTGTGTGTGTGTGTGTGTGTAATTGGAGGAGACCATGGGGGGTTGGGGAGAGACAGACAGACAGACAAAGAGAGAGAGAGAGAGAGAGAGAGAGAGAGAGAGAGAGAGAGAGAGAAGCCATCATGAATTAGGAGTCAAGAAAGCATGGTCATGAGGGCTGGTCAGTTGGAGTTAAGAGCAGCCCAGATGAAACATAGTAATAACTTGGGGGTTATTGATAGAAAATAGATTTTAATAGCATAGAGGGCAGATATCTACCCAGCTTTAGCGCTGATAAAGGCTTATTTTAAAGAGTAAAAGTTGTGTGTCTTTTATCTGGGAACTGAAAGATCAAAGGCAGTTTAGGAACCCCGAATTGAGAGTAAATCGCTTCTACAGAATCTCCATGTTACCACAGAGACACATGGGTATTTGTATTTCTTGCTGCTGTGTTAATTGCACTCATAATGTCACTATAGTAACAATAGCAAGGAAATGGAATTAGACTAGATGTCCACAAACTGTTGAATGAATAATGAAAATGTGGTACATGCAGAAACCTGGGAGGTGAGTGACTCTCAGGACTCAGAGGGAGGGACCTTAGAAGAAACACCCTACAGTTGGGAGAGGGAACTTGTAGAGCCCACTTCCAGTAGAAAGACAGGGCATCAAGTTGAGGGATGGGATTGCCGTCCCACAGTCAACACTCTGACCGGTAATTGTTCCTGTCTACAAGAACTGTAAAGAGAAAAATAGAAATGAACCTGATTAAAAGGAGGTCAAGTGACAGGCCCAGCTCAGGGGAGGCCTCATGGCCTGACACTACTACGGATGTTCTATGGTGTGCTTACAAACAGGGGCCTATCATGACTGCCCTATGAAAAGCCCAACAAGTAACTGAAAAAGTCAGATGCAGATATTTATACCCAACCAGTGGACAGAGTTGGTGACCTCTGTGGTTGAATTAGGGAAAAGCTGCAAGAAGCTGATGAGGAGAGGGACCCTATAGGAAGACCAACTAACCTGGAACCCTGGGATCTCTCAGACACTGAGCCACCACCCAAGCAGCACACACCAGCTGATATGAGACCCCCAATACATATACAGCAGAGGACTGCCTGGTCTGAACTCAGTCAGAGAAGATGCACCTAACCCTCAAGAGTCTTGGGACCCCAGGGTGTGGAAAGGTCTGGTGGGGTTGGGGTGGAGACATCTTCTTGGAGACAGAGGAGGAGGTGTGGGATGTTGGTGGGTGGACTGGGAGGGTAAAAAAGTCTGGACTGTACCAAAAGATTAAAAAATAAATAAAAAAGAAAATGTAGTACATAAATAAAATTTCATTGTATATATGTAAAATTAAAAACTCACAGGAAATTAGTAGAATGGAAAATAAATTAAGTAAGGTGATCCAGATCCAGAAAGACAAATACCACATGTACTATATTTTTTTTGCAAAGTCTAGGTTTTAATTTATGTGTATTTACATGGGATCCAGTGCATAAAGGACAGGAACCTAGAATGTAAGCTGTGCAATGATTTGAATGAGAGGGGCCCCTATGGGCTCATCTATTTGAATGCTTGGCCCACAGTTGGTAGAATGATTTGGAAAGGATTGGCTTTGAGGTTTCAGAAATGCTTTCTTTGCCCAGTTAGGTTTCTTTCTCTCTATTTTGTGCTTGTGGATCAGATGTAAACTTTTATCTACTGCTTCAGTTTTTGAAGCCAGACCTCACCAAGATTTTCTTGGAGGCCCTTGATGATAGAACAAAGTAACTACCAGTTCTTTGTCCTTGTTCAGAAGAAGACATGGCAATGTCTAGTCTGGGGCTAGAGCCTGTGATTGGAAGTTGCAATTTTCATTTCTGAGAGCCCAGTTTCCCCTTTAAGGGCTTTGGCTGTCAGACCCAAGGCAGCTGTGTCTGAGGCCTCTATCTTGTGTTCTCTTTCCCACATTGCTTGATTTAGTTGACTTTGCCAGTTATCCCTCTACAAGTACTGTCTAAGATGCTGTACTACTACTACTACTTCCCCTTTCTCCTCCTCCTTCAGAGATTTATTTTATGTGTGTGAGTATACTGTTGCTGTTTAGGACATTGGATCCTGTTAACAGATGCTTGTGAGCCACCATGTTGTTGCTGAGATTTGAACTCAGAACCTCTGGAAGAGTAGTCAGTACTCTTAACGGCTGAGCCATCTCTCTAGCCCAAGATTCTCACGTACTTGGCACGATTATCAGCAACTTCCCAGTCCCAGCTATCTGTCTTCTTTTTTCTCATCATTAGTCCTCCTCTTTGACATCTTGCTGTTTAAGACCCTTAAGTTTCTCTCATCTCTGGCTACATCTACATTTTAAAAGTGTAAGAGTAGTTTCTAACAAAATTTGAAAAGTTACTACAAGTAGTTTCTAGGTCTGATCATTACAAGTGCTTTTGTATGAGTTCCGGAGAGAGGATGAGGCATCTCAGATGCTGTGCGTTGAGACATGGAGATACAGAACACAAGAATAAGCTCACCACTGAATGTTTATCCATGAGAGATAGTCATCCACCTACCAGATTGGATCAATTCAAAGTTTAACTCTCTACTTTCTAAAGCAAACTTTAAACTTCTCTGAACTGAACATATCTTGCATTCTCACAATAAAATAAATTCCCAAACCTTAAAAGAGCAACAAACACACTTGAGAAGTCTTGTACGATGACATTTGTAGTTTTCATTTTCTGTTTTGATAGGTAAGTATATTTGGTCCTTTAATGTGCTCTTACAGCTGAAAGGAATTTAACGTGGAAAAATAATGAAAATATTTTAGCGACAAATTTGTGGAGAAAATTTTAAACTTTTCTGATGTATATTTGAGAATTCTGGTTTTAATCATCTTTAAGAAGATCTTAAATGTGAGAAAATGTCTCTCTCTATGTGTGACTTATACAAAGGATTAAATTTAAAATTAGCCAACTGACTAAATTTAAGTGATATCTAATGAAGAATCTTTACTCTCATAATCTGTCTGTGTCAGAAATCTTCACAAAATGTACATTTTAAATAAAATATAATCACATTTCTTATCCTCTGTTTCTCACATGATAGCAGATAGGAATCTGTCAGCTGTTGGTTAACTTTGGGAGCCAGTTCCACAGTGATTCAGCTACTCATTCTTTTTTTTTTTTTTTAGACTTTATTTTAAAAAACAAAGATAAAAAATTTTAAACATTTTTGCATAAATGTATACAAATCCAACTGTGTCAGTGCTTGGCTTTTTTTTTCTTTCTTCTTTTTTTTTTTTTTTACAATGAGCAAAACGTACATGTAATACAGGGTGTAACCCAGAATTTGTCAATGTGTTCTTGGTGTGTAAGGATAGACTTTTTTTGTTTTGTTTTGTTTTCTTTTTTTTCTTGAACTTCACACAGTCTGTGAGTTGTTTCTGGGGCAGTCCGAGCCTCTGGGGTTAGCATCCCACTATCAGTGACTGCATATTATGTCTGTTCTTTTGTGACTGGGTTATCTCACTCAGGATGATGTTCTCTAGATGCAGCCATTTTCTTAAGAATTTGGTTAAGTCATTGTTTCTGGTGGCTGAGTAGTATTCCATTGTGTAAATGTACCACAATTTTTGTATCCATTCATCTACTGAATGACATCTGGGTTCTTTCCAGCTTCTGGCTATTATAAATAGAGCTGCTATGAACATTGTGGTGCAAGTCTCTTTGTTGTATATTAAAGTGTCTCTGGGGTATATGCCCAGAAGTGGAATAGCTGGGTCTTCAGAGAGTACTATGTCCAATTTTCTGAGGTATCGCCAGACTGATTTCCAGAGTGGTTGTATCAGTTTACAACCCCACCAACAGTGGAGAAGTGTTCCTCTTTCTCTGCAACCTCGCCAGCATCTGCTGTCATCTGAGTTTTGGATCTTGGCCAATCTGACTGGTGTGAGGTGGAATCTCAGGGTTGTTTTGATTTGCATTTCCCTGATGGCTAAGGATGTCGAGTACTTCCTCAGATGTTTCTCAGCCATTTGATATTCCTCAATTGAGAACATTTTGTTTAGCTCTGTATCCCATTTTTTAATAGGGTTGTTTGATTCTCTGGTGTCTAGCTTTTTGAGTTCTTTGTATAACTTGGATATTAGGCCTCTATCTGATATGGAGTTGGTAAAGATCGTTTCCCATTTGTTGGCTGCCGTTTTGTTTTCTTACAATATCCTTAGCTACTCATTCTTTCATTCGATCTAGGATAGCTTCGGTCCAGCTCTATACCGTCTATTACAACATTTAAAATATCCACCTTGGTAGGATAGTTTTTGTGAGGTTTATAATGACCCTATGTATCCATGTATAATGTAAATATACAAATATGAACCTAATAAATCCCAGCTAGCCCTGATCTTATAAAGATAACCACTATATATTCAATGTTCTAAAGGCTAAATTTAACTAAGTTCCTTTATCAGGCTAAGAGGTAAGATTTTTAGCTTATGACTTTTAGCTAACAGCTTTTCCACATGAGGCAAAGATTTAGCTTAATGAGTATAGACATCTTAGAACCTTCTCCATGAAGCAGTGAATACAAATGATTTTAAAGTTATGCTCTGAGATTTTTATGTATAAAAGAATATTTTATTGTTATAAGAATAATTATTTGCTAAATTGATACTTTTAAATATATAGAACCATTTACTTTTTATGTGACAGATTTCTATAATCTTTCAGACCAGAGAAACATAGTTTTAAGTAGCACTTGGCTATAGCTTAGGCTTGCAGAGTAAAAAGACACAATGAAAGTGCTTTAAGGGATCCTATCACTTCATTAAAATCAAAACACAGTTCTGAAGACTTCTCAAGACTGATGTTCCATGCAGGGCTCCCCAGAAGTTGTCTGTCTACAACATGGGGCAGGGAGTAGGAGAGAGGACAGTGCCACCATCTCCTTCATTGGTATCTGAAAGACACTGCAAGGAAACTGTGCTCCACTGTGTCCTGTCTGCCCATTTACTTGTCTATGGGAATTTGATTTGTGCTCTATTGATATTTTCGAGGCTCAAACAAAATTTTCTAATGCAACATATTTTTGAGGAATTGCTACCAAAAGTTTAGTTCAGTAGAATGAATTTGGCAATCATTCACTTAGACTTTTTCATATGATGTATTACTTTTAGTTGAATTATATTAAGAGGTCTCTTTATTTGTCTTATGAAGCTATGGCTCTATAAGAACTTAATCTCAAGAAAAATTATTCAAATACTTTCGGATTACAGCATACACAAGAAACCTATGCAGCTTTGCTCCATTGTCAGGCCTTAGTCCCTTCTGTCTGAGATAGGGTCCCAGGATGTATATTTTTATTAGTAAAGCAAATGTTTCTGAGAGAGATGTCCTTTGGAATAAAACACCCCTCTACTTCAACCTAATCTGGAGAAAAAGTTGTACAGTCATATAAATGTCACAGTAAGTTTCACAACATAATGCTACTTTGCTCATATGACTAGCCTGCCACGTACCCTGTGTTTGTCAATTGTGTGATGCAGATGGTGCTGAAGTATTTCTCTTAGGTGGATAGTATGAAAGGCCTCCATTTTAAATCAATGGTATTTCTGTTACACAGCCCTAGGCTCATTACACAGCACTTGGTTAGTAGTCTCTAAGATGCAAAACTAACTCTCAGCCTTCCAAATTCTGTCTTCTCTATCTACACCCCAGCTCATGACAACATATGCTTAGGACACCGTTCTCTGAGATGTGTATAACTCTTCTGATGTTTTTGTTTGTGTTATTATTATGACCTGTCAACCATTTTATATTATATTTTTTATATTATATAGTTTGGGGTGTTTTTTTGTTTTTGTTTTGCAGAACTTAACTCAAGTTTCAAAAGTTTGAATAGTATTTTTTGTTAAGGGAGTGACAGTGATGAGGAGGAAGTCCAGTCAGTCAAGCGCTTCACTTATTAACTGAGTGATTTTTGTGTCTATTTTTCCCTCAAGTGAGTTAACAGGAATGCTTCAACTATAACCAGCATATTTCAGGCACCAGAGAGGCCCTTTAATTTTATTTATACTCATTTATGTTAAAAAGTATTGAAATAAGCATTAACTTGTGTTAGTACTGCATGAGACCCTTTCAGGAAATTTACTATGTAAGTTCAATTATTCATTTTACCATTATCATAGTCTCAAGACATTCAGGAAACTTAACTTGGTTTAAATTTATTTAGAAAAAAAAAAAGAAGACGTATTTCTAGAGAAGTGCTAGAGAGTTCCTTCCAAATCTACATGGCCTATCTTGCTCATTTCTGATCATCTTACTACCCTTGCTAGAGTCACCAGCCTCACAACCTGTAAACATGCATGAAACAGAAAGATAAATCAAAGCAAGTCCTTAGTGAGCAGGAACTTGACACTGTGTTTTAAGCGGAAAAAAAAAGCTATTTCTAGTTAAAAAGCAACAAACAAGCAGCAGCAAAAAACAAAAACAAAAACAAAAAAAAAAACAAAAAAAAAAACAAAAAAAAACCAAAAAAAAAAAAAAACAAAAACCCCAAAACAAACAGGAACAGAAATACAAGAAGTCTTGAGAAGTTTTAACAGTAAATGAACCAAGGATATTTGCCACTGAGGGAACTTACCGTAAAATATGAAATGAGAGCCACGAGGCACAAGATGAAAGTTTCCCTTTTCATTTCTCAATGTTGCTTCTGAAAGAAGGTCAGTTATTGTCCACAGTTAGTCAAGTCAGCCGACAGCATTTTTCTGAATTTAAAATGAAAACTTAGTTCTGACCCTAGTCATGTAACATGATGAACACATGCTGGCACCATATTTAGTGATGCTCATGAATTTTAGAGAAGATAACAATGTATATCCACAACAATGTCGTTATGTTTGTGATATTGTAAAACAAGATAGCACCTACCTTAATTTTTTGTAAGATAACTTAGGTAATTATTTAAAGGACTCTTCTTACACAAAAGAATATTAAAATAATCATTGTTACATTTAGGGCAAATATTTTAGGATCAAATAGCTTCTTTGTTTATACATTGGAGATGTTTATTTGAAACTAGTAAACTTTTTATAGATTGTTATATTTGAGCCTAGGTATTGTCAGTGTGAATATTGTGAAAATAATATTTTTTATCACCACTCTCATGGTTCATATCAGTCTGAATGATCATTGCTCCCATGTGCCTTTATTTCAAGTGATTTTCAAAAGCTAATTGTAGCTAATCAGTATGTGAATTGGGTGTAAAACTTTGGACTTTAAACTGACAATAGCTCCAGAATGTATCCTAGTATTGTGCAAATGGTTCTGGGATTACAAAATGCAACTGCGAATATTATGCTGATGAGGGATCCTGGGGTCTCTGTGCCCTCTCTAGGTATAGAAAGATGGGTCTATAGGTACAGCAGGTATAATTATCTCTGTAAACTGTTAATGTGCTGCCTTAAAATTAGCTTAAAAGGAAGTAATAAATGTAACTTAAACAGGAATGGCAGTAATGCCAATCTATATTTGTGTCTGTCTTCAAAGGTCTTTTATTTACTGCAGACACCATCAAAATACACCAACTGAGAAATCAACAGATTGCAAAATGTAAGTGTACATCATGCAGATAGCCAGGTCTCCATATCCCCCTTTCTTCATAACTTAACACAATTTAGTATGCTCTATCACCTAAAATGCTTTCTTTTTATGGTTCTTTCTCTTAAAAGTCATAAGAATAATGTACTTCATAATAAGAGCAAACACAGAACTGTAAAGCCAGAATTACTTATATATTTATAAACACATACTTTACCTGGCTGGGAGATTCTCCTTTGGAACAATCAACTGTTGCTTCAGTTTACTTTTGCTGAATATTCAGTTTGGGTAACTATGGTTGAAAATTCTAGAAGAAAGAGAACTTTCACAGAACACATCCCTTCTTAAATAGCACTCTCTGATTCCCAGTAAGTAGTAAGATTGACAGAAGATAAGATGTATTGATAATGTTTACTGAAACAAAGACTCGATAGTTGCAGCTTTTACCTTGGCAACTCCACCCATGGTACGGTGACCCAAGCACTGTGCAGTAGGTTGGAACTCTTCAGTGTAGGGGTTCACATGCAGATACACATCATCATTATGTGGGGGTGTTTCTAATATTTCATTCTCAAGCCCCATCTCAGAAGAGTCTGAGGAAATACCTTTTATAAATAGCCCAAGTGTTACAACTTAAAATTTTACTTGTGATATACTCATAATGTTGAGCTTAGAGCTTCCACATGGCTAGAATTATGTATTAGAACTGACATATAAACAACATTTGTTGTTTTTTTTATTTGTGAAGACATTTATTTGGAGGAAGGATTTTGAAGAATGGGAAGAAAAGAAGCCTTGAAAACAGCAGAAAGACTTTGGTTGTGGGAGATGAAAAAAATAAAAATATGACACACTGTTTATTAACTTTAATTTATTAATTTTATATTTCATTCCTAGAGGCATACTTTTATTTAAAGGTACTATGCCCTCCCACTTGAGTCACTGAAGTGGATCACATGGGGATTACTGGACACATTTTTCTGTAGCTAATGACAGCTGGACTTTTAAGCATAATAAATATATTTTAGGTTCTGTAATCACTTGCTATTTTCATTATTCAAACTAGAATGGATGTAATCTACACTAGCCTAAAAATGAGGGTAGTTACAGAAACACTGCCTAATTAAATTTAAACTTACATTTAGTGATCCTAGTATTTTATACAATCTTATGTTTAAAATAAATCCAGGTACCAAAGAGAGGTAAATGTATACAATGTAATCTGTTCATTGGGAGAAAATCCCCATTTGCTGGATGTTAGACTTCATTCTTTAATGGCTTAAATCTCTTTAGCCCCACCAGGTTATAGAGCTCCTAAGCAACTCATGAAGGGTTAACTGATGGGACATTGTAACAAGCTCTTTAAACTTATGGAATTTTATGAAAGAATGGAGTCAGAATTGCTCTGTGGCACCACATTTCCCCTGACCTGCTGGAGCTTTGATAGTGGGAAGTGTAGCATCTGGAACTCCAGCACAGTTGTTGGCTTGAAGATTGTTTTGCACAAACTGGTTGTACATTTCCATGACCTTCTCAGCCAACACTGGGGATGTCATGAACGGTGTGTCCTCTAGTAACATGGCCATTTTATTAAAAAAGATTAACAGTCTGTCTTTGTGCTTGGTGTAGAATTGTTTCGATGCCTAGATACATTTTTAGCCAAATGTTTTAAAGTGACTTATGGTTGTATGGATCACTGACTGTGAAGGACATGAGGGTGGACGCTGTCAGATTGAAATAGTTTCTTCATGGGTCACAGGAAACAAAAGATTAGAATGTCAGAAGCAGGCAGAACCACACTTTTATTAAAAGCAAAGACCATTTCTCAAGAGTAATTTTAATTTGTCTATGAAAGAATGGACTAGATAAATTCTCATACAGTATTTAAAGTGGCAGCTGCCCTTAGTCACTGGAAATTCAAGTTGTTGATAAAGTCCTCCTGTTATTACTGAATATGATCAGTTAGTAGATATTTTTCCCTAATAAATCTGGATCAACAGCAAGTGAAACTTGATTCTCTGAGCAAAGTTTTACCAATATAATTTTAACAGAGCCATGATTATTGACAGCTAACAAGACTCTCATAGAATGAGAGTGTGGGGGAGGGTCATTTGACCAGAGATTCCAGTTACTCACCCCTTTGCTTATGCCTCTCTCTCAGCTGTACATAATTCTGCCTTAGCTGCATACAATCTTCTCGGGAAGTGTTAAAGTTGGAGGGGAGGTACATCTTTTTTTTTTTTTTTTTACACAACACTATTTTGTATAAAATTTATGCTTGGAGAGGTGTACCATCTCATTATTAAAAAATAAAAACAATCTAATAATATTTTAAGCAAGTTTACAATTTTGTGCTGAGCTCCGTTCTTAGTAATTCTAGGGTGCAGGCAGTGGGCTGAATGCTGGTTGGACATGCTGAGGTGGGGCGTAAGGTCCACTGAAGGAGGGCTCTATTCATGCAGGCCTCTGGTGGTCGTTTCATTGAGGCAGCTAGAATTAGTTTGTAGGCTTGAAACAAGCCGAGTGGAAGTTACTGATCAATCATTGCTTCTCTGTTTTAGGAGCACCCTCTTCATCTTTTGTCTATGTTTGCTTTATGATATTGAAGAAGAGGTAAGGCCCCAGCACAATTAAGTGTATTAATTAACTTTTCAGTTGTGATGATACACCAAACACTAAGAAGCTGTCAGAAAATAATACAGAGATATTTCAGAGTGTCTCTCTTCTTCTTCCCTTGTCTTTATTTAAAAATTATTTTCATTGACAAATATTTTCCTGACTTTAGGAATTTACTAAGGTCTTTGAAGTTATTTCATAAATATTTCTGTAAGAGTTTATTTGATATATTCTCACAAAGGATCTTCTGGACAGTTAAAGTTTCCATAGGCACTCAATCAGTGGAATTCCTCAAACTGGAGTCATGATTGCTGGGCATATGGGAGTTATTCTGAAACCACATCTGACTTGGTTTTGTGGTGGTGAGAGCTGACATCACAGTAGATATAGCCTCACAATGCTTTCATTATGAATTGAACAAAGCGGCATTGAGAATCAGGGAAACAGGAATATCCAACAGGAACCAGGGTTAAATAAGTTTTCATCTTTGTGAAAGGACTCAAGAAATCCCTGTGTACTTTGGTTCTGTAATGAGATACAGGAATGGGTACACACCATGTGCTCTTCTTTGTGAGATTACATTTCACCACTGAGTAAAATTTTATTTTTATTTGAAAGTTGTCTATTTGATTTGTCCAATTATAAATAATGACTGACCTATAATTTTGCTTTTGAGCTTTCCATGATACGAAAACCAGGAATCTTACTTAGACTGATGGTTTTCTACAGAAGTGACTGTCTACCTTGTCAGGAAACAGAGAGAGCAGGGGGTCTGGGGGGATTGTATTGTATGAAAATCAGTGTTTTGATTTTCTGCTTAGAATTTGCGTACTGACTTTGGATCAGTTTGGGTGAACATGTAGGCTTATCTTTAATGAGGAGCTTGTACTAAGTTACTTTATTTGTCTAAGCTGCACTTAAGAAAAAATAGTATATGACTTGTAAAATGATTGATATATCCAATGCATTCATACCTATCTAGAAACCTATGTCAATTTTCATCTTTTACTTTTTTATGTTTATTTTCTAATCACTTTGAAGCAGAGAACAGTCTTCCAATAGCTGGTAGTTCTTGCTATCAAATGCTATACTCAATTTGTGAATTTATGATTATTACTAAATATTTACTAAGTGCTGTCTTGAGGTACTGTTTCTCAGCATGATCTTGGAGAAAATGACAGCAGGTGATGTACAAATGGTAATGAGAGACAGAAAAGCAGGATTCCAGCATTAGGTGAGATTTAAGAGGGTATTTAACAGTGGAAGCAGGAGGACAACTTAGGAAGTTAGGAAACTCATTCAGAGAACAAGGTTCTAAATGTTCAAACTGCACAGGAAAGAAGGTGACAGGCTATTTAAAAATATGGAACAGCCATACAGTGTGGCTCGTTCCAGCCATGCTGAAGGTGACAGTTAAACTCTGAAAGGGCATGGGGGTGCAATGTGGGAGCTGACATGGGAACTGTGATCAGAATAGTACAGAAAGAGGCTTGGCTGAGACCTTTTTCTAGACGGTGACTTTCGACTTAGATGAGGAAAGAGAAATGATAAATGATCATTAAAGAAGAGGAATTAGTAAATGGTAGCAAACCAGGTTCTAGATGTGGCTTAAGATAGCAAGCAAAATATGCCATGCACTTAGAGTTGAATACTAAAAGTATAACCTTTGCTCTTATTTTAGTTGACACATAATTATATATGCCTTCCTCATTGCTTCCCGATTTGTCACTCTGAGTGACATCATCACCACAATGCCATTGCTGCTTAGAATCTTTGTTTTCTTCCAGCATATGGGTTTAAAATCCAACACTATTTTCTTAGCACAAATGTGCCCATAGTATTCTAGTTGACACTGTCATTTCCAACAACTGCATTGTCTCAAGGTGCCAACTTGAAATATCAAATCTGCTTACTCCAGGATATTTTTTTAAATTAAAAATCATGAGTAATTGAAAAATCTCAAAACTGGTCAATTTGTTTGACTATAGTCTGAAGTGTGGCTGATGTTTTGATCAGATGTGTAGGAGGGACAAATGCAGTTCAAAATGTTGATGCCTAACAGCTTCCCTATAGGAAGTAACACAGCACTACCCTTGTCTTGATTTTAGCTTTGGGAAATAAAGAAGCACTGATTTATGCTATGGTAGAGATATCATATGCAGTTATGAGATATAGCAAGTCTAATAAGGGGCTAATCTTGTCATATTATCATACCATATGAAAAATATAACAGAAATTAATGGGGGATTTTAATCTTACACACACCCCAATGCAAACTTAGAATATTCTGAATCATTGTGCCCTGAAGTGGAAATTTAAGGGTTCTTTGGAAAGTTGGTTGGGTGGTGTTTTGCTAGGGCAAACTTGTGAAGGAACATTTAGCTGAAGCAGATACAGGTGTGAAAGGCTAAGGCCGATTGGTGAAGAAATGTTTTGCCGAAGCAGATACAGGAGAGAGGATGTTCTGCTAAAGCAAACATCTGAAAGTACTCACGATGAACGATTCTTTGCTAATGACATGTGTGTATTGCTCTGCCTTACATTATGTAGTTGAGCTGCATTTGTCAGGACTTCACAGAGAGAAATGCACCAAAATTTGGTGGCATGCTACAATTTCTTGCCACTTCCAAGGACTTGGGCTGATCGGATGCACCTGCTGAGGCAAGGCCTGTGCCGAGGCGTGAGCTTGCTGAGGGCCTCAGCATGGGGAGGACATAGGATGCTTGAAGGGTATAAATAGGACTTCGCAGAGTGACGGAGACAGAGCTTGGCTTGCTGGTGCAGCTAGCAGTGCAACGCTTGTGAGTCTCGTAGCCTCACCGATCAATCTTGCTTCCAAGAGAGGCACAGCCAAGGACTTGTGGTGTTCCTATCAATCTCTCCTGTGCGCTCTAGCTGAGGCTGAGGACCGCATGTTTCTAATTCGTATCAGTGCTGTTGGTAACCTGACTCGACCAAACCGGACTGCTGGGGTATCCAGGAGGTGTCTGCAAGTAGATTGAGCTGCTGCTACCTGCTAGCCTATGAGCTGAATTGCTAACTTCCAGACAACACAGACAGAAGTTGCTCCAGAGAACCTTTCTAAACAGCCCCCCTTCGCTGAATCTTTTCTTTTTCACTACCTCTGGTGGGTGGTGGATTACAAGGAAGGTTAAAGCATTTAGGAGCCATCATTAAAATTAGGTTTTGAAAAAAAAATTACAGTGCCCTGAGGCTTATTGGGTCTTTCACCTCTCATTAGATGTAACTATTGTTTACATGGTTAAGACATTTTCACAGTGATTCAAGATCACTTCTTCATATTTAAGATTTAAAACCTTGTCACATAGTTTTGGATTTTTAGGGATGGGAGGTAGTGTTCTAGATCTAACCATGTCTCTCTGTGTCTGTTGATGTTATCCTGGCCTATGCCATTGTCTCTTACCAAGACTCTTAATAGAATTTCCTTTTTGAGACATGGTCTTCTGATATTTTCTGGTTAGCTTCAAACATGTGATCTTCCTGCCTTATTCTTCACAAAGTATAAATTACAGGTATGTGATACCATGCCTGCCTATGCTCTGCTCTTGCTCTCCTCATAGTCAATGCTCAAAATTAAATTACTTTTGTGATATATCCCCACTCCATACCAATATCAGCATTCTTTTTTCTTTATTTTAATTAATTTTAATTTATTATTTTATATATTTGCATATTAAATGTCCTTCTTCCTGGACTCCCCTCTGCAAGTCCCATTTGCCTCTAAGAGGGTGCTCTACACACCTACCCATCTACTCCTGCCTCAGGCCTCTAACATCCTCCTTTGCTGGGTCAACAAGTTGCTGACCAAGCACCTCCCCTTCCACTGATGCCAGATAAGGTAGTCCTCTGCTACATATGCAAAAGAAGCCATGGACCCACCCATGAATACTCTTTGGTTGGTAATTTAGTTACTGGGATTTCTGAGAGATCCAGTTAGCAAATATTGTTCTTCCTGTGGGATTGAAATTACCTTCATCTCCTTCAGCCCTTCCCTAACTCTTCCATTGTGGCTCCTGGTCCCAGTTTAATGGTTGGCTGTAAGTATTGCATCTGTCTTAGTCAAGTGCTGGCAGAGACTCTCAGAGGACAGCCATGCAAGCCAGGCTTCTGTCTGCAGGCACTTCTAGGCATCAGCAATAGTGTTAGGGTTTGGTGTCTGCAGAAGGGTTGTATCTCCAGGTAGGGCAGTCTCTGGATGACTTTTTCTTCAGTCTCTGCTCCGGTTTTTTTTTTTTTGGTCCCTGCATTTCATTTAGACAGGAACAATTCTGGGTTAAAGATTTTGAGATGGGTGGGTGGCCCGATTTCTCAACTGTGGGTAATGTCTATCTATTAGAGGTGGTCTCTTCAGGTTTGATCTCCCTGATGTTTGGTATTTCAGATAGTGTCACCCCCATTGGGCCTGGGAGCCTTGCATCCCTGGTGTCTGGGAAGTTTTAGTGCTTCTTTCGCTCCCTCTACCCCATTTACCACTTCCCCACGCTACACATTTCCATTCATTCTTTTTACACTCCAGACTTCTGTCTCTTCCCATACCTGATCCTGCCCCCCTTTCCTTTCAGCTCTTTTATTCCACACAGGTCCCTCCCTCCCTCTGCCTCCTGTGCTTATTTTGTTCCTTCTTTTTTTTTTCAATTTTTAAAAATATTATCTCACTGGATATTCTCTGTATCTACATCTCAAATGTCATCCCCTCACCCCCATTTGTATCCCCCCTCTGCCTCCTCCTGATCCCATGAAGGTGTACCCTCCCCCAATCACCCTCTCCACTTCAGTGCTTTGGCATTCCCCCCACTTTGGGAAAATGTGCCTTCACTGGACCAATGGTCTCCTTTTACATTGATATCAGACAACCTCACTCCCTGCCACATATACAACTGGAGTCATGGTTCTCTCCATATGTACTCAATGGTTGGTGTTCTAGTCCATGGGAGTTGTGGAGTGTTTGGTTGGCTGATAATGCTTTTACCATGAGGCTGCAACCCCCCTCCACTCCCTCAGTCTTCTTCCCAGCACCCTCAATGGGCTCCCCGTGTTTAGTCCCATGGCCAGCTGTAAGGATGCTCAACTATATCTGCACAACTCTGACAGAGCCCCTTCGGAGGCATCCATATCTGGTTCCTGCCAGTAAGTTCTTCTTGGCATCAACAATAGTGCTTGGGTTTATTGGGTGCACAAGGGTGGATCCCCAAGGGAGTCAGTCTCTGGATAATTCTCTCTCCAATCCCTGCTCCTCCATTTGTTCCTTGATTTTTTTTCCTGTGAACACTTTATTCTTCCTTCTAAAAGACTTTCATCTTTCTGGTCTTCCTTTTCTTTGAGATTAATAAGTTCTGTGGATGGTTTCATGGGTATTCTGAGCTTTTTGGGTTAGTATCAGCTTATAAGGGTGTACATACCATGAGTGTTTATTTGTGACTGGGTTACCTCACTCAGGCTAATAGCTTCAAGTTCCCTTCATTTGCTTAGGAATTTCATGCTGTCATTGTTTCTAATAGCTAAGTAGTACTCCATTATGTAAATGTACCACACTTTCTGTATCCATTCCTCTGTTGAAGGACATCTGAGTTCTTTCCAGCTTCTGGCTATTATAAATAAGGCTGCTAGGAACATGGCTGAGCATGTGTTCTTGTTAGATGTTGGAGCTTCTTTTGGATATATGCCCAGGAGTGAAATAGCTGGGTTCTCAGAGAGTACTATGTTCAATTTTCTGAGGAACTGCCAGACTGATTTCCAGAGTGGTTGTATGGTTTACAACCCCATCAACAGTGGAGGAGTGTTCCTCTTTCTCCACATCCTCGCTAGCATCTACTGTCACCTGAGTTTTTGAACTTAGCCATTCTGACTGGTGTGAGGTGGAATCTTAGGGTTGTTTTGGTTTGCATTTCCCTGAGGACTAGGGATGTTGAGAATTTCTTTAGGTGCGTCTCAGCCATTCAATACTCCTCAGTTGAGAACTTTTTTGTTTACCTCTGTACCCCATATTTAATAGGATTGTTTGATTTTATGGAGTCTAATTTACCCCCATTTTAATAAGGTTGTTTGATTTTCTAGGGTTGAACTTTTTGATTTCTCAGTATACTTTGGATGTTGGCCTTCTATTGGATGTAATTTGTGACTATTATGAAGTGTGTTGTCTTTCTAATTTTTAAAGCGTTTTTTTTTTTCTTACCACTTTATTTAAAAAAAAGAGGAATACAATTAAAGATTTTTAAAGGCATTTTGGCAAAACATTATATGAATATTTTTGTCAGTACTTAATTCTTTTAGAAGTTTGATAGCATGCATTGAAATCCCACTAGTTACTATAATCATGAAGTACATGTCAGACAGAACGTAAGATGGAAACAGATTTCTTGTTGGGTATAGATTAAGCATAATATTCTGTGAATAGCAAAAATTGCCACAAGGCTATTATCTTAGCTCTTGGATTATTAATGATTTGGGGTGCAGGTGTACCACACTCTGAGAGGGTACTATATATTTATTTTTTTCCTAAGAAGGACCGAAGCTTTCTTTTTCTTTCTTTCTTTCTTTCTTTCTTTCTTTCTTTCTTTCTTTCTTTCTTTCTTTCTTTCTTTTTTGGCCTTTGTTTTTCTTGACCTTCATATAGTCTGTGACTTGTTTCTGGGGTGTTCAGAGCTTTCTGGAGTTAGTATCTCATTATCAGTGACTGCATATTATATTTGTTCTTTTGTGACTGGGTTACCTCACTCAGGATGATATTCTCTAGATGCATCCATTTTCTTAGGAGTTTCATAAAGTCATTGTTTCTAATAGCTGAGTAGTACTCCATTGTGTAAATATACTACAATTTTTGTACCCATTCATCTACTGAAGGACATCTGGGTTCTTTCCAGCTTCCGGCTATTATAAATAGGGCTGCTATGAACATTGTGGTGCATGTGTCTTTATTGTATGTTTGAGCGTCTCTGGGGTATATGCCCAGAAGTGGAATAACTGGGTCTTCAGGTAGTACTATGTCCAGTTTTCCTAGGAATCACCAGACTGATTTCCAGAGTGGTGGTATCTGCTTACAACCCCACCAACAGTGGAGGAGTGTTTCTCTTTCTCCGCATCCTCACTAGAATCTGCTGTCATCTGAATATTTGATCTTAGTCATTTTGACTTGTGTAAGGTAGAATCTCAGGGTTGTTTTGATTTGCATTTCCTTGATGACTAAGGATGTTGAGCACTTCTTTAGATGCTTCTCATCCATTCAATATTTCTCAATTGAGAATTCTTTGTTTAGCTCTGTACCCCATTTTAAATAGGATTGTTTGATTCTCTCGTGTCTAAAATCTTGAGTTCCTTATATACCTTGGATATTAGGCCTGTATCTAATGTGGGTTTGGTAAAGATCTTTTCCCAATCTGTTGGCTGCCGTTTTGTTTTCTTGACAGTGTCCTTAGCCTTACAGAAACTTTGCAATCTCATTAAGTCCCCTTTTTTGATTTTTGTCATTAGAGCACAGGCCATTGGTGTTCTGTTCAGGAAAATTTTTTCTGTGTCTATGTGTTCTAAGGTTTCCCCTATTTCTCTTGTCATAGTTTCAGTGTACCTGGTTTAATGTGGAGATCTTTAATCCACTTGCACTTGAGCTTTGTACAAGGAGATAAAAAAGGGTCTATTTTCATTCTTCTGCATGCTGAGTGACAGTTGAACCAACACCATTTGTTGAAGAGGCTGTCCTTTTTCCACTTAATGTTTACAGATCCTTTGTCAAAAATCAAGTGACCATATGTGTGATCTTCTATTCCATTGATCCATGTGCCGATCTCTGTACCAGTACCATGCAGTTTTTAAAACAATTGCCTTGTAATATAGCTTGAGGTCAGGGATGGTGATTCCCACAGATATTTGTTGTTGAGAATGGATTTCACTATTCTAGATCTTTTGTTATTACAGATGAAATTGCACATTATTCTTTCCAACTCTATGAAAAATTCAGTTGGAATTTTGATGGAGATTGCATTGAATCTGTAGATTGCTTTTGGTAAGATGGCCATTTTTACAATGTTGATCCTTCCAATCCTTGAGAATGGGATATCTTTCCATTTTCTGAGATCTTTCTTGATTTCCTTCTTCTGATTTGAAGTTCTTCTCATACAGGTCATTCACTTGCTTAGTTAGAGTGACACCAAGGTATTTCATATTGTTTGTGACTATTCTGAAAGGTATCTTTTCCCTATTTTTTTTTCTCCGTATGTTTGTCCTTTGAGTAGAGGAAGGCTACTGATTTGTTTGTGTTAATTTTATATCCAGCCACTTTGCTGAACTTGTTTATCAGCTCTGGAAGTTCCCTGGTGGAATTTTTGGGGTCACTTATGTACACTATCCTATCATTTACAAACAGTGATCTTTTTCCTTCTTCCTTTCCAATTTGTATCCCTTTGATTTCCTTTTGCTGTCTAATTGCTCCAGACAGGACTTCCAGTACTATGCTGAATAGGTAGGGGGAGAGTGGGCAGCCTTGTCGAGTCCCTGATTTTAGTGAGATTGCTTCACATTTCTCACCGTTAAGTTGGATGTTGGCTATTGGTTTGTTGTATATTGCTTTTATAAGTTTAGGTATGGGCCTTGGATTCCTGTTCTTTCCAAGACTTTAACATGAAGGGATGTTGAATTTTATCAAATGCTTCCTCAATATCTAGTGAGATGATCATATGTTTTTTTTTCTTTGAGTTTGTTTATATGGTGGATTTTGTTGATGGATTTTTGTATATTAAACCATCCCTGCATCCCAGGGATGAAGCCTACTTTTGGTGTATGATGGTTTTGATGTGTTCTTGGACTCAGTTTGCAAGAATTTTGTTGAGTATTTTTGCGTCGATGTTCATAAGGGAGATTGGTCTGAAGTTCTCTTTCCTTGTAGAGTCTTTGTGTGGTTTAGGGACAAGGGTTATTATGGTCTCAAAAATGAGTTAGGTAGTGTTCCATTGGACTCTATTTTGTGAAATAGTTTGGAGAGTATTAGGTGTCACTAAATGTCTGATAGAATTCTGCACTGAAGCCATCTGGACCTGGGCTTTTTTTGGTTGGGAGGCTTTTGATGACTGCCTTTATTTCTTTAGGTGTTATGGGATTATTTAAATGTTTTATCTGGTCCTGGTGTAATTTTAGTACCTGGTATCTGTCTAGAAATTCATCCATTTCCTTCATATTTTTCTGCTTTGCTGAGTATAGGCTTTTGTAGTGGGATCTAATGATTTCTTGAATTTTCTGAGTTTCAGTTGTTATGTCTCCACTTTCATTTCTGATTTTGTTAATTTGGATACTCTCTCTTTGTCCTCTAGTTAGTCTGGCTAAGGGTTTATCAATCTTGTTAATTTTCTCAAAGAACCAGCTCTTGGTTTTGTTGATTCTTTGAATGGTTTTTCTCTTTTTCTATTTGGTCAATTTCTGCTCTGAGTTTGATTATTTCTTGCTGTCTACTCCTCTTAGGTATATTTGTTTCCATTTGTTCTAGAGCTTTTAACTGTGCTGTCAAGTTGCTAGTGTATGCTCTCTCCAGTTTCTTTTTGGAAGCACTCAGTGTTATGAGATTTCCTCTCAGTGCTGCTTTCATTGCATCCCATAGGTTTGGGTATGTTGTGTTTTCATTTTCATTAAATTCTAGAAAATTTTTAATTTCTTTCTTTATTTATTCTTTGATCATGCTATCATTTAATAGAGCATTGTTTAGTTGCCATGTGTAAATGGGCTTTTTGTTGTCTTTATTGTTATTAAAGACTAGCCTTAGACCATGGTGATCTGATAGGTTGGATGGGAGTATTTCAATTTTCTTATATCTATTGATGCTTGTTTTTTGTGTGATTCTATAGTCAATTTTGGAGAAGGTGCTATGAAGTCCTGAGAAGAAGGTGTATTCTTTTATTTTAGAATGAAGTGTTCTGTAGATGTCTAATAATTCCAATTGGTTCATATCCTCTGCTAGTTTTACTGTATCTCTGTTCAGTTTCTGCTTCAATGATCTGTCCATTGAAGAGAGTGGGGTGTTGAGGTCTTCCATTGTTATTATGTGGGGTGCAAGGTATTTTTTAAACTTTAGTAGGGTTTCTTTAATGAATATTGGTGCTCTTGTATTTGGAGCATATATGTTAAGGATTGAGAGTTCTTCCTGACAAATTTTCCCTGTAATGAGTAAAAAGTATCCTTCCTTATCTTTTTTCATAAATTTTGTTTGAAAATCTAATTTATTCGATATTAGAATGGCTACTTCAGCTTATTTTTTGGGGCCATTTACTTCAAGTTTTTTTTTTTTTTGTTTGTTTTTTTTTGTTTTGTTTTTTTTTAACCAACCTTTTACTCTGAGATATTGTCTGTCTTTGGCTCTGAGATAAGTTTTCTGTATTCAGCAAAATGCTAGATTCTGTTTATGTATGCAGTCTGATAGTTGATGTCTTTTTATTGAGGAATTGATTCCATTTATGTTAACAGATATTAAGGAATAATTGTTACTCTTTCCTGTTATTTTTGTTTTTATAGGTAGAATTTGCCAGTGTGTCTTTCTTCTTTTGGTTTTCTTGCTTAGTTATTTTTTCGTTTTTACTAGGATGTAGTTTCCCTCCTTGTATTTGGTTTTCCACCTATAATTGGAAATAATTCGTTGTAGTGATGGATTTGTGTTCAGATATTGTGTAAATTTTGTTTTGTCCTGGAATATCTTGGCCTCTCCATCTATGGTGAATGATAGTTTTTCTGGGTATAGCAGCTTGGGCTGACACTTGTGTTCTCTTAGGGTCTGCATGATGTTTGTCCAGGATCTTCTAGCTTTCATAGTCTCTGTTGATACGTTGGGTGTAATTCTGATTGTTTTGCTATTATATGTTACATGGCCTTTTCCCCTTACTGCTTTTAGTATTCTTTTTTTGTTTTGAACACTTGTCGTTTTGACTATTATGTGTCAGGAAGAATTTTTTCTCTGGTCCACTCTATTTGGAGTTCTATAGGCTTCTTTTATGCTCATGGTCATCTCATTTGTAAGGGTAGGGAAGTTTTCATCTACGATTTTGTTGAAGATACTTACTGTGCCTCTCAGTTGATATTTTTTGCCCTTTTCTAATCCTATTATCCTTAGGTTTAGTCTTCTTATTGTGTCCTAGATCTCCTGGACATTTTGGATTAGGAGCTTTTGGCTTTTGCATCTTCTCTGACTGTTTTTTTTTCTATTTTCAACGTTGTCTTTGGCCCCTGAGATTCTCTCTTCCATCTCTTGTAGCCTGTTGGAGATACTTGCATCTGTGACTCCTGATTTCTTTTATAGGTTTTCTACCTCCAGTGTTGTCTCTTTTAGTGTTTTCTTTATTGTGTCCATTTCCATTTTAAATTTCTTCTTCAATTCCTTTATCTGTTATGTTCCGTTTTTTCTCTAGTTCTTTGATTTCTTTGATTGTTTTTCTTTTTTCCTCTTTAATAACTTTTGTTTATGATTTTCTTCCCATTCCCGTTTAAGGATCTCTATCATCATCTTGAGGTATGATTTCAAGTCTGAGTCTTCTTTTTCTGGAGTGTTTGCCATTCCACTGCTTTCTGTGATGGGAGAGCCGGGTTCTGATATTGCCAAGTTATCTTGTTTTCATTGTGTAAGTTCTTTTGCTTTCCTCTTTCTGTCTTGTTTTCTGTGGTTATACATGATCTTGTTTACAGTAATTGGTACCTGTGTCTCCCATGTGCCTGGCCTGTGTCCCTGTATCTTCACTCTTCCATGTGGCAAATGGCTTGAGTGTTTAGAAGCCTTATGGGCGGACACCGAGTCCCTACGGCAGTGTTATTGCTCCCTTTGACAAACTGGAGGGCTGTGCCTTTCGAGAGCCAGACCTAGCCCTCTTGGTGCCTCAGCTACTCACAGAGCAGTCTTGCCAGGCCTGTGTCCCTGGATCTCCACTGTTCCAGGTGGCAAATTGCCTGAGAGTTTGGTCTGCGCACGATGGCTTTCTGGGCGTATACCAAGTCCCTATTCCAGGGTTCCTGCTCCTTTTAACCAATCGGGGGAGTGCTTTCTTTGTGCTTGGCCCAGACCTCTCTTCACCCTGGCCACTCAAGGTATAGTCTCACCAGGCCTGTGTCCCTGGATCTCTGTTCTTCCCGGTCAAAATTTGCCACGTATTTTCTTTTATTAGATATTTTTATTTACATTTCAAATCTTATCCCCTTTCCTTCTTTTTCCTCTGGAATCCCCCAATCCAATCCTTTCTCCTGTGCCTGCTTCTATGAAGGTGCTCACTCACTCACCCAATCTTTCCCTTCTTCTTGCCCTTGCATTCCCCTACACTGTGGTGAGAGAACTGGCTTTTAATGATGTCAAGTAGCCTTGGTTTCTGTTGCATAGGTTCTTGCACTTGCCTCTCCTCATCTAGTTATCTCTGGATTTAGTTGGTCTTTCTGTCTCTGATTGGAGCTTGTACCTGCTGTGAGTCTATGATCTAATGTGTTTCAGCATTCCTGGGAGACCAGCTCTTTCTGGGAGGATTTGGGTATGAAGAGTTTGGGGAGCTTTAACTCAAGTGTGTGAAAACAATTCTTAGGGGGATCACCATTCCTGACCTCAATGTGTACTTCAGAGCAATAGAGATAAAAACCACTTGGTATTGTTACAGACACAGTCAGGTAGATCAATGGAATAGTATTAAAGATCTAAAGATCAACCCTCACACCTATCAATACTTGATCTTTGACCAGAAAGCCAAATCATACAGTGGAGAAAAGACTGCAGCATCAACCAGTAGTGCTGGTTTAACTAGAGGTCTCTATGTAGAAGAATGCAAATTGATCAATTTTCATCTTATTGTAAAAAGCTGAAGTCCAAGTGGATCAATGACTTCCAATGAAAACCAGATAAACTGCATGTAATAAAAGAGAAAGTGGGAAAGAGCCTGGAACATGTCAACACAGGGAAAATTTTCCTGAACAGAACACCAATGGCAAATGGGACCTCCTGAAACTCAACTTCTGTAAGGGAAAGGACACTGTCAATACAACAAAATGGCAACCTACATCTTGAGAAAATGTCTTTACCAACTCTACATCTGATAGAGGACTTATATTCAAAATCTACAAATAACTCCAAGAAGTTAGACTCCAGAAAACCAACCAACCCTATTAAAAATAGGGTATAGAGTTAAACAAACAATTGTCAGATAAGGATACTCCAATGGCTGAGAAGGACCAAAGAAAACTTCAGCATCCTTAGTCATCAGGGAAATGCAAATCAAAATGATACAACCCATATGAAGCTTAAGAAGGAAGCCAAAGTGTAGATGTTTCAATCTCCCTTAAAAGAATGAACAAGTTTCATCAGGACTGGCAGCCTGTCCACAGGTTGCTGGGCACTCAGAAAAGCTGAAGGAGGGCTCTCACTCCTGAAAACAGGGGTGAGTTCACATTCCCTCCCCACTGTCTATCCTGGCAAAGGTCACCTGATACTCTCATAGCACTGGTGGCAGTGCTGCCTGAAAGCACACACTTCCGGCACAAGGCCAGACTCAGCCCAGTTGCATCAGGGCTGGGCACTGCCATCAGAACTCACAGCCTACCCAGAGAGCCGAACGCCAAGGAATAATCCCCCTATGGAGACCATGGGTCCACAGACCCACAGGAGAGACAAGCTCCAGTAAGAGACAACAATGTCACCTAGCATCACCTATAACAAGATGGCAAGAGGCAAGCACAAGAATCTAAGAAACAGAAACCAAGACAACCTGGAAACATCAGATCCCAGTTCTTCCA
Organism: Micromys minutus; assembly: GCF_963924665.1. NCBI lineage: Eukaryota > Metazoa > Chordata > Mammalia > Rodentia > Muridae > Micromys > Micromys minutus. The sequence continues at coordinate 141,731,618 of NC_137969.1, read as the reverse complement.
CCATGGCAAATGGTGGATATCTCAACTCAACAGAAATACAAGATTTAGACTTAAAATCATGCTTCATGATAATGATGGAAATTCTTGAGAAGCAAATAAATAACACACTTAAAGAAAACAAGTGGTAGCCCTTAAATAGGAATTGTGCGCGTGCACGCGGGCACACACACACACACACACACACACACACAATAAATATAACTTAAAGAGCTAAAGAAAAGTACAAATGGGGAGGAATTGAAAACATAAATGGAAACAATGAAAAAATCCTAAAAGGAGACAACCCTGAAGTTGGAAAGCCTAAGAAAGTCATCGGAAGTCATAGATGCAAGAATCACCAGCAGAATACAAGAGATGGAGGAGAGAATCTCAGGAGCAGAATATGCCATAGAAATCACTGACACTACAGTCAGAGAAAATGCAAAAATCAAAAAACTTCTTATGCAAAACATCCAGGAAATCTAGGTGAAAATGAGAAAACCAAACCTAAGGATAATAGGTGTAGAAGAGAGTGAAGACTCCCAACTGAAAGACCCAGTTAATATCTTCAGCAAAATTATAAGGGAAAACTTTCCTAACCTAAAGATAGAGATGACCACGAACATACCAGAAGCCTACAGAACTCCAAATAGATTGGACCAGAAAAGAAATTTTTCCCAACACATAATAGTCAAAACAACAAATGTTCACACAAAGAAAGAATACTAAAAGGAGTAAGGGAAAAAGACAGGTAACATAAAGTCAGACCAAACAGAATCACACCAGACTTTTCAACAGAGACTATGAAAACTAGAAGATCCTGGACTAATGTCATACAGACTCTCAGAGAACACAAATGCAAGCCCAATTACTATATCCAGCAAGACTCTCAATTACCATAGATGGAGAAACCAAGATATTCCAGGACAAAGCCAAATTTACACAATATTTGTCCACAAAACCAACCCTACAAAGGATAATAGATGGACAACTCTGTCGCGCGCCCCACTTCCCACCAGCAGGAAAAGGCATGTGACCACAGGATTCTTCTGCGAACAACCTTTATTGTACAATACTCTGAGCAGGGGATCTCCCTGAGCAGGGGACTTCTCTTTTGAGCAGGGGACTTCTTCTACCGGGGTCTACTGTATAGGCGACCTCTCACGTGCAGTCTCCCACGTGCGATCTCTCTGCCCAGTCTCTCTCCACGTGGGATCTCTCCGCAATCTCTCTTACCGAATCTCTCTCCACGTGGGATCTCCCGCAATTTCTCCACTATTTCCCACGTGGGAGAGAAATGCACTGCTTATAAATGCCTAAGAGACTTGTGTTGTTACTTGATTGGTGCATCCTCCAGTAGCTCAATCACGTGCCCCGGGATTGGGCTGTGACTTATGTGGTTGCCAAGCAACACGAGGGAAAAGGTTTTTGTAGGCTGAACAATGAGCGGGAAGCTGGCGCCATCTATTGGCGCCAATGGATTCCTACATTTCTCCCTTTTCTCTTAAATAAAAAACATAAAACATGGCCGATCAACCATCAGGCTCTTGTTGGACCTTTAGGGTTCAAGACCATGATCAGTAATAATTTTTGGGTAAGGCACCTTTCTGCGTGCAATGGGAACAAGCCCTGCAGGGTACAAAGGCTGCCTTAGTGTAGGACATCTGATCCTGGTGCAATGCCTCGAAAAGCTCAGGGTGCAGGGGCTATCCATACACAGACCCAACATTTTTCTTAAAGCATACTAAGCCAAACAGAGGGAGAGGTGCCCATTTTGAGTGCAGCAAGAGCTTGTGCTATGACCACTTTGTCACGTTACTGTTGAGTACGGAGTTTGCACACCATCCAGAGCAGAAACACAGTCTCTCTGCACAAAAGCATGCCAAAAATTACTTGATAAGGCAAGAGTTCTATAATCCCCATAACCCTGCTATCTCTGTGTCTAAGGGCAAGTACAGTACATCAAAGGTTACAATGGTGACAAACAAACAAGAAAATAGTTATGCATTAAGGCACATGGGCATCAGTTTTGGGAACACCGACAGAATCTTCCAACTCAGTTCCGCTTGAATCGTCATGCAGGACAGGCTCATCTGAAGCAGGTGGAACAGCTTCTTGTTCTGGTAGCACTCGACATGTCAGACGTTCTGGGATCCAAATTGGACTTTCTTCTCCCTGTGGAAAAACACAAATAGCTCCCCTGGATCATATTAAAATAGGATCCGGGCCTTTCCAATTACCAGTGAGGACATCTTTCCATTTCACTAGCTCTTGAGGTGGCACAGGCCATTGTCCATGGCGCTCGGCAGCTGAATGGCCATGAGCGTCCAAATTTAAAAAATTTAAAGTAAGAAGTATAGTAGAAATGGCTATTTTAGGCGTAGGGGGCACTTCCTCAATTCCCCTTTTTTGTTTGTTTAAATAAACCTTTAGGGTTCGATGAGCACGTTCAATGATGCCTTGACCCTGAGGATTATAAGGCAATCCTGTCAGGAGTGAAACTTCCATGTGATGGCAAAATTGCTTGAATTTTGCTGAGGTATATGCAGGAGCATTGTCCATTTTTAACACTTTAGGAATGCCCCATGCACTTCATGCTTCAAGACAATGAGTAATAACATGAGAAGCCCTTTCTCCTGATAAAGGAGAAGCAAAAATAACTCTTGAACAAGTATCAATGGACACATGTAAAAGATACTGAGATAATGGTTTAGAATAATTTGCAGATTTAGTAAAATTTTTATACTGAATAGTGGTCACACATAATCCTGAGAACTTTCATTGGCATCCCAGCTGGGCAACCTGCCACAATATATCCATCCGTTTTTGAACCAGATCAATTCTCTAAGGTATTATTATAAACAGTTTTTATATTAGAAGAAAAGGTAAAGAGGCCCTTAACTGCCCAATGTACTCTGCGAGATTGACAGCCAGTCTAAGGATGTAGGGCTGAATCTCTTCTTTTTGTACAAAAAGGTGACCACTTAGGTTGGGCTGGAATAAACAAATTACCCTTTGGCTGGAAAATAGGCCAGCAACCAGCAATCCAGGTGGCATTAGCCTATCCAGGTTTTTTGAATAATTAGCAGTAACTCTATAAACTCTGACTGACTCTGCCAACTCTTTGACTTGTTTATGTTCTAGAGGTTGATAACTGCAGATGTTATTCTCCTCAAACACCAGAAACATTTGCCGAGGGCATGGCAAGTCTCTGGCGGACAAAAGGAGAATTCACACTTCCTCTCAGCATGAGGTGGAAAGGCAGAGGCTGCCTTTTGTTTTGTTAAAGTTTTCTGTTTCCCCTGAAACTGCTCTGCCCCAAATTCTTTTGTCTCTTGTTTTTCTAAAATTTTCTCAAATTGAAATTCAGTTTGTGATCCTTTTTCTGCCAGCTCTAGGGCCCTTTTCTCCTTTAACGGATACAAAGCATTCTCTCCGGGAAACTTGTACTCTGTTTCCCCGGACGAGATCCTCTCTTTTCCCGGCGGTTTTTCCGCCATTTGTTCCTTTAGCAGATACAAAGCATTGGACTCTGGCGCAGTCCTCTCTTTTCCTGGCGGTTCTTTCGCCGCCACTTCTCCGTTTCTGACTTGTTTTGAACATGTCTCTCGGAGACTACCTCCCTTGTCTTTTTCTTTATCACGTTCTGTTTCTGACCCACCCTATAGGTGCTGCGTGCTAACTTTTCATCTAGATAACTTCCACAACAGTAATGTTATAACAGTTACCACAAATGCAAGCAATAACCCTTCTACTGTCGGAGAAAATCCAAGAAGAGACATGCCTAAGTTTTTGGCATGTTCTTTTGGCACCCCGTAAAAACTAAAGAGTGACATGTCTCTCAGAACTTACCTTTTAATTTTTCCGCAGTTCTGAATCTAGTTCAGCGGCCTGAAGGTTCCCCTCGGCACTCCCGGGATTTTCGGCACCACTTGTCACGTGCCCCACTTCCCGCCAGCAGGAAAAGGCATGCGACCACAGGATTCTTCTGCGAACAACCCTTATTGTACAATTCTCTGAGCAGGGGATCTCCCTGAACAGGGGACTTCTTCTACCGGGGTCTACTGTATAGGCGACCTCTTACATGCAGTCTCCCACGTGCGATCTCTCTGCCCAGTCTCTCTCCATGTGGGATCTCCCGCAATCTCTCCACTATCTCCCACGTGGGAGAGAAATGCACTGCTTATAAATGCCTAAGAGACTTGTGTTGCTACCTGATTGGTGCATCCTCCAGTAGCTCAATCACGTGCCCCGAGATTGGGCTGTGACTTATGTGGTTGCCAAGCAACACGAGGGAAAAGGTTTTTGTAGGCTGAACAATGAGCGGAAAGCTGGCGCCATCTATTGGCGCCAACGGCTTCCTACACAACTCCACCACAAAGAGTTAATATTCTTTAGTTCTTCCTTAAAAATTCATAGGAATGGAGAGATTTTCACTTATTACTTTGTGCACAATACCAATTCACCACCATTGGATCTCTGTCTTCACTTTTCTTTTCCAGGAATGACTCAAGTCTTTAGTTTTATTTATGTATATTTGAGGAACTCAATGCCAGTGTTGTTATGTATATTGAGCTCTGGCTTCATTAGGGCAGATTTTATGCTTTATTGCTGCTGTCCTTTAGCTACTAGAACACATCATTCAAACATCCTTGTAAAGCCTCGAAGAATTGCCTGTGGAATTTGAGACTATGTAGCACATACAGAGAAAATTTGATAATGTGCTTGGTTTTCATGGCTTGACGAGGTCAATTTCCTAGTTTTGTTCTTTCGTCAAACAGAAGAGAGATTGAAAAAAATCTTTAATCCTTTTTAAAATTCCAGTCTATATCCCCCTCCTAGTCTTCAACAATTTCTCATACTAGTCCTTCTTCCCATTGTCTCCTAGAAGATATCCCCACCTCCACCTGAACCCTCAGGACTTCCCCACATACTGGGGTCTGAAGTCTCTTGAGGGTTAGGTGCATCTTCTGTCATTGAGGCCAGACCAGGCAGTCCTCTGCTGTATAAGTGTCAGAACCCTCAGACTAGCTCATGTATGCTGCTTGGTGGGTGGCTCAGTGTTTGATAGATCTTGAGGGTCTGGTTAGTTGAGACTGATGGTTTTCCTATGGGGTCACCGTCTTCTATAACTTTTTTCAGCTTTCCTTAATTCAACCAAAGTGGTCCCCAGCTTCTGTCCATTGGTTGGGTGTAAATATCTGCTTCTGTCTCAGTCATATGCTTGTTTGGCCTCTTGGAGGGCAGCCATACTAGTCTCCTATGTGTAAGCATACCATAGCATCAGTAATAGTGTCAGGCTTTGGAGCCTCCCTTGAGATGAATCCCAATTTCAGCCTGTCACTGGACCTCCTTTCCCTCAGTCTCTTTTCCATTTTTTCCCCTGCAGTATTTTTAGACAGGAACAATTCTGGGTCAGAGTTTTTGATTGTGAGATGACAATTCCATCCCTTCACTTGATGTCCTGTCTTTCTGCTGGAGGTAGACTCTACAAGTTCCCTGTCCCCACTGTTGGGCATTTCATCTAAGGTACCTCCCTTTAATTCCTGAGACTCTCGCACTTCCCTGGTCTCTGGTACATTCTAGAGGGTCCCTCCCTCTACTTCCTACCTCTTGAGGCTGCCTGTTTCCATACATTCTGTTGGCCCTCAGGTCTTCATTCCTGTTGCACCATAATATGTGATCATGTTTCCCCTTTTCCCTCACTGTCCCCTCTTTTATCCAGGTCCCTTTATCTGTATGCCCTCATTGATTGCTTTCTTCTTTTTTCCTAGTGGGATTGAGATATACTCACTTATTCCAGTGGGTCCTGTGGAAATCATAGGCAGTGAGGGAGGTAGAGATGGGTTCCCAGCTGCTGTGGTTATTTGGGAGGGTCCCTTACTTGTTGTCCTGCATGCAGCTGGTCTTCTTGGAGGCCTTCAGACTGTCCAGAAGTGAGATTTAATGCTGCAATTAATTTATTTGCTTTCTAGTCATAATAATTTTTTTTTTGCTTAAAATTTCAAATAATAGAAACAATAAAATGTAGAAAACATTATTTTATCACTGGTGTCTGAAACCACCTTTGATCATTATATTTTGTGGGAAAATATTGTAAAGTCAAATGCCAACATGTCTTGAAGCTTATTTTGAATTTCTTAAAAGATATATATTTTTTCATATTTAAAAATTTATGGTTCATTCCAGTATAAACTTGGGCCTTGATCAGTTCTTGGGCACTAGTTCCTCACCCATTCCAACAACATCCAGAGGAAGCACCACTCTCAGGTGCTCTAACATGCACAGGATCAAAGGACCATAGAAACACAGAGACCACTGGCCTTTGAGGAGTTTGACATAATAGGATCACAAGCGGAACAGCTCCAGTCAGAGACCACAAGGGCAGGTAGCACGTCCAGTAATATCTTCAACAAAATTATAGAAGAAAACTTCCATAACCTAAAGAAAGAGATGCCCATGAACATACAAGAAACCTAAAGAGCCGCAAAAAGATTGCACCAGAAACGAAATTCCTCTTGTCATATAATAGCCAAAACATCAAATGCACACAACTAAGAAAGAACATTAAAAACGGTAAGGGATAAAGGTCAAGTAACATATAAAAAGTCAGAGTTATCAGAATTATACCAGACTTCTCACCAAGGACTCTAAAAGCCAGTAAATCCTGGGCAGATGTCATACAGACCCCAAGAGAACACAAATGCCAGCCCAGGCTACTATACCGAGCAAAATTCTCAATTACCATAGATGGAGAAACAAAGATATTCTATGACAAAACCTAATTTACATAATGTTTTTTCAAAAATTTAGTCCTACAAAGGATAATAGATGTAAAACTCTAACACAGGTGAGAAACTACAACCTGGAAAAAGCAAGAAGGTAATCTTCTTTGAATAAATCTAACAGAAGATAGCTCAACCACAATTCCACCTCTAACAACAAAAATAACAGGAAGCAACAACCACTTTTCTTTAATATTTCATAACATCAATGGATGCAATTCTCCGATAAATATGCATAGTCTAAGAGGCTGAATATATAAACAGGACTCAGCATTTTGCTGCATACAGGAAATGCACCTCAGTGACAAAGACAGTCATTACCTCAGAGTAAAAGACTGGAAAATAATTCCAAGCAAATTATCACATGAAAAAAATCTGGAATAGCCATCCTAATGTGCAATAATATTGATTTTTCAACCAAGAGTTATCCAAAAGATGAGGAAGGATACTTCATACTCATCAAAGGAAAAAAATCAGTCAAGATGAACTCTCAGTCCTGAACATCCATACTCAAATGCAAGGGCACCTCATTCATTAAAGAAACTCTACTAAAGCTCAAAGCACTCACTGTACCACACACAGCAATACTGGGAAACTTCAACACCCCTCTGTCATCAATGGTCAGATCATCTAAACAGAAACTAAACAGATCACAGGGAAATTAATAGATGCTATTAATAGAATGGATTTATCAGATATCCATAGAACATTTCATCCTAAACCAAAAAAATATAACCTTTTCTCAGTACTTCATGATACATTCATCAAAATCGACCATATAATTGGTCACAAAACTTGTCTCAACAGATACAAGAAGACTGAAACAATCCCATGCATCCTATCAGATCACCATGGTTCAAGGCTGGTCAATAACAACAAAAACAACAGAAAGCCCACATACACATGGAAGCTGAACTCAGTGATAACTTGGTCAATGAATAAATAATGAACAAAGTTAAAGTCTTTTTACTATTTAATGAAAATAGAGGTACCACATACCAAAACCTATAGGACACAATGAAGGCTGTATTAAGAGGAAAACTCATAGCACTTAGTGTTTCCAAAAAGAAACCGAAGAGAGCATGCACTAACTTGACATCACACCTGAAAACTCTAGAAGAAAAAGGAGCATATACACCCAAAAGCAGTAGACCCTTCATAATAGTCACAGGTAACATAAAATACAGTGGTTTGACTTTAACCAAGCAAGTGACAGATCTGTATGACAAGAACCTTGAGTCTCTGAAGAAAGAATTCAAAAAGGATCTCAGAAAATGGAAAATCTCATGGATTGTTAGGATTAATATATCAAAATGACCATCTTGCCAAAAGCAATGTAAAAAGTCAATGCAATTCCCATCAAAATTCCAGCTCAATTCTTCATAGAGTTAGAAAGAGCAATTTGCAAATACATTTGGACTAATAACAACAACAACAATAACAGCAACAACAACAACAACAACAACAACAAAACAAGTCAGAATAGCAAAACTATTCTCAACAATAAAAAAACTTCTGGGGGAATCACCTCAAGTTGTATTACAGAACAGTTATGGTAAAAACTGTGTGGTATTGGTACTAAGGCGGGTAAGGAGATCAATGAAATAGAACTGAAGACCTAGAAATGAACCCACTCACCTACAGTCACTTGATTTTTTAATAAAGGAGCTAAAATCATCCACTGAAAAAAATATAGCATTATTAACAAATGATGCAGTTTTAACAGGTAGTCAGCATGTAGACTAATGCAATTCAATCTAATCTTATGGCTGCATACAAAGCTCAAGGCCATGTGTATCAAGGACCTCTATATAAAACCAGATTCACTGAAACAGACTGAAGAGAAAGTGGGAAAAAGTCTTGAACACAGGTAAGGGAGATAATTTCCTGAACAACACCAATGCCTTACGCTCTCAGATCAAGAATCAACAAATGGGAACACACACAATTACAAAGTTTCTGTAAGGTAAAGGACACTGTTAATAGGACAAAATGGAGACCAATAGATTGGGAAGAAATCATTATCAATCCTACTGCTGATAAAGGGCTAACATATAATATATACAATATACTCAAGAATTTAGATTCTAGAGAATCAAACTATTCTATTAAATATGGGGGACAGAGCCAAACAAAGAATTCTGAACTGAGGAATATTGAATGGCAAAGAAGCAACTAAAGAAATATACACATTCTTAGTCATCAGGGAAATGCAAGTCAAAACAACCTTGAAATTCATCATACCATTTAGAATGGCTGCGATAAAAACTTCAGGTGATAGAAGATACTTGTGAGCATCTGGAGAAAGAGGAACACTCCTTTGTTGGTGGGATTGCAAGCTGGTACAACCAATTTGGAAATCAGTCTGGTGGTTCCTCAGAAAATTGGACATAGTACTACCTGAGGACCCTGCTCTACCACTCCTGGGGATTTATCCAAAAGCTGCTACAACATTTAACAAGGACACATATTATACCATGTTCATAGCAGCTTTATTTATAATAGCTAGAAGCTGGAAAGAACACAGATGTCCTTCTACAGAGAAATGGATACAGAAAATATGGTTAATTTACACAATGGAGTACTGCTACACTATTAAATACAATGACTTTATGAATTTTTAGGCATATGGAAAGGACTAGAAAAATGTCATCCTGAGTGAGGTTACCCAGACACAAAAGAACACACATGGTATGTACTCACTGAAAACTGTATATTATCCCCAAATCTTGGAATACTTAAAATATAATTCAAAGACAACACATGAAACTCAAGAAAGAAAACCAAAGTATAATTTCTTAAGTACTTTTTAGAAGAGGGAACAAAATACTCACAGGAGGAAATACAGAAACAAAGTGTAGCACAGAGACTGAAGGAAAGGTCATCCAGAAACTATGCCACTGTGGATACAGCCCATATACAGTCACCAAAACTAGACAGCATTGAGGATGACGTGCATGCTGACAGGTGCCTGATATAACGGTCTCCTGAGAGGTTATGCCAGAGCCTGAAACATACAGAGTTGGATGTTGGCAGCCAACCACTGGACTGAGAATGGGGTCCCCAATGAAGGAGTTAAAGAAAGAACAGAAAGAGCTGAAGCAGTTTTCAACCCCATAGGAAAAAGAACATCAACCAAACAGACCCCCAGAACTTTTAGGGACTAAACCACCAACAACAGAGTACACAGGGAGCCACCCATGGTTTCAGCTGCATATGTAGTAGAGGATTGCTTCCTTGGCATCAATGGGAGAAGATGTCCTTGGCCCTGTGCAGGAAAGCAGAAGGGAGTGGGTTACTGGGGGAGCACTATCATAGAGGCAGGGGGATGGAGGATAGGATAATGGGATTCTGGAGTGGAAACCTAAAAAGAAAAGAATATTTGAAATGTAAATATAGAAAACATCCAATAAAAACAAAAAAGGAAAAAATAGAAAAGATAACAGAGGTTGTTTGTTTTGATTATTTTTAGGACATCATTTCTTTTACTTTATTTTAAAAAACAAAGATAAATGTACAAATTTTCAGAATTCATATAAAAGTATATAAATACATTTTTTAAGGTTGCAATTAAGGATTTGTGGGTATATATACATACTTATATGTAAATATGTAACAATTATATAGGAAAAGAGGCTATTAATTTGAGGGGACAGGAGAGAGACTAGGAGGGGCTCTAGGAAGGAAAGGGGGATATGATACAGTTCTATTTTAATTAAAATATATTCTTTTTTATCTTGAACTTCACACAGTCTGTGAGTTGTTTCTGGGGTGTTCAGAGCTTTCTGGGGTTAGTATCCCATTATTAGTGACTGCATATTATATCTGTGCTTTTGTGACTGGGTTATCTCACTCTAGATGCATCCATTTTCTTAAGAATTTCATTAAGTCATTGTTTCTGATAGCTTAGTAGTACTCCATTGTGTAAGTGGACCACAATTTTTATATCCATTCATCTACTGAAAGACATCTGGGTTCTTTCGAGCTTCTGGCTATTATAAATAGAGCTGCTATGAAAATTGTGGTGCATGTATCTCTGTTGTATGTTGGAGTGTCTCTGGGGTAAATGCCCAGAAGTGGAATAACTGGGTCTTTAGGTAGTACTATGTCCATTTTTATGAGGAATCGCCAGACTAATTTGCAGAGTGATTGTATGAATTTACAACCCCACCAGCAGTGGAGAATTGTTCCTCTTTCTCCACATCCTTGCCAGTATCTGTTGTCATCAGAGTTTTGGATCTTGGCCAATCTGACTGGTGTGAGGTAGAATCTCAGGGTTGTTTTGATTTGCATTTTCCTGATGGCTAAGGATGTTGAGCACTTCCTTAGATGTTTCTCAGCCATTCCACATTCCTCAATTGAGAATGTTTTTTTTTTTAGCTCTGTACCCCATTTTTAATAGGGTTGTTTGATTCTCTGGTGTCTAGCTTTTTGACTTCTTTGTATACCTTGGATATTAGGCCTCTATCTGATGTGGGGTTGGTAAATATCTTTTCCCACTCTGTTGGCTGCCGTTTTGTTTTCTTGACAGTGTTTTTAGCCTTACAGAAACTTTGCAATCTCATTAAGTCCCATTTGTCAATATTTGACCTTAGAGCTCCAGCTATTGGTGTTCTGTTTAGGAAATTTTCTCCTGTGCCTATGAGTTCTAAGGTTTTCCCTACTTTCTCATCTAATAGTTTCAGTGTACCTGGTTTAATGTGGAGATCTTTGATCCACTTGCACTTGAGCTTTGTACAAGGAGATAAGAAAGGATCTATTTTCATTCTTCTGCATGATTAGGGCCAGTTGGACCAACACTATTTGTTGAATAGGCTGTCCTTTTACGTGTTAATCTCCTGTAATTTCCTGTGTCATCTTAAAAATAAATGTTATGTAGGATATATAAACATTTAAAAATTGAAATTTCTTGTGATTGTAAGAGCATTTATTAAGCAAAATGAGAAAGAACATTAAAATTACTGATTCATATATGTTGCTCTATTGCTAAATAACATTGATATTCATCACCCTCTCTGTCCTCTCTCTTTTTCAGTATACCATGCTAATAACATTCATAATTCATGACATAAATGACTCATTGGCTTAGATAACATATATGTCACTTTTAAGTATTAATCTGAAATAATTAAGTAGTATAATTTTGAACCTACAGGTTTTCTACACGTCAGTTTTCATATATTTCCGAAAGTTGATTTAGCAGAATAGTTTGTGTTTAGTGCTAAGATTGAACCCAAAAGCATTTCATTTCCACCAGGCTTAATTTTTTTTTTTTTTTTTTTTTTTTTTTTTTTTTTTTGGATTTCTGTGATCACTTTTTTTAAAACTTTATTTTAAAAAACAAAGACAAAAGAAAAAAATTTAAACATTTTTGCATATATGTATAAAAGTACAATTTTGTCAGTGTTTGGCTTTTTTTTTTCTTTTTTTTAAGGTTTGATACTCTGCATTAAGGTCTTACTAGTTACAATGAGCATAAAGTACATGTAAAACAGGAGGTAACCCGGAATTTGTCAACGTTTTTTTAGTGTGTAAAAATTGAGCATGAATTTTTTTTTGTTTTTTGTTTTGTGTTGCTTTGTTTTCTTTTCTTTTCTTTTCTTTTTTTTTTTTTTTTTTTTTGAACTTCACACAGTCTGTGAGTAGTTTCTGGGGCAGTCCGAGCCTCTGGGGTTAGCGTCCCACATTCAGTGACTGCATATTATGTCTGTGCTTTTGTGACTGGGTTATCTCACTCAGGATGATATTCTCTAGATGCAACCATTTTCTTAAGAATTTGGTTAAGTCATTGTTTTTGATGGCTGAGTAGTATTCCATTGTGTAAATGTACCACAATTTTTGTATCCATTCATCTACTGAAGGACATGTGTGTTCTTTCGAGCTTCTGGCTATTATAAATAGAGCTGCTATGAACATTGTGGTGCATGAATCTTTGTTGTATATTGGAGTGTCTCTGGGGTATATGCCCAGAAGTGGAATAGCTGGGTCTTCAGGTAGTACTATTTCCATTTTTATGAGGAATCGCCAGACTGATTTCCAGAGTGGTTGTATGAATTTACAACCCCACCAGCAGTGGAGAAGTGTTCCTCTTTCTCGACATCCTCACCAGCATCTGTTGTCAACTGAGATTTGAATCTTGACCAACCTGACTGGTGTGAGGTGGAATCTCAGGGTTGTTTTGATTTACATTTCCCTGATGGGTAAAGATGTTGAGCACTTCCTTAGATGTTTCTCAGCCATTCCACATTCCTCAATTGAGAATGTTTTTTTAGCTCTGTACCCCATTTTTAATAAGGTTGTTTGATTCTCTGGTGTCTAGCTTTTTGAGTTCTTTGTATACCTTGCATATTAGGCCTCTATCTGATGTGGGGGTGGTAAAGATCTTTTCCCATTCTGTTGGCTGCTGTTTTGTTTTCTTGACAATGTCTTTAGCATTACAGAAACTCTGCAATCTCATTAAGTCCCATTTGTTAATCTTTGACCTTAGAGCTTGAGCCATTGGTGTTCTGTTCAGAAAATTTTCTCCTGTGCCTATATGTTCTAAGGTTTTCCGTACTTTCTCATCTAATAGTTTCAGTGTATCTGGTTTAATGTTGAGATCTTTGATCCACTTACACTTGAGCTTTGCACAAGGAGATAAGAAAGGGTCTATTTTCATTCTTTTGCATGCTGTGTGCCAGTTGAACCAGCACCATTTGTTGAATAGGCTGTCCTTTTACCATTGAATGTTTATGGCTCCTTTGTAAAAAATTAGGGGACCATATACATGAGGGCTCATTTCTGTATGTTCTATTCTATTCCATTGATCCACGTGCCTATTTCTGTACCAGTACCATGCCGTTTTCAGCACAATTGCCTTGTAATATAGCTTGAGGTCAGGTATAGTGATTCCCGCAGATGTTTTTTTGTTGTTGAGGATGGATTTCACTATTTTAGGTCTTTTGCTATTCCATATGAAATTGCACATTAATCTTTCCAATTCCATGAAGAACTGGGTTGGAATTTTGATGGAGATTGCATTGAATCTGTAGATTGCTTTTGGTAGGATGGCCATTTTTAAAATGTTAATCTTTTCAATCCATGAGCATGGGAGATCTTTTCATTTTCTGAGATCTTTCTCGATTTCCTTCTTTAGAGGTTTTAAGTTCTTGTCATACAGGTCCTTCACTTGCTTAGTTAGAGTCACACCAAGTTATTTCATAGTTTTTGTGACTATTGTGAAGGGTATCTTTTCCCTAATTTCTTTCTCCACATGTTTGTCATTTGAATATAGGAAGGCTACTGATTTGTTTGAGTTAATTTTGTATCCAGCCAATTTTCTGAACTTGTTTATCAGCTGTAGGAGTTCTCCGGTGGAATTTGTAGGGTCACTTAAGTACACTATCATGTCATCTGCAAAGAGTTATGTTTTTACTTCTTCATTTCTGTTTTGTATCCCATTGATCTCCTTTGGCTGTCTAATTGCTCCAGCCATGATATCTAGTACTATGTTGAATAGGTAGGGGGAGAGTGGGCAGCCTTGTCGAGTCCCTCATTTTAGTGGGATTGATTCAAGTTTCTCACTGTTAAGTTTGATGTTGGCTGTTGGTTTGCTGTATATTGATTTTATTATGTTTTGGTATGGACCTTGGATTCCTGTTCTTTCCAGGACTTTTAACATGAAGGGGTGTTGAATTTTGTCAAATGCTTTTTCAGCATCTAGTGAGATGACCATGTGATTTTGTTCTTTGAGTTTGTTTATATGGTGGATTACATATATGGATTTCCTTATATTAAACCATCCTTGCATCCCTGGGATGAAGCCTACTTGGTCATGGTGAATGATCGTTTTCATGTGTTCTTGGATTCGGTTTGCAAGGGTTTTGTTGAGTATTTTTGCATCAATGTTCATAAGTGAGATTGGTCTGAAGTTCTCTTTCCTTGTAGGGTCTTTGTGTGGTTCGGGAACGAGGGTTATTGTTGCCTCAAAAAATGAGTTAGGTAGTATTCTATCTTGTGGAATAGTTTGGAGAGTATTGGTGTTATGTCCGTAATAAATGTCTGATAAAATTCTGCACTGAACCTGTCTGGACCTGGGTTTTTTTGTTTGGGAGGCTTTTGATGACTTCTTCTATTTCTTTAGGTGTTATGGGATTACTTAGATCGTTTACCTGGTCCTAGTTTAACTTTAGGATTTTGTATCTTTCTAGGAATTCATCCATTTCCTCTAGATTTTCCAACTTTGTGGAGTATAGGCTTTTGTAATAAGATCTGATGATTTTTTGAATTTCCTCAGTTTCAGTTGTTATGTCTCCACTTTCCTTTCTGAGTTTGTTAATTTATATACTCTTTCTTTGCCCTCTCGTTAGTCTGGCTAGTTGTTTATCCATCTTGTTGATTTTCTCAAAGAACCAGCTCTTGGTTTTGTTGATTCTTTCGATGGTTCTTTTTGTTTCTATTTGGTCTTTTTCTGTCCTGATTTTGATTATTTCTTGCCGTCTACTCCTCTTGGGTGTATCTGCTTCCTTTTGTTCTAGAGCTTTTATCTGTGCTATCAAGTTGCAGATGTATGCTCTCTCCAGTTTCTTTTTAGAAGAGCTTAGGGCTATAAGTTTCCCTCTCAATACTGCTTTCATTGCATCCCATATGTTTGGGTATGTTGTGTTTTTGTTTTCATTGAATTCTAGAAAATTCTTAATTTCTTTCTTTATTTCTTCTTTGACCCTGCTATAGTTTAACTGAGCGTTGTTTAGTTTCCATGTGTATGTGTGCTTTTCATTGACTTTGTTGTTGTTAAAGACTGGCCTTAGACTATGGTGATCTGAGAGGATGCATGGGAGTATTTCAATCTTCTTATATCGATTGAGGCTTGTTCGGTGTCCAATTATGTGGTCAATTTTGAGAAAGTGCCATGGGGTGGTGAGAAGAAGGTGTATTCTTTTACTTTAGTATGATATGTTCTGTAGATATCTATTAATTCCGGTTGGTTCAAAGTCTCTGTTAGTTTTACAGTGTCCTTGTTCAGTTTCTGTTTCCATGATCTGTCCTTTGGTGAGAGTGGTTTATTAAAATCTCCCACTATTATTGTGTGTGGTAAAATGTAATTTTTGAGCTTTAGTAGTGTTTCTTTTATGAATGTGATGTGAGGTGGAAACTCAGGGTTGTTTTGATTTGCATTTCCCTGATGACTAGGGATGTTGACCAATTCCTTAGGTTCTTCTCAGCTATTTGATATTCCTCAGTTAAAAATCTTTTGTTTAGTTCTGTACCCCACTCTTAAAATAGGTTTGTTTGATTCTCTAGAGTCTAACTTCTTGATTTTTTTTGTATAAATTAGATATTAGACCTCTATCAGATATGGGATTGGTAAAGATCCTTTCCCAGTCTGTTGTCTGCCATTTTCTTTCCTTGACAGTGTCCTTAGCCTTACAGAAACTTTGCTATCTCATGAAGTTATATTTATCAGTTCTTGATCTTAGAGCATAAGTCATTGGTGTTTTGTTCAGGAACTTTCTCCCTGTCCTTTTGTGTTCTAAACTTTCTCTCACTTTTTCTTCTAATAGTTTCAGTGTACCTGGTTCCATGTGGAGATCTTTGATCCACTTGCACCTGAGCTTTATACAAGGAGAATAGAAAGGATCTTTTTTCATTCTTTTGCATGCAGACTGCCAGTTGAGCAAATGCCATTAGTTGAAGAGGCTGTATTTTTCCCATCGAATGTTTTCAGTTCCTTTCTCGAAGAACAAGTAACCATATGTGTGAGAGTTCATTTCTGGATCTTCTATTCTATTCCATTGATTTACTTGCTTATCTTTCTACCAATACCATATTGTGTTTAACACAATTGCTTTGTAATATAGCTTGAGATCAGAGATCATGATTCCCACATAAGTTTTCTTGTTGTTGAGATTTCACTAGTCTATGTTTTTTGTTATTCTAGATGAATTTGCAAATTGCCATTTCTAACTTTTTAAGGAATTCTTTTGGAATTTTAATGGGTATTGCATTGAATCTGTAGATTACATTCTGTAAAATGTCCATTTTTTACAATATTGATTCTTCCAATCCATGAGCATGGGAAATCTCTCCATCTTCTGAGATCTTCAATTTTCTTCTTCAGAGATTTGAAGTTCTTGTCATATATGTCCTTCACTTGCTTAGTTAGGGTCATTCCAAGGTATTTTATATTGTTTGTGACTATTGTGAAGGGTATTTTTTCCCTAATTTCTTTCTCCACATCTTTGTCCTTTGAGTAGAGGATGGCTACAGATTTGTTTGAGTTAATTTTATATCCAGCCACTTTGCTGAAGTTGTCCTGTTTAAGTTCTCTGGTGAAATTTTTGGGGTTGCCAAAGTATACCATTGTGACATCTGCAAATATTAATATTTCAACTACTTCCTTTCTAATTTGTATTTTTTTTTGATTTCCTTTTGCTGTATAATTGCTCTGTCCTGAACTTTCAGTACTATATTGCATAGGTAGGGGGAGAGGGGTTAGCCTTGTCGAGTCCCTAATTTTAGTGGGACTGCTTCAAGTTTCTTACCTTTTAGTTTGATGTTGGCTATTGTTTTGCAATATATTGCTTTTATTATGTTTAGGTATGGGTCTTGGATTCCTACACTTTCCAAGACTTTTAACAAGGAGGGGTGTTAAATTTTGTCAAATGATTTCTGTTTCTAGTGAGATGATTATGTGGTTTTTGTTCTTTGATTTTGTTTATATGGTAGATTACATGGATGGATTTCTGTATATTGAACCATGTCTGCATCCCAGGGATGAAGCCTACTTGATCGAGGTGAATTGTTGTTGTGGTGTGTTCTTGGATATGGTTTGTAAGAATTTTATTGAGTATTTTTCATCAATGTTCATATGGGAGATTGGTCTGAAGTTCTCTTTTCTTGTAGGGTCTTTGGGTGGTTTAGGAATGAGAGTTATTGTAGCTTTGAAGAATGAGTTGGGTAGTGTTCATCTGAGACTATTTTGTGGGATAGTTTGCAGAGTATTGGTATTAAGTCCTCAATGAGTATCTGATAGATTCTGCACTGATCCCATCTGGTCCTAAGCTATTTTTGTTTGGGAGGCTTTTGATTACCACTTCTATTTCTTTAGGTGTTATGGGACTGTTTAGATGGTTTTTATGATCCTGATTTAACTTTGGTATCTGGTATTTGTCTAGAAATTTGTCCATTTCCTCCAGATTTTTCAGTTTTGTTGATTATAGGCTTTTGTAGTAGTATCTGGTCATTTCTTAAATTTCCTCAGTTTCTGTTGTTATGTTTCTCCTTTCATTTCTGATTTTGTTAATTTGAATACTCTCTCTGTGCCCTCTAGTTAGTCTGGCTAAGGGTTTATTGATCTTATTGCTTTTCTCAAAGAAACAGCTCCTGGCTTTGTGGATTCTTTGTATGGTTCTTTTTGTTTCTACTTGGTTGATTTCTCCTCTGAATTTGATTATTTTCTGCTGTCTCCTCCTCTTGGGTGTATCTGCTTTTTTTTTTTTTTTTTTTTTTTTTTTTTTTTTTTTTTTTTTTTTTTTTTTTTGTTCTAGAGCTTTCAGCTCTGCTGTCAAGCTGCTAATATATGCTCTCTCCAGTTTCTTTTTGGAGGCACTCAGAGCTATGAGTTTTCCTCTTACTAATGTTTTCATTGCATCCTACAGGTTTGGGTTGTTGTGCTTTCATTTTCATTAAATTCTAAAAAAATCCTCACCTTCTTTATTTCTTTTTTGACCATGTTATTGTTCATGAGAGCACTGTTCTTTGTTGTTATTAAAGTCCAGCCTTAGTCCATGGTGATATGGTAGAATGCATGGGAGTATTTCAATCTTCTTATATGTATTGAGGCTTGTTTTGTGAGCAACTATATGGTCAGTTTTGGAAAAGTTGATGTGAGGTGCTGAGAAGAAGGTGTAGTCTTTTGTTTTAGGATGAAATGTTCTGTAGGTGTCTGTTAATTCCAATTGGTTTATAACCTCTGCTAGTTTCACGGTGTCTCTTTTCAGTTTCTACTTTCATGAACTGTTTATTGATGATAGTGACATGTTGAAGTCTCCCACAATTATTGTTTGATATGCAGTATATATTTTGAGATTTAGTAGGGTTTCTTTTATGAATATGGGTGCTCTTGTATTTGAAGCATAGATGTTTAGTTTTGAGAATTCATCCTGATAGATTTCTTCTGTAATGAGTAAAAAGTGTCCTTTCTTATCTTTTTAGATAACTTTTGTTTGAAAATCTATTTTATTTGATATTAGAATGGCTATTCCAGTTTTTTTTTTTTTTTTTTTTTTTTTTTGTGGGGACATTTTCTTGAAGGATTTTTTTTCTTAGCCTTTTACTCAGACGTAGTGTCTGTCTTTGCCTGTGAGATGAGTTTCCTGTATGCAGCAAAATACTGGATTCTGTTTATGTATCCAGACTGATAGTCTATGTCTCTTTTTGATGAATTGGGCCCATTTATATTAACAGATATTAAGGAATAGTGATTGTTGTTTTCTGTTATTTTTGCTGTTAGAGGTCGAATTATGTCTGTGTGTCTTTCTTCTTTTGGTTTTCTTGCTTAGTCATTTTCTTGATTTTTCTAGGGTGTAGTTTCCCTCCTTGTGTTGGGTTTTCCATCTATTGTCTTTTGTAGGCCTGGATTTGTGTTCAGATATTGTGTAAATTTAGTTTTGTCCTGGAATATCTTGGTCTCTCCATTTATTGTAATTGGGAGTTTTGCTGGATATATAAACCTGGGCTGGCTGGCATGTGTGTTCTCCTAGAGTCTGTGTGATGTCTGTCCAGGATCTTCTAGCTTTCATAGTCTCTGTTGAGAAGTTAGTGGAATTCTGATTGGTCTGCTTTTAGATGTTACACGTCCTTTTTCCCTTACTTCTTTTAGTATTCTTTCTTTGTTTTGAACTTGGCGTTTTGACTATTATATGTTGAGAAGAATTTCTTTTCTGGACCAATCTATTTGGAGTTCTGTAGGCTTCTTTTATGTTCATGGTCATCTCATTCTTAAGGGTAGGGAAGTTTTCTTCTATGATTTTGTTGAGGATATTTACTGTGCCTCTTAGTTGATATTCTTTGCCCTCTTGTATTCCTATTTTCTTTAGATTTGGTCCTCTCATTGTGTCCTGGATCTTTTGGACATTTTTTTTTAAACACAGATAAATGTACAGATTTTATGCATTTTTGCATAAAAGTATATGAATACATTTTTGTCAGTACTTGGTTTTTTTAAGGTTTGATAGTGTGCATTAAGCTCTTACTAGTTACAATGAGCATACAGTACATGTAAAACAAGATGCAACCTGGAATTAGTCATTTTGGGTTAGGAGCGTTTTTGTTTTTGCATCTGCTCTTACTGCTTTGTCTATGGTTTTTATGTTGTCTTCAGCCCCTGAGATCCTCTCTTTCATCTCTTGTAGTCTGTTGCTGATGCTTGCATTTGTCACTCCTGATTTCTTTTTTAGGTTTTCTATCTTCAGAGTTGTCTATTTTTGTGTTTTCTTTATTGTTTTTATTTCTGTTTTCAATTTATCATTTGTTTGGTTGTGTTTTCCTGTAGTTTTTTGAGTGATTTGTCCTGGTTGTCCTGTAATTGTTTTAGGGAGTTATTCACATGTTTCTCGAAGATCTCCATCATCATTGTGAAGTGTGATTTCAAGTCTATGTCTTATTTTTCTGGTGTGTTTGGCAATCCACTACTTGTTGTGGTGGCAGAGCTGGGTTCTGATGTTGCCAGTTTCATTGTTTTTTTTTTTTTTTTTTTTTTTTCATTGTCTTGGTTTTCATTGCTTAGGTTCTTTTGCTTTTCTCTTGCCATCTTGATATCTGTGATTATAGGTTATATTGTTAGTGACTGGCACCTGTCTCTCCTGTGGATCTGAGGGTCTGTTGGCTCAGGAAGATAATTGCTTCTGAGTGTTCAGCTTTTTGTGGGCAAGGAGTGAGTTCTGATGGCAGTGACTCAGTTCTGTCTTTGTGGACTCAGGTTTGGGAGCTCTTGTGAGGCTGTTCTGGGTGCTCAGTCCTCTGCCTGAGTCCTGAGTCCTACTGGCAGAGATCTTGCTCTTTGTCTCGGCCAAAAAGGACCCTTTTCCAGAGAGCTCAGCACTGTCTGCTCTCTTAGAATTCCAGGTGTATCACCCCTGGGCCTATTCATCAGGTCAAGCTCATCTTTGGTCCAGGTGTAAAAGCACCTGTGGAGCTTATCTTTGAGCATTGCCTTTGCTGGGAAGATTCTGGGACTGGATCACCTGGATCACAGAGGCTGGGCCCTCACTGTGGGTGGGAAAGGACCCTTTTTCAGAGAGCAAAGCACTTCCTGCCTTTGGAGAACTTTTTGTGCAACCTCAGCAGTTCTGTGCCCCAGTTTCTCTGCAAGTCCAGGTGGGAAAGAGCCTGTGAGTCTGGTCCACAAGCACAGCCTTTCAGGGAAGTTTTTTTTTTGAATGACTTTATTTTACAAAACAAAGATAAATGTACAGATTTTAAACATATTTTGCTTAAAATTATACATTTTTGTCAGTACTGTTTTTTCAGATATTAAAATAATTTTTACATAAATCTATGTGAATATATTTTTTAGTCAGTACTTGATTTTTTCAAGGGCTTGACAGTATGCATTGAAAACCTAATAGTTACAATGAGCATAAAATACATGCAAAACAAAATGCAACATGGAAATTGTCAAAGTCTTCTTGTTTTGTAAATATATATTTTTTTGTTTTCTTTATTTCCTGGACTTCATACAGTCTGTGAGTTGTTTCTGGGGGAGTGCAAGCCTCTGGGGTTAGCATCCCAATATCAGTGACTGCATATTATGTCTGTTCTTTTGTGACTGGGTTATCTCACTCAGGATGATATTCTCTAGATGCAGCCATTTTCTTAAGAATTTGGTTAAGTCATTGTTTCTGTCAGGGAAGTTATTAATAAATGAATATGTGACTCTCTAGATTGAGTGCTGAACAGATCGGAATACTTTAGACTAATGTTTAGTTATTCAAATTACTTACTTATAGATTTGTAATTGATAATAAGTTAGTTTGCTTTGTGAATTACCCTGCTAAGGCCACGTGGCTTGTCAGACGGCAGCTAGTGAGGGTTCATGATTATCTTAAAATTACCACAAGAGGCTCATATTCTCTTAACGTGGCATCCACAGAAATTTGAGTTGATATCTTGACATGGTAGATTATTAGAGGCCTATGAATAAGATCATGCAGTTTTTTATTTTATTGATTTGTTTTAAATTTTAAAATGGGTATGATGTTGAGTTTTGTGGTTATATTATTTCTCTAGGAGAGATTACAAAATACAAGATATTTAATTTGCCAACTAAGGAACATGCTATTTTGGAAGAAAGCTTGTGTGTGTGTGTGTGTGTGTGTGTGTGTGTGTGTGTGTGTGTGTTTAAAAGTGTGATGTGATGTGCCTTCCAGACTTATATGGATTAGATATGATAGAGGTAGCCCACCTGAAAAACTAAATTCAAGGTGATCAAACAAGTTATACCTCAATACTAAAATGTTTTCTGTATATATATATATATATATATATATATGAAACAGAATGTGCAATTAAGGTAAAGCTCATCATCAGAATGATGAACTGGCTTGATTCCAGACATCAGAGACTACAAGAATCACCCGTTTGGCTTTTCCTCTTGAGGCCTGCCTGGCTTCCTCATTTCCCTTTCTTCTTCTAAATTTTCAGTGCCCATGTATTCAACTTAATGAAGGTATGAAGAGTCATTGCCCCAATTCCCTGGACTTTGTGGGGTGAAGGTAGTTATTCTAAGGTTGTTTTTATAAAGAATCTAGAAATGGCCATAATTTTACAGGGAGGAATTAACCAGATTGATTTATACAGCCATAATCTTTTCTTGGTAACTAAGCTAAAGTCATATCTTAAACTGGTAGAAATTTTTCTAATTGATACAAAGTTGAAGTAACAATATTTACAGTGGTAGAGAATTTATTTGATTCAGATTTAAGGTTTTTAGTAGTATAATTTCTTAATGATTTAACATTGAGATTAGTATTGTTACTGTCATATAGGTATTGTACTTATACAATACATTGAAAAGGCCAGGTTTAAACCCAGTCCTATAACTGCTATTATACACTGTTTTGAGTTGACTGAAAAATACTAGTTAAGAACCAGATAGCAAACTCATTGTTCTTAGTCAATTAAAAGGGTGTTTTTGAGATATTTCAATTAAGAATCGTTAGGATTATTCAAGGTGTAACAGTTCTGAAATGATTTTTATAGTTAGATGGTTTTCAAAAACCTCAGAAATCTATAAATTATGACATTTACTGTTATTTATCTTTTGTGGAGACATATTTGCTCCTTACAGTTCCCCTCCGATGGATTTAATGAAGAAATTGAGCATCTCTACCTCTAGGTGAGGTATATTTTGTGGCTAGGCAGTCACTGGGCAGAAACTGCCTATTTCATCTACAGACTAATACTGTCCAGAAGGGGACACATTATGCAGAAGAGCCAGCAGATAATCTTTGCCAAGCCAGAATTATCAACCTTTCAAGATTTCTGCATTTTAAAGTCTGTCAGACTTCTGGGCCAGAAGGCTGAAGACATTACTCTCATATGTTGCTCACAGGGAACTGATAGTAGAGATTTGTCTTTACAACCTGTCTCTTCTCTGGAAACCATGTTAGGCTTCCTATGTTTTTAGATATTTGCCCATTCTCATATTTCTGATGGAGTTGAGAACTAATTTAGTTCTATAGCCTACTTAAGCTAATTAACTTTGAGAAAACACAGTCATTTAGAATATATTCAAGTGGTAACAGTTGTACACAGCTTACATTTGAGGGAAAAGTTAAAAAGGTTTTTTGAAAAAGTTAAACAGAAAGGTTGATGTGTGGGTTGATGTTAAGGTGACATTATTGGAAAGTGGAGAGGAAGGCAGGAAAAGAGTCTATAGGAGCAGAAGAGATTGAAGGAGGGGGAATCCCAGGAAAATGAAGATATAGGCAGATGTATATGTTTCTCTTGGCACATCTCTTCATAAATAAGGGTGTTATGAATGTTTTATAAGGGATGGAATTGTACAAGATCATTTGACTTGTCTAGGTTGGAAAATTATACCTATTGGATCAGGGTAGTTTGGTGTGTTCTTTGATGTGACTACTTCATTGAGTTCAAAGTGTGTAGTGGATCTAGCAAATAAAGCTCAGGACAGAGTTGCAATGTGTGTGTTTTGGCAGCAAGGGATGGCAACAATAGGCCAAGGGGAAGTGAGTGAGAACAACATGCCTTGATGGTCATATCCATCTGGGACAGAAGCAGCAGGAGTGGTGGAGTGAAAATTATTTTGATTTTCTTGGAATATGCTTCTCCTTATAACTGAAAGGTCATATGAAAGTTTGGTTATAAGCACAATAGTCCTTGGGTAATTTTGAGGGCCTGTTACTGAGGTGATTGTGTGTGCTATGAATTATACGTATTCAAGTACACCAACTAAAATAATTTATGATTTTCTTTCAACTTTACAGGTTCTTACACACATCAAACAATCATTATATGGTGGTAGTTCCTATGTTAATATAAATACAATGTAATATAGCTGCTGTGGATTATTGAAGGAATCATGGCAGAAAAGAAATGCTCTGTACACATGCAATGCATTCTTAAAGTCTTTTCCAAGCAAAATTGCTTGAATCCATGGATGTAAAATATTTGTTATGTCAAATATAATGACAATATCAGTAATTTTTAGGCATTGGCTTTGTGAAAAATAATTTTAATACATACCATCCTAGTCTGTGATTAGTAATTATTTGATGGGTGACTCTCAAGGGGACATCTTATTATCTTTTCATGATAGCACATTATAATTGTATTTCTGTAATGGACACTTTGCCTTCTGGAACAAGGTTAGGTTCTGGAAGTATTACTTTTATGCAAATGACACAGTAAGTGGTACAACAGTCACATTGAGGACAACAGTCAATAATGCTGCTCAGATCTTTATTCTCATTTTGTATAATGCTTGGTAAAGGTTGATTTTAAGCATTCTTTTGTTTGTTTGTTTTTGTTTCTTAAGCCTTTAAAGATTATTTCTCACAACATTCTACAGTGCTTTGGCTCATGATATTCTGACTGCCAAAAGGAATTTATTATTTTCTACTACCTTCAAAAATTATCAGTGGAATTTTGAGCAGTAGCAGTAGTTATTGGCACCGGGTGTTGTATTTGCTTGTACTGTGGGAGGAGGTCAGAGAGAGGTTTGCTTGGAGGTCTGGGATGCAGGGGATTACTATATAAGACCAATGACATTAAAAGTTTAAATCCTCCTATATCTATTAAACAAGGAAGAACAACAGGAACCGGAGGTGGTTGAATAACCACTTCAATACGCAATTGAGAGGATGTTAGGGCAATTTGTACATGGTTGGAATCATTCTGAGAACAAAAATAAGTAGAAGGAGGAGTTGAAGGATCTACTTGTCTTTCAGGATCATGTTGTCCTTTGGAGCCTCTTTGACACTCACCAGACTGTGGGAGAAAGAAAATAAACAATTGAAAATTAGATATTTCACAGAGATTTGTTAGCATATATGCTTTCTGTGCAGGGTGTAATTTTGGATGGCTTGTGACACACTTACTCTCCCAAGAGAGGTGCTGGACTGAGTTTATCAGCTATGTTCTTTTAAAAAATTCGCTGACATTTGAATCAACAAGTTAGGAATTTTCTGTTGCAGAAAAGGTCTTTAGACTTGTAATAAAGGTTCCTTGTAGTGTAGATAAGCATTTCAGTATGAGATCAAAGTGCCCTTTGGCTCACAAATTACAAAAAGCAGAGACTCTTCTCATAGACCTTTTCTACTCTCCCAGTCTTTACCTATACTGTTGTACCCAGACCTTGATACACTCATTGTCATTACAGTCTAGGAAGTGAGAGAGAATTTATGGTATTTTTCTTCTGAGCATGAGTTACTGTGCTTAATACACTTTGAATTTTCACCTGTATTTTTTAAATTTTCCTATTGTATTTCTTTTAAAGTTAAAAACTAAACATGAAGGCAAACTGGTGGGGATTAAAAAAATGAAAAGGAATGATACTGAATACAAACAGTCTAATGTGTGTCAGGGGATTATGGATCTGGGTTGGGGGAGACCAGTGTGAGGGCACAGTAATCCACACAATTGGAACATGAAAATCCCACATGAAGCTTTTTACTTCATGCTAATTAAATATTAATTAATATAATTGGGGATATTCAGCACTATAATGCAGAATAGAATTTTATGAGTGTGAAAGGATGTCTTGGGATGAGGAAGGAACTGCCATCCAGGTTCCTCTTCTGACTCTTGAGTCACTTGAAAAAAGGACATGTCTATGCCAAGTACAGACTATGGTATGATAAACAGGCTTCTTACAGACCTAAGTTGTGGTAATGTATTTTGCAGCAACAGAAAGCTGTTACATGTTCTTAAGTAAAAGTCCTCAAAGACACTCAGAGAATATGTTTCTCCCTTTGTTCTGAGCATACAGGTTCTCAGTGAAAGCTTAGATGACATTGGATGGAAAGAAAATATTATGAACACACCATACACTGTCTCTTAGCAGATGGGGACACTGAAATCTAACCCAAGTGGAAGAAGTTTTCATACATATTGGGAAGTGTCTCTGTCACCCCAGAGTGTAGAATTGTTTTGGGTTTTAATTCCACTGAGTTTCAAAACATGTTCTAGAGTTTGCTCTTTAATGAAGTCGTTAATGCCAGCAGTGGGGTAGGTTCAGGTGTGTGTCACGTGCCTCTATAGACTGAGTATTTAACATGCAAGTTGTTTTACAATGTGTCTAAGAGAGGCAGAACAGTTGTTGTCTCTGCAGTGTAAGTGCTGTGGTCACATTGTTTAACACTGACAAGACTAAACAAAACTCTGGGTATTTTTGTTCTTTGGAAAATGACAATCATACATGTTTCCACATCCTGGACTCATAAGAATGTTGTGTGATGATGATATTCATGCCTGGGTCCTTTTCATAAGGTATTTGTTGTGAGTAATTTAATTTTGCCTAGATGTCTAAGCAGTGCTACCCTTGATACAGCACTTGTTGAACACTCAGTGTCTCACTTGTTATGCTAATACCCAGTTTAGTGATTTTTCCTAAGCTTCAACATTAAAAATGCCACAGAAAAGTGATGAAGGAAAAGAATGGGTGAGGAAGTTGAAGTGCTTGTGATAGATGAAAGGTTAAGGGTTTCTCAGTGGCAGGGATTTCTTGGAGATGAGGTGGGAAGACTGTAGAACACAAAGGGCAGTGTCAACCAGCAGACAGTGTGACTCTTGTTCCTGTGCTGCTGGTCCTAGGTCAAGCTGCTGTGGAGCTGATATTTCAGAGACAATACCCACTCATTTACTCATTTGTGTAGTCTCTTCCCTAATATTTCTCTGAAATGTATTTTTCAGCAATTCCAAATTTAGGCTAACCTTTCAAACTGTCTCTTCAGGATCAGTTTCCTGAGCAGTGGTAGAAGGTGCCATAGGCAGGTTATGGCCAGATTTTGTGTCCTTAGTGACTGCCTTGTAATTCTTCCAAGTATCTTTGGTCTTTCCTCTCCAGTCAGGTAAATGCTCATACTCTTCGTGGTTGACTCCACCGACTCTCAGTTTTCTACCTCATCCTGAGACCCAATATTTACCTGCAGATGGTTCCTGTCTTAGTTCACTAAGAGGTTGCTGGAGGTAGGAATAAACTCTCCTTTCTAAGCCATGCAGCCAGTCAAGTCAGTTATAAATTAAGAGAATGATTTCTCCATTGTTTCTTGGTGACTTTACCGTGTTTTCTGTTACACTGTAACTTTATGTCATGTCATGGAACAACCACTCTGGCTTTAGAAAATGTCCACACCTGTGTCCAGTCACCCAACACCATCCCTGAGCCTTGTACCTGCTCCTCAATTCTCTTTTTAGTGCTCTTATCATCTCTCAGCATTTTTTGTATCATTATTATGTCTTTTAAGAAAACTTGAAATCAGCATTCTATTTTTGCTTCTCTGTTAGCTATAATACATAGAGATTAAAGACATTCGTCAAAAAATTAACATCATTTAACACCATACCTACTTTAAAGATCTTGAGTTTCAGGATCTTCATGCTGCTTGCGTTTCCACTGACCTTGGGCTAGTTTTACAACTCTGTAGTAAAGGTCAGGCATGTATGTCGTAATCACTCCAAATGACCCTTCAGAGTTCTGTTTATATCTTTTCTCCTACATACAATATAACTATTATTCCTATTATTGGTGAAGTATATTATTTCAGGACACATTTATGGCACTAGTGCTCTTTCTATATTATTAATTCAGTAACTTATGGTGGAGATTAGGTACCAGATATTCTCTGAAATATATTTTTCAGCATTAAATTAAATAAAATATATTTAAATGTTGATCACTACATGCAAGGTCATCCACAATTTTATTGTTATGTGTGTACATATAAAGTGTGGAAAACACAGTTCACATTGTTTTTGTTTCTGAAGCAACAAAGAACTTGCTGAATATTTTTTATGTTTTTTTTTTTGGATATCCTGATATGTATCTGGGCATTAGGCTGTTGTAAACTTTTTAGTTGTATCTATTACTATACTAATGATTTATTCCAATCTCTGTGACTATTAAATCAAAACCAAAATTCAAAGTGGAAATTAAATCACTTGATTGTGATTTCCTCAGTAATTTTCAGCTTGTATATGGTAGAAAATGTCTATATGTAAAGGTATTAACCTGACATAAATGTCAGTAAGAGAACATGAAGGTTTGTTCTAGGGACAATTGATACTCACCAGGAAGCATCCTTGAAGAACCCAGAGGCCAAAGACCAAATACAGTGTCTTCATCTTTGGTAGATTCTGAAAATGAGCACAATGATTGGTTAGCAGTAGGTTTTGAAGTGAAATGACATTATTTGGAACTTGTCCTATCACGTGGTTTATACATAGTGCAGTGTATATTAAAATCACTTTCTGAATCTTATGTTGAAAGGAGTATTATTTGAATAACATTGTCAGCTCATAACATTTGAGTCTCAGAAGAAACGGCTGCTTTCCCTTTGTAAGTTGTGAACTGGTGATGGAAAACATGACATATACAAGGCTGAGCAACAGAGTATTTAAATAAGAAAGCTTTTTAGGATAACAGTAATAAATTTGGCATGGACATTTTTAACTTGTCTAATTTATTTTACTTTAAAATTGCAATTCTATGCCTTCAAGTTTCTGTAAACTCATATTTGAGATGTTATTGCCTTAACTTGGTCATATTTAATTTCTTATGGCAAGTAATAGATAAGGAAACAGTCTTTCTATCAAACACAGCAAAAGCTGAGAGCATGACTTAACGTGGACCAGATCTCTCAGTGTACTTTTGTATACAAAGTATGTTCTCAAATCTGCTTTGCACTTTGCAGCTCTGTTCTGTTAGTTACTAGAACAGAACCAAACAGAATTATTTAGGTCTATTTTCTTCTCATTTGTCTCAAGAGTTGTGATTGATTTCTGGAACCAGACAGCCTGAATTCTTCCTTCAAACCATTGCACACTGTGGACTGTCAGATCCTCTAGTCAACCCTGTTGATATTGTAATGTGGGAGCTGAGAAATGCAAACCTTGAAAGAATGTTAGGAACAGTCTTTCTCTAGGTGTTAGGACCAAACATCAGATATCAGTTTTTCCTAAGCTATATTTTATATGACATAAAACAATGAAAATTAGTTGTAAATATATCCTTTAGAATAATTCTCTTTCAGAATACATCTGAGAGTATCCCATCATTAAGAATGTAAAAGAACCTTGAATTAATGAAAGTAGAAAAGAGAATTGCAGACTTTGGTATACTCAGTATCCTATATGATCAACATGAACACTTTGCTGTTGCTTGCATAAGTTTAAAAATGTAATACATTTCATGACTCACGGTTTTGTGTAGGCACTTATTCTCACATTTATGAAAAAAGAATATCTTATAAGCAGCCTATTACAATGCTATCTCCGAGGTGCTCAGAATGGGGCAACATTTAACATGGACTCAAACAGCTTCACATTCCCAGTACCCACCTTAGAGAAACTTCTTAGCCGGTGAATGTGCTGGTCAGAAGCACTCTGTTCAGGTATTGTGGAGTGGTGGAATATGGAGGAATGAACTCTCAGCTATATAGATGTCGTAGTCTAATTTCATTGGCAATAAAATAACACAAGCTGGAAGATAAAGTAACTTCTGCTGATGATTCACAGAGATTATTTGCACACAGAAAACTTCCTTGCCAATATGGCAGTGTGTTCATTTATATTTTTATTTCTGAATAATCTCATTCAATAAGCACTTAATGCTTGTTTTGGAAGGTCTACAGTGAGTTCCAATGTGATTTGTTACAGATAAATCAGTGGTACATGAGGTGCGTCATCTTAAAAAGAAATGTTATATAGGATGCATAAACATTTAAAAAACTGAATTTTCTTGTAATTCAAAGAAAGTATTTAGTAAGCCAAATGAGAAAGACTAATAAAGTCACTTTTGTATACATGTTGCTCTTTTGCTAAATTACACACACGACATGCACACACATATTTCCCCCCACTTTCTGCCCCCTCTCTTTTGCAGTGTACAGTGCTATTAAGATTCATAGATTCTAGCATAAATGACTCATTTGCTTATATAATATGTATTTCACTTTTTAGTATTAATCTGAAATATTTAAGTAGCATTATAGTTTTGAACTTGCAGATTTTTACACATAAATTATACATTTAATAAAAGTTGACTTGGCAGAACTGTTTGTGTTTAGTGCTGGGAATTAACCTAAGAGCATTTTATTTCCACCAGGCTTAATGTTTTTTGGGCTTTTGTGGTTACTTTTTCTTTTTTAATTTGGGGACTTTCTCATTCAGTTGCTCAGACTTAATCTCTATGGTGTAGGTCATTGGTGCTGAATTTTCCCAGTGCTGTGATCCTTCATAAACTTCATCATTGTTGGGTGATCTCCAAACATGTTATTTTTATACTTTATAACTGTCATAAATCATAATGTAAAGATCTAATATATAGGATATCTAACATGTGACCCCAAGAGATCTTGACACACACACAGACAACCACTGGACGAGGTGGTCTTGGAACTAACAGTGTCTTCTGAGAGGCCATGACTGCAGCTTTCTGCCATAAATCCAAGCTGAGCAAATAACTTTAAGGAATCTAAACACAAGCAAACATACAGTCAAACATACAGAAGCAACTAGTTGTTAAGTTTGAGATTTTCACATAAATACTTGGAAAATCAAAACATGCAAAAGACACAGCAGAGAAAATCCAAACAAAACCTAACCAAACCAAATCCAACAAACCCAAACAAACCCAAATGAGCCAATTTTTCTATATACCAAGTACCATTGAGTTAGTTTTGTGTTTTCCCATTGCTTTTGAGGATGGGGCCTATCCTGACCTTTGGCTCATACACACAGACACCATTGAAGAAAACACCTATCATGTATTAATTTCAAACAGCTTCCTGTTAGTGATGGCATCCATGTTTACTCTGTGTCTCAGTGCAAAAACTCCATTAAGATTGAACCAATGAAGGCACAGCAGGCATAGCAGGCATAGCAGATTGCACATGTTGTTTTGAGTTTATAGGTGTATGAGCCCTGATATTTATGGAATACACAGGTTTATTATTTTTTTGAGTTGCCAATCTCATCTAAAACTTACAATCATTCCATACCTGGATATGATTGGAAACTTTGATGAAGACACCCCATGTAGGAATGAGTGCTTCGAAATTTCATTTTTGCACTTTGTCCTGATGTGGGTTCAAATCTACTGCAAGAGGAAGCCTTTTTTTCTTACAACTTTATTTTAAAAAAGAGAGATACAAGTACAGATCTTTAAAAGAATTTTGGCAAGTTCCCAAAGGTAAAGGCCTGGTGAAAAGGAGATCCAAGTAGTCAGGGGGCAGAGAGACCTCTGTCGAGTGCATGCGGAAAGCACACCCCTGCCCTGCCTGATCCAGGGAGCAGGAACCCAGCATTGGGACATTTGTTTCCACCTGGAGGCTTTGGGGATCAGAACAGGGCTCAGACCATCCGCCACCTGGACCAGCAGAGATCCAGGGACAGAGAACAGGTACTAGAAAAAGGCAAGAACATATCACTGACAACAAGATGGCAAAAGGAAAGGGGAAGAGCATATCCAAAGGAAACCAAGACAACCTGGCAACACCAGTACCCAGCTCTCCAATCACAGCAAACAGCAAAATGCCAAACACTCCAGAAAAAGAAGATGCAGACCTAAAATCATACTTCAAGATGATGACAGAGATCCTAAACAAGAACGGGAGGAAAAGCAAAAAGAATCAGAAGATTTTAAAGAGGAAAGAAGAAAAACACTCAAAGAACTCAGAGAACTAGAGGAAAATAGAACCAAAGAGATGAAGGAATGGAAGAAGGAATTTAAAAAGGAAATTGACACAATAAAGAAAACACTAAAAGAGATAACCCTAGAGGTAGAACACCTAAAAAAGAAGTCAGGGGTCACAGAAGCAAGCATTTCCAATAGACTACAAGAGATGGAAGAGAGAATCTCAGGGGCAGAAGACAACATTGTAAACATAGACAAAACAGTCAGAGAAGATGCAAAAGCCAAAAAGCTCCTAACCCAAAAGGACCAGGAGATCCAGGACACAATGAGAAGACCAAACCTAAGGATAATAGGAATAGAAGAGGGAGAAGAATATCAACTAAGAGGCACAGTAAATATCTTCAACAATATCATAGAAGAAAACTTCACTACCCTTAAAAATGAAATGACCACGAGCATAGAAGAAGCCTTCAGAACTCCAAATAGGTTGGACCAGAAAAGAAATTCCTACCGAAACATAATAGTCAAAACACCAAGTGCCCAAAGCAATGAAAGAATACTAAAGTAGTAAGGGAAAAAGGTCAGGTAACATATGAAGGCAGACTAATCAGAATCACACTCGATTTCTCAACAGAGACTATGAAAGCTAGAAGAGCCTGGACAGACATCTGCAGACACTAAGAGAGCACAAGTGCCAGCCCAAGCTGCTATACCCAGCAAAACTATCAATCAGCCTAGGTGGAGAGATGAAGATATTTCAAGATAAATTTAAATTTATACAATATCTGACCACAAACCCAGCAATACAACAAATTATAGGTGGAAAACCCAATACAATGAGGGGAACTACATCCTAGTAAAAACAAGAAAACTCCTAAACAAGAAAACCAAAAGAAGAAAGAGACACAGACACAACTCAACCTACAAAAGCAATAATAGCAGGAAACAGGAACCACTATTCCTTGATATCTATTAACATAAATGGTCTCAACTCCCCAATAAAGAGACATAGGCTATCAGACTGGATACATAAACAAAATCCAGCATTTTGCTGCATACAGAAAACTTATCTCAGAGACAAAGACAGACACTATCTCAGAGTAAAAGGGTGGAAAAAAACTTCCAAGCAAACAGCCCCAAGAAGCAAGCTGGAGTGACTATTCTAACATCAAATAAAATAAAATTTCAACCAAAAGTTATCCAAAAAGATAAGGAAGGACAGTTTTTTCATTTTAGGGGAAATATGTCAGGAGGAACTCTCAATTCTTAACATATATGCTTCAAATAAAAAAGCATCCACATTCATAAAAGAAACCCTACTAAAGCTCAAAAAATACATTTCACCCCACACAATAATAGTGGGAGACTTTAATATCCCACTCTCACCAATGGACAGATCAGGGAAACAGAAACTGAACAAGGACACTGTAAAACTAGCAGAGACTTTGATCCTACTAGAATTAATAGATATCTACAGAACATATCATCGTAAAGTAAAAGAATACACCTTCTTCTCAGTACACCATGGCACCTTCTCTAAAATTGACCACATAATTGGACACAGAACGAGCCTCAATTGATATAAGAAGATTGAAATACTGCCATGCATCCTCTCAGATCACCATGGTCTGAGGCTGGTCTTTAACAACAACAAAGACAACGAAAAGCCCACATACACATGGAAACTAGACAACGCTCTGGTAAATGATAGCAGGGTCAAAGATAAAATAAAGAAAGAAATTAAAGATTTTCTATAATTCAAGGAAAACGAAAACACAATATACCCAAACCTATGGGATGCAATGAAAGCAGTACTGAGAGGAAAACTCATAGCCCTAAGTGCTTCCAAAAAGAAACTGGAGAGAGCATACATAAGCAACTTGACAGCACAGCTAAAAGCCCTCAAACAAAAGGAAGCAGATACACCTAAGAAGAGTAGACGGCAAGAAATAATCAAAATTAGGGCAGAAATAGACCAAATAAAAACAAAAAGAACCATTGAAAAAACCAACAAATCCAAGAGCTGGTTCTTTGAGAAAATCAACAAGATTGATAAACCCCTAGCCAGACTAACTAGAGGGCAAAGAGAGTATATAAATCAACAAAATCAGAAAGGAAAGTGGAGACATAACAACTGAAACTGAGGAAATTCAAGAAATCATCAGATCCTACTACAAAAACTTATACTCCACAAAGTTGGAAAATCTGGAGGAAATGGATGAATTCCTAGACAGATACGAGATCATAAAGTTAAACCAGGACCAAGTAAACCATCTAAATAATCCCATACACCTAAAGAAATAGAAGAAGTCATCAAAAGCCTCCCAACCAAAAAAAAGCCCAGGTCCAGACAGGTTCAGTGCAGAATTTTATCAGACATTTATTGCAGACATAACACCAATACTCTCCAAACTATTCCACAAGATAGAATCAGATAGAATACTACCTAACTCATTTTTTGAGGCAACAATAATCTTCGTTCCTGAACCACACAAAGACCCTACAAGGAAAGAGAACTTCAGACCAATATCACTTATGAACATTGATGCAAAAATCCTCAAAAAAATCCTTGCAAATGAATTCATGAACACATCAAATGACAAGATAGTTTACTTAAGCGACCCCACAAATTCCACCAGAGAACTCCTACAGCTGATAAACAAGTTCGGCAAATGGGCTGGATATAAAATTAACTCAAAAAAATCAGTAGCCTTCCTATATTCAAAGAACACACATGTGGAGAAAGAAATTAAGGAAAAGATAGCCTTCACAATAGTCACAAAAACTATGAAATACCTTGGTGTGACTCTAACTAAGGAAGCGAAGGAGCTTATGACAAGAACTTCAAACCTCTAAAGAAGGAAATCTATTAAGATCTCAGAAAATGGAAAGATCTCCCATGGTCATGGATTGGAAGGATCAACATTTTTTTTTAAACATCTTTATTTTACAAAACAAAGATAAATGTACAGATTTCAAGCATTTTTTTGCGTAAAATTATACAATAAATTTTTTCAGTACTTTTTTTCAGATTTTAAAATAATTTTTATATACATCTATATGAATAGTCAGTACTTGATCTTTTTAAATGTTTGACAGTATGCATCGAAAACCCAATAGGTACAATGAGCACAAAGTACATGCAAAACAAAATGTAACATGAAAATAGTCAAAGTTTTCTTGTTGTGTAAAGATTGTTTTGTTTTGTTTTGTTTTCTTTATTTCTTTGACTTCCTACAGTCTGTGAGTTGTTTCTGGGACAGTGCGAGCCTCTGGGGGTTAGCATCCCACGATCAGTGACTGCATATTATGTCTGTTCTTTTGTGACTGGGTTATCTCACTCAGAATGATATTCTCTAGATGCAGTCATTTTGTTAAGAATTTGGTCAAGTTATTGTTTCTGGTGGCTGAGTAGTATTCCATTGTGTATATGTACCACAATTTTTGTATTCATTCATCTTCTGAAGGGCATCTGGGTTCTTTCCAGCTTCTGGCTATTATAAATAGAGCTGCTATGAACATTGTGGTGCATATATCTTTGTTGTGTACTAAGGTGTCTTTGGGGTATATGCCCAGAAGTGGAATAGCTGGGTCTTCAAGTAGTATTATGTCCAATTTTCTGAGGTATTACCAGACTGATTTCCAGAGTGGTTGTATTAGTTTGCAACCCAACCAACAGTGGAGAAGTGTTCCTCTTTCTCCGCAACCTCGCCAGCATCTGTTGGCACCTGAGTTTTGGATCTTGGCCAATCTGACTGGTGTGAGGTGGAATCTCAGGGTTGTTTTGATTTGCATTTCCCTGATGGCTAAGATTGTCCAGCACTTCCTCGGATATTTCTCAGCCATTCGATATTCCTCAACTGAGAACGTTTTGTTTAGTTCTGTACCCCATTTTTTAATAGGGTTATTTGATTCTCTGGTGTTTAGCTATTTGAGTTCTTTGTATACCTTAGATATTAGGCCTCTATTGGATGTGGAGTTGGTAAATATCCTTTCCCATTCTGTTGGCTGCCGCTTTGTTTTCTTGACAATGTCCTTTTCCTTACAGAAACTTTGCAATCTCATTAAGTCCCATTTGTTAATCTTTGACCTTAGAGCTTGAGCCATTGGTGTTTTGTTCAGAAAATTTTCTCCTGTGCCTATATGTTCTAAAGTTTTCCCTACTTTATCATCTAATAGTTTCAGGGCTATGAGTTTTCCTCTCAGTACTGCTTTCATTGCATCCCATAGGTTTGGGTATGTTCTGTTTCTTTTTCGTTGAATTCTAAAAAATCCTTAAATTCTTTCTTTATTTCTTCTTTGACCCCACTATCATTTAACAGAGTGTTGTTTAGTTTCTATGTGTATGTGGGCTTTTTGTTGTCTTTGTTGTTGTTAAAGACCAGCCGTAGACCATGGTGATCTGAGAGGATGCATGGCAGTATTTCAGTCTTCTTATATTGATGGAGGCTTGTTCTGTGTCCAATTATGTGGTCAATTTTCGAGAAGGTGCCATGGGGTGGTGAGAAGAAGGTGTATTCTTTTACTTTGGTATAGTATGTTCTGTATATATCTATTAATTCTAATTGTTTCAAAGTGTCTGCCAGTTTTGCAGTGTCCTTGTTCAATTTCTCTATCCCGGATCTGTCCATTTGTGAGAGTGGGGTATTAAAGTTTTCCACTATTATTGTGTGGGGTGAAATGTATTTTTTGTGCTTTAGTAGGGTTTCTTTTATGAATGTGGCTGAGTTTTTATTTGGAGCATATATGTTAAGGATTTAGAGTTCCTCCTGACAGATTTCCCCAGTAATGAGTTAAAAGTGTCCTTCCTTATCTTTTTTGATAACTTTTGGTTGGAAATTTACTTTATTCGATATTAGAATAGCCACTCCAGCTTGCTTCTTGGAGCTGTTTGCTTGGATGTTTTTTCCCACCCTTTTACTCCGAGATATTGTATGTCTCTGTCTCTGAGATGAGTTTCCTGTATGCAGCAAAAGGCTGGATTTTGTTTATGTATCCAATCTGATAGTCTATGTCTCTTTATTGAGGAAATGAGACCATTTATGTTAATAGATATCAAGGAATAGTTGTTTCTGTTTCCTGCCATTATTGTTTTTCTGGGTTGAGTTGTGTCTGTGTTTTTTTCTTCTTTTAATTTTCTTGTTTAGGAGTTTTCTTTTTTTTACTAGGCTGTATTTTCCCTCATTGTATTTGGTTTTTCACCTATAATTCGTTGTAGTGCTGGGTTTGTGGTCAGATATTGTGTGAATTTTGATTTGTGTTGAAATATCTTCATCTCTCCATTGATGGTGATTGATAGTTTTGCTGGGTATAGCAGCTTGGGGTGGCACTTGTGGTCTCTTAAGGAGTGCATGATGTCTGTCCAGGCTCTTCTACCTTTCATAGTCTCTGTTGAGAAATCGGGTGTGAGTCTGATTGGTCTGCCTTTGTATGTTACCTGACTTTTTTCCCTTACTGCTTTTAGTATTATTTCTTTACTTTGGACACTTGATGTTTTTACTATTATGTGTCGGGAGGTATTTCTTTTCTGGTCCAACCTATTTGGAGTTCTGAAGGCTTCTTTTATGCTCGTGGTGATCTCATTCTATAGGGTAGGGAAGTTTTCTTCTACGATTTTGTTGAAAATATTTACTGTGCCTCTCAGTTGATACTCTTCTCCCTCTTCTATTCCTATTATCCTTAGGTTCGGTCTTTCATTGTGTCTTGGATTTCCTGGACATTTTTGGTTAAGAGCTTTTTGTTTTTTGCATCTTCTCTGGCTGTTTTGTCTATGTTTGCAATGTTGTCTTCTGCCCCCAAGATTCTCTCTTCGATCTCTTGTAATCTATTGGAAATGCTTGCTTCTGTGACTCCTGATTTCTTTTTTTGGTGTTCTGACTCTAGGGTTATCTCTTTTAGCGTTTTCTTTATTGTGTCAATTTCTGTTTTAATTTCTTTTTTCCATTTCTTTATTTCTTTGGTTCTGTTTTCCTCTAGTTCTTTGAGTTCTTTAAGTGTTTTTTCTTGTTTCTTTTTTAAACCTTCCGAATCTTTTTGCTTTTCCTCCCATTCTTGTTTAAGTATCTCTATTAGCATCTTGAGGTTTGATTTCAGGTCTGTGTCTTCTTTTTCTGGAGTGTTTGGAATTTTGATCTTTGCTGTTATGGGAGAGCTGGGTTCTGGTGTTGCTAGATTGTCTTGGTTTCCTTGGGATATACTCTTTCTCTTTCCTCTTGCCATTTTGTTGTCAGTGATATGTTCTTGCCTTTACCTTGTTTCTGGTTTGTGTCTCTGGTTCTCCACTGGTCCTGGTGTCAGATGGGTCGAGCCCTGTTTTATGCCTCAGAGTCGTCGGGTGTGAGCAGAAGTTCCAATATTCTTTTTCTGGTTGCTGGATCAGGCTCGGCAGGGCAGGGCAAGGCAGGGGGTGCACTTTCCGTGTGTACTCTGCAGAGATCTCTCTGCTCCCCGGCAGCCCAGGTCTCCCACCCACCAGTTGCTCAGCCTCTACGAGCCTCCGTTCTGGGTGGCAGATGTGCCAGGCTCTGCTCTGTGTCCTGAAGTCGCTTCCGGGTGGAAACAAAGGTTCTAATTTTCTGTTCCCAATCGCTGGATCGGGCAAGGCAGGGCAGGGCAAGGTAGGGTGTACACTTTCCGTGTGCACTCTGCAGATATCTCTCTGCTCTCTGGCAGCCCAGGTCTCCCACCCACCAGTTGCTCAGCCTCTACGAGCCTCCGTTCTGGGTGGCAGATGTGCCAGGCTCTGCTCTGTGTCCTGAAGTCGCTTCCGGGTGGAAACAAAAGTTCTAATTTTCTGTTCCCAATCGCTGGATCGGGCAAGGCAGGGCAGGGCAAGGTAGAGTGTACACTTTCCTTGTGCACTCTGCAGAGATCTCTCTGCCCTCTGGCAGCCCAGGTCTCCCACCCACCAGTTGCTCAGCCTCTATGAGTCGCCGTTCCGGGTGGCAGATGGGCCAGGCTCCGCTCTGCGTCCCCAAATTCTTAAGAAAATGGTAGCTTCTAGAGAATAACATTCTGAGTGAGATAACCCAGTCTCAAAAGAACAGACTTAATATGCAGTCACTGATAGTGGGATGCTAACCCCAGAGCTCGGACTGCCCCAGAAACAACTCACAGACTGTGTGAAGTCCAAGAAAAAAAGAAAAGAAAAAGTAAACAATACAAAACAAAAAATGTCATCCTCAACCCTTACACACCAAGAAACTTTGTGTAATTCCAGGTTACACCCTGTTTTACATGTACTTTTTGCTAATTGGAACTAGTAAGACCTTAATGCAGAGTATCAAACCTTAAAGAAAATGAAAAAAAAAAAAAAGCCAAGCACTGACACAATTGTATTTGCATTCATTTATGAAAAAATGTTTAAAAATGTTTTTCTTTTATTTTTTTTTAAATCAGATTTAAAAAAAAGGAAATGCAAATCAAAACAATATTGAACTTTTATCTCAC
Organism: Micromys minutus; assembly: GCF_963924665.1. Taxonomy (NCBI): domain Eukaryota; kingdom Metazoa; phylum Chordata; class Mammalia; order Rodentia; family Muridae; genus Micromys; species Micromys minutus. Next base: position 141,692,045 of record NC_137969.1, on the reverse strand, counting down.
ATCAGTCATAAAGGCTCAGATCAAAAACTCAGGTGATAGCAGTTGCTTGAGAATGTGGAGAAAGTGGAACAATACTCTACTGTTGGTGGGATTGTAAGCTGGTACAAGTACTCTGGAAATCAGTCTGGCGTTTCCTCAGAGAACTGGACATAGTACTACCTGAGGACCCAGGTATACAACTTCTGCGCATATACCGAAAAGACTGTCGAACATCTAACAAAACACATGTTCCACCATGTTCATAGCATCCTTATTTATAATAGGCAAAAGTTGGAAAGAACCCAGATGTCCTTCAACAGAGGAATGGATACAGAAAATGTGGTACATTTACACAATGGGATACCACTCAGCTATTAAAAACCATGACGTCATGAAATTCCTAGGCAATTGGATGGAACTTGAAGCTATCATCCTGAGCAAGTTAACCTAGCCACAAATGAACACTCATGGTATGTACTCACTAATAAGCAGATACTAGTCCCCAAAGGTCAGGATACCTAAGAATCAATTCACTGAAAATTTGAACCTATAAAGAAGGAAGAACTGAAGGCAGATGCGTTGGTCCTTCTTTGAAGAGAGAACAGACTCTCATGGGAGGAAATAAAAGTACAAATAGAGAAGCAGGGACTAAAGAAAAGATCATCCAGAGACTGCCTCACCTTCGGATCCATCTTATATGCATTCTCCAAACCCAAGCACTATTGCTGATGCCACCTAATTCTTACTGGCAGAAACCTGATATGGATGCCTCCTCAGTGACTCTGCAAGAGCCTTACTGATACAGTGGAGGATACTTGCAGTTAACCATCAGACTGAACACGAGGACCCAATGAAGGTGCTAAAGAAAGGACTGAAGGAGCTGAAAAGGTGTCAACCTCATGTGAAGAACAAAATTATCAACTAACCCAAACCCACCATAGTTCCTAGGGACTTCAACATGAACCAGTGAGTTTGCATGGAGAGACCCATGGTTCCAGATGCATATTTAGCAGAGGATATCATTCTTTGGCACCAGTGGGATGAGAGAGAGGCCTTTGGTCCAGTGAAGGTTCATTTTCCCTGTGTAGAGGAATGCCAAGTTGCTGTGGTGAGAGAGCGTGGTTGGGAGAATGCGTGGGAGGGTGAAGGGGAATGGGATTGGTGTATAGGGGATAACTTCTGAAATGTAAATACAAAGAATATCCAATTAAATATAAAGATAAAAAATAAAAAAGAAGAAAATAAAACATCACCAGGAGTCTAAGTTAAAGTATATGATGTCAATTTATTAAGGAATATAACAAATTAACACAGAGAAACTCAAATTAGGAACATACAGGAAATGTGGGACACTGTAAAAAGACTTGAGGCCATGTATAGGTTTAGGAGGTACTTTACCATTGCAGATATGCATAGTCCTATTAAGTACTCATCAATTGCTTGTCATCTTTATATAAAATGATTCACAGTACAAAAATTACTCAGTTTTGTTTAAGTAATTTTTGAAAATATTAAAATAGATGATGTAATAGTGATTATCATAGTTATCAAGAGAAATATCTGTAGACATGTTAGAAATTAACATTTTCTTTTCATGATTTTTAAAAATATTTACCTTATAGATTATGGTGTCTTTGAGGGCAAGTATAACTTCTTACTTCTTCATTGTAGGAATTATCATTATAATTGTATATACAACCCTGTCTCCAAAAGTGCAGAGTCTGTTTTATGTGTTATAAGGTTGTAAGTATTAGAGGTATTCTGGCAATTTCAAGTATTTCAGTGTCCTCTGCATAACAACACAGCTATTCTCACAGTACTGATTCTGTGTCAGGTTTTGAAGATGATGTGTCCCAAGAGCTTTATCTCTTGGGGCTAGCTTACATATTTCCATAGAGCAGGATTCCAAGGGAGGAGCGTAATGAACACTGTTATCCAGCTATGATGACTATGATCCACAACAATTATTACCATGGCATAGTAATTCTACAGGTGAAATCTTGCTACATGTACCTTGGTAACAAAGAGCTTAGATGTACTTCAGGTTCATTCAACAAGAGGGCAGTCAGACATGAAACTGGATCTATTCCACCACTAAAGGTTGAAGGAGTCAAGATGTTGAGGACAACCTATAACAACCAAACTATATGCTTAATACTTATTTGTCTGTAGGTCAGTGAAGTTCTTACCCCTTAACAAGATCACTCAGCAAAACCAAATATATCACAATGCAGAGAACAAGAGCCTGTGTATTGCCCTGTCACACTTTAAACCCCTTCAGCACAGCTCCTACACCTAAGACTCAGGGATCATTGCAGAAGATGGAGATGAGAGAATGTAAGTGGCAGAGGAGCAAGATGCTTTCTGTGAGACTGGGTTTGTTTTTTCTTTTCTTTTTTTTTAAACAACTTTATTTTACAAAACAAAGATAAATGTACAAATTTTAAACATTTTTTGCTTAAAATTATACATTTTTGTCAGTACTTTTTTCAGATTTTAACATAATTTTTACATAAAACTATATGAATATATTTTTTAGTCAGTACTTGATTTTTTTCAAGGTTTGATAGTATGCCTTGAAAACTTAATAGTTACAATGAGCATAAAGTACATGTAAAACAAAATGTAACATAAAAATAGTTAAAGTTTTCTTGTTTTGTAAATTTTTTTTGTTTTGTTTTGTTTTCTTTATTTCTTAGACTTCATACAGTCTGTGAGTTGTTTTGGGGGAGTGCAAGCCTCTAGGGTTAGCATTCCACTATCAGTGACTGCATATTATGTCTGTTCTTTTGTGACTGGATTATCTCACTCAGGATGATATTCTCTAGATGCAGCCATTTTCTTAAGAATTTGGTTAAGTCATTGTTTCTGGTGGCTGAGAAGTATTCCATTGTGTATGTGTACCACAATTTTTGTATCCATTCATCTTCTGAAGGACATCTGGGTTCATTCCAGCTTCTGGCTATTATAAATAGAGCCGCTATGAACATTGTGGTGCATATATCTTTGTTGTGTACTAAGGTGTCTTTGGGGTATATGCCCAGAAATGGAATAGCTGGGTCTTCAGGTAGTACTATATCCAATTTTCTGAGGTATCGCCAGACTGATTTCCAGAGTTGGTTGTATTAGCTTGCAACCCCACCAACAGTGGAGAAGTGTTCCTCTTTCTCCACAGCCTCGCCAGCATCTGTTGTCATCTGAGTTTTGGATCTTGGCCAATCTGACTGGTGTGAGGTGGAATTTCAGGGTTTTTTTGATTTGCATTTCCCTGATGGCTAAGGATGACGAGCACTTCCTCAGATGTTTCTCGGCCATATGGTGTTCCTAAAACTGAAAACGTTTTGTTTAGCTCTGTACTCCATTTTTTAATAGGGTTATTTGATTCTCTGGTGTCTAGCTTTTTGAGTTTCTTGTATACCTTGGATATTAGGCCTCTATCTGATGTGGTATTGGTAAAGATCTTTTCCCATTCTGTTGGTTGCCGTTTTGTTTTCTTGACGATGTCCTTAGCCTTACAGAAACTTTGCAATCTCATTAAGTCCCATTTGTTAATCTTTGACCTTAGAGCTGGAGCCATTGGTGTTTTGTTCAGAAAATTTTCTCCTGTGCCTATGTGTTCTAAGGTTTTCCCTACTTTCTCATCTAATAGTTTCAGTGTATCTGGTTTAATGTGGAGATCTTTGATCCACTTACACTTGAGCTTTGTACAAGGAGATAAGAAAGTGTCTATTTTCATTCTTTTGCATGCTGAGTGCCAGTTGGACCAGCACCATTTTTTGAGTAGGCTGTCCATTATCCATTGAATGTTCACTGCTCCTTTGTCAAAAATCAGGTGACCATATACATGAGGACTCATTTCTGGATCTTCTATTCTATTCCATTGATCCACATACCTATTTCTGTACCAGTACCATGCAGTTTTCAGCACAATTGCCTTGTAATATAGCTTGAGGTCAGGAATAGTGATTCCCGCAGATGTTTTTTTGTTGTTGAGGATGGATTTCACTATTCTAGGTCTTTTGCTATTCCATATGAAATTGCACATTGATCTTTCCAATTCCATGAAGAACTGGGTTGGAATTTTGATGGGGATTGCATTGAATCTGTAGATTGCTTTTGGTAGGATGGCCATTTTTAAGATGTTGATTTTTCCAATCCATGAGCATGGGAGATCTTTCCATTTTCTGAGATCCTCCTCAATTTCTTTCTTTAGAGGTTTGAAGTTCTTGTCATATAGGTCTTTCACTTGTTTAGTTAGAGTAACACCAAGGTATTTCATATTTTTTGTAATGATTGTGAAGGGTACGTTTTCCCTAATTTCTTTCTCCACATGTTTGTCCTTCGAGTATTGGAGGGCTAATGATTATTTTGAGTTAATTTTGTATCCAGCCACTTTGCTGAATTTGTTTAGCAGTTGTAGCAGTTCTCTTGTGGAATTTTTGGGGTAACTCAAGTACACTATCATGTCATCGGCAAAGAGTGATGTTTTTATCTGTTCCTTTCCGATTTGCATCGCCTTGATCTCCTTTTGCTGTCTAATTGCTCCAGCCAGGACTTCCAGTACTATGTTGAATAGGTAGGGGGAGAGTGGGCAGCCTTGTCGAGTCCCTGATTTTAGTGGGATTGCTTCAAGATTCCTGCCATTAAGTTTGATGTTGGCTGTTGGTTTGCTGTATATTGCTTTTATTATGTTGAAGTATGGACCTTGGATTCCTGTTTTTTCCAGGACTTTTAACATGAAGGGGTGTTGAATTTTGTCAAATGCTTTCGCAGTGTCTAGTGAGATGACCATGTGATTTTGATCTTTGAGTTTGTTTACATGGTGGATTACTTTGATGGATTTCCTTATGTTAAACCATCCCTGCATCCCAGGGATGAAGCCTACTTGGTCATGATGAATGATTGTTCTGATGTGTTCCTGGATTTGGTTTGCAAGAATTTTGTTGAGTATTTTTGCATCAATATTCATAAGTGAGATTGGTATGAAGTTCTTTTTTTTTTATAGGGTCTTTGTGTGGTTTATGTACTAGGGTTATTGTAGCCTCAAAAAATGAGTTAGGGGGAGTATTCCATCTGATTCTATCTTCTCGAATAGTGTGGAGAGTATTGGTGTTATGTCCACAATAAATGTCTGATGAAATTCTGCACTGAACCCGTCTGGACCTGGGCTTTTTTAGTTGGGAGGCTTTTGATGACTTCTTCTGTATCTTTAGGTGTTATAGGGTTATTTAGATGGTTTACTTGATCCTGGTTTAACTTTGGGATCTTGTATCTGTCTAGGAATTCGTCCATTTCCTCCAGATTTTCAATATTGTGGAGTATAAGTTTTTGTAGTAGGATCTGATGATTTCTTGAATTTCCTCAGTATCGGTTGTTATGTCTCCACTTTCCTTTCTGATTTTGTTAATTTGTATACTCTCTCTTTGCCCTCTAGTTAGTCTGGCTAGGGGTTTATCAATCTTGTTGATTTTCTCAAAGAACCAACTCTTGGTTTTGTTGATTTTTTTCAGTGGTTCTTTTTGTTTTTATTTGGTCTATTTCTGCCCTAATTTTGATTATTTCTTGCAGTCTACTCTTCTTGGGTATATCTGCTTCCTTTTGTTCTAGGGCTTTTAGCTGTGCTGTCAGGTTGCTGATGTAAGCTCTCTTTAGTTCCTTTTGGAAGAACTTAGGACTATGAGTTTTCCTCTCAGTACTGCTTTCATTGCATCCCATAGGTTTGGGTATGTTCTGTTTCTTTTTCGTTGAATTCTAGAAAATCCTTAATTTCTTTCTTTATTTCTTCTTTGACCCCACTATCATTTAACAGAGTGTTGTTTAGTTTCCATGTGTATGTGGGCTTTTTGTTGTCTTTGTTGTTGTTAAAGACCAGCCGTAGACCATGGTAATCTGAGAGGATGCATGGCAGTATTTCAGTCTTCTTATATTGATGGAGGCTTGTTCTGTGTCCAATTATGTGGTCAATTTTCGAGAAGGTGCCATGGGCTGGTGAGAAGAAGGTGTATTCTTTTACTTTATGATAATATGTTCTGTATATATCTATTAATTCTTGTTGTTTCAAAATCTCTGCCAGTTTTGCAATGTCCTTGTTCAATTTCTGTTTCCCTGATCTGTCCATTGGTGAGAGTGGGGTATTAAAGTCTCCCACTATTTTTGTGTGGGTTGAAATGTATTTTTCGAGCTTTAGTAGAGTTTCTTTTATGAATGTGGGTGATTTTTTATTTGGAGCATATATGTTAAGGATTGGGAGTTCCTCCTGACAGATTTTCCCGGTAATGAGTAAAAAGTGTCCTTCCTTATCTTTTTTGATAACTTTTGGTTGGAAATTTACTTTATTTGATATTAGAATAGCCACTCCAGCTTGCTTCTTGGAGCTGTTTGCTTGGACGTTTTTTCCCACCCTTGTACTCTGAGATAGTGTCTGTCTCTGTCTCTGAGATGAGTTTCCTATATGCAGCAAAAGGCTGGATTTTGTTTATGTATCCAGTCTGATAGTCTATGTCTCTTTATTGGGGAGTTGAGTCCATTTATGTTAATAGATATCAAGGAATAGTTGTTTCTGTTTCCTGCCATTATTGCTTTTCTGGGTTGAGTTGTGTCTGTGTTTTTTTCTTCTTTTGGTTTTCTAGTTTAGGAGTTTTCTTGTTTTTACTAGGCTGTATTTTCCCTTATTGTATTGGGTTTTCCACCTATCATTCGTTGTAGTGCTTGGTTTGTGGTCAGATATTGTGTAAATTTTGATTTGTGTTGAAATATCTTCATCTCTCCATTGATGGTGATTGATAGTTTTGCTGGGTATAGCAGCTTGGGGTGGCACTTGTGGTCTCTTAAGGAGTGCATGATGTCTGTCCAGGCTCTTCTAGCTTTCATAGTCTCTGTTGAGAAATCGGTGTGAGTCTGATTGGCCTGCCTTTGTATGTTACCTGATGTTTTTCCCTTACTGCTTTTAGTATTCTTTCTTTGCTTTGGGCACTTGATCTTTTGACTATTATGTGTCAGGAGGTATTTCTCTTTGGTCCAATGTATTTGGAGTTCTGAAGGCTTCTTTTATGCTCGTGGTCATCTCATTCTTGAGGGTATGGAAGTTTTCTTCTACGATTTTGTTGAAGATATTTACTGTGCCTCTTAGTTGATACTCTTCTCCCTCTTCTACTCTATTATCCTTAGGTTCAGTCTTCTCATTGTGTCTTGGATTTCCTGGACATTTTGGGGTAGGAGCTTTTTGTTTTTTGCATCTTCTCTGGGTGTTTTGTCTATGTTTGCAATGTTGTCTTCTGCCCCTGAGATTCTCTCTTGGATCTTTTGTAATCTATTGGAAATGCTTGCTTCTGTGAGTCCTGATTTCTTTTTTTTGGTGTTCTGCGTCTAGGGTTATCTCTTTTAACGTTTTCTTTATTGTTTCAATTTCCCTCTTCCATTCCTTTATTTCTTTGGTTCTGTTTTCCTCTAGTTCTTTGAGTTCTTTGAGTGTTTTTCTTGATTCTTCTTTAAAAGCTTCTGTATCTTTTTGCTTTTCCTCCTTTTCTTGTTTAAGTATCTCTATCAGCATCTTGAGGTTTGATTTCAGGTCTGTGTCTTCTTTTTCTGGAGTGTTTGGAGTTCCGATGTTTGCTGTTATGGGAGAGCTGGGTTCTGGTGTTGCTTGATTGTCTTGGTTTCTTTGGGGTATACTCTTTCCCTTTCCTCTTACCATCTTGTTGTCAGTGATATGTTCTTGGCTTTCACTTGTATCTGGTGTGTCCCTGGATCTCCACTGGTCCAGGTGTCAAATGGGCCGAGCCCTGTTCTATGCCTCAGAGTTGTTGGTTGGGAACAGAAGTTCTAAAGTTCTCTTCCTGGTTTCTGGCTCAGGCAGAGCAGGGCAGGGCAATGCAGGGCGTGCACTTTCAGTGTGTACTCCGCAGAGATCTCTTGCTCTCCGGTAGCCTGAGACTGGGTTTCTCAGAAACACCAGTGTAGTTATACACATGAGTCTCAATAATTTGGCCATCTTAGCTGAATCTGGGAAAGGATGAATCAGTAGTCATGGTAACCTGGACGAGGAAAGCTCATGAAGCCTCAGTCCAGATAAGAGCTACAGATAACTAAGGAGCACTGAAAGTGGGCTAATTTTATTGCTCAGTGAAGAGCATCTCAATTATATAACCATTCCAAAATAGTCATCCCTGCAATCATGTACATAAGAGTTATATTAAACCAATGAGGAGGTTGTATTTGTATAGTTTGAAATACATGTACAGCAACTAATGAGAAATGAGACCATGAATTTTTCAGAGATCAAAGGGCGTTTTGGTAGCTTTAGAAAGAGTCAAGTGCAGGGTGAAAATGAGGTCATTATACTTGTACAAAATAAAATTTATCATTATGTGTGGTTTACTAAGAATTTGAAATGCTTTTGGAAGAAATGTACATACTAATGTCACTTTGATGGCTACATGAAGGGACTTTAGCATCTTTTTCTTCAGGTATTGTAGGTAGGTCCTGTGCTGCACTGTCTGTGAACCCCAAACAAAATAGTTTACATAGTTAAAATTCATGTATTATGATTGCTATGTGAATGTATACTTACTATATTTATATAATAATATTTAATTATGTGTACACATACCATTATGTACATAACAAGTTTATAAGTTAAAGTGCAACAGATTTTAAAGACTCGAATCTCTCAAACAGCTTCTAACATAGGTAACATCCCCTAAAACCATCTCTTTTCTTCTCATTGATTGTACCAAGGAATCGGTTGTCACAGAAGAACACATGCACACATACACCTTATACACACAGCATTTATGCATAGTCCCATCTAGTTAGAAAATACATGGAAGGCTTTTTATACTATTGTTTGCACTATTTTCTTGTACTTTGTCATACTGACCATCTTAGATTGTAGTGAATCTTGTTTGTGACTGCCAGCCACGGCAGGAGATGAAATTTCTACCTATTGCATGTTGATTTCTATAGCATTGTCGGAAGTTATTTGTATATCAGCTGGAGTGTTGGTATTTGTAGTGGTTGGTGTATTATTTGTAGCATTTGGAGTACTGTCAATAGAAGTTGAAGTGATGTTGTCTCAAGTATATGGAGTATTGTCTCCTGTCTAGGTTGGAACAGTGTTCTCTTTGCTAGTTGAGATAGCTTCAGCTGCCACAACATTTGTGGAACTATCAGGCTTGAACCTGCTGGGAGGTGTGATGGTGTTAGCATCTTTACATTTGCTCACAGAAACAACAGAAGCATTTGTGATGGGCAGAGGTGGCTGTAAGGAAAGATGACAAGGCATCAATGAAAGAAAAAGTCACTGAAAGGAAAAGTCACGGGGCACCAATGTTGTGAAAAGATGACATTCCGGGTTTTGGCACCAATGTTAATGGAAGGATGAAGAGAGTGGGGGGCATATGGCCCATGGAGGTGCGGTGAGGACTGAGGGCAAGGGAGATGCCTCTGAGGGGCCCATGTTGGGAATCCTTTTCTCCTGAGGGACCAGCCACACAACGGTATAGTAGAGAATAGATTTTATTCAAGTCATGGGAGAGTTAAGAGGGTGGTAGAAAAAGATAGATAGATAGATAGATAGATAGATAGATAGATAGAGGGAAGTAGAGGAGTAGAGGAAAGCCATGACCATGTGGGGAGAGAGGAAGGAAGGGAAGGGAAGAGGAGGGGTAAAAGTGGGAGAGCAAGGCTGCAAGAGCACAAGAGCAAGAGAGAGAGGAGGGGTCAGGTCACTGGGGCAGAGCATACCTGGCCACTGCTGGGTAATTGAGGGGTGGGGTATACCTGGCTGTTGCTAGGTAACTGAGGGGTGGGTTTTACAGAATCCCAACATTCCCCCATTTTTGTTTAATTCAAAAAGAAAAATTAGAGGCGATGGTGGACCAGGAATAGGGTCGTTGTGATCTCTTGACTGCTTCACGCTTGTTTGGGGCGATGTTTTTAGAGAGTCCAGAAAAGTGGAGGTAGTGATGTTTGTCCAGTCTTAGAGTTGTTGGCTGTTTTTTTGTTGTACAGGGTCTGTGGAACCATCTGAGGATAGGTTAGAAGTAACAGGTCCAGTGGAAGCGTCTGTGTCTGTGAGAAAAGGCTGAAACATCTGTAGGTTGCTTCTCTGGAGCTGTTCTAGATGTAATGAGCAGCTGGGCTTGACAAGATGCTGGAACACACATATATTTACATTATAGGTAGAGATTAAGTACATTTGGTTTGGAAGAAAGGAAGATTTTTCTGGAACAGTCCTAATGTTGCCATTCCTCCCCTTTTCTTATCATAAAAAGGAGAAAAAAGGGAGGGGAAGGCCGATGGAGAAAGGGGAATAGGGGCATCCAGTCTCATTGGCTACTTCCTGCTGTCTTGGGGCGTTGTAAGGGGGTGCAGCTGGCTTTCACCATCCGGATCCACCTAGCAAATGTTCACATCAGGCTTCTCTATGGACAGTGCCTGGAAATCCTGTAATCGGAACTAATTAATAAGTTGGTTACAAAGTTTCTGTGTCTATCATTGAGGTAGACAGAGGTTTGATAAGATTTGGAGCAAATTACTACAGAATGTGTCTCGATGTCATAGAACAGTTTGCCATGCCATGAAGAGGAATAGGGGAAAGGTGTGGAATCATGGCAACATCAAGAGTCAGGGCAGCTGAATGTTGATAGTACTTACTGGAGATCCTGGTTGATTTTTTACAGTAGAGCTTACCAACAACTTCTGTCTCCCACCTGGAATCTCATGGATCTTGTATGTGGAAAAAAAGCTGTAGGCATCTTGAGAATCACCTTAAAAGGGTCCTGATATGGTCTAGTAATTGAATGGCAACAGAAGAATGTTTAGCAACAGAGGGGTTTTCAGCATCTCAGACTCCAGGGTCTACTGAGAAGCTGGTAAAGGAAACATGTTTGTGTTAGTTGACGGGCTAGAAGAAGGAGTAGAGAGGTTGCCGGCGAACTTGGGTTCAGGCAAATGGGGGGAGCAAAGGAAATAAGAGGCTCCCAACTTAGCTAGAAGATATCTTTCCCAATAAGGGGACAGGACATGTTGGCACTACCAAAAAGGAATGCCTAAGAGGTACACCCCTAAAAATGTAAGTAAGTGCTGGAATCTGGTGAGGAAGGTAAGGTGTCCTCTTACCTGACAACAGGAAAATGGGAGGGAGAAGTAGGTCCCCAAAACTCCATCAGGACTGAGTAAGTGGCCCCAGTGTCCAAGAAGAAGGAGATGGGCTGCTCACATACCATGATAGCTACCCGTGGCTCCCTGTTCGTGATGGTAGTGGTCAGGTCAAGGAAGCCTGGGCCTCTTCTGTTGTCCATAGTTAAGCCTAGAAGGCTGGAGCGTTATTTGGGCATGATGTCCCTCTGTCCTGCGTGACACAGGGCAATCGATGGCCCAATGTTCCTCTGGATCATACTTAGGACATGGCCCCTTAGCTTGTGAGGGTTGGAGCAAGCTTTCACCCAATGACCTATTGATCACATCTGTAGCAGGGGCCCAGTGGTGTAGCAGTGGCTGGGGCTGGTCAGGAAGCCTTTGCCAGCACATGGTATTTGTGAGCCTTTTAACCTTTCCCATGGTACACTTTAAAGGCCAGCACAAAGACTTCTGCCTGTGGAGTTAGGGGTCCCCTCTAGCTTTTAAGCTAGTCTCTTATGTTAGGGTAGCTCTGGGAAAAGAAATAGGTCATTAGAAGTTGTTTACCTTCTGGGTTTTCAGGGTCTAAGTTAGTGTTTTTCTGTTTGATGGGTCTTATCTACATGCATTTTTTTTTTTTTTTTTTTTTTTTGCTCCCAAACTTGCTGGCTTCCTCAGGAAGTAAATTATTAGTGAGACTCATAGTAAAGCATGGAACATCAGACTATAAGATTGCGGTGCAGAAGAGGACAGATAGGGAGGAAAGGGGCACCAGCAGCGGTGCTTGAGGCCAGGTGTCTGGCCATGGAGGGGAGAGTTTTGAAAAGCTTAGAGTAGCATGAGTAGAAGCTGAGGTAGAGGTTTGGATTTTGCGCCGGAGAGAGGATGGCTTATTGGCTGGATCAAGAGCTGTGGTGTCATCTGCCTTATTGCCTCATTGCTAAAAGGGGGTGGATGAGGCTACAAGAACACAGAGAAGGATTAGAGTGGAGATAGATAAATGCTTGTACACAGGGAACCTCTTTCCATTTACCAGATCTTTGGCAGTATGAGTGAAGGTCTCATAAAATTAATGAGTCTAGTGTGCCATTTTGAGTTATTATCTAGTGGACACTGAGTCCAAAAATTGTTGCAGAGTTGTATCAATTTAGATGTCTTTAGCTGAGGTGTCAGTGTTAGAGATTTGAAAATTTTCAGGAGACATCCCTGGGGGGAGCCTGGTGACACATTTTGAGACATTGAGTTGCCCATTGGGAAGATACAGGGAGGGGCTACTGGGCTATCACAAACCAGAGTCCCAGTGGATAAACCTCGGTAGGAAAGTTTCGCCTATGCGCAGGGGTCTCAAGTCATCGCTTGGGCTCCTGGTGGCTTCGCCAGATCCCGGATCTGGAAGAGAGTGCCCTTGCCAGGCCTGGTCTTCAGCTGAGTGAACTGGCTGCTAGAGCCCTGGGGGAAGGGATAAAGTGAAGGGCACTCCCGAAGGGACCTTCTCAATGGTCAATGTTTGTCTCAAAACTGTGGCTACAGAGAATTAATCCTCTTTGCCCGAAAAGGCTGGCCAGGCCTTGTTTGGGAAATCGGGGATTCTCTCTGCCAACTGGAGTGATAATCTCTATCAATTTGCCTATGTTTCTGTGGGAATCTTAGTCATGATCTGGTATCAGGAAAGGTGAAACCCCATGATGTTTGGCTTAACTATCTCAGTGACCTACATGGCAAGAACTATAGTCATGAAAATTAAGGAAAAATTCTTAGGTGTACATTTGAAACCCACGTTTGAAATCTAGAGAAATCCCACCCTTTAGAATAGGTAGTGAGCTTTAGGCAGATGTACTTATCTGGGTGGAGTTTTATTTGGGCCATTGGAGGTAGATCTGATTGGGTTTCCTGTAGCTTATAAGTTTATAAGAGATAACAACATGAGTTAACAACATAAACATTTTTAAGATGAGCCTTTATGGCGCAGAAGGAGCAAGAATTATATGTATTGGAAAAGGAAGTTTAGCAAAAGGAAACATGAAGCATTAATGGAACCAGAGTTTACATAAGAAAGTAACCATATATCTGAGCTACTTGTTAGAAAATAGAAATCTGTTTTAGTTATTAAGCTGCAGTTACCTTAGCTGTCAATGCAGTCAGAAATCTGGCTTAGAATAAATAAAACTCTAATCTAGCAGGCAGAACAAGATTGAAAATAATAAAGGGAAACAAAGCATGGTTGAGACAGGCACAACTGCACACAGGTGAGAAAGTGTAGTTGGGGTACTGGAGGCACTCACATACAGGGAGGGGGTGTGGTTCTGTGGAGGCAGGGCAAGGCTAGTGGTTCTGGTCAGGGGGCGTGCCACCCTGCCCCTCAGTGGGCGGGGCAGTATCTGTGCTGCCACAAATGCAGGGGACCACGTGTGTGATCTGCTAGGCAGGCCGCTGCTTACTAGGAGGCCTGCTTTCATGGTTTCCCTAGGGACTACCAGCAGGGCCAGTGTCCCTGCAGAAACCCAATCGCCACCACCCTCACCGCCCCGGGAGTAACTAGAGCCTGGGGCACTCGGCCCATTTGTGGCTCCTGCAGGCCAGGTGTCCAGGAACAGATGCCTGCCCCATCTGCCCCATCGGCTTCCAGCAGACAGAGATGGGGATGGAGAAAGCACACATGGGATGGGAAAAGCTAAGTCTGGCAAACAGTCCCAAGCAGAGGCTAGGGGCAGGGCAAGGCCCTCATTTCACACAGCAAACTATGTAACAGATAGCTAACAAGTTTATTGACTTGTTTATTGTAAGTTAAACCAAAGCATCCAAGGAAATAGGGACAAAGGCGGCCAAGACAAGCCCATGGGTGAGGGTAGGGATAGCTGCTATGGGGGCGCTAAACTTGGAGGCTGTGCTCCATGGAGGCAGCCCATGGGTGAGAGTCAGCAATGGGGCTAAATCGGAGGCAGTGCTCCTCGGAGGCGGTGCTCCAGAATGAGATCCAGGCCCTGCCTGGGTCTAGTAAAAAGAGGGGTGGGGGGTCCCAAAAAAGTCCTAGAATGAGGGTCAGTAAAAGCATCTGTCCTCAGGGGTAGCTCAGGAACACTTCCCTGGGACCTCTTGGATGCTTACTCTGACCGATGTGGGAAGGGAGCTTACCAGGTCGTGGGATAGTGAGCATCGGGATGCGAACCTGCATTTTCTTGAGTCGCGCTGGCACCAATCCAATGTTGTTAAAAGTCAAGGAATGAAAGGAAAGAGATTATCTGGTCCCCTGAGGGACCAGCCACACAACAGTATAGTACAGAATAGAGTTTATTCAGGTCATGGGAGAGTTAAGAGGGTGGTAGAGGCAGAGAGTAAGAGAGAGAGAGAGAGAGAGAGAGAGAGAGAGAGAGAGAGAGAGAGAGAGAGAGGGAGGGAGGGAGGGAGGGAGGGAGGGAGGGAGGGAGGGAGGGAGGGAGGGAGGGAAGGAGAGAGAGAGAAGTAGAGGAGTAGAGGCAGGCCATGAGCACATGGGGAGAGAGGGAGGAAGGGAAGGGGAAGAGGAGGGGTGGGGTGGGAGAGCAAGGCTGCAAGAGCACAAGAGCAAGAGAGAGACGAGGGGTCAAGCAGCTCCTTCTATAGTGTCAGGTCACTGGGGAGTAGTACCTGGCCACTGCTGGGTAATTGAGGGGTGGATTATACTTAAGAGCTAAGAGTTGTTCTGGGTTTTAACTCTAGTACATTTCAAAACTTGTTCCAGGTTTTGTCCTTTAAGAAAAACATTTATCCTAGCACTGAGTAGGTCCAAATATGTGCCTAGATATTTTGAGTAGTTGCAGTAGAAGATGTTTCAAATATAGGCCAAGAGGGGGGCAGTATAGTTTTCCTTGTAGTGTAAATGCTGTGGTTGTACCATGTAACACCTGCATAAATAAATAAAACATTTTTTTTGTCTCTCCACCCTTTAGAAAATGACAGTCACACATGATTCCATATCCTGGAGTTATAATATTTTTGTGATAATAATATTGATGTCTGAGTCTAATTCATAATATCATTTGCTGTGAGGGATTTAATTTTGCCTAGATATTTAAGGTGTGTTTGCTTTTTATAGCACCTGGATAACACTCTGTGTCTCTTGCTATGTTATCTTCTGGTTTAGTGTCCCCCCCTACCCCTGCACTAAAGTTAAACATTAGCAACAAGAGCAGCTGAGAAATTGTTTTAAGAAAACAAATTCATTAGGAAGTTGGAGTGCTTTGGAGTGGGATTTACATCAGTTGCTAGCCCAAGACACTTGGTTTCTTTGATAAGAATTTACTAAGTTACAGTCTGTTCACACTCTTCAGACAGGACAAAGTGTAGGTTGAAGGCTTTGTGGAAGGGTTAGTGTCCCAATGTCTCCAGTTAAGTTCTTGCCTAGTTAGAGAAGATCTATTTCAGGGCCAATATGCCTCATTAGTGGACTTCTTCATAGGTTCACTCATCATGGAGTAAGCATTGCATGGAGTTCCCATCATACCCCTCCCTCCAATGCCAATCTCTCTTCTGCCTTGCCATAGTGAATCCTTCCCTCTCCTATGAAGCACTCACTGTTATTTAGACCCTATGTGTTGTGCATTGTAGCATGACTGTCTTACTTTACTGTTAATATCCACTTACAAATGAGTATATGCCAAGTTTTTTTTTTTTTTTTTTTTTAGATCTGGGTTACCTCACTTTGGATTACTTATTTCTATTTCCATCTATTTCCCTGCTTATTTCATGATACAATTGTTTTTAATAGCTAAGCAATATTCATTTGTATAAATGTACTGTGTTTTTCTTATTCATTCTTCAGTTGATGAATGTTACAGTTGTTTCTACCTCTGGCCATTCCAAATTAAGCTACTCTGAGCATAGCTTAGTAGTCTTGTACCAGAATGGAGTAACATGGCCAAAAATGCATAGCTCGGTCTCAAGTTAAAGTGTTTCCCAAATCATTAGACACTAGCATATCAGTATCCAAATGGTTTTACTGGTTTGCACTGCCATCAGCAATGTAAGAGTGTTCCTCTTGCCCCACATGCTTTCCAGCTTGGAGTTTTGATCTTAGCCATTCTGTAGGAGAAAGAATTTCAGAGTGCTTTTGATTTGGAATTCCGTGATGGTAATGATGTTGATTATTTCATTTTTTTCCTTACAGCTTAATTTTTTAAAAAGAGGATATATTTACAGATTTTTAAAGGCATTTTGGCATAACATTATATGAATATTTTTGTCAATACTTAATTCTTTTAGAGGTTTGATAGCATGCTTTCTTGTCCGTTTGAAAATTCTCTATTCAGAATTCTCGGTTTGGCGTTGTTTGCTTTGCTGATGTTTTGTTTCTTGTTTCGTGACTTATTCTGCATTTTGGAAATTACCTTTGTGTGAGATGGTTGTCATTTTGTCTTACTTATGGTGTTCTTAGTCTTGCAGAAGCTTTTCAGTTTCATGATATCCATTCATGAACTATTGATCTTAGTTCCTGCACTATTGGTGTTCTGTTTTAGAAAGTGTCTCCTATGCCAATGTGTTCAATGCTTTTTACTATTTTCTCTTCTGTTAGATTCAGTGCATCTTGTTTAACACTGCAATCTTTGATTCATTTTCATTTGAATTATGTGCAAGGTCTATTTGCATTCTTTTCCATGTAGACATCTAGTTAGTCCAACACCATTTATTGAAGATGTTTTCTTTTGTTCTATTGCACAAATATTGCACCTTTATCAAAATTCACATCTTCTTAGTTCTATAAAATTTCATCTGGATCTTCTACTCAGTTTATTTCGTCAACCTGTCATTTTTATTTCTAAAATAATACATTTTTATTTCTAATGCCTAGTAATGCCACTAAATCTCTACAGTTCTTTTACTTTACAGGATTATTTTACATATCCTGGGTTTTTGTTTTCTCCACATGTAGTTGAATGTTGTTCTTTCAAGGTCTGTAAAGAATTGTGTTGTAACTTAGTTGGTGATTGTGTTGAATCTGCAGATTGCTTTTGGAAGAATGACTACTTTTACTGTGTTAATTCTACATCTTCTATCCATGAACATGAGAGGTCTTTCCAATTCTGATATATTCTTTAATCTTTTTAAACTAGAAATTCTTATTATAGAGTTATCTGTACCTATTGTGAAAAATATTTTTTCTGATATTTTTGCTCAGTTTTCTTCTGTATATACAAGGGCTACCGAATATTTTAATTAATCTTGTAATCCAGCCACTTTGCTGAAGGTGTTTATCAGCTACAGGAATTTGGTGGTATAAATTTTGAGTTTACTTACTTATGTGATTATATCACCTGCAAATAATACTTTGATTTTGTCCTGACCAATTTGCACCCTCTCTATTTCCTTTAGCTTCCTTAGTGGTATAGCTAGAATTTCACGTGTGATATTGACTAGAAATGGAGATAGTGTACAGCCTTGTCTTGTTCAAGATTTTAGTAGAGTTGTTTAGAGTTTCTCCATATTTAATTTCATGTTGTTACTGGCTTGCTGTAAACTGTCTTTCTCATGTACAATCTTTTTGTATGTCCAATTTCTCCAACATTTTTATTTTGTATGTTGGATGGTTTCTAAGTTTTTTTTACATATTTAATTAAATGATCATGTGGCTTTTTCTTTTTAAGTTTAACTACACCAAGTATTACGTTGACAAACTGACATAGGTTGAAGCATCCCTACATCTCTGAAAACAGTCTATTGATCATGGTGTAAGATTTCTTATGCCCAAATAAAATATTCAGTTTGCTAGTATTTTATTGAGTATTTTTGTATCAGTGCTAATAAAGAAATGTGTTTGTAATTATCTTTCCTTTCTCTCTTGTGAGTTCTTGTGTAGTTTATATGTCATGATAACTGTGACCTCATACATGTTTTTTTTTTTTTTTTTGCTTGCTTTGTGTGCCAATATTTTGGGTATGCTGTGCATTAATTTTCATTGTATTTTAGAAAGTCTTTAACTTTAATCTTATTGAGAATTTTTGCATTGATGGTCATGGAGGAAACTGATCTGAAGTTCTCTTTCTTTGTAAGGTCATTGGACTAGGTATGAGCATAATTGGGGATTTGAAGAATGTGTTGGGGAGTGTTCCTTCTGTTTCTATTTTGTGGAATAGTTTGGAGAGTGCTGGTATTTGGTCTTCTATGAAAGACTGATAGAATTCTTCACTGAATTCATCTGTTTCTGTTTTTTTATTTTTATTATTATTATTTTTTGGCTTGGTATACTTTTGATGACTGCTTCTATTTCTTTAGGTGTTATCGAACTGCTTAGGTGGTTCATCTGATCGTGATTTAACTTTGGTATATGGTATCTGTTTAGAAATTTGTCTATTTTCTCTAGATTTTTTAGTTTTCTTGGATATTGTCTTTTATAGTAGGATCTGATGATTTCTCGAGTTTTCTCAGCTTCTGCCTTTATGTCTCCCCTTTCAATTCTGATTCTATTAATTAGAACATTCTCTGTGTGCTGTCTCATTAGTCTAGCTAAGGGTTTATTGATCTTGTTGATTTTCTCAAAGAACCAGCTGGTGGTTTGGTTGATTCTATGTATAGTTTTTTATTTTTTTTCTCCTTGTTGATTTCTGCTCTGAGTTTGATTATTTCCTGCCATCTACTCCTCTAAGGTTTATCTGCTTCCATTTGTTCTAGAGCTCTCAGCTGTCTTGTGAAGCTGCTAGTATATGCTCTCTCTGTTTTTTTTTTTTTATTTTATTTTGTTTTTGTTTTGTTTTGTTTTTGTTTTTGGAGGCACTCAGAGCTATGAGTTTTCCTCTTATTACAGTTTTCATTGCATCTCATAAATTTAGGTATATTGTGCTTTCATTTTCATTAAATTCTAAAAAAATCATTAATTTCTTTTTTATTTCTTTCTTGGCCATATTTTCATTGAGTAGAGCATTTTTCAGGTTTTGTGTGTAAGTGGCTTTATTGTTGTTTTTGGTGTTATTAAAGACCAGCCTTAGTCCATGGTGATCTGTTAGAATGCATGGGAGTATTTTGATCTTCGTATATCTGTTAAGACATGTTTTGTGACTGACTATATGGTCCGTTTTGGAGAAGAAACCATGTGGTTCTGAGAAGAAGGTATTTTTTTTTTTTTTTGTTTTTTTGGTTTTTTTTTTTTTTTGTTTTAGGATGAAATGTTCTGTAGATGTCTGTCAATTCCAATTGGTTCATAATCTTGGTAATTTTGCTGTGCCTCTGTTCTGTTTTTGTTTCCATGATCTGTCCTATGTTGAGAGTTGGTTGTTGAGGTCTCCACTCTTATTGTGTGTGGTAAAATATATGCTTTGAACTGTAGTAAGGTTTCTATTATTAATGTGATTGCCCTTGTATTTGGAGCATAGATGTTCAGGATTGAGAGTTCATCTAGATAGGTTTTTCCTGTTATGAATAAAATGTGTCCTCATTATTTTTGATACCTTTGTTGAAAATCTTTTTATTTGATACTAGAGTGGCTACTCTAACTTGTTTCTTGAGACCATTTGCTTGGAAGATGTTTATCAGTCTTTTATTTTGAGATAGTGTCTATCTTTGTCTCTTTGATGAGGTTCCTGTATGCAGCAAAATGCTAGATTTTTTTTAATGTATCCAGTCTTATAGTCTAAGTCTTTTAATTGAAAAATTGAGTTCATTGTTGTTAAGCAATATTAAGGAATAGTGATTGTTGTTTCCTGTTATTTTTGTTAGAGTTAGAGTTATGTTTGTGTGCTTTTCTTCTTTTGGTTTTGTTGCAAGAAGATTATTTTCTTGCTTTTGCTAGGGTATAGTTTACCTCCTTGTGTTGGAGTTTTCCTTCTATTTCCTGTGTAGGGATAGAATTCTAACCAGATACTGTGTACATTTTGTTTTGTCCTGGAATATCTTGGTCTCTCCTACAGTTATGGAGAGTTTTGTTGGATATAGTAACATGTGCTGAAACTTGTATTTTCTTAGTGTCTGTATAATGTCTGTCCAGGATCTTTTACCTTTCATAGTCTCTGTTGAGAAGTCTGGTATAATTCTGATTGGTCTGCCTTTATATGTTACTAGTTCTTATTTCCTTACTGCTTTTAGTATTCTAACTTTGTTGGGAACATTCTATGTTTTGGTTATTATGTGTCAGTAGAGTTTTCTGGTCCAGTTGATTTGGAGTTTTGTAGGCTTATTACATGTTCATGGTCATTTCCTTCTTAAGAATGTGAAAGTTTTCTTCTGTGATTTTGTTGAAGATATTTACTAGGCCCTTTATTTGGGAGTCCTTGCTCTCTTATACACTCATTATCTTTAGGTTTGGTTTTCTTTTTATGTCTTGGATATTCTGGATGTTTTGGCTTAGAAATTTTTTTTTGTATTTTATCTGACTGTTGTGACATTGTTTCCTATGCTATTTTCTGCCCCTAAGATCCCCTCTTTCACCTATTGTACTCTGTTGGTGATGCTTCCATCTATTACTCCTGATTTATTTTCTAGATTTTCTATGTCCAGGGTTGTCTCTTTTTGTGATTTCTTTATAGTTTCTATTTCTGTTTTCAATTCCTTCACCTGTTTGTTTGTATTTTCCTGTATTTCTCTGAGGGATTTTTGTTTTTTCTCTTAGAGGCCTTTAACTTGTTTCATATGTTCTCCATGTTATTCTGTAATTTTTTAACTTATTCATGTGCTACTGGAAGATATCCTTCATCATCATGAAGTATGGTTTTAAGTCTAAATCTTGTTTTTCTGGTGCATTGGGAAATCCACCTCTTGCCATGGTGGGAGAAATGGGATCTGATGATGCCAAGTTGTCTTGTTTTCTATTGCTTAGGTTTTGAGCTTTCCTCCTGCCATCTTCTTATCTCTGATTATAGGTGATCTTGTTGTGTCTGAATGGTGTTTGTCTTTATTGAGCAGTAGAGGACCTGTGGGCTCTGGAGGGAGATTGCTCCTGGGTTTTAGGCTCTTTAGGGCAGGCAATGAGTAGTGATGGCCAGGACTCTGTTCTGTCTCCATGGGCTCCAGTGAAAGAGAGCCTGTGATTTTGTTCTGGGAGCTTTGCCCTATGTGAGCAGTTCCTGAGTTCTGATGGTGGTCACCTGTCCCTCTCTCTGGGCCAGAAGGCCCATAGCAATAAAAAAAGAACAATTGGCCATAAATTTTAAGTAGGAGAATTTGTCAAATAACAATTATAAGAAGAACTACTCACTTAGATAATATGCATCAGCACTGTCTTTAATTTCTTCTCATTGTGTATGCCAAGAAATTTGTTTTTACACAAGCACACATGCACACATCCACCTCACATGTAGAGGGCATGAGTATCATCTTCATATGTACTTAGAAAATATGTTGGAATTAAAAAATGTATTTGCCCTGTTTGCTTGTATGTTGACATTCGGACCATGTTAGATTGTAATGAATATTAGGTTTCTGTAATGCTGACAGACAAAGCAAGAGTGAAGAAATCTCTACTTATTCGATAAGGGTTCTTCACAATTGTGGGAGGTAATTTTTGCAGCAGTTTGAGTATTTTTTTTAGCCTTTGATGTACAGTCTGTAGAAGTTGAGTGATGTTATCTTAAGCATATGGGTATTTTTTCTTGCCATATTCGGAGCAATGTCATCTCTGGTAGTTGAGATAGCCTCAGCTGCCACACCATTGTGGCTGAAGCTGAGAGGAGTGATAGCATTTGCATATATACAATTCTTGACAAAAGCAACAGAAATGATTGTGCTGGCAACTTTATTTGAAGAAGCAGAAGTGGCTTCCATATTGTCAGAGGGTGATTTGAAGTGCTGAACAATATTTGGAGGAACAGAAGTTGCTTCCATATTGACAGAGGGTGGCTTGAAATGCTGTTTACTTAAAGGAGGAAAAAAAGGAAGGCAGAGGGTATTTAAGACAAGATCCAAGAGGGAAGGACAAGCAACATTCTTTCAAAAGAACAGGAAGAAGATAGTGGCTTAGGCCAAGTGGTTTAGGTGTTCGCAGACCTCAATAGCTTTTCTTGCTTTCCTCATGCATTCTAGAGTTTCATGACATGTGCTTTAGACAGTTTAGTTTTTTCTTCAAAAACCATAGTAGTTTTTAAAGAGAGAATAAAAAGTGAATACAACAAAAGTCAAATTATTTTGAAATATACTCTGTGTAATATGTTGTCTATATTCATGTATTTCATTAAAATGCTGTACAAATTTTGTTATACTTTCTTAGTCTTCTTACACACATTTAACAAACTGAAATTTGATGATAAATCCCATGATAATATTAATGCCTTATAGTGTAGCTGCTATGGATTATTGAAATGATCATGGTAGAAGAAAGAATGCTAAGTACATGTGCTTTAATGTTTTGAGTTTTTACATGCCAGGTTGGTTGAATCCATGAATGTAGAATCCTCATTGGGTTCAACACACCTAACCACTCATTTTTCAGGAAATGCTGTGTGGACATATACTACCATGTTCTGTGATTAGTAACTAATAGATTCCTGACACTCAAGAGGATATTTTATTAAATTTTCCTGATTTTACATTATAGTTGTATTGCCTTCTGTAATAAGGTTAGGTTTTCGGAAGGATTAATTTTGTACAAATGACATAGTAGGTTATAATACAATCACAATAACGACAACAGTAGAGACTTTATAATGCTGATCAGGTGTTTATTTTTATTTTGTACAATGCTTGGGTAAAGTTTGTTTCTTAAGCTTTTAAAGATTTTTTTTCTCTAAAAATAATATAGTGGACAAGTTTCATTTATCTATCTTTGACAGTTCAGTTGTGATTTAAACCAGCTCAAAACATTTTATGGAACTTTGGGGCACATGAATTTGAGTTCCTAACATATTGGAAGGACATATTGTTTTATTCTGCTATGGGTTGGGCAGTGGTTGTAGAATCACTTAAAGATCCAGCACTTGGAGGATCAGTTATATAAGGATCATAAAAATCAGAAGAGGAAAGATGAGGAGCTTCTTGATTATATGCTGGAACATAGGGTCGACGATATGGTTCATTAAGTTCTAAAATATATGTAGGAAGAGGAAAATGACCAGGAGCAGGGTGTAGTACAAAAGGTGGTATTCTTCTAGGATCTCTTTGTCTTTGACACTCTCCAGACTGTGAGAGGGAGAAAATAAATAACTTGAAATTAGATATTTCATAGACAATTATATTTATATACATGTTCTCAGCAAGGTGTAGTTTTAGATCACTTCCAATGGTTCTATTCTCCCAAGGCATGTGCTTGCCTGAGTTTGTCTGCTATGTTCTTTAAAAATTTTTCTAATACTGGAAGGAGAAGAAGTTAGAGATTTATTGTTGCAGAAAAAGGACTCATACTAAAGGATCTATGTAAAAATTAGGCTATATGAGAGCAGTGTGGCCTCTGGATCATGATTGGCAAACAGCAGAAGTTTTCATGTCCCTTTCTGCTGTCTTTGCCTATACAAATTTTTATCCTGGTCTTGAATCACCCTTTGAATATGCAGTGTAGGTATTGAGAGAGAATACATGGTATTTTACTTCTGGGCATAGGCTCTCTTCATATTACATTTTTAGTTCTACATGTGTTTCTAAATTTTTCATAAAATATTTCTTTAAAGTCAAAAAAATAAACTTGAGGAAAATTGGTTTGGGTATTCAATTGAAATAAAAGAATTGATCCTGAGTAAACATAGTCCAGTGTGTGTTAGGAGATTTTAAATCATAGTTGGGGGGTATGAAAATTCCACACAGAAGTCTGTTGCTTCATGTTAATTAAATATAAATAAACAAAATTGAGGTCACCAGTACTATGATACAGGATGTAATTTTATGAAATGTGTAAGGATGTCTTTGCTATAAGGAAGGAACTGTCTTCTAGGTTCCTCTTCTGCTTCTTGAGTCACCTGAGAAAAGGACATGTCTATGCCAATAGTACACTATGTTATGGCAAACAGGCTTCACACATTTCTAATTTGTGGTAATTTATTTTGCAGCAACAGAAACATATTACATATTTTTAAGTAAAATTTCTCTAAGACATTTAGAGAAAATGCTTTCCCTTTGGCATTGAGCACAGAGCATCTTAATGAAAGTTTGGATGACATTTAACAAAAAAAAAATTTAGGAACAATCTCTTAACATGGCTCTTCATAAATGTGATCACTGACATGAATTTCAAATCAAAGTAGTTGCCATAAATATTGTGAAATGTTTCTGTAACTCAAGAGTCTAGAATTGTTCTGGGTTTTAATTCCACTAGGTTTCAAGATGTGTTTTAGTGTTTGCCCTTTAAGGAATAAGTTATTCTTATAAGCTATTCTTAACAGTGGGGAAAGTTCAGATGTGTTTCATGTGCCTCAGTTTCTATCACTGAGTATTTACGATATAAGATGTGTAAAGTACAAAAAGAGGCAGAATAGTTGTCTTTGTAGTGTAAATGCTGTGGTTTTATCATGTTACACTGGCATGACTAAAGAGAACTCTGATTTTTCTTTCCCAAGAAAGAAAATGACAATCATTCATGTTTCCACATTCTGGAGTCAGAATATTACTTGAGTGATAATGATATTCATGCCTGAGACATATTCATAGCACATTTACTATGAGTTATTAAATATTGTCTAGACATGTAGTCATTGTTTGGTTTGGTACAGCATTGGGTGAACTCCTGCTATGCTAAGAACCAGTTTATAGTTGTTTCATAAGGTTCAAATCTAAAAATAAACACAGCTGCAAAGTCTTGAAGGAAACAAACTCATTAGGAAGCTGAAGTGCTTTGGATAGATGAAAGGTTAAGAATTGCTTCAGTGGCAGGGAAGTCTTTGAACTGAGACAGAAAGACTACAGAACACAAAGGACTATGTCAGTCAGAGGAACTTTATGTGCTCTTGTTCCTGTACTGTGACTCCTAAGACAAGCCGGTCTAGATTTATCTGTGGAGTTCTTTCCCTGACTTGTTCAGCTCACACATTGCTTCACCAATCCAAGCTTAGGCCAACTGTAAACAGTTGTCTCTACACAGTAAGTTTCATTTGACGTGATAACACATGACAATGGCAGTTCATGGAATGAATTTATGTCCTGCATTTTAATCCTCTAAAGTTTCTTTGATCTGCCGTCTCCAGTTTTGAAGTGGTTTATAACTTTGCTTGTTGACACCAACTTTCTTTCTCACAGGTCCTTCCTCTTTGGGATCCATCATATTTACCTGCAATTGGCTCTCCTCTTACTTCAACAAGACTTTGCTGGAGGTAGGAATGCACTCCCCAGTCTAAGAAATGCAGGCAGTAAGATCACTTATGAGTTCAGAGAATGATTTCTCCCTTGTTTCCTCAGGGATGTGACTGTTTTTTGTTTTGTTTTGTTTACTCTTTAACTGTAGGTCACTTCATTTAACTAGCACAGTTCATTTAAAAAATGACCACACCTCTTCCCAGCCACTTAAGACCATCCCAGAGCCTTGCACCTGCTCCTCAATTCTGTTTTGCCTGCTCTCAGAATTGCACATCTCTTCTGTAATTTATTATATCATTATAATAATTTTTCTGAAGACCTGAACTGGTGGCTAGGATCAAAATCACAGGTGACAGCACATATTGGTGAGGATGTGGAGAAAGAGGAACACTCCTCCATTGCTGGTGGGATTGCCAACTGGTACAACCATTGTGGAAATCAAATGGAGATTCCTCAAATTTAGAAATAGAGCCACCTGAAGATTCAACCAGACCACTCTTTGGCATATTCCTTACAGATGCCGAATCTTACCACAGTGGCATGTTTTCACCTATGTTCATAGAGGTCTTGTTTGTGATAGCGAGAAGCTGGAAAGATCCTAGATGTCTCACAACAGAATAATGGATACAGAAAAATGTAGTTCATTTACACAGTGGAAGACTACTCAATTGTTAAGAATGAGGACAGTCTGAGTTCTGTATGCAAATGGATTGAACTAAAAATATCATCCTGAGTGAGATAACTCAGACCCAAAAAACATATATGGTATGTACTCACTAATATGTGGATATTAGCCCAAAAAGTACAGAATACTCATGATACAGTCTACAAACACAAAAAGGTTAACAAGCCAAAGGACCCAAATGAAAATGCCTCAATCCCACTTGTGAGGGAAAAGAGAACAATCACAATGAGGGTCCTATGTGGGAAATGGGACAGGGAGGGGAAGAGGAGAACATGATCAGGTATTGGGTGGGGGATAATGACTGATGCCCTGAGTGCCAGCATAATGAAAAGAATCAGGAAACCTAGGGAGGTAGGAAGTGGGTTGGGGGATCCTCCAGAATGTATCAGAGAACTGAGAGGTGAGAGACTCTCAGAACCCAATGGGAGAGACATTATATGAAATTCCTTACACTGTAGAGAGGTAACTAGTAGAGCCAACCTCCAGGAGACAGGGAGGGGATCAAATGAGGGATGAGGTTGCCATCCCACAGTCAAAATGTAACCAATATTTTTTCCCATTTGAAAGAACTACAGGGGCAAAAATTGAGAAGTGCCTGAGGAAAAGGAGGTTCAGTTCCAGGCTAAAGGTGGGATCCAGATTGGAGTTGGGGAGAGGGTAGACCACAAAATCTGCAATTACTACTGAGGTTATGGAATGCTCACAAAAAGGGACCTATCATGATGGCTTTCTGAAAGACCCAACAGTCATATGCATATATTTACAACTAACCAATGGATAAAAGCTGTTGACACCTATGGTTGAATTAGATAAAACCTAGAAAAACTGAAGAAGAGGGTGACCATGTGGACCTACTAGTAGTCTCAATGAATCTTGAACCCTGAGATCTCTCAAGTACTGGACTACTAATCTGGAAGCACAAACCAATTGATATGAGGTCCCCAACACATATTCAGCAGAGGACTGATGATTTGGGTTCAGAATGCTACAAAATGATATGCTGATTGGGACTCTAGTTGGGAAATAGCAAACACACAGGGTGACCTCCCTAGAGTTAATAATGGAAGTTCTTACATACTATGGAAAAAGTTATTTGGAACAGATCTTTTAGAGCAGATGCAGAGATAGAAACTTAGATAAACATCTTGACTGAGGGAAGAATGGTCTAGCCAGAGAGTTATAATTTTATTAGGAATATCCAAATACAAGGAGGACTCGGTCACTTTACTCTGCATGCATAAGGACTTATTTTTATTTTGGATGCAACCTAAATTCACTGAATATTTTTGTATTTTCTTTAGGCCATTCTGATACTGATCTGGATATTTTGCAGTAGTAAACTTTCTTGAATATATCTTTCATTTTCCTATTTTTTTATTTCAAACCCTTTGACTATTAAATTCAAACATATTTTCAATGTACAAATTAAGCACTTGATTGTCATTTTATAAGTAATTAAAGCATATATATATGTATATATATATATATATATATATATATATACATATATATATATATATTAAGAAGTATAGATAAATAAAGTTGAAATGCCTGTTACAAAGGTTAATGAGACCATGAAGGGTATTTTGTAGGTACAAGGGATATTCACCAGGAAGCATCCAAGAAGAATGCAGAGGCCAAAGACCAAGTACAGTGTCTTCATTTTTGGTAGCCTCTGAAAGTGAGCACAATGTCTGGTTAGCCATTAGTTTTGAAGTAAAATGACATTATTTAGAACTTGTCCTATTACGTGATGTATATTTAGTGCAGTTTATCTTAAAATCACTTTCTGATTCTTATGTTGGCATGAGTATTAGTAGAATAACCTTGTCAGCTCACAACATTTGACTCTCAGATAATACGGGTAGTTTATCTTGTTGATCTATGAACTGATGAATGAAAATATGCCTCATATTTGTTCTTGAAGAGTCTGAGTAACAGAGAATTTCAAAAAGAAAACTTTTGGCATAACAGTAATTAATTTTGAATGGACACTTTTCACTTGTGAAATTCTATAGCATTATATTTCTGTAACATCATATTTGAGATGTTACCACTTTAATTGGTTATGTTTAATTTCTCATGATGAGTAATAGATAAGGAAAAATCTCCCTATTGAATAGAGCCATATATGAAAGTATGACTTAATAGACTAGATTTAACCATATACTGAGTCATTTTATGAACAATGGGTGTTCCCAAATCTGCTCTCTACTATACAAAACTATTCCATCAGTAGCTCAGACAGAGCCAAACACAATCATTTAGGTCTATTTTCTTCACAGCTATCTCATGGATTGTAATACATGTGAGGAGTTAGACAGGCTGAAATCTTCCATCACAGCACTGCACACCATGGTCAGTAAGCTCCTTTATTTAACTCTGTTGGTAACTTCTGTAAGGGAGGTGAACTGTGAAAACCTGGGAATAATCTTAGTAACAGTCTCTCATTAGGCATTACGAGCAAATTTCACAAATCACATTTTCCTAAATTGTTCCTCATATGACACATAAAACAAACAAAATTAGCTTCTATGTGTATACTTTAGAATAACTCTCTCTCAATATATCTGAGAGTAGCTCATCACTAAGAATGTTAAGGGACCATAAGTTACAGGAAGTAGAAAAGAGAGTTTGAGACTGTGTTGGACTCACTATCCTATGTGATCAACATGAACACTTTTCTATTTCTTGCATAGGTTTTCAAAATGTAATACATTTTAGGACTCCCAGTTTTGTGTAGGCACTTATTTTTGCCATAATGAAAAAGAATATCTTATAAGCAACCCATTAAAATGCTTAACTCTGAAGGATCAGAAACATTTAACATGAAGTTAAAGGTCTTCACATTCTTAGTACCTACTTTGAGAAACTTCTTAGCTGGTGAATGTGCTGGTCAGAAGCACTCTGGTCAAGTATTGTGGAGTGGTGGAATATGGAGGAAAGAACTCTCAGCTCTTATATATGTTGTAGTCTAATTTCATTGGCAATAAAGAAACACAAGTTGGAAGATAAAGTAACTTTAGCTGATGCTTACAGACAGGGAGCATCCTTGCCAGTTTGGCAGTGTGTTCCTGTATTTGTTTTCATTCTGAATAAACTCAGTCACTACGTGGTTGATGCTTCCTTATGATGCTGTACAATGAGTCACAATATGATTTTGTTTAAAACAAATACAGGGGATCTGAGGTCCTGTTTGTCCTTTATAAAAAAAAAAGAGGTGAATTGCCTCTTCTGATTATTTTAAGAATTATTTTCTTATATGTTTTTCTCATATTATTTCTTTTGTCATCTTAAAAATACATGTCATGTAAGATATAGAAACATTTTAAAATTTTAATTTTCTTAAGATTGTAAGAGTGTTGTTGATGGAGTATGGGGACATCCTTTTGGACATGGAGTAGGTACAGGATGTGGAGCAGTCAGAATAGCCAAGGAAATGGATAAATTCTGGAGTATAGAAAAAAAAAAGATTACTGGCGACTTCCGGATGCAGAGCAGAGCCTGGCCTACCTGCCAGACAGAACTGCGGCTCATAGAAGCTGAGCAACTGCGATTGGGAACAGAAAATTAGAACTTCTGTTTCCACCCGGAGGCGACTTCCGGATGCAGAGCGGAGCCTGGCCTACCTGCCAGGCGGAACAGCGGCTCATAGAGGCTGAGCAACCGATGAGTGGGAGACCAAGACTGCAGGGGAAAAGAGAGATCTCTTCAGAGTGCACACGGAAAGTGCACACCATAACTTGCCCTGCCCCGCCTTGCCCGATCCAGCAAACAGAAACAGAACGTTGGAACTTCTGCTCACACCCGACGACTCTGAGGCATAAAACAGGACTCGACCCATCTGACACCTCAACCAGTGGAGAACCAGGGACACAGACCAGATACAAGGAAAAGGTGAGAACATATCACTGACAACAAAATGGCAAGAGGAAAGAGAAAGAGTATATCCCAAGGGAACCAAGACAATCTAGCAACACCAGAGCCCAGCTCACCCATAACAGCAAACATTGGAACTCCAAACACTCCAGAAAAAGAAGACACAGACCTGAAATCATGCCTCAAGACGCTGATAGAGTTAAACAAGAAAGGGAGGAAAAGCAAAAAGATTCAGAAGCTTTTAAAGAAGAAACAAGAAAAACACTCAAAGAACTCAAAGAACTAGAGGAAAACAGAACCAAAGAAATAAAGGAATGGAAGAGGGAAATTAAAACAGAAATTCGCACAATAAAGAAAACGCTAAACGAGATAACCCTAGAGTCAGAACACCAAAAAAAGAAATCAGGAGTCACAGAAGCAAGCATTTCCAATAGATTACAAGAGATCGAAGAGAGAATCTCGGGGGCAGAAGACAACATTGCAAACATAGACAAAACAGCCAGAGAAGATGCAAAAAACAAAAAGCTTCTAACCCAAAATGTCCAGGAAATCCAAGACACAATGAGAAGACTGAACCTAAGGATAATAGGAATAGAAGAGGGAGAAGAGTATCAACTAAGGGGCACAGTAAATATCTTCAACAAAATCGTAGAAGAAAACTTCCCTACCCTCAAGAATGAGATGACCACGAGCATAAAAGAAGCCTTCAGAACTCCAAATAGGTTGGACCAGAAAAGAAATACCTCCCGACACATAATAGTAAAAACATCAAGCGCCCAAAGTAAAGAAAGAATACTAAAAGCAGTAAGGGAAAAACATCAGGTAACATACAAAGACAGGCCAATCAGACTCACACCAGATTTCTCAACAGAGACTATGAAAGCTAGAAGAGCCTGGACAGGCATCATGCAGACCCTAAGAGAGCACAAGTGCCAGCCCAAGCTGCTATACCCAGCAAAACTATCAATCACTATCGATGGAGAGACGAAGATATTTAAAGACAAATCAAAATTCACACAATATCTGACCACAAACCCAGCACTACAACGATTTATAGGTGGAAAACCGAATACAATGAGGGAAAATACAGCCTAGTAAGAACAAGAAAACTCCTAAACAAGAAAACTAAAAGAAGAAAAAAACACAGACACAACTCAACCCAAAAAAGCAATAATGGCAGGAAACAGAAACAACTATTCCTTGATATCTATTAACATAAATGGTCTCAACTCCCCAATAAAGAGACATATACTATCGGACTGAATACATAAACAAATCCAGCCTTTTGCTGCATACAGGAAACTCATCTCAGAGACAAAGACAGACACTATCTCAGAGTAAAAGGGTGGGAAAAAAACTTCCAAGCAAACAGCTCCAAGAAGCAAGCTGGAGTGGCTATTCTAATATCAAATAAAGTAAATTTCCAACCAAAAGTTATCAAAAAAGATAAGGAAGGACACTTTTTACTCATTACCGGGGAAATCTGTCAGGAGGAACTCTCAATCCTTAACATATATGCTCCAAATAAAAAATCACCCACATTCATAAAAGAAACCCTACTAAAGCTCAAAAAATACATTTCAACCCACACAATAATAGTGGGAGACTTTAATACCCCACTCTCACCAATGGACAGATCAGGGAAACAGAAACTGAACAAGGACACTGCAAAACTAGCAGAGACTTTGAACCAACTAGAATTAATCGATATATACAGAACATTCTATCCCAAAGTAAAAGAATACACCTTCTTCTCACCACCCCATGGCACCTTCTCGAAAATTGACGACATAATTGGATACAGAATGAGCCTCCATCGATATAAGAAGATTGAAATACTCCCATGCATCCTCTCAGATCACCATGGTCTATGGCTGGTCTTTAACAACAACAAAGACAACAAAAAGCTCACATACACATGGAAACTAAACAATGATCTGTTAAAGGATAGCAGGGTCAAAGAAGAAATAAAGAAAGAAATAAAGGATTTTCTAGAATTCAACGAAAACGAAAACACAACATACCCAAACCTATGGGATGCAATGAAAGCAGTATTGAGAGGAAAACTCATAGCCCTAAGTGCTTCCAAGAAGAAACTGGAGAGATCTCACATCAGCAACCTGACAGCACAGCTAAAAGCCCTACAAGAAAAGGAAGCAGATATACCCAAAAAGAGTAGACGGCAAGAAATAATCAAAATTAGGGCAGAAATAGACCAAATAGAAACAAAAAGAACCATTGAAAAAATCAACAAAAGCAAGAGTTGGTTCTTTGAGAAAATGAACAAGATTGATAAACCCCTAGCCAGACTAACTAGAGGGCAAAGAGAGAGTATCCAAATTAACAAAATCAGAAAGGAAAGTGGAGACATAACAACTGAAACTGAGGAAATTCAAGAAATCATCAGATCCTACTATAAAAACTTATACTACACAAAATTGGAAATGTGGAGGAAATGGATGAATTCCTAGACAGATACAAGGTTCCAAAGTTAAACCAAGACCAAGCAAACCATCTAAATAACCCTATGACACCTAAAGAAATAGTATAAGTCATCAAAAGCCTCCCAACCAAAAAAAGCCCAGGTCCAGACGGGTTCAGTGCAGAATTTTATCAGACTTTTATTGAGGATATAACACCAATACTCGCCAAACTATTCCAAAAGATAGAATCATATGGAATATCACCCAACTCATTTTTTGAGGCTACAATAACCCTCGTACCTAAACCACACAAAGATCCTACAAGGAAAGAGAACTTCAGACCAATCTCACTTATGAACATTGATGCAAAAATACTCAACAAACTCCTTGCAAACCGAATCCAAGAACACATCAAAACGATCATTCATCATGACCAAGTAGGCTTCATCCCTGGGATGCAGGGATGGTTTAACATAAGGAAATCCATCAACGTAATCAACCATATAAACAAACTCAAAGACCAAAATCACATGGTCTTCTCACTAGACACTGAGAAAGCATTCGACAAAATCCAACACTTTTTCATGTTAAAAGTCCTGGAAAGAACAGGAATCCAAGGCCCATACTTAAACATATTAAAAGCAATAAACAGCAAACCAACAGCCAACATAAAACTTAATTGCGAAAAACTTGAAGCAATTCCACTAAAATTAGGGACTCGACAAGGCTGCCCACTCTCCCCCTACCTATTCAACATTGTACTTGAAGTGCTGGCTGGAGGAATTAGACAGCAAAAGGAGATCAAGAGGATACAAATCGGAAAGGAAGAGATAAAAACATCACTCTTTGCCGATGACATGATAGTGTACTTGAGTGACCCCAAAAATTCCACCAGAGAACTCCTACAGCTGATAAACAAGTTCATAAAGTGGCTGGATACAAAATTAACTCACACAAATCAGTAGCCTTCCTGTATTCAAGGGACAAACATGTGGAGAAAAAAATTAGGAAAAACGTACCCTTCACAATCCTCACAAAAACTATGAAATACCTTGGTGTGACTCTAACTAAGCAAGTGAAGGACCTGTATGACAAGAACTTCAAACCTCTAAAGAAAGAAATTGAGGAGGATCTCAGAAAATGGAAAGATCTCCCATGCTCATGGATTGGAAAAATCAACATCTTAAAAATGGCCATCCTACCAAAAGCAATCTACAGATTCAATGCAATCCCCATCAAAATTCCAACCCAGTTCTTCATGGAATTAAAAAGATCAGTGTGCAATTTCATATGGAATAACAAAAGACCTAGAATAGCGAAATCCATCCTCAACAACAAAAAAACATCTGCGGGAATCACTATTCCTGACCTCAAGCTATATTACAAGGCAATTGTGCTGAAAACTTCATGGTACTGGTACAGAAATAGGCATGTGGATCAATGGAATAGAATAGAAGATCCAGAAATGAGCCCTCATGTATATGGTCACCTGATTTTTGACAAAGGAGCAGTAAACATTCAATGGAAAAGGACAGCCTATTCAATAAATGGTGCTGGTCCAACTGGCACTCAGCATGCAAAAGAATGAAAATAGCCCCAATCTTATCTCCTTGTACAAAGCTCAAGTGTAAGTGGATCAAAGATCTCCACATTAAACTAGATACACTGAAACTATTAGATGAGAAAGTAGGGAAAACCTTAGAACACATAGGTAGAGGGGAAAATTTCCTTAACAAAACACCAATGGCTCAAGCTCTAAAGTCAAAGATTAACAAATGGGACTTTATGAGATTGCAAAGTTTCTGTAAGGCTAAAGACATTGTCAAGAAAACAAAACGGCAACCAACAGAATGGGAAAAGATTTTTACCAACTCCACATCAGATAGAGGCCTAATATCCAAGGTGTACAAGGAACTCAAAAAGCTAGACACCAGAGAATCAAATAACCCTATTTAAAAATGGGGTACAGAGCTAAACAAAATGTTTTCAGTTGAGGAACACCGAATGGCCGAGAAACACCTGAGGAAGTGCTCGACATCCTTAGCCATCAGGGAAATGCAAATCAAAACAACCCTGAGATACCACCTCACACCAGTCATATTGGCCAAGATCCAAAACTCAGATGACAGCAGATGCTGGCGAGGCTGTGGAGAAAGAGGAACACTTCTTTACTGTTGGTGGGGTTGCAAGCTAATACAACCACTCTGGAAATCTGTCTGGTGATACCTCAGAAAATTGGATATAGTACTACCTGAAGTCCCAGCTATTCCACTTCTGGGCATATACCCCAGAGACACTTTAATACACAACAAAGATATATGCACCACAATGTTCATAGCGGCTCTATGTATAATAGCCAGAAGCTGGAAGGAACCCAGATGTCCTTCAGAAGATGAATGGATATAAAAATTGTGGTACATATACATAATGGAATACTACTCAGCCACCAGAAACAATGACTTAACCAAATTCTTAAGAAAATGGCTGCATCTAGAGAATATCATCCTGAGTGAGATAACCCAGTCACAAAAGAACAGACATAATATGCAGTCACTGATAGTGGGATGCTAACCCCAGAGGCTTGCACTCCCCCAGAAACAACTCACAGACTGTATGAAGTCCAAGAAATAAATAAAACAAAAAAATATACATATATTTACAAAACAAGAAGAATTTGACTATTTCCATGTTGTGTTTTGTTTTGCATGTGCTCTACTCTTATTGTAACTATTAGGTTTTCAATGCATACTGTCAAGCCTTTGAAAAAAAATCAAGTACTGACTAAAAAAATATATTCACATGGTTTTATGTAAAAATTATTTCAATGTCTGAAAAAACAGTACTGACAAAAATGTATAATTTTAAGCAAAAAATGTTTAAAATCTGTACATTTATCTTTGTTTTGTAAAATAAAGTCGTTAAAAAAAAGAAAAAAAGATTAAGTAAAATTAAAAGACAATACAAAAAGTAAAATAAAAAAGGAGGCTGTGTCATGATAAAAAGGACATAATAGAGTAAAATATTGAGACATCATTAGTATCACTATTGAGTACATTTCATACTATTGATAAATAACATACACTCACATTTTCTCTCTGCCTCACTCTTTCACCCCTCAAATCCCCCACTTCTGTTTCTCATTCTCTGTCTCTCTGTTAAGGTACCTTGCTAATAACATCAATAGTTCCTAAAGTTAATGACTCATCTGCTTAGATAATCTAGATTTCAGTTTTAAGTTTTAATCTGACAATTACAATGAAGTCGTATTATAACTTTGAATATGCAAGTTTCTACCCATCTGGACTCATGCATTATACTCATTTTTTACAAACTAACCAGAGATATTTCTGTTCTCAGTAGGTCTCAATTTTCCTAATGCTGTGACTTTCTTTTTTGACCCCCTATGATGAGTTAAGTTTTCATACTTCATAACTTCTACAAATAGTAATGTACATTTTTAATATGCAGGATAAGTGATATGTAACTCCCAATGTTCTTGAC
This sequence comes from Micromys minutus, assembly GCF_963924665.1. Taxonomy (NCBI): domain Eukaryota; kingdom Metazoa; phylum Chordata; class Mammalia; order Rodentia; family Muridae; genus Micromys; species Micromys minutus. The sequence goes on along the minus strand of NC_137969.1, from coordinate 141,656,285 downwards.
CCACAGATTGACAATCACCGGTCTAGGTGGTCTTGGAACTAACAGTTTCTTCTGATTGGCCTTGACTGCAGCATTGTGCCATCAAACTAAGCTGAGCAAATTATTTTAAAGAATCTAAACACACCCAAACTCACTTACTCACACATACAGGAACAATCAGGTGTTTGGTTTGAGATTTTCACTTAAACCCTGGGAAAATCAACATGCAACAGACATAGCAGAAAAACCAAAACCAAACCAAAGCAAACAAACCAAAACAATACTTAATGAGCCACAAGTTTACAAAATAACATTTAGTAAGTTTTGTGGTGTCAAATCTTTCTGGGGATGGTGTCTGCCCAGAAATTTGGCTCATACACTGTGAGACACATTTTGAGAAAATACCTATCATGTATTAATTGCAAATAGCTTCCTGGTAGTGATGGAAGCCCATGTCTACTCCCTGTCTCGGTGCAAGGACTCCATTAAGATTCAAGGTATATAGGCACTGCACATGTTACCTTTAGTTTTCAAGTGTATCAGCACTGATATTCATGGAAGACCTGTTTTTTTGTTTGCTTTTTTGTTTTTTTGTTTGTTTTGTTTTCATTTTTCCTGCACTCACCGATTTCCTTTGGTCTTACAATCTTTCTGATAGGGTATAAAGGGGGCTTTGATGAAGACACCCCACTTAGAAATGAGTGCTGCAAAGTCTTTTATATTTTGCACATTGTCCTGATGTGTGTCTATGTTTATGTTCAAATCTACTGTAAAAGAGAATTATAGTATTCCATTTTCCCTTAGGACTATGACACATCTAATCTCAGATTCTTGACAATTTAACAGCGTCAGGTATGTTTTCTGTCAATACAGCAGGCCTTGAATCTAACCAAAAAATGATTGGTTACTCCCATTGCATTTGTGCCACAACAACACCAATGTTTCCTGCAGGTAAATCTAATAGGTCAACGAACACAAAAGAGAGAAATGCATGATGACAAAGAGAGAAATGATCACTAATTCATGGCTTTCATATTTAGGACTAAAATTCTCTAGAACAGTACTTTCCTAGAGTTGATAGCTCTCATCACAGGAAATCTGAAAAACAGTAGAATCTTGCTATTGCTTCTTAGGAACTCATGTAGTAGATGAGCGATGAGCGTGGGCAAATTGTTTTGCTCAGTAAAGAGCCTTCCAATTTATAACCAATTCAAAATAGTTATTCCTGTATCATGTACATACAAGTTACATTACACAGACTGAGGAAGCTTATAAAGTTTGGATAAATGTACATGTAATAAAAAATGAGGCCATGAATTTCAGAGACCAAAATAGCATTTAAGAAGTTTGTCAAGAACCAAGGGAAGGGTGAAAAAAAGGTTGTTATAATTGTAAACAAATAAAACTTATCATTAAGCATAGCCTACTAAAATTTGAAATGATTTTTGGAAGATATGTATATGCTATTTTCACTTTGCATGGCACCTTAAGGAACTTGAGTATCTATTACCTTATGGATTGTTGGCAGGTCCTTAAATCCACTGTCCGTGGACCCCCGAAAATTAATTATATACTTAAAATTTATATACAGTATTACTGCTATGTAAATATGTACATACTTACTATATGTATATAATATTTGATTATATGTGCTCATACAATTATTTCCGGAACAAGTTTATGAGTAAAATGGCCATGAATTTTAAAGAGTAAGAAGAACTCTTAACTTAGCTAACATGCTTAAAAACTTTTTCCTTATTGATTGAACCAAGGAATTTGTTGTCACACAAGTACACATGCACACACATACCTTACACACACCATGTGTATGCATTGGCAAATCAAGTTAGAAAATATGTTGATGTATTTTTTATACTATGGTTTGCCCTGTTTCCTTGTACTTTGTTATACTGACCAGTTTAGATTATTGTGAATCCTGGTTGTTAGTAGGCCTGCGACCTGTTGCAGACTAAAACAGTCTTCTAGGAGGTAACTTGTGTATCATTTGGGGTATTGTCACTTGTGGCAGTTGGAGTACTGTCTGTATAAGTTAGAGTGATGTTATCTGAAGAATATGGAGTATTGGCTCCTGTCTAAGAGGAGCAGTGTCATTTTTGCTAGTTGAGATAGTCTCAGCTGCCATACAATGTGGATACATCAGACTGGAGGCTGCTCTAAGAGTGATGACATTGGGATCTGTACATTTGCTGACAGAAGCAGTGGAAGCTGTTGTGATGGCAACAATATTTGGAAGAGCAGAAGTAGCTTCCACATTGTCAGAGGGTGGCTTGCACTGTTGGTCACTTGGGTGGTTAGGAGGAGAGGCAAACGAGAAATGAAGGGCTGGAAGATATCTGAGACAGCAGCCTAAGAGTGAAGGACATGGGTTTATGTTTCCAAGAGAGAGGGAAGCGGGAAGTGCCTTAGATCAAGTAGTTTGTGTGTTCAAAATGTCCAGACCATTCTGGGTTCATTTTTTTCTCATAGCTCTCAGCATTTCATGATATGTTATTTTCTATAGTTTAATTTTCTCTCCAGACACCTGAATAGTCTTCACAGAATGAATACAAAATGAAGACAACCAAAGTAAATTATATTCCAATGTATGCCCAAACTCATTTTTATTTTTTTGGAATAAGCTTTTTTTTTTCCTTAAGAATTGAAAGTTCATATGAAAATTTGCTATAAGCACAAATGTTTCTTTTTCATTTTTGGGTGGGTGGCTCTCTCTACAGCTTCCGTTTTTGCTATGCATTGTACATTTTCAATTATTCCATTTAAAATGATGTTCATTTTTGTTTAACTTCTGTAGGTTCTTGGATACATTAAGCAAATTTTGGTTTGGTGATAATTACCTCAATGATATGAATGCCTTGTAAAATATGTGCTATGGATTCTTGAAGGAATCATCGTAGAACAGAACATGCTAAGCACATATACAGTATATTTTTTGGTGTTTTCTGTAGGCTAGATTGATTGAATCCATGGATGTAACATCCTCATGTGGTTAAATATAATGGTTTAAATATAATGATGACACCTTACCCATAAATATTTCAGGCATGCTATGTGAATATACACCAACATGTTCAGTGACAGTTAAGTGGACATCTCATTATCTTTTTATGATTTTTACATTACATTTTTTATTTTCCCAATAGCCACTTTGCCTTATGGAAGAAATTAAGCCTTCTAGAAAAATTAATTTTTTCTTACAACTTTATTTAATAAACAACCAGAGATACATGTGCAGATTTTAAAAGCATTTTGGAATAAAACTATATGAATATATTTTTTTAGTACTTGATTTTTTAAAGGTTTGATAATGTGTATTGAAATCTTACTATTTACAATTAGCATAAAGAATACGTAAAACACAACGTAACATAAAAATAGTCAAAGTTTTCTTTGTGTGCAAAGATTAAACATAATTATTTTTCAATACCAAAAATTGACACAAGGCTATGTTTTCAGGTTTTCAGTTATTAATAATTTAAGGTCTAGATGTATCCTACTCTGAGAAGGTACTATACACTTAATGTTTTTTTTCCTAAGAAGGACTGAGGCTTCCACTTTTTGGCCTTTCTCTTTTTGAGATTCATATGATCTGTGGGTTGTTTCTTGGGTTTCAGAGTTTTCTGTGGCTAGTATCCAATTATCAGTGACTCCATAGTATGTCTGTTCTTTTGTGACTAGGCTATCTCACTCAGAATGATATTCTCTAGATGCATCATTTTCCTAGGAATTTCATGAAATTATTGTTTTTAATAGCCGAGCACTACTCCATTGTGTAAATATACCACAATTTTTTTATCCATTCATCTACTGAAGGACATCTGGTTTCTTTCCAACTTCTGGCCATTGTAAAAAAGGCTGCTATGAACATGGTGGAGCATGTGTCCTTATTGTATGTTGGAGCATCTTCGGGGTATATGCCCAGAAGTGGAATAACTGGGTCTTCAGGTAGTACTATGTTCAATTTTCTGTGGAACCACCAGACTGATTTCCAGAGTGGGTGTACCAGTTTACAGCCCCACCAACAGGGGAGGAGTGTTCCTCTTTCTGCACATACTCGAATTTTTGCCAGCATCTGCTGTCATCTGAGTTTTGGATCTTAGCCATTCTGACGGGTGTGAGGTGGAATCTCAGGGTTGTTTTGATTTGCATTTCCCTGATGACTATGGATGTTGAGCATTTCTGTGGGTGCTTGTCAGCCATTCAGTATCCCTCAATTGAGACTTCTTTGTTTAGCTTTGTACTCCATTTTTAATAGAATTATTTGAGTCTTTGAATTCTAACTTCTTGAGTTCTTTGTATATATTGTAAATTAGACCTCTGTCAGATGTGGGATTGGTAAAGAACTTTTCCCAATCTGTTGCCTGCTGTTTTGTTTTCTTGACAGTGTCTTTAGCCTTACAGTATCTGTGCAATCTCATTAAGTCTCATTTATCAATTCTTCATCTTAGAGCACGGGCCATTGGTGTTCTGTTCAGGAAAATTTCCTTTGTGCATTTATGTTCTAAGGTTTTCTCCTCCTTCCCTTGTAATAGTGTCAGTGTACCTGCTTTTATGTGGACATCTTTGATCCACTTGCACTTGAGCTTTGTACAAGGAGATAAGAAAGGATCTATTTTCATTCTGCATGCTGAGTGCCTGTTGAGCCAACACCATTTGTTAAAGAAGCTGTCTTTTTTTCATTGAATGTTTTCAGCCCCTTTGTCAAAAATCAAGTGGCTATATGTGTGAGAGTTCATTTCTGGATCTTATGTTCTGTTTAATTTATCTACGTGCCTATCTCTGTACCAGTAACATGTGGTTTTTAACACAATTGCTTTGTAATATAGTTTGATGTCAGGGATGGTGATTCCCGCAGAAGTTTTCTTGTTGTGAATAGATTTCTATATTCTAGGTTTTTTTGTTATTCCAGATAGATTTGCAAGTTGCTCTTTCCAATGCTATGAAGAATTGAGTTGGAATTTTGGTAGGGATTACATTGAATCTGTATATTGCTTTTGGTAAAATGGTCATTTTTACAATGTTGATCAGGATTAATTTTATACATATAACACAGTGGATGGTAAGGCATTCACAATGACATCAACAGTAGATGTTTTATAACACTGGCAACTCTTCATTTTCATTTTGTATAATGCTTAGATAAAGGTTGTTTCTTAAACTTTTAAACATTATTTCTACCCAACTTCTTCAGTGCTTTGGTTTATTTTATTTTTTACAATGTCTTTTAGTGTTTTCTAGAGCTCTAGAAAGTAATAGGGATATTTGAGAGAAGAGGTTTGAGGTATTAAATAATTGGCAGCTGCTATTTTTTAATAGGAATAATTCAAGTAGGAGGATTGCTTGGAGGGTTAGGACTCAGAAACTGCTACACAAGAATAAGAAAAATCAAAGTGAGGCAGAGGTGATTAATATATAGACCAAAGGTGAAGGGAGTTGGTGACTAAATTCTGAACCACAGAGAGAAAGATGAGAATGAGGAAGAGGAAGGGGAGGAGTTGAAGAAGTTAGTGGGTCTTTAGGTTCAGGTTTTCTTCTGGGGCCTCTGTTACACTCACTGAACTGTGGGGGAAAGAAAATAAAAAAAATTAAATGAGATATTTTACAGATAATCTATATCATATACATTTTCTGACAAAGGTGTTATTTTACATGGCTTGTAAAAGTCCCACTCTCCCAAGGCATATGCTAGACTGAGTTTATCAGCTATATTGTTTTAATTCTCTAACACTGGGAACAAAAAAGTTAGAGACTTAATGTTGTAGGAAAATTTCTTTTGACTTGTAATAAATTTTCTTTGTTTCTGGAAAGAAGCCTGTAACAATAAGGCTACATGAATTTAGATTAGGTTCTGTCTCTTGACCTGAAAAAATACTGGAAATCTTCTCATGGCCTCTTTCTATTGTCTTGTCCTTTACCCATATTTACTTGGACCTTGTTACTCTTGTTAACATTACAGTCTAGGAAGTGAAAGAAATTACATGGTACTTGCCTTTTTGAGCATGCGTTACTGGGCTTAATACATTTTATTTCCAACTGTGTTTCTGAAATTTTCATATTATATTTCTTTTAAAATCAAAAAATGAGGAGAAGGTGATGGGGATTTAAAAGAGAGAGAAAGAAGTGACAATGAGTAAGCACGGTCCCGTGGGTTTCAGGGCTTTATGGATCCTGGTGGTGGGAGGCCAGCATGAGATCAAGGGAAATCCACACATTTGGAACATGAAAATCACACACAGTAGCTTGTTAATTCATGTTAATTAAATTTAATAAGCAAATTAGAGGCTACTCAGTTCTTTGACACTGGATGGAATTTTATGAGTGTGAATGGATATCCTTGGGATGAGGATGGAACTGCCTTCCAGGTTCCTCCTATGCTTCTTAAGTCACTTGAGAAAAGGACATGTCTATGCCAAGTGCAGGCTATGGTATGACAAACAGGCTTCTTAGAGTCCTGATTTGTAGTAATAGATCTGCAGCAACAGAATCCTATACATATTTTTAAGTAAAAGTTCTCAAATGAAATCACAGAAAATGTTTCTCCTTTTCTTCTGAGCATACAAGTTTTCAGTTAAGTCTTAGATGGCATTGAATGGGAAAAAATGAACAAATTTTTAAGCTGGCTCTTAGTAGATGTGACCACTGAAATGAATCCCAAGAGGAAGTGGTTGCTATACATACTGGGGAATGTCTCTGTCACTCAAGAGCTTAGGATTGTTCTGTGTTTTAATTCCAATAAGTTTCAAAATATGTTTGAGAATTTCTACTTTAAGAAATTAGTTTATCTTAGCATTTTGGTGGTCCAGAAGTTTCATGTGCCTATATAGACTGATTAGTTATAATACAAGATGTTTCAAATATAAGCTAAGGAGAGACAGAATAGGTGTCTAGTGTAAATACTGTGGTCACATCATATGCAATCTGCATGACTAAATAAAACTCTGATTACTTTTCTGTCAAATGAAAAATGACAGTCATACATATTTTTATGTGAACCATAAGATTATTTTTGTGATAGTGAGATTCATTTCTGAGTTCTTTTCATAAGCTCATTTGTTGTGAGTGATTTCTGTTGCCTAGTTGTCTGGGCAGAGCTGGCCTTGGTACAGTACTCGGTAAACACTCAGTGTCTCATTTGCCTGCAAACCCCCAGTTTAGTGACGTTTCCTAAGGTTCAACATTAAAAATAAACACAGCTGAAAAGTGTTGAAGGAAAACAGATGCATTAGAATGTTGGAGTGCTTTGGAGAAATCAAAGGTTAAGAATTGCTTCCATGGCAGGGAAGTCTTTGAAATGAAGTAGGAACACAAAGTACCATGTCAGTAGAGGGACGGTATGTGCTTTTGTTCCTGTGATGCTGATCCTAAGCATATCTGGTCTGGAGGTGATATTTTGGAGACAATACTCATTCATTCACTCACTCATTTTTCAAGTTCTTTCTCTATTTTATCATCTGACAGGTTGCCTTTAGCAATTCTTCCCAATGGGGAAGATATAGTCTCTCCAGTCTGTCTTTGGATCAAGATGTAGAACTCTCAGGTCTTTCTCCAGGACTATGTGTGCCTGGATGCTGCCATGCTTCCTGTCATGATGATAATGAACTGAAACTCAGCCCAGATTAAATATTTTTCATTATAAGAGTTGCCTTGCTTATGGTTTCCCTTCACAGCAGTAAAACCCTAATTAAGTCACTTGCCTTACAAATCTTGATCTGCAGTGTATTTACATTGCTGTCTTTCATTCTTCTTAATTTCATTGCAACTCTCTAGGAAATGTCAGTCATATTTATCTAATTCATTTCTCAGGTTCCTTCACATTTCTGCTTTTATTTGTCTTCACTTTCAGTGTACCACAACCCATTGTATGGATAGGTTAATGAAAGAAAATATTTCTAGATATATTTATGGGACTAATTCCAACTTTATTTTTAGTAGTTCATTGAATCATGGCAGACATTAGATAAAAGGGGTTCCATTTCACAGGCTGATATCTCTGGGTGCAATTTTAGAATTTCAATTTTGGTTTTCAAGCAATGAATCCTCAGTGTGGGGAAGATACCTCACATTAAATTTTTGTTGTTGCTGTAACTAAGCAATTAGCTGAAAATTTCCATTCCCTGGTTTCTGGAAGTATTACTTTTATGCAAATAGCACAGTATCTGGAATGGTAGTCACAGTGAGGACAACAGTAGATGCTTTATAATGGTGCTCAAATCTTTATTTTTGTTTTGTATAGTGCTTGGTAAAGGTTGTTTCTTAAGCTTTTAAAAATTATTTTTCCCAAAATTCCACACTGTTTTGGTTTACCCTGATTGCCAAATGGAATTTATTATTTGCCACAACCTCCAAAAATTATCAGTGGAATTTGTGGATGTAGCAGTAGTTATGGAGATATTGGCAGCTGGTACTGTATTTGCTTGTACTGTGGGAGCAGGTTGAGAAGGAGGGTTTCTTGTAGGTCTAGGGTGTGGGTGAATAGGTATATGAGGAGGAAGAAAACCATGGGGAGGAGGACGGGGTAGTGGACCAAATCCTGGACCAGGCCGTGGAGGTGGTGGTGGACCAAATATTGGACCATAGGGTGGAGGTGGTAGTTGACCATTTCCTGGAGCACAGGGTGGGGGAGGAGGAGGTGGTGGTGGTCCTCTAGGATGATGTCCTCTGGGGCCTCTGTGACACTCACAGGACTGCGGAAGAAAGAAAATAAACAATTATAAATTACGAACTTCACAGAACTATTTGCATATACACTTTCTGAGCAAGGTGTAATTTAAGATGGCGTCTAAAAGTTCAATTCTCCCAAGAATGTTGTATTGCGTTCATCAGCTATGTTCTTTTAGAGAAAATTCTGTAAATTTGAAAACTAAAGATTAGTGTGATTTCTTCCTTTTTTTAGTGTTTATATTTTAATTTTTAATTTTTTTCACTAGGTTTTCCAGCCAGCAGCTCAGTGGTGATACAGCACTCTGAGTAGCCAGGGAGCAGAGATGTCTGTGCCTAGCACTCAGGAAGTGCACTTTCCCCATTGGTTCAGGGCAGCAGGAACACTGCCTTAGGCTATCTGTTTTCAGCCAGTGGCCCATGCTTAGAGAACAGGCGCCCAAGGAATAGCATAGATCCAGGGACACAGGCCAGGTACAAAGGAGAGAGGAAGTCCAATCACTGACAACAAGACAAAGTATAATCACAGACAACAAGATGGGAAGAGGAAAGTGAAAGAACGTACCCCAGGGAAAACAAGAAAACCTGGCAACACCAGAACCCAGTTCTTCCATCACAGCAAACAACGGAATGCCATACACTCCAGAAAAAGAAGACCCAGACCTGAAATCATACCTCAAGATGATGATGGAGATCCTTAAACAAGAATGGGAGGGAAAGCATAAAGAAATAGAAGCTATTAAAGAGGAAATAAGAAAAACACTCAAAGAACTCAAAGAACTAGAGGAAAACAGAACCAAAGAGATGAAGGAATGGAAAAAGGAATTTAACATGAAAATGGAAAGAATAAAGAAAACACTAAAAGAGACAACCCTAGAGGTAGAAAACCTAAAAAAGAAATCAGGAGTCACAGATGCAAGCATTTCCAATAGACTACAAGAGATGGAAGAGAGAATCTCAGGGGCCGAAGACAACATTGAAAACATATACAAAACAGTCAGAGAAGATGCAAAAACCAAAAAGCTCCTAACCGAAAATGTCCAGGAGATCCAGGACACAGTGAGAAGACCAAACCTAAGGATAATAGGAATAGAAGAGGGAGAAAAATAGCAACTAAGAGGCACAGTAAATATCTTCAACAAAATTGTAGAAGAAAACTTCCCTACCCTTAAGAATGAGATGACCATGAGCATAAAAGAAGCCTACAGAACTCCAAATAGAGTGGACCAGAAAAGAAATTCCTCCTAACATATAATAGTCAAAATGCCAAATGCCCAAAGTAAAGAAAGAATACTAAAAGGAGTAAGGGAAAAAGGTCATGTAATATATAAAGGCAGACCAATCAGAATCACACCTGATTTCTCAACAGAGACTATGAAAGCTAGAAGATTCTGGACAGACATCATGCAGACCCTAAGAGAACACGAGTGTCAGCTCAAACTACTATACCCAGTAAAACCCTCAATCACCATAGATGGAGAGACCAAGATATTCCAAGACAAAACTAAGTTTACACAATATCTGACCACAAACCCAGCACTACAGCAAATTATAGGTGGAAATCCCAATAAAAGGAGGGAAACTACATCCTAGTAAAAACAAGAAAATACCTAAGCAAGAAAACCAAAAGAAGAAAGACACACAGGTACAATTCTACCTCCAAAAGCAAAAATAGCAGAAAAGAGCAACCACTATTCCTTAATATCTGTTAACATAAATGGATTCAATTCCTCAATAAAAAAAATATAGGCTATCAAACTGGATACATAAACAAAACCAAGCATTCTGCTGCATACTGGAAACTCATCACAGAGACAAAGACAGACACTATCTCAGAGTAAAAGGTTGGGAAAAAAATCTTCCAAGGAAATGGGCCCAAGAAGCAAGATGAAGTGGCAATTCTAATATTGAATAAAGTAGATTTTAAACCAAAATTATCAAAAAAGATGAGGAAGGACACTTTTTACTCATTACAGGGATAATTTAAGGAGGAACTCTCAATCCTTAACAAATATGCTCCAAATACAAGAGCAACCATATTCATAAAAGAAACCCTACTAAAGCTAAAAAAATACATTTGACGCCACACAATAATAGTGGGAGACCTCAACACCCCACTCTCATTAATGGGCAGATCATGGAAATAGAAAGAGAACAAGGACAGAGTAAAACTAGCAGAGGATATGACCAATTGTAATTAGAGGATATCTACAGAACATATCATCTTAAAACAAAAGAATATAATTTCTTCTCCAAACTTCAGGGCACCTTCTCCAAAATTGACCACATAATTGTTCACAAAAGAAGGCTCAATAGATATAAGAAGATTGAAATACTCCCGTGCATACTATCAGATCTCCATGGTCTAAGACTGGTCTTTAATAACAACAAAGACAACAGAAAACCCATATACACATGGAAACTAAACAATGCTCTATGAAACGATAGCATGGTCAAAGAAGAAATAAAGAAATAAATTAAGGATTTTCTAGAATTTAATGAAAACAAAAACACAACATACCCAAACCTATGGGATGCAATGAAAGCAGTACTGAGAGGAAAACTCATAGCTCTGAGAGTTTCCAAAAAGACACTGGAGAGAGCATACATCAGCAACTTGACAGCACAGCTGAAAACTCTAGAACAAAAGGAAGCAGATATACCCAAGAGGAGTAGATGGCAAAAATAATCAAACTCAGAGCAGAAATTGACTAAATAGAAACAAAAAGAACCATTCAAAGAATCAACAAAACCAAGAGCTGGTTGTTTGAGAAAATTAAGAAGATTGATAAACCCTTAGCCAGACTAGCAGGGGGCAAAGAGAGAGTATCCAAATTAACAAAATCAGAACTGAAAGTGGAGACATAACAACTGAAACTGAGGAAATTCAAGAAATCATCAGATCCTACTACAAAAGCCTATAATCAACAAAGCTGGAAAATCTGGAGGAAATGGATAAATTCCTAGATAGATAAAAGATACTAAAGTTAAATCAGGACCAGGTAAACGATCTAAACAATCCCATAACACCTAAAAAAATAGAGGCAGTCATTTATAACCTCCCTACGAAAAAAAAGTCCAGGATCAGATGGGTTCAGTGCAGAATTCTATCAGACATTTATTGACGACCTACTACCAATACTCTCCAAACTATTCCACAAAATAGAATCTGAGGAAACACTACCTAAGTCATTTTTTGCAGCCACAGTAACCCTTCTTTCTTTCTTTCTTTCTTTCTTTCTTTCTTTCTTTCTTTCTTTCTTTCTTTCTTTCTTTTTTTCTTTCTTTCCTTCCTTCCTTCCTTCTTTTTTTCTTTCTTTTTTCTTTCTTTCATTCTTTTTTTAGTGAGAAGGTTGTGAAAAGACTCATTTACTTTCTTCTTTTATCTTTTAAATGTTCATTTAAGTAATATGTTAACTTTTACATTAAAATTTCCATTTTTAAAGTTCTTTTTTTTTCTTGAACTTCACACCGTCTGTGACTTGTTTCTGGGGTATTTAGAGCTTTCTGGGGTTAATATCCCATTATCAGGGACTGCATATTATATCTGTTCTTTTGTGACTGGGTTATCTCACTCAGGATGATATTCTCTAGATGCATTCATTTTCTTAAGAATTTAATAAAGTCATTGTTTCTGATAGGTGAGTGGGACTCCATTGTGTAAATATACCACAATTTTTGTATCCATTCATCTACTGAAGGACATCTGGGTTCTTTCCAGCTTCTGGCTATTATAAATAGAGCTGCTATGAACATTGTGGTGCATGTGTCTTTGTTGTATATTGGAGTGTCTCTGGGGTATATGCCCAGAAGTTGAATAGCTGGATCTTCAGGTAGTACTATGTCCAATTTTCTGAAGAATCGCCAGATTGATTTCCAGAGTGGTTGTATTAGTTTGCAACCCCACCAAGAGTGAAGAAGTGTTCCTCATTCTCCTCATCCTTATGAGCATCTGTTTTCATCTGAGATTTGGATCTTGGCCAATCTGACTGGTGTGAGGTAGAATCTCAGGGTTGTTTTGATTTGCTTTCCCTGATGGCTAAGGATGTTCAGCACTTCCTTAGATGTTTTTCAGCCATTCAATATTCCTCAATTCAGACTTTTTTGTTTCACTATATACCCCATTTTTTAAATAGGGTTGTTTGATTTTCGAGTGTCTAGCTTTTTGAGTTCTTTTTATACCTTGGATATTAGGCCTCTATCTGATATGGGGTTGGTAAAGATCTTTTACCACTCTGTATGCTGCCCTTTTGTTTTCTTGACATTGTCTTTAACCTTACAGAAACTTTGCAATCTCATTAAGTCCCATTTGTCAATCTTTGACCTTAGAGCTCGAGCCATTGGTGTTCTGTCCAGGAAATTTTCTTCTGTGTTTATGTGTTCTAAGGTTTTCTCTAATTTCTCATTTAATAATTTCAGTGTACCTCGTTTAATGTGGAGATCTTTGATCTACTTGCAATTGAGCTTTGTACAAGGAGATAAGAATGGGTCTATTTACATTCTTCTGCATGGTGAGTGCCAGTTGGACCAACACCATTTGTTGAATAGGCTGTTCTTTTTCCACTGAATGTTTATAGCTCCTTTATCAAAAATCAGGTGACCATATATGTAAGGGCTCATTTCTGGATCTTCTGTTCTATTACATTGATCTATGTGCCTATTTCTGTACCAGTCCCATGTACTTTTTACCACAATTGCCTTGTAATATTGCGTGAGGTCAGGGATAGTGATTCCCACAGATGTTTTGTTGTTGTTGAGGATGGATTTCACTATTCTAGGTCTTTTGAATAACCCTCGTTCCTAAACCACACAAAGACCCTACAAGGAAAGAGAACTTCAGACTAAAACCACTTATGAACATTGATGCAAAAATACTCAACAAAATTATTACAAACTGAATCCAAGAACACATCAAAACGATCATTCACCATGATCAAGTAGGCTTCATTCCTGGAATGCAGGTATGATTTAATGTACGAAAATCCATCAATGTGATCCCCCATTTAAACAAACTCAAAGAAAAAAACAACATGGTCATCTCATTAGATGCTGAGAAAGCATTTGACACAATTCAACACCTTTCATCTTAAGAGTCTTAGAAAGAACCGGAATCTGATGACCATATCTAAGCATAATATAAGCAATATACAGCACACCAACAGCTAGCATCAAACTTAACTGTGGGAAACTTAACGCAATTCCACTAAAATCAGGGACTTGGCAAGCCTGTCCACTCTCCCCCTACCTATTGAACATAGTAGTGGAAGTCCTGGCTGGAGCAATTAGACAGCAAAAGGAAATCAAAGGTATACAAATTGGAAAGGAATAAGTCATAACATCACTGCTTGCAGATGACATGATATTGTACATAAGGTACCCCATAAATTCCACCAAAGAACTTCTACAGCTATAAACAAGTTCAGCAAAGTGGCTGGATATAAAATTAACTCAAACAAATCAGTAGCCTTCCTTTACTCAAAGGAAAAATGTGGAGAAAGAAATTAGGGAAAATATACACTTCACAATAGTCACAAACAATGTGAAATACCTTGACATGACTCTAACTAAGGAAGTGAAGGACCTGTATGACAAAAACTTTAAACCTCTAAAGAAGGAAATTGAGGAAGATGTCAGAAAATAGAAAGATCTCCCATGCTCATGGATAATAAGGATCAACATTGTAAAAATGGCCATTTTACCAAAAGCAATCTACAGATTCAATGCAATTCCCATCAAAATTCAAACCCAATTCTTTATAGAGTTGGAAAGAGCAATGTGCAATTTCATCTGGAATAACAAAAGACCTAGAATAGCGAAATCCATCCTCAACAACAACAAAACATCTGCGGCAATCACTATCTGTGACCTCAAGCTATATTACAAGGCAATTGTGGTAAAAAATTGCATGGTACTGGTACAGAGATAGGCACGTAGATCAGTGGAATAGAATAGAATATCCAGAAATGAGCCCTCACATATATGGTCACTTGATTTTTTACAAAGGAGCTGTAAACATTCAGTGGAAAAAGGACAGCCTCTTCAACAAATGTTGTTAGTCCACCTAACACTCGGCATGCAGAAGAATGAAAATAGGCCCTTTTTTATCTCCTTGTACAAAGCTCAATTGCAAGTGGATCAAAGATCTCCACATTAAACCAGTACACTGAAATTATTAGAAGAGAAATTAGGGAAAAACCTTAGAACACATAGGCACAGGAGAAAATATCCTGAACAAAACACCAATGGCTTGTGCTCTAAGATCAAGAATCAAGAATTGGGAATTAATGAGATTGCACAGTTTCTACAAGGCTAAGGACACTGTCAAGAAATCATAACAGCAGCCAACATATTGGGAAAAGGTCTTTTCCAACCCATATCAGATAGAGGCCTAATAGCCAAGGTATACAAAGAACTCAAGAAGCTAGACACCAGAGAATCAAACAACCCTATTAAAAATGGGGTACAGAGCTAAACAAAAAGTTCTCAATTGAAGAGTATTGAATGGTTGAGAGGCATCTAAGGAAGTACTCCACATCATTATCCATCAGGGAAATGCAAATCAAAACAACCTGAGATTCCACCTCACACCAGTCAGAATGGTTAAGATCAAAAATTCAGATGACAGCAGATGCTGGCAAGGATGCAAAGAAAGAGGAACACTTCTCCACTCTTGGTGGGGTTGTAAATTGGTACAACCACTCTGGAAATCAGTCTGGAGATCCCTCAGAAAAATTTACATAGTACTACCTGAAGATCCAGTTATTCCACTTCTGGCCATATATCCCAGAGAAGTTTAAAGTAAAACAAAGACCCATGCACCACAATGTTCATTGCAGTCTTATTTATAATAGCCAGCAGCTGGAAAGAACCTAGATGTTCTACTGTAGATCAATGGAAACAAAATTTGTGGTATATTTATTTACACAATGGAGTACAACTCAGCTATCAGAATCAATGACTTTATGAAATTCTTAAGAGAATGGATGTATCTAGAGAATATTATCCTGAGTGAGATAACCCAGTCACAAAAGAACAGACATAATATGTAGTCACTGATAATTGGATACTAATCCCAGAAAGCTCTGAACACCCCAGAAACAACTCACAGATTATATGAAGTTTAAGCTAAAACTAAGAAAAGAAAATGAAAAACCATTATACTTAATCTTTCAGACCAAGGAACCTTGGTTACTTCTTGTTTTACATGTACTTTATGCTCATTGTAACTAGTAATATCTTAACCCACACTATCAAACCTTTAAAAAAATCAAGTATTCGTATACTTTTATGCAAAAATGCTTAAAATCTTTACATTTATCTTTGTTTTGTAAAATAAAGTTGCTCAATTAAAAGAAAAAAGCCCAGGACCAGACAGGTTCAGTTCTGAATTCTATCAGATCTTTATAGAATACCTAAAGCAAATACTTTCCAAACTATTCCTCAAAACTTTCCAAAGACATAAATGGACACCAGTTTGTTCTCCTCCAGATCTCAGCCATGTACTGGTTCCTGAGTCCACGGTGTCTTTTAAACTCATGGCAAATGAAGCCCATGAGAAGACAGCCATCTTATCTGAGCCAGCCCCAACTCCAGACAGAAGAGCCAGTGCTTCAGTCACTTCTGCACTTTTAGAGACTGAAATGAAATCAGCCTAACCAGGTTCAAAAGTGGCTGAAAGTAGGAAAGATGGCTCTAAACTCTGTTAATACTAAGAAATTGAGACCTAGCAGCAAGGCTCAGAAAGTAAGTTACTTGTAACCAAGACTAAAAAACTGAGTTTGATTTACAGGTCACAGATGATTAAAGGAAAGAACAGGTTCTCAAAAACTTTTCTCTACACAACATTGCAACATTAAATAGATGAATAAATGTAAAAACGTATACAACTAAATATACTATGTGACTGATTTTTTATAAATCTTCCAGAGAAACCACAAGGTACCCAATGACACTTGAATTCTAAATAAATATCAAAATAACTATTTAGTACAAGCATCTCCAGTATCACATGAGGTATATTTATTTTATATATTTATATCATAAATATGTTATATATAAATGTGTATATCATATATGACTATGTTATATATGTTATATCTTTCCTATTTTTATATAATGAAACATGACCAGGTATTCTGTATTATTACATGCAAAATTTTAACACCCCAGTTAACACCTTTTAAAACACCCTTTTAGTTTAGGTTTTTTTTTTCCTTTCAAGAAGTATCCAGTATAGATTTTCCATAGAGTATAATGTGCTTCAATAATTTTATTAAAGATCAGCATATACTCTGTGCTCAAGAAAAAAAATTTTTTTCACTATTTGGACCTACAGTATACATTTGTTCAAAAGTAATATTAAAAGTAAACGTTTTTCGTTTTTTAAAAAAAATTA
The DNA here is from genome assembly GCF_963924665.1 of Micromys minutus. NCBI lineage: Eukaryota > Metazoa > Chordata > Mammalia > Rodentia > Muridae > Micromys > Micromys minutus. The sequence continues at coordinate 141,639,235 of NC_137969.1, read as the reverse complement.
GATATTCTTTGTATTTATTTACCTTTCAAATGCTATCCCTTTTTTCACTACTATGATCTCCCTTCCCTTCGTCTTGCTTCCATTAAGGTACTCCCTCTCCCAACCACCCTCTCCACCTCAGTGCCTTGGAATTCCCCTACACTGGGAAATCGAGCCTTCACTGGACCAAAGCCCTCTTTTTCATTGATGCCAGACAATGCTATCCTATGCTACTTATACAACTAGAGCCATGGGTCTCTCTATGTGTGCTCATTGGTTGGTGTTTTAGTGCCTGGGAGTTCTGGGGGGTCTGGTTAGTTGATAATGTTGTTCTTCCCACGGGTTGCAAACACTCTCAGCTCCTTCAGTCCTTTCTCTGTCTCCTTCAGTGCAGTCCTCGTTTTCAGTCCCAAGGTTAGCTGCAAGCACCCTCAACTTTATCTGAATAACTCTGGCAGAGCCTCTGTGGATGCATCCATATCAGACTCCTGCCAGTAAGTATTTATCAGCAATCACTTTTGTGGCTGCATATGGGGTGGATTTCCAGGTGAGGCAGTCTCTGAGTGATCTTTTCTTCAACTCCTGTTCCTGTTTTTCCCTGTATTTCCTTCCATGAGAGTTTTGTTTTCCCTTCTAGGAGGGACTGAGATAGTCACATTCTGGCCTTCCTTTTGGTCTGTGAATTGATGTTAGAGATTTCATTCTGCAGGGAATTGTTTATTGACTTATAATAAAGGTTCTTCATACTGGAGATAAGCAGGTATAATTAGTATACATTAGATCAGAGAGTGGCTTCTGGATCATGACCCACAAAAAGAGGGACTCTTTTCATCACACCTTTCTTCTGTTTTAGTTTTTACCCATATTTACCCAGACTTTGAGATACTCACTGCTGTTACTGTCTAGGAAGTGAGAGAATGCATGGCATTTGTCTTCTATACTGCATTTTCTAGTTTCACCTGTGTTTCTGAGATTTTTATATTGTATTTCTGTTAAAATCAAAGGTGGGAAATGAAGGGAAAATGGTGGGTATTCAATAGGAACAAAAAAGAATGATACTGAGTAAACATAGTTCAGTGTGGGTAAGGGGATTATGGTTCTTGTGGGGAAGATTAGTGTGTGGTCCAGGAAATCTACCTAATTGGAATATGAAAATCCCACACAGTAGCTTGTTACTTTATGTTAATTAAACATTACACAAAGTTGGAGACACTCAGCACTATGGTATAATGTAGAATTTTATAAAGGACTAAAAGGGTGGCCATGGAATGATAATAGAACTGCCTTCCAGGTTCCTCTACTGCCTTTTGAGTCACTTGAGGAAAGGACATCTCTATGCCAAGTGCAGGCTATGGTATGACAAACAGGCTTCTTAGAGTACTAGTTTGTGGTAATTTACTTTGCAGCAACAGAGAATGGTTACATGTTTCTAAGTAAAAAATCTTCAAAGAACTCCTAGAATATATTTTTCCTTTGGTCTGAGCCTACAAGTGCCCAGTGAAAGGTTAGATGTCATTGAGTGGAAAGAAAATAACGTGCAAAAAAGTCTTAAATTCAGCTTTAGTAGATGTGGTCACTGAAATCTAATGAAATGGAAGTAATTACTACACAGGATCAGAGAATGTCTCTGTAACAGAACTTATATTTCTTCTGTATTTTGTTTCCAATAAATTTTATGAAATGTTATAGAGTGTGTACTTGGAGAAAGAACTTAGGCCTATCAAGCAGTAGCAGGTACAGATCTGCTTCATGCACATCTATAGACAGTAGTTACAATACAAGGTATTAAAAATATAGGATGAAAGGATACAAAATACTAATAGTCATAATGTAAATGCTGTGGTTGTTCCAACTCTATCAGGTACCACCTGCATGACTGAGTAAAAATTTTGGGTCTTGGCCTTTGAAAATGATACTCATAACATGTTTCAACATCCTGGAGTCCTAAGATTTGTAGTGCGATACTGAGATTCATACCTAAGCCTTATACATAAGCTCAATTTGCTGGAGTGATTTGCAACTGCCTAGATATTTGGACTGTGCTTGAATTAGTACAGCACTTGGTGAATACTCAGTGTCTCAATTGCTATGCTAACCTCCAGTTTAGTGATCCTCCCATCCTTAAGGTTCAACATTAAAGGAAACACAGTTGAAAGAATTGAAGGAAACAAGTACATTAGGAAGTTGGAGTGCTTTAGAGATGAAAGGTTATTAAATGCTTTAGTGGCAGGGACATCTTTGAAATGAGGTGGGAAGACTGTAGAACACAAAGGGCAGTGTCAACCAGAGGGACAGTGTGACTCTTGTTCCTGTGCTTCTGGTCCTAAGTCAAGCTGCTCTGGACCAATTCATTGAATTATCTGTAAAGTTCTTTCTCTAATTTTTTCAGCAGACACATTACCTTCACTAGGTTCAATAGGATAATCTTAAAACCTTGTCCCCTCAATTTCAATCTGGTAAACTGAGGTAAAAGATGCCATGGTCATGGTTTATGGCCAGACTTTTGAACTTAGGCACTGCCTTGTAATCCTGTTGAGTTTCTTTGGTCAGCCTACAAAAGTTTTACAGAGGCTTATACCATGTGGGCACCAACTTTCTTCTCTATATTTTACCTCATCTTGAGGCCCCATATTTACTTGTAGATGGCTTCCCTCTTTTTTCAACAAGAGGTTGCACCAAGTAGGAATGAACTCCCGTCTCTAGGTCTTGCAGCCTGTGAAGTCACTGATGAGTTCAGAGAATAACTTCTCCATTGACCCGTTGGGGACTGACCTTTTCCCTTTTACGCTGTAACTGCATGTCACTACATTTCACTAGCACACTTCATTTAGAAAATGACCACACCTATGCTCAGTCACCCAACACCATCTGAGAGCTTCACACCTGCTCCTCCATTCTGTTTGACCTGCTCTTTATCTTTTCTGATTTTAATTTTATCATTATAATGACTTTCTCAAAAGCCTAAACTCAGCAATGTAGTTTTGCTTCTCTATTAACTAAAGTGCACAGGGGTTAAAGATATTCCTCAGAAAATGAACATCATTAACATCATATCTACTTTTAAGATCTTGCTCCCCGGGATCTTCATACTGTCTTCTTTTACTCTGGCCTTGTTCTTTCTTTGCATCTCTGTAGTAAAGGTCAGGCGTGTATGTCCTGATCAGTCCTCATGGTCCCTCAGAGTTCATTAGGATCTTTCCCCAACATACCACATAACTTCTATGCCACTTATTGATAAACTACAATATTTCAAAACACAACTATGTTACTAGTGCTCACTCTATTTTATTAATTCATTGACCCATGGCAGACATTAGATACAAGGTGTTACATTTTAAAAGTTGATCTCTGGATGCAGTATCATTCAGAATTTTAGGTTTTTTTTTTTTTTTGAACCTAGGCATAAACTATGGGAAAAATGGTTCACATAATTTTTGTTTTTGATGCAACTTAATAATGAGCTGAACATATCTGTATTTTTGTCTGTCCTGATATTGATCTAAATATTATGCAGTAGAAAACCTTCTTGTGTATATCTGTTATTTTCCTGTTAATTTATTATAATCTCTGTGACTATTAAATTAAAACAGATTTTCTAAGTGGAAATTACACCACCTGGCTGGCATTACATCAGTAATTTGCAGCTTGTTTATATTAGGAAATGCAAATAAATAACGTTAAAATATCTGACATAAAAGTTAAGAAGAGAATATAAAGATTTGTTTCAGTGACAATTGATACTCACCAGGAAGCATCCTGTAAGAACCCAGAGGCCAAAGACCAAATACAGCGGCTTCATCTTTTGGAATCCCTGAAAGTGAACACAGGACACTTTTTATACAATTTTTTATACAATTTTACTTTTTATACATTTTATACAATAAAATGCCATTAGTTCAGACATGGCATATAAGTGGTGCCGTGCATTTTACATTAACCCTCTGAATTTTATCTTGAATTCAGTGTCAGTGGCATAGAATTGTCAGATCATAACATCTGACTCTAAAATCATGAGCCTCATTTTCATATTTTTACTTGTGAGGTAACTAAATAAAAAGCCACATAAATGTCCTTGAAGTACTTGAGCAATAGAAGTTGGAAAAAAGGAAGCTTTGGCTTAATGGTAACTTTTTGAAATTCACATTTTTGCTTTGTATTCTAAAAATGAACTTCTATTGCATCAAGTTTCTGTAAACACACCCACTTAACTTGATCATAATTAATTTCTAATGTTAAGTAATATATAAGAATGAAGTTTTCATATTAAATACAGCAAAAGATCAAAGCATGAATTAATAGACTAGATTTAACCACATATTGAGTCCTTTCCTATACAAAGAATGTTCTCAAATCTCTTTATTATACAACTGCTTTCTGTCAGTAACTAGGACAGAACCAAACAGAATTATTTAGGTCTATTTTCTTCTCAATTGTCTTAAGGGTTGTGATTGATTTCTGGAGCCAGACAGCCTGAATTCTTCTTTCAAACCATTGCACACCATGGACTGTCAGATCCTCTAGTCAACCCTGTTGCTATTGTAATGTGGGAGCTGAGAAATGCAAATCTTGAAAGAATGTTAGGAACAGTCTTTCGCTGGGTATTAGGAGCAAACATTAGATATAGGTTTTTTATATTATGGTTAAAACAAGCAAAATTAATTGTGAATATATACTTTAGAATAATTCTCTTTCAGAATACAGCTGAGAGTACCTCATCATTAAGAATGTTAAAGAATCATAAGGTACAGGAAGGAGAAAAGATAGTTGCAGATTATTGTGGATTTACTGTCCTAAGAGATCAACATGAATACTTTTATTTTGCTTGCATCAGTTTTTTAAAATATAACACATTTTATGACTTGTGGTTTTGTGTAGGTATTTATTCTTACAATAATGACAAAAGAATATCTTATATGCAGCCCAATAAAATGCTACCTTTGAAGGATGGACAGCATTTAACATGAGGTTAAAGGGCTTCATATTCCCAGTACCTACCTTGCAGAAAGTTCTTAGCCGGTGAATGTGCTGGTCAGAAGCCCTCTGGTCACTTAGTTTTGAAGGGTGTAAGACTGAGGACAAGAGCTCCCACCTCTATATATGTTTCAATGTAATTTCATTGGCAATAAAAAAAATCACAAGTCGGAAGACAAAGTAACTCCGGATGATTTTTTACAGACAGGAAGCATCCTTGCCAATTTGGCAGTGTGTTCCTGCATTTTTTCATTTTGGAATATACTCAGTCACTAAGCAGTTGCGGCTTCCTTAGGAAGCTGTAAAGTGAGTCACAATGTGATTTTCTTTAAGATAAATACATGGAAACTTGAGGTGCATATTCTTAATTTTAAGAAAGAAAAGATGAATTATTTATTTTAACTGTCCTTACAAGACATTATGTATTATGTGTTAATCTTGTGTTATTTCCTAAGTCATTTTAAATTAAATGTTATATGGGAAGAATAAATATATTAAAAATTGAATTGTCTTGTGACTGTGATAGAATATAATAAGAAAAATGGGATTTAAAATTAAAATCTCTATTTAATGTTTCTTGCTTATATTACTAAATAACATACAAACACCTGGTACTTGGTTTTAGATTTTGTCCCACATACTTAAAACAGCAGGAAATATAATTTTACACTTAAATAGAATAGTAAGAAGTCTTATATAGCTTCTTAAATTTTATATTTTATCTGGATTTTGTCTGATTATTCTAAGATATCTAAATTCTTTTGTATTTTTTACCTCCCCCTCTCTTCTAGAGACTTCCTACATCCCTACCAACTGATCTTTACATTGTTTCTCTCCCTTTAAATAAAAACTAAATAGCAACAACAAGGAGACCAATCCCTTATCCACACACAAATAAAATCCCACAACAAAACCAAAGTAAACAGAAAAAGACATAGCAGTCTAAACAATACAAAAACAAAATTAATTATACCAAACAATGCTAAGTGAGGGCACAAGTTTACAAAATAGCATTAAGTTAGCTTTGTGTTGTCAAATACTCAGGGATGGGACCTGATGTGAAGTGTGGCTCATAAACACCATGAGATACCATTGGAGAAAATACCAATCATCTATAAATTACAAATAGCTTCCTGTTATGGATGTAATCCAACGTCCATTCCCTGTCTCTGTGCAAGGACTCCAGTGTTCTTGAACCTGTTTTGGTTCTGCATCTGTTGCCTTAAGTTCCTATGTGTCTCAGCCTTGATGTGTATAGAAGAACATTTGGGGAGGGTAGTCACAAATCTACTATGGATCTTACACTCTTTCTACATGGGTATGTTGGGAGGGATTTGATGAAGTCATCAATTAGGATTTAGTGCTCCAAAGTCTTTCATTCTTTGCATATCATCCTCTTGTGTGTCTATGGTTTTGTTCATATCTACTTTAAGATAAAGACTTTTTAATGGGGATTGAGTGAGGTACTGGTCTATTGATATATCATTATGTCATTAAAATTTTGTTTATTGCTATGTTCTTTTGTGGGAATAATTGTATTAGATATTCCACTAGGACCATGGTCAGTCTAATACCAGATTCTTGACTTCTTGAGCAGTTTGAGGTATGAATTCTATCTAATATATTGGCCTTAAATACAGCAAAAAAAGTGGTTGGTTACTCCTATACCATTTCTGCAACCATGACACACATATTTTGTGCAGGTAAATCTTTCTTATGGGCCCCAGTATTTGTAGCTAGGAGATATTGATGTTTACATTTCTTCTCTATTATCATAAAAAGTATCTTCCAATATCTTGAATGCTAGTCAACAGGAGTAGAACATCTATTTAGGTACAAGCTTCACTTCTTTGTTTTTTATGGCATATTGAATGTTGCCTTCAGCAATAGGAACTAACACTCAGGTTGTGGAGAGTAACCAGTAGTCATGAAATAACCATTGATGTTTAGATTTTCATAGGGCCCCTGAGTAAACAATCCATTAAGATGTAACCTAGATACTGGCACTGGACGTTTTATTAATGTCACCATATCTCCATTTGGACATTGTCTTTCCTATGGTTTGGTGACTCCATTTAGAATACTTTTGTTGTGTATGAATTTTAGGACGGTTCTAGACTGCTAAGTTTCTGTATGTGTTTAAATGATCTTTCATGTTAGTCTTTCTATCTCACATTCCCTCCTTTTTTTTCCTCCATCCTCTTCCTATTTCGTTTGACTATTCCAGTTTCTCCTTCCTCTCACCATTGCAATACACTCTCTTCCTTGGGAAGTCCACTGATCTCCCTTGTTATAACTCTGAAAAGACCTGTATTTTAAAGATGTTAAAGAAGAGCTATAACCAGTTATGTTTAAGTTCATGTAATACTTTACATTATTAACTTAAGGAGTTTAAATGAAAATTTGATGACATGCAGCTTTTAGTTATGGGGGAATTTTGCTGAACTATTTTTACTTAAAAACTGAATGACAAGTACAGCTTTGTAATTTTAATTAAACCAGGCTTTGATAAGTCTGCTCACTTCATGTTTAGAACTTGTTCCCATGCTCCATGTCTCCTTTCAAACAGAAATAAGTGTTATACATCTAATAGTATTGATCCTTTCGACAATTGAGTAAATTAGCAGTCAGGAAATAATTTATTTTGTTTCACACCTGAGGCTAACATGTCTTATTAGCTGTGCTATATGGATTTTATGTAACACATTGTTCTATCTTACTATGTCTCAATCTCTTCTTTTCAAAAAGTGGGTTTATAGTCCTCATTGTGTGGGGTATCTACTAGGTGTGAGATACAGATTAGCTGTAGTTACATTGAATTGGAAATGCTTAGAGATAAAAAATTATTTGGAAATCATAGGGATTTTTTGAATGAATAAACACATGTTGACATTAGTTATAAATTACTGCTTTTAATGTTTGTGTTGTTAGTCAGTGCCTTTCAAAATATTCTAGCAATATAAGGAAGTATAAAAACTCCAATTATTGATTTGCAAACCTGTATTATTACCAGCTACTGAGATGCCACAATCCTAAGCATCACTGAGGATAGTACTGTATCAGAGTTAACACTGAAATCAACTTTCCTTTGACAATTCAGTTTGGGGAATGATCAATTTTTTTTTCGATGCTAATGGAGTTATCAGCCAACAGCCAAAGGTTTTTCAGTCAGGTGTGTTATACATTTTAATGGATCATTGCTTCTGAAGAAAAGAGGATTAGTTCTGTCAGGACAGATTGTTTCTGATGGGGCTGAAAGAAGAAAAGTATTAGAGCAGAACCAAAAAAAAAAAAAAAAAAAAAAAAACAAAAAAACCAGCATATCTCAAGCAGGAGAGAAATTATTACTCAAGCCATTTCATGGCTTTCAGAGACTGTATCTCATATTCTCTGGAAGAATATTTTCATAGAGTTAATGACTTTCATCACAGGAAATTTGCATAATAGTAAAACCATGCTATTTCTTTGATAAAGAATTTGATGAGAATATTTTTCTAATATTTTGAGATTAACACACTTACACACAGAAATACATTGACATTTATTTGATATTTGATATCTTCATCCCTGTGGTATGACTCTTATTTCTGTTGAAATGTAGAAACAACAATTATTTTTAATTGGAAAATTATATAACTGTATTTATTTTATATTATTCATAAATATCGATTGGTTTCTAGATTAATGCTCTTCTAAATGTTTTTGAACATTAGAAGCTTCATAATGGCTTCAAAAACTTTATGGAAGGATGGAAATATCCCAGTTCCTGAATTGTAAAGGTCTGGCCTTCTAAGATGTGCTTAGGGAGAGAGATGGTAAATCATAGACAACCTACAGCTTTGCCTTCTGCTAAAGTAATGCTATGAAATCCCCACACTGAAAATTTTAAACCACTTTCCAATTTCCAAGCATCCAAATGTAGGAAGTCAATAAAATCAAATAAAAATCCATATTATCAAGAAAGTATAGTCATAGTAATTGCTTTTGAGTACCATCTTCTGTCCTGCCAAAGTTATCAGAAAAATTCCCCTTTATATTCAGACAGAAATCAGATTGCTTAATTTCAAGCAAGAAACTGGTCTTACAGTATAAATTGAATGTTCCAAGCTCATGAATATAAACAAATTTACAATCGCATTTTAAACCTGCTATATAAATCAAAGAAATTCACTTGTTTTGCAATATTTCACTTTTTTAGTATTCCAGGATGTATCATAATTTTTTCTGTATACTTTTTGAGAACATTATTAGCACTACAGCTACCTCACACTGACCCTTCTCTCTCCCCTTTGTAGAGCCTAGATACCTGAATCCACTTTAATGACTTCTTCTTTGCTTATTATTGTTAGAAATACACAGGTCTATGAATATCCATTCATGTATATATTTATATGCATATATAACCTATTAATTTATTTAGATTTTTTTAATAATATGTAAGTGCCCATGGCTGAGTGCTTGAGATTGCACTGCCTATGTGAGTGCTTGTCCCTGGAGGAAATAATTTTTCCCCTCTTGGCATCCATTAATCACCTGTAGCTCTTCATCTGATGACAGAACTCTGTAGGATTTCTGCTGGCCATGTGGGTGTGTAACCTGGTGCTGTCATTATGCTGGCCAGCTCTCCATCTTTATATACAAATGTAGCTCTTACTCGTCCAAAATTCCTTTAAAAGAATTGGAGACTATAGTAGATATACAGCTGGCCAAAATATGATGAATAAGATCTTGGAGTGCCCCGTATGAAAAGATATATCTGTAATAGAACCCTAAGTTACCTGCACATCCTCTCTTTCACTCCAACCTGATGTCCATATCAGAACTAGAACTAACCAAAGTAGTCAACATGCTTAGATTTCATTGCAAAAATACAAACTTTATGAAAGATCAAGCCAGCTTCTCTCTAAAACCTACCATTCTTTAAAAAATGCTTGCCAATAATTACCTAGAAGCTCTCCAGAGCACCGACTTTCAATGAACGATCATCAGCATCATCAAAGGACTCAAAGTATTTAAAAGACTCAAAGAATCAGCTCAGTGAAATCAAGGAAAATAAAACCTCAGGGATGCCCAAGAAAGCACAAAAATAACTCGCTGATGAAAATGAAAAGATAAATGCAGTGCTTGAGAGCAGAAATCAAATTGGAAAAACACTGAGAAGAAATCAAGCTGAAATAAACATAAAGTTGAAAATTCCCAATAATCCATTGAAAAACCTTGAAGGACAGCTTTACAAATAGAACAGTTCTTCATGGAATTGAAAAGATCAATGTGCAATTTCATATGGAACAACAAAAGACCTAGAATAGCGAAATCCATCCTCAAGAACAAGAAAACATCTGCGGGAATCACTATCCCTGACCTCAAGCTATATTGCAAGGCAATTGTGCTGAAAACTGCATGGTACTGGTACAGAAATAGGCAAGTGGATCAATGGAATAGAATAGAAGATCCAGAAATGAGTCCTCACATATATGGTCACCTGATTTTTGACAAAGGAGCCATAAACATTCAATGGAAAAAGGACAGCCTATTCAACAAATGGTGCTGGTCCAACTGGCACTCAACATGCAACAGAATGAAAATAGACCCTTTCTTATCTCCTTGTACAAAACTCAAGTGTAAGTGGATCAAAGATCTCCACATTAAACCAGATACACTGAAACTATTAGATGAGAAAGTAGGGAAAACTTTAGAACATATAGGCACAGGAGAAAATTTCCTGAACAAAACACCAATGGCTCAAGCTCTAAGGTCAAAGAATGGGACTTAATGAGATTGCAAAGTTTCTGTAAGGCTAAGGACATTGTCAAGAAAACAAAAGGGCAGCCAACAGAATGGGAAAAGAGTTTTACCAACTCCACATCAGATAGAGGCCTAATATCTAAGGTATACAAAGAACTCAAAAAGCTAGACACCAGAGAATCAAATAACCCTATTAAAAAATGAGGTACAGAGCTAAACAAAACCTTCTCAGTTGAGGAATATCGAATGGCTGAGAAATATCTGAGGAAGTGCTCGACATCCTTAGCCATCAGGGAAATGCAAATCAAAACAACCCTGAGATACCACCTCACACCAGTCAGATTGGCCAAGATCTAAAACTCAGATGACAACAGATGCTGGCGAGGTTGCGGAGAAAGAGGAACACTTCTCCACTGTTGGTGGGGTTGCAAACTAATACAACCACTCTGGAAATCAGTCTGGCGATACCTCAGAAAATTGGACATAATACTACTTGAAGACCCAGCTATTCCACTTCTGGGCATATACCCCAGAGACACCTTAGTACACAACAAAGATATATGCACCACAATGTTCATAGCAGCTCTATTTATAATAGCCAGAAGCTGGAAAGAACCCAGATGTCCTTCAGAAGATGAATGGATACAAAAATTGTGGTACATTTATACAATGGAATACTACTCAGCCTCCAGAAACAATGACTTAACCAAATTCTTAAGAAAATGGCTGCATCTAGAGAATATCATCCTGAGTGAGATAACCCAGTCACAGAAGACCAGACATTATGTGCAGTCACTGATATTGGGATGCTAACCTCAGAGGCTCGCACTGCCCCAGAAACAACTCACAGACTGTATGTAGTCCAAGAAATAAAGAAAAGAAAACAAAACAAAACAAAAAAATCTTTATACAAGAAAACTTTGACTATTTCCACGTTACATTTTGTTTTACATGTACTTTATGCTCATTGTAACTATTAAGTTTTCATTGCATACTATCAAACCTTTAAAAAAATCAAGTACTGACTAAAAATATATTCATACAGTTTTATGTAAAAATTATTTTAAAATCTGAAAAAAGTACTGACAAAAATGTATTGTATAATTTTATGCAAAAATGCTTAAAATCTGTACATTTATCTTTGTTTTGTAAAATAAAGTTGTTTAATAAAAAAACACATAGAATAGGTCAAGCTAGAAAAAAGAGAGTGTTAGGAGTCAAACATAAAAGAATATTAACACACACACACATGCACACACACACACACACACACACACACACACAAGAAACATACAGGAAATAGGAAATGTGGGACACTATAAAAAAGAACAAACCTCAGATTTATAGGCATAGATAAGGGAGAAGAATCACTTGTCACTGCCATAAACTAGATCTTTTACAAGTTAGTTGACAAACAGTTACCCAAGCTAAGAAAAGTCACACCTATAGAAGTACATGAAACAAATAGAATACTACATAGACAAGAACATGGCATAGAATAGCTAAAACTAAGTAAATATGACAAAAATTATATGAAAGCTGCAAGTAAAAAAATTACAAGTCGCATATAAAGGAAAATCTAGACTAACAGATATTTTCCAATGGAAACTCAAATCCAAGAGAACTGTTAGCCAGGATTTCCAAATTCCGAGATACTATTATGGCCAAGCTACTCTAATGTACACAGCAAAAGGGAGGAACCTAGATGAAACTGCAACAGTGGGGAGAGCAAACTCAGCATTCACCTCTAGTAGAAAGGCAGGGCCTCAAGTGGAGGGTTGCCATCACGGTCAAAAGCTCTGAACCAGAATTGTTCCTGTTAAAAGAACTACAGAGACAAAAATGGAGAAGAGACTGAGGAAAAGGAGGTCCAGTGACAGGCAAAAATTGGGATACAAGTCAAGGGGAGGCTTCAAGGCCTGAAACTATTACTGATGCTGTTGTATGCTTATAAACAAGAGCCTAGCATGGCTGACCCCTGAGAAGCTCAACAAGCAGCTGACTGACGCAGACACAGATACTTACACACAATTGGACTGAAGTCAGGGACCCCAGTGTTTGAATTAGGGTAAAGCTGGAAGAAAGTGAGGAGGAGGCCGTCACCATAGGAAGACCTGCTGCCTCAACTGACAAGGACTTTGAGACCTCTCAGACACTGAGCCACCAACCAGGCAGCATACTCAGGTGGTCTGAGGCCCTCAACCCATACCCAGCAGAGGACCTCCTGGTTTGGACTCAGTGAGAGAAGATGAACCATCGTGACAAACCTTTGAAAAGTCTTTAGTGTTAATGCTTCCTAAATTCTCTGCTGTATTATGTCCTATCATCCTCATTCCAATTTTACCCTTCTTGTTCTACGATTTCTCTTGAAGCCTTTATACAGTGAGTTCTATTTGTCCTCCACTGAAAGCCTTCTCCCATGGCCTCTTTCTAGTTCTCTCACTTCTGTGGGTATTCCCAAAAAACGTATCTGAAGATTCAAGACTATTATCCACTAATGACAGACAATATAAAATATGTCTTTCTCAGGAAGTTTTTTTCTAACTCTATTTGCCTATGAATGCCATCATAATTTTATTTTATTAATTTGTAAAATTTTTATTCATTCATGAGTTATGGATGTATAGATTGGTTACATTTCATAAATATTGTGAGTAGAGAAACAATGCATATTGTTATGCAAGTACTTCTACATAAAAATGAAATGGAGGTCTTGGGGCATATGTCCAAGAGTGGTATAGTTGGTTCATGTGGTAGATTAAAAAATCCATTTGAGGCCTAGTTTAGATCAGAGATCTTAACCTCAATTTTTATGATCAATCAGATTAGATGATTCATTGTGAGGATTGTCATTTGAATCTTGCACTGGTTCTACCTTCTTCATGGCAAATATGTGATGAAGGAGTTCAGATAACAATGAGTATTTCAGAATAATGTCCCCACTGGAGGAGAGCACATTCCTAGTTAATAAATTATGCTTTTCATGAAGGAACAATACCTTATGTTAGAATCAAATCACATTGGATTTATTACTCTAAATATCCAACCCCCCAGTTCTGAGCATTAGAATATCATGGTGTATAAGGAGTAGCAGTAAGTGAAGCTGAAAGAGAATAAGCTTTAAGAGTCCTTAATGCTGTCCAAATATACATTGCTAACTGGATAAAAAAATTGAATCAAGTGCTCGCTGCGGCAGCACATACACTAAAATTGGAACGATACAGAGAAGATTAGCATGGTCCCTGCGCAAGGATGACATGCAAAGTCATAAAGCTTTCCATATTTTTAACAAGAACGGGAGGAAAACCAAAAAGAATCAGAAGCTTCAAAAAAGGAAACAAGAAAAACACTCAAAGAACTCAAAGAACTAGAGAAAAACAGAACCAAAGAGATGAATGAATGGAAGAGGGAATTTAAAACAGAAATTGACACAATAAAGAACACACTAAAAGAGATAACCCTGGAGGTAGAACACCTAAAAAAGAAATCAGGAGTCACAGAAGCAAGCATTTCCAATGGACTACAAGAGATGGTAGAGAGAATCTCGGTGGCAGAAGACAACATTGTAAACATAGACAAAACAGCCAGAGAAGATGCAAAAACCCAAAAGCTCCTAACCCAAAATGTCCAGGCAATCCAGGACACAATGAGAAGACCGAACCTAAGAATAATAGGAATAGAAGAGGGAAAAGAGTATCAACTAAGAGGCACAGTAAATATCTTCAACAAAATCGTAGAAGAAAACTTCCCTACCCTTAAGAATGAGATGACCACGAGCATAAAAGAAGCCTTCAGAACTCCAAATAGGTTGGACCAGAAAAGAAATTCCTCCCGACACATAATAGTCAAAACACCAAGTGCCCAAAGCAAAGAAAGAATACTAAAAGCAGTAAGGGAAAAAGGTCAGGTAACATATAACGGCAGACCAATCAGAATCACACCCGATTGCTCAACAGAGACTATGAAAGCTAGAAGAGCCTGGAAAGACATCATGCAGACCATAAGAGAGCACAAGTGCCAGCCCAAGCTGCTATACCCAGCAAAACTATCAATCACCATAGATGGAGAGAAGAAGATATTTCAAGACAAATCTAAATTTAAACAATATCTGACCACAAACCCAGCACTACAACGAATTATAGGTGGAAAACCCAATACAATGAGGGAAAGTAAATCCTAATAAAAATGAGAAAATACCTAAGCAAGAAAACCAAAAGAAGAAAGAGACACAGACACAACTCAACCCACAAAAGCAATAATAGCAGGAAACTATTTCTTGATATCTATTAACATAAATGGACTAAACTCCCCAATAAAGAGACATAGGCTATCAGACTGGATACATAAACAAAATCCAGCATTTTGCTGCATACAAGAAACTCATCTCAGAGACAAAGACAGACACTATCTCAGAGTAAAAGGGTGGGAAAAAAAACTTCCAAGCAAACAGCCCCATGAGGCAAGCTGGAGTGGCTATTCTAATATTGAATAAAGTAAATTTCCAACCAAAAGTTATCAAAAAAGTTAAGGAAGGACACTTTTTACCCATTACCGGGGAAATCTGACAGGAGGAACTCTCAATCCTTAACATATATGCTCCAAATAAAAAAAGCAGCCATAAAAGAAACCCTACTAAAGCTCAAAAAATACATTTCACCCCACACAATAATAGTGGGAGACTTTAATACCCCACTCTCCAATGGACAAATCATGGAAACAGAAACTGAACAAGGACACTGCAAAACTAGCAAAGACTTTGAATCAACTAGAATTAATATATATCTACAGAACATATCATCCTAAAGTAAAAGAATACATCTTCTTCTCATCACCACATGGCACCTTCTTGAAAATTGACCACATATTTGGACACAGAACAAGCCTCAATAGATGTAAGAAGATTGAAATACTTTCATGCATCCTCTAAGAGCACCATGGTCTACAGCTGGTCTTTAACAACAACAAAGACAACGAGAAGCCAACTTACACATGGAAACTAAACAACGCTCTGTTAAACGATAGCTGGGTTAAAGAAGAAAAAAAGAAAGAAATTAAGGACTTTCTAGAATTCAACGAAAATGAAAACACAACATACCCAAAAGTATGGGATGAAAAGAAAGCAGTAATAAGAGGAAAACTCATAGCCCTAAGCGCTTCCAAAAATAAATTGGAGAGAGCATACATCAGCAACTTGACAGCACAGCTAAAAGCCCTAGAACAAAAGGAAGCAGATACACCCAAGAAGAGTAGACGGCAAGAAATAATCAAAATTAGGGCAGAAATAGACCAAATAGAAAAAAAAAAAGGAACCATTGAAAAAATCAACGAACCAAGAGCTGGTTCTTTGTGGAAATCAACAAATTGATAAACCCCTAGCCAGACAAACTTGAGGGCAAAGAGAGAGTATATAAATTAACAAAATCAGAAAGGAAAGTGGAGACATAACAACTGAAACTGAGGAAATTCAAGAAATCATCAGATCCTACTTATACTCCACAAAACTTATACTCCACAAAATTGGAAAATCTGGAGGAAATGGACGAATTCCTAGAGATACAAGATCCTAAATTTAAACAAGGACCAAGTAAACCATGTAAATAATCCCATAACACCTGAAGAAATAGAATAAGTCATCAAAAGCCTCTCAACCAAAAAAAGCCCAGGTCCAGACGGGTTCAATACAGAATATTATCAGACATTTCTTGCGGATATAATATCAATACTCTCCAAACTATTCCACAAGATAGAATCAGATGGAATACTACCTAACTCATTTTTTTGGGGCTACAATAACCCTCGTACCTAAACCACACAAAGACCCTACAAGGAAAGAGAACTTCAGACCAATCTCACTTATGAACACTGATTCAAAAATACCTAACAAAATCCTTGCAAACCGAATCCAAGACCACATCTAAGCGATCATTCTTCATGACCAATTATGCTTCATCCCTGGGATGCAGGGATGGTTTAATATAAGGAAATACATCAATGTAATCCACCATATAAACAAACTCAAAGAACAAAATCACATGGTCATCTCACTAGATGCTGAGAAAGCATTTGACAAAATTCCACACCCCTTCATGTTAAAAGTCCTGGAAAGAACAGGAATCCACGGTCCATACCTAAACATAATAAAAGCAATATACAGCAAACCAACAGCCAACATCAAACTTAATGGTGGGAAACTTGAAGCAATTCCACTAAAATCAGGGACTCCACAAGGCTGCCCACTCTCCCCCTACCTTTTCAACATAGTACTGGAAGTCCTGGCTGGAGCAATTAGACAGCAAAAGGAGATCAAAAGAATAAAAATTGGAAAGGAAGAGATAAAAATATCACTGTTTACAGATGACAGGATAGTTTACTTAAGTGACCCCAAAAATTCCACAGGAGAACTCCTACAGCTGGCACAAAATTAACTCAAACAAATCAGTAGCCTTCCTATACTCAAAGGACAAATATGTGGAGAAAGTAATTAGGGAAAAGGTACCCTTCACAATCATCACAAAAACTATGTAATACCTTGGTGTGACTCTAACTAAGCAAGTGAAGGACCTGTATGACAAGGATTTCAAACCTCTAAAGAAGGAAATTGAGGATAACCTCAGAAAATAAATAGATCTCCCATGCTCATTAATTGGAAGGATCAACATTTTAAAAATGGCAATCCTACCAAAAGCAATATACAGATTCAATGCAATCCCCATCAACTTTCCAACCCAGTTCTTCATTGAGTTGGAAAGATCAATGTGCAATTTCATATGGAATAACAAAAGACCTAGAATAGTAAAATCCATCCTCAACAACAAGAAAACATCTGGGGGAATCACTATCCCTGACCTCAAGCTATATTACAAGGCAATTGTGCTGACATCTACATGGTACTGGTACAGAAATAGGCACGTGGTTAAATGGAATAGAATAGAAGATCCAGAAATGAACCCTCATGTATATGATGACCTGATTTTTGACAGTGGAGCTGTAAACATTCAATGGAAAAAGACAGCCTTGTTTATCAGCTGTAGGAGTTCTCCTGTGAAATTTTTGGGGTCACTTAAGTACACTATCATGTCATCTGCAAACAGTGATTTTTTTACCTCTTCCTTTTTGATTTATATCCCCTTAATCTTCTTTTGCTGTCTAATTGCTCCAGCCAGGACTTCCAGTACTATTTTGAATAGGTAGGGGGAGAGTGGGCAGCCTTGTCGAGTCCCTGATTTTAGTGGGATTGCTTGAAGTTTCCCACCGTTAAGTTTAATGTTGGATGTTGGTTTGCTGTTTATTGCTTTTATTATTTTAGGTATGGGCCTTGGATTCCTGTTCTTTCCAGAACTTTTAACATGAAAAAGTGTTGAAATTTGTCAAATGCTTTCTCAGCATCTAGTGAGATGACCATGTGATTTTGTTCTTTGAGTTTGTTTATATGGTGGATTACATTGATGGATTTCCTTATATTAAACAATCCCTGCATCCCAGGGATGAAGCCTATTTGGTCATGGTGAATGATCGTTTTGATGTGTTCCTGGATTCGGTTTGCAAGGATTTTGTTGAGTATTTTTGCATCAATGTTCATAAGTGAGATTGGTCTGAAGTTCTCTTTCCTTGTAGGGTCTTTGTGTGGTTTAGGTACGAGGGTTATTGTAACCTCAAAAAATGAGTTAGGTAGTATTCCATCTGATTCTATCTTGTCGAATAATTTGGAGAGTATTGTTGTTATGTCCGCAATAAATATCTGATAAAATTCTGCACTGAACCTGTCTGGACCTGGGCTTTTTTTGGTTTGGAGGCTTTTGATGACTTCTTCTATTTCTTTAGGTGTTATGGGATTATTTACATGGTTTACTTGGTCCTTGTTTAAATTTAGGATCTTGTATCTGTCTAGAAATTCGTCCATTTCCTCCAGATATTCCAATTTTGTGGAGTTTAAGTTTTTGTTGTAGGATCTGATGATTTCTTGAATTTCCTCAGTTTCAGTTGTTATGTCTCCACTTTCCTTTCTGATTTTGTTAATTTATATACTCTCTCTTTGCCCTCTAGTTAGTCTGGCTAGGGGTTTATCAATCTTGTTCATTTTCTCAAAGAACCAGCTCTTGGTTTTGTTGATTTTTTTTCAATGATTCTTTTTGTTTCTATTTGGTCTATTTCTGCCCTAATTTTGATTATTTCTTGCTGTCTACTCTTCTTGGGTGTATCTGTTTCCTTTTGTTCTAGGGCTTTTAGCTGTGCTGTCAAGTTGCTGATGTATATTCTCTCCAGTTTCTTTTTGGAAGCGCTTAGGGCTATGAGTTTTCCTCTCAGTACTGCTTTCATTGCACCCCATTCGTTTGGGTATGTTGTGTTTTGCTTCCATTGAATTCTAGAAAATTCTTAATTTCTTTCTTTTTTTCTTCTTTGACCCTGCTATAGTTTAACAGAGCATTGTTTAATTTCCATGTGTATGTGGGCTTTTTGTTGTCTTTGTTGTTGTTAGAGACCAACCGTAGACCATGGTGATCTGAGAGGATGCATGGGAGTATTTCAATTTTCTTATATGTATTGAGGCTCTATCTGTGTCCAATTTTGTGGTCAATTTTCGAGAAGGTGCTATTGGGTGCTGAGAAGAAGGTGTATTCTTTTAGTTTAGGATGATATCTTCTGTAGATATCTATTACTTCCGTTTGGTTCAAAGCTTCTCCTACTTTTACAGTTTCATTGTTCAGTTTCTATTTCCTTGATCTGTCCATTGGAGAGAGTGGGGTTTTATAGTCTTCCACTATTTTTATTAAACAACTTTATTTTACAAAACAAAGAGAAATGTACAGATTTTAAGCATTTTTGCATAAAATTATACAATACATTTTTGTCAGTGCTTTTTTTTCATATTTTAAAATAATTTTTACATAAAAATATATGAATATATTTTTTAGTCAGTACTTGATTTTTTTAAAGATTTGATACTATGTATTGAAAACTTAATAGTTACAATGAGCATAAAGTACATGTAAAACAAAATGAAACATGGAAATAGTCAAAGTTTTCTTGTTGTGTAAAGATTTTTTTGTTTTGTTTTGTTTTGTTTATTTCTTGGACTTCATACAGTCTGTGAGTTGTTTCTGGGGAAGTGTGAAAGTCTCCCACTATTATTGTGTGGGGTGTAATGTATTTTTTGAGCTTTAGTAGGGTTTCTTTTATGAATGTGGCTGATTTTTTATTTGGAGCATATATGTTAATGATTGAGAGTTCCTCCTGTCAGATTTCCCCGGTAATGGGTAAAAAGTGTCCTTCCTTATCTTTTTTGATAACTTTTGGTTAAAAATTTACTTTATTCAATATTAGAATAGCCACTCCCGCTTGCTTCTTGGGTCTGTTTGCTTGGAAGTTTTTTTCCCACCCTTTTACTCTGAGATAGTGTCTGTCTTTGTCTCTGAGATGAGTTTCTTGTATGCAGCAAAATGCTGGATTTTGTTTATGTATCCAGTCTGATAGCCCATGTCTCTTTATTGGGGAGTTCAGTCCATTTATGTTAATAGATATCAAAGAATAGTGCTTTCTGTTTCCTGCTATCATTGCTTTTATAGGTTGAGTTGTGTCTGTGTCTTTTTCTTCTTTTGGTTTTCTTCCTTAGGAGTTTTCTTGTATATACTAGGATGTATTTTCCCTCATTGTATTGGGTTTTTCACCTATAATTCATTGTAGTGCTGGGTTTGTGGTCAGATATTGTTTAAATTTAGATTTGTCTTGAAATATCTTCATCTCTCCATCTATGGTGATTGATAGTTTTGCTGGGTATAGCAGCTTGGGCTGGCACTTGTGCTCCCTTAGCGTGTGCATGATGTCTGTACAGGTTCTTCTAGGTTTCATAGTCTCTGTTGAGAAATCGTGTGTGATTCTTATTGGTTTGCCTTTATATGTTACCTGACTTTTTTCCTTTACTGCTTTTAGTATTCTTTCTTTGCTTTGGGTACTTGGTGTTTTGGCTATTATGTGTCGGGAGGTATTTCTTTTCTGGTCCAACCTATTTAGAGTTCTGAAGGCTTCTTTTATGCTCGTGGTCATCTCATTCTTAAGGGTAGGGAAGTTTTCTTCTTTGATTTTGTTGAAGATATTTAGTGTGCCTCTTAGTTGATACTCTTCTCCATCTTCTATTCCTATTATTCTTAGGTTCGGTCTTCTCATTGTGTCCTGGATCTTCTGGACATTTTGGGTTAGGTGCTTTTTGGTTTTTGCATCTTCTCTGGCTGTTTTGTCTATGTTTACAATGTTGTCTTCTGCCCCCAAGATTCTCTCTTCCATCTCTTTTAGTCCATTGGAAATGCTTGCTTCTGTGACTGCTGATTTTTTTTTTTATGTGTTCTACCTCTAGGGTTATCTCTTTTATTGTTTTCTTTATTGTGTCAATTTCTGTTTTAAATTCCTTCTTCCATTCCTTCATCTCTTTTGTTCTATTATCCTCTAGTTCTTTGAGTTCTTTGAGTGTTTTTTTTTGTTTCCTCTTTAGAAGCTTCTGATTCTTCTTGCTTTTCCTCCCGTTCTTGTTCAAGTATCTCTATCTGCATCTTGAGGTATGATTTCTGGTCTGTGTCTTCTTTTTCTGGAGTGTTTGGCATTCCAATGTTTGCTGTATGGGAGAGCTGGGTTCTGGTGTTGCCAGGTTGTCTTGGTTTCCCTGGGATATACTCATTTGCTTTCCTCTTGCCATCTTGTTGTCAGTGATATGTTCTTGCCTTTCCTTTGTATCTGGTCTGTTTCCCTGGATCTCCACTGGTCCAGGTGGCAGATGAGCCGAGCCCTGTTCTGCGCCCCAAATTCGCTGGGTGGAAACAGAGGTTCCAGTGCTGGGTTCCTGGTCCCTGGATCAGGCAGGGCAGGGGTGCGCTTTCCTGCGCACTCTCCAGAGATCTCTCTGCTCCCTGGCTGCCCAGATCTCCTTCTCACCTGTCTCTAAATCTTTGGAAACTGCTGGTCCAGGTGGCAGATGGGCCGAGCCCTGTTCTGGGCCCATAGTCACCGGGTGGAAACCTCAACCATTAAATTCCTATAGAAAGGTAACAATATATAATATAATATAATATAATATAATATAATATAATATAATACAATACAATACAATATAATATAATATAATATAATATAATATTCACAGATATTTCCATGTAATTTTCGTCCTGAACTTAGGAATGCCCTACCATGTAATTAAAAAATAAACAATACATAATGACTCTCAATAATTCATTAGTATCAGAATATTATGATTATGCACACCCTAGAATGGTCCATAACAGTTTTACCTTTAGCATTTGTTCTCTTAATGAAAAATAATTTTTTCTTGATTGTCATTGCTTTGAATTTTACATAACTTTACCTACAGTTTGTTTTTTTTTTTTTTCAAATTTCTTATGGTTAATTCCAGTTGAATGTCTTATTTCTGTCTATGTTAAAACCTTTAAAGAATATTGAATGAACAATATATTCCTACATTCTTAGCTCTTGGAACTGAAGGAACTTTGCTAAATCATTTGAGTGAGTTGTTTTAGAAGTACTGTATAGAATTGAACTTAAGGCCATACATAGGCTCATAGAGGAATTTGCAATTGTATATCTACACAATTCCATCAAATACACATAAATTTCTCTAAAATGTCTTTAAATAAATTGATCAACAAAACAGGCAGTACAAAGCTTTATTTAAGTAATTTTTGTAAATATCATATTAGATGAAGAAATAGTGTTTGCCATAGTCATAAAGAGAATTTACGTAGACCTGTGGGATGTTAACATTTGTTCTTTAAGATTTCAAAAACATATATCATTTTTAGATTATGATATCTTTGAAGGCAAAAATAATTTTTTACTTCGACATTGTAGCTATGATCATCATACTTCATATACAACCCACCCTCCACACCTGAAGATTCTGTTTTAATTGGTTCTAAGTTTGTAAGCATTATAGGTATTCTGAGGATTTTAAATATTAGGCAGACTTTCTTCTTGTTAGTGTTCTCTGAATAACAGCACAGCAATTCTCACAGTACTGTTTCTGTGTTAGGTTTTGAAAATGATGTGATGAAGAACTTCCTCCTTGGGGATTAGCTTACATAATTCCACAGAGTAGCATGAAAGATTCCAAGGGAGGAGGACAACCAACACTCTTGCCTAGCTATGATGCCTGTGAACCACACCAATGACTACCATGGCATTATAACTCTAAGGGCGCAATCTTGCTTCATGTACCTTGATAACCTAGAGCATGGATGGACTTAAGGCTCATTCAACAAGAGAGCAGTCATACTTGGGATGATGTAGTATGTACTGATGTAGTAGTATGATGTAGTCATACTACTTGATGTAGTCCAGTACTCAAGGTTAGAGGAGTCTGGACTTTTGAGGAGAACCTATAAGCATCACTTTAGTAAGCCACAGTAATCCCCAACTATATATTTATTCATCTCATAGAGGTCAGTGAAGTTCTTACCCCTCACTAAAATATTTTTCTTTTTAACCTATTGAGAACATTACAGAAAACCAAGTAGATCACAATACAGAGAAACAAGAGCCTTTGTGCTCCCCATTCACATCTGAAGCCTGAACAGCACAGCTCCTACACCTAAGACTCAGGGATCACTGTAGAAGGTGGGGATGAGAGAATCTAATTGCCATAGGAGCAGGATGCTTTCTGTGAGTTTGGGTTTCTTAGTAACATCAGAGAAGTTACATTCACGAAGTCTCATCAACATGGCCATCTAAGCAGGACCTGGGAAAGGATGACATCGGTAGTCATGGTAACATGGAAGAGGAAAGCTCATGAAGCCTCAGTCTTAGACAAAGAACTACACACAACTCAGGAGTGATGAGCATGGACAAATTGTTTTGCTCAGTGAAGAGCCTTCCAATTTTATAACCAATTCAAAATAGTCATCCCTGTATCATGTACATATGAGTTACATTACACAGACTGAGGAGGCTGTGTTTATATAGTTTGGAATACATGTACAGCAACTAGTAAAAAACTGAGGCCACGAATTTTACAGAAACCAAAGAAGGGCATTTGGGAAGCTTTGGCAAGAGTAAAGGGAAGGGTGAAAAGTAGGTGATTATAATTGCACAAAATAAAATTATTAAATGTGCTCTAGTAAGAATATAAAATGTATGTGAAGTCTATATATACTGTAGTCACATACTATGTTACTTTAAAAGACCTTGAGTATCTGTTAATTTAGGTATTATTGGCAGGTCCTGGAATGAACTGTCCATAGACCTCCAAACAAGAAGTGATTAATATAGTTATATTTTGTATACATTATAATTCTTATAAACATAACACTTGATATGTTTCTATAAGCCTTAATTATGTGTGCACACACGATTGTTTGAGTTTTGATACATCATTGATTGTTTTTTTTGTAGTAGAAGTTGCTTCAAAATCTTTCTAGTTTCTTACAAGTATAGCCCTCTGAATAGACCCATCTGAATATTAATAAAGTATGGTAACTTGGTGATTATAGTGTCATTGTCTAGAGGAAAATAGGATTCTAAATACATTTGATCCAATGCAAAAATTGAGTTGTTTTTAAAGCAAGACTAAAGGAGAAAAGAAAAGACTGAAAATATTTGAAAGCCTAGGTGGCTATAGTGTTTCTGCCCACAGCAGGACTGCCAACATCTGTATTAGTTCAAGTGTTGTTACCTATATCCTTCTGGGAGTTTATGTCTGTGGCATTTGGAGAGCTGGCAGCTGTATCAATTCAGGAGTTTATATCTGTGGCGTTAGCAGAGCTGACTGCTGTATCATTCTGGGAATTTTTATCTGTGGCATTAGGAGTGTTCACACCTGTATCATTCAGTGAGTTTGTATCATTCAGTGAGCTTATATCTGTGGTGTTAGCAGAGTTAACAGCTGTATTATTTGGTGAGTTTATATCTGTGTCTTATCTGTGTCATTAGGAATGCTGACAGCTGTATCATTTGGGAAGATTATTTCTGTGACATTTGGAGTACTCTCATCTGTATCAGTTGGGGAGGTAACAGCTGTAGCATTTGGAGTGCTGTCATCTGTAGGAGTTGGGATGATGATATTTGAAGCAGATGGGCTGCTTTCATCTGCCTCATTTGGGGCAGTGTCATTTGTGTTGTTCAGTTAGCTTCAGGCTGGAGGGGTGTAGGAGGGATGAAGTTGGCATCTGTATCTTTCCTGACAGAAGCAGTGGAAGCAGTTGTGGTGGCAATCATAGTTGAAGAAGCAGAAGATTTGCAATGTTGGTTCTTTAGGAAGATGCAGAAGAAAAGTAGATGAGAGTGAAAATGAGGCACAATAGGTGACCTACAAAGTGATGATAGATGAGGAGGATAGTGCTTCATGTTCCCAGGTCTTCTATGAGAGAGATGGCTTCAGGTTGAGGGTTTGTGGACTTGAGGTAACTGGGGACCATGAAGACAGGATGCATGAACCAAATGGTTAGTTGCTTTAAAGTTCCCAAGTTCTTTCTGCTTCACTTGTTTTCCCATAGATCTTAGATTTTCCTGAAATTTGGATTTAGATGGTTTAGATTTCTTTTCAACAAAAGTAGTATGCTTCAGAGAGAGTATACAAACAGAACAAAAATCAAGAATTATTTTTGTAAAGAATGGAATACATTAAAAAATCTGCCTTTAAATATTACATCTAAAATTACATATTTATTCTAACTTTATTCTGTAAGTAATTAATGGAACGCTATTCTTACCTCAGATGGCTTTGGCTATGATCTTTGATGGAAAATAACAGAAGTAAATTGTATTACTGCTGTTTTTAAATAGTAATAATAATATGGAATTTTCCTCAAAATTGGTCTATAATAAGTTCTCTGTTGACAATCAGGTACAGAAAGGCTTTAGAAATTATACCACATGGTTCTTCACTATAGAAGATAATTACTAATGCAGCAATCTTATCAAATATCTAGATGCCTTGGAGATATTTAATTTCCAGAAATGTATTTCACTTGAAAGAAATTTCACTGTGTGTGCTCTGTGAAAGCCTTATTTTAGCAATACCATGCATACCATATTATTTTATTTACTTAGGATTTTAATAGGACGTTCCTTAAGATTTTGCACTAGAACCCAATCTCTCATTCTTAACATTGAGGACAGAAGCTAGTCCTTGGAAATATAAATGTGACTGTCCACATTGCTCTCCACAAGTCATTCCTTGTCTACTTCACTGGTGTGCTTATGTCTTGCAGACTGGGTTGGAAGTATTGAGGGAAGAAACATATAGAACAAATACAACATTATGTGTGTTCCCAGGATGGAAGCACTCACCCTCAGTGAGGCTTTAGTGAAAACCTGGAGCCACTCAGTGTTTGGGATGAATGCTTAACTTAGGCCACTGGTTTAACCCTCTGACTATTTTGTTTCTCTTCCCAGGATTTTTTCAAGGTTTTTTAAAATTTGTGATTACAAAAAACAAACAAACAACCCCCAAGGTGCTATCATTTAAATGAGCTATGAAGACTACATACTCTGTGCCTACTCACCTCCTTGCTTCCAATAGTTGGTAGATATTGGTAGTAAAGCTGATTCTAGGATAGCTGTTAGATAATTACTAGAAAAATATTTTCCACAATGTATATAACTTTACCACTGGAATGTGGGGATCATTCTAAAGTAAAATATCTATTCATTCACATGTATTGGAAAGGAAAAAATGATAAATTTAAGAAATGGAAGAAAAATTAAAAGAAGAAATTTGTCAAATTGTCATGAACTTTACCTATGGACTTAGAGTTTTTATTTTATTTTTCCTATATATCAGAGTGTTTGGGTCAGACAGCTTGAAAGCAACTATACACATCAGAGGTAGAAAAACTATTTTGCACCTTAAAGCTTCTATATTATCTAGGAGTGGGGAAAATTGAGAGGGTGAGGCAGTAAACCAGTAACTTTTGCTCCTCCCACAAACTCAGTGCACCTCACTTCTTGTTGTATGAATGCTATGCAAGTTTGAAATGGCTGAATTAAGTCAGAATTTGTATTTTTGAAAAATACAGATGATTATATCAGCGAATACTACTGATTAAAAAGAAAAACTGGATTTTGCATCTTATAAAATTTTGAGAATTGTTCCTTATCAATTATAAAAAGAGATACTTGTATATCAAAGAAACATAGGCAGGTCTGGATACAGAGATGGATATCATTTTACAGAGCTAAACATGTCTTAGTGCACTGCAGACAAGTACCTGTTTCAACAGAGTGAATTGGAGGTATGATTTCTGTTACAAAAATCTGGCTTTCGGACGTTGATATTCAAGTTATTCTTTGCTTTAAGTTTTTTTTAAATGAGAATAATAAAAATATTTTTATCTATTGAGTCTTTGACAATAAATGAGTTTTATTATGACTAAAAATGTGGAAGAAAACCAAAAATATAAAATTTAATCTTAGTTTTTTTTTCTCCTATGTTCATCATTAGACCAAAAGGAAACAAAAACAAATATAAGATTAGCTTAGAGGATGCATAGCATCTTCAGAAGAATACTGAGTGTAAATTATGTATGAGGGTATAAATGTGTTTGGGTTACTATGAATATAGCAGAATATACTTAATTTTTAATATCATTTTCAAACATAAGAGAACTTTTGTAAACTTGAAAGAGTAGACAGGTGATTTTATAAGGCTGCTTTGTTAACCTGGTCCTCTAAGTGGAAGGGGTCTGTTTGTCAGCACACAGGTATGACAGGAACTATTGTAGGGTGTCTCGATCAGTGGACTTCATCCCTCCTAATGCTGCTACCCTTTCATGCAGTTCTTCATGTTGTGGTGACCATACAATTGTTTTTCTAATACATAAATGTAATTTTGCAACTGTTATGAATCATAATGTTGATATTTCTGGAGATAGATGGTTAACAAAGGGGTTATGACCCACAGATTGAGCACCATTGGTCTAGATGGTGCTAGATTTGGTGACCTTTTGTTCTTGGTCACATGTACTCTGGCGCTAACCTGGAGGCTGTTTCTGAAGCAATCTCTTCATTAACGGATGGAAGTTATACAACCTGTCAGAATCTGTGGAAGAGAAATCCAAAGCAGGGACCTTTGGAGGACTGGAAGTGCTTCTTGATGCATTGTAGCACAAGCCACAGAGAAAGACACCTTGCTTGAATAAAGCCTACAACTCACTGTCAATGAATCTGTCAATGTAACAACAGCTTTCAATTCAAAAGGGATTAGAAACAGTTAATTTTGGGGTATGCATGAGTGATTGTAGTCAGTAGTTACAATTGCAAGTTGCCCCAAATTACAGGTTCCCATGTGACAAAAAAATTATGATGTTTTTGTGGTAACAGAACAATGAAAGTTGTAAATCTAGAAGCACCTTTCAAATAATACACTGGTGGAAACATCAGGTAGTCAGGGTAGACTAAACTGTGGAATTCTTACCTATGGCCTCAGACGCTATCTGATGATATTATTCTTTTGGCTGTTACAAGCTAGAAGTCTGTTAATACTATCCAAAAAGTTTTGCTGCTTAGTCATAAAAAATGTTATGTTAGGTACAGAACAGGCAATTAATTGCCATTAAGTAGCCTAAAGGTAAGCTATAATTATGCTCTGTAATTCCATCTCTCTAGAATCACTGATATCATCAGTTAATCAGTGTTTCAGAAGCTTCCTGAGAAGTGTGGAAAACTGTAGGATTATATTTGCAGCAGTAAATCTTAAATGAGGTACTGCAGTAACCAAGGTAACACCATCTTGTCTTCATTTTGCCCTAATTCCATTTGACCCATCTCTGCTTTTCAGTCCCCAATTCCCCGAGCATTCACGTCTGCCTTTACCTCTGAGACTTTCCATGACCCTGACAATGGCCCAGATGTGTAAGCAACACAAATGTTACCAGATTCCCAGACCTACATCCAACACTAATGTCACCGTGCTCTTTTATTCTTCATAGCCAGGTTGGCTTGGGCTTCCATGCCAAGAGTTCTTTCAGCCAAGAGCCTGATCTTAAGTATTGGCTAATTAAGGACTTTAACTTGGTTTTATACACATGATGATATGTAATTTTATGGCCTGAACTATAATAAAACAGCATCTTTCATCTTTAAGATATCGTAACTTGGTGAGGTAATGGTGTTTAGGCAAACGAATCTAACAATGTTAAAGAATGCCAAGAACATCTCCATGGTTGAGACATTATCACACATAGATATTCTTTACTTAGTCAATCCAAATGAAAAGAATCATAACTTTCAATCTTAAAAGATTTAATTAACTAGCTAGTTTATTCAGTGGGTATATATGTATGCTCGTGTGCGTGGGTAATCCAGAGGGTGTGGGTGCGTGTGTGATCGATGTTAGAGGACAATTCTCCATGTTAGTTGTTAGGTGTCTTCTGACTTTTGTTTTGAGACAAGATCTCACATTTATTCACAGACAAGGTCTGAAAATTTATTGTGTAGGCAGAGCCAGATGTTAATGAAGCTCTAGGAATTCTTACATTTCAAGTGTCTATTTCAGAGCCCTGGGATTGCAGGAGTGTATCATTGTTCTTGGCTTTTTATATGGCTTCTGAGTGTCTAAACTAGAGACCTCAAAACTGAATCAAATCTTGTATGATCATCTTCCTGGTTTTCAGACATTTCTGCTTTTGAAGAACCTCCTGGGACTAAATCATATTTATTCTGCAACTGCAGAAGGAGAATGTGTCTGTGTATCCTACTTAGAGTTTTAAACACTCCTGTGCTTTAGAATTCAGCAGATCACTAATATCTGAGACAAAGAAAACCCATTACATTTGCATTCTGAAGTTGACAGACAACTCACAGAGAAGCTTAAATGAAGCTATTAGGCAGAAGTTAAGCAGCTCTGGATTGAACAGTCTGCATGTGTACTTTGTGACGAGCAACAGGTGATTGTGTATTCTACACTTACTGATGAGCAAGCATTTAAAGTCAAGATGACAACAAACAGAATCAGAGCCTTCATCTTCATGAAGAGTTCCCTAGACAAGACAGATATGCCATTGGTGAGGAGACAAATAAAAATGCACTGTCTGAATAATATTCGCTATAAAAATGCATTTATGTATAATTGGCATGCTTATACCTTACATACATTTATTGTATAAGGTGAACAGCTGTGACTTAAATATCTTAGTGCCAGTCCATCAGCAAACTGGAAAATCCCTGATTAAAATTTGCTCCGGTGGTGCTCACAATGGGAAATGCAAGCACTGCCGAGGACATTGTCTAGACATCTGAAAAATGCAGAATTAAATGTCCAACTATCGCACTGTATTTGATTTTTCTTAGTATAAGAAAGGAAACCATGAGCAAACATGAAAACAGATGCTGATTGAGGAAGAATTAATGTGTGTCTTTTCTGGGTAGATATGTGTATACTTAAGCTGATGTAATAATTTGAGCACCAAAATTTCCATGAAAATTCCACCAAAATCACCTTCTGCCCCCAACTTTTGATTTTTACACACTTAAAACATGAAAAAAAATCTACCAATGTGCATCTGAAAAAAAATCGCAAAGGTAGAAGTGTGAAAGGTCTGTGCTATTTTGCTCTCAGTCTTTCTTTTGTCTACAAGTAACTTCTGGAAGCTTTCACTTTCATTGTGATAATTATTGGGAAACTCTCTGAACTTAACCATGGTTAAAACTCCACAATGTTCCAACTGTAGCTATTTGTATAGTTATAAACATATATAACATACTTCAGAATTGTACAACCACGTGAGATACTTCACTTACAAATTGATCCCCTGCCCCCACTCCAGCATCTATTTTGTTATTTCTTTTCCTAAAGGACAAGCGTGACAAAGGCAACTTTGGATCTTTATGTTTGAACCACTTAAGAGTCAAAGAACCATGAACTCTTGACAGTGACCGTATTCTATGTGCTATACCTTTGTGATTCTGAGGGAAGAACACTTGACGGATTAGCCACAAAAGTTGCCTGAGTTATCACATCGTGTTCATGTTCTTAAATCTAGTAGAGAGTAATATTAATGACTTTCAAAATGAAATGATTAACTTATACTATGCAATGGTCAGATTTGAATGCTCTAAGAATAACAGGAAACTTGGTTAATAAATGACCCTACATTATGTGAAACACTTGCAGAGTGTGAGAAGCAGTTTGCTATTTCCTTGCCCTTTTCTTTGTAATGAACAAGACAAACAGAAAGGAAGCAGATTAAGAGGCAATGGGGAAACAAACCCAATGGCTTCTTTTTCTTTATCATTCTATTTCTCTCTCTTTTTTAATTGGATATTTTCTTTACTTACATTTCAAATCTTATTCCCTTTCCTGGTGTCCCCACTGGAATCCCCCTAGCCATGTCCCCTCCTACCCCTCTCTCCCATCTCCCCGCCTGGCATTCCCCTATACTGAGTATACTTGAGAAGCACTGATGTACTGTCAGCAAGAACGTTTTCATTTTTATAGAAATAAATGCCAACTATTAACTCATATCTTTAAATCTCATATAAAATCTTCTTGGCAAATTCAGACAGCAAGCAGTGTTCATCTCAACTGCTGTTTAACAAAAGTGAATGAAATTTATAGATAAAACCACTCATTGAAGTATATCTCCTCACCACTTTTAAATTATAAAAATGCTGACCTTAAACCTTTATAGAAAGCACAGTTTGAGATTTTGCAGTATTTTTATTATTTATAAACTAGATATAACCGACATTTTTTTTTTTTTTAGAATGCAGTCTTATAAAGGGTTTCTTCTTTCCTTTGTCCCTACTATGTTGCTAGGCAAAATATTATAATTATTACTTTATCATTAGTTTCTGGGAATCCAATCTAGTTCCTGCAATATAGGGGGATGATATAGTTGGCCTTTGTGACTGTCTTCTTTCCTTTGTCAGTGAACTTCATTATCACAACTGTGCATCAGAAAAGGTGAGCCTTGTTGATGGTAATTGAAACATTACACATTGGTCAATCCTTCTCTTTCATGGAGATGTTTTCTTAACATTTCACTACAAAACAGTAATTAGTATAGCTTTCTTACAAATGTTTTCACTACAAAACAGTAATCAGTATAGCTTCCTTACAAATGTAGACAGAAAGAGCATTTGGCTGTTTAACGCTGGAATGGGTAAGATAATGTGCTGTGTTGACTGTGCTGCATCAATGAATATGCAACTGTTGTCACCATTTTTTGGTGTGTCTTTACCGTTGCAAGATAAAACAAGTTTTGAGAATTGATTTTAAATGGTTATAAAATTACCCTAATTTTAACATTATTGGCATTCAAGGCCACTGGCTTTGACAGAAAAAAATAAGAGAAAAATAATGATAACAGTGTTCTCAACACTCTCTTCTTTTTTTATAGTACATTTTTACATCTTACTCGTATCTGCTAAGGAGTCAATAATGGGTAATGTGAACCTTTGGTAGTCGGGCCTTGTGCTGCTGTTAGTAAACCTCAGTTTGCTGGAAGTGTCAATCATTAGCAGAGACATTTTCCAAGAACATCTACTGGGAGATAACAGATTTGCAAAGCCTTTTGTTCAAGACAAGTATATTCACTTGGCATTAGGTTTTGCTATAAAGAATTAGAGCACAGGATACTATTTATCCTGTGTTTATTTTAAAGGTGAGTTGGAGGCCACTTAACAGAGTATCTCTTTGGCTGCTGGCTTTGCTTCTTAAATTTTTTTAATTTGATATTTTATGTATTTATATTTCAAATGTTATCTCCTTTCTTCCCTTTCCTATTTCTCTCCCCCTCCTCTGCTTCCATGAAGACACTCCCCTTCCCAACCACCCACTCCCACCTCATCACACTGACATTTCCCTACATTGGGAAAAGGAGCCTTCATAGGACCAAGGGCCTCTCCTCCTATTGATGCCAGATAATGCCAACCTCTGCTACATATGCGGCTGGAGTCATGGGTCCTTCCATGTGCACTCATTGCAGGCTTTTCAATTTTTTTTTTAAGAATGGAATCCTGGGAAGGCTTTATTTCAACAAAAGAAAAATTTTAACTCCCTTGCTATTCCCCAGTCTCTGTGCTTAGCCACATGACAGTACCAGTGTGCAGGACACTCTTGAGCCCTAGTATTAGTGAGGCTGAGACAGGAGAATTCTGAGTTCAGACATAGCACATTCTAGACTAGCCTCAGTAACATAAAAAGAGGCTGCAGGCTTTTCAATTTATGCATAGCTTTCAAACACTTCATTTTCCCCACCTTCCTTCCTTCCTTCCTTCCTTCCTTCCTACCCCTCCTCTCTCCCTCTCTCTCTCTTTCTTAATGGTTATTTGTTTACATTTCAAATGTTATTCCCCTTCTCAGTTTCCCTTTTGCAAACCCCTTATCCCATTTCTGCTCCCCTCTACTATGAGGGTGCTCCACCCACCCACTCCCACTTCACTGCCCTAGTGGCTGGGGCATCTAGCATCCAGAGGACCAAGGGCCTTTTTCTCATTGATGTCAGGTAAGACAATCCTCTGCAACATCTGTGACTGGAGCCATGGGGTCCTTCCATGTAAAATGGTTGTTGGTTCAGTCCTTGGAAGCTCTGGAAGGATACAATTAGTTGGCTGATATTGTTGTTCTTCCTACGACACTGATATCTCCTTCAGCGCCTTCAGTCCCTTCCCTA
Source organism: Micromys minutus (assembly GCF_963924665.1). Taxonomy (NCBI): domain Eukaryota; kingdom Metazoa; phylum Chordata; class Mammalia; order Rodentia; family Muridae; genus Micromys; species Micromys minutus. Next base: position 141,605,930 of record NC_137969.1, on the reverse strand, counting down.
ACTCTTTCCTTGGTTGCTCAGTCCAATAGTTGACTGCAAGCATCTGCATCTTCAGAGTTTCTCGGAGTGCTGCTGTACCAGACAAGCACTACCTGACATCAACAAATTGTTTGGGGCTGTTGTCTGCAGATAGGATGGATCCCTAGGTAGGGCAGCCTCTGGATGGCTATTTCTTCAGCTTCTGTTCTATTCTTAGTCCTTGTACTTTCTTTAGACAGGACCAATTCTGAGTTAAATTTTTTTAGATGGGTGGGTGGCCCCATCTCTCAACTGGGTGCTGGACCTATACATTAGATATGGTCTCTACAGGTTCAATGTCCTCTGTGCTGGGTATTTCGGCTAATGTCATCTCCGTTAGGGCCTGGGGACCTTTTGCTTCCCTGGCATCTGGGATTTAATATGCAGGTCACTAGGGCGAGAATGATCTTGTATTAAACTGAGATGAGGTCCCAACTCTATATGGCTTTGTACACATATTTTGCATATGAAGTGACTGAGACTTGGGATAATGAATGAATGACTAGATATTTTTGGAATTCAGCATTTGAACCAACTGTTGGTGTGCTTAGGGCTTTGGTGTTATGCACATCTGCAGAGCCAGGCTTTGGCAGTTACTATGGTTTTCTTAGACCAATACCTATTTCCAGTTTTTCAGTGGTCTCTTGTGAACTGTGACTGCTGAATTTATATGCTACATTCTCCTGTGCCATCTCTGTTTCTATCAATAATCTATATTTAGTTCTCTCTCCCTTGCTCATTGTTGTTTTATCATTTGAGAAGTGTATGAGATCGTATGTCCTAAAGACTTCTAATGAAATTTCAGGGCAAGGAGCAACTTTTCTTTGAAGTAGTAAAATCCTTCTTTGTCATCATAAAGTTGATCAGACCAAAAGTGATCTGAAAGTTATATGTGTCCTATAATGAAAGCTCAATAATTGCCATATCTTTCATTATCTAATATAAAAGTAAAATTTTAACAGTGAAAATATATAAACCGGTTACTGCATGCCTAAATAATTTGTGTGGTATTTGTTTGCGAGTATGTACTAGTTCATGTGTATGTACATATGTATATAGGTATATGTGTACACATGCAGGTGGGGGAATAGCCAACTCGACCTGGGTTCCTCTCTACCATTTCTCTGAGACAGAGTTTCCTCACAGAAGTTGAAGTTTTCCAATTGCTTAATGGCTAGGCAGCAAGTTCTGCTTCTGCATTCTTTCCCCTCACCTACCCTGCTGATAGTGTTTGCTACTTATAACTTGCTATTTTCATTGGGGCTAGAAATATGAACTAGCATGTTCATACCTGTGCAGCAAGTACTTTACATGCCTTATACATGCCATCATTACACCCACCAACTAAAGATTTTCAACACATACACACACACACACACACAGGCACACACGCACACATACACACAGCCATGTTGCCTTCTAGTCTTATAAAAAGGTAGAATTTTTAGAAGCTTTAAAAATTAATCAGTATTGATTATTTAAAATAACCAGTCATGGAATCTGTCTGGGAAACAGCCAGCAGAAATAAGCTGTGCACTGTCCCATGAGCTCTATCTTCTGGCTCACTGTTCTTTATGCTTTTGTGAGGAGGGAGTCGGGACATACAGTTTAGATCCTTATATAACTCAACCAGTCCTATCTCAGGCACCGCCAGCAGAGGTGAGTTTTACACTATGACCAGACCTCTAGCATCTGGCCCACATATCTTCCTGCCATCTTGAGCAGCCTTGTGGGACCTCAGGAGCATCCTGCTTCCCCAAAAGGCCTGTAAAGTTGTGTGAAGGATGGGACAGGGGCATCCAGCTTAGACACTCTTCCAGCCAGTCTGCTGATGCTAAGTCTACTTGGAACACAGTCAGCATAGGTGAGCAACATCCTCTTTGCTGAGATCCACTGTCAGGTTCTACTTGCCTCCCAACGGAGTTATTCTGGCATTAGGAATATCAAGCTATCACCTGGGACAACTAGAAGGCTGAAGGACAATGGGAGAATACAATCAACAAGAGCCAAAGTTATATGGCACCACTAGATCTCAGATATTCTTTTATAGCAAGCACTGGATATCATACAGCTGAAGAATAGGATGACCTTCAATCCAATATAAAGATGATAGGGGCTGGAGAGACTGCTCAGTGGTTAGAGCACTGACAATTCTTCCAGAGGTCCTGAGTTTAAATCCCAGAAACCACATGGTGGCTCACAACCATCTGTAATGAGATCTGATGCCCTCTTCTGGTGTGTCTGAAGAGAGACAGCTACAGTGTACTTCTCTATAACAAATAAATAAATAATTTTTTTAAGATGATGGAGGCCTTTAAAGAGGAAATAAATTAAGTCCCTTACAAAAGTGAAGGAAAATACAATCAAACAGGTTAAGAAAATGAATAAAACTTTCCAAGAACTGAAAATCAAACTAAAATAAATACAACATGCACTAAGGCAATTCTAGAGATGGAAAACTTAGGGAAAAAAGCAGGAACTACAAACAAAAACATCACCAACAAAATACAAGAGATGAAAAAGAAAGTATATATATATATACTTTTACATACAATGGTCAAAGAAAATGCTAAATCTCAATGTTTCATGCCACAAAACATCCAGGAAATCTGGGACACTATGAGAAGACCAAATCTAAGAATAATATAGATAGAATAAGGAGAAGATTCCCAGGTATAAAGCCAGGAAAACCTTAGCAACAAAGATAAACTTTACCTCAGAGTAAAGGACTAGAAAACAGTTTTTCAAGCAACTGGCCACAAAAAAACAAGATGAACTAACCATTATAATATCTAATAAAACAGACTTTCAACTAGAAGTATTCAAAAGAGACAGGGAATGAATCTTCATACTTTTCAGAGGTAAAATACACCAAGTTGTCCTGTTTGTTCTGAATAACAATGCTCAAATTCAAGAATACCCACATTTGTAAGAGAAACATTATTAAAGCTTAAATCACACACTGAATTCCACACATCAACACCCAATTTTTACAAATGGATAGGTTATTGAGACAGAAATGATCAGAAATAATGAAACTAACAAATGTTATAAATCAAATTACCTAATAGATATCTACAGATCACTTCAACATAAAAGATGATACTTTATTTTCAGCATCTCACAGAACCATCTTCACAACTGATCATGTGCACAGTCACAAATCAAACCTCAGCAGATACAAGAAAAATGAAACATCTTATCAAACTACCATCGATTAAACTTGGACCTCAACAATAACAGAAACAACCGAAAGACTATAAATTCATGGAAACTGGACAACTCTACTAAATGAATAGTGGTTAGGTGAAAAAATAAAGAAGTTAAAGACTTTCTAGAATTCAGTAAAAATTAAGACACAACAAACCCAAACTTGTAGGACACAATGAAAACAGTGTTAAGAGGAAAGTTCAAAGCATTAAGTGCCATCAGAAGGAAATTAGAAAGATTTCATTCTAGTACCTTAAAAGAACACCTGAAAGATCTAGAATAAAAAGAATCAAGAGGAGTAGACCACAGGAAAATAATCAGAGACAGGGCTGATATCAATAAATTAGAAACAAAGAAAACAATAGAAATAATCAATGAAACTAAGAGCTAGTGTTTTGAAAAACTATAGATAGTATACAGATAGGCAAACCTTTAAACAAACTAGGGAACAGAGAAACAGTATCCAAATCAATGAAATCAGAAATGAAAAGAGGGCATCACAACAGATCAAGGAAATCAAAAGAATCAATAGATTTTATTTCAAAAGCCTGTACACAAAACTGAAAACTCTAAACATAATAGATGCTTTCCTTGATAGACATTACTTACAAAAGTTAAATCAAAATGAGGTAAGCTAAACAGTCCTATAACCTCCACGAAAATAGAAGTCCTTAGAAGTCTCCCAACGACAACAACAACAACAAGCCCAGGGTAAGGTGGTTTTATTGCAGAATCCCACCAGAATTTCAAAGAAGAGACAAATACTCTTCAAACTGTTCCAGAAAATATAGACAAAAGGAACATTTCCAAATTTATTCTATGAGTGCACACCTACCCTGATAACCTAAACCACACAAAGAGTTAACAACAACAACAACAACAAAAGACTTCAGAACAATTTCTTTTATGAAAATTGATACCAAAATACTCAATAAAATACTTTCAAACAAAATCCAAGAACACATTAAAAACATCATTATCAAGTAGGTTTCATTGCAAGGATAAAGAGATGGTTCAATACAGGATGATCCATCACTGTAATCCACTACATAAACAAACTTGTCGTTTTTACCTGCATCTTGAGCTGAACTGGTGCCAGAGCACTCTATACACAGACCACACTGGGAGAGACCCTGTCTTACAGGAGCGCTAGCACATCTAAGAACGCAGGAGAGACAACCACCCCTGCTCAAATTTCTGCCCTAAAAGGAACCCACCTGGAGCACTCAGGACACAGGAACTGAGGAGCAGTCTGAAATAGGATCCTTCAGGTTTCTGTCTATATCCTGTGCTGACCCTGTGCCACAGCTATCTTTACCCAGACCCTGCTGGGATAGAGCTGTTCCCCCCATAGTGCTGAAACACAGGCTTATAGGAGGGTCAAGCCACTGTCAGAATTAAGAAGACCAGCTAACAGCAGAGATAAACAGATGGTTAGAGGCAAGTCAAAGAACCTAAGCAACAGAAACCAAGGCCATGTGTCATCATTAGAACCCAGTTCCTCCTCCTCCTCAGCAAGTCCTGGATAAGTCAACACACCAGAAAAGCAAGATTCTGATTTAAAAATCACAACTTATAATGATGTTAGGGTACTTTAAGAAGTTCATAAATAACTCCCTTAAAGAAATACAGGACAAGAGAGGTAAACAGGTAGAATCCCTCAAAGAGGAAACACAAAAGAACACAAAAATCCTTTAAAGAATTATAGGAAAGCAAGAGAAAACAGGTGAAGGAATTGAACAAATCTTTCCAGAATCTAAAAATGGAAATAAAAATAATAAAAACATTGCAAAGGGAGACAACTCTGGAGATAGAAAAACTAGGAAGGAGATGACGAGACATAGACACAAGCATCACCAACAGAATATAAGATATTGAAGAAAGAATCTCAGGTGCAAAAGATACCATAGAAAACATCGACACATCAGTCAAAGAAAATGCAAAATGCAAAAAGCTCCTAACCCAAAACATTTGGGAAATCGAGGACACAATGAGAAGATCAAACCTGAGGATAAAAGTTATAGAAGATAGCAAAGACTCCCAACTTAAAGGGCCAGTAAATATCTTCAAAAATTATAAAAGAAAACTTCCCTAACCTAAAAAAAGTTATGCCGTAAGAATACAAGACATCTACAGAACTCCAAATCAATTGGACCAAAAAAGAAATTCCTTATGTCACATAATAGTCAAAACAACAAATGCACAAAATAAAGAAAGAATATTAAAAGCAGTAAAGGAAAAAGGTCAAGTGACATGCAAAGGCAGACCTATCAGAATCACACCAGACTTCTCAACAGAATCTTTGAAAGCCAGAAGATCCTGAGCAGATAGATGTCATGCAGGTTCTAAGAAAACACAAATGCCAGCCCAGGCTACTACAGCCAACAAATCTCTCATTACCATAGATGAAGAAGCAAGGATATTCCAGTACAAACAAAATTTACACAATATCTTTTCACAAATCAAGCCCTACAAAGAATAATAGATGAAAAACTAACACCAGGAGGGAAACCAAATCCCTAAAGAAAGTAAGATATAATCTTTCAACTAATCTAAAAGAAGACAGCCACACAAACATAATTTGACCACTAACAACAAACTAACAGGAAACAACTATCATTGGTCCCTAATATACCTCAACATTAATAGACCCAACTACCCAATAGAAAGAAATAGACTAACAGACTGGATACATATGTGGACCCAACATTTTGCTGCACACAGGAAATACTTCTCAGTGACAAAGACCGACACTAACTCAAAGTAAGAGGTTGGAAACGAATTTTCCAAGCAAATGGTCTCAAGAAACAAGCTGAAGTAGCCATCCAAATATCAAATAAAATCAACTTTCAACCAAAAGTTATCAAAAAAATATAAGGAAGGACACTTCACACTCCTAAAAAGATAAATCTACCAAGATAAAGATCTCAATTCTGAATATCTATGCTCCAAAAGCAAGGACACCTACATTTATAAAAGAAACCTTACTAAAGCTCAAAGCACAGATTGTACCTCACACAATAATAGTGGGAGAGCTCAACACCCCATTCTCATCAATGGACAGATCATGGAAACAGAAACTAAACAGAGACATAGTGAAACTAACAAACTTTTAAACCAAATGGATTTAACAGACATCTATAGAACACTTCATCCTAACACAAAAGAATATACCTTCTTCTCAGCACCTCATGATAGCTTCTCCAAAATTGACCATATAGGCCTCAAGAGATACAAGAAGATCAATGCTATCAGATTACCATGGACTAAGGCTTGTCTTCAATAACAACAAAAATAACCAAAAGCCACATACACATTGAAGCTGAACAATGTTTTACTCAATGATAACTTGGTCCAGGAAGAAATAAAAAAATTAAACTTTTTAGAATTTAATAAAACCGAAGGCAAAACATACTCAAACTTATGAGACACAATAAAAGCAGTGCTAAGAGGAATAGTCAAAGTTCTGAGTGCCTTCATTGGGGGAAAAGAAGCTGGAGAGAGCATGTACTAATATCTTAACAGCACAACTAAAAATTCTAGAGGTAAATAAAATAAAATAAAATAAAGCCAATGCACCCAAGAGGAGCTGACATATATAGCAGGAAATAATCAAATTTAGGACTTAAATCAATAATGTATAAGAAAAAGAACTATACAAAGAATCAACACAACTAGCAGTTGGTTTTTTGAGAAAATCATCAAGATAGATAACCCCCTAGCAGACTAACCAGAGGACACAGAGACAGTATTCAAATTAACAAAATAAGAAATGAAAAGGGAGACATAACAACAGAACCTGAGAAAATTCAAAGAAGCCATCAAATCTTACTACAAAAGCCTATACTCAATAAAACTAAAAAATCTGAATGAAATGGGTAATTTTCTAGATAGATATCAGGCACCAACATTAAATTAAGATCAGATAAACCATCTAAGCAGTCCCATAACCCCTAAAGAAATAGAAGCAGTTATTAAAAGTTCTCCTGAAACATCCCAGAACCAGATGAGTTTAAAGCAGAATTCTATCAGACCATCATAGAACACCTAATACCAATACTCTCCAAACTATTCCACAAAATAGAAACAGAAAGAACACTACCCAATTTCTTCTATGAAGCCACAATTATGCTTATACCTAAAACATACAGAGACCAAAGGAAAAAAAACTTCAGACTAATTTTCTTTATGAATATCAATGTAAATATACTCAATAAAATTGTCAAAAAATGAATCCAAGGACATATTAAAACAATCATTTACCATGATCAAATAGGGATGCAGGGATGGCTTAATATACAGAAATCCATCAATGTAATACACTATATAAACAAACTCAAGAAATAAAACATGTGATCATATCATTACAAAGCATTTGACTAAATTCAATACCCCTTTAGGTAAAAAGTCTTGGAAAGATCAGGAATTCAAGGCCCATTCCTAAACATAGTAACAGCAATATTCAGCAGACCAGTAGCCAACATCAAAATAAATGAAGGGAAACTTGAATCAATTCTACTAAAATCATGGACTAGACAAGGATGTCCACTCTTTCTCTCTACCTATTAAATGTAGTAATCAAAATCTTAGCCTGAGCAATAAGACAACAAAAAGAGGTCAAATGGATAAAAATTGGAAAGAAGTCAAAATACCACTATTTGCAGATGATATATTAGTATACATAAGTGAATCAAAAACTTTTATCAGAGAACCTTTACAGCTGATAAACAACTTCAGCAAAGTGGCTGTATATAAAATTAACTCAAACAAATCAACAGCTTTCCTCTACTCAAAGAATAAACAAGCTGAGAAAGAAATTAGGGAAACCAAATACTTCACAATAGTCCCAAATAATATAAAATACCCCTGTGTGACTCTAACCATGCAAGACATGTATGACAAGAACTTTAAGTCTCTGAAGAAAGAAATTGAAGAAGATCTCAGAAGATAGAAAGATCTCCCGTGCGCTCATGGATTGGCATGATTAATATTGTAAAAATGGCTATCTTTTCAAAAGAAATCTATAGAATCAATCTCATCATTCCAACTTAATTCTTCATAGAGTTAGAAAGAGCAATTTACAAATTCATTTGGAATAACAAAAAATTCAGGATAGCAAAAATTATTCTCAACAATAAAACAATTTTGGGGGAATCACCATCCCTGACTTCAAGCTGTATTACAGAGCAATAGTCATAAAACCTGTATTGTATCGGCACTGAGACAGGAATGTAGATCAATGGAATAGAATTGAAGATCCAGAAATGAACCAACATAGCTATGGTCACTTGATATTTTAAAAAGGAGATAAAACCATCCAGTGAATAAAAGCATTTTCAACAAATGGTACTGGTCCAAATGGCAGTCAGCATGGAGAAGAATGCAAACCAATCCATTTTTATTGTCCAGTTCAAAGCTCAAGTCCAAGTGCATCAAGGACCTCCACATAAAACCAGATACGCTGAAACTAATAGAAGATAAAGTGGAGAAGATCCTTGAACACATGGGTACTGGGAAATTTGAACATCAGTGGCTTATTCTCTAAGATAGAGAATTGAAACATGGGACCTCATAAAATTGTAAACTTCTGTAGGGAAAAGGATACTATTATTAGGATAAAACAGCAACAAATAGATTGAGAGATCTTTACCAACCCTACATCTGATAGAGGATTAATATCAAATATAAACAAGTAACTCAAGAATTTAGAATCCAGGAAATTAAATAATCTTATTAACAAATTGGGTACAGAGTTAAACAAAGAACTCTAACTGAGGGATATATGATGGTTGAGAAGCACCTGAAGAAATGTTCATCATCCTTAGTCATCATGAAAATGCAACTCAAAACAATCCTTAAATTCCACCTCATGCCAGTCAGAAGGGCTAAGATCAAAAACTCAGATGACAGCAGATGCTGGTGAAGATGTAGAGGAAAAAAAAAACATTCCTCTATTGTTGGTGGGATTGCAAGCTGGTGTAACCACTCTGGAAATCGGTCTGATTGTTCCTCAGAAAACTGGACATATTGCTACCTGAGGACCCAGCTATATCTCTCCTGGACATTTACCCAAAAGATACAACAGGAACACATACTCTGATTTATTTATAGCAGCTTTATTTGTAATAGCCAGAAGCTGGAAAAAAACCAGATGTCCTTCAACAGAGGAATAGATACAGAAATTGTGGTACATTTATACAATGGAGTACCACTCAGCTCTTAAAAACAATGACTTCATGAAATTCTTAGGAAAATGGGTTGATCTAGAAAATATCATCCTAAATGAGGGATCCCAATCACAAAAAAAAAAAAAAAAAAAAAACAAAATAAACAAACAAACTAAAAACCACATGGTATGTACTCACTAAAAAGTGGATATTAACCCACAAGCTTGGAATACCCAAGAACCAATTCACAGACCACATATACTCAAGAAAAAGGATGACCAAAGTGGGGATGCTTCAGTCCTTCTTAGAAGGGGGAACAAAAATATTCTCAAGAGGAAATACAGAGACAAAGTTTGGAGCAGAGACTGAAGGCATGACCTTCCATAGACTGTCTTACCTGGGTATCCAGCCCATATACACCCACCAAATATAGACAATATTCCTGATTCCAAGAAGTGCATGCTGACAGGAGCCTGATGTAGCTGTCTCCTGAAAGGCTCTGCCAGTGGATTCTAAATATATAGGCTGATGCCTGCAGCAAACCATAGAACTGAGAACAGAATTTTTAATGGAAGAGTTAGAGAAAGAATTGAAGGAGTTAAAGGGGTTTTCAACCCCATAAAAACAACAATACCAAACAACCAGAGGTCCCTGGGATTAAACCACTATCCAAAGAGTACAAATGGGCAGACCCATGACTCCAGCTGCACATGTAGCATAGGATGGCCTTGTTTGGTATCAATGGGAGGAGAAGCCCTTGATCTTGCCAAGGCTCGATACCCCATTGTAGAAAAATGTCAGGACAGGAAGGTGGTTGGGGGTGGGTGCGTGGGAGAACACCCTCATATGAGGGAGAGGGGATGAGATAAGGAATATGGAGGGGAATACAGCAAAGGCAATAACATTTGAAATGTAAATAAAATATATCTAACAAAATTAGTAAAAAAATAAATACATTTTTAAAAATCTTAAAGAAAAAAATCCACATGAAATGTTGAAAAAGGCTTTGACAAATCCAACACTCATAATTTTAAACCACTTGGGAAGATCAGTGATACAGGATACATGGTTAATCATAGTATAGGCAATTATACAGTAAGTCAATAGCCAACTCAAATTAAATGGAGATAATATTAAAGCAATTCTACTAAATTCAGGGGCAAGACAAGGCTGACAGTCTTTTTCTATATGACATAGTACTTCACATTCTAGATAAAGCAATAATACAGCTAAAGGAGATCAAGGGAATACAAATTTCAAAGGAAGAAGTCAAGGTATACTATTCACATATCATATTATAGTATACTTAAATGACCCCAAAAGTTATGCCAGCAAACTCCTATAACTGATAAACACCATTAACAGAGTGTCTGGATAAAAAAATTTAAAAAAAAAATCAGTACCTTTTTATACAAGCAATAAATAGACTGAAGAAGAAATTATGGAAGCAACACCCTTTACAATTGCCACAAATAGGATAAAATGTATTGGTGTAACTCCAATGGATTGAAGATCTTATAATAAAACAAGACATAATAAATCTAAAGAAGAGAACTTGGGAACTGACTAGAACATAGGAGACACTTTCCTGAACAGAACACCAATAGCTCAGCACTAAGATCAACAATTATAAATGGGACCTCATGAAACTAAAAAACTTCTGTAAGGCTAAGGACACCATCAATAGAACAAAATGGTAGCCTACAGAATGGGAAAAGATCTTTACTAATCCTATGCTGGGCATAGGATTAATATTCAAAATATATAAATAACCCAATAAATTAGACGCCAATAAACCAAATTACTCAATTAAAAATGAGGTATAGAGTTAAAGAGCATTCTCAACAGAGGAATCTTTAATGGCTATGAAGTACTTTAAAAAATGTTCAATATCCTTAATAATCAGGAAAATGCAAATCCAAATGGCCCTTAGATTCTGCCTTAGATAGGTCAGAATGGCTAACATAGGTAACTTAAGAAGTGACAACACATGCTCAAGAGGATGCATCCTCCATTTCTGCTGAGAGTGCAAACTATACAACCACTTTTGAAATCAATTTAGTGTTTTCCCAGAAAATTAGGATAGTTCTACCCCACGACTCAACTATCCCACTCCTGAACACGCACCCAGAAGATGCCCAGTTATATCACAGGGACACTTCCTCTACTATGTTTATAGCATCTCTATTCAAACTTGCCAGAAACTAGAAATAACTTAGATGACCCTCAACTGAAGAATGGATAAAGCAAAATATGGCACATCTATACAATACTCAGCTATTAAAAACAAAAACATAATAAAATTTGCAGGCAAATGGATGGAACTGGAGACTATCATCCTGAATGAAGTAACCCAGATCCAGAAAGACACTTATAAGTGGACATTAGCCACAAAATACTGACCCGAAGAAACTAGGTAGTGAGGGCCCAAGAGATGACACTTGAATTTCAATCAGAAGGGGAAATAAAACGCCACAGGACTGAGTGGGAGAGGGGTTGGGGAAAGAATCAGGTTCGGGAAGAAGTGGAGGGGAGGTTGGCAACAAACTGGGAAAGAGAATATGAATTGGTGTGGGGCCTCTCTAAGAATAGCCATAGACCTGGGACAGGGGAGGTTCCTGGGAATCCATGAAGGTGATCTTAGCTGGGACTCCTAATATCAGGGAATGTGGAGACTGAAATCTTCACCTCCTGTAGCCAGACAAGATTTCCAGTGGAGGGAGGGGACACCCACAAAATCTTGGACCCCAAATTTTTTCAGACTACAATCAGTGCAGGGAAAAACATGGAGTGAAGTCTGAGAGAATGGCCAACTAATGATTGGCCCAACTTGAGACCCATTCCATGGAAGCGAACCAACCCCTGATACTATTATTGATACTCTGCTATGCTTATAGAGCATCCAAAAGAGCGTAGAACAACTGTCTTCTGAGAGACCTGATCCAGCAATGGATGAAAATAGCTTCAGAGACCCACATCCAAACATCAGGCAGAGCTTGGGGAGTCTTGTGAAAGTTGGGGATAGAATTGGGTAGTCAGAGGATCAAAGATACCACAAGAAGATCTACAAAGTCTATTAGCCTGGGTTCATGGGGACTCACAGAGTCTAAACCAAAAACCAAAGATCTTATAGGGGCTGGTCCTAGGCTGCCTACACACTTGTAGCAGACGTGAAGGTTGGTCTTCATGTATGATCCCTAACAATCAGAGCAGGGGGTGTTTTCTAACACTGGATTTTCTTCCTCTAGTTGTACTGCCTAGTACAGACCTCACTGGGAGAGGATATGTTTAGTCCTGTTGTTTGAGGTTCCACAGTAGGGTGCTACCCCGGGGGAGGGGAGGTTTCTGTTCTCTGAGTAAACATAACAGGGGAAGGGATCTGTGAGGATGGGATTGATTGTGAAGGAGGGAGGGCTGTGACTGGCATGTAAAGTGAATAAATTAATTTTAAAACTTAGTTAATTGTCAAATGGGTAATCATACAGTAGTTTTATATTTTTTAAATATGTGAAATTTTATGTGGTTTGACAAGTCCTGAATTAACTGAATATTCTGTTAAGGAGATAGATACAGGCAGACAGACAAAAATAGCATCAAGTTGGGTGAGTAGAGTTGGGCTAAATGTGGGAGGAGTTTGGGAGAAAAAAAGAATATGATTAAAACTCCATAAAAATTGGTTTTGTGGGTTTTTTTTAAATAATTTTTATTGATTCTCTGTGAGTTTCACATCATGTACACCAGTTACTAGTACTCATCTTCCTGTCCCCTCATATCCCTCACCCTTTCAGCCTTCTCAAAACAACACACACACACACACACACAATCATGAAATCTGTAGTATGTCACACTTTAAATCCCTCTGTTTACACATCTTCACTTGCAAATGTTCATCATAGGGAGTAATTGGTCTGGTTTGAGCTCTCTGTTCTGGGAAACCATCAGTACTGGATCCTCATCAGAACTCCTGCTTATGCTGTTGCTGCCTGTGTCGTAGAGATGCTGTAGCTTTGGATCAGCAGGACTGGCCCTTTCTCGCATCCCGACCATTTACAGACTTTACAGATTTTAGGTTCAGTCAACTCAGAACCCTGGATCTATGTCGGGGTTGTATCTAAGCTGGTTGGTGTGTTGATTGTCCCTTATTTGAACCACCAGGGGAGTTCTTCAGCACTGCTCCAGCTAGGCCACCCAATGCTGCCACTGAGAGGAGGCAGGCCAATCAAGCACAGGACCCACTCATGCTGCTATACGCAGGGGGTTGGGACAGCTTTCCCTCTCTTACATTCTGGGGGTTACTCACCAACTTCTTTGCCATAAGGGCACAGCTCCAGCGTTTGCAGGGCTGCTGTCTGGAGTGGTAATGCCAGTGTGAAAACTGTGATAGTCCTGCTCTCCTGTTCTTGAGGCCAGCTCTCAGACTGCTACTGGGGAGAAGGGAATGGGCACCCCATCACAACACCACCTCATGGCAGAAGAGTGGTAAGGCCAGCTCTCCCACACTCTGGCCCTCAGGACAGCTCACTTGTAACCCCTCTACCAAGACCAGCTCCATGGGATGCCAGGAGAGGCACAGGGCCTTTATTTTTTTCTAATTTTTGAACTTATACTGCTGTAATTTCCTCCTGCCCTTTACTCTGTCAAGAACTTCCATATCCTTTTATTTTCAAATCCATAGTCTCTTTTTCATTCCTTGTTCTACGCTTATATGTATATGTACATGCTATATATTCCTAAATACAACATGCCCAATCTGTGTCACTGTGCTCCCTTGCATGTTTACAGGATGACTGTTAGTATGGGACCACCATTGGAATGCTCCTTCTTATAGATCACTCCTTCCACTCTCAGAATTTCTGAATTTCCTGTGGTTCTCTGTGTATGGCTAAGGCCCTGTGGCAGGCTTTTCCTGTCCACTTTGGCATGTCTATGGTTGCCTTTGTTTGGCTCATGCTTTGGCCTTCCTTATGGGTGTTTCTATTTGGGAAATTACTTCCATAATAAAGGTAATACTTTTTTCATTGCCAAATATAATGCTATTTTTTTCCAGTTATTTGATTTTTGGATTGTGTACTAATTTTTTATATAATTTTGATTATTCATTGTTTTAAGTATGTTAATCTTGGTTTGTTATATGCATAGGTAGATTTATCATCTTCATTTGGGGAAATAGATTTTTTATAAAAGTTTCAGAGTATACATTAAACAGTATTCTAACTTATTTTCTCCCAGATATTAATTGTTCAAGAGACATTAGTCATGATATCCATGAGGTGAAGTGCTCGTAATCTCATAGTTAAATGATTGTGTTTTAATTATCTTAGGCCAGAGCCTATTTAAACCCACTCTGTCTCATATGATATTTGATATTTACCTAGTGTTTTGACCTGTTTTAATTTCTTCATTTTTAGTAAAAGGAAATTATAGATCTTTACAGAAGATCATTTTTCTGGTTTTCTTTAACCAATGAATTTTAATTTTTCATTTAAGATTCTTTAGAATTATGCACCAGAATATCAAATAAATCACACACAATAAATCAGTTGCTGCCAGAATAATTTATTAAGGAGAATCAGCCCAGTGACAACAAACCCACTTGAAAAGTATGTATCAGAAAAGAACGAAGATGTGTGTCCTTGAATTGTTAACCACCTGTCTAAGAAGATTACAATATTCAACGTTTAAGATCTGAAAAAAAAATTGACAGAAATTCAGTATATAAATCTTAGCAGGAAGAACAGTCAATTCATGCTTATATATTGTTTTTTTCAAATGAATACATAGGTTCAAGTAACATTTTATTTTTACTAGCATCAACTATGATCTATGAAATATGTCTGATTCTTTGTTACACCTGTATATTAAGCAATTACACAAAACTTTAATTCTTACATTCATGAAGGATTCAAATCTGTATTATAACTAAAGAATACATCTGTGGTATTAACAAGGAAAATGTTTAGAAAACTTTTCAGAAAGCTTTTTAATGCTCCAGTAAGTTTTACACGTTACTCGATGCTTTTTACATCCTCAGTTCCACTAAATTATAATATTTAGGATTAACTGACATGGCACATATCAAATATTGCAAGGAATGGTTTTCCTTTACTGCTTGTCTTCACACCTCTAAGATCTGATGTGGAAGATTCTACACTGCGCTAAGTTCTTACATAACTGGAACCTAGGATGTACTGAGTTCTTGGTTTTACAATTGCCCTCTAATGTGTTTTGCTGTGTGACCTCTATCCATGACTATCTGCATTTTCTAAGTCTAATATACTTGCCTTAAATGCCCACAGTATTTTTTCTTTTAAAGATTTTTCGATTTTTCTTGCTGAGTAACTTCTTAGAGATTACAACTATCTTTTAACTCATCACGTACGTCTAGGTGGCCTCCCTTATGTTCTGGTTTTACATCATGAGATCATCTGGTTCTTCTTTCAGCAGTTTGAAGATACCCGAGTCACTGATAGATAAGTCCTCCTTGGGGTTAAGGGAATCCACTACAGAGGTCACTGAAGGAAACTCTTCTGCGACATTAGTGACAGACTCTGTTGTATCATTTCCAGGCAAATCTGTTGTGTCAACATGTGGCTCCTCCGTGGCATTGTTAGTTTCTGAGGCAGTGACAACGAAGTCGTACTTGGATTCAACAGCAGTAAGCAGAACAGCTTGGGATTCTGCCTCACTTGCAGTCTCTTTTTCCATCCAAGCATTAACTCCATCAGTCGATTCCTCATCAGTTAAAGCATCTTCCGCATTAAATTTGGCTTTTTCAGCTGAGTTAGTGAGTTCAAAAACAGTGATAAATTTTTCTTCTTCAGAGTCACTTAATTTAGTCACAGTTTTGGGTCTATCTTCTTCCGAAGCCATCAAGTTCATCTCAGTTACATTGTCTTCTGTATTGCTGGTTATGTCTGGAATGGTGGTTACCTCCTTTTCAGTAGAGGGAGGGATTTCAGCCTCTGAACTAAAGGAGTCGGTGACCTTGGCAGCCCCATCATCAGGAACGTCAGGAGCATCGGAGTTGGTTGTGGAAGTAGCATCAGTTCCGGTGTTTTCATCTGGAAGGACAGAGACATCCTCCTCTTTGTCACCGCTGTCCTCCAGTATGCCAGGAAACTCAGTAGTGGGTTTGACTTCTTTGTCTCCTTTGCCAGTGGTGACTAAGAGGCTGTCTTCTCTTGCCATGTTACTGGAAAAATCTATTAATGAAACAGTACCAACCGGGGATGAGATATTTCCAATTTTCACCGGAATGAAACTTTCAGTAATTAACTCCTTAGGTTTGGAGTTCAGAGTTTCAGTCGGAGTGCTAATTTCTTTTTCTGAAAGGGTTGCTGATTTCAGACTGGCTTCAATATCATCTTCTAATTTGAGTTTTTCCTTTGTAGGTATGAGCTTGTTGACGGTTGTTGAAAAATCGCCATCTGGTGTGCAGTCATTTACTGAAGTAATGTGGTCTCCTTCAGAGGTAATAGTTGTTTCTGGTTTAAGGATGGTGCTGTCAGCTCCAAAGAAAATGTCTGCTTCTGTTGGTGTTTTGCCGCTGTCTCTTGGAGGATGAGAATAAATTTTGGGTGATCCATTTTCAGCCATGGGGCCAAGGGGCACTGAGCACTCTTACAGATCTTTCCGCTGGGCTTAGTGGCATCCCTGGGCAGGGGAGTAGTGCCCAGTATAGTGACTGAAGCATTGGTCACTATGGGGATTGTTACATCAATCACCTAGGTAATGAGAGGGCCCACCATGGAGGCTGTTTCTTGGCTGTGATTAGACATTTCCTAGAATGAATATTAATGTTTGAAGAAATGATGATGGAGTTCTGACTATAAAATAAAAATCCATATTAAGTATTTTATTTTTAGAAAACCTAGGATTTACCATGTTTTTGCTTACCAGTGTATACCTTCTGGCCTGGCGCTGGTGCCCCTTAACACAAACATACACAAGCCTGCTAGGTACCTTGTGGTTTAGTGTCACTAATCGACACTCCAGATGACTGAAGGCTCTTGGCATCTTTTTGAAATCAACGATTTTACAAGTAAGTGACCCTGTATTATTGGAGGTAGAGTTATTCTTCTCTCTGAGATTCATGGTGCTTAA
The DNA here is from genome assembly GCF_963924665.1 of Micromys minutus. NCBI lineage: Eukaryota > Metazoa > Chordata > Mammalia > Rodentia > Muridae > Micromys > Micromys minutus. Next base: position 141,588,432 of record NC_137969.1, on the reverse strand, counting down.
ATGACTAAAATTTAAAACACTTTTGATTGTGAGTAAGAATAAAGAAGATAATTATGTAGTAGAGACATATGTAAGTTCTCTTTTTCTGAGAGAAAAATATTATTTTTAAAGTAGAAAAATAATAATAAACAACTTAGTAGATTAATAAGGCTTTTTGTGTTTTCTTCAGTTAATTAGAGACACACTGTATCAAGATTTGTAGATTTAGTTTTTTTTTAAAATCAATTTCTGCCTCCTGCAAATTGTTATTTCAACCTCAGAAGTTTTTTTCTGGCAGGAAGTTGCTGTCATGTTTTTAAATTCACAAGGCGTAAAGAATCAGGGAAGAAGTAATGGTAGCTGCTCCAGCAGATTTTTATTTTAGATGGATTTTCAAATGGTATTGTAGCAGGAAATAATTATAGATTAGTTGCTCATATTAAGGGGCAATAATTGTGTGTTGATTTTAAGGTTTAGCTAGTTAGATTGGGGGGAAAATTTTAGTGTCAGTGTTTAAAGCCAATCTCTTGCCCCATGGATCAGAGGAAATGCAAACTCCAGATTCACAGTAGTTTAACCTGAAAAGAGTTAGCAGCATTAGTCTGAGTGGCAGCCTCCGTTTCGAAAACAAAATTATTTTCTTATCAACTATGGACACAGAGCTCACAGCTCCTCTTAGTTAATTGGCATGGCAGAAATATCTCTGTAACATACTTTCACTTAAAAAGCTTGAGGAGTGTCTCCAGAAAGTTTCTGTACTTCAGGAGGCTGTCACTGTTGATGTTGAAAATGGTTCTGTTTCTTTTCTTTTTCTTGTTGTTCTTTGTTGTTTGAGACAGAGTCTGCCTACATTGCCTGGGTCATCTTTGCATTCAGGATCCTCCTACCTTGGCCTCATTGGTGTGAGATTATAGGATTGCATTATTATATAATGGACCAGTGTCTTTGTTAATATACAGAATATTGTTATTGCCGCAGAGAAAGAAATTATGATAGGTATAGATCCAATTTATTTGTTTTTAAATGAAATACTATCAATTTTATATAGGAAGGCACAGAATAAAGTCATCTCTTGAAGTGGCTCATTTAGTGGAGGGTTTTTAAAGTCTCCATTAATCATCCAGTGTTTTGTGAATCTAAATTCAGGATAAGGTATGCTATGTTGAGAAGAGTGGGAGAAAAAACATTCTTTCTGTATACACTGTCCAGAAAGGATTAAAACGTATTCCATAGAACACTGATAGCCCTCTTATGTTACTATTTGTTGAACATAATTGAAACTATTTAATGAGCATTTTTTTAGCTAGCTACACCAGATAAAGGGCTAATTCCATCTTCATTAATGGTAAATTCAAATACATTTAATTTTTATAATGTTTTCACAGTCATGCCACCCATTTTGTTACTAGTTTTGCTGTAAAATTTGGTTACATTGAATATAGTAGCGATATTTCTCTTAAAGAGTAAATGATGTATGCTAACACCTGTGGTTTTGTCTTCTTTCTATTCAGTGGTTAGGATGTTGGGCAAAATTCTTAGGAAGGTTGTTGGCCATCGCTATTTTTTGTTCAGAGGAAAATTGCCATTTACATCAGTGCAAATATTTATAGTAATTGTCTTTACGTGTAACCAATAAATATAATCTCTTAATATGTGTCTTCTTCCAAAATCCTTGCTAGTTTATAGTACAAAAAAAAATTCAAAATCTAGTCAGTAGCTTTTCTTTCTCAAAATGGGGTTGTGAATGATAGTCTTACGTCCTGGTACTGGAAATTCAGCAATTCTCTTTTAAGATTAGCTATATTAAATTCCTTTTGAGAATCTTCTACTATCTCTTGGATAAGATAAAGATTCTTTAGTAGGAAGTATGAATCAGGGGAAACAGATCTAGCTAGAAGGGATCCTTGAGAATGTAAAAGCTTGAGTAACAGCTGTAGATGCATGAATAGATTACTAACTGATTTAACAGCAAAACCATTTTTAGTCTCAAGATATGGATTCAACATTTTATAGAGGTTTCATTTCCATTTAGATAACTATCAGTTCTATTACATTTCCATCTATGAAGTGACATACCTAACATTCAGTAGTTGTGTCTTCCGCTGTAGAAGCCAAGGTTGTTTCATGTTATGAAAGTAATTTTGTTCATTAGATAAAAGAATAGAATGCTCAACTGAAGTTGTTTTCTGGATTTGAGTTGTTATTGCTAGAATATCAGGCTCTGGTGCTGCTGTTATTCATAATTTTTAGTGTTTTAGGTTTTTAACTTTCAGAATATTAAGACTATACACCTTCTTCAGTAGTATATTAGCAGTTACAATGGGAGTTTCAGGCAATCAATCTGTCAGACACACTCACTCACTCACACACACACAAAGAGAGAGAGGGGTGAGAATGAGGGATGGAGGGAAGAATGGAGGGAGGGAGGTGACATTTTTGAATTATAAAAGTTAAGAATGGTTAATATTGCTATTTGTCCCAATTGAGAGAATAAACCTTTTGGCTCTATGGAATATATCTATCAGGAAAAAAAGGATTTAACATCTGCATTGATTAAAAATTTTCTGTGTTTATAGAAATCGGTGAGAAGCAGGACTGGAAGAGAAGCACTAAGCATTGAATCCTATAATAATCTATTTTTAATTAAGGCAGATATACTGAAGAGGGTAGTGATCACTTTATGGGTATGAAATATTGTTGCTTTGTGTTTCCTAAGAAAGCAATGACTGTTTTTGATGGCAGGATTTTAAGGATTTATTGTGATTCTGTAGCTGAAAAGAAAATGGTGATTTTTCTCAAGAGTATTTAGAGAGACTTGCATGCTACCTTTCCATTTGTCATACTTTGTTGTACTCTGAAGGTGTTGGGTTAGACAGACCATGTCAAGCATCAGTTGTGATATGTTGTATATGATATGCACTTGTCTTTGAGGAAATATCTGGATATTGTACATTTTAATGATGTAATTTTGCTTTATTAATTCAAAGACATAATTATGTGAAACACATTTAAAATCACTATCCTCAGACACATATCAAACATATCTTCTGCAATAGAGTATAAAGTACTGGGATGACTTTTCCTAAGAAGAAATGGCTTCTATATTCCTTCTGTATATACTCTGAAGTGAAAGGGAATATAAATTAAGTTTGGGAAGCTGGTGTTTAGAGTTATACTCTTAAGGATAGCAGTTACATCAATAAAATCAGAGTAATCTCTCTTAATTTCAAGATTACCTAACCATGCAGTTGGAGAATTATTCCAAGTGTCACTTGTTTGTGGATCAGACAAACCGAGGTTTTCTAGGATGTTTTAGAGCTAGAAGTATTTTGTACCTACCTTTTTCAGTCAGCACAGACTATTGTTCAAAATTGCCACCCATCTCAAAAATAATGGTGCCTTCACCAGTGTCCTGTGGATTCACTGGTAAAAATAGGTGTGAACCCATGTTGCTTAAATCTTCAGAATCATTAGATAAGAGAAATTCATCATTAGAGATGAAACCAAACTCTGTCCAAGGAATATTGCTATTTTGTGAATGTGGCATCTCTAAAATACTATTTTTTCTCTCCCTGGTAGATGTATCATTATTTATAGCATTTATGATAACATTTGTTGAAGCTTGAGAAGGAACAGTTGAGCTCAAGGTAACAGGATAAACGTCTGTTTGAAGTTTGATTGCTTGGCTTTCTTGAACATCAGTTTCACTAGTAAGATCAAAGAAATCAATAATATCCCATGACAGAGGTTCTGTCTCTGAGTAATCAGTCAAGGATCTGTCACTTATGAGACCAAATTCATTGATTAAGTTTTCAGGAACAAGAACAATGCTTTTAGTTGTTAGTGGTTTAGAGTTGCTGTTTTCAATAAAGTCAGTAGGAGGAAAAGTTATTTTAGTATAAGAGTTTGCAGTTGGCCACTGCAAGTTATCAAGAAGTGGATCTGTAGCCTGAACCTTTGTCAATATTGTGCTCATTGCGGAACCAGGATAAAATGTTTTCTTTGAATTTCCATGTCCTTTCTGTTGAGAAGAAGCAACTAGTGGATTGGAAATGAATGGAGTGACTTCCATTATATTTAAGTATTCTATATCTACTGGAATGCTGTCTCCAGAAGTGTAGAATTTTTCTTCCTCAATAGCCCTATCATTATGGAAGGATGTGCTAGCCTCAGTTCCTGGGGTGGCTCTTTCTTTTGCAGATGCGCTGATAGCTGATTGTTGGGCATGTTGACTTCCAAGCTCAGTAGCTGTGTTTATCCCTCTCGCTTTGTATCTTGCTGTTTGGAGGGCTCTATGAGCTGAGAGACCCATGCTGTCAGTTTTATCGCTGATGTCTCCATTTTCACTGGCAAGAATGTTAGTTGCCCTTATGACTTTCTCTGCAAAACTCATAGGTTCCTCTAGAGGAACAGGGGATACTTGGGGGAAGGGCTTAACAGCACTCAGCTCATCAATGACCTCCCAGTTCTGGTCATTGGAAGTCAAATGTTCTTTTGCTGGTTCTGATACCACTGACATCACTAGTGTATTAGGTGACATGTTACTATCTTCAAGAGAAACTGGAAGTCTAGACACTCTATGATTGGGGATTGTCAGAGGCCTTAGTCCTATGGGCTGGACTTCTTCAGAAAGAGTAGAGTTGCTACTGTTGTCATTGTCATCTTGAGATTTGAGAGCATAACTGTCAGGAGCAAATACAATGGCATTTGGTGGCATTTGGGTGACATTAAACTGATTCAAAATTGCCATTAAGTTTGTTTTGCTTATATGATTCTTAGCATTACCAGGATTTCTATTATCTTTCATTGGAGTACTGGATCCTCTACTTATAAAGCTAGGCATTGTTTCTGGGGTAAAGACATAAATGTTTGGGCCATTTTCCTCCATCACTGTGTAAGTGTTGTCACTAAAATGTTCATTATTTTTAGAGTTGCGATTACTGTTTGTTGCGGTCATTTTTCTTTGGACTACAGGATTAAAATTTCCAAGTGGAGGTTTTGAGACCACATTTTCCAGGACTTCAAATCCAGATTGACCATCTCTGGGTTTGATGATTCTTCTAAAGGTTGTAGAGTCATACGCCTCAGGATTAGTTGAATATTGTGTGTCAGCCAGACTATTTTCAATGTAACTCCTGATGATTTCATCTTCAGTTGTATCTCCCTCTTTTGATTCAATGCTTTCCACTCTTTGGAGATCAGTTTCATAGTTCAATGTTGAATCTTCATTAAAAGAAGCTTCTGATTCATAAAACATGTCTTTAGCTTCATGAGAAGCTGTGGTCATTCCTACTTTTGATGCTGTTTTGGTAGTCTTATTAGGACGATAAGTTTTGGGAGCCAAAATAGTTGCCAAGGATATTTCCTTAACAGCAGTTTTTGCTTGAGAAGGATTAAAAGGTACAACAGAATCATCAATTAATATAGTTTCCTCATCTCTAGATATGCTGGGATTGTCACTGGCAGCCCATCCTAGGTTATTAGGTTCAATATTATTACTTTGAATTATATATTTTCTTATTGGCCAGGCAGCAATTATGGAAGGCAAGTCTGTTTTAATGTTGTCTTTATGTGTGTTGAAGTTTTCATTTACTACATCAGTTATTTCATGAATGTTATTTCTTCCTTTATTGCTTGCTGTTTTTCTTTTGTCGGTTAGTCTGTCATTCTCTCTTGCACTGATGTCTGTATGGGTTTGATAGCCATCTCCAAGGTCAATGATGTTTCCACTGTACATTGTAGAATATAGTTGTTTATTTCTGGGGGTGTTATGATTTATATATGGGTCTATTTTAGCCTCAGGAATTGGTTTGGAGATAACATCATAATATATATTGAGTGGTTTAGAATAACCCATTCTTTCAATTTGGTGTATAGAATTACTGGATGTAGGAACTGCAGTACTACCTTCTGTTTCTATATTGAGTTTAGTACCCGCACTTTCATCTAAACTATTAATTTTTTTCCTGGTGGCTATTGATTTAAAGTATAGTTTATTGTTTGTAGGGTTAGTGACATATAGGACATCAAAGTGTTCTTCCTCTGGAATTTTAAGGTCTCTGTCATTTATTTTGGTAGAAGGTACAACAGTAAATCGGGAAAGAGAATTTGTGGTGTCACTATCTGTAAATCCATCTTTTTCATGGCTACTATATTCCAATCTAAAATGGTGTAAATTATGAGAAGATGGAGCATCTTCTGTTTCCTGAAAGACCATATCTTCCTCTGCTTCAGACTCTACTTCTTCACTAGGCATTTCCTTGTCTATCAAACGTCTAAAGTGTTTTCTTGGAATAAGTACAACTTTTTCTCCTGGAGGCGTAGAGCCAATAAAGAATACATCTTCTTGTTCTGCTTCCTCAGTAGTGGTACCAGTTCCAAGAAAACTCTGTTCCTTTGATGTGACAAGAGCACTCTCATCTGCTAAGGCAGGGAGCTTCTCCAAAGAATTTTGTATGTATGTAGCAGGATCAGAGGCAAACAATGCTTTAGTTCTGCCAGTGGATGAGAAATGCTCAGATCCCTGAGTTATTTCTGAGTCTCTATCAAAGTGAGGAGTATCAGGGAGATCAAACTTGTACTGGTAGTGTACCCACACAGGAGATGAAATGCCATTTTCACTAGAAAGAGGCATCCTTATCCTTCTCTGTCTTATTTGGGAATTAGGTGCAAAACTGGAAACATCAGGCATATCCTGAATAATATCAGAGGAAGGCAAATTATTGCTCTTTGGATTGTTTGTTGTCCCTTTGGCATAAGCAAAGATAATTGAATTCTGATCAGCGAAGCTATGTAGCGCATCATTATCAGATAGAAGGAAGTTGGGCACATCAGCTTGAAGCATCTCGAAGTGGTTTCCCTCTGAGGGAGATCCAGTAATCTCTTCTATCCCATCTACAGGTGCAGGATAGCTGCTTGAATCTTCTGTATATGAATTTTCTTCTGTTTGGGGGATGGATGAGGGGATATTTGCCATCTGCTTGCATAAAGGTGGATTGGCAGAAAAATGTTGATTTGTCTGACTGTGTATTTCCTGACTTCCATTATACTAAAGGGAAAGAAGTGCAATATTTTTTGTGACATTTCCCTTGTACACGCTTTACTAAAAAAAAAAAAAAAACAAAAAACAAAAAAAAAAAAAACAAAAAAAAACAAAAAAAAAAAAACCCAAAAAAACCCCCCACATATCAATGCATAACACCAATTCTATCAAATAAAACACTCTTCTGAAAGTCTTTTTTTTCATCTTTTTTGACTTATTAATTAAGTCAAAAATATACAATATCACTATGAGGAGAAGCTGATATTAGAATTAAAGTACCCTCCATGGTAAAGTCTCAACAACTAGTCTATTACAATGTAAAATGGTATGAGAACCTTTAAAACTGTAGATTGCCATGAATGTTCTTCTATTATTAGTTTGATTTTATAATTAAGTAATTAATTGTAGCACTAGGGATGAAATCCAAGACCTCAGAAATGCAAGGCAAAAGAACTACTCCTTGATCATATCTTTAGTCCACTTTTGATTTTAATTTTTGAGATAGAATCTCACGGAGTTGCCTAGGGTGGCTTTAAATTCACTCTGTGCCCAGACAGGTCTTGAAATTGCAGCCTTCCAGTCTCAGCATCCTGAATAGCTCTGGGTTAGGTATGTCTTACCAGGCCCAGCTTATATAAATGGTGAAAATATTTTTATAGAAGTACTTATAACATATATATATACAATTGTTTTATTTACAATTTTTAAAGACAGCTTATCATCTAAGTTAATTTTTTCTCATTAATATTTAGTTCTTTAAAACTCATGCTATATTAAACACTTTAAAAATGACTTACGGGAAAGAAAATCATAAAATTCAAGATGGTCACAGTCAGGATCAAGGTCCTCATCTTGTTTTGCTAGTAACTCCCTGCAAGGAAGGCACAGAATTGTTCTCTGTTAGTTACCCGTTGAGTTGTTACATATAAATAGAAACCAGAATATGTCAGGAGGTTTGTGGTGCACACTCTTAATCCCAGAATCAGGGAAAGACAGTGGGATCTCTTGAGTTTGAGGCCAGGTTGGTCTACATGGTTAGTTCTAGGACAACCTAGGCTCTACAGAGAAACCATCTTGAAAAGCCAAAATGACCACAAACAACAGCCAAGAAAAAACAAGCAATATACAACCACTACCACTAAAACAAGAAACAAACAACCCCTAAACTGAAATAACTTATAAATATTCGACTGTTGCTGCCGCTAAGATAAGGCATCACTAATAACACGGGGAGTACATAGCAGCTTTAGGTCCATGGTTAGAAATGTTAAAATGGAAGGAAAGTGCTCTCAGCTGAGATCAAGACCTTTCATCAGCTGCAGAATTTCCTCTATTTCTTAATCTTTATAGACAGAAATGGCAGGTGAGTCAGTCCTACTACAGCTGCCAAACACATTTTCCCCAGAATCCTTCACCAAAGACCTCACTTTATTTCACCTTTGTTTTTATGTTAATTTTCTCTATTTGTTGCATTTTTTGTGTTGCATATTTTATAGACCATATAGAAATTAAGAAATCAATATTCAGTCAGTGTAAAGTCCATACAAAAAGGATTACCAGAAAAGTGGATGTTTGAAAAAAATTCATCTATAAGTTCTGATTTATTCTGTATTTACCTTATAAGACCCCGTTCTTTCCTCTCAGCTGCCTTCTGGCTTTAGTTTTTCATCAACTCATGAAAATGCATCTAGACATAGAAAGCATGAGTCTGAGGAAGCAACAGAGAGGCCTCTTGATCTTTCTTATTGGGCAGCCAGGATGGGTGGGTGGAGAGTGGGAGTGAGATGTGGGAGCTGGGGTGGGTCTCATCTGAGAGATTTCTTTTTGAGTTAATCTCCAGACAAAAGAAAGAAGAGGAAGTATCTTTTGGCTTTCATTTGAATAAAATGTTTCTTATCTCCAAATTTAAAGAGGCAGTGTTCCTATTTTAAACACTATGAAGTATTTAAAATATCAATTTTCTGGCTTCTAGCACCACTTTCATCTTTAAAAAGTCCTTGACAAAATTTAGTACACCATAGTGGTATTTTAGGGATGCTATAGTTTACTAGTTCACACGCTTTCATAGACTCTTTACCTTATAGACTCTTGTTTTCTTAAGAACAGAATTATGATTGACTCAATATCTGAAAAATATGTTTAAAATACATAAAGATAAATAATAAAAATGATTCCATTTTAAATATGTAAATACCACGCCAGTCTTGGATATCAGTTTCATTCATTAAACTTGACAATAGTTACTACCTAATTTCTGAAACTGAAACTGTATTTTACATATAATGAACAAAATTGCAACACTTTTTTTATGTTACTTGCTGGAGTTATTTATTGCTATGTGCTCTGAAGCCTCCATGAAAAATGCAAATCTAAATGTATATTCAATTTCAGCTACTTATCTTCTGGGAGTGGTACCAGAGTCTGTTGTCAGAAAAGATAAACCTTCAGTCTGATATAGCTGGTGGCTATATTCTTTTCATTCTAGGCACTTTGAAATGTACATATTTGTAATTATACATTTAACTCATTCATATATATTTTCATATAATACATCTATGAAATCCCACATTGGTTATAATAAAAAGGTCTTTATCATTAAACAAACAAATAATTTCAACTTCCTTATCAATCTTTTGGGGGGAGCTTTCTCAAGCTTTCCTATGTTCCGGCTCTCCTTACTAGTATTTTATTACACATATAAACAAGTACCAAATCCCCACAGTTATGTTTAGGACTCGATTTTTCTTTTTAGAGTATTGATGTTCAAAGGATCTGTGAACATTATAATTAACTTTAGATCAAAAGCCATGCATCATGAGCAGGGCAATTGTAATGTTATCAGTTTTGGAGCCCGAAAGAACTACTTCCATGACATCAATGTTGCCCTTCAAGAGAAATGAAGTGATTGTTTGGACATCTAGGATGCAGCAAAATTCACTTAAGGATGGCAAGCAGATTCAAGATAAGATTACATGTTCAGGGTTTTCATTTCAAGGAAGCCGATAGCCACGGGTGCAGAATCTCTGGCTGGCACTAACTCATCTGTTAAGATGTAAGACAACTAAGGTTCTACCTATTGGTTTTAAAAGCTGAATCTGGGACAATGAAACCAAAGTATTGCATATTAAGAAAACTCTATCTTGAAATATTCTCTGTCTCTCTGTCTGTCTGTCTGTCTCTTTCTCTCTTGTCTAAGAATTCTGAATCCATTGCCTTCTTTTATTGAGGTGAATAGATCATTGTTTTTCTTTTCAGTCGATACTAATACTCAGTTTCCAGAATTTACTTTTCCTAATGTTTGTGGAGACTAAGATGAGCACATTTTCATACAAAGCATCATGTTAAAGGAGGAGATATAAGTTAGGAAACAGTATGATAGCCTTTTGTAAAGCAAATTGATTTTCAAAGGATAATTGCTGACTGTTATTAACACTCCACTCTTGTTGGTAGCACAAGTTTCAAGCCTGCTGGTGTGAAAGCATAGCTTTTCAGTAGGAGATAGATGGGCTACTCTGGATGCAAATAGCAATGGCCATAGCCTGGACACATGGACTCAGGCTCCCCAAAATACCATTCTTCACCAATGCAGTAGGTCCATGAAGTTCTTGTATAGCAAAAGAAATAAGCCAAGGTATTTCAAACACATCGGTGGGAACACCAATTAGGAAAGCTTTTGAATAGTGGGAACAGTTTTGGCCAGAGTTCACTTATGCTGTCTGAGGAATCCTTAGCTGTTAGCTTGGTAGAAGTTAGGCAGATATTAATGTTGAGTTTGGGCATACGAATGGATGGAAAGTATAGAACTTGAGTGCATTCTGTATATAATGAGATTCACAGACCTAATAGCAGTCAGTCTTGCCTAAGTGTCATAGGGTCTATTGTGGTTATAGGAATGTTGAAAGAAGAGATTTTATTTGAATGACAGTGCCTGGGTAACTTTTGAGCTCTCTCCTGATCTTACTCATAGTTCAAAGATGTAGATGCTAGGGGGAAAATGTAGAATTAGACATTGCCTCAATAAAACCTTAAAATTGTGCTTCTATTAAAATTTTTATGTCTTTAATTATACCTTGAAAATTCTTCTTCACTTAGTTCTTTCTACTTACCCTGATAACAAAACTCAAGAACATCCCCAATAAATGATTCCTCCTTTGTTAAAGCCATTAGGCTTATTTTCTTTTGACTATTTAATTTATTGCTCAGATTTTACCTATCTTGCTCCTAGTTTTATTACTATGCTCCTGGAAAATGGGTGATCCTATTAATACTTAAATACATGAGGATGATTGAATGTGGACATATATGCTTTCCTTTGCTCCCACAATCAACTGCCAGTTCTTTGAAAATGAGTATTACATTTTCTGGTTTTGCAGTTTGACCAGTACCTTCAACTATGACTCAATAAACAATTATCAACAATGTAAAATGAAGCTTTCATAAAATAATTATGTCCGTGTTAAAGATTATACAATGCTGATTCCTGATTGGAACCTCCATAATTGTGAAGAATTGCCTATGCTGCAATGCAAACCCCATACATATATACAGATACATACATATTATTACCCGGATTATCTTGGGAAATTTTTAGTTTCTTCAATAGTCAAACAACATGGTGAGTGTGGAGTCAGAAAGACGGTAAGAGCAAGAGGATTAGGGCATTTTCTGTAAGAATTTGTCTCCTAGTAATATCAGAAGCTACACTCATAAAGTACTCCCAACATACCTACCAATCACAAACAGAGCAAGTAAGATACAAATGGATATGCCAAACTAGACGAAGAAAATCCTACAAGGCCTCAACCTTACACAAAGAACTGGAAGAAACTGAGGGAAGTTAGGAGTGGGAGAAATTATCCTCCCCAAGGAGTGTTGCTTGTCCAGTGCCAAACGATCATGAAAACATGCACACACGTAACATTAGATGGACAGATTGGGCATGCAATACAATGAATGAAAAGTGAGACCATAAATTTGAAAGAGAGCAAGGAAGCATTTATGAAAGGGCTGAAGGAGGGCGGGAGAGAGAGAGATGCTACAATTATGTTATAATTTCCAAAAATGTTAAAAAGTTTCAATAGGATAATAAGTGGTGAAAAGAAATAAAATATTCCCAAAAACAAAAGTAAAATAGTATTAATGTTAAAATATAATAATTAAAAGAGAAGCACCCAGTGACAAAAAGGTGAATATAAAATAATTTAAGAAAAGCTCTGGGATTTGCAGAGGTCATAGTTGAGTGGATACACGGGGTACAGAGAACTGACTCCTCTTAAAATACACAGCATGTGAGATCCCTGTTGCCATCCTCATAGGCATCTTCAGCTTACAAGTCAGTTGGAAATAGAACGATGGAGAGGAAGAATGAAGTGACATACATCACTGTGGGGTTTATGTTTTGTTAAGGGCCACAACTGAAAGGAAGCATGGAGAATACTTCTGGAATGATTTGCATGCTCTCTTTGGCTCATTCCCAGAGGGATAGCTGGTCTTTCAAGGTTTTGAAAACTGATAGGATACATCTCCTCTTCTAATGTTCCTATGGCAAAGGGCTACATGTGTATTTAAGAAATTCAGAAAGAATTTTCATAATATGTTTCTTTTGCAAATTTATGAGTTATTGCATAGTTTGGTTCTAAATGTAGTGCAAGGGTGAAGGTGGGGGCATTGGACACAATTGGCCTCCTCTCTTTGCATTTCATTTAATCAAGAACTTTCTTTTCCTTATCTCTGTGTCGTAAGTGATAGAGAAGCTGATGTTTCTGACACAAGAGGCAAGCCAGGTTTACAGTCTCATATTCAGTTAATAAAAGGATCAAATCGTGCCCAGCTGAGAAATTACTTTTGGTGGCATGGCTCCTTTCTTCCTGAGACATATTTAGTAATAACAAAGTGAAATTGACAAGAAGAGCCCTCCACCCCCTAGTCAGGCTCACGCAAGGTTCCTTGGGAAAGAGCTAGGGTCTTCTCCAAAGGACTGGATTAGAAACACCAATTATCAAGAAAGACGATGAGATCTGAAAGGGTGTCAGGAGGACCTTGGTCTCCTTAATGGACAAGTTCAACTTCCACTGCCACATTCATCCTGGGAATAGAAACTCAGAATGTTTGCAAAGGCAGTATGAGTCAGGGAAATGAGAGATGGGGAGCTGAGCAGATCATAGCCCATACTTGCTGTTTGTGAGGTTCTTGTTACTAAGGTCAAGTCTTATATTCCAAACTCTGAAATTCAAGTGCTGCTGAGTCCTAAATACATATTGATGCACTGACCTTTAAGTCTTTGGTGTTATGAGTCTGAACATGATAAAAGAAAAGGCTATTATCTGTCTATCTAACTATCAATCAATCTATCTATCTATCTATCTATCTATCATCTATCTATTATCTATTTATCTAATTTCTTTTCAGAAAGTTTTAAATGATATAGACATATATGTATATATTATATATAGATTATATACAAATATACATGACACACATATGCATATAGATACATACACACATAACTTCCTTAGAGGAATGTCATGGGCCAGCCCTGGAGCAGTGTCTTTCTTGTCAGTTCTTTTTGAGGTAGTGGAGAGGGAAGAGCATCAGTGGAGGGTAGAAATTGGTCTTATGAGATATGGAGGGTAAGACTTTGTCTTACAAGATATTTAGGGTTGCTGTATACTAAAAAAAAGTTTACTCATCTAAGTGTAAGTAATTATGCTACTGTAGCTGACCTGCCTTCTGTGTTTCTTTGAGGCCAGAAACTGTAGTCTCTGGCTCTTAGCATCTTATCCTAAAACAGCAGGAGATTAAGTAAAGGATTGATTGCAAGGGCCTTTCCCCTTTTGTCCAGATGCCTCTTGATTGTTAAGCTAGGGGGAAGTTTGGAGCAATAAATTTCTATTGAACCAGGTGAAGAGAATAACATTCACAGAAGGAAGAACTTTTAGATAAGCAAATATGCATAATGTCGCATAAAATCATGCACAGATTCACGCATGCTTGTTTATCCAATTCCATTCAAAGCAGTTGGGTCCAGCTTGCATGCATTCTCACAATTACACACACACACACACACACACACACACACACACATCCATACTTAAAATGCATATGGAGCAGAAGACCAAGCACCAGTGCAGAAAGAACTCACTTTCTGGATGAAAAAAGGAGCTCCAATTTTTATTGCATAGAGAAAAAAAATCTTCTACCCTTTTAATCTTAAATTAATTAAGCACAAGTTTGTAAGAAAAAGTTTTTTTTTTTTTTCATTTTCATAAGACCAAGCCCACATTGTTATTAAGAAAGGGCCTATTCTGTCCCGTGGTAGGGAGAAGCTGCCTGCTCCTGCTCTCTGAAGCTTTTATTTCCTCTGTGCATTCTGGACATTGCTCTTTTGGGGTGTGTGTGTGTGTGTGTGTGTGTGTGTGTGTGTGTGTGTGTGTGTGTGTGTGTGTGTGTTGGTGTGTGTGTGTGTGTGTGTGGTAACCTATAGTTTCTAAGTTATACCACATTGCCTTGTCCTTCTAATCTTGCTCTCTACTCCTGCTCTGATGTGACAATACTGTTTTTTAACTCTCAGTGCCTTTTCTCCCAATGCTACGCCTATACTTCTAAGTTCTGTCTAAAATGTGTTCTGTCTGAAAACTCCTCAGCTCAGTTCTTCTCATCTCTGTTCTGACTCTTCTCTTGGTCCTCAGCACTTAAACATCTTTCAGAAGACATGAACAAATGTTAAAAAGATCATCACAAGTTTGTACACAAAATCAAATCATAAATTGAAATGGAAGTTTACAACAGAGAATGTTTACATGCGTATCCATTAGGAGTAATTATCTGGGTAAACATCCATCACCTGTCTCAGCTCCACAGGTTCACTGAAGGTTTCAAAACATACCTAAGTTATTAGTGAAGTTTTGTATAGATAAACCCAGTCAATATTTTATGCTTTGTCCTAGCACTTATAATAAATCATTAGTTCCCTTTTTATGACTTTCGGTTAATTGTTTTTGCAACTTCTTGAAATGTTCTCTGAGTAGGAGAAAGACTATTTACTATCTAAGAGCAATTCACTGGTGACACATGGGAGACTGGTAGAGTTGTCCTTGCAGTTCTGACTATCAGAAAGGGACCTAATAGCAGTCCTACTATAAAAGAGATTTATAATCACTGACATAATTTTAGGAATTCATAAAGGATCATCATTAAGACTTAAGGAGTCATCTACTTGTCTATATAGCATGACTACAAGACAGTACATCTTTGTTGATCTGTAGAGATCTGCTCCAAAGGGTTGAGCTAATACCTAGTTTTTGTTATATATGTTTACTAATAAAGGAAAAGCATATTAACAGCAGAAATCTTTTCTAAAATGGATTCTCTAACAGCCTTGTATGAGAAGAGTGAATGTGTGGCAGATTATATAATAATCTAAAGATGATCATCTCAGGAAGATCACCTGCTGGTTATTAGCTTGTCCAACTATGGCTCCTGACAGAGGAAGTTGTTTCAAGCCTTTTGCTTCACCAAGCAGCTGTCTATAATAGAATGAGGAACAGAGAGGGAGCCCTTTGACACCATACAGTGTTAGGGGATCTGAGTTACCTGGATATCATCTGAACAGGTTGAAAGCCTGTTTCTATATTGTCAGTGGGGTTGGGAGAAAACTCAACTCAGTGGGGAATGGCTTCAAGAGAAGCCTTACATGGTAGAAGTTGTTCTCTGACCTTTTGACTCCAATTCCAGAATTCTAGGGCATACTTGTGTGAATACATGAACACACACACACAAACACAAACATGTGCACATGCACGAATACAAATATAATGTAGAAAACATGTTTTAAAATGATTTATTGAACAAAAGCTGAAGAAATAAGAGTGAATACATTTACAAAGCGAGAGATTAAAAGCAGCATGATTTCTAGAATGATAATCACTGTGACAAATTATTGATCAACATTGGCAATTATTAGGGTAGGCAGTTAAATATAGAGAAGTTTTAGGACATAAAAATGATCAAGTGAGTTCATTGTACAATAACCATAGCCATAAGTGTTTCAGAATTGTTGTTTTCTATTTCTTCTCTTTCACGTTTTTATCTATTCTGCTTTGTGCAGCCCTAAGGGACCCTCCACCTTCCTGGCTGTTGTTAATTCTGTCAGAGTTGACCATACTTTCTCACATTATATATTTATACTATTACATGTCACCTATATCAACCACCTAGTCCATTATGATTTCTGTTTTAAATCCCTTTATCCATATAGCACTAATAACTACAAACTCTTAAACAAAACTCGCAAATATGTTCTATGGCATTTTTTTGAAATAGTCTATTTCTGCTAGCTTAATCTTAATAGATTCTTAATTTTTTTTTTAATGTTAGGGATTGAAACTAGAGCCTTATGCCTCTTGGAAAATGCTGTAGTACTGAGCCACACCTGTAGTTTCGTCTTGGGCACTTTACGTTATGGGTTCATAATGAATAGATCTCCATTTTATTTTATCTTGATTCTTCTGAATTTTCTAGATTGTATTTTCTTCTGCACAGATTTTCTTTATTATTAATGATATATCATCATTAATTTTGATATTAACGTTGGCCTAATTATTATTAATATTGTCTAGAATAACTTCTTACAATTTCTTTGTTGTGATTTGCTCATGTTTGTGTTTGAGCTTATATATACAAGACTATTTCTCTGCCTGAAGTACCTCAGAAGACACAGGGACCAGAACTTACATTTACTAGCTCATTAGATAACACTCATCTGTGCATTCATTGGGAATCTTGCTGAAAAGTGCAGGGTACATATGTGTGCATCTACATGTGTGTGTATGAATATATGTATATGTGCTCACATTTTGGGGGTGTATGCACGGGTACATATGTTTGTAGACATCAAAAGTTATAGTTGACATAAGACTTCATCTTCATTGATTGCGTCCCACCATATATATTGGGGTGATGGTCTTACATGGAGCTCAAGGCTTGCCAATTTAGCCAGCCAGCATGTGATAGGGATCAGCTGTCTTTGCCTCCTTGGTGTTGGGATTATTGGTCACCCATCACACTAGCCTAGCTTGTATTTGAGTTATGGAGATCTGAATGTTAGTCCTGATATTTGTGAAATAAAAAGATTTTCTTACTGATCCATTTTTTTTAATCTTAAAACTATAGTTTCTGAAATATAGATAGAACTCGGTGATCACTCTTTTAAGAAGAAACTAGGGGATTATGGTTCAACACTCTTTTCAACCATCTCTGGGATCACTTTTCTTAAGTCCTGATTAGCTAGCATAAGTATTAAAATATGTGTACTATAGCCTTGGTTTTACTACTACGTGTTCTGTAATTACACACACACACACACACACACACACACACACACACACACACTACACCTCTACATCATTGTATGTAAATTCAGAATAATGGATCTTGATCAAAAGCAAAGTCAAATATAAGTAGAAACTAGATGTGATTCAAGGTGTTCCTGGACACATAGAACATACTGAACTTCTTCATCAATTTCCTTGGCTTGAGATAATTTACACTCACTGACACGTTTGAGGAGATTGTTTGCATTGACTTTACTATGATGCAGGATTAGGCCACTTACAATGTTTCGTATGTAGTTACTGTAGCATTGGTGTCCTGTGCTATCAGTAGCAGTGGTGGCTTAAGCTGAGGCTGTGATTTTGGTGATTAGAGTTTCAGCACTGGAACTGCGGTTTCAGCAGCTGAACAATCATTCCTGTAGTAGAGTAACTGCAATTGTGGTGGGGTGGTGGTCACATTGGCTCTGGCAGTAATTGTGACATCTGAAACTGAAGATGGAGAGGTTGTGGTGGCAGCTTTGGGGATTGTGGTTGTTAAATGACATAACCACAGATGTCATGCCCAGCAGTTACACAGATATGATGGTGGCTATAGTTGTTCGGCCTGTTTCTAAGGCTGTAGAGTCAGCTGCGGAAGTTGGAGCATCAGTGGTGGAGCTGTGGTATCTCTTCAAAAATTTTATTTTTCTCTGGTTCAGGGGGAAGCCTCCTGTTGCGGAGTTGTAGCTCCAGAAGACTGGGTGGAAACTTTACCTATATTCCCTGCTCGGCAATGGAAGAGAGAGCCACAGGGGTGGAAGTAGAAGTACCCACAAGGTTTGTATTGGCCACAGCATTTGTGTTTCTGGGAGAAGCTATAGCCTGGTCGTTGTGTCTGTTCCAGAGATTGGGACAATGGCTCTCAGAAGTGCGGTGGTTATGGATCCAGCAGCTGTGCTAGTAATTGCAGATGTGCAGTTTGTCTTTGAGATCATGGAACCAGTTCCTAATAGCATTGAGTGGCATCATATAGCTACATGAGTTATGGCAGTTGTTGACTTAGTGTTTGACACGTGCACTTGGGTTATAGTTTTATTGTTTGTTTCATCTGCTGTTTGAGTGACAGCTGTAGTCACTATGTGGCAGTCATATTTTTTATAGCTGTGACAGTGATAGGTACATTTCTAGTAGAATGTGGTGTAGGTGTGGTGCCTTGTGATGTGTTGCTGGTAGAACTAACAGAGGCAAAGATAGAAGTTGTGGGTATTTTCATAGTAGTAGGAGTAACAGTTATGGCTGTGCTGGTTGATAACAATGTGCTACCATTGGTTGTGGCCCCAATCCCTAGAGTAGTGAAATTTGTTTTAGTTTTGTCTCCAGTAATCACAGAGGTGGTGCTTGTAGTAGTAATGGGAGGTGTGCTACTTATACTTTTTGAAGTTGTAGAGGCAGCTTGAGTGGCAGAAGCATTAATGGCTGGGGTAGTGGTCATAACTTTGTTTACTTTACTTTCTGAGCCCTCTGAGGTAGAACCAGATATGGTGGTGGATGCAGAGGCTGAAGGAGTTGTGGACTTGGTCACTGTGTCCATGGAAGTTGTAGGACTACCGGAAGTACCTGGGTGTGTGGATTCTCCTGAAGGCTTTGTGGTTGTGGCTGAGTTAGTGGTTGATGGTTCTGAGGTGGTAGTGCCAATCACTGGGGTTTCAGTTGATCTCTCAGTGGGAGAGGCTCCCGCACTAGTACTAGAAATTGTTGGAGCAGGTGTTGGTTGTCCCCTGAGAGATGCATTGAATATTTCCTCTGCTAAAGAAAGTAGTCTCTTTGCTTCTTCAAAAGTTTCAAGTGTGCTCTTCTCATTGAGTTTGGGGTGTCTGATCTTGGATTTGCCTAACTTTTTATTTATTAGAGATGAGGTTTGCTTTTTCAGAAGTGACAATTTGGATTTAACTCTCTTAAGCTCTTTCTTTACAGCCCTTGAATTAGCTCTCTGCTGTTTCCTTTCCTGTCGTCTTTCCTTTCTGGATTTACGGGCCTGTTGTTTTAGGGATGAGGCTTGCCTTCCCTTAGGTAATTTTACAGATTTATCTTTTGTGAGATTTTTTTTTATATACTTTGTAGGATGTGCCAAAGTTTCTTTTTGTCTTTTCTTTTGTAGCTGAGATGGTTCTTTTCTGCTTTTCCTAGACTTGTTCCTATCTAAGGTTTCTGAAGATCTCTTTCTAGGTTTAGATATTTGAGTAGCTGATTTAATCCTAGATTGGTTTACCTGTCTGTTATCTGGCCTGGACTGCTCAGATCTTTTATTTCTAATTATTTTTTTAAGTTTCGAAGATAAGTTTTTAACTCCCTTTTTAACCCCTGAAACAACCTTAGATATTAAAGACTTTACGTTCCGAGCATTGATGGGTGGTGAGGAGGAAGCCCTTTGGGAGAATCTGTTGGTAGGTGAGGCAGAGTCATGAGACAAGGATGAACTTTGCTTGTCAAGCTGTGTAGATAATAATTGGCTTTTCGATGTGATGGAAGTTGACTTGTCGATGGGTTGACTGTTGATTTCCTTTTCTATTGTCTGTTTCCATGATTTCTGACTCTCACTGAACTGTAGGCAAAGAGAAGATATTATCAAATGAGATAATGAATAAACTTTGTATTTTCATTCTCCTTTCAGGAATTGAACTACTCTTTCCTTTAGAAGAAGTTATGGCCTTTTGTAATATTATAGAATAGCCTAAAAAATCATGTTACATATAGAGCACATATAGAGTATAGGGTCATGCAGTCTTTCTGTATGCTCCTTATAAAGTTCAATTAGCAGTAGTTTAGAAAATTTATGAAAACTTTCAAAACAAGCTTGACACATTCAAGTAGTTCCTAGAAATGAATGAAGTATTAAAATAATGGACTCAGTTTAACAGCACTACACATATCCTTCCCCATGTTGACACTGTACTAAACAGAGATTTCCCTGGGATATAAGTTTCTAGGTGGTGATAAAGAACTGTAAGTGGTCACCTACTTCTCCATTGTTACTTGACATTTTTCATGACTACTCACCCATTGTTCCTTGACTCTCCAGCCTTCTAGAGAACACTGGGAGAAATGTCATTACTAGACACCTTCAGTTAGGTAGAAACATCAGCAAGGTAGATCTCATAGCAGCCAGCACTGTGAGGAGCGGGCAAAGCGCTGAGGAAATGTGTATTGTTGACATGGACAAATTAATGTTAAGGACCCTGATACTTCTTATGCATGGACTTGGGAAAACCTGGTGCAGAAACTGTTAAGCACAGCTTGCTCCTCATGATTGTTAACAGGTTATGACTGTTCTTCTATAGTCTCTCACAGAGTCCATCTAACCCTTGTTCTTAGGGCTGTGCAAAATAAACTCACTGAGTTTCAGGATTGTGTCTTCTATGAGAGTGAGCATAGCCCACCCAACCCCAGCTTTTTTTACAGGGTTTTATTGTTGTTGTTTCTGCAGTGTTTGCCATTTCTTCATTCCCAATTTGTCTCACGCATGTTTCCAGGACAAATCCATGCAGGACACAGCACAAGACACTGTTAGTTAGCTCTCTCCAGGTTAGTGTGTCTGAGTAGATGCCATCCAAGTGCATATACTACCTGCAATACCTGCCATGCTAAGCTGGCTGCTTTTAGAAATATGATGAGATTTTTTTCAATGCGGCTTGAGTCCATAAACAACTAGTCTCCATAATCAATCTTTAATGCTCCTCTCTTGCCTTCAAGACCTAGCCTATACAGAGAGGTTCCTCCTTTTATAAAGTTTACAGAAAGGAAGAAATCTGTTTAACCAAGGAAGTTAAAATGCGCAAAAGCTCTTATACCTCTGCCCTAATAATACAGGTCTCTGTATCCACACACTAGAAAGGATCCTTAACACTTCTGCTAGGGAAACAGGTAGGCTGACTCTAAATCTTCATTTCGCATTCCTCTCCTCCAAATCTAACTCTTCAGTCTCACCCCCAGTTCTACAGAAGACCACCTGCTACAGCCTCTTCTTCTCTATCCCTGCCTCCAGTCAATCACACATATCTTACGTTTCCAACTTCCTTCCCCCTACTCATTGATTTATCTCAGCTTCTAAGTTCATCAGGCATTTCCTGCAGACTCACTCTAGCCAAGGAAAGAAGTATGGCAGGTCTTTACCCCTTCTTTCTCTCCTAAAATTCAATTCCTCAATCTTATCCCTAGCTTTGTAGAAGATCATCTGCTGTGGCCTTCCTCTCTAGGAGATCACACAGGTCTCCTCCAACCTTCCTCCCCACCCAAACCTCAACGCTATCAAACATTTTCTGGTAACCCTCAAGCTAAACCTTCCAGAGAAGCAAGTATATCAATGATGAGGGTAAGCTAAATTATAAAAAAAGAGTGCTGAGGTATCTCCATTCTTTACCTCAGATTGTACTATAGAGCTATAGTAACAAAAACAGTATGGCATTAGCACAGAAGCATACATGTTGACCAATGAAACCAAATCAAAGTCAAAGACATAAATCCACATACTATTGACATCTGATTTTTGATAAAGAAGCCAGAAATATACACTGGAAAAGAGATATGATCCTTCACAAATGTTGTGGTCAAGTTGGATGACTGCATGTACAAGAATATAAGTAGACTCATACTTATCACCTGTCACAAAGTTCAACTCTAAATTGATTAAAGCCTTCAACACAAAACCAGATAAACTCAAACTTATAGAAAAGAAAGTAAGGAATAACCTTGAATGTGTTGGCATGGGAAACTACTTTCTGAACACAATGTGAATAGCACTAGCACTAAGAGCAGAAATTAGTAAATGGAACCTCATGAAACTGAAAAGCTTTTGTGCAGCAAAGGACACTCTCATTAGGACAAAGCAGTAACCTACAGAAATGGAAGAAAAATTGCCAACTACATATCCAAAACATATAAAGAACTTAGAGACAAAGCCAAAAATTTTTAAACTAGATATCAAAAAAACTCAGTTAAAAACTGGGGCAAAGATCCAAACATAGAATTCTCAGAAGAGGAAACTCAAATGTCTGGGAAACACATAAGAAATGTTCAACATCCTTAGCCTTCAGAGAAATGCAACTCAAACTTCTTTGAACTTTAATCTTCTACTCCTAAGAGTATCTTAAGATCAATCAAAAAATGACAGTTCATGGTGATGAGGATGTGGAATAAAGTAACCACTCCTCCATTGCTGGTGGGACTGCAAAGTTGTTTGCCACTATGAAAATCAATGTTCCTCAGCAGTGACTTCCTCAGGAAAATGGGGATTGATCTACTTCAACATCAAGCTATCCCATGTTGGGCACATACCTAAAAGATGCTTCATTCTTCCACTGACAACATGTTCTTTGCTGTTCTATTCATAATAGCCAGAACTTGAAGAAAAAAAAAACTAGATGTGCCTCAACAGAAGAAACTGTAGTATATTTATTTACACATTGAGATATTACTCACCTCTTAAAAATGAAATTTGGAAGCAAAGGAATGGAGTTGGACAAAATCATCCTGAGTGAGGTATCCCAGCCTCAGGATGCTAAATATGGTATGAAGCAACCCAGGCTATTGCTAAGGTTGTAGGCTGTCTCCAAAAACTGATGTGAAACCTCACCTATATATAACACATTTTGAACATGGGTAGCTGAGATGCTGTCTACATAGACCCTGCACTGCTTTGTTCTATCATCTTTGTTACAGAAAGGTACTCTGCATGCGAACAAGTCGGAAACATAATCATCAACACAGCTACAAATCTTTCAATTTACAATAGTGTTCTGCCTGCAAGATATGTGAACAATATGGCAGCATGAAGCTTGTGTGAATAAGTGACCAATAATTAATTTGAATTAAGGCTTACTTCATGAGGTGGAGGCTACCCCACACCCAAGGCTGTTTGGGTGACCAAGAACCTGAGACTACATACCTAAGGAACCAAGGGAAAACCCAAAGAGTACTGTTTTTTTTTTTTTTTAAAGAACACAGCAATAACATGATTGCTGATGTCTTCTGCTTTACTCATAGACCAGTGATCATAGATCTTGCTTAGCCATCATGAGAGAAGGCTCCTCATGCAGCAGATGGGAACAGAGATCTAGACTTAGACACTAAACAGAGAGTCAGAGACCTTCTAACTCAGCCTTAAAAAATATGTCCCCATGAAATCCCTCTCCTCAGGGCTCAGGGAATCTTGCAGAAAATGAGGTGAAAAAAGGTAAGAGACAGAGGGGCTGGAGTCCACCAAGGAAACAAGGCCTTCTAGACAGGATAGGACTGACATACAGGAATTCACAGAGACTGAGGCACCATACACAGGGTCTGCATGGATCAGCGTAAGTTGGCTTCTAGAGCCAAAAGGAGAACTAGATGCATGCCTTTACCCCTAACCCACAGGCTACTTGCAAATAAAAAATTAATTTCCTTTAAGGGATTCTCATTAGGGAAACAAACTACTCTTTGGGTGAGATTGCATGCCCAGAAGTAGATAGCCAATAATGAAAGACTCAGTGTCATTCCCCCCCCCCTTTTTTTTCAGTTTCCTGCCTCTTAATGTCAAGGCTTTTCTTTTTAAAATATATTAAATCTAATTTTAATTTAATTTCGTTTCATTTAGGCGTGTGTGTGTGTGTGTGTGTGTGTGTGTGTGTGTGTGTGTGTTTGTGTGTGTTTGCATGTACATATTACGGCTTCCAGTTTATTTTTTTTCTTACAACATTATTTTTTAAAAAGGGATACATATACAGATTTTAAAAGGCATTTTGGCATAACACTATATGAATATTTTTGTCAGTAATTTATTCTTTTAGAGGTTTGATAGCATGCACTGAAATCCCACTACTTACCATAAGCATAAAGCACATGTAGGACAGAACGTAACATGGAAACAGATTTCCTGGTAAGTATAAATTAAGCATAATGATCTGAGAATACCAAAAATTGCCACAAGACTATATTCTTAGCTCTTGGATTATTAATGATTTAAGGCCCAGGTGTACCACACTCTGAGAGGGTGCTATACATTTTCTTTTCCTAAGAAGGACTGAGGCTTTCATTTTTGGCCTTTGTTTTTCTTGAGCTTCATATAACCTGTGGGTTGTTTCTGGGGTGTTCAGAGCTTTCTGGGGCTAGTATCCAATTATCAGTGACTGCATATTATGTCTGTTCTTTTGTGACTGGATTACCTCACTCAGGATGATATTCTCTAGATGCATTCATTTTCTTAAGAATTTCATAAAGTCATTGTTTCTAATAGCTGAGTAGTACTCCACTGTGTAAATATACCACACTTTCTGTATCCATTCATCTACTGAAGGACATCTGGATTCTTTGCAGCTTCTGGCTCTTATAAAAAAAGCTGCTGTGAACATGGTGGAGCATATGTCCTTATTGTATGTTGGAAAATCTTTGGGGTATATGCCCAGAAGTGGAATAACTGGGTCTTGAGGTAGTACTATGTCCAATTTTCTGAGGAACTGACAGACTGATTTCCAGAGTGATTGTACCAGCTTACAACCCCACCAGCAGTGGAGGAGTGTTCCTCTTTCTCTGTATCCTCACAAGCATCTACTGTCATCTGAATTTTTGATCTTTGCCATTCTGACCAGTTTATTATTTTTATGAGCTTTCTGAGTGTGTGGATGAGTGGGTTTCTGCATCTATATTTGTTTCTTGTGCTTTTTTCCTAGGCTCTTTTCTTCTATTTGTTTTGTACTATTCTGATGTTTATTATCCCTTAGATGTCTGTTTTCTAAGGAGAGATAGGGAGGGGTTGGATTAGGATGAGAGTCAAGGTAGGGAGGAACTGAAGGATAAGGAAGGGAAACCTTCATCAGGATACAGTATGTGAGAAAAATTATTTTCAATAAAAGGATAAAAATCCAAGACCCAAACACCCATGTTCTACTTTCAGTAACAGCTTTCTCTGGGGGGTTTGACTGCCATGGAAATAATTTTGTCATAAATTATAGTTGAGTAAAATTGACAATATGTAAAGACCCAACTATAATTCTAAAAAATGCTTCCAAAGGGAAACCAAAGGAACAAATGAGTCTTTTGCAACTAAACCAGGAGAACAGAAAGACTTCTATGAAAGAACAACAGGTAAAAAGAAAGGCATAAAGCTGAAAGCACGTTTCACTTAGCAGATCAAGATCAATATATACTTTTATGAGTCACATTTCAGATGCGTTGAAAGGGAGAGTTTATGGTTGTCTTAGACGCTAGCTAATCATCATGGTGTTTCCCTTTGTCTAGGGGTCATTTGTAGATATTGGTTGAAGAGTGTATCTCCCTTGTCTTAAATCACCTTAAATTGGAAAGTACTTTGTAGCTTTTGATCCTAAGGATGCAAATAACAGAAACAGATGGTACACTTCACAAGAAAACTTCTTCCCCTGGAGGTGCTGGGCGGGCATGCACACTAAGCTGCAGGGCCTGGGCAGTGAGGCGCGGGGTGTGGACATTAAGGAGCTGTTGTACTTTCTTTGTAAATTTACTTTCATGTCCTCTATGTTTATTCGATTTTTTCCTCATTCCTTCTTCTCCACACACAACAGTCTTGTTTTCTATCCCCCTAACTTTCTTTATTTTTCTTTCTATCTCTCCCTTTATGTGGCTCTCTCCAACTTCCAGTGGATCGATTATTTTTTCATTCTGACATTCTATGACAGGTACTCTGTGACCATCACACTTGATGCCTAGGCTATCCTTGAACTTATTACCACATGATTTCAAATAGACTTATTCCCATGAACCTTGGAAGACAAATCTGTTCTTGTTCCCTTTTATCCTGTGTTAGTCTATCCTGGTTTCAAAAGACAATGTCATCATCTTATCTTTAACCCAATCTTATTTTTACATAGCCTTTATTTTTAAGCAGTTATTATTGTTTTTCAAGAGTCTGGGAACTTACCTGGAAGCAAATGGCAAAGGCCAAAACAAGTCCTCTTAGGAACAAAGCCTTCATCCTGTCTTTTTAACACCCTAGTAAAGAAAATCACAAAAGAAAAGTTAGGTTCTTGACAATGCTATGATGACTTTAAACCACCACCCCAACCCCCAGTTGCTTAAAAAAAATGCAGTCTATAAAAATCCTGTTGAGATTGTTTCCCACATAGTTTATAGATACCGTCATTCTTTGCAATGAGCTCATGAGTGACTCTAATCTGATGTACTATTAGTACTATTAATTAATAGCACTATTAGTACTATTAATCTCTGAATTCAGTTTCATTTGACTTAGCTTGTAGAACAATATGTGACATGTGGCATGTGGTATGTGGAATGGTACTCCATGTTTTATGTCAGGACAGACTTGTGAAATCAAGAAACTCTTTTTTGTTTTTTGTCTTTTCCCCCTCACTACATTTTCCTTCTACAGCTTCCTTTATATAACTTCCTGAAGACGTTTTATTAAATGTCATTATACAATATTTATGTGCTGAAAACTCAAGTTGACTGACATACACTTCATGTTGAAAGGTACTTAAGAACCAAGTCTATTTCTGATTTGTGCTAGGCTAATTGCTAAGGATCCAGATCTTCCTAACACTGAGAGGTATATCATGGAAGGAATACAGTCATACAGGGTCTCTCGACAATGGCACATTACTTGCATGTATGTACAGAACAACCACTATTAGAATTTGGTGAACAAAAAAATGTAAAAATAAAATATTAAAGCAGTTTTTATCAATATCTATCTTGGAGTAGCTTTAGCGCAGACTCAGGTATATGAGGCATATGAGCAGTTTTGGATCCTCAGCTGCGCTGACCTTTGTGTAAGCAGATGAATTTTTAGTTTGCTTTTAACTCATGTGGGTTAGTACTTAACCCAGCAAATATTTTGATTACATAACATTTATTAGGCACTCTAACGGAAGACATAGGTGTTAGGAAGTATGATACAATGTCCCTTCTTTATAGGCACCTTTATTCTCATTATTAATAAGATTGTTTCTTAATTCATCCAGAGTCCTACTTTTAACAATTAGCCATGGTGAGTTTTATAAAATGCAAAATTGGATTATTAAATATAATTTAGATTGATTAATTACCATGATTCAGCTATACACTGTTTGGACTCAAAGTCTGCATACAGGACATAATACAAATGCCCACACAGTCCTGCTAACAGTTCTGTTATGGAATCACATCAAATGCCAAGCAATGGGTGAATAGCTAAAGAAAGTGTGATGAAGATGCACCATAAGCTTTTATTCAGCAAAAAGAAGAATACACTTATGGAATTGGTAGGGAAATGAAGAAATTAGAGATTAACACACTAAGTATGTCAGTTTCAGAGAGACAAATACCAAGTTTCCACTCACATGTGAAATTAGGATTGAAAAAAATGACATGAAAAAATAGAGAAATTCTTTGGGAATAGGAAGGGGACCAGTGGGACAGGAAGAGTAACAACAATATACTCAAAGGAAGAAATATAATCAAAGTATATCATCTCACACACACACACATACACACACACACGTGTGTAAAAATGTCATGATAAAACATTATTTTGTGCAAGTAATATATGTAATGAAGTAGAAAATACAAACCTGATTATTCTACTTTCTGTGTTAAAAGTTTTTGTTTCTTCCCATTTATGTTTATTCTATAGACAAAAAAATTTTTAAATCTTTAAGTGTTTTTAAAGTTATTTTTAATCATTACCTGTTAATATTCATTTATGCCTCACTGTGTATGTGCATGTGTTTGTATGTGTGTTTGCATGCCTCTGTATGTGTGTGTGTGTGTTCAAAATAATATTTTCTTTTTTTTGTTTAAACATTTTATCCTAAACACTTCAGTAAGGCTTTGCATATATATTGGAAAAGATCCAATCAAGTGAGCTAATTATGTTTGATGACAAAGAGAATTCACAAAGGATGAATTTTTCTCTAGTCTTTAGCAGCAGTGCCTTTATTCCTCATTCTAGCTTCATACATTTTTTTTTTTAATTCTCAGTATGTTTCATAGAGTTTCTTTTTCTTTTTTGATAGAGTTCTGAGGATGGCAATGTCCAATAGTGAGCTCATGAAGGCAGTTTTAAATGGCTTCTAGAAGACCATGATTAGTATGTTAACACTTTGTGACATTTTATAATTTTCCCTTTAGTTAAGACTGTCTAGAATTAAACTCATTGACAGCCCCAGCTTCATCTTGGTTAGAAAACAGACATTTGCTAAGGAAAGCATTGAAGGTGCCCTAGAAGAGCTAGACATGTTCATAGAGTTACCTTGGTGCAGTTCCTCCTCGGTTTGCCTTTGAGTTCATCCAGTTCCAACAACTGGAGGTCTGCAGATAAACAACCGATGGAGTCTTGTCTCTAATAAAGCAAGTCTGCCTTCCCTATGTCCCTCCTACTTTCCATCTATTGGTTGTGGTATGGAGTAGAGTCTAGGAAAAAATAAAGTGCATTCATGAGTGTGTGTATGTGTGTGTGTGTGTGTGTGTGTGTGTGTGTGTGTGTGTGTGTATTAATCAGTGTAGTCTTGAACCATTTGCTGTTTTATTTTTGTCTTCCAGAAACACTACAAACTCTCCTATCTATATTTTTGTTGGAAGTAGTAAGAATAAACATGATCGTTCCAAATTTGATCAATTATATTTATGTAATTTGTTTCAGTTTTCTGAAGTATAATATAAATAAAGAGATTAATGTTAAAATAACTTCCTAAGAGTATGTAGTCTTTTTTTCATTGCTACAGATATACTTTTAAGCTTTTAAATCTAAAATGTCTATTTTAGAGAATTTATAAGTTATAGGCACCACCAAATGTTAGGAGTATGTGTTAAATAATTATTATTCTGGTTTCTGAATCACTATTCAGTTGCTGTTACCATGTATATGAACATATAGATAATTTTTATCTGTAACTGAGAAATAGTATAACAACTTTTGTAAGACAATATTATGTTAATAAAAAGAACACCAGCCCCAGAATCAGAAAACCTTGGGAACATATTGGTTTAACTATTCTATAACCTAAATTCATTTGTAAATACTGTTTTGGCTTGTCACTCTTGCACTAGTAGTTATCTGAATAAGTTATCAACACTGAAAGAGAACATCTATGGAAATATGTTGTAAGATTATATACCATTATAATTGTAATTTTAAAATTTAGTTTATTTACACATTTAATTTTCCTAGTTACCTTATTTACATGTATTTCAAACATAATATTCAATTATTAGTTTTAGATGGAAATCTCCTGTTTATTCAATAGATATTTATTAGACCCTACATTATGGATTAAGTAAGAAATTGGGCTCTTTCCTACCCTGGGTGGTTATGGATGGACTTGTGGAGGTAGAATAATGGAACACAAACCAGGGCATCTCCACTTTACGTATCAAGTGTGTGTACTTCCACCTAGCTATTTCTCTTGGATAAACTTTCTTCATTATCTTGATTTTCAAGGACCATGTGGAGGTTAGAAGACAGAGTTTGGCTACAGTTGAATCACTGGTTATGTGCCTGATAAACAATATAATAAAGCGTGTAAAACAGCAACAAACCGTGTTGTCTTTTCTGAGAATTGAGGTAAGAACTTGCAACTGAGAAAAATAACATATAATTATGACTGTTCCACTGATTTCAGTCATAATAAAATTTACTTCCTTTTTCTCTTAGACCAATCAGACAATATCGTTTACAAACCCAATATTATTTTAGGTTTATGGTTCTCATTTTGACTAAATATTAGAATAGGAGAGAGGATGTTAGAAGCTAAGGACTTTGGTGACATGTTCCTTATTTGAGTTTATTCTTGACAATTTCATGAAGAAAGTCTTTATGTAAACTCCTTATCACATTACAGGTTTAATGTTTATATTAAAATTAATCATTCATTTGTCAATATGACTTCAAGAATCTTTAGAAAGCTTTAGGAAGATAAATCCAATTTGTTGTTAACAAAAAATATATCACAGAAATATTTACATGCTATTTACAAGGAAATTACATGAAAAATACTAACTAAAATCTAAATATTGGTCAAGATCATATGAAAAATTAAACAGCTTCAAATATAACAATGGAAACTATATTGTTGTACAGTTTGACATTTTAAAGAATAACTAAATGTGTTGAATAGGCAGATATTTGTATCACAACATAAGTACATATTGAAATGCTAGCATATATTTTTGTACCAATACCAGAATGGATTAAATTCCAAAATAAGAAATCCCGTTGACACTCACTGTTTTCCGAGAATCTTGTCTCTTTGCTCATCATTTCTCAGCTTAGCGTGTCACCACAATCATACTCTGCATTATATTTCTCAGATCTAAAGAAACATAATGCTTCCAACAATTTCAGATATGTCATTTGACACAGAATTAAGAGCTGAATCAGAATTTAAGTATGTAAGCATTTCAGTGTTCTTTCTGAAGTACTAAGGTAAAGCATTTTGGCTATAGATATTCAAGATATTTGGATTATTATTTTTTTTGTAGAATTTTATCCCAAGAGTTAAAACTTTCATGCATCAAAATAACTGCTATGTATAATTTCATCAAATCTTTGTGTTTTCATAGTGTGGCCAATGATGAAAATGAGAAACACATCTGTTAGTAGAAGAACTGTATCCTTTGGTTGCCAGGTGATCTTTTCATATACAGACATATTATGTAATATTTAAGCCAGGTTAAACCTAACTGCCTCCTAATTCATCATGTTTTTTTTCTCTGTAGGTTTTCCAGATTGAACATGCAAGCGCTCTACCACTGAGTCACACCCAGGCTTCTGTCTTGGAATCACTTGCACTCTTTTTTATTTATTTACTTTTAGCTACATTATTCTAGTCTGGAGCTGGACCACAGCAGCTTACCAGGCTTTTTACTTCTGTCTAACTAAAAGTTCACTGTCCAGTCTTTCTCCATCTCTCTCTTCTCACTGCCCTCCTGAGACTCTCACCATCAGCTTTGCCCTGAAAACCAAGAGCCATTCAGATGTAGCACAGGCTAAAGTGAGAGACTTTCAATTTCTAGTTGATTCTTAAACATATGCAGCTCCAGATACTGGGATGTCCTTTCCACTGCCTTTAAATAATGTTTGGTAAGAACCAATGAATTTATGGACCCATGCCCAGTGTCCCATCAAAAATTTAAATAATTAATTTAATACTTTTGAGAATATAATATAATATGACTACAATCCTCCCTTTCCTTCTCCCTTCAACACCTTCCATGTACCCCTCCTTCCTTCTTTTCAAACTCACGGCCTTGTTATTCATTGTTATGGCATGTATGTAAGTGTATGCACATAACTGTATATTCTTACATATGTCTTGTTTAGTCTGTATAATGTTACTTGTTTATGTTTTCGGGGTTGAGCATTTGATGTGGGATAACGAACTAGTGTGCTTTGTTCCCTGTTTTTCTTGTTTAGTTCATGTTTGGGCAGATATGGTGGTGAGACTCTGGGTGTATCTTCTGACATCACTAGTAGACACATTTTCACAGCAAACTCCCTGATCCTCTGGTTCTTATAGTCTTTCCACAGCTTCTTGCCCCATGTTCCTTGAGAGAGTGTGTTGTAGAAACGCCCACTGTGACTGCAGATTCAACCCACTGTGACTGCAGAGGCATCCACTGGGCTATACAACTCTGCATTTTGATTGGTTGTTCTTTTCTTTAGTGGTTTGTGTTGCAAAGAGAAATTTCCTTAATGAAGAATGATTTTCTGCTTTCCAGTAGATTCGTGAGACAAACAGCTTCCTTCATTTTCTAGTAAGTAATTTTTGCTTCTTTTCAAAAAAGCAACATCACATGAACATGAAGTCACTAGCCAATTCTAGTACTTAGCTAGACCATGACTTTCCCTGGATAAAGGAACCTCAGAAAATACTTCTTGAAGTGATCCTGTATGAGAAACTCTCTTGTCCAGGGAAAGTGTTTTTAATGAGCATATTATTTTAACCCTTAAAGACTGAGATAGGTGGTAAATTCCTGAGATGCCTTCAAGGCACCTTTTCTATTGTCCCAGAGATAGGTAAATTGCTATTTATTTGCATCACAAATGCTGCCCCCACTTTTCTTGGCAGAGATCATCTCCCATCCCCTTTGCCTCTGAGAGGGCAGCTGACCCATATTCTCTCACTGGGTTCATCTAGTCTCTTCAGGATTATGGGCATCCTCTCCCACAGAGGACAGACAGAAGTGCCCTCTCCTACATACATGTCAGGGACCTCAGAGCAGCCCATGTATGCTCTTTGGTTGGTGGCTCAGTCCCAGTGGTCCAGGTTAGTTGATACTGTTGGTCTTCCTATGGGGTTTTTCTCTCCTTGAGGGTCTCAATTTTTCCGCTAACTCTTCCACAGAGGTCTCTGTTTTCCTTCCAATATTTGTCTCTCTGAGTGCTACTATGCTAGGCTTCTGTCCTCAACCATAGCAGAGCATCATTAATAGTGTGAGGGATTGGTGCCTGCCCATGGGATGGGTCTCAAAATAGGCTGATCAATAGTCAGCCATTCCTTCAGTCTCTGATCCAGCTTTGTCCCTGCATTTCTTTTTAGATAGAACCAAAATTTGGGTCAAAATTTGTGTAGGTGTGTTGGTGTCCCTTGGCATTTTGTCTAAGCTCCGCCCACAGCCAAGTATACTTAACCCACAAAGGCAACAGCCAGATATGCCTTGCCCCCTCCTTTCACTCTCTTGCTCTTGCCTTTTTGTTCTTCCTGTCTGTCCTCTTGTCCCTACCCCCTCTCTCACCATTCTCTCCACATGCTCATGGCTGGCCTCTACTTCCCTTCCCTTGCTTCCACTCCTCTCTCTCTCCCCCCACTCTCTTCCTCTACTACCCTCCTGACTCCTCTCTCCATACCCTGAATAAGTTTTATTCCATATTATACCTTCCTGTGGCTGGTTCCTTGGGGGAAGTGATGCCACAGCATGAGCCAGTGGAGGCACTCCTTCTCCCATACCTCACCACACATCCATAAAATATATTTCCACTCTATTTATCTTTATATAAACAAATCAGTTCCCATCCCTTTAATGGAGGTCTTTCTGGCTATTGAACAGTTGGGCATTTCTGCTAAGATTACCTGCATTGACTCTTGGGAGCTTTCCTTATCCAGGTCTCTGGGACTTCTTAAAGAAATCCCTATCCCTGATCCCTGGAAGTTGCATGTTTTCATTTATTCTCCTGGCCCTCTGTGACTTATTTCTGTCTCTCTCCATGCCTAATTATACCCCCCCCCCATTCATCTATCCCTTTCCTTACCCATCCAGGTCCCTCCCTCACTCCCTCTGCCTTCCAGGCTTGTTTTGTTACCCTTTCTAAATAAGATTCAAGCATTCTCATTTGGGCCTTCCTTTTTTAACTTTCTTTGGGTCTTAGGGGTATATCATGGGTATTCTGAGGTTTTTGGCTAATATTGACATATTAGTAAGTACATCCCATGCATGTCTTTTTGAAACTGGGTTATTTCTCTCTGGGTAGTTATATCCATTTGCCTACAAACTTCATGATGTCTTTGTTTTAATAGCTGAATAGTATTCCATTGTGTAAATGTTCCACATTTTCTGTAACCATTCTTTGGTTCAAGGGTCTCTGGGTTGTGTCCAGTTTCTGGCTATTATTAATAAAGCTGTGATGAACATGGTGGAGCATGTGTCTTTGGGTTATGGTAGAGCATATTTTGGGTATATATCCAGGTATAGTAAAGTTGGGTCTTTAAGTAGAACTATTCCCAATTTTCTGAGAAACCACCAGATTGGTTTCTCAAGCTTTTTAGTTCCATGAGGTCCAAATTATTAATTCTTGATCTTAGTGCCTGAGCCATTGGTGTTCTCTTCAGGAATCTCTTTCTATGCTTGGCTTCTTTTTAATACTACATGTCTTTCTAACAATTATGTTTTCTTTGCCTGCAACTTTAAATGTTCTTCCTTTTTTTGGGGACAAACCACACCATTTTCAAACTCTTCTCTCTGCTTGTTGCTTGTGATCCTCACAATAAACCAGTTGATGACAATCCTGCCCCAGATTCTATGTTATTCTGCCTTGAGATTTCTTTCACAAACTTAGTTTGTCATTTTTAAAGTAGAAATCCTCCTACACTCTCTCAACACTGCTGAGGAAAGTGTAGACACTGTTGTCACAATGTACCAGGCAAGGGCTTCAGTCCCATCCTCAGTATTGTCCTTCTTCTCATCTGAAATCTCATGGCCTACACTGTCTGCATTTGGATTGGCCCCTTGTGCCTCTGAAATCTCCAAGTTACTATGAACCTCTGCTTCTTGTACTGACTTAGCCAGCTCAGTCAGTCAACAGGGTCTCAAGGGAGGGAGGGAGAAATGAAAAGAAAAATTAGACAAAACTACAACAAGACTTCAGCCAGTGCTGAGGCTGAAGTGGGTTTATTTTTTCCCTGTTTGCTTTTATGTCAATCTAGGTACATTCAAAGAATACAGTCAGTTCTCAGATCAAAGACAAAGTGATCTTCAAGGCAAAGAACAAAGAGATCACACCAAGTAGTAACCAAACAAAGCAATAAACAAACCTGGAGTCACTGAGTCTGAGGGCTTTATCAGGATTACCAAGACAAAAGGCAAGTCACATATTCCTTGGCTATTTCTACCTTGATCCTTGCATTAGCCCAAATGTGAATATATTTATCTGATCCTACTTCTTTCTTAGAGCACAATGACAAATACTTGCCAAAATTTCTATAAGCAGCACCTAAAGCTCTCTACACTGTATCCTCTAGTTTTCCCAACCTACTTCTCCACATTTTCAAGTATTTCCTACACATCTGTTTCAAAGGCCTAGACCTTATACAGCTATTTGAATTTAGCCACAGCATGACCCAGGGCTTTGGTACAAGTTATGTGTGATCGAAACTTTTCTTGTCATTGAGATGATATGTAGAAATAGACTGAGAGATTTAGCCCAGAGATTCAGATATCAGTCCCTCATGAAAGGAAGCAAGGGTGAAATGGACTAACTTATGTGGCTAGGAAACAGAGATATGGAGATAGAGAATGAAGTCAAGAAAAACATAGCACCCAAGGTCTTAAACTCAAGTGATTTCCTTTCTATACTTAGGCTCTACCTCACCTGCCTTTACATTTCCCAACAGTGCTATTGTATTATGTAAACCCATCAAGGAACTAGTCCATTCACTTGGTCAGAGTCCTGATGAGGAAATCACTGACAGAGACAGATATAATCAGAGGTGGACTTCTCTAAAGTGGACGATGCTCACCCTGGACAACTTGATAAGAAAGATAAGCCATTGTATTCAGCAATAAACAGAATACCAGACCTCAAAATATTTGCCATTTATAATAACCAATGAAATATGTTCAAGTTACACGTTTGCAAGGACAGTTTGAGTGGAGAGGTCATCTGTGGCCAACTGGGTGGTGGTGTCCACTATGACCGTGTCTGTTTCTAAGTCCTCTCTGTGTTACAATCAAGCACAGCAGAAGAAGCAGAGCATGTAGAGACAGCCCTGCATTTGAGCAAGTTGTGGACTGAAGCAGCAGTTTCTAGGTGCATGGGTTCTACTGAAGGTATTGTCTAGGCTGCTGGGGTAAGGGCAGGTTGTGTAGGACCCCCTTTTGGGGACCCCCACTAGAGTCTCGGGACACAGGGTTACCCAACGAAACACGAGAGACCTTCTTGCTGCAAAAGCACGAGTTAGTTTAATGGCGGAGCTCTGGACCGATACGTATCTCACACAGGAGATAGAAGCTAGACCCGGAGACTGGAAAGCTGGGGGTTTTTATAGGGAGGGGTTCAGGAGAGAGGGTCAGAGGCTGGGAAGAATTAGCATGAGTACAAAGTTCACCCAATACCCATAGCTTACGTGCAGTTAGGAAGTCTGGAGACTGGTGGAGCAGATGCTTATCTAAGTCTGCATACATGTGGTTAACATCTAATTTATTTTTGAATAGACTCAAGAGGGGCTCATTTGACTGAGGACTCAGTTGTAAAAGACAACCTTGACCAGCTTCTGCATTCTTATCTTATCTTTAAGGTCAGTTAACCTAGCCTCAGGAATGTTTTAACAATGGGCTTAGCTGGGCATGCCTGGACTTGTTTTACAACGTTCTCAGTCATAGGCCTTTAAGCTGACAGACTACCCTCTTTTGCCCCAACTTACATGAGTTTTTAGACCTTGAATTTAATTTTCTTTCAGTTGCAGGAGAAACCGGCTCTTGTCACTTCTCAACGACAGTTTTGCAACCTTTATTCACTGCAACATAAAGATCTGTGTTTTCTGGTAGTCTTAGGTGACCCTTGTGAAAGAGATGTGTGACAGCCCCCTCCAAAAGAGGCTTCACCCCACAGGCTGGGAAACACTGCTTTAAATAGGAGCTGTATGCAGTAAAGCTCTTACACAGTTATCATGACATTCATACTTAACATTAACGTAAGTTGATATCTATTCACTTGGCTGTTGTCATCTTTGGACAAATAAGATTTTAACAATTAATTATTAGAATTAAAAGTCTTTAAAGAAATATTACAAGCTTTGGAATTAAAAAAAACATTAGGCTGATATGTTATCAAAGGAACTAGTTCTGAACTTTTAATAGTTTTTAAAGTTATTAAATAATTTATCAAACTTTAAGTTTTAAAGAAATTAACTTAAATTTGTTTTCAAAGTCAAATTGAATTGGTAAAGTTTTGTCGCTGTGCATGGAACTTCTCAGTTACTTACTACTATTGCTCTGTCACTTAATACAAGCTACTTACATGATGTGTACAGGACAGAGTGATCAGGGTGACAGAGAAGCTATTGTAACAATTTACTTCGCTCTGTTAATGTCAGTGTGAATACTTTGACCACACTCCGATGTGATCAAAAGTCACTTCTTTAGAAGTCAATTGTGAATGATCTCTTTAAAAAGAAGTGTTTATTTAATTCCATTGAGTTCCAAAGTCTTTTACTAAGTCTAAAATGTAAAAATAAATTTTCTATAAAATAAGGAAGAAGTGAAAAATATAAATTTGTGCATAGTGCTGAAAGGTAATTGAATATATAGATTTTAATCCCAGCATTTAGGAAGTAGAAACAGTTGGATCTCTGTGTGTTCCAGGACATTATGTCTCAAAACCAAACCAAATGAAGCAAAAGCAAAAAACAAACAAACAAACAAAAACCCCTCAAAACAAAGTGCTTAAAATTGAGGACCCAGTTTTAGCAAAACAAATAATTGGGTTCTGGGGCCCTTTTGAACTATTTACTTCCACTCAATCAAGCAGAATGGAAACCTATTTATAATTCTTAATAATGGTAAGTGAATTAAATTGTGGTCCAAGCTTCCATCTTGCACATTTCCTAAGTGCAGAATTTGTTTGACAATAGTATTTTGATAGTAGATTAGAACTACATTTCACTGCCCTCTATCACGGAACAGTGTGTCCAAGTTTCCAGTTACCAAGAGGGGGACAGAGAGAGACAGAGAGCAAGAGTGAGAGAGAGAGAGAGAGAGAGAGAGAGAGAGAGAGAGAGAGAGAGAGAGAGAGAGAGAAGAAGAAGAGGAGGAGGAGGAGGAGGAGGAGGAGGAGGAGGAGAGGGAGAGGAGACAGAGAGAAGAGGGGAGAGGGCATAGGAGAGAGGGGAGAGAGAGGGGGAGAGGAGAGGGGAGAGAGGAGAGGGGAGAGAGAGAGGGGGGGGAGAGAAGAGAGAAAGAGCAGGAGGAAGGGAGGAAGAAGAAGGAGGAGGAGAGGAGAGAGAATAATTCCCCAACATGATACATTAATTCAGCTTTTACTTATTCCATTTTGATAGTCCTGAGAAATCCTAGAGTGGTAGAAAACATTTGTGTAGGTGGGATTGTTCTAGGTTGACCTGAGTAAGCAAGCAACAGAGTAAGGAACAAGGTCATTCTCTTTGCAGTAACTCTGTCTGTAAATCTTCACACTGTCCATGGTAGTCTATGACAACTTATTGCTATTGTTAAAATTAATTCTGCCACTTGTATGTTGTTGCTCATTTTTGAAAAACCCTATTAATGGAAAGTATCCTGTAGTAACCAGACTTATTAAAAATAATTGTTGAAACATATCCTATGACTTCATTCTACTTTCTCATTATTTTCCATTATTTTCATTTGATAGTGTATAAAAATATCAAAAATATTAAAATAAAATTCTTCTAATTGCTTAAATAGACATATTTACAATAGCTTTTTTTTACAAGAGAAAATCAGAAACATCATTTTCTTTTTCTAGAAAGAAACATCTTTTCTTGCTTAAGATTTTTGGGGAAACGTTTTAACCACATGAATCATATGAATCATACCTTTGCATGGTTAACTTTATGTTCAAAGTACTCTGCGACTTTTGTATGTAAACTATATACAGTCACAAGCCAGTGCAGATAATGAACAGTGGGTGTTGAGAGAAGGTGTAAACACTCATCATTGCATGGAATGGTGTATTACAATAATCACAGTAAGAAAGCTCTAACATGGAAAAAAACCTGTGAATTAAATCTATACTTAAATTCGGTCATTTTGTGGCTATTTGGTGTCATTTAACCTTATATTAAAAAATAGATGATGACATTTTAATTCATAATTGGGATATTAATAGGCTTCAATAAGAAAAACTTAATACATAAAACATGGCTATGCAGATTGTAAAGGTAATAAACAATGTGAAAGCTAACTCAATTATGTATTGAAAGACATTAGCTGTTTACCTTAATGCTTTATAAGGAAGATGCTCATATAGCTTTACATTTTATATTTTTAATCCATGATAATTTTACTTACACATTTATTAAAACCATTTAACGTATTTTTGGGGGGTTAAGTTACATCACTTCATTGATAATGTCTATGCTGATAGAAAACCAGATAACAGGGAGTAACCTTATTTTCTGTGGAGTCTCTAAGCATATTCACACTTCAAGTACAAACATCATCATTGTGATATTTCTCCTAAGCCACGTGGCTAAAAATAAGACAGGCCAGTAACAGAACAATGCATAATGCCACCTTCTTATGAGATCAGTGGCCATCAGTTACAGACCAGAAAGGCCATGTGCATTGTTGCAGAGTGTCGCGTGAATCCGATTTGTACTGATTTATCTTCTTTCTGGAACTTATCCACTCACTTTAGAACAATGATCTCAATATGCCCCTTTGTGACATTTAAGATGGTTGTTTTGTTAGACTTATCTATGTCCCTTAGGGACATAGCCAAGTATGGGTGAAAGGCTCTTTGTCCTATGACATCAGAAAAAATAATAGTGTTTAGTTTCATGGCCATCTGAGAAAAACATCTTGTTCCCTGGTTTAACCATTCTCTGCATATGGAATCTTCCTCCTGGGATCTAGATGGCTGACACAGATTGTGAAAAACAGTTATCCATGTTCACAATATATGTTTGACAGCCATTTATTTCTTCTCTAATGTGAACACAAGAAATTTCTCTTTTAGCCAAAGAGAATAAATATATTAAGTTGGGTTAAAATTATTAAAAAGGACAAATAAGTTTTTTAAAAAGCTTTTTTATTTTATTTTATCTTATTTTTTTAAGATTTATTTATTTATGTTACATATATACTGTTGATCTCTTCATGCATACCAGAAGGGGGCATCGAATTCCATTACAGATGGTTGTGAGCCACCATGTGGTTGATGGGAATTGAACTCAGAATCTCTGGAAGAGCAGTCAGTGCTCTTAACCGCTGAGCCATTTCTCCTGACAAGTAAGGTTTTATTTAGAAATGTGGTTCTAAAAAGTGGGGTGTCCAGGGCTTGATGCTTATTAACTCTTCTCAACCAGTTACTACTGAGAGTTATTACTGGTTACCTCTTTCATAGGGATGAATTTCTGTCTTACCACATTTTAAATACATTATCTTATTAGCCTTGTCTTATTCTTTACCCTTCAGACTGATATAGTCCACCATATACTTGATCTTTCTGCTACATTACTGAATGTTCATATCAAATTGAACATTCTTGAATGGGACTCTAAATGTTTGGTTTTCCTAAAATCACTAGCTGCAGTTTTTGCTGTCTTCAATGGATTTGTTGTAGTTTGGTTTTTGCTTAGCTTTTCTCTAAAATCTTTAATCATTCTGATCTACTATCTCTTCCTCTTCTCACCGTTTATGCTTGCTTGAGAAACAGGAGAGTCTTTTAAAAGCATTCAGGATTCGATCTTTTTCTCCTTCTTGGACTATTTAAATGGGACTTGCTACTCTCTGCTCGATAAGCCTCATAGCAAGGGCGTCATCTACTTCATGATCTACATTTTATACTTGCCCTTTCTGACTTTGCCATAGTATGAGCTGGCATAAAAAGTGTTCTTTAAAATTGGTGCAAACAGCTGAGTATGTAATAGTGCATTTGCCTACATTCCTTGAACACCTAGCGCTCTATCCTGTGAAAAGTTTTGAATCTCTGGGTAGTGTATATAAGGTATGTTTAGAAAAGAGGAAACAAAAAGACATATATCCTACAAATTCATAGCTAGTTATATAAACTATAAAGAAACCATAACACGATGCCTTTGTATTTGGTCCTATTCAATGACTTAGACACCATCGATGTAAGTCAAGAAAAGAAATAACATCATGGTGTGTATCTATTTGGAATCAAGACCAAATTTTACCTCCTGGGGTGGGGGCAATGATTCCAGGTGTTTTTGTTGTTGATTCATTATTTTCTTCTGTTTTCCAGAAATTTCAAAATAAACTTGGATTACTTTTCTAACATATACTTTATATTATATTTAATATGTAAACCCCAATGCTATTAAATATGATTTTAATTTAGCTCAGTTATTGAAAACTGCTTTATTCAAAATTTAATTAGTTTCTTATAAAGTTTTACAAAGAACAATGTTTGCTCTTGGTAATCTTTACTATTTTGACAAAATTAAGGCAAAATTGCCTATATCATATATTCAACTTGATGATCAGCTCTGATGAGTCTCTGAGAAATACTTATCAAGTATAAAAAATGATCAATTGAACTTGAAAGGGCATGAAAGTAAAGACAACTTCTGAGTTAACATAACAGTATTGTAGATTGCGTTCTTTAAATATCATGATTGTGTCTTTATAAACTTCTATGCTGTGATCAGACCCTATTTAGTAGCTTTGTTTTTAAAGAATTATAAAAAAATTGACAAATATTTACAATCTTGAGTATTTCTAATAAGTAGGTTCATCTAAAACAAGCTGAAAGTACACCAGACTAGTAGCCAATTTAACTTCAAAGTCAAATTCTTGGTTTTAAGATAATATGGAAAACATAAACAATTGTTTGAATGACTGTTACCAATATCTTCAATCCTATCAATATCTCCAAGCTTATAGACTGAATCCTTTGCTAGTTAATAATTTATGCCCAAAATTAAAGAAGTAAATGTCTTGCTATTTTCTGGCTCTCTATGAACTTTCTGTCATATCTCATCAGAAATCTAAGTTTTCTTTTTGTTCATTGGCAATGTTATCTTTTATTTATATCCAGTTAACTGATTTTTTAAAAAAAACATTCTATGATCTTTAGTTAATACTTTA
Organism: Micromys minutus; assembly: GCF_963924665.1. NCBI lineage: Eukaryota > Metazoa > Chordata > Mammalia > Rodentia > Muridae > Micromys > Micromys minutus. Next base: position 141,546,573 of record NC_137969.1, on the reverse strand, counting down.
AAATAGATTAGATTTTGTTTTCTTTTAATTTTGTGTATTTTCATGTGTGTGTAGCATTCTGAGCATGTCATGTGAGTGTCTGCAGAGGATGGAGTACAATGTTGAATCCCAGGAGCTGGGGTTACTGGCAGCTGTGAACCACTTAATGTGAGTGTCGAGAACTGTACTTGGGTCTCTCATAGAGCAGCCAGTGCTCATAACCACTGAATTTGTCTATGCACGCTGGCTTTAGTTTTCGGTTCATTGGTGCTGACATTTGTATTAAAAACGTAAAAATGTTGTTTCTTGGAGAAATGTGGCTCATTCTGAAATATCTTTTAATATATATAACCATAATCATATATATATACATATATATATATATATATATATATATATTATATTATATCATTGATGGAGAGTAGAAAACCCAGGTCATGAAGCAGGTGTAACTAAAATAATCATCTCTTTGGTTTGAAGCTCATAGAGTAGAGACCAACAAAGAGCCATAACATGTTTTCAGGGTATGTTGTGGTTCATAGAGCCTCATGTGCTTAACATTGTTCCAGTGCTAGTTCACAGTACTAACAATATTTTCTCAGCCCACTGTCAGGGAGCATGATCACTGTTGTAATAGGAAGACCATTATTAGAAATGCATTGACTTTTTAAAAACTCACTTGAGGATTCTGTTTCTAGCTATTTTTGACTAAGAGATTTTATTAATTAACACATGTTTTTACATGCTGGCTTATCAGTTTTGCATAGAACTTTATGCTTCTGATAGAAAATTAGAAAACAAAAACTACTAAAAATATGCAAATATTATATATAAATTTGCTGTTTTCTTAAAGCAGAATAGGTTGGTTAGTTACATTCACTTTAATTATGATAATGAGTGTTTTTCACACTTAAAGTTTTATATAAACATTCAGTTATGGTACCCATTATAAAACATATTTTAAATGACAAGTTTCTAGTTAACATACTGTTTCTAAATTTCTCATTAATGTATTAAAGTAATATTCCATGTATGTTTAATTTTCTTCCTTGCCCTCTTATTATTTTCAAGTATTTATGATGTCACTGGGAGTTTCCTACTTTTATGTCTTTGTAATCTGTGTTAAAGTAACATGACAGGCTACTTTGCAATTTGTGTTTAAGTAACATGAAGGTCTGACCCCTTCAATGCAATCAGAGCTCCAGACACCTTAGGCTCAAAGTTGCCTGAAGAGGGAGCTCTTGGACTGAGGACTTTCTCCAGACTGATCAAGGGAAACAAAATATTATTCAGATAGTAAAGTGGTATGCAAATTGGTGACTGAATATATGGTTCAAACCACAAAGTGAAAATTCCACTTATTCTTCAAGCAGTACCTTTTAAACAACATTTTCCATGCTAAATATTGCCCAGGGGTCCTCAGTCTATAAATACTGTCTCTTCTATTTTGGGGGTTGGTTAGCCAATTCCAGGGAGAACACCTTGTGTTCCTCCCCTCCCTTATGAATTATTAGTTTTTCTCTGTTGTCTCATAAACAATATGGATTTAGCACATGGATCATGTGCTCACAGTACGTGTTGAGGTGAACATATTAACACTATATTCACTCAGGCTGAAGTTAAAGAAAATGTTATACTTGAACAATATTTTCGGTTTCTAAAAATCTCTTAAACATGTAAGAATGAGCCAAATGACTGTAAGAAATCTGAGAAATGCGTGTGGCAATATGGTGCAGGTTGATATCCATGGCTGTACTTAGCAGACTGTATAATCATTTACAGCTATGTCACGGTTCCTTCTTAGTCTCTGAGAGTAGAGGAACCTCGTCTGATAGTGGGGATCGATTTTGTAATGTGGATCCAGACTATTAGGTGCATCAGTTAATACCCTGTGTAATATCTGAGTACTGTTATCAGTTGCCTGTCCTGAAGAATTTTAGTAGACCTTGAGGAAGAAGTATATCAGCACCTATGATGCCAGAGACTTGGTGAACATTTTACTCGTTTTACATCTGGTTTATAGTCAGAGGCTGACATGGCATCTTCAGAATACACTCTTTGGCATCAAAAAATATATAATATAAAGTAATATAATTTCTAGGCTAAGAAGTAACAGAGGTGCAGGTAGCAGTAGTGATGTTATCACAGAGAATGTTATTAGCACCAATATTAAGTATAGAAATGGTCACTTCTTGAGCTATTGTCACAGTTTTGAGAGCTTCTACACAGTTGTAAGTCCAGATATTTCCCTAAAATTATCATGACTATGGGGCTGGCTGTGAAAGCAGCTATAATGTGGTCTCGTCAAAGGTTACATGTCAAGTTTTAACTATCCAGAAGGGGTTTCAACTACTGGACAGCAGGTATAGTAATTACTAGCTGTTGTACAATCTTTAGTATTGTCTAAGGGTCAATGATTGTTGGTAGTAATAGGATCAGAATGTTGGGTGGTAACTTGAGATGCAGGAAAGGCACCATCTGTAGTCCTTGTGCTCAAGGATAGGGATAAGGGGTTTTTTAAATGAGCTTGGTACCTAGACTAGCTGAATTGGATGCTTGCTTCAATATAGGATATGGATAGCAATTAAATAAGATGCACAACATCAAATTCTGACTTCTTCAAATGCACACATATTTAAATATATTTCTGTATTCTTACTTATGTATATACATGCACAAGCACACACACACATATGTGTACACACATACATATTGTGTGCAAAAGAACTCTTCATAGGGTGTTGTATAGGAGTTTTGTCTGAGACTTAAACATTCAATCTGGCAGGGAAGCTCCCTAAGACAGAAGGCAAACAATTGAAAACTTTATAAGGAAGTCCCCAAACTGAGCAGTTTCTCTCCCCACCATTAGTCCAACAGGTTGAACTGCCTGATGCCGTGCAATGTGCTACAGGATTCCAGCTAATGTGAGTTGCTACTCATGCTGGGGTGGCATTTGGTGATTCAGCTTTCTTTGAGTCATTTCTGCTTTTATGGATATATAGTCATATATATTCACAATTTATTCTTATATTCATAATATATATTCTTTATACGTATACATGTATATTTGTTTTTAATTAATAAATTAAAATTTTACTGTTTATTATTTTGTTCCTTAAAAAGAAATTAACAATATAATTTATAAAAGTAAAGTTCAGACTGCCATCAAGACTCAGGACCTGCCTGTACATGGAGGAGCCCTCAGAGAAGCCTTGCAAGCTGTCTCCCACCTGAGCCCACGGAAACAGAACGAAGTCACTGCAATCAGAACACACTACCTTCCTGCAAAGAGACAAACATCCAGAAGCAATATTCTTTCTTAGCCAATGGGTCCTCAGGTCCACATAAGAGACAGGCTCCAGTCAGAGACTACAAAATGACCTATAATCAGATATAACAAGATGGCAAGAGAAAAGTGAAAGAATCTAAGAAATGGAAACCAAGAAAACTTGGCAACATCAGAACGCAGCTCTCCCACCACAGCAAGTAATGGATTGCAAACACACTAGGAAAACAAGACTTAAACTTGAAATCATACTTTAGGATAATAATGGAAATCTTTGAGAAGCACATAAATAACTCCCTTAAACAATTACAGGAGAACCAGGAGAAATCACTCAAAGAACTACAGGAAAACACAACAAAACAGATAAGGAAATTGAAAACAGGAATAGAAACAATAAGGAAACCACAAAAAGAGATAACCCTAGAAATAGAAAACTGAAAACCAGAAATCAGGAGTCACAGAGTCACATCACCAACAGACTTCAAGAGATGGAAGAAAAGATCTTAGAGGCCAAAGACAACATAGAAAATATAGACAAAACAGTCAGTGAAAATGCAAAAACCAAAGAGCTCCTAACCCAAAATGTCCAGCAGATCCAAGACACAATGAGAAGACCAAAACTGAGGATAATAGAAGAGAGTAAAGAATATCAAATAAAAAACACAGTAAATATCTTCAACAAAATCATAGAAGAAAACTTCCCTGCACTTAAAAATGAGATGACCATGAACATACAGGATGAATACAGAACTCTAAATAAATTGGACCAGAAAAGAAACTCCTTCCAACACATAATAGTAAAAAACACTGAATATTTGGGGAAAAAAAGAATCCTAAAAACTGTAAGGGAAAAATGACAGTAACATATAAAGGCAAACAGAATCACACCAAACTTCTCAACAGAAACTATGAAAGCTAGACTATCTGGACAAATGTCATACAGACCCTAATGGAACACAAATGCCAGCACAGGTTACTATATCCAGCAAAATTTTCAGTCTCCATAGATGAAGAAACCAAGATATTCCAGGACAAAACCAAATTTACACAATATATATTCATAAATCCAGCCCTACGAAGGATGATAGGTGGAAAAATCCAACACAAGGAAGGAAACTACACCTAAGAAAAAGCAAAAAAATAATCTTGCAAAAAAAAAAAAAAAAGAAGAAGAAGTAAAGCACACAAACACAAGTCTAACTCTAACAACAAAAATTACAGGAAATAAAAATCACTATTCCATAATTTCTCTTATTATCAATGGACTTAATTCTTTAATAAAAAGACATAGATTTTCAGACTGAATATGTAAACAGTATCCAGCATTTTATTGTATACAGAAATCTCATCTCAGAGACAAAGACAGACACTACCTCAGAATAAAAGGCTGGGAAAAAAACTTCAAAGCAAATGGAGCCAGGAAACAAGCTAAAGTAGCTATTCTAATATCAAATAAAATAGATTTTCAACCAAAAGTTATCAAAAAAGATAAAGAAGGATACTTTTCACTCATCACAGGAAAAAATCTATCAAGATGAACTCCCTATCTTGAACTTCTATGCTCCAAATACAAGGGCACCCACATTTATATAAAAAAAAATCCTACTAAAGTTCAAAGCATATATTAAACCACACACAATAATAGTGGGAAACTTCAATACACAACTTTCATCAATGGACAGACCATGGAGACAGAAACTGAACAGAGACACAGCGAAATTGGCCGAGGTTATAAACTAACTGGAACTAACAGACATCTATCTACAGGACATTTCATCTTAAAACAAAAGAATATACATTCTTCTCAGCACATTATGATACCTTCTCAAATACTGACCATGTAGTCAGTCACAAAACAGGCCTCAATAGATACAAGAAGATCAAAATACTCCCATGCATCCTATCAGATCACCATGAACTAAGGCTTGTTTTTTATAACAAAAAGCCCACATACACAAGGAAGCTGAACAATGCTCTCCTCAAGGATACTATGATCAAGTAAGCAATTAAGAAAGAAATGAAGGATATTTTAGAATTTAATGAAAATGGCACACTACATACCCAAACTTTTGGGATGCAATGAAAGCAGTATTGAGAGGAAAACTCATAGCTCTGAGTGCCTCCAAAAAGAAACTGGAGAGAGCATACACTAGCAACTTGACAGCACAGCTGAAAGCCATAGAACAAAAAGGAGCAGATAAACCCAAGAGGAGTAGATGGCAAGAAATAAACTCAGAGCAGAAATCAACCAAGTAGACACAAAAAGAACCATTCAAAGAACAAAACAAAGAGCTGTTTTTTTTGTTTGTTTGTTTTTGTTTTGTTTTTTGTTTTTTTGAGAAAACATGATCAATAAACCTTTAGCCAGACTAACTAGAGTGCTAAGAGTCTCCAAATTAAGAAAATTAGAAATGAAAGTGGAGACATACGAACAGAAACTGAGAAAATTCAAGAAATCACCAGATCCTACTACAAAAGCCTCAAAACTGGGAAATCTGGAGGAAATAGATAAATCTCTAGACAGTTATCAGGTACCAAAGTTAAATAAGGGTCGAATAAACCATCCAAACAGTCCCATAACACCTAAAGAAATAGAAGCAGTTATCAAGTGCCACCCAACCAAAAAAAAGTTCAGGACCAGATGGTTTTAGTGGAGAATTCTATCAGACTTTTATAGAAGGCCTAATATCTGTACTCTCCAAACTATTCCAAAAAATACAAACAGAAGGAACACTATCCAACTTGTTCTCTGCAACTACAGTTATGTTCATACCTAAACCACAGAAAGACATTACAAAGAAAAAGAACTTCAGATCAGTTTCTCTCATTGATGCAAAAATACTCAGGAAAATTCTTGCAAACAGAATCCAAGAACGCATCAAAACAATCATCCACCATGACCAAGTAGGCTTTAACTCAGGGAAGCAGGGATGGCTCAACATATGGAAATCCATCAACAATTCACCACATAATCAAACTCAAAGAAAAAAAGCCACATGATCCTCTCACTAGATGCTGAGAAAGCATTCGACAAAATTTGACACCCCTTCATGATAAAAGTCTTGGAAAGATCAGGAACCCAAGGCCCATACTGTAACATGGTAGAAGCAATGTACAGCAAACCAGTAGCCAATATCAAACTTAATGGAGAGAAACTTGAAGCAATCCCACTAAAATTGGGGATTAGACAAGGTTGCCTACTGTCCGCCTACCTGTTCAATATAGTACTGGAAGTCCAGGCCAGAGCAATTAGACAATAAAAAGAAGCCAAAGGGATTCACACTGGAAAGGAAGAAGCAGATGATATGAGTGTATACTTAAGTGACCCCAAAAATTCCACCAGAGAACTTTTACAACTAATAAACAACTTTAGCAAAGTGGCTGGCTATGAAATTAACTCAAACAAGTTGAGTTACCTCTACGAAATGGATAAACAGGCTGAGAAAGAAATCAGGGAATCGACACTCTTCACAATAATCACAAAGTCTATAGAATACTGTGGGGTGACCCTAACCAAGCAAGTGAAGGATCTGTATGACAAGAACTTCAAGACTCTGAAGAAGGAAATTGAAAAAGATCTCAAAAAACAGAAAGATCTCCCATGTCTATGGATTGGAAAGATCAACATTGTAGAAATGGCCATCTTGCCAAAAACAATCTATAGATTCAGTGCAATCCCCATCAAAATTCCAAATCAATTCTTCATAGATTTAGAAAGATCAATTTGCAAATTCATCTGGAATTACAAAAAACCTAGAATAGCAAAATCTATTCTCAAGGGTAAAAATACTTCTGGGAGAATCACTGTCCCTGATCTCAAGCTATATTACAAAGCAATTGTGTTAAAAATCACATGGTACTGGTACAGAAATAGGCAGGTAGATCAATGGAACAGAATAGAAGATCCAGAAATGAACTATTACACATATGGTCACTTGGTTTTTGACAAAGGAGTCAAAAACTTTTAATGGGAAAAAAACCTGTTTCTTCAACAAATGGTGTTGGTTCAACTGGCAGTCAGCATGCAGAAGAATGCAAATTAATCCTTTCCTATCTCCTTGTACAAAACTCAAGTCCAAGTGGATCAAATACTTCCATATAAAACCAGGTACACTGAAACTATTAGAAGAGAAAGCAAGGAAGAGCTTAGAACACATAGGAACAGGGGGAAAAAAATTCCTGAGCAGAACAACAATGACTTATGCTCTAAGATCAAGAATCAACAAATGGAACCTCATGAAATTGAAAAGCTTCTGTAAGGCTAAGGACACAGTTAAGAAGACAAACCAGCAGCCAACAGAATGGGAAAAGATCTTTGCCAATTCCACATCTGATAGAGGGCTAATGTTTAATATATAAAAAAAACTCAAGAAGTAAGACTCCAGAGAATCAAGCAGTCTTATTTAAAAATGGGATATAGGGGGTGCACAACAGGCTCTCTGATCATGTGCCACCAGGAAGAGCAGAGACCCAGAGACACAGGACTGGTGAGAACGGGGTGAGAACTGGTTCTCATCACCTCATGGCACCTTCTCAAAAATTGACCACATAATTGGACACAGAACGAGCCTCAATCGATATAAGAAGATTGAAATACTGCCATGCATCCTTTCAGATCACCATGATCTAAGGCTGGTCTTTAATAAAACAAAGACAAAAAAGCCCATATACATTTGGAAACTAAACAATGCTCTATTAAATGATAGCAGGGTCAAAGAAGAAATAAAGAAATTAAGAATTTTCTAGAATTCAATGAAAATGAAAATACAACATACCCAATTCTATGGGATGCAATGAAAGCAGTACTGAGAGGAAAACTCATAGCTCTGAGTGCTTCCAAAAATAAACTGGAGAGAGCATACACTAGAAACTTGACATCACAGTGGAAAGCTTTAGAACAAAAGGAAGCAGATACACTCAAGAGGAGTAGACGGCAAGAAATAATCAAACGTAGGGCAGAAATAGACCAAAGAGAAACAAAAAGAACCATTCAAAGAATAAACAAAACCAAGAGCTGGTTCTTTGAGAAAATTAACAAGATTGATAAACCCTTAGCCAGACTAACTAGAGAGCAAAGAGAAAGTATCCAAATTAAAAAAATCAGAAAGGAAAGTGGAGAAATAACGAATGAAACTGAGGAAATTCAAGAAATCATCAGATCTTACTATAAAAGCCTATATTCAACAAAGCTGGAAAATCTGGAGCAAATGAGTGAATTCCTAGACAGATATCAGTTACCAAAGTTAATCCAGGACCAGGTAAACCATCTAAATAATCCCATAACACCTAAAGAAATAGAAGCAGTCATCAAAAGCCTCCCATCCAAAACAAGCCCAGGTTCAGATACAAAGACCCTACAAGGAAGGGGAACTTCAGATCAGTCTCACTTATGAAAATTGCTGCAAAAATACTCAACAAAATCCTTGAAAACCAAATCCAAGAACACAACAAAACGATCATTCACCACAATCAAGTAGGCTTCATCTCTGGGATGCAGGGATGGTTTAATATAAGGAAATCCATCAATGTAATCCACCATATAAACAAACTCAAAGAAAAAAACCACATGGTCTTCTCACTAGATGCTGAGAACGCATTTGACAAAATCCAACACCCCTTCATGTTAAAAGTCTTGGAAAGAACAGAAATCCAAGGCCCATACCTAAGCATAATAAAAGCAATATACAGCAAACTAGCAGCCAACATCAAACTTAATCTTGGGAAACTTGAAGCAATCCCAGTAAAATCAGGGACTTGACAAGGCTGCCCACTCTCCCTCTACCTATTCAACATAGTACTGGAAGTCCTGGCAGGAGCAATTAGACAGCAAAAGGAAATCAAAGTGATACAAATTGGAAAGGAAGAAGTAAAAACATCACTGTTTGCAGATGACATGATAGTGTACTTAAGTGACCCCACAAATTTCTACAGCTGATAAACAAGTTCAGCAAAGTGGCTGGATATAAAATTAACTCAAACAAATCATTAGCTTTTCTATACTCAAAGGACAAACATGTGGAGAAAGAAATTAGGAAAAAGATACCCTTCACAATAGTCACAAAGTCTATGAAATACTTTGGTGTGACTCTACCTAAGCAAGTGAAGAACCTGTATAAGGAGAACTTCAATCCTGTAAAGAAGGAAATAGAGGAAGACCTCAGAAAATGGAAAGATCTCCCATGCTCATAGATTGGAAGGATGAACATTTTAAAAATGGCCATCTTACCAAAAGCAATCTACAGATTCAATGCAATCCCCATCAAAATTCCAACCCAGTTCTTCATTAAGTTGGAAAGAGCAATGTGAAATTACATGTGGAATAACAAAAGACATAGAATAGCGAAATCTATACTCAACAACAAGAAAACATCTGCGGGAATCACTATCCCTGACCTCAAGCTATATTACAAGGCAATTGTGCTGAAAACTGCATGGTACTGGTATCGAAATAGGCATGTGGATCAATGGAATAGAATAGAAGATCCAGAAATGAGCCCTCATGTATATGGTCACCTGATTTTCGACAAAGGAGCCGTAAACATTCAATGGAAAAAAGACAGCCTATTCAACAAATGGTGCTGGTCCAACTGGCACTCAGCATGCAGAAGAATGAAAATAGACCCGTTCTTATCTCCTTGTACAAAGCTCAAGTGTAAGTGGATCAAAGATATCCACATTAAACCAGATACACTGAAACTATTAGATGAGAAAATAGGGAAAACTTTAGAACATATAGCCACTGGAGAAAATTTTCTGAACAAAACACCAATGGCTCAAGCTCTAAGGTCAAAGAATAACAAATGGGACTTAATGAGATTGCAAAGTTTCTGTAAGGCTAAGGACATTGTCAAGAAAACAAAACGGCAGCCAACAGAATGGGAAAAGAGTTTTAACAACTCCACATCAGATAGAGGCCTAATATCTAAGGTATACAAAGAACTCAAAAAGCTAGACACCAGAGAATCAAATAACCCTATTAAAAAATGGGGTACAGAGCTAAACAAAACCTTCTCAGTTGAGGAATATCGAATGGCTGAGAAATATCTGAGGAAGTGCTCGACATCCTTAGCCATCAGGGAAATGCAAATCAAAACAACCCTGAGATTCCACCTCACACCAGTCAGATTGGCCAAGATCCAAAACTCAGATGACAACAGATGCTGGCGAGGTTTCAGAGAAAGAGGAACACTTCTCCACTCTTGGTGGGGTTGCAAACTAATACAACCACTCTGGAAATCAGTCTGGCGATACCTCAGAAAATTGGACATAATACTACCTGAAGACCCAGCTATTCCACTTCTGGGCATATACCCCAAAGATACCCTACTACACAACAAAGATATATGCACCACAATGTTCATAGCAGCTCTATTTATAATAGCCAGAAGCTGGAAAGAACCCAGATGTCCTTCAGAAGATGAATAGATACAAAAATTGTGGTACATTTACACAATGGAATACTACTCAGCCACCAGAAACAATGAGTTGACCAAATTCTTAAGAAAATGGCTGCATCTAGAGAATATCATTCTGAGTGAGATAACCCAGTCACAAAAGAACAGACATAATATGCAGTCACTGATCGTGGGATGCTAACCCCCAGAGGCTCGCACTGCCCCAGAAACAACTCACAGACTGTAGGAAGTAAAAGAAATAAAGAAAACAAAACAAAACAAAAAAAATCTTTACACAACAAGAAAACTTTGACTATTTTCATGTTACATTTTGTTTTGCATGTACTTTGTGCTCATTGTACCTATTGGGTTTTCGATGCATACTGTCAAACCTTTAAAAAGATCAAGTACTGACTATTCATATACATGTATGTAAAAATTATTTTAAAATCTGAAAAAAAGTATACTGAGAAAAATGTATTGTATAATTTTACGTAAAAATGCTTGAAATCTGTACATTTATCTTTGTTTTGTAAAATAAAGATATTAAAAAAAAGTGTGTTCTATTATGAATATAGCTTCCATGATCATAGTTGAACAAATGTCCTTGTGGTATGGTGTAGTATCTATTGGGTATATGCCCAGGAGTGATATTTCAGTGTCTTAAGGTAAAACTATTCACAATTTCCTGAGAAACTGCCAGATAGATTTCCAAAGTGGTTGTACAAGTTTGCACTTCCAACAAAAATGGGGAGTGTCCCCCTTGCTCCATAGTTTTGCTAACATGTCACTTGAAATTTGATCTTAGCTATGTAGACTGGTGTAAGATGGAATCTCAGAGTCATTTTGACTTGAATTTTTCTGATTACTAAAGACCTTGAACATTTCTTTAAGTGCATATCACAAGGACATTTGCTCAGCTATGTTCATAGCAGCTTTATTCATAATAGTCAGAAACTGGAAACAACCCAGGTGTCCCTCAGGTGAAGAATGGATAATTGAGACAATGTGTTGCATTTACATAATGGAATACTACTTAGCTTCTAAAAACATGACATCATGAAATTTCTCAGCAAATGGATAAAACTAGAAAATATCCTGTGTGAGGTAACCTGTACCTAGAAAGATGTATATGGTATGTACTCACTGATAAATGGATATTAGCCATAAAGTACAGTATAATCATACTACAGTATACAGACCACCCCCAAACCAAGTAATATCAAGGGCCCAAGGGCTGTTGCTAGAGTCTCACTCAGAAGTGTAAGTAAAATAGACATTTGAAGAGGATGAAGAGAAGGAACTGGGTGGGAGGGGGGTGAGGGGAACAGGTGAGGGTTCAGGTGTGGGGACAGTGGGGATGGGGGATGAGAGGGCTGGGAAAGAGAAGGTAAAGGAATGGGGTGGCATCTCTGGAACAAGACAGAGACTTGGGATAGGGAAACCCTCCTGGGAGAATGTGGGGGTGACCTTATTTGAGATTCATAGCAGCAGGGGGTATGGAGCCTTCTCTTTCCATGTCGAAGAATTGTGTTGGAATATTGATGAGGATTGTGTTGAATCTGTAGTTTGCTTTTAGTAGGATGGTCATTTTACTTTGTTAATCCTACTAATTCATGAGCATGGGAGATATCTCTGTTTTCTGAGGTCTTCTTTGATTTCTATCTTGAGAGACTTGAAGTTCGTGTCATAGAGATCTTTTACTTGTTTGGTTAGAGTTATGGCAAGATATTTTATATTATTTGTGACTATTTTTAAGGATGAAAAAAAGTGAAATCCTGAAACATCCTATTGTAGTGTGTGTGTGTGTGTGTGTGTGTGTGTTTGGCTGTGAACTTTTTGAATGAATCATGTATGAGACTAATGTTGAATATCTAGAGTGTCTATCAAGTTCAGGAATTTTGTAATGTAGCTGTGATTTTAGCTGTGATTGCCTACAGCACACCTGTGCCCAGTGGTGTGCTCTAGACTTTTATTTGAGCACATACATTTAATGGCTAGAAGAACCACTTAGTTGTCCCCTGGGTAGAAGCACCAAAGCTTAGATATTCTCTGGTCCCACTGTTGTAGTGTAAATATTTCAGTGTCATTCTGGTATGGAAACTCTTAGTGTCAGAGCGTGAATTTCTGTGAACTCTACCCACAAATGTACTGTATACTCAAGTCACACTAAATTTGCCTCAGTACATTGATTCTACAGTGCTCCCTGGGGATGTCCATATACTCTACTTATGACATTCAGTTATTGGCTGGTGAGATGGCTTTGCAAGAAAAGACACATTCTCCCTAGCCTGACCTCTGACTTCCATCCCTGGGTCATCTATAGCAGAAGAACAGCAAGTTATTTGCTGACCTCCACCACCATGCCATGGCATGCGTATGTAACACACATACACACAAACACACACACACACAAAACAGACACACACAGGCACACACACACACTGTAATATTTAAAAACATATTAATTGCATTTCATTAACTTTATTCAAGAATCAAAACAAAGACAAAAACAAAATTAACTGTGGCCTTAACATAAAGGGTAAGGGAAGAAGAGACCTTGAAAACCTCATTTTCTCTTGATTGATGGCAGACAACTCTTTGAAGGAGAGTTTGAAGTTGGAATTTGGTTTCAGATCTGTAAAAAAATAAAGATAATTTTGAAATTCTGTGCATGGCATGCTAACATATTTTACATTTAAGATTTTTCTTTCACTTTTAGGGGTTCTTTTATGCCCACAAATTAAATGCTTCAATTCAAGCACATAAACTTTACCCATAGCATGCAGCACAATTCAGGTAAGCTTATACAAAAATACTATTTTTCACTTTGTTTTACTATAGATGATACATAATGATTTTAATTCGGGACTCTAGGATTCATGAGATTTGAACAAACATACTACTGAACACTGATTACTTAATTAAAAGCAAAATCATACAATGATTTTTGATTGATAAAATATATAATTCCACGTCAAGTGATACTTGTTTTCATCCCTTTCCTAATTTACATTCTCAAACTCTCTTTGAGAATCATCCCCTCTCAGCTCAAGTTACTAAATAACAAATCCAAGATTTTTGCTGACAGCGGTCTAATGCAGTCACAGGTGCTTTCTGTTCTCTGAGTTTGTCCCGATGGAAACACCCTGGAGTATGAAGCCCACATGTGAATCTAAACAGGCTCTGAATTCATACATCCTATCAACATTTGTACTTAAGTGTGGGATCAAAGTTACAACAAAATGAAAATTTAGAGAGAACATTAACCAGTCTAAGGTCGCTGCTGAGAGGGTAGAAAATTCCTGTAGCAATAAGATTACAAATTACAGACCATTGTGCAGTATCTTAGACCATAGAACATGCACTCAGCTGTACAGATAAAAAAGCTTGTTATAACTCAGCATTCATAATTTTGTACCTAAATTATTTTACCCTTTGTGTTCTTAAAAAGACCATTAATATTCCTCATTATTTAACTTCCTAGAAGTTTTCAAATTATTTTAAGCCTTAGTAAGCTTTTGAAATAATCAATAGTTCATTTTTTGTTTAATATTCTGAAAACATTCTTTAGCATTCATCTGTTTCCAAAGTTAAGCATTTTACTTCTTTCATGATTTAACTAAAAATTTATTTATGAGGTCCAGTTTTCATGGATCTTTCCAGGAATGGTATCTGAAGTAAAGACCTGCATAGAAAATATGTCATTTTTTTACCCTATAAATATTAAAGTTAGACTGTGAACAATACTGTTATAAATTTAATTTCCTTATTATTCTGTGTCTTCCTGTTTTGACCCCTTTCTTCCTTCCTTCCTTTCTTCTTCTTTTCCTTTGTTTCTTTTTGTTTCCTTCCTTGTTTGTTTGTTTGTTTGTTTGTTTGTTTCTTCCTTTCTTTCTTTCTTTCATCTATACTGGAGATTGTACCTAGGACCTCATGCATGTTAGCTAACAACTTTATACTTAATTACATCATCAGCCCTTCCTCTTTTTATTTTTAAAACTGAAACAAGATCTTGCTAAGTTTCTCAGACTGGCCTATTCTCCACGTAGACAAGGCTGGTCTTGAACTGATGATTTTCCTGCCTCAAGCCCTCTAGCAGCTAGGATTCTGGGTTCACTACTACATGTGACTGGTATTCAATCTGATTGAAGAAATGTCATTGTGGTAATTTTAGACTCAAAACAGTAGAGTGTACAAAGTATTTTACTCCACTGCTTGTATAAGTATGGATGAAATAAAGTTCACAGATTAAAGAAGAATTGTAATGTTCAGGAAAATGATTGACAAAAGCTCTGTTTTTCTTCATGTTGTAAAAGCAGACTGTTTTTTGTGTCTCATTGAAACAAAAGCTCACTTGTCAATGCTACGATTGTCCCAAGTTAAAATTCTCCTTAACTGTTTTCTGGCTCCTTAATATGAGTTATCACTTTAACGTTTATGATCCTGTAACTATATGTCTATGCATGTTACCTGCGTTGTTCATTTCACCTTGGCTCTCTTACCTTTATTGTGTTCTTCAATGTTTCCTCCCCGTTTATGCTGCTGGTGAGGTCACTGGGACCGTGGCTGTCTCAGGGTTACTGACAGACACTGTGGAAGCTTCAAGATTGGCCACGGTGCTTGTTGCTGACTCTGTGGTAGGAACTGGTGTGGACACAGTGGGAGCAATGGTACTGATGCTTGGAATGGCGTCACTATCATGATTTTCATTTGTGGGAATGGCAAGAAAGGATGGGTTTGGAACGGGATGAGGTACTCCGATAGGCTGGGGGAAACTAGGCATTTGTTGCCATCTGAAGGTTGGAGACCTAAGCAGAAGAAGTTTTACAACAAACGGGTAATACATGTATGGGCTAACAGGCATGGCTGGCCTGTAGTAGTAAGAATTAGGTTCATAATGACTGCGGCTGAGGACAGAGCGCACTGGTGTGTACAGGACTCTCTGCTCGTCGTACACCACTTCGTTCTTCTCACGGCACTGCAGGAAGAGAAGGTTGCACAGAGAGGTTCTGATCATTGATCAGGATACAAAACGACTTCAGCAGCTTCTGAAATACTGCAGCATTTTTGTGTTGAGCAAGCAGAACGTTGAAAGTACTGAATCCTGCATCATTATTTCATCAGATTTGGATGGCCACATATCCCACTCCATGTTTCATCTCATGGAACATTGCTTGTAACAACTTAGAACTAATGTTTGCTTGTTTTGAAGAAATTGGGTCATTAATAACATAAAATGTTTCCCCTTATGGAATCATGACATATATGGAAAGTACTGACTAGACATTACATATTTAATTACAGCACCTAGAAAAGTCTAATAGAGAACTTTACCATGTTATACACAAACCCAGACAATGTGCACAAACCCATATGGATGTCTCAAAGCCATCAAGAACTATATTATGTATAATTGATATTTGCTAAAGAAAATTCTTAATACAATAAGAAGGAAAGTTTGTTATATGTAGGCTCGTAGAGCAGGGTGAGATTCATTTTATGACTTAAAATTACTTCTTTTAGTAATTAGTTAAAAAGTTCTTAACATGTAGTTGGCTACAAGGAAGTATAATATCAACAAGTTAGTGAAAGTAATTAAATGTAAGACTCACTGTAGTTTTTACAGGTAATTTTGATCCTAAGAATTTGCTCTAAAGAATTGTCTAACAGATACCTGTTTACATTTAATAATTAAGCAAGTGCTCAACATCCACAATTTCATAATCTTAGAGAGAACATACTAGTCTCTAGATCGTCTCCTTTTTTATTTCGTATTTTATATTTTTACTTTTATTTTGCTGCTGACAAATGATGACATTCCTGGAGTTTCAGAATACGCATGAAAACTAAGCACACATGTAGCCTAAACTACAGTGAAAACAATCTTAAAAGAAACAGAACCTTTCACATGGTTAACTTTTAAACATAAAATGTAATTCTGTGTCTACCAGCCATGGAACTGACTAGGAACATGGATACTGGAGAAGGAGTTGGCTGGCCCACACAAGACGAAGAAGGTCACAAAAGATAAGAATTTGAACACTGAAAAAGTCTACAGTTCTTTTAAAAGTGTTGAAACACTTAAATATTTATTTAGCTTTAAGACAAGAGGCATTTTGATATGATTGAGATTTTCAGAATGGTGTGCTTGGAGTTCGAGTCTCTAACAGAGATAACATCAACTTACGTTTGAATCTGGGTTTTGCATCTCTGCAGCCTAAGGAGTTACCAAAAAAGAAATCATGAGAACTATGTAAATAACTATTTAAAGCCTTTAAATAGTTAAGAGCTAAGGAGATTAATAGCATAGGAGAAATAGAAATTTCATCAGAAGGATTTTTGTCTTAGACTAGGATTTCTATACTTAATGTTTATGAATTACATTTACAGTATTTTCTTTTTTCAATTATTATTACATTTACTGTTTTACAGTCCAGCCATTGCCCCCACTCTGGTCCCCTTCCCACAGTTTCCCCTCCTCCCATTTCTCCTTCTCCCCTGTCTCCAAGAAAGTGCCCCCCCTTGCCAGGCCTCCCCACCCCCTGGAGCCTCCAGTCTCTCCAGGGTTCGGTGCATCTTCTCTCACTGAGGCCAGGCCAAGCTTTATTTTCTAACTTAAAAATAAATTTCTAGAGTATAGGAATTTGAAAGGCTTTCTCTGCATGATGAAGTATGTATTATGATAACTAAATTAATATCTAGAAGATTATTCTTATAATACAAGTAAACAAACTACTAACAAGCTGTTTGTGCCTTGAAGTACCTATATTTTGATATTCATATAACCAGAATTCTTAAATAAAATGTATTTAACATCTTACCAAATAATTTAAATAAAATTAACTCACCAAAAAGGGCAGAGTTAATGCCAGAATATTCACAACTACGATAAAGTTCCTCATCATTGCACCTAAAATATAAATTTAAAAATTAAATTAAGACTCTCTGGCTAACAAGTTAGAAGTGATTGCATATAATACTTTCCTTGGAGGAGGTGGGGAAAATCTGAATTTATGAGTAGATTTAGATAGTGCAGGAAATCGATTTTCTTAAAATAAAAGAAACACTGAAGTAGAAGTGAAAATTAGTTTAATTTTTGACTATAGAATTATCATTGAAACATAATCATCTGTTCATTTGATGCAAAGCTACCGGGATTAAGTGATTTGCCAAATGCTGAGATTATGGAGATAGAGCTAGGCCTTAGCAACAACTGCATCTTATGGATGAAGGATTTGCAGTGCACACAAAGCGTTGAGAACATCCATAGACACTCTGCCTGATGTGCCTGCTGATGAAGATAAGGTTAACATATCAACCATGGGATGAAACTTCTGGGAAGGCAGCTTTTGTCATGATAAAAATTTACTTTTCCGGTAATATAAACGCTGTGATAACTCCGCTGCTTTAATGCAGTATGGATGCAATCTACACACCCTTGAGCTAGTTAAAGGCACCAGCTAGTCTCTTCCCAACAGAATCACAATGCTCATCTGCTCATGTAATTTTAATAGTTCTTAGATAATAACACAACACTTCAAACATCTAATATGGTATTATATATTGTAGTTGTGATGGGAATGTGGTGTCTTACTGAAGCTATGATTTCTGATACATCTGTAAATGTGAGTAATGAAAAAATAAGCTTTATAAGTATTACAGAATAAACAGCTCTTTGGCCCCACCCTGCAGGCGGGAAAGGGAAAGACTAGCAAACCCCATTTACCTCTCCGGATGTGAGCCTCAGGTGATTAGAAAGGCTGTTTACTAAACTGACTTCAGAACCATCTCTAAGAAATCATTGAATTTCCCCCATGTGTAATCACGTTTGGACAACCTAAGCAAAATTGTTCCTTAAAAGGATAGAATTCCTTGTTAAATTCATCATTTTCCAGTTAACTTTACAAATCATTTTTTTAAAAATATTATCCCTTTGCTTAAACATAGATTCCTCTTCAATAATTAAAAAATATATTTTAATATTCATTTTGTTTTTATATTAAAATGTTATAGATATAATAGTACATATTATATCATACATATAAATATATGTAATATTTTCAGTTAAAAGCTAGAATTTTACTTTATCAGATGAATACTGGTATATGTTTGTGTTTGTCGAGTTTCTTTCTAAGGAGACATGCTTTTTGAAAAATATGGATTAAGTTATATTTGAAATACATGCTATAACATAATATATAATTACACTATAGTAAAAGGCATTATGAGTTTTAGTAGAGATAAGATTTTAAGGTAACTATTGGACTATTCTGAGTATTATAGTTCTAGCTGCCTGAGAAATAGCCCTCTCTGTCAGTCTAGATCAGTAGCAGGCTTATTTTAAATTTAGAGTTAACAATATCTTATATAATTTGACAATATCAAATCTAGACTTTAGGACAAAGCATAGTTAATTTATTTTTTATCGCAACAGTACCTAAAGTCTAATGTTTAAGTTAGACATTCATATTGAAATGATACCTAGAGGTATTTAAGCTTAGCAGTCAAGGACAAAAGAAAGAAAATGTGATTCCAAAATAACCTTGGTGGTTTCCCAAGTAGCTACTCTACATCATCACAGCCCTGGGCAGACCATTAGTTACCTTTACTTGGAGACAATTCTTGCTTGGCAGTAGGTTTTGCCTGGCCTCTTAGCTGCAGAGAAGACCCAAGATAAATAACTGAGCCTAATTACAGGGTATTAGTACCAGGAGTCAGATCTCATTTTCCTCCTACTTTTTACCCAATAGGATGATGACAGAAAGGAAAGATTTGAGGTCACCAGGGTCACGTGCAGGTCAGTCTTAGTCAGCACTGCAGACCGGAAACAGATGTGACTCATGAGTTTGAAGGGAAAACAACCAATCTCCTTAAAGAATGCATGTTCTATGTTTTATAAAAATATAAAAAAGTATAAAAATGTACTAATTACATTCTTAACCTACTCATTTCATCCAGTTGAAGCTAAAATAAAATAAAAACCCAATAGCCACAATTATTTTTCCCATTTTAAGTGTTTTTATGTGGAGAACTATGGTTTCAAGTGACTTTATATTTTTTCTTCCAAAATTTACAACCACTTAGTTTAAAAATTAAAAAAAAAAGAACAATCTCAATTATGTATGCCTTTTGTAAATTAAATTCATGAATTGTACATTTTCATCACTGTGAAGGCTGAATGCTTGCATTTTGGGTTCAGCATGTGTTCCTCAACTGTTCAAACACTGAATGCACACTGATTTTATGAACTTTTAAAGTGTCCCACTTTAGATGCACAATATTAAGTGGTTGAGTTAGGAATAATTGTACTGTTTTAAAATCAGATCATTCTGATATAGAACACGGATTATAAATCTGCCATCGTTGTGAAAAATTTAGTAAAATGTAGCCAAACCTGTAGTTTGCCTAAATTATATCCTGCTTTACTCCCCCCCCATCCCCTGATCCAGGGAAATGCTAACAATGACTTCATTTTCTGAAAACCTCATTAAATGGAGGCATTTGCTGGAATCCACAAAGAGCTGCCAGAATGTAAACCAGAAATAATATCAGCATTGTAGAATATCTTACGTATTCCTGTCTGTTTCTGGGAACTCTTACATGTTCTAGAAAGCTGGGAACATTGCTCTGAACCCTGGAATTCTTGTGCAGCTTCTCTACAATACATCCAGGCTTTCTCCTTCTTAGAAGCCCGTCTCTGTTGTTCGTTCTCTGTTGCACACAGCATGCCAGCAGCCTGTGTATGTAGATGGTTAAATCATCCTATGCCTCAGGATGTTAAAGCCTAGTGTTAAAGGTTTAAGTTTACTGTCTGCTTAGTCTTCAGACTCTGAAGAAGCTTCATTCCGCTCTGTTGTTTCTCAGTCACCAATTAAGAATAATCTTTTAAGCTGTTTTATTAAAAAGTAACCAAAAAAGGACTCAAATATTTTTTTAATATCACCTCCGAAGGAAAATATGTATCCAGAATAGCTCCAAATTCAGGGTAGGCTTCGGTTCAGTAAAGAGCATTCTCACTTCACCTGGAGGGGCATTCAGTGCTAACCTGTATCCTCTGATCATGGATTATTCAGGTGATATTTCAGCTTTGTGAATAAAAAGTTAACTAAAAAAAAATCCAGTCACTTCTACCTCTATGCAGTGCTTAATCTAGTCCAGCACTTACTTAAATGCTATAGGCAAGGGACATTCCTGTCTAAGGCAATCTAAGTTTGAGTAGCTTTGCGTGGTCATTGCTGTGTTGGAGTTGAACTAAGTAAACTCAACTGTGTAGCTATCTAGATGTTCCATTTTTCTTCAAAGAAAAGTAAAAGAGTTATGAAACACTCACACCCTTAAGTCTCTAAGGAGAATAATATGTTGCTGAGGAAGACCCCAGTTGTAGATATGTAGTAGTCTGAAGCAGATTCACCACCCTTGGTTATGACTCATGCTCTGAATGCAAAGCAACCTTGTACTATGAGAGGTGAGCCAGGAAGCACCTTACTCTGCTCTCAGCACACTTCCTTAAGGGTCCTGAGGGTGTATACCCATATAATTGTTCCCTGAGAGGGGCTGGAAGGAGGCTGCTATGAGGATCTTATATCAAGCAATGTAGACACCAATTGGAAATAAATGAGAAGATAATTATTAATCCATGTGCACTCTTGTTGATAGTACCTTGCTCTTGTTTTGTTCTTTTTAGAATTCTGATTTCCACTATAACTATTACTTCTTTGCTGATATTCATATGAGCATAGTTTTATTTCCTGTCTTCAACATGACTTCTTGGCTCCCTTCTTAGTGCTACAATAATCTTAATAAACGATTGTGTCCTCAGAGTACTTTTCTGACAGCAGTTCTGATGCAAAGAACTCTGTTTCAGTTTCCTGTTCTACGTAGTTCTTATGGCACCAGATGACTGGTGTTTTAGCATGAAAATCTGTATGAGATCTTTGCTGTAAATGATTAGCATAAAACATAGGACAAGATCTTCATAGAAGTTGCATTTCCTAGCAGTCAAGTGTAATAGCGAGCTTTCTCTCTTGCAGTTGATTTACTTAAGTCAACAGTTAGCACACATAGTTCTTACTAGAAGAGGACATGGGAGTATAGCAAAAGCCAAACTATCCAGCTGTATAGAATGTACAAAGCAGAGGTTCTCAATATTTTCACAGGGATCACGTATCAGATGTTTTGCATATTAAATATTTACATTATAATTCATAACAGTAGCAAAATGGCAGCTATAAAGTAGCAGCAAAAGGAGTTTTTTGGTTGTGTGTGTATGAGGGTGGTCACCACAACATGAGGAACTGTGTTGTAGCACTAGGAACACTGAGAATCACTGGTCTGGACAGAATCTTCAGAGACTGTGAGGAGACTCTAAGTCTACTGCTGTTCAGAGTGAACATGATTATTTACCTAAGCATTAGTGTACTGCTGAGTACATGCTTCAGCAACTAGGGTCTCTAGATTTCTGGAATCATTGGAAGGACACAGAAAAAAATGGTAAGGGATAAGAATAATTTCATTTTCCATGATGGATTGTTTCCAAATACGGTCTAGGCCTATATAACCCTATATAATATTTACTTTGATAGGCATGCATTCTTTTATCATCTTTCAAAACCACAGATCTTTATTCATTCAAATGTAGCAGTCATCAGTAGATCCTCTTCTCAGTGAGCTCCTAGCAGCCTTTGGCACTCTGGGGATTTCTTGCTGTAATGCTTTCTTTCATGTCCCTCCTTATAAATCGTTGGTGTTCAGAACTTTTCTGTTGGTTCCTATTATCCCCAACCTCGGGAGAACTTTCCAGGACTCTCTCTCTAAGTCCACCCTGCTTGGTTGTCTCCCCATCCTTGGTCTCATTTTGGTTAATTCACTCCGTTCCTCTCCCCTTAAATAACACCACTGAGTATTGTTCACCTGACTGGCCTCCAAGTCAGGCGTTCAGTATCTATGTCTAACACCTCCATTGACATGTGAAGTGGACTCTCCAGATCCTGCAGAAGGAAGGTGATGATCCAAACACATTTCACTGCTAAGATAGCCCTCTACTCCTCTCTTTTCTAGGAAGGTGATAACCCAAACACATTTCACTGCTAAGATAGCCCTCTACTCCTCTCTTTTCTAGGAAGGTGATAACCCAAACACATTTCACTGCTAAGATAGCCCTCTACTCCTCTCTTTTCTGCTTCCCTAAACAGTGCTTTGATGTCCCCAGTGGCTTGAGAGAAAAGTCCCAAGGTCTTAAACTTGTCTCCCCCCAGCACCTCGTAATCCATTATAAGAACTGGAAGCCTCAGGTAGCCGTATCTCCCAAATCTACTGCTATTTTCTAACATTTTCTATTTTTCTAACATTTCTCATTTTCTATTCTCCTTTCCCCTACCTGCAACCCCTCTGTCTTATGCCTACACAATTTCAATTGTTCTATCTAACAGTAATTCTCCACTAATGTATATAAGAGCAGTCTGGAACACTACTCCTCTGACACGTCTTTGCTTGTGGTATTGTTTAAAATCTTTCTGGTTCTTCCTGTGGCACTGAGAATGCCTTCCATACTCCTTACCAGTACCTGCCAGTTTTGGATTAAATTTTTTTAAAGATTTATTTATTGATTTTATATGTATATAAGTACACTGTTGCTGTCTTCTAACACACCAGAAGAGATTATCAGTTCTCATTACAGATGGTTGTGAGCCACCATGTGGTTGCTGGGAATTGAACTCAGGACCTCTGGAAGAATAGTCAGTGCTCTTAACCACTGAGCCTTAATCTCAGTTCCTTTTGTTTTTGTTACTGTTGCTCTCATGTGCTCCGGCTTGGATGACTTTTCACTTTCCAGAGCTAACTACCATGTTCTATGTCTGCCTCTCCCTCCCTCCCTCTCTCCCACCTCCCTCATCTAAATCTAAACTTCAGTCAACCCTTCTTTTTTCAGAGATGTTTGCTTTCTGAAGCCACCATTCCTTTGCTGCTCTTTCGTTTCCTTCATGATATGGAAATGTAAAACTTACATAGGTAAACAAATTTCCAGTCTATGAACCTCTGTTGGAAACATATTAAATATCAAAATGTTTGTTCCACAAATGATTATTAGAGCTATATATTTTAAGGTGTGGATTTTTATATTATCCCGCACTGTGATAGACTATTTTGGAGAGGAATGTTGCTGGAACTCTGTACACCTGAAAGGTATTTATTCATCCACTAAGATACAGTTAAAGTTACTCATGGGTTCTTTCCTAATTCAGGTAAAACTAGTTCCTTTGTCTTTTTCACCACTACCCTCAGACTTAGTGACCACCAGGAAGTGGGGGCAAGAAAAGTGTAGGAGTCAGTAAAAACTGAGTGAATCAGGGTCTTGTGGAGCTGACAGGCTGCTCCTGGGATCTCCAAGCAGCTACAGTTGCACAAGATCCCATCAGTCTCCAGTCTAGTACTGAGAGAGGAGGCTAACAGAGTCTGGACCTCTGAGGGGCTGCTGACATTGATGGCTTCTTGGTCAGTGTTCATTATCTTTAAGACCCTGGTTGGTGAGCCATATTCTAGTAGAGAAGAAAATGAGAAGAAAATGTTGAACTTGATTTATTGAAAGAAATTTTGAAGAGTAGGGAGGACTGAGGCAGGGAGAGGGCATGAAATCTGGAAGTATTTAGAGGTGAATATAATCAAAATTGTATGATTCCCTCAAAGAATTAAAAAGTATTAAAAACAAACAAGGATAATAAAGCCACCCTGGGAGACCCATTACAATTGTTAAGCTTGCATGTTTTTATTTCATGTAAGAATATTAAAGAAAATATCTTTTTTTAAGTTCTTAAGGGTCAGCAAATGATCAGCAGAAAAAGGGTAGAGATTGCCTTCCTACCTAGCTCAAAGTTTAGAGATTCAAACAGCAACAAACTAAAAAAAAAAAAAAAAATTAAAATAAACAGATGCTGTGGTCAAGTGGTTCTTTCATAGTTTAGCTTTGAAAGTCTTTACAAAAACATATTTTCAACTGGCACTTTTCAGAACATATATATCCATTGGAAATTTACAGAACAAATATTTTACTGATAAATACATATCTTAAGAGTCTTCTGTTGAGATGTTTGTTGCAAGGAGTCCACTTTGAAAAATAATTCACTAGATGGTCCCAAACCTGCAAACCAACATTAGATTCCAGGTAAAAATGGTTTGATGGACTGGTTTTATTGGGATAATTTTCTACCCGTTAAAGATATTCTACCCATTCATTAAAGATATTCAGAGATTAAACATATTGCCTACATTTCTGATGCTTAAACTGGTTAATTTTAATTAATAGACTTGTGTCATAAATCTGGATAATCAGAAGTGCATGGTAGGATTTCTCCCCTAACCCCCAGTGATAGTGTCATAATGGTAGGTGAGTAAAAAATGAAAGTCAATGCTCTAATGTGGGACTTAAGTATGTGTCTCAAAGATTAGAGGTGGGGGGAAAAGCGTGAGAGAGGAAGGAAGAGAGAGAGAGAGTGGTTAACACATTACCCGGAATTCTTCTAGTTTATAGTAGCCACTGTCAGGCTCCTAGAGACTGAGTTGCCCATGATTCTAGACCTTCCCTTTTGCATCCTTTCTGGTCTTTCTCAGTCCTACAGTGGCACCCAATATGTCAGCATAGGTTTAAGAAGTGATTCCTTTAAAATCCATTTCCCATAGCATTTGGTCCCCTTCATGTCCTAGCATTAGAAACTTTAGTTAAGGGATTAGCATCCAAGTGCATAAGCAGTCTGTCATCCCTGAAAATGACTAAGGAAGACAGAAATTTTCGTCTTCTAGTCTAGCTAAGTGGCTCATCAGGCCGACCTTGACTTTCAGCCAAGATGCACACAGAGTAGAGCAATGTTTCCATGGTTGGTGCAAAGGGTAGCATCTGTGTACAAATTTATTGCAGTGGAGAAATACAGTCTTAGAACTCTTCTAATTTCCTGATAATTAATCATGGAGACAAAGGCAGCCACTGTGGCACAATGAGAGGATCATTGTCCAAGAGAGATTTGGTTGGATGACTTTTGTCTTGTATTGTAACGGAGGGTTTTTCTTTTTTTTTTTTTTTTTTCTTCTTCTTCTTCTTCTTCTTCTTCTTCTTCTTCTTCTTCTTCTTCTTCTTCTTCTTCTTCTTCTTCTTCTTCTTCTTCTTCTTCTTCTTCTTCTTCTTCTTCTTCTTCTTTTTTGTATTACCACTGGGTACCTTTCCCCCTTCCAGGGCATTGATTTCTGTTCACTACCAGGTTTGGAAGAAGTGATGGTGTAAAGGACAAATCATCTTTTTATATAATTTTGCTATAGAGAAACCCCACATAACACTCAATAAACTAAGGTCCTCAGGAACTTGAATGTTTCATACAAATATGATGATGTGTGAACTGTATTCAGACCAAAATTTTATTTATGACTTAATATTTTATGGGTCTTAGAGTTCCTATAGCAGAAAATGGATAGCCAAATAATTACTCCACTGGCTCTGCTAAAATTATAATTGAACAGAAGAAATTTGCCAACATATAAATACTGATTTTGATAGTTTTATTTTCTGAGAGAATGAACCTTTCACCACTTTCTATACTGATAAATGTGAAAATGCTCTTTTTAAAATATTAAGAACTGTTAGTTCTTGTGAGTATTTTCAATTTAGCAGTCACCGAGCATCTAAGGACTGAAGTACATTTAGACTGATGCCATATTCCAATGCCTAATTAACATGCAGAAGACAGTGTGGGCTGCTCTACTAGAAGGTGTGGTGAGGTCAGACTCATGAAGGGCAGAAATAAGGTACCGTGGGAGAAGGTCAAAGTGTGGATTTTTTTGCAGACCAAGATTTTTTTTTTAATAAAGGTCATGATATTTGACTTGATTCTTAAAAGAGGAATTGGATCTGAGTGCTGAGGGGAGGACTCACCATATTAAAGGTGTAAAGAATGGCAGTGCCTGAATGTTCTGAGCCTGGGCTATGTGGGAACCAAGTGATGGGAGAAGACTTTGAAAAGAGACTTGGGGTGAGTATGTGGGCCTTGAGGGCCTGTGTGTGTGGACAGACTTGAGGCTGACTTTTCACTGTGGATCACGAGGGCCTGTGTGTGTGGGCAGACTTGAGGCTGACTTTTCACTGTGGATCACGAGGGCCTGTGTGTGTGTAGACAGACTTGAGGCTGACTTTTCACTGTGGATCACGAGGGACTCAGCAGTGACTGAGCGTATCAGAAAAAAGGTGAGGTTCATGCTTTGACGTAATGTTGGAGATAGAGAGGCAGTTAGCTGGCAGGTTAACAGAAAGCACTCATCTTTATTATTGTTGTTATTATTACTTAATATTAACACTATTATCATTATTATATATTTTTTACACTCCAGATTTAATTTCCCTCCTGTTTCACCCTCCGACCTTTCTACATCCCGTACCTTCTCCCTGTTCCCCTGTCTCCACTAGTATGTCCCCAGCCCCCAACCACCAATCTCCCAACCCAACCCACAAGACTCCCCCACTCTCTGGGACCTCAAAGTCTCTTGAGGGTTAGATGCATCTTCTCTGGCTGAATTCAGATCTGGCAGTCTTCTGCTTTGCATGTGTTGGGGACCTCATATCAGCTGGCGTATCAGCCTGGTTGGTGGTTATCCAGTGTCTGAGAGATCTCGGGGGTCCAGGTTAATTGAGACTACTGGTCCTCCTACAGGGTCGCTGACACAAAGGAAGGGACCCTAGATGAAATGCCCTACAGTGTGGAGAGGGAACCTTTAGAGCCCACATCCAGCAGAAGGACAGGGAATCAAGTGAGGGATTAGTGTTGCCAATCCACAGTCAAAACTCTGACGCTTAATTGTTCTTGTCTAAAAGAACTGTAGAGATGGAAATGGAGAAAACCCCGAGAAAAATAAGGTCCAGCTGCAGGCCCAAAATGAGATGCAGTTCAAGGGGAGGACCGGAGGCCTGACACTATTATTGAAACTAATCATTATGTGGCTCACAAAAAGGGCCCATCAAGACTCCCCCCCCCCCCCCCCCGAAAGACCCAACAAGCAGCCGAAAAAGTCACATGCAGGCATTTGCATGCAACCAATGGACAGAAGCTGCTGACCCTGTGGCTGAATTGGGGAAAAGTTGGAAGAAGCGGAGGAGGGCAACCCTGTAGGAGAACCAGCAGTCATCTTAAAAGCCATATAATGATTTTTCTTCCTTAAGTAAAGTAAAAAGAAATAGATTTAAGTAGTCTCTGAGTCTGACTCAGAGTTTATTTTAATAAAAGTTCTACGGAAACCAAAGCAGAGGCTTCCAGTGTGTCTGCCTTTGAGCAGAGGCTTCCAGTGGGTCTGCCTTTGAGCAGAGGCTTCCAGTGGGTCTGCCTTTGAGCAGAGGCTTCCAGTGGGTCTGCCTTTGAGCAGAGGCTTCCAGTGGGTCTGCCTTTGAGGAGAGGCTTCCAGTGGGTCTGCCTTTGAGCAGAGGCTTCCAGTGGGTCTGCCTTTGCATTTCTGCCGTGTGTTAGAGTCATGAGCATCTAAAATCCACAAGATTCTATAATCTTCAGTTTCTCCATGTATGGAGATTTGGGAAGATTTAACTTTGTAGCGATTTTAAAGCTCTTGTAATTTGTAATAATATATTAATGTTATTGTAATGATAATAACTATTACTGCTTCTTTGGTTTACAGACAATGTCTTCTTTTGTTTATCCTTTGCTGAAGAATTGAGCTTGCTCTTCTGCAGTATATAAGGTATTCAGTTGTTCAAACATATTTTCGTTAAATTAGGTAAACTCTGCCTCTTGAATACTATTAATGCATTTATACCACATAAGCATGTGAATACTTTTATTCAGGACATTCCAGGGCTGTTGACTCAGTCACTTCTGTTCTTCATCTTTTTCCTAAAGTGTTTAGCAACCAAGTATACTCAGGGCTGGCAGACAGCTTTGGGAACAAAGTGATTCCCATGTGTTGTGTTTTAAATGAAACTGACCGTCCCCCACGTGCTCATCTATTTGAATGCTTGTTTCTGCAATTGATGTAACTGATTAGCAAGGATTAGGGACTGTGGTCTAGTTGGAGGATGTGTATCACTTAGGGTAGGCTTTCAGGTTTAAAAGCACAAGTTTATGGGCAACTTAACTTGGACAAGGTGGGCTATTAAAAAATGAAGAGGGAGATGAGGATATGGAAGAAGTGAAAGAGTGACGGAAAGAATTAATATTATCAAAATGCATTGTACGCTTGTATAAAATTCCCCCAAATTAATAAAACATTACATTTAAAAGAGAAAGATAAAAAAAATTCTAAAACTTAAAAACCCAGGATCTTCCCTTTCATGCTTAGTAAATAAACTCCCAGAGACCACAGCATGTGCTGTTTCAACTGCATTTATTTTTCTCTCTTAACAGGAATATTGATCCTTTAAGGAAGTGGTTCTCATTCAATTTCAAAGTAACCTGAAATAAATGGAAGGTATATGATTACTAATCCAAATGGGCCATTCTCTAGAGAACCGATAAGATATATATGCATATACATGTACACATACATTGTATTTTATCATATATGTTGCCATAACAATTCATGTAGCTCAAGACTTGGAAAACATTCGGCACATAAATTCTGAGTAGAAAAAGAAAAAAAAAATGTCCATTTGTGTGTTTGTGTATGTGTGT
Organism: Micromys minutus; assembly: GCF_963924665.1. NCBI lineage: Eukaryota > Metazoa > Chordata > Mammalia > Rodentia > Muridae > Micromys > Micromys minutus. Next base: position 141,517,261 of record NC_137969.1, on the reverse strand, counting down.
GTACATGTGTGCATATGCATGTATGCATTTGTGTGCACATGTGTGAGTGTTTATGTGAGTATGCGTATGCATATGTACACGTGTGTGTGTACAAATATTATATGTATGTGAGTGATAGAGAGAAGTTTTTTTTTGTTTTTTAAAATAATGTTTTGGTTCTATATTTAGTCTACAATATAACCTCTACCCAATCTATCTGGGACTTGCAGACTTTGAGTCTTGTATGTTGAGATGACAGTAATTCTATTTTAAGTTAAACATAAGGCTGTAGGCTTTTAAAATATGTTACACTTACAACATTGCTTTAGGTTTTTATCATTAAAAACTTATTTTCTAAGGATTAGGATGAACTTTCCTGTTTAGATTCATAAGTTCATCCAGTTTCATCTTTATATTAACATTTTGCTTCTCCTAGCCCTGTGATCCATCCCAAAGGGAGAAACTGGATTAGGAGAAGATGCCTAAATAAAAATAGGAAAACAGACTTGGTTTTAAAGTATTGTAGCAGATAAGAACTTTACGCTGTTGTGTTAACAGTTGGATCTAAAGGAGACATAGTATATAACCCCACTGTTGGCACCAACAACATCTACCACAGAAAAATAATGAAACATATGGGGTTCCAGTAGCTAGAAAGAGCGGAACGTCTATTTTCATAGAGTGATGCAGTCAAACTCACAAATGGGAAACAGAAGAGCCAGAGTCATTGTATTGTTTATACTCACCTTAGATAAACCACACTGTGACTTTTCCTTCATCTACTGTTAAGGAGCAGGAGTTGTAGAGGTAGGGAAGGGCCCGGAAAAGGGATAATAGTAATAATAATAATACCACCACGGGTAGCCTTGATTTAAGAATGGTGGGTATGGGCCAAATGGGTTCCAGTATGGGGGAAAGGAAATTCGTGAAGGTAATTCATCACTGTCACTGGCCTGTTGATAAGAAGAAAAGTTCAGTCTTATACTTGCTCTCTTTCCTGTGGGTTTGTCTTATTAAGGAGAAAGCTTAAAAGGTCTAACTTACTTGCAGTTTTTATTTGTAAAATTAACAAGGGCTTGATTATTTAAGCTTAGAAAATTAGCAGTAACTACATTCCAAATCTTAGACTTCAAAGCAAAATTTTCAAATGCTTCTTTGTATGGCTATAAGTCAATGATAAGAGAGGTGAAGGTTCTGTAACATGTATCTCTTTGAGTCATATGACCATTCACAAAACCACATGTTGAAAATCATCTCTCTCTTTCTCTCACTCTGTGTCTACATTACTATCTGTTTTGTGCTGAATGGGTGAAGCACTATATTATTGACCTAAGCATGGCCAGGTTAAGGATCTCTATGTCTCAGAACAATGGGAATGGCAAATCAGGGTCAGGCTCAGAGTAGCACTTAAGCCTATGTATAAAATGTTTAAGGTTGGCTAAAACTGGTCCAGTGTGTTCTGAAAGTGCCAAGTGCTGCTTCCTTCTCCCAAATGATTGCGACATAAGACTGATCCCATCCGGAGACCTTCTGCTGACATTAGCTAACTCATTTCTTTCTTGTTCTTGCTGTATATATAATGCAGGGCTGAGTTTCTAGCATGCCACAGTACATATTCCTCAGAGCACATGGCTTACTAAATCCCAATTTTTCTCTGTGTATGTCTGTCTTTTCTTCATCCCCATCCCTCTATTTTTCTTGAATGTTTTTGCTTGTCTGTCCATTCCAAAATAATGTTTTACTGAATTTCCCCTGCTTTGGTTATCAAGACTGGTCTACTACCATCTGGAATGGGATGTCGAATGTTCTTAGGCAGATTATTTGTCCTTAGCCAGATCACTTGGTCCTTAGCTCAATGCTATTGAAAGATGATGGTTTTAAGAGCTGGGGCTTTTTGGGAAGTTTTCTTATGGGAACTGCACAGTGACCTTTAACACAAAGTGACTTACAACTAAACCTGCATGTCATTGTTACATGAGATGAAAAGATAATTGTATATGTATAGGCAGATATTAACCAATTAATTTATACTGAATTCAGGTATTCTTCCAAAAACCAAACTTTATACAGCAGTCTAATGTTAATACTCCAAAGATTCTTGAGAATTTCTGCAGAGGTTTGGATGACTAAATGCATTTAACTACAGTTGTGACTATCACACACACACACACACACACACACACACACACACGCTATCATGGGAAGATGAAAAGCAACTTACACTTCGTTTTTCTCGTCCCACGTCCTCGGGCACCTAAAATCAGTCAGTGTAATTAACTCATGCTGATGAAAACACATGAGAAATATATACATATACATGTGAGTATATGAAAATATGCATACTACTTAGTGCTTCATGCTATTCATTAATATATAGGACTTTGTTATTTAGATAATATAAAGACAATATTCAGGAAAAAATGTTACTGGTCACCATGATTGCTCTTTTTTTTTTTTTTTTTTTTTTTTTTTTTTGTGGTGCTGAGGATCAACCATCAACCCTTGGGTTTCTCAAAGTTAGTGTCTGGTTGGGTTCTGTCAACTTGACACAAGGTAGGGTTATCTGAGAAGGGGAACCTGGTGCCTTGGTCTGATTTTTATTGGGCAAGTCTAGAATATATTCTTTAATTGTGATGTGGAAGAGCCCAGACCACTCTATGAAGCACTATCCCTGAGCAGGTGGTCCTAAGATGTATGGAAAAGCAGGATGAATAAGCCATAAGGTCCAAATAAGTAAGGAGCACCTCTCCATGGCCTCAGCTTCACTTTTCCCTCCTGTTCTGTTCTTAGTTCCTGCTCTGACATCCTTTAGTGATAGAGTGTGACCCAAGAGCTGTAAGCTGCAATACAACTTTTCCTCCACAAGTTGCATTTGGTTATGGTGTTTATCACAGCAATAGGAACTGAGACAGCTATCTGGTAAGTGCGGCAGCACTGAATGATGCTCCTATTTTTTAGAGTGTATTTGTAAATGTTACTATATTTGATACTGCACAAAAATTACACGGAATCAATCATGCACCAGAGCACGTGACATTTCCTGAAATATAATGGTACAGGTCGGGTGGCAAATATCTTTGTCCACTAAAGTGTGAAGAGAGGATAATAACATCATGGAGAATCATGAATCCAAACTCATAAAAACTGTAGACATTAGACATTGAGTACTCACGGGGAAACACGCAGCTACTACCAGGATGGCAGAGAGCAGGAGAGGAGCTTTCATCTTATTTAGATTGTCCTGGACATCATAAAGAAGACTGAATATTAATAAAAATCCAGATGATACAAGTCTGGTCCAGTGTCTGTAACTAACAGCTCTCCGGACTTAGCCAGTAGTTTGCAGTTTTACTGTCTAGTTACCAGTGGAAAACTTTTCAAGAGCACATAGAAGGATGATATGCAATTTTATGACTTCATTATATCATTTCTTTAAAAATATTTATGAATGCTGTCTCAAGACCTTATTAGCAAGAAGAGTTACTGTTCAGCATGCAATACAGTTTTCCGAGGAATATTTAGTGTTTTCCACTGAGGAAAACGCTCATTCCCATGCCATTAGCATCATTTGGGGGACTGTAAGACCGTGGTCATTTGTTTCAATCACTTACTGAGGTTTTCTGTGTACCAATGAGACAGAAGATTAAAACCTAAGAGAATAAAACAATGCCACATCTTTAACTCTGTCTTTGTTTCTTTCTCCTCATATCAATGAAAATGTAATTAGACTCAACAGCATACCAGGAGAAGATTGATGAGGTTAAAGACAGGTGTTTAAAAGGTTGTCAAGTTTAGCATCCCAGCAGCCAACTCTCAGTGTAGAAAACATAGTATTGCCCCTCTCCTCCATTTCCACACACAAATATACACTCTTACCTTCTATGTTCCAACATGGTGCCATCTACTTTCTGGATATAATACTGATATATATCCAGCTCCTTCAGGTGGAGACTACTCAGAGATAATTATAACTTTGTAATGTACAAGAGCATGTGATATATACTATACACAGAAGTTACAAACTATAGAGAGCCTACACAAGAGACAGAATGGGGAAGTAAGTTTTGAAGAGAATAGGATTGTAGAGAATTTTATAATGGAATAGATTTTAAGAATTATTGAAAGTCTCATTAAACAGAGCGATAAAAAAAAACCATAGCCTCCTTTGGACCATGTTTTATGTTTTATATATGGCTATATGCCATAATTATCAATGACCTGTCTTTCCCTCAAGCCATTGCAGTTTGTTATGTTGAGAAGTCTAGTGTTATGGATGATTCAGATGTGTTTTGTGGTACCATCCATTTTACTTGAAGGTTGATATAAAAGAGAATTTAAATAATTTTTATATTAAAATCAACAGGGCATGAGAATGGCGCATACATGATGATACCTTAAGGAGGTTAATAACAAAATGGTAATTCATTTTTTTCTGTCATGACAGGGTTTCACTCTATGGCACTCTGGCTGACCTGGAACTTGACCTCAGACTTACAGAGATCCAGAGATCCATTCACCAGTCTCTGCCTCCCTAAATATTTGTACCAACACACATGACAAGGTCAAAGGTGGTTAACTTTTCATAGTCATAGAATTCCTGAAATCTTTGCTGGCTTGGTCCATAAAATTCAAAATAATTAATTTTGATTTCAATTCCATTCCCAGAATCGGTGTCCTATCCTTGCAAAGATTCCTTTATGGTCACTCTTAAAATACATCCTTACTATAGAAAAACAGTGGTTTTAAAGACACTTGTACAAACAGAAATACACAAACTGATAGTCAAATTATTGTTTGTAATTTCAAGCACATGTTCCATGACAGTTTCAATTCTGGTAGTTTAACAAATATGCATATGTACCATCTGCCTCCTAAGAGAGATCTATGATCACAGCGTACAGCGGTAGTTCAGGGCCCTCCTACCTGAGACTCTCCACTCAGTGGCTTCTGGCTGATGCTGCTCTCGTCCTTGTTGGATGGCAGGCACCTCGCTGTTGAAACTCTTTTATACACTCCCCGCACAATGGAATGGAGAAGTCCGTGGCTGGAGAGCTGCTCCCTGGGATCAGTCATTATTCTACTGGCTCAACTCTCGTAATCCACTGAAGCCAAGCAATGAATGACATTGGCAGTTTCATGGAAACCATGGCTGAGTGATACAGAATATTTCCTTTGTGGTTTTCCTTTAAATTTTATCTCTCATGGATTTGGGGCTTATTGCCCCTCAGACATGAGTGTTACCTGTCTCTTAAACCATTTAATCTCTAAAACAACCAGCAGCAAGTACACACACAAAAAAAAAAAGAAAAAAAAAAAAAAAAAGATGATCATATCTTCCCATTGTGTAGGTCAGGTGCCTGAGAAATTGAAATGCCACATTTAAAATGCCACAACTAGAATTCGGCCAATATTGCATTGATTGCTGCAGCTGGTTTCCCAGACCCACTAATAACCGGCACTTTGTCAAAGAAACACTACAGTTTATTATTTGTAGCAACATTTATCCTGCGTTGCTGACTCAAAGAGAGATGAACCGGTGATCTGCTAAATACATTATATCACCATATATGTTTTCATTTTGAATATTCTGAGGTCAGCATAGGTTCTCATCTAGGGGTAGAAATGTTAATTACATGTTTGCATGCACCCTGCAAGTCTGTATGTCTGTCTCTGTGTGTACCCATGAGTCTATATATGTGTATGTATGTATGTTGCATGTAATTTGCATGCTATTGAATGCTTTTCCTAAAAGTTGATTTTAGTTTCTTTTACTTAGCTGGAAGTATTCTAGTAAAATATGTTAATTGTCACCTATTTTTGAAGCCCAGATACACTTTCTGTCTTCAGGTAATTTTATGTCTTGATATTTAATAATGGCTATTTTATTAAAATGCTAAAGCCCTATTTTTCATAGTTTCTTTAAATTATTATTTTTTTCATATAATATGTTTTGTTCACACCCTCTCTCCTCCTCTAACTCCTTCCAAGGTCCTGTTGATCCTTATCTTAAAATTTGGCCACACCCCCACTCCCTCTTGCTGTTCCTTTTGCAGCAGCTTTATGTGTTTTGTTTTTCCCAGGAATCTACTGTATGAACTTGATCATGTATGGATTTTGTCCTCACTTGAAAGGAGTAGCGGAGGTAATCAGTCCTGATTCTGAGACCATGGGTTACCTGAGATCTTCTGGTGCACAGGCTCTCTGTATCCAGCTGCATAACTAACTCACTTTGGTGTTTGATGAATATCCCAGCCACAACCCAATCAAAAGGAACTTGGTATTTCTCTTTTAAAACCTGCTGCTGTTTCTGATGAACCATCCAGCTTTCTAATCAACAAACAAGAGCACACTGCAGTTTTAATTATTAATTCCATAGTTTTCTGCATGAATATAATGAATTTTAGCCACATCAACCTCTTTTATCTGCTTTCATTCTCTCTCGTACTGAAATCTTTCTCAACAAGTCCTCTACCTATTTTTTGTCTTCCTTTTTTTTCTCATATGCGTAATTTTTTTCGTACAATGTATTGTGATCATATTCTTTCTCTTTGTCTCACTTGTCCTAGATTCTCTATTCCCCCAACTTCACACTCAAATTAGACAGTCCCAGCAAGGAGGGAAGAACCAGTGGACACCGAGTTCCACCCATGACCAAGGAATTCTACAATAGATACCTGCAGGTACTGATAGATAATCAGTTTTCTCCAATGGAATAACACTGAGTATATCACCCACATGGGAAGCCTGCATTTCCTGGAACAGCTGGCTAACACAAAATAGACTTCATCTTTTCTTTCTTGGGTGACTCACTGAGTTTAGTGTTGTTTGCTAGAAATTTACCGGAGTCATGAGAAATTAATCAGTGGCTACTCTACTGCAGGAAAGGGTATCACTTCCCTCAGCCATTAATAATTGCCAGTAGTCCGAAAAGGAGTGGTGAGGACACATGGGTCCATTCCCCAACCTCAGTGAAGTGTTAATGGACTCGATATAATCTAGGTTTGTGTAGTAATGACAGCTACAGTGAGTTCATAAATGGCTGTCTTGTCAGTCTGTATCTTTTTGCCACACACCTCTCCATCATTTGGATCTTACACAGTTTCTTCCCCTTTCTATCATTCTCTCTGAGCCTGGAGGCTATGAAATGATGCTTTTTAGGCACCATAACTTCACCAACACTGATGCTTCACCTTTTGAACAGTTACGAATCTCTCTTTTAACTCCAGATTGATTCATTAAAAAGCCTTTCTGAACAATACTGAGAGTGACTCAAATCTATGGATTTAAACATATTTAGAATACATTTTGGCTATGTGCAAAAGTAATTCTAGTAGATTTCCTGTGAGGGTCTATGATCTGTGTAGGATGCTGCGGCAGGCTAACAATTCTAGGTACACTTCTGTTCTACAAAGATGGCGTAAAATCTAAGCATAAAGTGGTTGGCAACAGCAGAGCACACACTTGTGGTAGCTCACCGCAAGCTCACAGACTGCACACCGAGTGCACATCATTAGTATAGCTCACAGGCTTCTAGCTCTGTTTCATCTTCCTCTCCTTATTTCTTCAAGGTATGTAACATCTTCAGCAGTTGGGTCTCATTTGCTAGCTCTGGTGGATAACAGAGAAATGGAAGAGTCAGTTTTATTTTGGGGACAACTTCTACAGGAGAATCCCACACCTCACAGGAGTATGGAGTGTGCATGTGTGTGTCCATGTGTGTTCAGTTTGTTTTTCCCCAAAAAAGAGTTTGAGGAGATTCAGATGAAACAAGGTGAGCGAGCTGTCATACACAAGACAGCGTAAGCTTTGGGGGAACTCAGATGTCAGTTGTAAGACCATAAAATACTCTATAAGGACAAACTTTAAATATCAAGAACACCCATCTCTGCAGATATTCAGGAAACAACTAGGAGGCCATAGTCTGAGGTGTGGCCGAAGGCACTAATGTATATCCAATGGAATTAAATGATTTCTTTGGACTATTTCAACCATAATCCATAGACTGGGCAGTATAGAAGGAAACACCACTGATACATTCTAGCAGTCATGTAAATATAAACTCCTCTAATCATTATTGGATTAGAATTAGTAGTAGGGAAATTCACTTTGAAAACCACAGTATGGTTCATAGACCTCAGCGGAGGACCCACTGGTTCTTATTTCAGAAAGAAGCCGGAAGTCTATTAGACCACAGCCTTCACTCCAATTTGCTACATGGCTGGGACAATTCAACAAAATGAAGCTTCTAAATGAAACACTAGCCAAGGTTTCCTCCTCTATCTGACACTACCCTTCTGCTGTTTGTCTGACCTTCCTCTTGGTCATTGTTCATAATTTCAAGGCTCTCTATTTTATTTATTTATTTATTTATTTATTTATTTATTTATTTATTTATTTATTTGAATTATCAATATGTAACATATCTGGGGCTGGAAAGATAGCTCAGTGGTGAGGTACATCCTACTCATATAGCAGAGCCAAGTTTGCTTCCTGGAACCTACGTCAAGTGTCTCACAACTGCCTGTTACTCAAGCCTCACAGTATCAAATGTCTCTGGTTCCAAGGGCACCTGCAAATGTGCACATACTTACACAATATGAACACAGTGTATATAATTAAACATAATAAAGATAAATCTTTGAAAAATATCTAAGATTTTTACATATAACAAACCTTTTGATTATAGTGAATCCTATGTGATCATCATAAGAAGAAAGTTATGTGAGCTTCACAGTATTTAAGATAGCTGTATAAATGTACTGACCAATATAAAATATTACAAGTGGCAGATGAATACATACATATATACAAATATAATCATATTTGTAGTCATTCACAAAAACATAAATTATTTTTGTCTGTTAATTAATTAATTTATTGATATCCTGAATGTAGTCTCCTCTTCCCCTCCCAGCCTCCCAGTCAAATAGCCCTTCTCCCCCTTCCCACTCTCTTTCTTCTTTTAGAAGGTATAGGCCCCCTGGATCCCAGCCTATCCTGGTACATTAAGTCAGTGAAGGACAAGGCACATTCTCTCCCACTGAGACCAGACAAGGCAGCTCAGTTAGGGGAACAGAATCCACAGGCAAGCAACAGAGACAGAGACAGTGCTTGCTTCTGTTGTTAGGGCACCCATGTGAAAACCAAGCTGCACATCTGCTACATATGTGTATTACATAGGTCTTCCATGTATCCTATTTGATTGGTGGTTCAGCCTCTGGAAGCCTGCCATGGTCCAGGTTAGTTGACTTTGTTTGTCTTCCTATAAAGTCCCTATTCCTTCCTGATTCCTCATTCCTTCCCTCAACTTTTCCAAAAACCTTCCCTTGCACAGTGTAATGTTTGGCTGTGGGTCTCAGCATCTAGGTAGGGCCTCTGATAGGACAGTTATGCTAGGCTCCTATCTGTAATCTTAACAGAGTATCATTACTAAGAGTCAGGGATTGGGACTTGCCCATGGTATGGGTTGCAAGTTGGGCCTAGCATTGGATGGTCATTCCCTCAGTCTCTGCTCCATCTTTCCTGCACTTGTAGGCAACACAAATTTTAGGTCCAGATTTCTAAAGGTGGGTTGTTGCCCTTATCCCTCCACTGGGGGTCCTCCTTGGCTTCAGGATGTGGCTACAATGATTTCCGCTAGAGTCATCCTTATAGACTCTTTCTCATCCCAGGTCTGACAGGTCCCAGAGATTCCCTCCATCCCCTCTTCCACATAGTTTCTCCTTCCTGATACTTGTGCTGACTTCATTTCCCCTTCTGAGATTCAAGCCTCCTCCTCCTATCCTCCCTCGTTATTTTATCTTCTTTGGGTCTGAATCATACACATTCTTAAGAGCCCTATGGAATAAAGGTATAAAATTACTTTAGAAAAAATCAGGCTTAGAGGATTAAGGATTGATTATAAGACTATAAAACTGGTAAACTGTATAACTTGAGGTCAGAATTAGTCAACTTCTAACCACAGTATAAGGAACTTGAAGTGAAGCAATTATATACCAAATGAATCATGACAAGGTTATGAAATTTCAAATCCTGTTCTTTTAAATTAGTTCTTATTAAAAGGTCACATTAGCATTTATTTGACAAAAATATTACTATATTCTAAAGAGAGATTTTGCATTTTAAATATTTGAACTGGGTTTAAAAATATGATGGATACATTTTGGCTAGAAAAGGTAAGTTTTTAAAATAGCTTTATATCATAATTGGACACTTAAGGCAAATATTAAATGTTATTTTATATTAGAAATATCAAATATGTAGTTTTTTAAAAATTTAATGATGCAGAGTATGTGTTCATATATTTTTGTTTAGTAGAATTATTAAATAACTTGTGCTTTATATTTGCCCTTAGATTATAAAATTGTTAAACTCATTAAAGAGCTGTTCATTAAGTGCTGGAACTGTGCATGGCACTGTATAAGGAAACAGGGCAGACACTGTCTATGCCTCCTCGGGGTTTACAGTCATTTGGACAAATAAAGAAAGAGTAACTCTGGACTCTGCATGTGAGATGAGCAAAGAAGAGAAAGACATGGGCGAAGAGCAGGGCAGCCCACAAGGCAAAGGCCCAGATTCAAGCATCACTAAACAAAAGAGTCCTTTGTTCATGTTTAGTAATTTTTAAATTACGAAGCTCAAAGAGAAGGAAGGCCAGAAAGTGGATGCCTCAGTCTTTCTTAGCAGGGAGAACAAAACACTCACGGGAGGAAATAAAGGGACAAATAGAGGAGCAGGGACTGGAGAAAAGATCATCCAGAGACTGCCTCACCTGAGGATACACCCCGTATGCAGCTACTAAACCCAAGCACTATTGCTGATGCCAAGTAGTGCTTACTGTCAGTAGCCAGATATGGATGCCTCCTCAGAGGTTCTGTCAGAGTCCTGTAGATATAGATGCTATAACCCTTGCAGCTAACCCTTGGACTGAACACGGGGACCCCAACGAAGGAGCTAGAGAAAGGACTGAAGAAGCTGGAAGGGTTTGCAACCCCTTAGGAAGATCAAAATTATCAACTAACTAACTCTACCACTGCTTCCAGGAACTAAAACCAATCAGTGAGTTTGCACGGAGAGACCCAGGGCTCCAGGTGCATATGCAGCAGAGTATGGCAGTGTCTGGCATCAATGGGAGGAGAGGCCTTTGGTCCAATGAAGGCTCCTTTTCCAAGGCACTGAGGTGGAAGAGGGAGGTTAGGAGAAAGAGCTTATTCATGGAGGCAATGTGAAGGAGACAGAGGATGGGATTGGGAAACGGATAACATCTGAATTGTAAATGTGGAGAATTTCTAATAAAAAAAATTGGGGAGGGGACTTTAAATAAATAAAGTTGTTAGATTAAAAAATTGAAATGAAAGTGTTTCTGTTATTTTATTAATAATGTTTTACTTATTTTACGTCATTACTTATTTAGTGAGCTTACCTTACAGATCCTTTGTGTATAGAGTATGGCTTATAATTCTGTGTTTGTATGGGATTCCTGTATGTGGTTGTGTGTTTCAGCATCTGTATGCATTTCTTATGCTCTTCCTCGGGCTCTTTTTGTTTGTTTGTTTGTTATTGTCCTATTCTGATAATTTGGTTTTGTTTCATCTTACTTTATTTTATTAATATTTCAGATGCCTTTTTGTTTTCTAGTGACAGATAGCTAGAAAAGGTATAGAGCTGGATGGGAACAAAGTGGAGAGGATTTGAGGCAAATTGAAGAAAAAACATAATCACAAATATGTTACCTGAAAAAAATCCACTATAATAAAAGAAAGATTAGAGAAAAGAGAAGAGAACAGCATCATCAGAAGTGAATGTGATTAAAGTACAAGTAGTTAGCCCTAAAATCATACATATATAAGTAAAATTAAATGCACTAGTATATTTTATTTATACATTTTATAATATATATTTATACAAATGTATATTATATTTCTTTATCGAGTACATATATTTAATAATATATCATATTTTATATTTGTTTATATATGTATATACACACAATATGTATATATGTTTATCAATGAAGACATTGTAGGGGTTGGACAGAGAAAAGATAAGGAAAATAGTGTAATTATATTTTAATTTCAACAGAACATAATAAAAATATACCTGCATGAAAATATAATGAAACACATCACAAATAATTAGTATGTGCTGATAAAACCTTAAATTCAGTTATTTTAGGTAAAAGAAAAAGCAAAGGTTAAATGGAAAGATCAAGGGTTCATGGCAGCGGTGTCAGCAGGACCCTGTCCCCTGTGCCTTCTCAGCTACTAAGAACTCTGAAAAGGAAGCAGAGGACACATGGAAAGGGCTGCCTATATTCAAGCACAAGTAAGAGATTACCAGATTTTCATTCTTTTAATTATCAAACTGTTACAGGTCAAATTTACTGTGATCCCCTGAGGGTAGACAGGGGACAGTTGAAGATAATATATTTAGCAAGTCCATACGAGAGAAAACTTTTGTCATGTGAGCCTGTTTCCCCTGATAGTGGCAGAATCTTGTTTATATGTTTACTGCATTTTTGAAAGCCAATAGTAGCTGGGCATTATGTCTCTCACACACAATTACAACATTTGACAGACTGAAGCAAGAGAATTACTGGGGTTCTAAGCCATCCTATGCTACATAGAGTTATAGGCCAGTGTACAAAGTAGGGCACTTATCTCAGAAGAGAAACAAAGAAAGGAAGAAAGAAAGAAAGAAAGAAAGAAAGAAAGGAAAAGGAAAGAAGGAAACACAAGAAAAGAAAAATGAAAATGAAATGGAGGGATTGTATAATAATCAATGTAGGCAAAAACACATAGAAGTTTATGATTTTTATAAAGGGTAATGTCTACATTGCTTTGTCTTTTCTTGTATTGACATTACCCATGCTCAGGGTATACAGACAGACAGGCCCTGATCACAAAGTCACAATCACAGCAGGCTGAGACAACAGAGATGGACATTCCAGCCTAGGGTCTGGTGGAAAATTCTGTACCTGAGCAAAACTCTGAGGTGAGAGTCAAGGTGAGTACAGGGCTCTCAAATTCTCAGTTGATCCTAAAGTATGCATGAGTAAGGCAAGCTTTGGGGAACACAGAGGAAACAAGAGCTGCAAAGCTAAAATGCTGATTAGAGATCTCTAAAGTATGAACTGTTTACACAAAGACTTGCAACTTATGAGACCTTCTAATCGGGAATGTTTAATAGTTTACCTGTATTGACACAGCAAAACAGCCAACTCATGAACTTTAAGAACATGTTTATAGGACTTCATTTTTCATTAGAACTAATAGATAAGGTGAAAGTGCATATGTAGACAAGTAAACAACAACAGGAAACAAAAGCATCCATCTTACATCAGGCAGAGTGGTGAAGAGCAGCAAAAGCAATAACAAGCACATGTTTGAGGGGATGCAAGGAAGAGAGAGTCTTCATTCTCTGTTGGTGGGGTTGAGAACTGGTTCAGTCAACTCTGGAATTCAGTGTGGAGAATTCTAAAACAAACAAACAAAGAAACAAAAAACCAAGTAGACAACATGACCCTTCCATGTCAGAGCTTAGTGTGTACCCAAAGGACTTAGTATTCTGCTCAACAGATGCTTCCTCAGCCATTTCAGCTCTGTTCCTAATACGTAAGGAATGGAAACCTAAATGTCCTTCAACCAATGGGAGGGTGATGAAAATGTAGTATGTATACACTATAGAATGTAATCATGAAATTTGCAGGTAAATGAATGGAACTAGAAAATACTATATTGGGTGAAATAACCCAGACTTGGAGTCTTATATTTTCTCTCAAATCTTCTGAGTATATGCAAAAACAAGGGAATGAAAAGAGGGTAAAGAAAGGGGAAAGTGAACTCCAGAGAACAGAATAGCCTCAGACAGGTGAGGATGAGTGGAGAACCAGAGGGCATTTTAATTGGTGGCGAAGGACAATGAAGAAGAATAAGAGGAGGGTTAAGAAACAGAATTCTTTGGTTGTTTTAGTCCCTGGCAACTCTGGGGGGTCTGGTTGGGTGGTAAGGTGAAAGTGGGTGTGTGGGAAGTAGAGCATCCCCACAGAAGCAGGGGGAAGGGATGGAAGAAAGAAACTGGGAAAGGATATAACATTTGAAATGTGAATAAAATATCCACTAAACATTGGGAAATGAAGAAAGAGAATTCTTGGAAAAGACAGAGACTCTTTATATTTTTCTAAAATTTTATATATTATATGCAAGTATGGGTACACACAGAGACACAAACTTGCACATACAGACCCCCCACACACATACAGGGTGATGATACTCTCTCCAAGAGCCCTAGATCATCTAAGAAAAAACCCCCAGCAACAGACATGAGAAACCAGTTTCTTTCAAACTGTTGATTAGGAGATTTAGAGTCCTAAAGTAACATATTTTATTGCAATAGCTTTTGGTTGCCTCACAGAAGTTGAAAATAAGTCTCTATTGCAGAAGAGACCACAGATTTCAGATACAGAACAAGGTATATTTAAGCACTAAAAGACACAAAAGCCTCCTTTCTGAGAAATAGCTTTTACTGTACCAGTGGTAATATGAAGCTGTTAATTGAGGAAAGCAATCAACAGTCTTACCCAGTTGTCATTCATGTCTACGGACAACAGTGACCAGCATGGCAAGGCACAGTAGTGGCTGGCACTCCTATCCTGCCGGTAACTACCTGCTTCCTAATTGGATTCAAGGCCTACTTTACAGGAGGGGAATCTAGTCAGCTACTCTAAAACTAGGCAGCTATTCATGGACAGTGGGCCCCTGGATCTTAGAGGGGAGTCTATTATTTTCACTTTCTTAAAACAGTGTAATTTCTAACTCCATCTTAAATTACTTATCCTTATACACACAGATAAATGTGGATCTCACTCCTCATCAAAGAAGCTTCTTTGTGCAATACAAGAAAACCATTGCAGAAAGCCCCAACTAGTCAAAAGGTGAAGAATGACTGATTGTGGGATACCCAGCCCCCCAATGCTACATCTACAAGAAGATTTCTACACCCGTGGATCAGAGGCTCAAAGAATATTACAGAAGAGGTGGTGGGAAGATTGTAAAAGCCAGAGGATCAGTAAGTCTGTGGTGAGTCTGAGGTTGTGCATTTCTGCTCTGACAAGGAAGCCATGCCCATGAAGTCTCAACTGCATGGTTTACCTAAACAAGGTGTGAAAAATTCCAGTTGAATTTCCAATGTAGGTGGGGTTAATCTCTCAGGATCCACTCTTGATGCTACACAGGATCAGGAAAAAAGGGAGAATAAATCCTCAACCTGGCTATACAATCCAAAGCGGACAGCTTTAGAAACATACATGCAAGTCTTAGAAACATGTAAGCCTTAAAAACATACATGCAAGCCTTAGAAACATACAAGCAAGCCACACTGAATGGACTCAGCGGGTTGTATCTATATCTCTTCACTTGCATGCATATGTGATAGCAATGATAAAGAAGAACCTCTGGGAGATTGGGGGGATGCACAGAGTAGGGTAAGAGGGAAGCATGGGAGATACAAAGTAGTTATATCTTAAATTGAAAACTTACAAATAATAACAACCAAAGGAAAGTGGAGCAATGGCTCCTAGAAAGGGGAGGAAGACAGGCAGGCAGGTGGCCATAATGTATATGGAGTGAATATGGAAGGAACTAAACAAAAATAACGTATGAAAATGTTTGAAATGTATAAAAATGTGATGTCAAAACCCATTATTCCAAATGCTAGTTTTGTTTATTTTTTGAGATTATAATTTATACAACATTTCTCCCTCTCCCTTCCTCCTTCAAAAGGCTTTCATATTCTCCTCCCTGTTGTCTTTTGAGGTAATGGCGTCCCCCCATTGTTATTGGGTATAATTTTTAAAAGTAAAATAAATAGCTGCTAACAAACAGACAAACCCCAAATCAACCATCTACCAGATCATTGCAGAGGGATACGTTACAGGAAAATGATAGAACTTAGTTTTGTTTTGCCATTTACAAAGTCAGGGCAAAGAGATATATGCAAGGTATATATGAAAGAAACAAAGTAATCCTTAGATCAAAATAATCAGCAGAAAAGACCACATACAATCTAGACATTGAGGTCAGCAGATACAGACGAAAGTAAGGGAATAAATTTTAAGGGATCGATAAGAATGTGAAAGCATACAGAAGTCATAACTTCAAAACAGAAGACACACAAACATCCATTAAGCATAGAAAATTAACATAGACACAAAACTGCAAGAACAAAATAATCAGGGGACACATTTTCATCTTGAGTGTTTTAATAGCTAAAGTTAGAAAGATAATTTCAGTGTATCTCATTTATGTGGAAATTCTTGATCTACTTGGACTTGACCTTTGTTCAAGGAGATAAGAATGTATCCATTTGTATTTATCTACATGCTGACCACCAGTTGAACCAGCACCATTTATTGAAAATGCTGTCTTTTTCCTACTGGATGATTTTAGCTCCTTTTTCAAAGATCAGGGGACCATAGGTGTATGGGCTCATTTCTGGGTAGCAGAGGATTGCATTGTCTGGCATTAATAGGAGGAGAAACCATTGGTCCCATGAAGGTTTGTTTCCCCAGTGTAGGTGGTGGGGTAGGAGTGGGTGGGTAGGAAGATTAGTATCCTCATAGAAACAGGGGGAGGGGAAATTGGAGACGGGGGACCCAGGAAAGGGAATAACATTTGAAATATAAATATATAAACTATACAATAAAAATAGTAAAATAAAAAATATTAATTCTAGGTTCTGTATGACCTACTGCACCAAGATGAGATAAGACTGAGGAGTCAGCTGTCCCACAAGCTACCAAAGGTGGGATAGAGCTGTCCCTGTGGTAATTTTTGAGACAGGGAAGGAAGAACTGAGACTAAATGCCCTTAAAGCTAACACTTAATGAATTGTGGAAGAAGAGCTAATGAAAAGAGTTTCTTATGGTAGGCAATTTTAAATGCTGGTTGTGAAGCAGAGAGAGTAGAATTCATATACACTGCTTCCATAAAATGTATGCACTACAGCCACACCTTAATCTGTTATACACAGTTTAACAGAATTTTTGTCATATCTACTTATTCTATGATCTCGACTCTTCTTTCTAACATCTATTCTAGATGTTTATAAAAAGCAATGATTTAAGATATTTATGCCAACTTTATTGATTACGGTAACGGCAATCAACTTAAATGCTCTAGGAGAATGAATGAAGACTCTGATTACACACATGCATACACACACATGAGTGCCTGTGAGTGTGCATGTGTGTGTGTGTGTGTGTGTGTGTGTGTTCAGTGTAATATCATTGGGGAAAATGTCATAAGAAACTTTGTTTAGTAAGGGAGTTCAGGCATGAAAAGTATATGTGATCTTATTCATACATAGAATTAATGTGTGTTGTGTTAGCAATAAAACAAGGATGTGTGGGGGTGTATATTGACCAGAAAATAACAGCTCATTCATTCAGATGCTGGCAGTTTCCAAAACAATGTGCAGCAGAACCTCCAAGTTATATTTCACAAGTGCTTGGTCATTGTAAAGATATTGAATAAATAAATAAAAACAAAATGTTTTATTATTACTATTATAGCCCTAAGTACCACTAAACCCTTGAATGGACACATAGTTATACCTGATCTCATGACTTTTTCTAACTACTCCTCTAACTTTTCTTGAATAGAGAAGCTATATTGTACTTCTCTTTCCTCTCCAGTTTCTGGGCATCCCTCTTCCTATATTTTCTTTAAAAATGTGGGTACTAGGTGTAGTGGGTTCAAGGGTGTATTTTCAGTACTTGGTTTAAACTACACCATGAAAATTTAAGAATGATTTCCTGAATAGTTGGTTAGAAGTTAGGGAACACACTCCTCCTGGCTGCTGAGGAGCTGGGTTTTGTTATACTTCTCAGTGTTTCTCATGTCTGACGCACAGTGCTCAGTTAAGCACTGAGAACTATGTTACTTAGTTGTATGAACTCAGGTGAAAGAGCACCAAATACAATGCAGTACATGACTACTGGGTTGTTCTTCCACAGAACAAGAAATTGACCCCAGAGTTACAACACTATTAAGTGTAGACACACTAAGACCCTACAAAATATGATCAACTGTAGAACCTGAAACACCAAATTTATTTAATGTAATATGTATTAATATATGAACCCATTAATCTTTTCTTTAATGTATGTGGATTCATAGGCATCTACCAACAAACACATAAGGTATCAGAGGCCAAATTTTCCATTTTCTGTTAACTTTTGCTACAGACCTAGTGTTGAGAAAACAAGTTGAAAGTACTTTTAGATTCATGTAAGGTAGAGAGAAAAATAACTCCTGAATACTTCTCTGTTTGTTTTTTCAAGATGGACCTTCAGAAATCCCCATCTTATTTTGTCCTAGTTACAAAGGAGATGAGAGACTCATGTTTAAGTGACACCCTGAACATTCAAACCCAAAAGAGATAAAATCCAAAATCTATGTCTAAAAATGGTTCTTTAGGTCATTGTGTCTTTCTTTTGTCCTTTTGAATTAAGCACCCATCTCTCTGTGTACTTGTATTCTAAGAGCACACACTGCCACTGTCTGTTTCAAAAGCACTTTGGAGGACCAGGTGTGATTGTGTACAGTTTGGGCATAGCACTCAAAGGCAGGGAACGTAGAGATTTCTATGAATTCAAGGACAACCTGGTCTACCTACTAAGTAGTTCCAGAATAGACAAGGTTATAGGGTGAGACTCCACCTTTAAAAAAAAAAAAGCAAAACATAACAAAAATAGAACAAAACAAGTTTGATTTTCAAAGGGAATGAATCACAAGCAATCTGACAGTGAATCTGGGAGAATAATCAGATATAAACATGAGAAAAATAGACACAGTTTATCTCAATAACAATCAGCAAACTCATCAAATCTATTCATTAGTACAAATTTATTTTCTTGAATGACACAAGTTTAGAGGTATCCTTTATTAACACTGTTACCAAATTAATTTGATATCATGAGCTTTATTCTCTTTGTGGAGAGCATTTTTGGCACCTCTGGACAGTTGGTGGCAGGAATTTTTACTTCACCAGGACAATCAGAAGCTGGTCAAGGCAGGAATCTGACTCTAGTCCTGTACTTAGAAAACTGGCCCAGATTAAGAACATTTGTATTTGAAGCTCAGCCCCTCTCCACCCCACAGTGGATGTAGTTGTGGCAGTTTCTTTTGTCCATGATCTTCACACCAGAAAGATGATTTACATGATTTTTGATTATTAACTTGCTTGTTCCCTGACTCAGGACTGATGTTATCTTTTTGCATGTAATTAATGTGGTTTAAAAGAGTACTGAATAAAGAAAGCTTAGCTTCAGCCTCAAGACTGGCCAAAGTCATGTTACAATTTTGACTGTCTCTGTTTTTCTTTCAATCATTGTTTCTGCTCTGGGGAACCTGTTGTATGACCAAGCTGGTCTCGGGCTATCTCTCTCTCTCTCTCTCTCTCTCTCTCTCTCTCTCTCTCTCTCTCTCTCTCTCGGGCATCACATACATGTTTAGAAGTGTTTTATTTCAATAAAATTTCTCTTTATTATGAAATGTTTTAGAAGGCATTGTTTTTTGGTTAAACATGCTTTATTTAAGTGCTTGTAATTTTCCCGATTGTATAATCGCACAATCTTTGGGGAAAGAGACAGATTTATAAAGATAGGACTTATTTCATGATACATTATTTTTGTAACATGAACAGCATAATATCTTTTATAAGTAAAGAAAAGTGAGATTAATGAAGAGGCCTTATATCATTAAACAAATTTCTATTAGCATACCAGAAGAAAATAATCTTTAAAAGACAGCCATGGTACCATTGAATCTTCTCCCTGTAAGACAAACAGCACTTCAATACTTGTAGGCTTTTTTGAAAAAAAAATTGTTTAGATGTTTGGAAATTACTTACTAAAGAAACAAAACCACCTAATTGCTGTTTTATGCTGACTGAAGCGCACACAGTACTGAAATAGCTTTCAAATTTTGGTACAATATGTTGAATTGATTGGCATGATTCATTAGGGAGGGGCTTTTCTGAAGGGGCAGGGATGCTCTTCACTACTGACTGTGTTTGTGGAGATGCTTTTCAAGCTTGAAAACTGCCCAGTGCTGCTTTCTGTTAGAAGGAAGAGTCAGAATAGCTTCATTGAAAAAACCTGCAGTACTTTATCTTCTAGTTTGCTCTTTAAGCGATGCTGCATGCCTTTCAACAAGGTTTTTATTTGTAGTGTGATGTCAAGGATGCCTTTCTAAAACTAATAATGTAGCTTCTGCACCCAACATAGTTCATTAGGGCAGACAATCAACAACAGTTAGATTCAGTTTATAATCAATTAATTTTGAAATTGTTCTGTTGTACAATTCTTTTATTAAGACTTCACTTTAGACAGACATGGGAATATTGACATTATCACAATGTTTAGCATGCAAAAGGAAAAAAATGACCCAGAAGGGCTGAATATATAGAAAGCATGACATTTATTTTATACAGAGACAATATATTACTTTATAAAGTTATAAGGCAGACATAGTTCTAAAAAGTTAATGTTGATTTTTAAAACTTAGGGAAATTTTATAATTAGCATGGTCTTTGCAGGTAGATATAAACACTATCTTATTTCTTTATAATCATTAGGCTAAGAATTTTTCTTTAACTTTCTGTTAAGAATTGTCATAGAATTTAAATTATAGCTTTGGCAAAAAAAAAAAAAAAAAAAAAACCTACCGAAACTTCTGAGTGAGTTAAACAATGTCTTATGGCTCTCTTAGGGTATCAGTGTTGCCCTAGTAAGAAAGAACATCACAATATATCATGTTAAGATAAAATCAAATTGCACTCTGATTCAAAAAATTGTCAACTGCTTTATCCAGAGTTGAGGCCATATATTACATTACATATGCTTGTATTGCAATGTCTGACCATATAAATTAGCTTCTTACTTAGATCATAGACATGTATTTCATCAGACAAATCTTTGTTCACTCTACCTTCTGTTCTGGAACAATAGTCAGGTCCATTTCAGAAGTGAAAAAATTGTTGGTGCTGGGTGTTGGTGAGGTTGAAGGCATGAAAACTCCTGCATTCTCATGCTTAAAGCTGATTGGTTCTTTTTGTGGATAAAGTGGAGCTCCTTCTGCTGGCTGTAGAGATCAAGAGCCAGACAAAGCAGTTTCAGTTTCAAGTAGATCTTTAAAACTGGGAAGAATAGGAAGCTCAAGGACTGAGATGCACAGACAGGCATCACAATAAACAGTGTGTGTCTTCATTAGCATTTTTAGCTCATAATCTATCTTAGAAAGGTTGTGACTATATTTAAAAACAATGGTTGTATACTAACAAGCACTTTTTAATATGCTCTTATCAAAAAGTCAGGTGACAACAAATGCTGGTGAGAATGTTGATAAAGAGAAATACTTCTCCATTGTTGATGGGATTGCAAGCTGGTACACCACTCTGGAAATCAGTCTGGTGGTTTCTAAAAATTACTGGACATAGTACTACCTGAGAACTCAACTATACCACTCCTGGGCATATACCCAAAAGATGCTCTAACATATAACAAGGACACATGCTCCACCATGTTCATAGCAGCTTTATTTATAATAGTCAGAAGCTGGAAAGAACCCAGCTGTCGTTCCACAGAAGAATGGATACAGAAAATGTGGTATATTTACACAATGAAGTACTACTCAGCTATTAAAAACAATGACTTTATGAAATTCTTAAGCAAATGGATGGAACTAGAAAATATCATCCTGAGTGAGGTAAGTCAGTCACAAAAGAACACACATGGAATGCACTCAGTGATAAGTAGGTATTAGTCCCAAAACTCAGAATACCTAGGAAACAATTCATAGACCACATGAAGCTCAAAAAGAAGGAAGACCAAAGTGTAGATGCTTTAGTCCTTAGAAGGGAAACAAAATATTCACAGGAGTTATAGGGTGGCAGGGACTTGGGAGTAAGAGGGGAGGAGGAGAAGAAAAAAGGGGGACAGGAGCAGGTATTAGAGGAGCTAGGCATGGTATACAGAGCATTAGGAATTTGAGCAGAGGTGTGTAGCAGTGGGATATAGGAATCTGTGGTTAGCCACCAGAAAGTCCCAGATACCAGGAAGGCAAGAAGCTTCCAGCACATACCTGGGATGAGATTAGCTGAAATGCACAACAAAAAGGAAAGAGAACCTGTAGAGATCATATCCAGAGTTTAAACAAGAACCCTGGTTGAGGAATGGAGCCACCCACCCATCTCAAAATTTTAACCCAGAATTGCTCCTGTCTAAAGAAAATACAGGGACGAAGAATGGAGCAGAGACTGAAGGAAAGGCCATCTACAGAGTGCCACATTTTGGGGTCCATCCCATATACAGTCACCAAACTTAAACTATTGTGGATGTCAACAAGTACTTGTTGACAGGAGCCTGATATAGCTATCTTATGAGAGGCTCTGTCAGAGCCTGACAAATAAAGAGTCAGATGTGCACAGCCAACCACTGGAGTGAAAATAGGGTTCACAATGGAGGAGCTACAGAAAAGACTGAAGGATCTGAAGAGGTTTTGCAACTCCACAGGAAGAACAATATCAACTAACCAGATCTGCTCTCCCAAAACTCCCAGGGATTAAATCACCAACCAAAGCATACACATGGAGGGACCCATGACTCCAGCTACAGAGGATGGCACTGTCAGGCATCCATAGGAGGAGAAGCCCTTGGTCCTGTGAAAACTTGATGCCCCAGTGTAGGGTGATGCCAGGGAGGTGAGATGGGAATGGGTGGGTGCGAGGTAGAGCATCCTCATAGAAGCAGGGGGAAGGGGAATAGGAGAGAGGGGAACTGGGAAAGGGGAAAACATTTGAAATGTAAATATTTAAAATATCCAGTTATACACACACACACACACACACACACACACACACACACACGTACACACATGCTGCATTAAATTAGTAATTTTATTATGCACATTGGTGTGGACCATCCATTAATGCATGGATTAATCATTATCACCAAGCCACTGTCCACTGACAAAAGCCTCAGCTTTTAAACAAGATGCACAGAAGAGTTCCTGGAAGAAAATTCTCAGTAAATAATTGAGAAGCTGAATGATTTAGCTCTTGACTAACAGAGATTACGGGGGATGGGGGGAAGCAATCAACAATTGTTGATGTAACAGTGTTTACATTAAATGAATACTCCCAGAGGACCTTCTAAATTCTCTAGTCAGTTTCCAGTTGCTGCAAACGTTTTTAAAGGACTCTTACCTTTCCAGGAGTTTCCGGAGCTGTGCCTACAAAGCTGTCAGAAGCTAAGTGCTGCTGTCCTCCTAGTGTCCCCTGGAGAAGCAGAAAGTTAACAATATTTAAACCAGTGACATATTCTTTTCAACTTCTTCACCTAGGCCTCCCTGCTCATATGATACATAGCAGGCATGCAGCTTGACCTTCATGTGGGTCCTGAGCTACTGGAACCTGGGCTATCACAAAAGCTGTTCCCTGTATGTGGGATATGCTCTACTAGCTGGGCTGCCTAGTCTTGCCTCAGTGAAGGTGGAGGCACCTAGCCTTCCAAAGACTTGATGTGCCTGGATGGGGGAATATCCAGAGGGAGGGGGTAATACCCAAGGGGACCCACACCACTCAAAGGAGAAGAGGAAGGAAGGGTGAGAGGGAGAGAAGGAGGATGGGGGGATGTGGGAGTGGGTTATCAGTAAGTGGGCAGTTAGCAGGATGTAAAGTGAAAAAGTAAAAAAATGAGAGCAAGCAGGTAGAGAAGGGGGGGAGGAGGGGAAAGAGAGAGGCGGGGGGGGGGAGATTAAATTTGAGCAAAGCAGGTAGAGAACTGTTCTGACACTTGCTTGGCTTCAGTCTATATAGCATTGACTTCAGGCAAGGGTGTTTTTGAGCATGGTGAAGTTTAAAAGTGTAAATTTGTAATGCTATCTAAAGAGAAAATGGAAGAGACCAAGTAGGAGTGTCCTGTCCTCACACCCTGGCTCCTGCTGGTGACTGGCTCCCCAGTTACACTGCTGCACAGTCAGCTGTCACCATCTTAGACTGGAGTACACCTAGACTTTAAATCATTAACTTTGTAGCAATTTTCGGTATTTAAAAATCATTATGTTTAATATATACACACCAAGGAAACTTTGACTATTTTCTTGTTATGTTCTGTTTTACATGTACTTTATGCTCATTGTAACTAGTAAAATTGCAATGCATACTATCAAACCTTTAAAAAAATCAAGTACTGACAAAAATATATTTACATAGTTTTATGCCAAAATGCCTTTAAAAATCTGCACATGTATCTCTGTTTTTTTTTAAAAATAAAGTTGTAAAAAAACCAAAAAAAAAAAAAAAACTAATAAACAAAAGAATCCCCAAGACTCAGAGAACACCCCTGCATCCTGAACATGCCTGTTCCAGAGCTGGCTACTACTAGAATGCTCTCCTTCCAGAACCACTCAGTGCTCCTGCTGGTGTAAGAAATCTTTATGGTTTCTTATGTCCTCCGAGCAATGTGTCAATAATTATGTCTCCATTCATCTATAAGTGTATGATTTTTTTAATACACTGGAAGTGTCTGGAATTTTTTCTACCTGAAAGATACCTATGTGTTTAAGGGAGAAACAATTAGTTCCAAATCAAGTTTTAGAAATCAAAATTATGTATTTACTCACAGGTTCTGCTTGTTGTGGTATGAATCCAAATTGATTATAGAATGGTATCTGTTAGAATTTTGAAAAAGACATTAGAATTATTATGATGATTTTGGGCATAAATTTCTGAGAAAGATTACTTAAAATTACATATTTTTTTACATTAGTTAAATGCTCTTTTGAAAGTTCACATGTTTTAGTTTCAAATAAATACCATTAAATGTCAGATATCTTTTAACACTATAACACAAGAGACCTAAATTTACATTAAATTCTCAAAACTTGTGCTATATTTACAAAACTGAGCATATGGTTATCAAATTATACCTTAGGTTCTAGTGAACAAAAGTACTTTTCTTTGCAAACTTTCATACTTTGATATTTTATTAATAATCACATACATTAATTTATATTTAAGTGACAAATGCTTCTAGATTCTGAATGTAAGAAAAATCAAATTCAGAAAAAATTCAGTTTTGAGCCTGGTTTTATTAGAACTATTTGGTGACTTCATTCCTTGTTATTATAGGCTTAGTCTACATATGTGCTGTGAGGAGACACTGTGTCCTATTCTGTGAGGTTGAGTGGTTGAGAACACGCACTAAATATTCTCAGTTAGTCTTTGTTGCAGGGAAATTACCTTATTCTGAAGTTAAACCACAGTGAAACCAACCCCTTATAGTACCTGTTCCTCAAACAGCTGCTGTCCTGTCTGCTGAGGCGAGGATGTGACTGTCTGCTGAGGTTGTTCCAAGGGCAGAAGCATGTAAACTGGGTAGTACTCATACATCTGTTTGTAAACATAGAAGTACATGAGAGCCCAATAGATCAGGATGTGCGGTACTTTTCACCATTGGTCATATTATAAGGTGGCCTCACAGGTATGAACTACCACTCCAAGCAAACATACCAAGCATTTCAGATTTACAGTGCTTCTCAAGTTGTGAAACAACTTGAACCCATCATGATATAAGGCTTCATTTGTAAGGATACATAGTCAAACAAATAGTGGATTAAAAGAAGTATAGGAAGCATGAGTTCTTTCAATAAACACCATGTTGGAAATGTTATACATAGGTTAACATGTAAATATCCAAGGAGAGAATTGTTTGTGTAGTATTTGTCCTCTGACTTTTGAGAACCATCACTGTACAGAACAGGATACTAGAATTTCTGTCATAGTGAATGGAGAAGAAATTAAATTAAATACTTGATAATTTCCATTTTATTAAAATAATTTCTGGGCCGTGGAGAAGGCTCAGAGATTAAAAGCACAGGAAGCTCCTATAGAGAAACTCGATGGCGGCTCACAATGACCAGTAATCTCATCCAGTGCCGTCTTCTGACTCCTGGTGCTGCTTGTATGTAAAGTAAATGCTCACAAACATGAAATAAAGAAAATTTCAGGACAGGAAGGTCAGGAGGGAGTGGGTAGGTAGGGGGCACCCCCACAGAAGCAGGGGGAGGGGGTATGGGATAGGGAATTTATGGAGGGAAAACTTGGAAAGGGAATAACATTTGAAATGTAAAAAATATATATCCAATAAAAAATAAAAATAAAAGGAAATATAAAAATAATCTTCATCAATCTTAGAATATTGGAGAAGTGATAAGAAAAGCACCACACCCACAGTGTCCTGTATTGGCTTCTAGCTATTTTGTCTCTATATGCTTGTATGGAGAGCATGTTTTGGATATAAAGAATGCGGAGCATGCAGACATTTTTAAGTGCTGTTTTTAAGTTTTGTGTCACCAAATGATTGTATTAGATATAACATTTGAAGATAACTGCAACTGTATTTCTGAAATGGATACAATTTGACTAATTGGTGTTTTATTGTTTTTTTTTTTTTTTTTTTTTTAGTAGTTGCCAAGAGTAAAAATCACCCATCCATCCTCCAGAAACCTAATAAGGTTTGTCTGGTAGGGTAGACCTTTACTATCTCAGGCTTAGGCGCTTGTGATTCTAGAAATAGCCCACAAAGCTTTTGACATAAAGCCTATGCAGAGAGCCCCTGGATTAGCGGTTAAAGAGGGGTAGAGGACTGAATTCTAACAGCTATTTGGTTCACCAGGTGAAGATACTTAATCTCACTAAAACTATGTTTTCCGGATCTTAAACTGAAGTAATTACAATTGTCACATACCTAAGGATATACAATGAGATAATGTCTAGAATTGTGTTATTATGTAATGGCAGTGGGTGGAAAACTTAATTACATAATTATACTTATAGAAGAGCCAAATGGCATAACTCTGTTTGAACAAGTCAATAGTCTTCATGTGAGTCACAATATCTATATAAGCCATGTTCATTTGAACCTGAGGTGTTATGCATTTAACTCTCCTGACATCAACAGGGCTTTTATATTTACAGAATTAATTCATTAGTTAATATTTATTTAGTTTTCCCCTCCTGAAGGGAAATGCTAAATTATAATGTGGAGTCATGTTTAAATTCTGCATCAAAAACACTGGGAAAGTTTTCAGTGGAATTTTATAACAGACCTATTATGTGTGTTAGTGCTATAATAGATATTAATATAATAATGTTTTATTTATACCTATACATCAGCTCCAAATGCAAAACCATATGAAACAAAATTTGGGAAGGTAAAAAGTCAGCTCATAGTTTTATTCTTTAGTTCTTCCCCAGTGTTGGCACTTAAATATGAAGAGGACATGATGCTGGTCCTATGGGACTCATTCACTCCAGGTACAGTGATGTCACAGGTACTCAAGGGTTCTAGAGACCCCTTTTAGCTGCCTGTTCTTAAAGAATCAACTGAGGGCAGCATCAGCAGATGCCCAGAGGCCATGGTGGTGGTGGATGGTACACAGCTTTGAAAGTCCTGACACTGAAGACCCCTGGGTACAAAGGGGAAATTAAAGGAGAGTGAAATGAGCCCTTCTGCCTTTGTTAAGGAATCCTTTTCACTTACCTGTGTTTGCTCTTGAGGCACTTTGACTGGAACCACATAGGACATCTGAGGAAAAGAATAGCCACAAAGTCATATAAGCAAATCACTCTCTCGACTTGCTACAATTCTTGATCTGCTTTCCCTAGACCTAGCTTCTCGTGCATCCTTTTCATTAGCAATGTTCCATGAAAGTTCATCTTCTATATGAGCTATAATTCATATAAATAACTGTATCCACATGTCATTTTAGCTTGTGCTTATTGACTGTATGCTAGGACAGTTGATTTTAATGTTATTTTTATGTTAAAAATCAGAAACTATAAAAAACACTTTCAGGGTGGCTTCAATAGTATAGGAGAACCTTTAATAAAATTCCTGTCATACTTCAAAGCTAATTCATAATAACATTTATGCTCTGTCATACAACTCCAGGATGGAAGTAGCCTCACTTACAGGACTAGCACTCTGCTGGGTCTGAGGTGGTGTCTGTGGCTGTGAGAGGTCTGGCTGGCCAACCTGGCCTCCTTGGGCAAACCCAACCTGTCTTGAGAAAGGTATCTGATTTGGGAATATCCCAGCAAAATTCTCTAGTGTTGAGAGAGGAAACTGTGGGCGTCCCGAGACCAGAGCCTGCTGCTGTTGCTGCTGCAGAAACCCAGGGAAGGGAGGAATCCAGGAGTTGAAAGGACTCTGTGAAAAGCAAAGAGAGAAAGGAACAATTACTTTTTTGTGAAAAAAAAAAAAACAAAGAAAAAGAAAAGAATGAAAGAAAAGAAAATTGAAATCAACCTTCAGTAAGAAAGGCAAAAAGGTGTAGACAATTTACATATTTCAGGTTTTATGAGAAGATAGCATCTCAACTACTCATAAATACAACTGTTTTCCAATGATGAAAAACACGGAACACAAAGAGTTAATTTAAAAAACCACAAGCTTTGGCAGCCTTTTGGCTGGGTTTAGAAGACCCCTCCCCGAATTTTGCCTGCTTGGCTATATGTAGTTTGTTTAAAATAGTTCACTATGTTGAAAATCATCAGAATTACTACCTGGTACATACCAAATTTATTTGTTTGTTTAAATCCCAAATGCTGCCTCCTTCTATTCCCTCCTTACAGAGTTCCTTCCCTTATCTCCCCACCATCTCCTCTGAAAGAATGGGGCTCGCTTGGTATCTCCCCACTCTGGCTCATCAGGTCATACCATTTTTAAACAAATATAATTAAATGCATCTTGTTCTCATCCCATACCATAAAAATGCTCATTGGAAATATTTCCATAGCAGTACCTGGAACTGCAGTGGCAAAAGCTGGCCATTATTAAGATTCAGGAGTAGCTAGAAAAGAAGAGACAATACAGAAACAAGATGACTATGCAGTCTGTAGTGTTTCCTATAGCTAGAGCACAAGGCAGCGCTGGTTGATCAGCTCTCAGGTTGAAGGGACACATCTCCCCAACAGAACGGTGTTAAGGCAGAGTGATCAGTTGTTAGAGTTGATAACATGGTTCCGGTTTAATAATGGCATTCCTGCTGTGAACGAGAGTGCACAGTTTCAGTTCATCCTGGTGGTTTGGGTATTTTATATGTTTATACTTTTATATTTAAGGTTCATATCAGGTACTATTGGAATAAAGTATACAGATGATGCTGTATCTGTGCTTGCAGAATTAGCGATTGCACAAGGAGGAAAAACAGCCTTAAACAAGGTACCTGGTAGATGAAACAAGCATGTAAGTTAGATATATGTTTGGAGATGTTTAAGAACCACAGGGCTGGATGCAGGCTTTTATCTCTTCTAGTGTGCTTTCACATACAGAACACAAGAGAATGCTTTAATTACTTAAACTAACCTCATGACTGTTGCTAGCAGACAGTAGACGCTGTGAGATAAGCTGAAAAAGAAAGAAAAAAGAGAGTGATGAAGGGAGAGAATTAATCACATGGGTTTCCATGAAATCAAACGCACCATGAACCACTTACCGGGGCTGATGATGCAGCTCCTATGAGTCCAAGAAGAATTATAATTTTCATTTTCAGATGATTTACCTATACAGCAAGTGTGACACATAAGCTTTAAAAGAGAATTTTGTTCAAAATTCTATGACAAAAATAAGGGCCTTGCAAAATTCATCAGATGGCCTGTCAAATGCAAGTAGCAGTTGAGTTAGTTCTTCAGTCTTATGTTTTATGGCTCAAAATAATATGTTACCTTAATAGCCATTTTCTCTTAGTGTGGCTGTCTATGGAGAAGAGCTGTTTGCTTGATGGGTAGTTTATTGGTAGACTTTGACGGAAGTGAATGCCCTGTGGAGTCCCCATCTAGTGTTAACTGACTGAATCCTTATTATTAGGATAATTTTAATGTCCTTAGTGAAAAAGTATCACAACAAAAATTTAAGAATCCTAAGCAAAAGATAAAATTTCCATTAGCAGTCTAATACCATTCATGACTATTAACTGTAGGAGTGAGAGCTTTGTTTTCTATCGAGGGAAGGGACAAGGCACACGGCTGTACTGAGGCACACTGTAACTGGTGGACACTTCCTATCTCTTGCTTCTACTTGGAAAGTTTCTACCATACTTCATATCACAGGCATAGACACACATTAGGGTACCCACGGAGCTGGGCGCTAAACTATCAAAGCAAAGATTTGATATCTTACCTTACTTCTTTGCAAGATCTGTGTCCTTTCTTTCTCAGTCTGCTGTTCAGATCCTCTTAAAAGTTAAAACCCATCTTTAGAAAAAAAAAAGAGACCAATCATGATTGAAAGGGACCAGTGATTCAGTGGGTTTTAGACAATGGCTTAGCTAATAACCCCTTTTCTAATCATCTTTGTGGTGTATGGATTCCCACACCCTAAGTAATGCCTTTCAATTACCCCAAAACCATTTTTTTTTCCATGATCACTCCTGGATTTTCCCTGGTCATGACTAACTCCCCTAGGCTAATTTTGTTCCACTCCTTTTTATCATCTAAAAACGGATAACTTAAATCAGTAACCCCAAAAACCTTTACTAAATTCAAAACCAAATTACTGATTATTTTTTAACTTTGAGAAAACAACCCAGAGCATAGACATCAGTGCATATTCAAAGCATAGTTGGCGACAAATATTACCCAGTGCTCTGATAGTAGGTGGAGACAATATGAGGTAGATTGACTGAAGTGTTTTTAAATTAATTTTTAATGAATCTCACACACTATATCCTGGTCACAGGTTCCTCTTCCTCCACTCTTCCCAGCTTCTCCTACACCTGTGCTCTCCCAGAGGTTCATATCATCTCTGTTTTTCAGAATAGAGTTGTTTTCTAAGTGACATCAGCTAAACATGGCAAAATGAGACACAATAAGACAAGGCAGAAGTCCTCTTGTCAAAGCTGGACCAGGCAACCTAATAGGGTGTGAAGAGTCCCAAGAGCAGGCAAGAGTAAGAGACACACCCATTCTCACTCTAAGGATGGTTTCCATAGTTTATCACTTAAGCCTTTTGAAAACAGTGGTGAATATCCTTTTTTTTCTAAAATAAAATGATAAAATCTGAATTTCTATACATCTGTGAAATAAACAACCTTAATCAACATGTATCACAGTTACCTATAACTTTTCTATATTGAAAGTATAACAGTATGATTAACTAAACATTATTATTTAAATTTATTTATTTCAAAGAATTGAGTGTTTATTCTGAGTGTCAGTATTTTATGCTCTAATTTTCTAGGATCACAAGTATTCTGATGTGAAATTACCAATTAATTTCAATTATGCAGGAATTACTTGGATACTTTGTTCTTATTATATAGTAAAAACAAAAGGTAATGGTTTTCTAAAACAAAGTTTAATTTTTCCTATTAAAATGGAACTTTGGGTTTGAGCATTGGGTATCCATGTAGCCAATGGAGTATATAAAGGTCCAAACCATTATTTAAAATAACACGACCTTTTATCATATAAAAGAAGATAAGTTACCACTAGGTCGTATATGTATCAAAAAATAAATCTCAAGATTAGCTATTTAGACTGTGTTAGAATGTGATAGCTAAATTACTGAAGCTTAGTACTTAATGTAATAACTATTCTAGGCTCAAAAATGCTGACAACTAATTGAGTGGTTAAACTAGGTAAAACGTTTCATATTCACACACACACAAACACACACACACACAGAGAGAGAGAGAGACACCCTCATAAAATGTGTATATAGACAGACATTGGCTCACTTGTGAGTATTGTCAGATTAAATTAAATACAGCAGTCACTTGAGAACTATCACATCCCACAGAACCCCAGGCAGCTAACCCCACTACTGAGTCAGAAACTTGCCAAGGCTTTGCACTACACCGAGATGATGATGTCCTGATATGAATAGCTAAATTAAATTTATTAAAATTTGAAGAAAATTAAGAGGCTTTATTTGAGTTTTTCATTAGTTGCATATCTTAAAGAAAAGTGGTTGAGAAAGAAGGGTCCATGGGTTAAAGCACTTGCCGTTCTCGTAGATGTCTTGGGCTTAGTTCTTGGCACCCACATCACGTGACTAAAAACTACATGTAACTGTAGTTCCAAGGATCTTGAAACTGTTTACTGGTTTCCATGGACAACTCTTACATGTATGTGTACATACATGTACACAGGCACACACAAATGTATATAAGATTAAAATAAGTTTAAAAAGTAGTTAAAACTTTCCATATATGTAACAGTTGAAACATCTGGAAAACAGCAGCTGTGACTTAATATCTGATGCCTTCCAAGTCCCTATATCATTGTAAGCAAAGGAATACCTGAGGGGAGAGGAGGACCTCATTGCTGTACTGAAGTGTACATGTTGGGTGTGTCTGTCTGTCTTACTCTGTCGTACATGTGCCCTTTCTATAATTACATCATTTACCTAGGACACATTTAATGAAATGTCGTTAAGGAAATGATTTACTTGACTTAAGTGAGGAGAAATATCCAGAGCATCCGAATTCAGTATAGTTTAAGGTTCAAGGACACAGGAAGAGGAAATCCTGGACCAGACAGATATTGTAACTGGACATCATTGTTTTGTTTTTGTTCAGTCACCAGCACAAAACCATTCTTCTTTCAAATAAAAGGACAAAACTCCTTGACATGGGTCAAGTGCACATGAGAGTTGGATTAGGTACCAGTGAAATTATCCATATCTGTGCTCTGTCTTAGTAACCTAAATGATGAAGTGACTTTGTTTTTTTTTCCTATCAATGTTATCTTTGCTTCCTTTATTAACTATCCTGAAGAATCAATCAAGAGTTTCACAGGATACCTTTGTGAAGCTGACCACTGTTCTGTGGATTATGAAAAATAAATCTGAATGTTAGCACTCCTTAAAATAATATGATTTTTGTAATACATGAGCTATAATTTCCAGAAACTTCTAATACATACCGATATAGTTAAGATGAGGTACCTGTTTCAACGAGAAAGATAAGGTTCAGGAGGTTCAGCATCTTTCTTCGTTATTTATCCAGTGACACAAACAGTTACAGGGAAGCCATGTCTTTGACAGGCACCAAAGGAACCTTGCGGTTAGCAATAAGAGGTATGGCTGTAGTATCTAAGACAACTAAAAATTTTACTTAATTTAATTCACTGTCAAAAATGTGTGGGAGGCAGCTGCAGAGGTGGCTCAGCAGGTAGGGGCAATGCCCACTTTTCCAAAGTACCTAGGTTGGATTTTTAGCACCCACTAGGCAATTTGCAACTATCTGTAACTTTAGTACCAAGGAAGCTCGAACCCTTTTATGGTTTCCATGAGCAACAAGGCAGGAAAGTGTTGTATATCCACACATGCAGAAAACCTACACACCTGTAATAAAAATAAAAATAAATAAATAAAAAAGAAAGAAAGTACCAAAATTATGGTTAGAATTTTAGTCCTTTGATTCTGGATTTAGCATTCTTCTAAGGCGTATAAATATCTAACCTAAGAAGGAAACACATAGTACTATATTAATTGTAACTAGTAGAAAAAAATAATAAATTTAAGTAAGTGAGTTTGTGTATTCAAAATGGGAGACTTTTGTGACCAAGAATTACTTCATTAGTAGATTTTTCAGAAAACCACTGGATAAAATCCCAGATCTGAAGAAGAAAATCAGTATCTTCATGAAACAGAGGAAGAATCTGTCTCTGGAAAAGAGGCAAGCCATAGCGAGGAAGACACAGCGGATGCCTTTGCAATCAACAAAAATGCCTGTGCAACTGAAGCAGCACTGGGGATAAGAAAAAGGTCCCAAAAAGCTGGCACCACTTAAGAAGCAATCTCAGAGAAAAAAAGCATAGGGCAACCAGGACTCATGACAAGCATCGAGGAAGGAGGACCTCAACAAGGGGGAAGACCTTGAGTTATCAGTTACACAGAGTGATAAGGGCTTTTGTTAAACTCCCAACAGCCTGACTCCAGAGGTAGCTCAGAGGTCAGAGACAGCTGAGTCACATGTACCAGAGGAGTTGCAAAACCACATAGACCACCATGGACAGACTGTTATAAATATATGTAAGCTTTAATTCTTTCATTGGAAAGCTTGAAATAAATACAAAGTATTAATTTCATAGTATTATTATGAAGATTCCTCTTCCTTTTTTAAGCCCTTATCTCTTAAATCCTATCCTTACTTTTAAACAAGGGCATGCTGGTGAACTAAATCTCTGCTCAAACTAAGGAAACAAACAAATGAACAACACTCAGAACTTCCCAAACCAAAAATGAAACAAAACCAAGCAAGCAAGCAAGCAAACAAACAACAACAACAACAAAAAATGAAAAAAAAAATCTGAAGGAACTCCAAATTTTCTTAATGTTATTATTCCTGCTAAGTCTAATATCCAGGTATTGTCTAACGATGGGCTATTCACTATAGAATCGGAAGAGACAGTAACAGCTGCTCTGGCACATCATTGCCTTCATGAGCTAGTGGACTCTTCAATCAATTAATATGGTTTTATTGCTCATAATATTTTATGGGTTACACCATAAACAATACAATAGTAGTAAACTAGAGAATTAGGTGTCTGGCTCTGCTATGTGGTCTACATGGGTTTTCTCATTGGGTCCCCTTGACCACCTGTAAAGTATGGTCATCATTATTACATTGGTAAGAAAGACAAACTCTAAGAGGTTAATTTGCTAAATATGACTAGTTCCTCATCAGTAGGATTCAAATTTGAACTGTCTCTTTACAAACATTTTACTGTCATAGACTTTGCATTTACTTGGGGCCAAAAGACTGCATAGTTTTGCAAGCCCTTTTGATTCTGTTGATTCCTTTTCTTAAATTAGTATTTGAGAGCTTCATACAAGAAGTTTAGATCATATTCATTCATCACTCAACTCATGCTCCTTCCAGAGCATACAGGGTGTGCTGCACAGGCATTCTTAGATGAGCATTCTTTCACTAGACAGTAGTGAGCTTACCAAGAGATCGATTAAATTTGTCTTAGAATGATTAAAATTCGTCAAGCATTTGTTGAAAATTCTCCAGATCTCTTGCATCCTATAGTCCCCATATAGACTCTCAAAATCAATATCATTCAACTTATGGATTTTCTGTGGCAAATCTTAGTTTGTTAGAGAATTTTCTAAGTGACAGCTGATGGATAAGCTGTTTATTTTTGCTTCACCAAAATCTGAAGTCTCTTGTGTCTGCCATGAGGAAAAGAATCCAGGCATACTCTAATCATCAGTGGACTTAGTTGAGATCATGAAATATTAAGGTCACTCAGCAATAGCGCTTATTGTTCAGGACATATCTTAGCAAAGAAGCATGGTATTTCTAGATTCCTTCTCCAAGGACATTTTCCACTTGCAATAACAATTACTGGAAGCAACCGAAGCCAGGTATTAATAAGCCAGAATCACAGGCAACTTCCGTCTCTTAGAATGCTTTTTAGAAAGGAGCAAAGGCTGTGGAAACCCCAGGATTCACGAGTATCTACTACATCACTAGGAAGACTCATTTATAAGTAGTATCAATTTCTATTTTTTAATCTAATAAAAAATTCTTGTGATTTATAATGTTTTCACAGATGAGGCTTTTGGCCATCCTAAATATGGCTACACTAGAGATATTAAGAATTTAAAATGTGTATGCCATTTCAAGAATACTTTAGCTTTCCTGGGTTCTATTCTTTCATATGTACATGTGGGTCCCCAAAACTTCACACTCAGCACCTTTTCCTGAATGATGATGCTAATCAGGGTGTCATTGTTTATCTAACACATGAACAGTGTCAGGCCCAGTACGAATGTTGTGTTTGTATATAAATCAGTTCAATCGCACTCTTCATCACAAATATAAGCCATATTTAGATATGATTTGATGGCCTCATTTTTAAGTGAGGTACACAACACTCGTTAACATTAAAAGTCTTCCTATTAGTATGTGGATGAGGTCCAGTGTCAGAATCTGAACTGAAATCTAACTCCAGAATCCTCTTTTGTATGATCACACTAAAGCATGTTCTTTGAGGGTGACGGTCCTCTGGCACGAAGATCAATGGTGTGTAAAATCACTGTTTCATCTGTTATTTTTGTATACAGATATAGAACAAAAATATGAAAACATCAATGGTAATTTATTACTAAAATATCTCTCTGATGATTACAATATTCTAGAAAAATTTCGCCTCGTGATTTTATTCATAAGACCAAAACTGGGGAAAAAAGTCTTGTAGATTAATCATTAAAAAGTGTTACTAAATGGAATTTAACCCAGAAGGTATAAATGAAAAGTTAGCTCCAGCAAGATATGTAGCAGAGGATGGCCTTATCTGGCATCACTGAGTGGGGACCCCCTTGGTCCTGTGGAGGCTTGATGACCCAGGATAGGGGAACACTAGGGTGCTGAAACAGGAGTGGGTGGGTGGTTGGGGAGCAACCTCATAGAGGAAGGGGGAAAGGAGGAGCAAATAGGGGGGTTGTGGATGGGAAATTGGGAAGGGGATTAACATTTAAAATGTAAATAAATAAAATAGCCAATAAAAAGGAATGGAAATGAAATTATAAACCAATTAAGAGAAAGTATAAATCAATGAAAATTTTTTGTTATTTAAGATCTACCAAGTAAATTACTAGTATCTACAAAGACTAAAGAATTCCATGAATAAACACTGTGTAATGATCTATGACTGTCTGAGGATGGGTTATGCCTAAGTTCCAGCTTTGAATAAACGTTAGGTTGTGGCTGAAATGTCTCTCTTAAAAAATGGGGCAATGACTGGTGTGGGATAATTTGGGGTCAGTGCGGCTGATGTTTGGCTGCAAGAGTGGTAGAAGAAACTTGACCACTGAGGTACCTTTACAGCAATTGCTCATGTTCAATTCTATGGAACTCAAAATTCACTGAGTAGATATATTATTTTTCCCAGCAAAGAATGCCCATTAGGTGTTGAAATACCAATTAGATTTGCTTTGGGACTTAGAATTTTAGTCTAAAATATCAGACAAAGTTAAAATAAATACAAAACTTTTTATATCAAAAGATATTTAAAGGAACTTTATTATCCGCATGTAAAATATGCTTTTACAAGGGTATCTGAATTGAAATATAGAAGTGCGTTTTTTATTTTCATTGTATATCTTATGGGTACTATGGAAAAATGACATTCAGACCTAAAGATTAGGTGAGCTTTCAGATACTTCCTCTTGGCACAGGTTGATAGATGCAGGTTGAGTCCAAAGAGGAAGAACTGTTAAGATCTCTCCTGTAACTAATCCTGTTCATTTAGAAGGATGTGCTTGAGAAATCTCTGGCAGCTCCTCAGTGGTACTGAGAAAGTCTCAGTGGAGAATTCTGAAAAACTAAATGTCTTGTTCTTTTCTTTAAAGGTCAAACTAATATTAAATAACTCAAGGGTGTACTTTCCATAATGAAGCAATCATTTCTGAGTGGGTGGGATGGTTGAGGTTTCTGGAAGTAAGATTGCCATCAGCACCTGGGTAAAGCTGTCAAAAATGGCTGCTGCTTAGGAAGTACAAGTTCAGCAAAAACTATGAGTTCCATGTCTCCATCTGCATAAGTTTGTAACACATAAATCCTACTTGAGTAAAAATACTGTTAGGAGAAGATGTGGTAAATGCAGTGTGGTCATTCATTCAGATACTAGCTCCCAGTAATGTGCAGATATGATAAATTTTCACATAGCTAGTTCATTACCTCTACCTTATTTTTTGTAGCTTGCTGCTTGGATGCATGAGTTCATCTTATGAAGGCTTAGATATGAATGTCATTTCATGCTCTTAATAGCTATAAAGCTTTAGGGAATTTCTAACTAATTTGCATCTGTTCTCATCCCTGTAAAATGTCACAAATTATAAATGTATAGTATATCACAAAAAGTGGAGAGTGCTGCTCACTGTTGAAGTGATTCTTATTAAGCCAATTTAGAGAAGGCTCATGAGATAGTGGAGGTTTGAGAAATGCCTCTATACTGACTTACCTGTATATGGACCGCCACTACAGTTAAAATAATCATCAGACTTAATGAAGAAAAGTTACTTAGATAGAAGCCAGCTTGAACAGTTAATTCTCTCCAATACCACTGCACACATGTCTATCCTGCTCTTCGCTGATGTTGCCTACTTGGCCAAATCTAAAGCAAAATATCCCCTATTAAGGTGAAGGCATTTTTTTTTCCAACCAAAATTACTTATTGAATGCTAGGGTTAATCTAGAAAAGTTTAACCCAGAGAATGATTTACAAACAAGTGAGTGTGACTTTATTTTAGAGGTGAAGATTGAGAAAATAAAGCTATGAGTATGGGACTAAGGGTAGGATGACGCAAAAAGCCTTGTCCATCTGTCTGTCTATTTATCATCTATTTAGTATGTGCATTTGTGATAGAACGTTTATTTCAAATTTGTTATTTATTTTATTTATTTACCTGTGTATTCTCCCTCCCAGAATTCCTGATTTCAGCCTCCTCCCTCTGAGAGGGTGCTGTTCCCATACCCTGGGTACCTCCCTTCCCTGGGGCATCAAGTCTCTACAGGATTAGGTTCATCCTCTCCCACTGAGGCCAGACAAGGCAGTCCTCTGGTACATACATTTTGGGGGCCTTGTGGATGTACTTTGGTTGGTGGCTCAGTCTCTGGGAGCTCCCAGGGATTCAGGTTAGTTGACTTTGTTGGTCTTCTTATTGGGTCTCAACTCCTTTCAGCTCCTTTAATCCTTCCCCTAACTCTTCAATGGAGACTCCGGACCTCAGTCCAATGGCTGGCTGTAAGTATCTGTGTCTGTCTCAGTCAGTGGCTGGTAGAACCTCCATGATGTCAGTCATGCTAGGTTCGTATTCACAAGCACAACATAGCATTGGTAATAGTGTCAGGGTTTAGTGCCCACCCATGGATGGATCTCAGGTTGGACCAGTCACTGGATAGCCATTCCTTCAGTCTATGTTCTATTTTTGTCCCTTCATTTCTTTTAGACAGGAATAATTTTGGGTCAAAACAGTTAAAGATGGGCACTGGGGACCCTGTCTAACTACTGGAAGTTGTCTCCTTAGGTTCCATCTCCCCACTGTTGGGCATTTCGGCTAATGTCACCCACACTGAGTCCTGAGATTCTCTCACATCCCAGGTCTCTTGTACTTTTTAGAGGTTCTCTGACAACCCCCATCCCTGCAGCTGCATATTTACATTTATTCTCCTGGCCCTCTAGGCTTCTCTCCTGTCTACCCCAATACCTGATCCTGCACCCCTCTTCTCCTCCCCTCCTCTCTCCCACTCAAGTTCCTCCCTCCTGCCTGTGACTATTTCTTTCCCCTTTTAAGTAGGATTTAACATTCTCACTTGGGCCTTCCTTCTTGTTTAATTTCTTAGTGTCTGTTGGGGTGTATCCTGGGTATTCTGTGTTTTTTGGGGGGAGGAGGTTGGCTAATGTTCACTCATCAGTGAGTACATACCACTGGGTTACCTAACCTTACTCAAGATGATATTTTCTAGTTTCGTCCATTTGCTTTCAAAATTTATGATGTCCTTCTTTTCAATAGCTGAATATTAAGTATTTCATTCTGTATTCCACAAGCAAATGAGTGTTACCTTTTTTTATATGAAGATTTTTAAATAAGAGTATAGGTATGTGTTTAAGGGTAGGATGATTAAATAAGTATTTTTCATTATGTGCCTTTTCTGATAAGGTTAGAAGCAGTAAAGATTGTCTACAATTCGCTATTCATTCAAAGGAAACCTATATACTTTCATCTTTCGGCCTCAATTTCCTGAGTACTGGGATTAAACTTGTGCACAATCATATTTACCTTTGGTGAAACTTTATAATGCAGAAAACACTGGAGCTGGAACACAGAGGCAAGGGAAAGTTTCATCACATAGACACACAAGGAAAGAACACTCTAAGCAGAGTGTATATCATGTGCAAAATACACAGGGCATGGCATAAGCTCACAGTTTGGGGATCATTTATAATTCAGGATAATTGGAAGGTAGGATCCTTGTGGTAAATTGACAGGCATTGAGGTAGAGCCAGTAGTTAGGAGTCACTTCATGTGAGATTTCTTAGAGAAATAAATAGGATTGAGTTCCAGCTTGTTGGCAGCTAGCATCTATTAATTAAGCAAGGCAATGTAGGCACCACTGGTTAGTAATGTCTAGTAAGTGTTTCCATTCCTCATCCTGGTACATTTCATGGTCTAGTTTGCAGCTTTAACACTTGGCGATTTGCTTTGATCAGCTAAATATGAGTGAAAAATATATGTTACTTCTGACCAGGAGCTTTAAGATAATGTACCGTTCTCTTTCTGCGGTGGCCACTGGCAACATTCCAGAGGGTAGCTATTCATCAACTTTGCTTCTTCAGTCTGGATTCTGTGGGGGCAGGAGGAATTTATTTGAGATTAAATTAGACCTACAGTGTAGGGTTAGGGAGAGACAAACATAGTTCAAATCTGTGAGATATTAGGTTGACACCACATACTGAACGCTTCTTATTAGAGTCACAATTACAGTTTTGTAGGATCATTCTGGAAAGAGTTCTGCAAGACAAGCAAATGAAAAGCTATGTAACTTGTAACATGTGGTTTGGCAAGAACACAGGACACAGCTAGATTTTATTTTGCTACTTATACCTTTATGGTCAAGAAGTCATCTGATGCCTTCAAGGAAATTATTTTTACAGGACAGTGTGTTATATATTGAATTAGCTAACTCTGGCATCGACTTGTATAATTATATACACCTGGTGAGAAAAACTGAACAAAAACATTATTGGTTTGTGTGTGTGTGTGTGTGTGTGTGTGTGTGTGTGTGTGTGTGTGTGAGCAAATACATTTGAATTACGGGTTTCAGGACATTTCTTGTTGATTTCAGGTTACCCTGTTCTCAGATATTTCTTACACTCCAACTGAATGACTTACTTTATCTGTATCTTACAGAAGTTTTATCCCAGGATCTTCCCAGTGTACCACTTACTGACACTGGCTCCTTCTTACCTCCCTTTCTGGTGAGAACACACTCTCTTCAGACCTTGTTTTCCTATCATTAATTATAACTGGTAACTGTGTTTATCTCGTTTGATTTGTGGAATTACTATGAGAATTAAAATACATAATCTATGGGCTGGAAAGATGGCTCAGCGGTTAAGAGCACTTCCAGAGGTCCTGAGTTCAATTCTCAGGAACCACATGGTGGCTCACAACCATCTGTAATGAGATCTGATGCCCTCTTCTGGTGAGTCTGAAGACAGCAACAGTATACTCACATATAATAAATAAATAAATCTTTAAAAAAAATACATAATCTAGGAGATGTTTTATATACTGTTTAAAGTACAGGGAACTCTCTTTAAGAAGGCTTATCCAGCCTCTGCCCCCCCTATTTCTCCCTCTCTCTCCTCCCCTCTACCCTTCTCTTCATCTATTACTAGATGACCTTCTATTTTTATCTCTCCCTCTTCTTTCTTCTCTCTCTCTTTCTCTTTCCCCTCTCTTTCTCTGCCTCTACTTTTTTGCCATACCCCTAAATAAACTCTATTCTACACTGAAGAAGGCTTATCCATAAATATTAATCACATTGATGGCTGCAGTGCATTCTTCTTGGTCTCCCATTATTTGCATGAGTAAATGGAAGGCATCAGTTTTCAGCAGTGATTTCTAAACACTTTCTCTCTTCCTTTCCCTTTCAAAGTCCTATAACAGGTGTTTCTCCTTATCTGATTAAAAAAACCCAAGTCTTTCATACAGAAGTGGTAAATTTAAATAAAATAATATGTAAAACCATAGACTTGAACACATGTGCCTTTCTATATCCTACTGAGTCTATTGTCTAAATATTTATGTGGCTAATTGAAAAGTAGAATTTTATCATACATAAGAGCCTCTCATGAGTGAGTATGTGCAGCAACTTAGAATGTTGTACTGTGATGTATTTTAAGGACTTAAGTCAATTTTAATGCCTACAATGGGCACAGCGAGTTCCTATGCTGTGTAGCTGTCAATCCCAAAGCTGGTTGTCAGCTCCTTCAACTGCTCCTGGGTTGTTGCTTAGTGGTGCACATCACAGAGATCTACCACACGAGGGCGCTACTTACCACAACATTCTACCTTTCATTATTTTTTTTATATTTTATTTTTCTAAATAAAATCATGTATATGTGATTTTATTGATAGCATTTCTAGGTATATATATATATATATATAGATAGATAGATAGATAGATAGATAGATATATAACAATTTTGGTAAAAGTTAGTTGTTCAAATTTGCAAGGAACATGGCAAAATCAAAATTCAAATAAATTTGAGCCAGGCATGGGAAAATATGCCTTTAATCTCAGCACCTAGAAAGCAGAGGCAAATAGATATCTGAGAGGTTGAGGCCAGGCCTGTATAGTGAGGCCAGCCAGAAATACATATTAAGATATTGTCTGAAAAAAGTCTAAAGATTAATTGAAAGATTTGACTAATTCATAAATCCATGCTACAATAATCTACAATTTAGGAAGCAGTAATTGTAGGTATTTAATATCAAAGTCAATAAAATATCCCATAGTTAGCAAAAATAACCATTGATAACACTGATCCCTAGTTAAATGTTCACTGAATAACCGTTCTGCGCCATGATGTCATGTCATGATCCTGCCCAGCTTCTTCTGCCTAGGAGACATCTGGAATTTGACCTCTGACTTAGAGTGTCCCTTCTAGAAGGGGATCTACTTAAACCCGAGGCCTAGATGACTAAAGACTGGACCTGGAAAAACAAGATTTACTATTGGCTTTGTGAATGTCTGGTCAGAAAGACAAGAGTCCAAATATCATTCTTTCAAGTACAAAGTGGACTAATATAAATGAAATGTTTAAGAGAAGCCACCTCAAGAAATGAACAATTCTAAATGAAAGACCAATATAAATATCCAAACATAGGCTGCAGACCCGAAGAGGTGGGCATACTCCCAGCACTGAAGAAAAAAATCCCTACAGAGTTTCTCCCAACTTTAATATCATTAACACCCCCAAATCATAAAGATATTAGACTAAACACACTACCTAAGATTAGTCACTTCCACTGAGAAACACTTTAATATCATTATGTCGCACAATACTGCTAAAAACAAAAGAAAGCTTTCAGCACAGGAGAGCGAAAAAAAGTAAAAGCTGCCAAGTCTTCTAATATGCTTGCTGTATTCAGAAACACATCAAGGAAAACATATTACTACCCTCAAAACATTGTAAAATAGCACTTAATAAAAAATGAACCAAAATTTAACAAAATAGATTGGAAATCCCAAATTATAGCATAACTAATCATTCCTGAGAGGAAAAGAGGAATCAAATGAATTTATAAGTAACTTTTCTATATTTAAAATAATTTTAATTAATATAATCCAATCATTTAAAAATTTTCATCTGTGTGAAGTTCAAGAAAAAAAGAAAAAAAAAGAGAACAAAACAAACAAAAAAAAGTCATGCTCAATCCTTACACACCAAGAACACGTTGACTAATTCCGGGTTACACCCTGTTTTACATGTCCTTTTTGCTCATTGTAAATAGGAAGACCTTAATGCAGAGTATCAAACCTTAAAAAAAAAAAAAAAAAAAAAAAAAAAAAAAAAAAAAAAGCCAAGCACTGATACAATTGTATTTGTATACATTTATGCAAAAATGTTTAAAATTTTTTTCTTTTATCTTTGTTTTTTAAAATAAAGTTTAAAAAAAAAGAAAAAAATTTTTTCAACATGTCTAACATCTTTTTTTTTACACAAATGCAAACTTCACTTTGCGGGGGGGGAGAGATTGATTCTAACTTGTGTAAATATAGATTTCTGACCCAATAATCTGAATAATTGAAGATAACTCTTACTTCATCTCCATCAGTTATGTGTGGTGAAGAAATCAGAGCAGTTCTAGGTTCTATGGGTAAAATCACCCAATTATTCCAAGGGTGAGTTTTGATCATGTAAGTCATAGGTGATGGTAAATGTGGCTTTGTGTTTGTTCTAAGGTATAAAGCATAGCACAGGTGTAAAAAGCAAACCCCAATGTTTAGAAGAGTGTTATCAATATTAAAATCTATTTTGAAAGCTCACCCAATGGAAACGTGTTATTTGTTTGTGTTTTCCATGATGAAATTTAGTATAAATCAGAGCATGTGCAAAGATCCCTCAAGAGGTGTGCAGACACCCGTGTACCAGCTTCTGCAGGTTTCCACAGGGAAGGGCTTAGACTAATGTTGTTGAGGACGACACAAGCAGGTTCACCCAAGGCATGTTCCACGGATTAGTGTCTAGTACAAGGAAATTAAATGTGACCAGAGAAATCAATAAAGGTATTCAGAGATGAGAACTAGGCACCTCGTCTGCCAACGAGAGAATAGCCAAAGGAAACAAAGACAGAAGAGGAAGTGAGAGGTCGGTCCAGCCCAACCCAAGTTACTGTCTTCCTCAAGTCCTGCAGGACAGTGACAATGCCAGTTCACTAGAGCTGAAAAGAACAGGCCACAGGCCAGCCACCTGTGTGCCCAGAGGCAAACCAGTCATTTAGACAGGCTTGCCAACTTCAAGAGTCAGGTTTGCTTCTCCATCTGTGTTTTCTACACATCAGTGATTCCAGAGAGCTCCTTGGAGGGGCATGGCTTCAGTTTATAGATCGTTTATCCCCGCTCAGAAGGCTTGTAACATCGGAGCTTTGGTCATGAACAGCTGTTGCCTTTCATTGAAAATGAATCTTTAAACATTTGCTTAAATGAATAAAT
This sequence comes from Micromys minutus, assembly GCF_963924665.1. Taxonomy (NCBI): domain Eukaryota; kingdom Metazoa; phylum Chordata; class Mammalia; order Rodentia; family Muridae; genus Micromys; species Micromys minutus. Next base: position 141,472,475 of record NC_137969.1, on the reverse strand, counting down.
GCTAAGCATTTAGGTTCTCAGGAGGATTTGTAGATAGATTGCTTTGTGAAAGGTCACTTTTCCTGTTAAGGTGACATCCAGAGACAAGAATGTGAAACGAATGACCACATAACAGAGAAGAAATGGAATTATGAGAGCCCTTGGGTTCCAAAGCCAGCTTTGGACTATTTATATATAATTACTGAAAACTTTGTAGTCTGCATTTTCCTGACACCTTCAATTATTTGTTTTTTTTTTTTTAAAAAAAAAAAAACTTGTTATTTTTACTCCACTTTGTTGAAAAGACCGTATGGTCCAGAACTGAAGTCAATGCAGTTATGCCTGCTAATATATATATTAATATAATATATATAATGCTAATATATATATATATATATATATATATATATATATATATATATATATATATGTACAGAGAAGTGATTTCCCCCATACTCAATTGCCCCATACTATTTTACTTGTAGAAGATAATATTCAGTTTTGATGTTGTTAATATCTGAAATGACATATGGATACCTAAGGAGTCAGACTTCTAAAGGTAACACTGAAGGACTTTGGGAGTATATAAGATTGTCTACATTGCTAAAAGACTTAAGTGGGGATTAGACCGGGCACAGGCAGGGCAAAGAGTAAGGTAATACTGCTGAGAAGCCATCATTATTTTGTTCATGTATTTTCATTGCTCATGAGCCTCAGACAGGCGCTAGCTGACTGGCAGACCATATCCTCTCTACCCAGTTAAGTTGGGTTTACACTGGCGGAATGGGAGCTGGGGCAGGAAGGTCTCTGTGCAGTTTGTCGGGCATTGAGACTTAAATAGATTTTCTATTTTTTTTCTTACAATTTTATTTTAAAAAGAGAGATACGTGTACATATTTTTAAAAGCATTTTGGCATAAAACTATATGAATATATTTTTGTCAGTACTTGATTCTTTTAAAGGTTTGACAGTATGCATTTTAATCTTACTAGTTACCATAAGCATAAAGTACATGTAGAACAGAACGTAACATGGAAACAGTCAAAGTTTTCTTGGTGTTTATAGATTAAACATAATAAATTTTGAAAACCAAAAATTGCCACAAGGCTATATCTTATTAGATCTTGATTTTTTAATGATTTAAGGTCTAGGTGCACCACACTCTGAGAGGGTGCTATACACTTTTTTCTTTCTTTTTTCTTTTTTTTTTCTAAGGACTGAGGCTTTTATTTTTATTTTTTATTTTTGGCCTTTGTTTTTCTTGAGCTTCATATAACCTGTTTCTGGGGTGTTCAGAGCTTTTTGGAGCTAGTATCCAATTATCAGTGACTGAATATCATGTCTGTTCTTTTGTGACTGGGTTACCTTACTCAGGATGATATTCTCTAGATACATCCATTTTCCTAGAAATTTCATAAAGTCATTGTTTCTAATAGCTGAGTAGTACTTCATTGTGTAAATGTGCCACGATTTCTGTATCCATTCCTCTGTTGAAAGACTTTTGGGTTCTTTCCTGCATCTGGCTATTATAAACAGAGCTGCTATGAACATGGTGGAGCATGTTAAATGGCTTTTCATGACAATGGCCGCATGGAGCCTTGCTCTTCCACACAGAGAGAGCGCTGTTGGACTGCACCCAGCCTTTTCCCTGAACACCCTGTCAGCCCTAAAGTAAGGTAGAAAAATGAACCACATGAAGAAGACTGGTGCCCCCCCCCCCATGCACTCCCCAAAAGTAGAAGGTTCTTGACCAAGAAAAGTTCGTTTGGCAGCAAAAATGGGGTGCCCCCTATTTTAGGAATTGAATGAATATGTGGGTCTCTTAAGTTACCACAAGGAATCGACTGGGTCTGTGGGTGATGTAAGAGGCGCAGGGAAGGTAAGAGAGCAGCACCAAGGAGAGATACATGTACAATGAAGAAGTGCTGCTAGTGAGGACTTCTCTCTGACTAAACTTCTCTGTGGAAGTCAAAAGAAAACACGTTTAAAGGAAATCGAACACAATAAGGAGTTTGTAACTCGCATTTTAAGTTTTGTTTTGCTGTTTTGTATGTTTGTTTTGTTGAGGATTTGGCCTGTAGAACACACCAAGAATAAGGCTTTAAAGAGAATCATCATACATGTTTGCTGTTCCATTTTCTCAAGAAGCAAGCACACTGACACACAAAGCACAGTGTCCTGTCGTGTGAAAATTACATGCCTTTTGTTTCCTGTCCGTTTTCTTTTCTTCTTTTGTTTCCTGAGTCCCAGTCTTTCTATGAAGTCCCAGGCATCAAGATTAAATGTTGAGTGTACAGTGCACACTGGCCTCAAACTCTCATCAAAGTTCTTGCCTCAAGTGTTGGGATTACATACTACCTACAATTTTCTGTATTATAATTTTCCTTTTTATATAATTACATATTTCTGTAGAGAGGAAAAAAACAAGTTTTGAGGGTTTGGAAAAAGTCATATGATCAAGAGAATTGGGACCCACTCAGCTTACACCATTACACGTCTTGCATTTAGTGGACAACAACTTACTTTAAGTAGGTACAATTTTCTTTTCTTTATCTTGTTGCCATAGATTCTAAAAATTAATAAAAAACAACCGTACTGGTATATTGACTATGACAATATAAAAAAAGACCAGTCTGGTGGCTTATTAGTCATAAAATACAAAGGTTGTCAAAGATCAGATGTTGGGAAACATAATAAGATGAGAACATAGCACTCTGTGTGTGTGTGTGTGTGTGTGTGTGTGTGTGTACATATGAGTTGTTCAGAATGAACTGAGGGGCTGGAAATTATAACACAGGCAGCTTCTACAAGGGTTCTTTCAGGAAGCAGACCTGCTGGGTCAGTGGGGATGCTGACGGAAAGGATGTATAAGAGGTACGTGGGCCTACAGGACAGCCAGGATGGCATTATTCATCCACTCTATTACAATTCCCAATTCTCAGATGTTGTGGCTTGTGGTTAGGTTAAAAAAGATTCTTAATAAAATATAAGACTTAGACAATCTTAGGATGATTTGCAGTCTAGAGGCATGCTGATGGTTTCCAATGTGGGACAGTGTTCGCCATCGGGGAGTTTGAGTGGAAGTGACATCGATCCACCTCAGGACTGACAGTTATGGTCACCATCTTTCCATAGAACCATTCATTTGCCCAACTGCCAAATGAATGTCTTCCCTCTGATGCACTGTGAGGAGAGAAAGCACACATGTACACTAACGTCCATCGGTGGTACACAGTAAGGCTTTGTGCCAGTCTCTGGAAGCTCTGTGTTCTGTCTTCTATGGTCATCATTCAGTTTATTCATGTCTTATTTTATCTTTTTATTCCTGTACACCCCTGCTGTAATGTAATTTGACTGAGAACAATTACTTTTCTACTGTTGAGACCCCAACTTCCAGTCCATAAAATAACTCCTAAAATTATTTGGGTTTTTTATTATTATAAAACTGCTTTATTTATTAATATTCCAAATGTTGCCCCATGTTCCCAGTTCCCCCATCCCTCCTCATGTTTGCTTCTGAGAGGGTTCTTCCCCAATCCTTGTACCCCCAGTTCACTCCCAACAGCATCTCCCTTCCCTGAGGCAACATGTCTCTATAGCCTTACCTGCATTTTCTCTAAGAAAGACCAGACAAGGCAGTCCTCTGCCACATATGTGCTGAGGCCCATGGACCAAGCTGCCCAACTATATTCTTTGGTTGGTGGCATCGTCTCTGGGAGTTCTGAGGGGTCCAGGTTAGTGGATACTGTTTCCTATTGGGGTGTAAGCTATTTGTTAATGACTATATTTGGAGTGGAACTCAGACAACATATGTCTTATCCCATAGAATATGTTTCTTAGTCTGTGATTTGCCATATTGGGTCTTTCATTCTGCAAAATACAATGGGCTACTCATATATGAGTGGTCTAAGGTGTGATATCATGTATGATACATATGTGGAAGAGCAATGAAGACATACAAATGAGTTGAGTTAAGCCAAACTGTAACATAACAATAATAGCTTTGGCCCCAGAAGGGAAAAAATGAAGCCAAAATGGTAATGCTTGCAAGATGTTTTATTAGTGAAAGTAAAGAAATTCCAGGTTCATGGCAGTATATCTGTTATTTACCCACTGTGATACCTGCTTCAGCCCACAGGGACATCACAGTACAAAGTAACACCTGAGATAGAGGACTAAGTAGAGCTTTGTTAGAGAGGATGTAGGTGTAGAAATCAGTGTTTTAGGAGGAAGATGTTTTAGAGATTTGTACCTCAAAATTAAAAAAAAATTTAATGTATTAGTGACTCAAAACATGAACCACCAGTTTCACTGATTTTATGGGTTTACCCTCCAAGCTCTGCCCAACTTTTGGCACAGTGGCGTGAGATGTGTAAGGGCCTTGATTCCTACATCAACTTTTCCCCTCATACCCCAACTTTGGCTTGCAATTTTGAGGTCATATGTACTAGGTCGTGTGTGTGTGTGTGTGTGTGTGTGTGTGTGTGTGTGCTGTGTATGTTCGTATGTGTATATGCATGCATATATATGATCTAGTGTGAGAAAGTATTCACAAGACATTAATAACTTTAGCATAATTATTTCCATAATATGACGTCTTAGTCAGGGTTTCTATTCCTGCACAAACATTATGACCGTAAAGCAAGTTGGGGAGGAAAGGGTTTATTCAGCTTACACTTCCATATCACTGTTCATTACCTAAGGAAGTCAGGACTGGAACTCAAGCAGGTCAGAAAGCAGGAGCTGATGCAGAGGCCATAGAGGGATGTTACTTACTGGCTTGCTTCTCCTGGTCTACTCAGCTTCCTTTCTTGTAGAACTACCAGCCCACGGATGGCTCCACCCACAATGGGCTGGGCTCTCTCCCTTGATCACTAGTTGAGAAAATGCCTTTCAGCTGGATCTCATGGAGGCATTTCCTCAACAGAGGCTCCTTTCTGTGTGATAACTACAGCTTGTGTCACATTGACACAGAACCAACCAGTTCACATGAAGAATCTACTATAACTAACAATGTGATTGTTGGACTTACTGCCTAAACTTGGGGTCTGTCATCATACAAATATATACAGAATGCTTAAAACATAATGCCAAAGCTAGTAATCCCATTATTTCCAACAAATATATCCTTGTTATGGTATTTTAGAACTTCATAGTACTTTTTATTAATTATACCGCATCTTATTACAGCTGTATTATCTCATGTTCACCCCACAGTTTTAAGGACACACAGGGTCTTATCAAGAATCATCAGAAACTGTAGCCAGTATGAGTTCGCTGTCATTTACAGCCAATGTAATTTGGGTTTCAGTCATTTGGGTTTAGTTTACTCACCAATAAAATAATACAGAAGGTATAAAATTAATGCTTATCTTAAAAGACTTTGAAAAAGAATTTTTGTAGATGTGCAGAAAATAGAAATTAATACCAGCTTTTGAAAATCTATTTCTGCTGAGATAATACTAACTTGGCTTACTTACGTGAATGTAAGTTTTCCAAACCTGGAAATTGTATTTAATATGCTAGTGAGCTAAGACGAAAATGAATACATGCCCTACTTCATTATATTGTTATAACTTTCATTTTAAAATAAAATGACTCATTTCAGAAAAAAATATTTCTTTTAAGAATTCTTGAAGCAGTAGCAATTACATGTATCATATGATTATTTGGTATTGCTCCATCTTGCATGTTATTCAACATCTGGTGTCATCTGTACAACAAACACTATTCTTAGATTACCATTATTTCTACTTAAAAGGTAGGAGATGAAAATCACTTCCATAAACAACAGTTAGCTTGGACTATCCTGTTAGTAAACTTTGACCTTGAGCCACTGAATGATGTTTTCTAGCACCTGAAATCACCTTGTTTCCACTCTAGAGGAAGTGCAAAATCTACAAGTCCTTCACTACCACCTACAGGAAGATCACACAAATTGTCAGCTGGAGGCAGGTGTTTGAGAGAATCTTCATGATAATGGATACAGTCACTTAAATTCTAAGGATCAAACAGACAAAGGAGAAACCTGTGTTAACAGTGAGACCAGCATCCTGGTAGCCTCTGAAATTTCTGGTCTGGAAGGGGTATCTGGGAATATATGCAGAAACCTTGTGATCTGTTATTTGTAACCGGAGAATGTGCTAAATCTTCAGGGGGCATTTGGAGGCCCCCTAAAAGTGCTCACCCTGTGGGTTCCAGAATTCACCAGGGGAAGGTAGTATTAGGTGAAGAATGAATCCCTCTGGGGCCATTCTTCCTCTTCTACTAGAACATCTTTTAACTTCTCTGATACCACCCCAGAATTTCCCATCACATTAGATTCCCATTAAATGGTTTGGCCAGTAAAATAACTTTTGAACAAAAATTTCTTCTTTATATGAGAAAATTCAGTAATGCTGCAACTAAAATTCAGAGTTCCAACACAATAGTTTTTGTTGTTGTAGTTGTTGTTTTTATTTTACTTGCAGCCTCGGAGCCTCAGGCAGGAAGAGTGTTGAATTTTAAAACCGGCTGGGCTTTATAGTGAAATACTGTTTTAAGCAATCAATCACAACTGTATTTTCTAATCTTATATAGTATATATTTTAAAATTAATGATGATACATAGGCTAATTAGAGGATTTTTTTTGTTCAGTGGTCAAAAAAATGAAATTTTTAGATGTATTATATAAGTTACTAAATTATGAAAACATATTTAGTAACTGGGGAATTAAGGAGTGTATTTCAAATGTGGTACTAAAGATCAATCAAAGTCATATTTAAATGTTAAAATATTAAAGAATGACCTCTTCACTGTAAAGACCCCAGGGATATTAGCTTCAGAGTTTCAAAGGTGTATTAGCTTTAATTCTAATTAAATTAATTAATTTATAAAATTTTATTTATAAAATACATAAGTTTTATTATTTTATAAAATTTGTATTAATACTTCAGGAGTATTAGCTTCAGAGTCTCAAACTTGTATTAGCTTAATTACTAATTAAATTTGTTAACTTATAACATTTGTATTAATACTTCAGGAGTATTAACTCTAGAGTCTCAAAGGTGAATTCTTCATGTTCCTGCTGGTTAGGCATTAAATAAGGAGATGTTTAGACATATCATTATTCTTCCTGAACACACTTCAGTCCTTCAAGTCTGTATTTAATTTTACTCTCAGAATTTGCCTCTATAAACTAGGAAAGCTCAAAGGCTCATGTTCCTGCGAACTAGCTCATCACTAGTGTGGAGTTATAAACTGCTCAGCTTTGCTTTCAATGAGAATATATCTAATTTAATTGGTTGACACATTAAAAGTGACTTAGCATTTTTACTATTTAAAGTTAGCACTTTGACAGTTTCATGCATGTACACAGTATGGTCTAATCACGCTCCCTCCTTCCAATCCACCAACCATTTCCGTCAATGTTACCCATTCCTTTTCCAGTTTTAAGACTTTAGTTTTGTTTAACCAGGGCCGTCTGTGTGACTCCTGCCACGGTGTTGTGCACTGGAGGCAGCTGGGGTTAGCAGTGGGTATGTGTATATGAAGGCAATAGTTCCTTGAATCTCAGTAGCTTTATTTTAATTTATTTAGTAGAAGGTTACATAAGTCCAAGGCTTGGAAAATTGTTCAGGAAAATAATATGCAACCTCTGATGTTTATTCATATAGCATGCTTGTTTGAAGTAAGACAGTTGTAACTTACGCTGGTCCTCTGTATACCATCATTCTATGTAATTACTAATTAGGCTACTTAAGACTATATATGTAATGCAAACCTTTAAAATAACAATTCATAAACTTATGCTACTAATAAAGATTATTAAAATCTATGAACTTTTTTCAGGCATTGTCTTTGATATTCAAATTTGAATGTTTTGCCCACTTAGTGTTTTTGATATTTAAAATGCCTCTACACTATAATTTGGTGTTGAAAGGCTTATTTTAGTAGAAAAGCACATAAATACCTCAGAACAGTTTATTTGTAATTCTTATTGAGGCCTTAGGTCAACTTATCTATCTATCTATCTATCTATCTATCTATCTATCTATCTATCTATCTATCATCTATCTATCTATCTATCTACCTATCTTCTATCTATCTACCTATCTACCTATGTATGTATGTATGTATGTATGTATGTATCTATCTATCTATCTATCTATTTACCTATCTATCTATCATCTATCTATCTATCCCTCCATCTACCTATCTTCTATCTATCTATCTATCTATCTATCTATCTATCTATCTATCTATCTATCATCTGTCTATCATCTATCACCTATGTACCTACCTATTTTCTATGTATCTACCTATCTACCTACCTGAGACCTGCCCTCTAGCATAGCTGTAGTCATTTTGTTCTATGCCTGCCACATATTTCATACTGTTGCTGTAAAATTCCTACCAGTCACTGACAGAAAAATAACTCGATTCAGAGCAGGGTCATATCCTGCTGACCACAATACTGTTATGTTCTGTATGTTATGAGGTTTGTTAATCACAAGAAATCACACATCTATAAGCTTCATGTAGGGCTTATCAAATTAAAGGTCAATATGAACTGTTATTTCTAAAATGGCATGAGTTAGGTTCAACCACCAGGCAGCACTTCCAGCCCCTGCATGTGAGCTCACTATGGATTTTGCATTTTAGCCTTTATAAGATGGCCATGAGAAATGTTCTCAGTGCAGCTTTGAGCCATTGCTCTGTTTGATTAGTCTTGTGATGTGCATTCAGTAAATCTTCCTTGTTCAACTGAGATTGCTGTGTGTTTCGTGGGCTAACTCCTACATCTTAACAGTCAATCAATAAATCATCTATCTATCTATCTATCTATTTATCTATCTATCTGTTCACTCATCTATACAACCATCTATATATCATTCATCCATCCATCCACCCATCTATACATCTATACATCCATTTATCTATACTTCCATCCATATATCCATCTATCCGTCTATCCATCTATCCATCCATCTATACATCCATTCATCTATACATCCATCCATCCATTCATCCACCCACCCATCCATCTATAATCTATTTAGCTGTCATTTACTATCTATTTATTTATGTATCTGTGCATGTCTGTTTATATTATCATATATACCTCTCTATATCTGTCTGTTCATCTGTTCCTTACTTGTTTTGCATTTAATTAATTGCATGCCAGATGAAATATTTTAGTAATATGTTATTACATTTCTTCCTTATTCAAAAGTAGCAAAAGTGTGTTATAACTTAAGATAAATGATTTTTCTTAATATCTTAATTAGCAATATTTTTTTAAAATCACCCTGACCCCTCCAGAAACCTAAAAGAATGTTTTAAAAGGAATATATTTTATATGTTGAAAAAATAAATTTCAGCAATACATGGTAACAAAATTTATGAGTCACGAAATTTCTTGGTTTAATAATTGAATAACTTTATTTTGCCAGACAAATTTCTATATAAAAATAAAACAATGCTATTAATTCAAATTCAGTGTTTGTATTCTTTTCAAATGTTAGAACCTCAGATAGTCTTGAAATTAAGTAACTAATACTGTTTAAAAATACTTCCTGGGTTGCCCTGAGAGCTTATGTTCTGACTTCTTTTTCTTAAATTTATACCTATGTATTAAGCAATTACTGATATACTTAGATTTAAATAAACATACTGTTATGAATTTTAATCTATTTTTTTGTTTCCATGTAATAAATTAATTGCCATCCTGAAGAAAAATACACAAAATAGAAGAGACATTGAATCTCCTTTAGTAGTGTTATTTTATTTTCAAGCCTGGAGATAGATTGTTTCTGATCTGATCTGAGATTCAACCTCACAGCGATTTAAACTCTTCTGCGAATGGAAGTCATTTCAGGTGACCCTAGCACACCTGTGGCTCAAGTCACATGACAATCTTAATTAATCTGACAGGTTCCTATCTAGATGTTCCCTCTACGATGAGTTTGTTTTCCCCATTGTCTTCCATGTCTGCCGGTTGTATTTGCACATTATTGGGGATACCTGGCTAGGGCAAGTTCCTCATCGTATTAGGATGGTGTTTCTCTACAGTTAGTCTCTAAAGTCTCAGAAAGTGTGGTCTTGATTCTTGGTTGTCATCTGTTAATGTAGTAAATGTTCAACCTTCTGCTGATAGATAATTAGAAATTTAAAGATTTGTATTACTACTTAAATAACAGTTTGAGCACTAACTTTTTGCTTTCAATTTTTATCAATTTCTTTGAATTCTATTATCTAATGTGATCACAGGAGTTGCTTATTAAACTATGGAAGACCCATCTGTCAAATCTGCCTTTTTGGATTTTACCCCAATGAGAAATTTCTTAGTTAAATTGTTTTTTTGTTTCTTTGTTTGTTTGCTTTGTTTCTACGTATTTGTAACTTGGCATTTTAATTTGCATGTTCTCCTGTGTGTTGCCCTTGTCCTTTAAAAATGAATGTAACCCTATTTTCTCTACTTCCATATTGTCCCTTTAAAACAAAGTAGAATTTCTCATAAAAGTGATTGTTTTCTGTTTTTTTATTTTTATTGTTTTTTTAAAGTTTATTTACATTTCAAATTTTGTGCCCCTTTCAGGTCTCCCTTCAGCAAACCCCATCCCAATTCCTTCCTCTTTGCTCTAAGAGAGTGCTCCTCCACCCACCCCTCACCCCCTCACCCCCTCACCCCTCCAACATCCCCCTCCCCTCTCACTGATGTCAGGAGAGGCCATCCTCTGCTACTCGTGCAGCTGGGGCCATGGGTCCCTCCATGTGTACTCTTTAGTTGGTGGTTTAGTTCCTGGGAGCTCTGGGGTTGAGAGGGTCAGGTTAGTTGATATTATTGTTCTTCCTATGGGGTTGCTATCCCCTTCAGCCCCGTCAGTCCTTCCCCTAGCTCATTCTTTGGGGTTCCTGGGCTGCATTTGTATTGTTCAGGCACTAGCAGAGCCTCTCAGGGGACAGCTACACCAGGCTCCTGTCAGCAAGCCCTTCTTGCATCTTCAATAGTGTCTGGGTTTGGTGTCTGCTGATGGCAGGGAGCCCTGGCGGGGCATCTCTGGATGGCCCTTTCTTCAGTCTCTGCTCCATTTTTGTGCCTGTCTTTCCTTTGCACAGGAACATTTTTGGGTTAACAATTTTGAGATGCTTAGGTGGCCCATCCCTCCATCAGGGCTGTGCCTATGCACTGGAGAGGCTCTGTCTTCCTTTGCTGTGTATTCAGGCTGCTGTCATCCCCTTCGGGTGCTGGGAACCCCTCGCTTCCCTGGCTTCTGGGACTTTCTGCAGCGTGGCGGCGATGGAGGTGGCTCTGTAGAAAAGCTAGGTTCATAAAGGTCTTGTCACAAAAACGACACTGGTAATGGCTGGCTTGGACCTGGCCCGTCATCAGCTGCTGGGCAGACATCATCTTTTTCCTGCGCCTACACTCCTGCTTGAGAAGTCTGAGGTGGGCAGCCTGCTGGGCGAGCCACAGGTTGTGCTCCCAGCCTGAGCCTGCTCTGCCTGAGCCTGTCCTCCACCATGCTCAGCTGCGAGGCAAGGAACTCTTGAGAATGCAGCAGGTATTCAATGGTGAGCTGCCCCAGGCGGGTGAGCTTCAGCAGCGGAGGGTCCACCTCCGACTGGCAGTACGGGCACTCCTCGCTCTCCAGTTTGCAGAAGGTGATGTTCACAAGGTTCTTCTGAAGTGTCAGGACATCTGTAGTCCCACCACCTTGTCTACATCAATGGCGCCCAACCGTCTCCAGTCCATTGTCACCAGACGAGGTCGGAATTGGAAGAAGGGCAGGGGTCCAGAGGCTGAGCTGGGGGTGACATAGTCCCTGGGGGGTGCTCCTCCCTCTGGGGCGTCACGTCTCTTCTTGGTGTTTATTGGTCTGAGGGTAGCAGATATGTTTCTGGGAGGGCATTCTTAAAAGCCAACCCGCTGCCTACACTCCGGCTGGAGGAATAGGGCAGTCTTTCTTACCTGTACCGGCCACCTTTGTCCCACGACCCCATACCCAGTGGGAGAAAGTGACAGCCTGGACCTCCGTTGCAGCGGTTGCCGCCTAAAACCTCAGAGTCCAGGATGTTGTCATGGCAGCGTGTAGCCTCATCTTGGAGCTGAAGGCCGGTCTGCTTATGAGCTTTCGGACTGCAGGCAGGAGACCTCACAAATATGAAGAGCCACATTCTGAAGAAATTAAAAATATGACAGAAACTTGCAGACCATGTGACTCTCACTCTGGGAGTCTTTAGGGTGGTGTTGGTATTGCCGGGGGCGTTGCCAGTGCTTTCCATAGAGATCAACTAGCTAAGAAAAAAAAATCTTTTGAACCATGAGGAAGGATCGGACTAACCACGGGGAATTTTTTTTTTCCTTTTTGTGGTATTACTGTGGACCTTGGGTTCCATCCATTAGGCTGGCACGATCAGAGAGAGCAAGGTGGTCATTGATCACTAAAGTATTACAGATTTACTGCAGGCAGAGGGGGAAAGGCTTATAGATTGTGCTCAGTAATAGGTGCATGGATAAAAAGCCGTTGACTGAATTGGGTGCCCAGTTAAGGAGATAATGTCTCCACGCCCCATTTCCCTCATATGTCCTCTGGCTGGGGCCTGTTAAAGGGGACTGACCTTTGCTCTTTGCCAAAAAGCCAGTGGGCTGCTTCTATGAGGGCGCTCCACCCACTCCCCCCCCACTCCTGCCTTCCCGCCCACTTTCACAGGACCAACAGCCTCTCCTCCCATTGATGCCCTGGGAAGGATTTTTTGTGTACTGACTTGCAACTATTAACTTGCAGCCCAGGGCTTCTGTCGCCCTCTCCTGGCCTCCGCAGGTACTGCGTGCAGATGGAGCACAGACGTGCAGGCAAACACCCATATCCAAAAGTTAAGGTTTATTTATGAGTAAAATATCCTCTTCTAAAGAATCCTGGATGTTTTACTTCAAATTCAAGACAGGATATTTTTTCTAGAAATTAATTTATAACTTTTCACCATTTTTCTTGTGTCCTCTGCCCACGATACCCTGACCCTTGATTCTCTTGGTAATCGTGTGTCCCAGGCTGGCCTCAAACTCTGGCTCCTATTATATCTGTCTTCCACTGCTGGGAATACTGTGTGTCATCAGGATGAAATGAGCCACTAGGCAACTTTCCCCTTTGCACACCCTATAAAGTCTGTCTCTGTCATGGGTGCACTTGAGGTAATGGGAGTTATAACACGTTGCTTGTGAAGAGATGGGCCAAGAGGCCACCTCAGGATGTGTTCCTGTTAGACATGGATGTGAGAAAAAAATGGTTGCCAGAGGCCTGGACCTCAACCAACAGGGAAGCTGAGTTGTTATTCAACCCGAACAATAAGGAGAATGCTGTTTAACGCATTGCATGCTGAAGGTCAAGTACAAAACGTTAGTTTAATAAAATAACTTGTGGAAAAGGTATGGCTGGATTTCCAGCGATGCCCTCAGCCCCGTGAAGACTTTATTGGAGTAGCCAGTGAAGTAAGGGCACAATATGGAGTAACGGAAACTTGTAGAAAGGGCACATAGATTGTATTTATTGGCACAAGGACCTTGCCTGGAAGCAGGTTGATCAGCATCCTGGAGTCTTTTGTTCTTAAATTAGGTTGTCAAAGAAACCCTTAGAGAACAAGGCTCCATTGGGTGGTTCTGTCCTCAGATAATTAATTCCTTTGAATAGATAGGGTTTTATTTTTAATTATCATCTATAATACTAATTGCTTGACTAAGATAGTCTTTTTTTAAAATTTTGCTTTTCTCTTTGAGATTTTTTTGGCATCTTACTGACAAAATATCTATTTCTCCAAGAGTATAATGATATTTGATATATATATATATTTACATACTTTAAATATATGTATATATGTACATAAATGTGTAATCATATATACATATTAATGCATACACATAGTATAAAAATATTACTGCTACTAAATGAACTGACACATTCAATTCATCATAAATAATTGATTTTTTAGGGAGCAACTATCCTTAAAGTATACTCTTTCCATAAATTTCTAGTATGTAATACATTAATACCTGGCCATCTAGTTGCAGATTTTATCTTCTAACATTTTATTCTCTAACTTCATTATACACACCCTGAACACTATGCCAGCCCCCATCCTGTGGTAACTGTCATTTTATTCTCTGCAAAAGAAGTGAGCCCAAAACAACAGGGCTTCAGCCTTCCAAGAAGGAGATGGACTTTGATAGACCAAGGATATAAAGCCCACGTTTTACATTATCAAAGGAAATCATCATTGCAACACTTAATTCCAGAGAGGAAAACCATGCAGGTCTCTACCTTGGCTGCCCTGTTTCTGTTTGGAATGGTGCTGCAGTGATAACCTTCTAAATGTAATATTTTAGTTATCCTGTCTCAGGCTTATCTTGGGACCACCATTTAGGGAACTGGTCACTTGTTTTGTTCAATGTTCAGGAATAGGAAAGGTCTCATTCTGATTTAGTGAAGGGTAAGGATCTCGGGATTTTTCTGATCCGACAAGAATGTGACTGTGCTGTATTTGTGGGAAGAAAACTGAGGGTAAATTTTAACTAGTAAGGTAAGATGTGCTGAATTTTGCTGTGTATCTACCAATCTAGGATTTCTCATGTTCCCTTTTAGTCCACTGGGTACACGTGACAGCATATCAAAGAACCGAAGATGCGTGGAAGCCAACAAGTGACAGCCGGAGGCAGAGACTGGAAGAAATTTCCCCAGGGCCCTATGTGGCACGATTGCCAACACACTGATTTTAACTTGGTAAAATTACTTTTGAACTTTTGATCTTCATACGATGAGAAAATAGGTTTCTTCTCATTGTTTCTTTCTTTGTTTCTTTTTAAAATTTATCTCTCTCTCTCCCTCCCTTTTTCTTTTTCTTCCTTCCTTCCTCCCTTTTTTCCTTCCTTCCTCCCTCCCTCCCTCCTTTCCCTCCCTCCCTCCCTCCCTGCCTCCCTCCCTTCCTTCCTTCCTTCCTTTCTTTCCTTCTTTATTTCTTCCTTTTTTTTTTCTTATAAAGTGTATCTTGTGGTAATTTGTTGCAAGAGTCAAAAGAAAGTACTAAACTCATGTTCAACCTCCCACTGGTTTACTTCCCCTTTTCTTCTCAGCAACAGTCAAGTCCGCAATCTCTTTCATCTTTCTGCAAATGCTTTGTAACTATTTAATAGTCAGCAAGCCTCCTCTTTAAAGGGAGAACATATTTGTTTGTGAGACTATTGTCAGGACTTAATCATCACGAGGAGTGCATACTGCTTCTGACAAAAGCACCATGAAAAACTGTTTAGAAAAGTTGATGACATTTTGAAGTCAAGAAAATGGCAGTTCACATGGTCTTCAGGAGAAAGGACTTAAGAACAAAAGACAACAATGTATTTGTGCTGCATCCTAGCGACAATGCTCTAACCATATACTTAAATTTGTTTGAATTTCTGTAACAATACCTATAAATTATGTGCTTTTATAATTTGGACAGAAAGTAAAGCATTTCATCAATATTATTTTGCTGTAGTTCTAAAGAAATTAAATACAAACCAACAAATATGGAGAAACTGATAGTTTTAATAAAACAGTAAACTATTTGTTGAGAAAAAGAACATTTAGATTTCTTTGATTTGTTCACCAGCATCTGTAAAACAAATACAATATCAGTTTTCTATAAATTGTCAAATTTCTTACCTATAAAGCAAAGTTGTTTTCCTTTACTTACGAATTTGTTACAAAGGACTATACAGAACAGTCATCTAAAATTACTCATCACAATACATATTTAAAGGAAATATTTTCTCCTGTCTGCACACAGATGCAGCATGCTTAGTTATATATACAATTGTATATTAATTCTTATAATAATTAATAAGCATCTGTGTAACAGTTTAATTAAAATACATTTTAGTTTATTTAAATGCATATGTAGATATCACAAAACATGGGTTAGAGTAGCTATTGATTTAGATTAACAATGTCTCTTGACGTTGGAACATCCGAGTAAAGAAGAGTTCTTTTCCATCTTAACAGACTGCCTAGAAAGGCAGCATTTTTCTCTTTACTTATTTCACACTGAGTATCTTACACGTAAGACTAGACACATGCCTATGTACATGTGAAACTGTTAAAAGAATCTAATATCTTGATATTAATCACTAATAGGCCTCTCATCTTAAATACTAATACAATAAAATGTAATGTAATTTAGCTGGGGTCAGGGAAACCTGAAAATATCTAATATTCTTAAGAATGGCTGTTTGTTAAGGTGCATCCCCAACAGTGCTAACTGACATCACATTTATTCCCAATATAACTTTAGGAGTGAATGGTACCTCAGTAGAATTTTATTTGGCTGGCAGTCAGAATAATGTCTCCCTATTTCCTTGTCCGGGGAACATTTATTATCATAACCTATTAATAGTTTGGGGTTAAGACAGAGGCATAGGGACTTGAAAACGGTTCATTTTATTTATTTTACTTAGCTTTGGTTAGATAGGGAGTGAGAGAAGTTGAGTATTGGCCTGGGCTTTCCTCTTAGGACAGTGTGTGGCGTGGGATAGAGGAGCAGGAAGTGGGTGTGGATGGAGAATGGCTGGCCACAATGGACACCACCCTTTCTCATGACAGTCTCCTTCCCCTTTGGAGGAGCTTGTTCCTAAAGGCAGAGTGTCATTGCAGGTGGTCAGGTCAAACTCACCTTGGGACAACTTAAAGAAGAATTTCCTATTCTAATAACAGGCTGAAAACTTTACAAAGGAAATCAACTTAACTTCCAAGGCTCTGATAACTAGCAACTGCACCCCACTTTCTCATCACATAATTTATGCATATACATGCATACACACATGTATACATGTATTTTCATATATGCATTCAGAGGTAGTTTCAGCTGAGGGGATGGAGGGTAGTTAAGCCATAACTCCCACATCTCGTTATAACGCATGACTTACAGAAACAAACGGTGTCACTCTCTTCTCCAGCAGACCTCACTTCTCTATCTAAAAAGAAAAACAGGACATTTTTATTCATGATTAAATATACTTCATTTGGGAGCACTAGGGCTTTCTTTTCTAAGTAATCTCAGTATTCTGAGATGCTTTATAAAAAAGTTCCAGAGGAATTTGCTTGCAAACAGGATGGTTAACATAGAGAAGGTTTGGTCTCTTGTCTGAAAAGAAAAATAATTATGAGCAAGAAGAGTTGTTTTTCTTTTCTTTCTAATGAGTTTAACTTCTTGTTGGGAAGAAGAGTTGCTATTAAGATACAGGACACAGGAAAAAATGAACCAGTGTTTTTGCATGTTCACCGCACAGAATTCTAGTAATTACACATTATGGGTTAAATGTTGTGTATTTGTACAAGTATGTGGTGTCTCTCTCTCTCTCTCTCTCTCTCTCTCTGTGTGTGTGTGTGTGTGTGTGTGTGTGTGGTGTATTATATGTGTATAGTATATGAGGGGAAACCATTAATTCTTCCTCTAATATGATGAATAAGGTAAATTTATCTAATCACTTTAAAACTGTTTTTATACGTATAGGAATGTTTTTCTGCATTATATATGCATACATTTAACACACAATACACAACACAACAACAACACACACACTACCATCACCACCACTTGCATGCCTGAGGCATGTGAAGGCCAGAAGAAGGTACTGGTTCCCTGGAATTAAATTTACAAATGAATGCAAGCCTGTATGTGGGTGCTGGGTACTGAACCTGGGTCCTCTGGGAGAATAAATGCTCTTAACTACTGAGCCATCTGTGCAGGCCTCTCTCATGATTTTTATCTAATAGGAAGTTTATCAAGGACGTGAGATGTGAGAAGAGAGGATACAAGAGGCACCAAGACTCTAATGGCTACATTCAAATATTCAAATCCTCAGAGTTCTTTGTCTGTCTATCCGGTAGTGCCCTATACACTTTCAATATCTGAGTTTATGTGTTGACTAACTGTTCACTGAAAGACTAGATCCCAATCCTGAAGCGGGTGGTGTTCCTTGTACAGAAGTTGTGTGCCTTCCCGTCTATAAACCCTTCACATTGCGGTGGTTAGAGTAGGTAACTTACCTGGTTACAAAAAAACGGTGGTTCCTGGCTGATAGATTTGGCCTCGTTAGGCTCAGGTCCTTCAGGTTTTGCTTCAGTGGGCTCAGCAGTAATAAGTTTCCTCACATCAGACTGGCTTGCCGTAAGTTCAGCTGGAGGCAGTTGGCTTGCAGCAGAATCTGCTGCAGAGAGCTTGGCTTCAGCAGCCTGGTCTGCAGCAGGTAAGGCCGGCAGAGACTGTACTACTGCAGGTTCACCTGAAGTAGGTTTGTTTTCAGGAACGAGTATAGACTGTGCTCCCACAGATACGGGTAGAGTGGGTTCAGCAGGCATAGCCAACTCGTGGGGGGGAACAAGTTCAGGTGCACCAAAATGGGCTGGGGCAGGCTCCGGTGCGCCAAAATGGGCTGAGGCAGGCTCCGGTGCGCCAAACTGGGCTGAGGCAGGCTCTGGTGCGCCAAACTGGGCTGAGGCAGGCTCTGGTGCACCAAACTGGGCTGAGGCAGGCTCCGGTGCAAGAGGTTTGGGTTCAGAGGCGGGCATGGGTGTTCCAGCTTTGACTGCAGGAGGCAGCACTGAAATGACTTTGTCTACAGGGAACTCAGGTACCAGACCCTCGCCTTCAGCGGGCACAGCAGAAGCTGCTCCAGACTCAGGTCCAACAGGTGAGATGATAGAAATCTTTGGAGGTATGACAAAGGGGTATGGCCTAGGAGGAAAGGGTTGGGGAGGAGGAAGAGGAAGGATTGCAGGACTTTTCTGTTGAGCATCAGCTGGGTAGTTAGGGCTCTGGAATATATAGCTAAGTTTAGAAGAAGTGGGAATCCAAGAAAAGAGAGGCAGCCCTCTTTCAACCTCAGAATTTCCAGGGAATTTGGTGATGGCGTTTTCTTGTTGCGGGTTAAGAGGAGGCAAAAGAAAAGGTGGCAAGTTATCATTCCATAAGCCATACGGGATATTCAGAGATGGATTAAGTGGGTAGCGATTTCCAAAGTAATCCTGAACAGAAGGAAAGGAGTTCATGGCAGTTAGATGCTCGTTTGTACACGTAGCCATATTTATTTCTGTTAGGACTGTGGTCATCTATTGATAATGTTTTCAAAGGAACACTGCTTTAGTCTTTAACAACTAATATGCATCCATAATTATCAGAATGAAAACAGTTTCAGAAACTCTAGTCAATCCAAATGGAAGGAGGAGCACTTTGTATGCAGGTGGAGTGTTCCATATTATGGAGTGCACTGCCTAGGTTATGGTGGGCATGGCTGAGACGTGCATCAAGTGCAGCTTACAAGAGGGTAAAGGACTTGTTCTTCCAGGCTGCTGTCCCTCGTGTTCTTTATCTGTGCTTGCTGCCCCTGACATCCCCCTTCTCTGTAAATTGTCCTACTCGAAGCCTTCAGGTCCATATGCTTCTCCCAGATGTAGTACTATTTGTGACCTGTGTCCCACATTTGTCCTGTTTCCTCAAACTGCCATCTCCTCCAAGGTCTTGTTATCAGAAGGGCAGGCTGAAAATGTGGAAAATGGATTTGCTTTCTCATATATAAATTTCCCAGTGATGTTTCTGTTTTAAATGCTTATTTTAATAATATTGGTCATGAATTTACCCACCAAATATCAGTGTTCTTCTTGTGGTAGGACCTCTACCTATTCCTCTGGTGGCTCTACTGGATTTATCTACCCTGTTCAGAAAGACTGTTAGGGACCTCAGGTCACATAATTAGGTAAAAATTCACAGAAAATGGGACTGGTTAATACTCCTGTACATATAATATTTTATATCCTATCATAACCCCCCTGGTTTACAAATCAGGATCTTAGGATTTATATAGGTACAGCTTGACTGTCAGTCAAAGAACTCTCCTCCATGTGTTTTATGCCCAGAGTTGTTTTATTTAGATGCATTCCAAGGAGCTTTCCTAGTAGACTCCATGTGGGCACAGATTCAGTTTTCACACTTTCTTTTGTAAAGTGCTGCCTTCCTTGTTAGTTATACTTTTTATAAAGACAAACTTTATAAGATTTTGCTTTTTTTTAGTCTGCTCAACCCCCGATGCGCACACAGTGATGGGTAGGATGCCAGCATGGGTAAAAAGTCCTGTCATGCACATGCATATGCGCAGGGCGGGGGGCATGAGTAAACAGAAGAGAACAGGTTCTTAAATGAGTCCTCTAGTCCCTCAAGAACAAAAGCACAGTAAAGCCCAACTGTTTAACATTATTTGATGGAAAGTGATATCTTAAAGAAAAAAATAGTTCACACTACATATTAATATATTTAAATATAGAAAAGCAAAAGAGGTGGATTCACTTTACCTCTTCAGTGGATGAGGGCGATTTCTGAAACAAAAGAGTTGTAAAGCTGATACCTTTGAAAGCAATAAGAAATTCAAATCTCTGCTTACCATTGGAGGAGCTGTGAGCAGTGACAGTTTTGGAATTTTCTCTTTTAAGAGCCATGGACCATCACCCTGTCTCCGGTTATCCTGTAACTATTTATCATCTCATCATTATCTTTTTTTTTCTTTTGAGAGAGTGTCTCGTTACACGGCCAGGTCCTTGATATGCAGACCATATCATGACCTCATCATGTAGGCTGTATGCTGATCTCAAAGATAGGGCCATCCTCCCTGCTTGGCCTCAGGTTCTAGGAGCATAAGCATGTACCATGGTGCCTGGGTTTCAGTGAGCATCCTTTATATATGATGTGATTCCTGACAGTGTTAGTGAGGAGAAGAACCCAAGGCTCAGTGACTCAATGGTTCTCAGGGCAGGGGTGTGGGGGAGGAAAATCACTTCTACTCTGCTGTTAAATGAACATAGAATAAGAAGACTTGTAATGACATACTGCTAGAGCAATTCATCAGTGTATTGCTCAGCCATCACCAGAGAAGTGTTTTTCAGTAGATGGTAGTTAACACAGAGAATCACTGCTTGACCTTGAAGTGCTTAGCCTTTAATGAGATGTCTTTATCAAAACCCTAGACTCAAGGATCAGGTATGCATTGAGAAGAGGAGACAGAAAGAATGAAAGAGCCAGAGGTGCTGGAGGACTGGCTCCAAGGAACCTGTTTCTTCCAGATACAAGGCTGATCCACATACTGACTCACAGACACCATACAGGAGACCAGCGAAGAAGAGGCAGCGGACACAAAGTCCCACCCTTAGCCAAGAAGATATTTGCAATTGATTCCTGCTGGAGAGGGAACAATTGTTTTTCTCCAGTGGAATGACTCGCTGCAGGCCTGGCCTCATGCTCAGGAGCGCTTTATCAACCCAAAACAGACTGTCTGTTTCTCTGTGCGTGCTTTTCTTGTGTTATTGTCTGGTGTTCTTTGTCTTCCTGATTTTGTCCTGTTTCGTTTTTCTGTTGTTTTGGTTTTTGGAGTTTTTTTGAGAGAGAAAGACTCTGAAGTTGGGAGGGTGTGGAGGTGGGGAGGGAGATGTAGCATGATCAAAATACAATGTATGGACATTTGAAAGAAACAGAATGTTATAGACATGAATAGAATTTAAAGACTGAGAAGATGGCTCAGCCAGCAAAGTGCCTGTTGTGCCTGCCAGCCAGCATGATGGCCTACATTTTATCACCAGCACCCATATAAAAGCCAGACATGACAGAGTGGTAAAAAAGACTGAAGAAGCTGAAGAAGGGTTTGCAACCCTATAGAAAGAACAGTATCAACCAACCAGACCCCCCAGAGCTCCCAGAGACTAAACCACCAACCAAAGAGCACACAAGGCGGGCCCCATGGTTCCAGATGCACATGTAGCAGAGGATGGCATCGTCAGGCATCAAGGAGAGAAGAGGTTGTTGGCCCTGTGAAAGTTCAACAAAGTGTAGGGAAATGCCAGAACAGGGAGATGGGAAGGAGTGAGTTGGTGAGGGAACACTTTCTTAAAGGCAGGGGGAGGGAGGAAGGGATAGGCAAATTCCAGAAGGGAAACTGGGACAGGGGATAACATTTGAAATGTAAGTTAAAAAAATTTTTAAAAAAGCTTTGAACTAAACTCAAAGAACTAGTAAAATATGAAGGATATTAAGTATATAGAATTATATAAAATATCCAGACACAGAAGTATGCACCTATAATCTCAGTTTGAGGTGCAGGGAAGAGTAGGACATGCAGAGAGGAGGCTAGCTACAGTTTGCTGGCCACCAAGCCTGGCCTAATCATGGAGGGAACAAGAGAAGAAATGCTGGCTTGAACTATAAGGCAGAGGACAATGGGGGAAGATGTTAACTTAAACCTCTGCCCTCCACAGCAATATCCACACACAGTACCACTTAGATTTCCTGCTCACAATCCGTTAGAAACTCTCAGGTACCAGAGCCAAAACTTTTGATTCGTTTTTATATCTCATTTCTTGTTTACAACAGATACATATTTTATCACCATTTGTGCTTCTATGAAATCTTAGCTGTGAAATGAGGCCCTCAGCAGAGCTTCTCAGTAAATGTACATCTTTTCTGGGACCTTTAGGTATCTTAAGCTTTTTCTTGAATAGGATTATATGACACACAGATACACGGACACACACACACACACACACACACACACACACACACACACACACCAACACTACACCCGCCGCAGCCAGCCAAACTTTCCATTTCAAATTTAATAGCACTTTCCAGTTTTAGGCTGATTTTTCTAGAATTATCAATCTTAAAGTTTTCCAATGGGTTTTCTCCTCCATATTCTGTAAGGTATTGGATATCTACAATAAATAACATTCCAGAGTCCCATGACTGTTAATGTGAATTTCAAATATATGTACATTGTTTTAATTTTGAAAAGTTTCAAAGGCTTTCAGCTGCCTTGCCAGAAGTTTTGCTGTTTTTATTCAAAAGCATTTACATACAGATCCACAACACACTCATGGCTAAGGATACTTGTAGCTTTCTTAGCACATGTTTGCCATCAGAATTTGAGATAGAGATTATAAATAACTAAGGAAAACCAAATATTTGTCAGTACATTTGTCTCCTACATGAGATAATTCATGGCTCTTTGCTGCACAGAAGTCACTCAGCTCCTTGGAATATACACTCATACTATTGGGAGTTCCTAGAATCCAGACGGAACTGAGCCAGGCACAACGGTAGATGTTTATAACCCTCAGGAGGTGGAGGTGGGAGGATGGCAAGTTAAGATCATGGTTAGAGACAGAACATTTAAGGCCAGCCTGGGCTGCATAGGACCCTTTCCCTACCTCCTAATCAGACAAAAATCAACTCATATGCAAACAAGATGTGTAACTGAACATATAGTTGTTTAGCACCTTGTTTACTTCTGTTCTAATCTTCATGCCAATGTTTTTCCATTGGTTATATTATTCAATTACAAATTAAGAAATATCATAGAGGCATGAAGATAAATCAGGGCTTAACAAACTTTGATTTCACCATAAAAGGGGTTCAATTTATGCTTCTGGTCCTCAGAAGTGAAGGCTTGTTGGCAAAAACATTTAGCATAAGTATATTTATGTCCTACATTTTCCCACCTAATCTGAAGAAATTAATAAAAGAAATATTTGGAGAGCAATTAAAGTCAGTTTCATTGCCCAGAAAAAATAAATTTAAATGCAAATATACTTTAATATTAAAGCAATAATTTTAAAGGAATTGAATTGTTTTACCTTATGAATGAAGGGATAACGTCTCTAAAAAAAAAAAAGAAAAATATTTTAATGTGGTTATTTGTTTGAGAACACCTACATACAGACTTTCCTTTTGCTGAAGAATTCAAATTGTCTTATCACAAGTCTTTCTTGGTCTGAAGTGATTAGCTTTGCCGTCATAATCATTGTGATGTTTTGGACAGAGGATTTTATTTTGGTGAAATAGAATTTGGTGTGCAACATTGTGTATGCAGGTAAATCTTTGCCATGTTAGGGGGCATCTGGCTCTTATTCATAGATTTTGTGTTTTGCCACTTTGGTGTTGCTGTGTGTGTGTGTGAACACACATGTATGTTTATGTATGTATGTGTGTATGTGTGTTCATGTGTGTGTTTGTGTTATATATGCATGCATGTGTATTTGTGTGTATGCCTATATGTGTATGTATGTGTGTATGTATGTGTGTATATGTGTATGTGTGTTTGTGTGTGTATGTGTGTATGTATGTCTGTGTGTATGTGTATGCATATGTGTGTTTCTGTATGTGTGTGTATGTTTGTATATGTGTGTGTGTGCCTATATGTGTGGTTTCTTGCCATTTTTGTAGACCTATACATTTTTTCTAATGAAACTTAATTTTGTCTTCTGAATTCACTGTATAAACTTTATTATGACCTCTGAATTTACCATAGATAAGGTACCTTACAGAATAACAGCTAGCGTAGGAAGCTCAGCATAAACTGCTACAACCACTCTGGAAACTAGTCTGGTGGTTCCTCAGAAAATTGGACATAGTCCTACCTGAAGACCCAGTTATTCCACTTCTGGGCATATACCCCAGAGATGCTCCAACATACAATAAGGGGACATGCATCACAATGTTCATAGCAGCCCTATTTATAATAGCCAAAAGCTGGAAAGAACCCAGATGTCCTTCAGTAGATGAATAGATACAAAAATTGTGGTATATTTGCACAATGGAGTACTACTCAGCTATCAGAAACAATGACTTTATGAAATTCCTAAGAAAATGGATGCATCTAGAGAATATCACTCTGAGTGTGGTAATCCAGTCACAAAAGAACAGAAATAATATGCAGTTACTGATAATTGGATACTAACCCCAGAAAGCTCTGAACACCCCAGAAACAACTCACAGGCCATATGAATCACAAGAAAAACAAAGGCCAAAAAGCCTCAGTCCTTCTTAGGAAAAAAAATGTGTAGCACCCTCTCAGAGTGTGGTACATCTGGACCTTAAATCACTAATAATCCAAGAGCTAAGAATATAGCCTTGTGGCAATTTTTGGTATTCAAAGATTATTATTCTTAATCTATACTCACTAAGAAAACTGTTTCCATGTTATGTTCTGTCCTACATGTACTTTATGCTTATGGTAACTAGTGGGATTTCGCTGCATGCAATCAAACCTCTAAAAGAATTAAGTACTGGCAAAAAATATTCATTTAGTGTTATGCCAAAATGCCTTTAGAAATTTGTATATGTATCCCTCTTTTTTAAAAATAAATTTGTAAGAGAGAGAAAGAATTACAAATTGATTTAGGTACGTTTAAGGGGCATAATGATACCTGGAAACTTAGCCAAAATGCTAATAACAATTAGAAGTGTCATGTGGTTTGAATGTCTCCTTGATATTAGACATTTTGCTAAGCATTTTCAGTAATTATCTCATTTAGTGTCACAGTAGTTGCTTGGACTGGATGATCATCCTGCTTTGCCAGAGAGAGTTTAACACACTGATTTGTTAGAATTAAAACTGTTTTCAACCCCATAAATTCATGCCCAGCAACAAGGAGGCAAAGGCAGACAAATCCCCGAGTTTGAGGCCAGCTTGGTCTCCATAAGATGAGCCAGGACTACATAGTGGGATTCTGAATGAAAAAGAAATGTAGAGTCTTACCAGCTCACCTTACACATAGTCATGCCCCTTTGAGCGTCCGTTGGATCTCTCCATGTCTCAGCAATGGGATTTCACTGCCAGAGAACCCTGCTAAAATTGTCTGTACAGGACTGTAATTCCATATGTTTTCTCCTTCCAACTTCCTGAATCTGAACTCACATTCTTACCATGCTGTTGATCTGTTCTAGGTTGTAGATCCACATTATTTGGCTTTTCAACATTTAGACACAGCCACATGATGATTTGACGAAGCACTGTCCTCCCTTCATCTTCAGTATGACTCCTCCCCAATACTCGCTGGATACATGTACCCATTGCTACAGGTCTTGAGAGTTCGGCTACTTACCCTCCTTGCAAAAGCGACACACATGACGCAGGCCCAAAGAAGTAACTTCATTTTGATGGAGCCTATGAACATAAATAGTAGAACTTGTTTTTCTGAACGTATACAGTATATATTTTTCTCTGAGACAGAAAAATATTTAAAATGGGCTGGCTTTACTAGACTGATGAAGAAGATACTGAACAGAAAAGTTGGACTGCCATTTAACTACTAACAGCATGGCTTGGCCGGGAAGACACAAAACACATTCATTTTGTTTTCTCTTTTCAGTAATTAACTTCAGACTAAATTTTCTTTACATGGAAGTCACCTCATTGTTTTTGTAATTTGTCTTGGAGGCCATACCAGGAAAGTAGTCACACTGTAGGAAATTTTATTGAGCATTTGCATCTATTCATTCAATGGGAGACTGATACCATCTAACTGGAAAATTTTCTCACCTTCAATTATTGTTTTTGCCTCAAAAAATCATTGGCATACTACATCTTTAATTGCCTCAAATTTTCAGTCACCGGGGAATAAATGAGTACTTAATTTAAGTGTATGTCTTGGTTAGAATTTTTTTATAGAACAACAACACATCTCAAATTGCTTTATTGTTGATTTTTATGAGTTTTTCTCTATTTAAAAAACATAAAACTTTTCCATTTTTACAAAACATGTCTATATAAAGGCAATATTGCAGCATACCTCTGAGTTTCCAAATGTATTCAACCTTATCTGTTTGCTATGAGTAGTAATATTAAATGCTTGGTTTATTTGAACTGAATGTTTAAATGATCAATATATCTAAAGCATGTTACTGTTTATAGTTATATACTGTTTTTATAATTGTTTTTATATTTTTTCTTCATTTAATATCACCTATGGTTTTTGGTGTAGGTACTGATTTTAGGTTATGTATATTCTAATAATATGAGAAAATTTTAAATTTGTTGGATGGATTAGACCAGGGATGGTTGCTGCCAGGTCTCTAAGAAAGCAAAGGTTGTACAACTGTGCTTTCAGGAAAAGGCCTAGAGGAAGTGCACACTGTCCAAGCCTTACTCCTCCCAGTCCCTCAGCTGCTTAAATTTCAAGATGTTTGAGCCACAGGATGCATGGCTTTCGCTGTGGTTCTTGAGAGGCAGACTCCTGAGATAGATACAGTCTACAAATAATAATGTATGGTAGACATTTATGCCTTATTCTTATTACACATGAGTAGCAGAGAATTCTGTGAAAAATCATCTGTGGTACCTCTTGTGTTATTGGTTTAACTCTTTTAACATTTTAGAAACTTCATACTTTTTGTTTTTCATTGACTTTGTCTTTCACTGGAAATTTCAAAATTGAAGGGTGGATGGGACTTTGTGAAGATTCCTACAATTCTGAATTTATCTTATTTTCTCCCACTCTACTTCCATCCCTTCTCAGAATAATCATGTCTTCTTTTGTTAATCACTAAAATCCTTCTAGAGGTAATCATCTTGTAAGCAAACAAAAAGAGATGACATATGGTTATAGTGATCTCCCTAAAATTATAAAATTATGTCAAAACTTCCTTGTGTATACCTTAATATATCTGTATTTCATCTTCTAATGCAGTATAATTAGTATATTACAAATACAGCTTAATGATTGGCTATATGAAGTTTAGCTTATATGGGGATCATTCTACAGTCATTGCCTTCATCCCTAACTAAAGTTCTGAAATATGCTTTATCAGATTTCACAAGCCTAGCTTATCGCTGCTGCTTATTTTGCAAGTCTATCAGTCTGATTCTTCGAAATGTCCCTAATGTCTCTCTGAGAGAAAATTTAATGACATTCAAATGAATTAAGAATTCAAGCAAACACCTTGTCATCATGTATTCTTTATAAAAGATATACAGAAATATTTATTCCTGTTACTACGATTAATAGATAATTAGGAATATAGAAATGAAACAGTGGAATCCTTAAAAATCCCCTGAATTCTGAAGTAATCTAAAATTTGTTAAAATTTAAAAGTGTTCAGGCAGTGTCTTGTCTCATGGTATTTTAATATATCAGTATATAGGACTTGTTATTTAGCGCTTTAGAATATTCCAATAATAAGAAAATCTGTCTTATTCAGATAACATAGATTAGATCTTTTTTTCTGTTTATTTTTAACAGATTGATAGACATATTTTGCTTGATCCTATTGTTCATTTAGTTGTAAGACTACAAGAACTATAAACATGCAATACCTACCCTCTGGAGCTTATACCAATGCCTAAGTACAGGTTGGTTCCAGAAGACCAAAATAGGACAAATTGTGAAAACATCACATGTTCATATCTGTCCTATTAAGTAACTTTAATTAATGCCTACAGTGACAATTATTTATGACTATAGACATATCTATTAAGAAGGTAGTTGGATACTATGTCAATTTAAAGCCTTCTATCTCATGCCACAGAGAGCCTATAACTCATTACAATGAATTTCGACTGGTAATCAGTACCTGGCATAGATTAGTACCACCATAGCTCAAGTGGGCATATCCTGCTTGGCAAGTTGATTTAGATCATAGGATATACAGGACATAGATGGCCTTTCTCCCCAGCAGCTGGAACAGAATTTACTGTGACCATGAAAACTGCCCTGGAGGGAAGAAGCTTCCAACACAGTTCCATCTCACTTCCTCTGTCTTGTGCTTCAGAAGTGGGTGGCATCAAACACAATAGGTTTAATCACTTAATTCTCGTGGGAAACCAGATAGAATAGCAAGAGCCTACAGTGCTTTAGGGCTATCTCCTACCAACATCACATTTGAGGTTTGCAACCCCAAAGGAAGAACAACAATATCTACCAACCAGACCCCCCAGGGACTAAACCAATAACCAATTCACATGGAGTGACCCATGGCTCCAGCCATAAATATAGCAGAGGTTGGCCTTGTCTGGCATCAATGGGAGTGGAGGTTCTTGGTCCTATGAAGGTGTGTTTCCCAAGGGAATGCCGGGGTGGGAAGGTAGGAGTGGGTAGGTGAGTGGGGGGCTCCCTCATAGAAGCAGGGGAAGGGGGAAGGGATGGGGGTTTGCTGAGGGTAAACGGGGAAAGGGGATAACCTTTGAAATATAAATGTAAAATGTGCAATAAAATAAAAAAAATCCAGTATTAATGAGAATGCCATTTGTTAAGACAATTATGCATGAACCTGACAGCTACAGAAAGTAGAGAGCTACATGAAAGATGGGTCCAGGGCATATAGATCAAAAGCCTGAGCAATCTCTTGGTACTTCTGTCTTTGGGAATAGTGTCCTTTTGTGTAGATAATGTTTTATTACAATATTAAGTCTGAGGGGGAAAAGCAGTGGGAGAGCATGTATTAACACAAGGATTATCTGTGTACATAATCATTTCTTCCCACTCAAAGGATCTTTTCCTTAGTATAAGTCAGTTGAGAAGTGACTATTAAATCAGTCTTTTATAATGAATGCAATGGATTCAATAAAAAGAGACTGTCTCATGGTAAATAACTATTTTGTATGTATGCATGCATGTATGTATGTATGTATGAATGTATCTATCTATCTATCTATCTATCTATCTATCTATCTATCTATCTATCTATCTATCTATCTATCATCTATCTAATCTATCACCCTACCTACCTAGTTATTGGTCTTAATTCTAAAGACAACTTTGGTCAGCCAATTCTCCACCGTTCAATTCAGAGAGGCAATTCATCCCATGCATTTTTTAATCTGTCAGATTTTACCTTAGATTTCCATGCCAACATTTATTCACATTTTTGGTGTTTTCAATTAGTAATATTCACTAATACTGGTTGAATATTATATATTGACCATAACTTAGAGACCCACTACTGCACATAAAAATTCCAGCATCCTAAAACTGCCCCTGGGTGGTTCTGTGTGCTCAGCTATGTTCTTTTCCCACAGCAGTCAGCCACCACTCAATAATTCTTCAGTCTCATATTTTTGCCCCTTTCCCTGTCATTCTTGTCATATCTATTTATTTCCCCTTTCAACTTCCTTCTCATCCTCTCTTTTCATCTCTTCTTCTCCTTTACTTTGCTTTAGTCATTCAGTGGTTATAGAGCACTTTTACCAGCCCTGGAGATTTATCTGAGAAATGTAATTTTGTACGTAAAAGGAATCTTGGGAAAAATGTATGTATGTGTGTGGAGGGAGTTCTGTGGAGTCCTTGATGTTCACTGTTTCATAGCATTTCTTATCAATAAAAAAGTTGAGCATCTATATTTGAGCTTAGAATTTTATTTAAATATGGAATATTAAAAATGTGTAATACCCAGCTCATTGCTATGAAATTCAACAAAACAACAAAACATGTGTAAACATATAAGTCAAGTTCTTTTTTGAGATGATTTTTGTCTTCTACAAACACTGGGTTTGAGAAGACTTGTGGACCAGAACGTACCCTGTTATTTCGTAGTCATGGAAATGTGGTACCTTTTCATTCCTGGATGACTGCTAAACTTTTGGAAATATCAGGAGGTTTAATTTATAAGATAACTGTTCTAAAAATATATCATTAAATATGTTCCTATGACTGTGAAACTCGTGGCTTGGTTTACATAATGCATTTTATGCTTTAATATTTTTTAAATCTCCAGTGATATCAACAAAAGAAGCAAAAACAAGTGATAAAAGAACAGTCAAATCAATCTAACTATATCACTGACATAATTTTGACTCCAGACTCTTTGAAAAGACCTAAAGCTTACATATGGTGGAAAAAGAAACCATAATTGGCTGCTTTATTTTTATCTATCTATCTATCTATCTATCTATCTATCTATCTATCTATCTATCTATCTATCTATATTTTATAGTTTGGCCTGTTATAACAAAATATTGGTTCTAAATACACATGAAATAAGTCCAATTATAGATAATGTAGTGGAGACTTGAAGACTTGATACTCTTTTCTTAACTTTATATTAGAGTTACATAATTTTTTGTGAAAGCAGCAAATATAGGAAGATATTTAGAAAATAACTGTATATTTGGAGAGAGGGCTGCATATTTGAGATAGATTTAGACTTAGAAAACTAATTTTTAATTAGCGATCATCAGTTTAAATGATTAAGTAAATATTTAAATGATCAAGTCAATCCGAGTATACAGAAAACATGTAAAGTTAGAAAATACGTCACTGAGATGGTAGCCCTAGAAAATACTAATCATTGTGTGGAGAAAGGAAATACACAAAAACATCCCAGAGAAATAATCATAAGAAAGCATAAGAGTTATTAGAAAGTATTTCATGGCAAACGCCAAGTGTGCTACTCCTGCTAGAAATGTTTTATTTCCAATAGAAATGCATCATCATTAGACACAATATCAGGAGTTATCTTACTGACAAAATAGTCATTTTAACAATAGTGTAAGTTCAGAGACTATGAGAGATTCCTTATAACATAATGCCTGACTAACTTTAGGTTATAAAATCATTATTATTTGGATATTACATTCAACTAAATAGAAAATTTTGGAAATAAAAAAAGGAAAGATTTACTGGCTTTAAAGCTGTGGAAGATCGCATACTCCTAGAAGCTTTATGGAGGGAGTCTAAGTTATTTTGAAATTTAATTCAAGTTATTAGCATTCGCCTTTCTGTTTGAATGAGGAGGTGTTCCGGGACTCAGAAATCCAGGAACCACACAGCTCTGAGGTGGGACAATATCTCAATGGAAAGGCATCTGAGACACGTGAGCCCAGGAACAACACAGCTCTGAGAGAAAATCTACTGAGCAGAAGCATTGCAGCTCCCAGGGGAGGGTGTCCCCAGCTGAGCTGAGGAGCTGAGGAGCTGAGGAGCTGAGGAGCCTCAGTGCTACACCTTTCTTCTCTCCTCCTTGCTTATCGGTTTCTGAAGAGTCAGTCACACCAGGCAGAATATCTCATAAAAGAGAGTTACCAGGGAGAGGAAAGGCGAATCCAGGAGGGACACCTACACTCCTGGGACTGAGCAGACAACCGCCTGGCCTGGAATTGGAGGAAGCAAGGTGCTTTTTATAGGGACTCTTGGGGGTGGGGAATAGCGCTTTCTATGGTGAAGATTTCCAGAGTGAGGATTGGTCAGATTTCAAATCCTGAGCTTGGGGAAGCTCAGGGATTGGTGGGACTTTCTGTTCAGCGATTGGTAGGTTTTTTTTTTTTTTTTTTTTTTTTTTTTTTTTTTTTTTTTTTTTTTGTGCTCAGGGATTTGGTGGGTCTCTGTGGGAAGTTTAGGGATTAGTGAGGTTTCCTATTCCAAGATTTCTGGCTTTTTGTTCACACTTTTCGCCTAAATTAGCATAAACAGGGGAGGGTCCTGTTGAGGGACTGAAGGTGAACTTAGTGACATCTATGACAGTTAGGGAGGTCTGGGCGAGGGACCTGGCCATACAAAGTTTACAAGGGAGTCCACATCAGGAAAAGACTTTCCTGCAACTTGAGTGGTATGAATATCTAACAATCAGTGTGTCACACCAGCATTAAAATAAAGTTATCAATATATCAAGAAATTGGGGTAGTGTTTATACTCCACAGATTCAAGATTTCCAAACAGAAAGGGAAGTATTCTCAAAACTTAACGTAACTGTCGGAGGACTGCTAGCTATTGTTTTGACAATAAACACAAACTGGTAAGTGACCATCGACATTGAGAAAAGGAACTTACTTTGAGACTCAGATGCTTAAAGGGAACGGAAGTCAACATCCATTTCGGAGTCTTACGAATTGTCCAGGGACAGTTACTTCAGCGTAGAAAGGCAGAAGAACTGTCTTGAGTATGAGGATAATATTTTAAATTACGAAGGATAAAGTCTGGGAGACGTGAGGCCACCGGAGAATGTAGCAGACCGAATGTAGCATCATCAGATTGCTAAGGAATAGAAGGTTCTAAGAATGACAAATAGGAGTTCTCAGAGCTTGTTACTGCTCTGACTTTTCAAAAGACATGTCAGGGCATCCCTTTCCAGAAAAACTGCCGAATCTCTGTCCGGTACAGAAAAGGAGCTTGGGCTAAGGGAAACTTGATAGATTGAACTATGCCAGGAGGAGTAAGGGACAGAGATCGTTTATGGTGCTAAGTTTACGGACTTCATTCCTTGGCTTCGCACCAGAAACGTCCCCCAGTGTTGCCTACAAACCCATCTAATGCCTCTCCTGTAACTAAATATGTAAAACACATTTCTAAACTGAAATAAACAACGCCCTTCTTCCCTGCTCAGTGGCTCAGTGGTCTTCCTCTTACTCCCTCCCCACCCCTATGTCTTCTCTGGAAGTACTTACCCACTCAAGTGCCTTCACACAGGCATTGGGTAATTAGTTGATTTTGCTTTTTGTCATTTGAGAACACTACAGATGGGGGAATTATGTTCTAGCTGAAGCAATCAGGAAACTCCAGCCTGCCCTGACTTGATTTTGTGATGGCTTAGACCATTTTCAGCTCCCTCCTTTCCCTCAACAGTCATATCTGCCTTGGCAACACATTTGAGCTTCTCATGACCCTGTCCCTACTCCAGACGTATTAACCTAAACAATTAAGTTTAAGAAGCTATAAATAAAAAATAATTTATCATATGTAGGCAGAAACTTCGTTGACTTTGCCAAAACAAAATATTGCAATGTTACTTTGCTTGACCCTCATTTAACATTTGTGTAATTGTGTTTTGTTCTTTAGGAAGTGTGGATGCATGCAGCCAACCATTGGATTGAGCACTTGACCCCTGTTGAGGAGTTAGGGGAAAGACTGAAGTTGCAGAAGGGGTTTGCAACTCCATAGAAATAATAACATCAACCAACCAGACCCCAGAGCTCCTAAGTACTAAACCACCAACCAGTGAGTACAAATGGAGGGACCCATGGCTCCAGCCATATATGTAGCAGAGGATGGCATTGTCTGGTGGCATCAATGGGGGGGAGCCCCTTGGTCCCGTGGAGGTTTGATGACCCAGTGTAGGAAAACCCTAGGCAGCTGAGCCAGGAGAGGGTGGGTCGGTGGGGAGCACCTTCATAGAATCATTAAAAAATGGGGGAAAATGATCATGTATGTGAATTTTGGTACTAAGAGACTTTGAGGTATCGGCCCACTCTTAATCACTAGCCAAAGACAAAGGACTATTAACTGGCTTAATCAACAAAATGGTCTGAATCTTTCTTTATAGATTATCTCACTAGCAGGATTATGTTCTTAGTGATTTCTCTCCTGTGACTGTGAAAGACCACAGAATTGAGGCAGCCCAATTCTCTAGTACCGGGAGAATTTGAACCCAAGAACTCACAGAGAGCCTATCTTGCTGCAATCAAGCAAGAGGTTTATTGGGGGGGGGGGTGCAGGGGAAACCAGAGCTCTGGAAAAGACATATATCTCACACAGGAGATAGAGGAGTCGACCCAGAACTCAATTAAGGGGACATATTCATAGGGAAAAGTACATAAGCAGTTAGCAACAGGCATATAGCAATTTCATTCATTTATTCAAATTGGCATATTCTGCCTATTTTGGATGTGATTCAACTCCAGATCACCCTGTTTTGGGGCACACTGACCTTCATACTTGTTTTTCTCAGGACTGCAGAGCCAGACCTTATTGAGACCAGGTGGTCTGTGGTTTTTGTTCTCAGCCTTGAGACATACTTGACATAACCCTCAAGGGTTGGTGGGGCCAACTTAAAATTTTAACTCTTTCAGCTGGAATTAGAAGGCACCTGAAGGAATTTTGATGAGGCTTTGGGATTGATGCTGTGGCCAATTGTGAGCAGAAATCAACAGTGATGGGGTAAAATGATGGTTTAGTAGAACTGTGAACCTAGAGTTAGGATTTAATTGTTGGAGGACTTTATATTACTGTCACTAAATTTCTGGGTCAATTATAAGTAACACAAAATTACAACTACACACAAAAGCATGCACTTGAAGTTTTATTATTTGAAAAGGATGTAGTTGAGTGACACAGGAACAGAGGTGAGAACATTCTTAGCAGTCACCACCCCTGTGGAAAGGAAACCCACATGCAGACCTAAGACGTTCAACATACAAGAATACATTCTGGAACTGTTTTGCAGCCTTCCTTTGGTTCAACATTTCTGTATCTATACATCTGTCAAGTTACACTGGTACTGAGAAGTAATTGGGATAAAAAAGAAAATAGAGGTGTGGATTTTCCACTCAAACCTGTTAAACAAAAGATAATAAGGGATTTATGTTCCAGAAGATAATGCTCATTTGCATATAGGATACAGACATATTCATCCATCCCAGTTTGGTGTGATGTCAGTATTTATAACCAATAGTAGTTTCCTACAACCAAGATGATGCTTAACAGTAAGATAATTAGAACTCATTCATGGTTATGCTCGACTGGAAGTACAGAGAGGCTTTTTGAAAAATATAATGATGCAAACTGTTGATAGTAAGTTAACATTTAGCTTCTTTAGTCTTCTATGCGAAATACTATCTCTATGCATTTGTTAAATGATAAATATTTATCTTTTGAAAAATTTAAAATGATGTCTTAATTATTTTATAGTTTCTTGGGCATATAAAATATTACCAGTAGTATTTAATCAACTAAAATTTAAATTGAAGTTGAACATATATTACTTAAAAATAAGAAAACATTCATTACGGAAGTGTCTGTCTTAACGTTATAGGCACACTTATAAAAATAAAGTAGAAGAATCCAATCCAAGAATCTTAACAGTGTCTTTTAAAAAATATAAAGCAACAACACATTTAATGAGCAAAATTCATTTACATGCCCGTGAAATATGTACAATGTACTGATTTTTTGTCATCTCTTATACAAACATCAGGCACAGACATTTTATCTGAGTAAAATACTTTTAAATGCTACATGTATGACACAAAGCCCCCTATAAAACAATGAGAAATTATATCACGGGCTTAAGGTCTACTTCTGACAGGAAATCCTATATTGATAATATTAAATTGCAGTTTTCTGGTTTCAGCATCCTACTTATTTTAGAGAATGTCTTTACTTTGTGGGTTTAAAAGAAAATCACTTACAAGGTAAATGTCAAGCAAACTTATTTAACCTACATTTAGATTTTAAATGCTTTTTTTAAAAATACAAAAACCTGATTTCTATTTTGACCCCTACAGGAATTGCTGTAGGAATCAACAAGTAGAATGCTGCAGGTAAACATTTAAGTTAAAGACCTATCCAAGTGTAATCTTCATCTAATTGAACTGTCTTTATTAGATGACTCATAATTTTCTGCTTTAGCAAAATTTTTATTTAGTTTCCTTTCAATTTCATTACTAGAAAAAATTGTGAAACTTTTTTCTCTTTTATTCCCTTATCTTACTTTTGCTAATAATTTAACTCAGCCTTATATTGAAAACAAACATAGCACTCTCACCTGGTGAGGGGTAGATGGGTAATAGCTCCACCGGTTCATAGTTTTCTGGTATTGACGGAGAAGCTTTACAAACTGTGGCCAGGTGATCTTGCTGAATCGTTTCATTCTGGTCTAAGAAAAGCACATAGGATTATCTCAGTACCTTATGCATCAGAAAAGACCTGGATGCAAAGGAAAGAATTCGAGATTCCTGTGGATATACTCTTAATGGTTAGTATGATCTGAGCAGAAGGGCTTTATATTAAAACAAACATAGCTCAGAGAGTACATTCACAGATGATCTGGAGAATAGAGAGAACCTGTGGTCAACAAAGCTGTGGTGGAAGAAACAAACAAAACGGAGGGAAAGAGAAACAAGAGCAAGATGACAGTTTGTTAATTTACTAAGATAAGCACCTTAGCTCTGCTTTTTTCCCACGTATGGTAGAAAAACCCTCAACCTCAGAGTCAGATGTAAGGGATGACTTAACTGAGTAACATCTGTGACATGAGCTAGTTTGTCTCTCTGGATGTTAGCTACCTTACAGAAGTAAAGGGGTTTACACACAGAGAGAACTCCCATAGGGAACTCACACAACTCATGATTAATAAACATTCTTCTTATGTTCTGTTTGGAGTCATCCCTGTGGACCTGGTCATACATTTATATAATGGGATTAAATCTTCCATTAAACTCAGTAGCATTTTCCTCTAGCATGACTTCCAGTTAACAAAACACACTTGTCTCTCTGTCTCTGTCTGTCTCTCTGTCTCCATCTACCTATCTATCTGCCAATCTATGTGTCAGTCTGCCTATTTTTATTTGTGTGTGTGTGTGTTGTATAAGTATGTGAATGTGTCCTACATGTAATGCAGAAGTCAAAGTCAGAAAACAGCTTTTGTGAGCTGGTTTTCCTTTTTACCTCGAACTTTATAGGGGTTGAACTATAAGGCTAGGTGGGAGACACATTATCTGCTGAGCCTTCTTTCTGGCTCTTCAATTTTTATAAAGTAGGACATCAGCATGATTTTAAGAATCACCACAGAATACTTGTTGTGTGGCTGTTGTCTGGAATAGAATCGATATTCTGAGAGCCAGCCCATTTGTAGCAGTCATGACAGGACGTGAGGCAGACTATGGACACAGTGTTCTCTGCAAGCTGACTGTGGAGAGTAGAATCCAAAGCGTACGGAAAAACTGAGGCAGGAAAATTGACTTGAGTTTTTGTCTGGCTTGAGGTAACTAGTAAATTCAAGACAGCTTTGTCTCTTTCTCAAAAGCAAAACAGAGCAACAAAACAAATAAAAACACTCTCCCAAATCAATCAACAACATACAATTCAATTTTTCCTACAAGCTTCTTTGCATCACTAGGATTTCATAATGTCCAGGAACGAAAGTGTGGATGATTGTGTGGGGAGTTTACCATGTAGTCTTGCATGCTCTTGCTTTCTTCAGACATCATGGCTTTCTGTTAAGAATAAAAATAACTTTGAAATGCAAAATAATATATTCTTTTTGTTGTTGTTGTTGTTGAGCTTCACACTGTCTGTGAGTTGTTTCTGGTGTGTTCCGAGCTTTCTGGGGTTAGTATCCCATTATCAGTGATTGCATATTATGTCTGTTCTTTTGTGACTAGGTTATCTCAGTCAGGATGATATTCTCTAGATGCAGCCATTTTCTTAAGAATTTGGTTAAGTCATTGTTTCTAGTAGCTGAGTAGTACTCCATTGTGTATATGTACCACAATTTTTGTATCCATTCATCTACTGAAGGACATCTGGGTTCTTTCCAGCTTCTGGCTATTATAAATAGAGCTTCTATGAACACTGTGGTGCATGTATCTTTGTTGTGTGTTGGAGCATCTCTGGGGTAAATGCCCAAAAGTGGAATAACTGGGTCTTCAGGTAGTACTATGTCCATTTTTCTGAGGAACCGCCAGACTGATTTCCAGAGTGGTTGTATCAGTTTACAACCCCCCAGCAGTGGAGAAGTGTTCCTCTTTCTCCACATCCTCACCAGCAAAGAATATATTTTAATTAAAATAGAACTGTATCACATCCCCCTTTCCTCCCTAGTCTCTCTCCTATTCCCTCAAATTAATAGTCTGTTTTCCTATATTATTGTTACATATATATATATATATATATATATATATATATATATATATATATATATATATATGTGTGTGTGTGTGTGTGTGTGTGTGTGTGTATACACACAAATAATTAATTACAACCTTAATAGTGTATCCAAAATAAATAAAAAAAATATGCCTCATGCCATTGGCTCTAAGGTCCTCTAAGTAATAAACTGCAATCTAAAAAAAAAAAAAAAAAAAAAGATTTCAATGCATACTATCAGACCTCTAAAAGCATTAAGTACTGACAAAAATATATTCATATAGTTTTATGCCAAAATGCTTTAAAACATCTGTACATATATCTCTCTTCTCTTTTTAAATAAAGTTGTAAGAAATAAAAAAGAATTTTACCATGCCAAAAAAAAAAAAAAAAAAAAAAAAAAAAAAAAAAAAAAAAGAAAGAAAAAAAAAAAAAACGCAAAAGAAAATCTTCTGGGAGGGCATTTCGCTAAGAGAATAGAAAAAGCCTTCATCTCAGACAGAATCTCATCAGATCCCTTTCAGGGAAATCTGCTTCACTTGGATAATCTACTGACAATGGTTTCTGTGTCATTGTAGCAGGGAAGTAGGGCTAATTATTTAATCAATTCAAGGTGATGTCCTTTTTTCCAAAAGTCACATTTTATAGTAATTTATGACTTCAAATCATCAGCACTCTTAGCAAAGTAGTAGTAAGTTGAAAATCCTTATTACGTAAAATTCTTAATATGCATTTTTGTTCTTATAATTTTGAAGTTTAAAGGAGTGAAGGGCAGAGGGAGAGGGCCAGTGGCTGAAGAGGAGGAAATGGAACCAGTAGGTCTGCCAAGCTGCCAAGGTGTCTGGCAGAATCCTCATGCCTTTCTTGGAGGAGCACTATCTTATCAGAGGAGTTGTGCCTCAGGTGAGCAACACAGAGAGAAAGTGAGCATTCCACGCACTAAGGAGGAAGACTGAGCATTCCACGAACTGAGGAGGAAGACTGTAGTCTTTGCTTCCGACTCCAAGGCTCACATCCAGCTGCACCTTCGCCCAGGACACCTAACTTTGCTCACCCACTTGGCTCTTTCTGCAGCATCGTGTATTTATTTGTTTTATGTTTGATTTACATCATTTTTAGCTCAGTATGGAAAACAGTATTATAGAGACAGGAAGAAGGCCTCCTGTGTAACTGTAGTGAAGGGGATGGAAGATCCTGGTGTACCTTCGA
Source organism: Micromys minutus (assembly GCF_963924665.1). NCBI lineage: Eukaryota > Metazoa > Chordata > Mammalia > Rodentia > Muridae > Micromys > Micromys minutus. Next base: position 141,432,887 of record NC_137969.1, on the reverse strand, counting down.
TTTATTTTAAAAGTGCTTAGTTCCATGGAACCACAATTCGGCCATACACTGCATGCATGTGAGGAAGGCTGGTGACCTATGATCATGATTTATTTCAGACCTGGGTATGTGCCTGTTTCTACAAGAGTTTGATTTGGTTCTACTATATGCTTTGATGGATGCAGGAGTCAGGTATTTTTTCCCCCAGAGGTAGAGTCAGTGGTGTTTACCAAGTTCCAGTGGATAGCTCTACATCCAGGCCCACAAGGGACACACTAATTATATTCAGCGAAATATAACAAATTAACAAAGGACATGAAATAAAACCTGAATGGTGAAATAGCCTGAGAATAGGAAGGAAGGAATTGAGAAGTATATATTATCGATGTGCATTATATGAAATTATTAAAGAACAAAAACCATTTTAAAATAGAAAAATAACATTCATATAGTTCTACTTGTATGAGAAAAGATAGGAGTGATATTCCCAACAGGAGAATAAATAGATGAAAGAGTCCCTGAGACTGATTTTATTAGTAAATAATGCATAAGAACACTGAGAGCATCAGATGATCAGGCTCTGTGACTTAATGTGACTCGCTACTGTAATCCATATTAAATGTTGACTTGATTATTTATCACATTACACCAAAAGTTATTGCTGTGGTTGTTACTTCTGTCTCTGTTTTCAAATTATTGGTGGTCATGAATACCACATGAGTGAAATCTGCAGGGTGTATGTCACTTGGTGAAAGATACATCATAAAATATAATTTTTCTAAAAATAATTAAATAAAAGTATCCATATATACTATACATAAAATAAGGCCATGGACTCAAATCCACCTCACCCCTTGTACATATATATTACTGAGAAAAGTCTGAACTGTTTTAGATTTTTCTAATTGTGATCCATCCTGGATGTCATTTTTTATGCCTCTGTGTTCAAAGATCTCTGATATTCTCAGAGAAAGTGAATAGTTCTTGTCTTAACAAAAAGGAATGCATTTAAAAATAGTGAAATGTTCCTACTGAATAGCAAACTGTCAATCGGTCTCACACTAAGTTTACTCTGTCCTTTAGAACTTACACCCTGTATTTACTCAGAGCTTATGTTGCTATGGTGAAACACAGTGACCCAAAGGAAATTGAGGAGGGACAGTTTATTTAACCTTTTAACTTAAATGTCCATCACTGAGTGAAGTCAAGGCAGGAACTCGGGGAAAGAAGTTGGAGGCTGAAAGGGATATAGAGACCATGGGAGGGGCTCCTTCTCGCCGCTCACTCAGCCCTCTCTTCGGTGGAACCCAGAACAACCAGCCCATGCATGGCAGCATGCTCACTAGTCAGTCAGTTAAGAAAATGTACTACCACGTGGACAATTAGTGAGAACATTTTGTCAGCTGATGTTCCCTCTTCCCAGATGACTCCAGCTTATATAGAGTTGACAGAAAACTAGGCAGTGTACATGCTAATGTGTAAGCTAGTTTTCAGACACCATATAGCAAATTCAGTTTGAGCATGTTAGTAGAGGAGTATTGATCAAGACCTGTTAAACACCATTTTTTGAGGCTACTCTGTGTAAATAAGACCTTCATGCTGGATTTCAGATGCAAAAATTTGACTTATTCTAATAGCGAATTAAGAATATACATTAGCAACAACAAATTTCAATTGAAATTGCAAATGCATTTTAGTCCCCTATTCAAATGATGTGAAGTTCTATACTCCTTCCAAATCTGTCCTAGTTATTTTTCTCTGAAAGAGTCTAATTAAATTGTGGCATATTCTACGTTTGGAAACAGCGGTATTCATAAATTCCAACTTTGTGACTTGCAGTATTGGAAGGAATAAAATGTGCATGTGCATTAAAAATGAGTCCATTACAAGGACAACTCTTTGATGATTTTGCAAACAAACAAGGAAAGGAAGTGATGGACTGATAACAGGAAATCCTCCCCGTTATCCCTAACCTTTGGAGTGCGAGCACAGAATGACTCAACTCTTTCTCATCGGGACTTTCCCGTCCATTCAGAATATTTGTCTGAACAATCACCTCTCACAGCCCTGGGTGGTAAAAGATGCCAACTGAGTGGAGAGTGGGTAAAGCACACATGCACTTAAGGCACATCTCATCAGTGAAACAATGAAAGACAAACGTTACCTTTCTGGCACGCATGCCCATGGCCATGTCCATCATTTTCTGCTTGTATTGCTACAAAGTAAATGACATTTGTTATCCTAAGCAGGCATAGGAACAGTGAAAACAAAATACATTATGTTCCTATTTATAGTGGATGTCATTTGACTTACTTGTTGGGAAATGAAGTCAGAGACCTTTAAAATAAAGCAATATGATTATAGGGATAAAACCAGGTCATTTGTGACACGCCACTGGCATGTCTCTATCACTTCTGACACAGGTGGGCATGAGTGCTTGCACTAACTATGGCTCTGGATAAGAGCTTGTCTTTCAGAGTAACCTACTGAACACCTCTCTTCCTGCTTATAACACTCTACCCAAGTAGTATATTTCCTGGTGTAACAGCAGTATTATATATACCTATCAGAGACGAAATGATATTAGAATTTGGGGCAATTATTACGTGATATTGCTACTACTAACAATTATTATCATATTGAGACTATACAGTGAATTTGTTTAAAACTAAATTTTTTCTTTTTTTTTTTCATTTTATTGAAAATAGATTCTTGGGAGCACCTTCATGGAGACAAGGGGAGGGGGAGGGGAGATATTATTGGGGAAAGGGGATAACATTTGAAATGTAAATACAGAGAATATCCAATAAAAAAGGAAAACCACAACAACAACAAAAGAATCAGAGGGCTGGAGAGATAGTTCAGTGGTTAAGAGAGCTGACTGCTCTTCTAAAATTCCTGAGTTCAAATCCTAGAAATCACATGGTGGCTTACAACCATCTGTAATGAGATCTAATGCCCTCTTCTGGTGTGTCTGAAGACAGTGACAGTGTGCTTATAATAAATAAATAAATAAATAAATAAATAAATAAATAAATAAATCTTTTAAAAAAAGAAAATAGATTATTTTTCTTTATATAATATATCTCAACTGCAGTTTCCCTTCCTACCACTTTTCTCAGTTTCACTACTGGCCATATTTCAAAACTACAATGTTGGCTGCTTTAACACCATTTACTTTATGAATTTTAATACTTTACTTTCTGCTTCCCCAACAGATGACTTACCAGAGTGTGAGTGGTGGGGAAGGCCCGGCTCATAATTTGACTGGGTAGTTTCCTAGCAATGTGACATTGGTAAAGACCCTTGAGGGCTTGGGGTGGTTTGAACTTCTCAATGGATTGGTAACATTTGTTCTAGAAAGAGGGAAATAGTCACTGTTCACTTCAATGGTTCATTTTTTCTGTGTATTACAGCAGAGATCGAATTAAGTGAATTAGAACTTCAATTAGATAATCTATGATGGTGAAAATCTACCTGCATAAAGCTTACTGTAACAGCATTTCCATTTGTACTTACTGAATATTAAAAATGTTGTCTTATTAAAAATATTTCTAGATAAATTATATATCATATATAATCACAACGTTACACACACACACACACATATATACACACACAAGTTTTTATGATATATAGGTGATATATATTTTGTGATAGGAAGGGCAAGGCGAAAAGACTGAATTAGCTGTGTGTCTCATTTTCATTTCTTTCAACAGGGTCTCAAGGTCTTAGGAGATAGGAAAAGAACTTTGAATTTCTTTGACTCTAGGCACCAACATTCTTCAAAGTTGTTTAATCACTCTGGCTATGTCTGTTAGCACACATATAGCAGTTTGCTTAATTGAGCGGCATTGCAGTAAGTCCTAGAGACTTAAGTCTGATTTGATAGATTTCTTTCAGAGGTTATGTAAAAAAATCACAATAGCCTCTTTCTTCAGGAAAATTTTCATTTTTATGAGGGATGAAAGAAAATGGATTACACAAAATAGGCATACACATGTACATATGCACACATACATATACACATATTTACATTTATTTTGGGTGTACACATTTGTGTGTGTGTGCAGGTTGGCAAATGTATGCCACAGTGCCTATCAGAAATGTGGAAGTCAGAGAACAATTTATAGAAGTCCATTCCTTCCTTCTTTTCAGTCTGGAGGCTTGACCCTGAGCATCAGGCTTGGCAGCAAGCAACTTATGCTGCAAGCCACATAGCTGATGCATTTATTGGTCTTTATAATTTCCTAGAGCCACTGTTAAATGAACTCATAGTTTCATTAGAAGTGTTTTGAAGAGAGAACACTATTGAAACATTTTTTACGAAATATAAAAAAATGACAAAATATAAAAAATATGAAAAATATAACAATTAGAAATTTTTGTAAAAGAGAGGTCTCATTTGCAGTTCTTTTAACCTTTCATGGACAAATATTTTGACAATAAATATTTCAAAACAAATGTTTGTTGTATGTGGAACAATGAAATGCACCATGTTTTACATATCTTAAATATTTGCCTTTAGTATAATGCATGCGCACTGTGAGTTGAGACAACTGTGTGATGAGAGCCTCAGCTGGAACTGAATTACAAACTCCAAGACCAACCTCTGCCTCTGCCCAGAACGATGTTTTCCAGACCATGGGATGGCTGGTGTCAGGAAACCCTGCTGCTTGTCAATCTTTTGAGATATCTGTCTGCTATGCTACTAGAGAACGTTTAATGAGCAATGATGTAATTTGTGGTGGCATTACAAAGTCAGTGGAATAGTGTTTAGTGCACACGAACAACAAAAATATATACATCAAGTTACATTTACATATTTTATATACATGTACACACATTTATGCATGTAATAATAACCAAAGAAAAACTATTAATGTGATATTCTTGGGGGCATGGAAAGGGCTGGAGGGAAGAAAAGGAAAGGGGAAAATGATATAAATCTATTTCAATTAAAATATATTAAAAATATCCACATGTCGTGGGCAATACTTTGGCTGGAAATCAGAGCAAGGAAAGTAGATAAAGGATATTATTGCCTCCAGTCTTGAGGAACTAATTGTCTCACTGTGATGACATGAGTTGTGAGAACATCCAAAAGAAAAATGTAGCTGTGATTCTTCCTGAAGTTATGACTTGTATGAGAAATTTACTGTTTTGTTTTCATAGCGATCTTAGCTTTATGGTGAGTAGCTTCTTATAAGATACACAAGCCACTAATAATTTATATTGATTTTATATTTCATATTGATAAACATTATAATTTGAAATTATTTATTTTATGTTTATTATAATTATTTTAACTTATGTAACTTGAAAGAAAATCACTTACCTTCATGGGAGCTTCAACCGATTCCTTAAGAAAGAAGAATAACATTATTCACATGGTTTCACCCTACTGTTAAACTAGTGTATTAGAGAAAACTAGTTGAACAATTGGGGTCCAAATTATTACTCCTGAGCAATTATTAATTGAAAATTTCATAAACTAAGTTAAATTAATTAGAACATCAATTATCAGGAACATAAAGATTAATGCCTACAGACAATAGGCACGTGACACAGAAGATCACATAACACAAGTCTGATGATGGGCATGCCATAGGAAACTTGTGTCTGCACTTCTGAGATCAGGTCAAATGAGCTTATTGGTATCCAGCAGGGCAATATGCCTTCTAAACCCAGGGCTGTACATCTAGGAGCTCCCAGTGTCTTTGTTTCCCAGATCTCTTTCCTAATCATTTTGATATTCCTACCATGTTCATCACTTTGAAATTCTTAGCATAGAAGTGACCCACAGTCTCCTAACCCAAATCTTCACTTCCTCCCAGTGTACAAAACCAAACCCAAACCAAATCCAAAAGCAAAGCAAAGCATAACAAAACAAAAGCAATTCGATATTTAAATGTAACAGAAAACCTAGAGTGTGTGGGTGTTAAGAATTGAGAGCTACATCACTGTGCCAATGTTTGATGCTTCTAATCAAACCAGAAGGCAATGGAAGGCTTTTGATTTGACACCGGTTAGATTTAAGCTGTACCTGGGGTTGATTTCAATATATGATTCCTACCATGAAAGAGCTCATGGGAGAGGGTGATTGGGAGAGGAAGCACCTTCATGGAGGCAATGACAGGGAAGAGGGATGGGATTGTGGGAAAGGGATAACATCTGAAATGTAAATGCAGAGAATATCCAATAAAAAAAAGTTAAAAAAAAGCAAATAAAGAGCTCTAAGCAGGAACCACTGGGTGCTGTGAGGATGGCCACCTTCAGCCCTCACTCACACAATGACAGTATATTTTGGTAAGGGCTTCATGAGAAGTCTACTTGCAGAAAAGTCAGCTCTTCTTTTGCACGGACCTATTTATTGATGGTCAAGTTTGAACTTGAATGAGCCTTTAGGTGCTTTCTTGAGAAAGAATAACAAATACTACAAATCTGGAAACCCTCAAATTAATTACATACTTGACTGAAAATGTGCTTATAAAACCCAGTGCTAGGCATAAGAAATATATACCTATTAATATTTTATACAAATAAAAACCAAAGTCTGGAAACCACGTGAAATGTTCACTGTTATTTCTAAATGTTAAAAATTATTTTAAGGAATGTAATAATCCCTACAGGATCATTAATATAAGGTAGGGACATTGAAACATATGTTAATTGACTGAATCTCCTTTGGTAAAAAATAAAAGAGATTACAATGACTCAAAGAAACAAGAACCATTTTTTTTATTGTTAAAGGGAGAGGGAAAAACTCTCCTCCTTAAAAAGTAAACTATTACTTAAATATTAAATGTAAGGCTTTATGGATGTCCTCAGTATGGCACGAATATTGTATTACTGAATGCAGTAGTACAAACCAGAACTTTAAAGTAAACAAAACTCACCATTTGGGGAAGGTAAATGTTCTTTACAGTTTCCTTAAATGGAAAAAAAAAAAAAAAAAAAAAAAAAAAAGAAGAAGAAGAAGAAAAACAATATGACCTATTTTTTTTCCTATAGCGTTGATCCTGAAACATTTTCCCTGTATATACAAGAAAAAATTACCCCTTCCATAATTGCAAGAATCAAATGGATTCTCCACCACTGCAGGAGTCTTGTTATGTCTGAGAGCCAGTAGGTACACTGGATGTGAGCTAAAAGAGGAAGAAAGTCTTCCTGCTCATTCGTTGTGTGCCCAGAGTCAGAGGAGGTCATTCTTAATACAGGTTGTTAGATAACAAACAGCTACTCGAGATTAAGTCAGACAATGCGTTCATAACTCCTTTTCAGTTTATTTGGCATTATTTGCTTTATGCTCTACTCAAAAAAACATATACCACCAGGGTCATCAATATGCTTTTGGCAACAAATATATAAGGCTTACTTATGAGTATATTAATTTAAATTTAAATGAGTGAATTAAAAATATTATTCATTAACTGAATAGAAAAATGTAAGTAGAAAAAGAGAAGGGTGAAAAGAATGTAGAAATTAAGGATTTTAAAGAACGAGGACCACTAATGAATTCTTTAGATGCAGTAGAATCTGTGAATAAAATATATTAATTGATTCATGTGACTATATTGTGTTTCACTGAATTACATTTTTTAAATAAATGGGTGTTATTATAATTCTATTCTTTATAAATGATTTTGGTTTATAAATTTGGGTTGTTTGATATTTAAACTTTAATTTTCAGATTAAATTTAAATTGGCACAAAGAAAAGCATTTCTTATTTATGTGCTTTAACTGCTATATCCGAAAAAAGAAATAAATGAATTTTTATGTTACTTTCTGAATTGAATTGTGGCAGTTTTAGGTATAATGAACCAGCAAGGTACTGGACTTGAGTTGCTATGGAATTTAGATTCTGTCCATTTTAAAACGAGCGCTAACAAATGGTTCACAAATCCTTTCCTGGGTTTATTCATAGTGGGCTATGCAACTGATATGCAATGATAATATATCTTTTCACAATTATAAATAAAATACCTTCTTGTTAAGAGAAAATAACATTAATTTCATAGAAACATCTATTTGTCAAAATTAATATATTAAAATGATCAACTTTACCTGACTGGGAAAAATGACCACATCCATATTCTGCTTAACGTTCTACAAAATAAAATTAGATTTTACAATTTTGACAAAAGGTTAAAATATATTTAGTTTACACAGTAAAGAGTTACTTCTTGAGAGTTATTCATGGACTTCTTAGAAAGAAAGAAAGAGTTATTTACTTCATAAATATTTGCACTATCTACAAAGTTTTAATTTATACTCACCAGTCAATGGGTAGATAATACATTTGCCTGAATTTTAGAGGAAAGTTGATAAAAGTCTTGCTCTTTATATAATGAACCTATCATATTTCAGGTAATCAATTCATTTTTACCATATTGAATGAACAGCTTTCCAGCATCAAAACACACAGCAATTAAAACATTATCTATTTCCCCTGAATATTTTCCATTTTTCTATTCCTGTTTCCTGACATTTTTATTCTGATTTTAATTTTTTGAAATTAAAATATAATTACTTATTTTTCTCCTTTATCTTTCCTTCCCCCAAATCTCCTCATGTAACACTTCCCCTGCTCTGTCTCAATTTTCACAGCTGTTGGTCGGTCTCTTACTGTTTAATTATTGTCACATATACATATTCCTAAATATATAGATATAATCTTATCAGTCAACATGTTGTTATTTGTATGTATATAATTTCCCTGAGCTATGAGCAAATACTTAGGTGTCATTGATTACTAGATAATACACCACCATTTTTTTTATACATTTGAGCTTAGGAAGCCATTGGGAAATTTACATTTAGTATGAATCCAAATAGGTTTTCGGGGTCTTTATTCCAGCTCCTCACACCCCATTATGTGTAGGTCAGCACATATGCTTACTAACTGAAACTATTGTATTCATATCAAGGTGTCTTACCTCACTGGAGAAGTAGGGCTCCATCCTCTATAAAAACATTTAAAAAAAAACAAATACAAACTTTGCTTTTGTGGCTTATTCATAATGTGGTGTTATCTTGTTATTTTGTAAAGGGATGTGACATATTTTTGGGAACGCTTTGGTTTTCTTTTAAAAACAACAACGGTTTAAAGTGCTGTTGGTTACTGCTGTACCAGAAACCTCTGAGCAATTTAACACATTAGGCATGGACTTCACTTAAATCTATGGAACTTGAATATATTTTACTTTCAGTTTTAAAAACTGGGTAAGAACCACAAGAATTTGGAGGGAAGTGTGTTGGGGAATACAGGGAATGTTGTAGGGGGGAAATGTGAGGTAGACAGGACTATATTTCATATACATGCTATAACATTTTTAATGGTGAGACCCATGAAATGACTGAGCAGATAAACATACTTGCTGTCAAGACTGACAATAAACATTGATTCCTCAGAATAGCACAGTAGAAAAAAAAATGGATTCTCACAAGCTGTTCTTTGACATACAGATACAACGTGGCATATATACACATATGCATCAGAAACCCTATAAATGCTCAAAGAAATAAGTGTAAGTATCTTATTGCTAAGAGAAATATTATTATAAAGTCACGTAATAAGACAAAGTGAACAAACTCTGAAATTATTCTTAAAACATATTGCAGATTAGTAATATTTGTATCATTACAAATTAAGGGTCATGATGTCATCACTCCCCTCAACGATTCTCTTCTTGTCACTCAATCTGACACATTCTCTTGCTCACTTTTTTATTGCTTAACCAAAGAACATGTCACAGGAAATGCATAAAAGAAAGCAATTAATTTGAGCTTACAGTTATAAAGGGTCAGTGTCCGTGATGGTACTGAGATGAACAGAGAGAGACAGAAGGTACAGATGAATGCTTCAATCTTGACACAAGTAGGAGGTAGAGAGAGAAACCACCGAGGAAAGTCTTTTCCAACCTCAAAGCCCACCAACAATGACAAATCTCCAATAAGATGTCATCTAATCTTTCCCAAACAGACTTACGGACTGAAACAAGTCTTCAAATATCTGAATTTGTGAGCCCATTTTGTTCAGACCATCATCTAAATTAATGGTTTGCCTTATTAAAGAAACTCAAGATAGTTCTCTTTAGTTCTCATGCAAAAAATAGAAATACTATACACAAATAGATTAATAACATGGCATAATATTTGGGTAGTTTTCTAGTGTAGCAGCCACTTTGTTATTTCATGTTATTGTAGTTGGGTCATAATTATTACTTTAGATTGCATTGTATGAGAGTATGTACATAACCCATTAGTAGGCATGTGTATAGTAGATAAAATGTGTGTGTGTGTGTGTGTGTGTGTGTGTGTGTGTGTGTGTGTGTGTATTATGTATGTATATATGTATGTATATAGTGCCTACATGGAAATTTCACTTCTATGTTCTAGTGTCTTTGATATCTGAAGGTACTCTGCAGGCTACCAAAGGAGAATCATAAAAGAAACTCATCCCAGCCACAAAACAATCTATAATCATTCTGTTTTTAATATATACTAGGGCAATGAAGGCACAAAACTTGTGAGAGTAATCAATTCCTGATTTGACTTAAGGCCCACTCATGAGTTGGAACACATGCTTGGAAGACCAAGAAACAGAGACTAGATAGTCCAGAGACCTAAGGCAAAACCAAATACTGCTGGTCTTAATAAAAAAGCACAAAAATGACTCCTAATGATATTCTGCTATATTCATAGATCAGTGTCTTGTTCAGTTATCTTCAGACATACTTCCTCCTGAAGTAAATAGGAATAAATACAGAAAGAGACCTACTGCCACGAATTATGGATAGATAGATAGATATAGATAGATGGAAAGATAGATAGATATATGATAGATAGACAGATGATAGATAGATAGACAGATGGTAGATAGATAGATAGATAGATAGATAGATAGATAGATAGATAGATAGAGAGGGAGAGAGGGAGGAAGAGAGAGGGTGGGAGAGGAAGAGGGAGATGACAGGAACTACACAGATCTGTACCAGGTTTTCTAAGTAAATATTACAGCTTTTCGTTCACTGTTTTTATGAGACTCTTGAGTGTATGAATGGAATGTTTCCTGGTTCTTGTGTCTTCTTTTGGGCTCTTCTATTTATAAAAACTTTAGTTGAATAAATTTTCTTTACACTATTCTTCTGTTTTTTTTACACTGTTAAGTTTTCGGATATATTATTGTCATGGCTTAGTATAATTCTTAGTTTTATAAAATGGTTTTGTTTTAATTGTCAATCCTGTCACAGTTTAAACATGGTACAGGCATATCAATATCACAGAATCTTAAAATGATTTACTATAACAACATTCTATATGATCTCCTTTCATTTTTATTAACCATCAAAGGTAACATGGAGCAAGCATTTGGCTTGAAATTAAAAACATGAAGATTAAATTTTTATATGAAGAACTGTCTTGTAAGCTCAACTGTCTATGCTAATTTCCAACAATATGTAATTTAGTGTCTGAATTTTGTAACCTGCTAAACAATCCACTCTAATTTTACTTGAAGGTAGTTCATCTGACAAAAGAAATGTTGAGAACTTTGAGTGTTAGGAAGAAAGGGAACGTGTGGTGAAGACAAAAGAGGGAAGCTTGAAAAGTTATCTTTTAATTATCATGAATTTTTCCCTTACGTCTCCCTTAATGATCTCCAGGTGTAAGAAGTGACAAACACTAGTTAATCTTCACGAACAGAGCATTGTAGACACAAAATAAATGATGTCTATGTGTGGAGGGAGGTGAGCAAGAGGGATGGACACCATGGATGGTCAGGTAAAAGAACCCAATCAGATAATCTTATTGAAGAAGTAAGCAGAGTATATGTGCACTTTTGAAAACATATCACGTGATGTACCCAAGCTTATCATTTATGACATGAATATTGCTGTATTATATGCACTAGAGTAGTGGGAGAGTAATGTACACAGCTCCCCTATTGCTTCTCTATTTTAACTTAGATTCTGAACCACTGTATTCAAGAACAGTGACTTGTCTTTTATTTAGTTGAACTTTTCATTTTTAGCTATGTCTTTCTTGTGGTTTAAAATTTTTTTATCAGAGGAATGAAAACAATTCATTGTTAAATTCAAACAGATATAGAATGAATCTCCCTAACTTTGTAAGGAGAACAGTTCATAAAGATCACACCCATCTTTATGGCTGGTATGAAACAGGGCCAGTGCTATCTTCAATTACATGTATGTATATGTTCCTATTGGCGCAATATGCTCACCCTTCATCTGTGTAAATGAGACTAGAACGTCTACATTTTTCATGGTACTTACCTGCTTAGTAAGAGCAACAGCCAAAAGGCAAGTAAGAATGATGAACTTCATGATTAATGAGTCCCGTCAAACAGATAAGAAGTCAATAATTTTCTTTCTTTAATATCAAATATGTCTTCAATTTGTATATTACTTCATCTCTTCTAATCAAGAAAAGAATGGCGATTGACAAAAACAGATTAATTTGGAAATTGTGTATGTACATGTGACAAGTTCTTCAGAGGGCATGATATGAAATTTTCAGTTCTTAGATAAGGAACCTCCTTTCAGCCATATTAAATTAAGATTATTTATCAATTTATTTATATTTGCTATCATATTTCAGGAGCTTCCATAGACCCAAAAGCTTCAAAGTGATCTATAGTATCTATATGTATATAATCTGTGAGGATATATTTTATGTTTATGTATATGTGATTGTGATACCAGTGTGCAAGGATGCACTCATTGCCAGTTCTGTTAGGCCTGTAGGGGGCGCTAGAATGAGCCAATTGCCGTGTGTGAGGGACCTGGACTCAAAAGTATAAGGGGTACGCTCCATCTCTGAGTCATCTCTTCAGCCCCAGGACATGTCCTTTAAAATTAATTTTCAATCTTAGGGAGAACAAAATACCAATAAACAGAGAACCCATGGATAAAAGAATGCTCCCTTAAGTCACATTGCTAGGTTTCTAAGCCTCATTACAGGGTCTCAAAGCCACCTCAGTAAGTCTGGCTCCTTAATGGGAGGATAAAATACTGTGTTAGGCATCAAGACTTCAGGCTTTGGAAGGCCACCTACTATGGTGCCCTTCATTTCCCAATGCAGATAATGACAGACCTTGCAAGATTTCTAAGATTCCTTCAACTCAATTTGTCTTTATCCTAAGACTACATACAACAAGCCATCAAAATAAATAAACAGCAACAACATCTGAAAAATGAAATAACATTGTTCTCATTCTTTATTTGGTTTAAGGTTGGTATAAGGGAATCCCATCTTTATATCCTACAAAAATTAAATTATGTTAAAGGGCATTTTCTAAAACAGTACTAACTATGCTAATGACATAACTATACACAATTGGGAAATATGTACATGAAAGCATTTTTCTGTATTAAGAAAAATACTTGCAATGCCTAAATTTATAAATATTTTTCTTATTTTCATTTTTATTGGATATTCTCTGTTTTTACATTTCAAATGTTATCCCTTTTCACCCCACTCCCACCCTTTCTCCACTGCCTTCCCATTGCCACCACCCTCTCCAACCTCTGCACCTTGACATTCTCTGACACTGGGAAAATTAGCCTTCACTGGATCAAAGGCCTCTCCTTCCATCGATGCCAGAAAATGCCATCCTCTGCTACATATGCAACAGGAGCCATGGGTCTCTATGTGTACTTATCAATTGGTGTTTTAGTCTCTGAGAGTTCTGGAGGGTCTGGTTGGTTGATAATGTTCTTCCCATGAAGTTGCAACCACTTTCAGCTCCTACAGTCCTTTCTCTAGCTCCTTCATTGGGGTCCCCATGCTCAGTGTGATGATTAGCTGGAAGTGGCTCTGGCCAAGCCTCTGAGGAGGCATCCAGATCAGGCTCCTGCCAGTAAGCACTTCTTGGCATCAACAATAGTGCCTGTGTTTGGAGGCTGCATATGGGGTGGATCCCCTGGTGAGACAGTCTCTGAATGATCTTTTCTTTAATCCCTGCGCCTCTATTTGTACCTGTATTTCCTCCCATGAGTGTTTTGTTCTATAATTATTTTTCTACCCCACTAAAATGCTGGTTTGTTTAATTTTCTGGAAAAATTGTTTTTTCATATATCATATTTGTTCATATCCTACTGATTTCAGGAGCATTTAATTCTGAAATATAATATAATAAATATTTCCTCTTAATATTCACTTTTTACACATAGTTAAATCAATTTTGCACATATTTTATGTTTTTCAGATAAAGTAAATTGGATTGGACAAACATTGACTGTTAAATGTTTTCCAGTTACATGCTTTTTTAACATGTTGACAACAGAAACATAAACAGATGTGATTAATAAGCAGCTGCTTTATCCAAGCACAGAGACAAGCATAAGATACTCATAAATAAATATTAATGTCTGGGTACCAAACATCAAACACACCATCCCTGGATTTCCAAAACCCTTATTTTGGTGACCTCACCTTTTAACTAAGACTTAAACACTCATTATTATGTGGATTTGTTTCTAGTGTCTATATGGTAGTTCCTGCTACCAACGCCAAAAGAAGAAAAAAATTGTTAGTTTTTTTTTTTTTTTTTTTTTTTGTTTTAGTAAAGATATACAATCTCAAAAAACTTTAAGGTACTGGGCATTAGTTTCTTTAGGGTTTTTTGGCATTATATTGTTTTAAACTAATCTTTGGCATGCAGATGAGTACAAATATGTACATGTTACCTTGCTTCCTAAGCTGCAGACAGGCCGTCCAGGCAATGAGAGACCTGCCATGAGTTACCCATCCCCATTTAAACCTCCTTTCTCTCCGATAAGGCAACTGTGTGGTTTAAAATAACCTTCTGATTCTTAGAAGTCACGGTGATTAGAATTGCTCCCCTTTACCTTTGTATCCCTTATTCGCAGAAGTTCTTCCACGGAGAATGATTTAGAACATGATAGCACTGGATAAGGGGGGCCTGACTCTGACGTCAGCATTACGCTTACCTGGGCTCTGAGCTTGCGCAGCTCACTGCTGCCCTGCACTGGATGCACTGTCCAGTGGGTGGGTCCCTGTAAGTGCTTTGATGTCTCTGTACTTCAAATGTTTATAGACATTTATATTCTTCACAAATCCTAAACTGTGTATTCTGAATTATGAGTTAAGTCAAAAATGTTCGCCTCATTTTTGCGACTTCCACGTTGTCAACATTTATATATAGCGGATGATGAAAAATTTAACTGTCTGGATAAAATGCTAACTTCCACGCATCTATAAATATTGGCAAATATATCATTTTAAAAACCTAAGTTTTGGGGTTAGCTGAAGAATTAATATTTCAATTTTAACAATGCTGGTAATTTTGTGTAGAAATCTGTGTGTCATTAACAACAAACATAACTGCACTTTAACAATGCAAAAACACCAATAAGTTTTAGGTCCTCTTATCCGTGATCCTCTTTGTAAAATCCATTCCTTCAACAGTTTTTTAAATATTTTCTTTCTAAAACAGAGGTAAAAGTTAATTGTGTGGAGCTAAAATATATTTTGTGAGTTTTGTACTATCTAGGACTCAAAATATTTATCATTTAAAGCCACACAAAAAACCATCCTAGTAATTTTCACTTCTGGTCTTGGCACACACACACAGATACACACACACTCACACACACACACACACACACACACCCATACACCACATCCACAATGTTTCCAGAGAATATCAGAAACCATTGTGGTTCCTCCATTTCAGAACGCCCTTCATTCAAATTCTATGTCGCAGTATTTCATATGTCCAAGAACACTAGACTCAGATTTGAAGGCATTATTGAAGTAATCTTTCAAATACTTGATAAAAGAGATTTAAATTTTTCACATTTGCACCCACAAATCTACTATCACTAAGAAATTAGAAAATATGATTAAAATTATACACATTCCTGTTTGAATATTTTTAATTGGTCAATAAATGCCAGGAATTATTCAACTATCTTGAATAAAACAAAAATTTAAAAACCTATAGTTATTATAATAAAATAAACACTACTGGTTATAAGTAAATGGCTTAGAAAAGAAAATTCATTAGCACATTGCCAGTACAAGAAAAAGAATTGTTAATGTATGGAAAGGCTAGTGTTATTTCAGTGGATTTCAGATAGACTCACTTCAATTTTTCAAGTGCACAGTTTAACATTTAATATCTTACAGAGAAGATGATTTTTGCAGTTCATTGAGAAAGTTATAAACAAAAAATCCCATAAAGTGCAAGCAAAACATACATACTGATTATTGAGCTAGAAAGAGTTGTATTGGTTACATTAGGAAGATTAATATTTGATTATTAAAAATAAACCCATTTGGAAATACTTGGAAATGTTTATAGGTTCCATGTCTGAGTAGCAGTAGTCTTTGGAAGAAAAACTCCAGAGTGAATTAATGTGTGTTGTAGAGAATGAGTTGTAGTATAAATACCTAACTGATGTAATTGTTAATATCATCATTATTAGATATTAAACTTAAACATGAAGCCTGTGAATATAATCTGTGTTTGAAAATAAAAAAGGTTGTTCTGTTGAACTCCTGTCTTCCTAAGAAGTAAGAGGATCAGTATGTTGATGAATGTTCAGTTCAAAGACAGAACAAAATTTAAGAGAA
Source organism: Micromys minutus (assembly GCF_963924665.1). Taxonomy (NCBI): domain Eukaryota; kingdom Metazoa; phylum Chordata; class Mammalia; order Rodentia; family Muridae; genus Micromys; species Micromys minutus. The sequence goes on along the minus strand of NC_137969.1, from coordinate 141,416,284 downwards.
AATAATACTTCTGTTAAAATAAAAAAAATAAATATTTAAAAATTATAGTGTCAATAGTTTGTGTGAATATCATGCACCACAGAAAAGTGATCACTTTTGTAGTAAAGAAAACACAAGCATACTGATTTTATTACTTGTTTGAGAAGAGAATTCCTGATTTTTTGTCACATTTAATAGTCAACACAGTGCATTTACATATACGATCATCAATGAACTCTTTGACTTGTTATTTTTTATGTAAAGTTGTGCAAAGCTGAAAAGAAGTAACGATTTCAATGAGGATCTGCCCTATGGTCTAGGAATAACAGTAACTTAAATTGTTTACTTTGCTGATATTGTCCATGTCTCTGTCTTTTTGCTTTTCTGATGTTTCACTCTCGTTTCCATACCAACATAAGGAAGGAAAATCAGGCTTCAGTGCTTATGTTTAATTTTAAACTCAGAGAACAACAGACACTGAGATTAGAGCATTACCACTAGTCACACATGGTTTCCAGGAACAGACTCAGAACATTGTGGAGGAAAGCCTGCTGATTTCAACAGAAGAAGAAAGTAGATTTGGGAAGTCATATGCTGTGTGTGTAGTTGCACCTGGACTCGACTCAGGAAACACTGGCTCATCCTAGTAATTTCTCCATTCATAGCACCATGCTTACCTATCACATCTTTTTCCCCATTACTTCTTAGGTATTTACTATTTATTTTGAATACATGTTTAAATTTTTGAAATAAATACAAATAAACTCTTTTCCTTTGTTTTCTTCTCTTCGAAGCCTCCCATGAACTCCTATCCCCAGTCCAACATGTTCTCTCTCTGATTAACAGACTCTACTTCCTTGACTGTTGTCTTAACATAAGCAGACTTAGTATTTATATTCCTAAGTACATAAGTACAATTTGCTTAGGGCATGAAATGTTACTCATGTGTATATGATATCGAGGTTGACCACTTGATATTGTATAACGAACTCGGGTGTGGGGACGCTCTTTCCTGGGAATAACTGATTTCCCGACTCTGAGTATTCTTTAGTAGGCTGTAGTTGTTTATTTTGTGCTGAGGTTGCATGAGAATTTCCCTTCTAGATCAGAAGGACTACCGTTCTCATGCTAGTTCACATATTCTTTAGGCATTTGTATTAATAAGACTTCATACGATATCTTCTCTAATAATTTTAGCAGATACAGTCTCACAGGAAACTTTCTATTCTTCAGGTTCTGACACTCTTTCCATCACCTCTTTCACTATGAACCCTGAGCGTTTGGTGCAGGACTCTGACACTGTTGTGGATGCCCAGAAGTGCTTGCTGACAGGAGCCTGATATAGTTGTCTCCTGAGAAGCTCTGGCAGAGTCTGACAAATACTGAGGCTGAGCACAGGTTCACTGTGGGGCAGCGGGCTGTGAAAGGTATTCTGATTCCCAGTCAAAATAGGTTTAAGCCCAGGTGACCCTAAGAGAGAGTAGGTACTTCCTAAACTTCCAGCAGGCCATGTCCAGCCTCAGTCCCCTGTAGAGAGGTTTGTGGCCATCAGTCACTAGGGCAATGCTTTAAGCCCCTCCTCCTCAGGTGACATAGGCTCAGGAGAGAACAGTCATGTAAAACAGGACCACGCCCTCAAATATGTAGATGGGGGTATTCCCAAGCTCTCAGGCCAAGCCAAAAGAAGTACCTACTATCAATCCTGACCCACCCCAAAACTGTATATAAGAATCCTATCCAGAAGGAATAAAGGTGTGTAAGAATTACTCAGTGGTCTGAGAACTTCTGTCATAAGAGCTGTAACATTGCCACGTGCGGAAGAGATCTGCTTTCACAAAAATCACCACCAGAAACTCTCTTGCACCTTTCACCAGATAGCCAGATAAATTCCTGTCCATCCTAATCCTGGAGCAGCTGAAGCAGCAACCATGGAAACAGAGGCATAGCAGCACCAGAAATGGAGGTGGTTCTTCTCTGCCAGAGTTCTCTCCCCTTTACCCGAACCCAGGCACCCCGGACCAGAGATCTCTGTGGGAAGCCTCCAGTACACAGGCCCACAGGTCACCAATGGAGGAGTCAGAGAAAAAAACTGAAGGAGATGAAAGGGTTTGCAACCCCATAGAAGAACAACAATATCAACCAACCAGATCTCCCCTGCCAGCTCCCAGGCACTAAACCACCAACCAAAGAGGGCATATGGAGGGACCCAAGGCTCCAGCTGCATATAAAAGTGGGTGGGTGGGTAGGGGAGTACCATTGTAGAAGTGGGGGGGAGGGAGGATGGGATAGGGAGTTTCTGGAGGGGAAACCAGGAAAGGGGATAACATTTGAATGTAAATAAATAAAATATCCAATAAAAAAAGAGAAACAATCATCTCCGTTTGTGTGTATGTGTGTGTGTGTGAGTGTGTTTGATCAATCCTTTTAAAACTTGCTCCTCATCACACCTTCCTAACACCTTTAGTTATAAATGTTGCTCTTATTTTCTCAGAGGAAATGAGATGAAAGCTGTACCCAAGCTGTGTGAGCCCAGAAAATTTCTTTTTCTGTTTCTTTTTCTAGACCTAGTCATGAAAGCTCGACCCTCTGTACAATCTAATCTTCCAAGCTGACTGATCCAATCTAGCTTCTCTCAGCTTCTACTCAATTGCTCTGTTTGGCCCCAAACTAATTTTGGCAATATGTTCTAATCTTCTGACTCCTTCTCATTCTATGGTTCATTCTGTTTTCACCGGTGTCTTGCTTGTTCTCTTTTAACCCGTCTCTGTAGAACTCTCCAGGTATAACTGCCACAGACACACACAGACACAGACACACAGACACAGACACACAGACACACACACACACACACACACACACACACACACACACACACACACACTGCATCACTACCACAGGACACTTTTTTTTTCTGTCTTGCTGCTCTTAAGGAGTCTCTGTTAGTTTCCTGTGAGTTGGGGACATTCAATCACTTACTCATTCCAACAAATCTTTCTCTGATTTGTCACTTTGCCCCTCAATTAGATGTTACATTCAACATGGCTGCTTCCTTCTGCAAGCTAACTTTACCTTCATTGTTAGTGTTAATGGTATGTACTGAGGATGCCTCTGTATTTCAGCCAGATTACATTGTAACCAAAGGCATGCATGCATTCCAGCCAGTTCATGTCTGTAGACATGATCCATGGCCAGAACAATTTTTTTGCTGGATTAAAATTCCTCTACATTTAGCAGTAATGAGTCTCTGTAGTAACTTCTATCCTCTGAAATTAGAAGCTTTTGTGATCATGCTGGGGAGCAGAACAAATCTATAGATAAAAATATGAGAGACTATCAGTTAATGGCTGGATAAAGAAAATGCTATATACATAGACAAAGGAAATATTTAGTAAATAGTTATTATTTTTGACTGTATGATTAAACTTAGAGAATAGCATTCTGAACAATACGATCATCCACAAATACAATTATCATAATATTGCTTTTGATTAGAGTATTAAAAAACAAACAAACATACAGATCCAAGGATAGAATTATAGTTGTTGAGTAGAGGGGCAAAGGGAGGTTGATTGGGCAAAGTACCTAAAATTTCCATTTACTGAAAGGAGTAAGTTAAGAAATATTATTCTGCACAGGACAACTTAGACCTTAAAGAACATGCATGATATGTACTCACTAATAAGTGGATATTAGGCAAAAAAGTTTTCTTACAAGCTACATCAACAACAATTGAAACAGTTAAAATAATTAAGGAGACATTGTGGTTAGTTTGTGTGGGCACACTTTGAAGAAGTGCTCTGAAATCTCAAGCCCTTACTTCCTGGATGAAGTAGCTATGACAAAGCCTGGCTTTGTTCTTCAGATGGTTATGCAGAGTGATACCCTGATAAGACTTATGAAGCAACAATGGTTTATGGCAGAATTGAAATTATGATAGAGCACATGATATTTTAATGATTACTTTTTGTTTAATAAAAGTTAATTTTTAATAATTATGAAGAAAGAACAAAATTCAAAAGAAAATTAGTTTATACACTTTAAATAGTAGCCAATAATTGTAGATTTTTGATGTCAATGTAGTTCACTAATTTGAACCCTGAGCAACTGCACATAGGTTATTTTATTTTTTAAATGTCATTATAAGATGACAGAATAAAATTCACATACTATTTGAAATATTGCTGAAATGAAACATTTTTAAAATGGAAATTTTATGTAGTTATCAATGTGCTAGATACACAGAAGAATTTATAAAGAGAAAAATCTATGTATATTAAATATACTGTCAGCCAAGTTCTTTAGTAAAACTGCGAAGTTCCATATATGTTATGTTACATAGAAAATGTATGACATACTTATTACTGATCTTATTTTTTGATGCATTTAATTTGCATCTAACCAATTGTTATATTGTCTTGTAATAAAAATCATTTACCTAAGACTTTTGGTTGAATGGTTAAAAGTTATTGAATAGGAAATATTACTAGTATTATACAAAAGAATTATATAATCTAAATATACAACACTATAAAGTTACTGGTATTTTTTTTATCCTTTAAGTCATTATCTTACTTATTTTTCTTAGATACTTAAAGGTTTCCTAATTGAAAATGACTTTTTTTTAAAGAAACAGAGAAAATGTAGTTACAAGGGTTTGAAAGTGCTTTAAGAGAAATAGGCAAAGACTGACCCCCTACTCCAAGAAACAATTGCCATTTAAATTTTTCCCTCACAGTCAACTGTTGTCATGGGTACAAAGACACTGAATGCTATTACTTAGCCTCCCTCCTTAACCTGCCTGTGCTTGTTGAGTGGAGGAAGCTGCAAACCTCTCAGTTTAGTGAATTAATCCTTTGAGGAAAGGCCACAGGAAAGAGTGAGACTGTGAGGCATGTCAGTGTTGACGCTGAGGAAGGCATAGGCAAGAGTGTGGAGGGAGGAAAGGGGACAGCCACGTGATAGAATTATCCTATAAGCTCTAAACAGTTAAAAATTAGGGACACTCATTATTTATCCACGAACAAATCATCAGTCTGAGAAACACACAAGGAGCATAAGGACTGAGGAGGTTACATTTGGAAAAATATGCAAACGTATACATGCATGCATTGACAATAAAGACTTCCTTTGGTGATGAACACCAATGCGGAAGTGTAAACTGAACAAACCCTTTCCTCACCAATTGGCTTCTTGGTCATGATGTTTGTGCAGGAATAGAAACCCTGACTAAGACAAAATGGTACTAGCATAGTGGGGTATTTCTGTGGCAACCTGACCATGTTTTGGGGAGGACTGTGGAAGGACTTTGGAACTTTGAGCTAGAAGAGCCATTAGGATGTTCTGTGGGTTGTTCTGTAGGAGCTTGGAAGATAATGTTGAGAACAGTGCAGAAGATGGAGTCCTGGCTTGTGAAATTCCAGAGGCAAGATTAAAGACACTTATCAGGGCTGTTGATGTTTTGATTGTGAAGATTCTGTGGTTTTGGTTAGCTGGAGATGAAGAATCAGCTGTGATTAACACGATATCAGTACTTGTAAAGCAAAACTTTTGCATTACTAGGACAATTGATGCTGGTCAGCTAGAGCTAAGAAATTAGTGGTGATTAAAAAGAGACCACCATCACTGAGGTAAAATCTTCTAGGAAGTGTTTTCTTAGAGCACAAAGGTGCTGTGCTCCATAGAGAGCCAAGGTTGTACCTCGTATTGTGGCTGGAGTTGGTGATGTGTAAGAGTCACCCAGATAGTATTGGTTTTAAAGAAATGAAGGAGCCTTGAAGAGCAGCTGAGGCTTGGCACTGTGAGAAACTGTGGAAGGCCATTGGTGAGGGTGCAGGTTCAGTTGCAATTAGTGCCTCAGGACTGACAGTAATGTTTTGGAGATGCCAGTACCATGAGATGACCACCAAGAACAGCAGCAGCAGTGGACAACAGGCAGCTAGAGCCTAGAAGACAAGGTGTGTGCTATAAAGAAGTTACCCAAGCCCTTGGAGAAGCCCAGAAGATTGTGAGTGTATCCAAGACATTGGACAGTTAGAGTTTGATTTTGCTTTTGATTGTGACTGTACTCTGATATTTTTCCCTCTTAAAGGAAGAAGTGGAGTCCACAGTTAAGAGACTTTGAATAGTAAAAAGACTTTGATTTTTAAAAGAGACTGGAGGTTTTAAGGGACTACAATTTCAATATGTAAGAATTTGCAAAGACTGTGAAACTCTTAAGGTTATTTAGATATTGGGGATGAATAAGAAATTAAAGGTTGAGGCTTAATAGTGATATATTTGTGTATAAAATTGACAAGGGGTCAATTGTACTGACTGGTTTTGTGTCAACCTGACACAAGCTGGAGTTATCACAGAGAAAGGAGCTTCAGTTGAAAAAATGATTCCATGAGATCCAGCTCTAAGGCTCTAGGCTAGTGATCAAGGGGGAGAGCACAGCCCATTTGGGTAGTGCCTTCTCTGGGCTGGTAGACCTGGGTTCTATAAGAAAGCAAACTGAGCAAACCTAGTGGAAGCAAGTCAGTAAGTAACATCCTTCCATGGCCTCTGCATTAGCTCCTGCCTCTTGACCTGCTTGGGTTCCAGTCCTGACTTCCTTTGGTGATGAACAGTGATATGGAAGTGTAAGCTGAATAAACCCTTTCCTCCCCAACTTGCTTCTTGGTCACAAGGTTTGTGCAGGAATAGAAAGCCTGACGAAGACAGTACCTTTGTTGAGAAGCACTTGGCTTTCTCTTTGTTCATCTGCAGGTCTGCTGAATCTACCATGGAAAATGCATCTAATATCCATCTCCTCATTAATGACTACGTGGGTCCCTTTGTTTTCTATATACACAAACAAAGCTCCAATGAATTTATGTATAATATTTTGAAGCAATAATTTTTATTGAGTTAGAGTATGATCAGGTGAGTATATCTCTCTTTTCTTACCTACTCTGTCAAATTTTTAGATCTTCTTTGACATGTTCACATATTCCTCACGAAATTTATCAAACATTTTTAAAGACAAGAGTTAGTTATATGGAATTAAGAAATAACATAAAAATTAAGAGAAAACAAAGCCTTGGAAATTGAAGCTCCAAAGTAAAGCATCATTTTACTATGAATAAAAACCTTTATTAACTTCAAAAGAATCTATGTTCTTATTTAATTTTAAACATTGAAACTATGACATTAAGCTTCTACAAACAGAATATCTCTTGCTAATTCTTTGACAATTTCATTTCCATATATGTAAACAATGTATCTTGATAATGTCCAGCCTTAACTCGTTTCCACACTACCCCTTATATTCACTGTATCTTCTTCCCTGATATACTTCCTGTCCTCTGTTTTAAAATTGAGCACTATAAAAATATGATGATAATGTTTGCTGGTCAGTAAAAACAATAATGAACATAAATTGTGAACATAATAATGAACATAAATTCTCATTTTTTGTCTTGTTTAAAATTTCAGTCAACAAATTGTTTAAGAAGACTGAATTACAGACAAAACACCAAGTCTTACAATTTTGCAATAAAGAAATAAAAAGTTTTATTTTGATGATCCAATTACGTGCTCTAAAAGTAAAAAAATAAAGTCTTTCATTCAAAGAAAAATATTCAACAGAACCTATTGAAATTTAAAAAAAGGTTCCATAGAATAGAGATTTGTCAAAGTTTTATTCCTTTTTCAGTTTTGTTGTAAACTACTCTAATTAGTGGAAAACTCTTACTTCCCATCTATAGTAATGAAGAAAGCTACAGTCTGGTTATAGAACAAAGTTCAAATCCTTTGTTTCATTCTAAAAAAACTAGTTTGTTAAATGATGTATTAACATTTCATCTTGTTATAAATCTGAAATTATTCAATGAAGTATAAATTTTTAAAGAAGCAACTTGTTTTGGAGAAACTTTAAGTGAAGTCATTCAAATTGACTATATTTTATTTATTTTTTCTCCCTTTTTATTAGATACTCTGTATTTACATTTAAGATATTATCCCTTTCCCCTGCTCCACTCCCATTCCCCCTCCCCTATCATTTGCCTTCACAAACACAAAGTTGTACTCCCTCATAATCACCCTCTTCACCCCATTTCCTTGGCATTCCTTTACATTGGGAAAATGTACCCTCCCTAACAAAAGACTCTTCTCACATTGATGCTAGACACTGCTGTCTTCAGCTACACATGCAACTGGATCAATAGTTCACTCAATGTATACACAAAGGTTGGTTTTTTTTTTTTTTTTTTAACTCCATGAGAGTTTTGGAAGTTTTGGTTGGTTGATAATGTTGTTCTTCCCATGAAGTTGCAACCCCTTTCAGATCCTTCAGTCCTTTCTTTAGCACCTTCATTGGGGTCCCTGTGTTCAGTCCAATTGTTAGCTGATATGATACATCTGAAGAACCTTGCATTATGGGAAAAAATGTTTACATAACATATTAGGAGGAAGTTGTCAAGGAAAGAAAATTACTAAGATGCATGACTCAATTAAAAATTGTACAGAATAATGAATTGGGCATAACTACAGATTTCCTAATGGTATGCTTGCTACTACCATGATCAGAACAATGGGTATTAACAACAGTGTATAAAGTAGTTGCTCAGCAACTTTAGGGGTCATACTCTCTTTTAAAATTTGATATATTTTATTTACATTTCAAATGTTATCCCCTTTCCTGGTTTCCTCTTCATAAACCTCCTATTTCATCCACCCTCTCCCTGCTTCTATGAGGGTGCTCTCCAACCCATGCACCTCCTCTTATTTCCCCACCCTGACATTCCATCACACTGGGGCATCGATCGTTGGCAGAACCAAGGGCTCCCACTGATGCCCAACAAGGCAATCCTCTGCTACATATTTGGCTGGAGCCATGGCTCTCTCCATGTGTGCTCAATGGTTGGTGGTTTAGTCACTATCTGTTATATAAAGAGGATTAGCTTTATTATGGGATACAATGAGAGAAAGAGAACTTGGCTGTGATAGGTCAATACATTGGGTAAAGGTTATGCTTAACTGAAGCAATGAAAACTTCAGACTGGAAGTCTGCTGTCACTTATGCTGGATGATTTAATAGTCTCTCTGTAAAAGAAAGAGATTCTTTTCTGAGACTCAATCAAGAAGACCTTAATGAAAATGAGAGAGGAGAGGGGCCATTAACTGTAGCTTGTTTTAGCTCCAATAAGGAAACATTTTTAAATTGATTTGATTTCTTGGGAAAATGTAGGAACTCAAATGAACAAAGCAACAGTTGTACTTCTGGGAGAACTTATTTTTCCTTAGAATTTAGGATATGAGTCAGACCCAGGATAGATCTCTATTTTATGGGTTTCTGTGGCTAGAGTTTTTTTTTTTTTTTCCAAATTGATTAATGGTAGAAAGGCAATGTACATTATTAAATAAGATATTAAAAAGTAATCTATGTTAAAGTCCAGATGAGGAAGAGAGAAACAGAAACAAATGAATGTTGTAGGGGATCCTTAAGTAATTGGAAATGTTCACCTTTCCAAAATATATAATATATAATTATTTTATTAGCAAATGATTCTTACTGATCTATCATCTCAAGTCAACTGATTAATGCAAGTGCCAAGCCCAGGGAAATTCACCTTTTGGCATCAGTGGTGCATTTTTAGAAAGTTTTTTTCCACTTTCTGATGTTCTCATAACGTGCCCCATGTTTCACATACTGTTATTCGCCATATGAATTTGCTTTAACTGTGTCTTCTGTCAGACCTGTATTACTATAGTTACTTCAGACACAGTTTCCACTTCAATGTCCAAACTTCCTTCAGTATCCATGAATAATGTACTTGCCCACCTTTTGTAAAGGGGCCTCTTGTTTCTCTGTTTTATTATTGCTTAGTGAAGTCATTGCCATATGACATGTCACCCATTGCTCTCTTCCTTCCTTGTTATTTTATTTCAGTGAGTAAACAGTGAACATTGTGGAGGGGGGTGTCCTTGATTTTTCTTTGAGTCATCTAAAAAGTTGCTTAGTATATGTACCTATTATAGGTTGTAGGGAGCCGTTTGTGCCGCACCCAAACATGGCGCCGGCTTCCCGCCGAGAACTCAGCAAACAGAGCTGTTGCCCAGCCAAGAGACTTAATGCGCATGCGCCATATACGTCACAGCCCAATCTCGGGGCACATGATTGAGCTACAAGAGGATGCACCAATCAGGTAGCAACACAAGTCTCTTAGGCATATATAGCAGTGCATTTTCTCCCCCACGTGGAGAGGGAGATAGTGGAGAGATTGCGGGAGACACCACGTGGAGAGATGGCAGAGAGATACCACATGGAGAGAGACCCGATAGAAGAGATTGCGAGAGATCCCACGTGGAGAGAGACTGGGCAGAGAGATCGCATGTGGGAGACTGCACTTGAGAGGTCGCCTATACAGTAGACCCCGGTAGGGAGTCCCCGTCTCAGAGAGAAGTTTCCTGCTCAATAAGTCCCCTGCTCAGATTGCTGTACAATAAAGGTTGTCCGCAGAAGAATCTTGTTGTTTGTTGCACACCTGTTCCTATCGGCAGGAAGCGTGGGCGCGCGACAATAGGTACTCAACATTTGCTCAAAATTCCCAATAGAACAAAACTACAAAGAATACTTCTCAACTTCATATGGAGAAAAAAATCCCCAGGAGACCCAAAATAATCTTGAACTTCTAAAGGCATCTCTATCCCTGACCAAAGCTGCACTACAGAGAATAGTATTAAAAACACTGTATAGTATTGTTATAGACACAGACAGGTGGATCAATGGAATCTGATCAAGGACCCAGAAATAAACCCACATACCTATGGACACTTGATTTTTAACAAAGAATCCAAAATCATACAATGGACCAGGGAGGTAGGTCATCTTCAAGGAATGGTTCTGATGTAACTGCATGTATGCATGAAGAAAATGCAAATAGATCATATTTATCACCCTGTATAAAATGGATCAAATCAAAATGGATCAAATCAATATGGGTCAAAGACAAGACACACTAATTCTAATAGAGAAAGTGAGAACCAGCTTTGAACACATTGGCACAGGAGAAAATATCCTGAATTCCAATGGCTCAAGGACACAAAGGTCAAAAATTAATAAATGAGATTTAATGATATTGAAAGGTTTCTGTGGGGCATAGGACACTGTCAATAGGACAGAATGACAGTCTACAGATTGGGAGAATATCTTCACTAACCCTTTATTGAACAGAATCTATAAAGAACCTTGGAAGTTGGATTGATAAGTTTAATGACCCAATCAAAAAATGGGGGATAGAATTAAACAGAATTCTCAACAGAGGAATCTGAAATGACGAAGAAGCACGTAAAGAAGGTGAGGGATTGGTGCAAGCCCATTTTGATATCCTTCCCCTCGGCAGGCACCAATCTCTCACACTATTAATGTTGCTATATTGTGCTCACACAAGGAACCTAGTCTAGCATCCTTCTGAGAGGCTTTACCCAGTAATTGACTGTGATGAAGATACACACAGACAAACAATGGACATTAGAGAGAGGTCGGAGAACCCTGTAGAATAGTTAGGGAAAAGCTTGAAGGCCATATAGGAGATGGCAATCCAACAAGAAGATCAATAGTGTCAACTAATCTGGACCCCTGGGAGCTCTCAGAGACTGAATTACCAACCCAAGAGCATATACAAATGGATCCAGGGCCCCTGACACACATGTAGGAGAGGGTTGCCATGTCTGACCTCAGTGGGAGAGGATGCCCCTAATTGCACAGAGACTTGATGCACCAGGTTGGAGAAATACGGCGCAGGGGAAAACCACCCTCCTAGAGGGCAAATGGACATGAGATTGGGGGAATTCTGTAAGGAAGGGAGGGACTTGGAGAAGGGACAGCATCTGGGATGTAAATAAAGAAATCAAAAAAGAAAAAGTTACAACATACTTTTAAAAAGTTGCTCATCTTATCAGTTACTTATTATTTGTTCAAAACTCCTGATAGAAGTTTATTAAATGTTTCAGGTTGTAGAGACTGACTTGCCTCTTTACAGGTTTATTATCTACTGAAGCACAGAGTTTTGTCACAGTGAGAGCTCTGGTAGAATTTTGGTGTGAGGTACGGTGTATGGATATAGAAGCAGGAAAAGCAATTGAACTATTGGTGCTCACTGGTAAGGATACAGAAATGATTAAAGACAACTTATCTCTAAGCATTCAAAGATATGAGAGGACCACTTAGAGCTAATGACCTAAATTTTTCAAAAAATGTTTCAGTGCCCTTTATGGTTAGTCAGCTTTTATTTTCATAGAAGTGGTTATTTTAGTAAGAGTGGCCTGGTCTGAATGCAAATCTGGGCAAAAAAAGATCACACAATAAAATGCATTTAAAACTTTAATGTCTTGGCAAGAGATGTTTTGTTTCTCATCTCAGAAATAGTACTGAAAAGACTTCAATTAAACAATACAGTTAATACAGTTCCACAAACCAAAGCTGAAATATACAATGCAATCCACAAAGATTATAAATGATACAGAAAATATCCCAGTCTCTCTTCTTCAGTATTGTTGTCTTTTCAAGAAGCAGCTTAGGAAATGTTAATGGGATAGATGATGAAATGATGGGGAAATCGTGAAAAAGTCAATTTTCTACTCAAGCCTATGAACGATGAGAAAAAATGGGTTATAAGAATGTATATCATCCAATGTATATAATGTGTATATATAATGTCTATATGAACACTCAAATATACAAGGTGGTAAAACTTAATCATTTATAATTAAGTCTAATTGATGACATAGAAATGACATACTAATGCTGACATAGTAGCTATGATTATTGTTTAAATGCTAGTTAAGCACTAAATTTTCTCATACAGTTTTTTAAAAGTTATTCTACTTAATGTTTATTATAATTGAGACATACTTACACTCCAAGATCCACCACTTATTCTAAGGAGAAGATATTATAAGTGGCTTTAAAATATAAAGAAGGAACACAGAGAAACGTACTTTCATATCTACTGACCTCTCACTAGAGAAGGCTAGACAGACTGATATGCCTTCTCTGAGGAACACGTTTCATGTGAGGTGCAAAAGAACATGCCAAGTGTGCATCAATATGCCCACTGATGGCTTTGACACTTTCTGCTCAGCTTAATTACTTCTGGGTGAATTAATCCCATTCCACAAGGGAATGTTTTTATAATTTACATATCTAACCAGTATATGCATGTAAGTCATACAGAGAACCAATTGGCCAACCAAAAATTTATAGCAAAACTCAAAATATTTTTTTACTGAGGCAGCAACTTATAACTAAGTACTTGACATGTGATTTTTGTTCATCTACTGTTATGTGCTGTTCTGGAAGTGTTGCTGAGAGTGTTGCTCAGTGTCCAGTTCAAATGGCACTTACCTACAGCTAGGTAGCAGCAGTCCATTTAAGATACTTTAGAAAGCTCTCTGAAAGAATAGGAAAGTACACATGTATTTTAAATCTCTAAGCATGTTTACCTTTCATGTAAAGCATCTCCTGTATTCCCTAGGCATCTAACATTGAAACTAAAGTATACATTTTACTTTCTATAATGAAGCTTCTCTAATGGTGTCTTCATGGCAGAAAATACAGTCCAAAAAGTAAAAGTTGAAAGTACCTTGCAGATAGGCATCACATTTAGGGCTCATTTCTAAGGATTTAATGTTATATCACTGATACTTATACAAAATTCATTTGGTCTTGTGTTCCACCCTCTTCTATGCATGCTTGTAGAGAAAGAGCATACAAACCCAAAGGCTTTTGAGCATGTGAGTAAAAGTGGAACTACGGAGTACAATGTGCAAATTACTCAGCTCCCTTAACTTCTGAATATTTATAATATTAATAATACTCAAGGCTTATACCACAGAAAATAACTATAATAATCAAGAGGAAATATCCTCTTGATTCTGAGAAATGACCTAGCAATTACGAGTTCATATTTTTCTTGGCAAGAATATGAGTTCCATCCCCTGGAGCCATGCTGGGCATTCATAACTGCACAGAACTCCAATTCTAAGGGAATATGGTACTCATGTGGGCTAGAACCCCCATGTCATGTGGACACAGTTACATAAGCATACGTATAACTAACATTAATACAAGCAAAAAGGGATGTGTTTCATCCAATACTTAATCTTTAGTTTTCCTGGAAATTACTACATATAAGAGATTAAAATAGAATTCTTTGTTATTGCTGATTGTTACAATCAACAATTACCATACAATTACAAGTACTTCAGTTAAATGATTATAATGCCTTTGACATTTTAAACATAAACTGTAGTTTATTTCTATGTGAAATAAATTTTATCTTATTGCTTCACCTTTTGTGAACCCAAATGATTATATTTTATATTATATTTAATTATATTGCTTACATGATAATATTATATTTAACTATAATTTCACAGGCACCTACCATATAGTGAGCATTTGGGAAGGTGTAATCCTTACTGGGGTACCAGTAGCTCACAGGTATCTGTGGATGAACAGCCTGGGGAAATTGAGGGATGCTGACCTGTTGATATTTGATATACTTGATCTAAAAGAAATAAAAAATATCAAAAATGACTCAGGTTGGTCTCCTCTAAGCTTCAAAACAGAGAAGAACAGAAGTTAGTGATTTCTAATGTTAGCTATTTAAAACACTCTAAATTATTCCAAGAAGACTCTGGACAAAAGTTTTCCTAAAATCAGCATAACCACCGTTGAATTGAAGAAATCTTGTCAGTTCATACACAGGCACAGAAATGTGCAAAAGTAAAAGTAAACTATGTATGTCAGAAAGAAATAAAAACATTTTAATAAGCTTGATAATTTTCTCCACATATGTTTTCAAGTGACCTTTACAGTTGGGAAATAATTTGCATGACTGATTTGTGGGCATGTATGCTTCTGATCTGGTTGTTTAGTCTCCTTAGCATATTTTATGTGTACTTCTACTCAAGATCTTTGAAGCTCCAGAAGATAAATACAGCTTCCAACAGGGGAGCCCTAGTTCTTATGAATGGAAAGTGTCTTTTTAATGTTCAGTGAACGTGTGCATGGTACATCTATGGTTGTGATATATTGTTATTGATAGAGTGGTAGAATTTGCTGAGATAATTTTTGTCTCCAGCATTTTATGGCATAGTTTATATATATTACAAAAGTCTTTAGAGCATCTCTTTTATTCTGCTGTTTATTTTTCAACAAAGATTAGGAAGATACCAAAAAAGAAGTATATAAATGTTTCACCAGGGTAACAGGAATGGTGAGTAAGTCCTCTGACTATAAATCCTGTGTCACGCCATGAAACACACATGGTTTGTTACTCAGGAAATGGTTATGTGATCTGCTGTTGTTTGACACTAAGCACCAAGACACCTTATTTTTAAAAACAAGGAGCTTGGATGCATAGAGAAACTGGGATGCAGTTTTACTATGTGGGTACTTAATATAAATGACTTGAAGATATGTTTTATGCATAGATCTCTACATACTTTATATCTGTCAGATAGTTTATCAGGAAATATAACATAGACTCCTTCATTTTCAGAAACACTCATATATCAAAATACCAGAATTTTAATTACTTGTCTTGAATTTGATTTTAAATATTTTCTTGGGATTAAATGATATGAATGGAATTAGAGTTTTATGCACATTTATGTTATATATTAATTAATTAAATTTTCATACCCAGTAATATTTATATCATATTTTTGATGTAGTTAATAAATGTGACATTATCAAAGTTTTTAGAAATTTTAGCAACTTAAAATGTGATCTTTTAAATCAATTGTTTTTTTTCTTTGATTTATAGAAAATGTAATCTACTTACAAGATGAATTGCTATGAATATAAAATGCAAAAAATCTGAAGGTAAGATAATTAAATTTGCAATACTTCAAAATTATAAAGTATCATCTGTCAGGAAAGTTCATATACTAAAGTGATCATTATTGTGACAGGTGAAGTTAACCCAGCAACAAAAGAATTAAAAAATGAGTGTAAAACATAAAAGATCAAATGTATGCAAGTACAAAGAATGTAAAATGCTAATTGACAAAGTCACAGTTAAGGAAAAACTTTAAATAATGATCCACTGAAATTTTACTCTCACATCTAAAATTATCTGTTTTTATCAATCAATAACATCTCTGAGCATGCTCATTGTTCATATTATAAACACTTTAAGTCACGTATAATTACTGGAAAACACTTACCATATCAATGATCTTCTTCAGGATTCCCTTAAAGAAAGCAAACAGAGAAATGTAACATACTGACTTGAGCACTCGTCTACTTTTCGAAATTTATTCTTGGAAATAGTCCATCTGCCATAAATTTCAGCATGACAATTTGTTCACTGGATTATGTTTAAATTCTTCAGAAAATAGAAACATACATTTACTGCATGTTAAAAATATAAACTCTAATTGGAGTTTGCCTGTTTTACTCATTGTCTTGTTTCTGATCTCTAGAGTCTTTCAGATGAGCTAGTACTTGATGATTATGTGATTCCTAAATAAATATATAACATTCTGTGGTTAATTTCATTAGCATAACAAAACATTTTAAATAATGCTGTGGTTGCTGCAATTATGCTAAGCATTTGTATATAAAATATCCATCTGTATCTGTGCCTTAGGTGAACTTATATATGACTTAAATGAGATATAATTTCAGAAAGTTTGGTAAATATTTGCTTAGCTAAGTAACTCTAATAACAATACATTTAAAGCCATTAGCATTTATTAACTATTGAAACACTAACAAGCTCTCAGTTTCTCACAGGAAATAAGACTTTAGTTCATCAACTAAGTCATACAGACTTTCATGCTAAGAAACACTCTTCTATTAACTAAAAATGAAATTAAAACAAAGCTTTAAACATTTCTGTAACTTTGGCAGCCATGACTCACCTCCACAGAGGTGCTGATGGACTCCTAGAAAGAGAAATAAAATAATATATCAAATTATTTCCATGGTGAAATAGCTCTTTCTATAGTACTTTGTACTGGCTGGTTTTGCGTCAACTTGACACAAGCTGGAATTATCACAGAGAAAGGAACCTCAGTTGAGGAAATGCCTCCATGAGATCCAGCTGTAAGGCATTTTCTCAACTAGTGATCAAGGGGGGGAGGGCCCAGCCCATTGTGGGTGGAGCCATCCCTGGGCTGGTAGACCTGGGTTCTATAAGAAAGCAAGCTGAACAAGCCATGGGAAGCAAGCCAGTAAGCAACATCCCTCCATGGCCTCTGCATCAGCTCCTGCTTCCTGACCTGCTTGGGTTCCAGTCCTGACTTCCTTGGGTGATCAGCAGCGATATGAAAGTGTAAGCTGAATAAACCCTTTCCTCCCCAACTTGCTTCTTGGTCATGATGTTTTGTGCAGCAAAAGAAACCCTGAGTAAGACACACTCTTTCTTCCAAGTGATCATAAGTGAAACACAGTGAATGAAACTCGGTAAATCATTGTATGCCATTCCAGGTGACTTTAGGCAGCTGGCATGTGACATAAATAAGGAGACATTTTTTTGAAGTCATCACTGATGTGAGAACTCAGTCCCATTCATGGAAAGCACAGCTGACAAACTGAAGAGGAACATGACTTAGTCCAGTGACTGCTAACCAAGGTGGACGTATTGTCTAATTTGGTCTGTTCCAGTGCTCTGTGACTCTTTCTTGCTAACTTTCAACACAAGTGCTATTGTCTGTTCCCACATAAATTTTTATCATTGTTACATAAAAATTTGTTTCTGTGTATCTAATCTCATATATAAAATAATAGTTTTAATTAATTTTAACAAAATTTCAGTGAAAGATTGTCTGATATTGGATTTTGCTTTCGTGGGGGAAAAACAACTTATCTCAGAAGAGTTTTCTTTTTCTATGTTTTAGTGTATGGTTGACCCAAAAATTAAGTAGAATATTCCTTTTGTAGATATTTGTGTTTGCTTGGAAAAAAGCATATGACTGTGTATGATAGCAAGGTACAAATGATTCTCCTTTAAAAACTATTTTCCTAAATGTATCTTAGATTTGAGAGTTGCTTTAGGGTATTGCTGTCGATGACAGTACTGTCCTATCCAAAAACCTAGAGTCTTGTCTATGGAAATGTAATAAAGATGTCTGTGATATTTTAGTATTCTATATTCCACAGTTAGGAAATGCATCCCATTCTCTTCCACTTGGACTGCCTGGTTGGGCCTCAGTGGGAGAGGATGTGCCTGTACTTGCTGGGACTAGATGCCACAGGGTGAGGTGGTACCCCAAAAGGACTCAACTTTTTCTCAGAGAAGGAGAAGGCATACTTGGGGGGGGGGTAAGAGTAGGACTGTGAAGAGAGGAGGTGTGGAGGTGTGATGAGGATGTAAGGGAATAAAATAAATAACTATAGTCATAGTCATCTAGTGTTCAAGACAATATGAAAGGTTATTTTCTCTAATGATAATGGTAGCTTTTCACCTTCCAATAGACACTTGGGAAAGTAAATTAGAATCCAAACAAAGAAGCCAGGAGATAGATTATTTTCCTGGTTCATCAACTGGCCCCCTGTATGTCTGACTTCATATGTAAAGATATAGACAAGATTCTGCCTTCTATATTGTTTCCTAAATGGCACCTGTTTCTGCTGATTCAAAGACTAAGCCAAAAGCCCTATGGAAATGGACACATTAAATAGAACTTTAAGACTTGGATTGAATGACTTAGACTTCAGATTACTTTTCAAACACCATTCTGTCAGAATCACTTGGAATCACACGAGAATGCATACTTATGAAGGTCAGGTACGAGTATCCTCTTTTTGAATTATTTGTAGCACTTTTAGATAGTAATTTTAATAATATTTTGATTTATTTATATTCAAAATTGTTATTAAAATGTTGCGTAAAAGATATTTCTGTATTTGAATTGATTGGAACATGTCTTTCAGTTAATTATTTATTTTCAAATGAAGGTAGCAGTAAAAGCAATAAAAACCAGAAGTGCAGCACTCACCTGGACGGGGATGCTATGAATGGTGTTAGTCTGGGGCCACTGGTTCACACTGCTCTGCTGTTGGTGGAAAGGTATGCAAAATTTGGGGAAGGAAGACTCCTGGGAAAATTGCTTGATTTTTTTCTGGATGGAAATAAACACACCAGTATTTGTGCAGTGACTATTTTTGATAGGTCAACTGTATTTGTATGAAATCAAATCTCTATAAATATCAAAACTATGTGAGGTTGACTAAGCAAAGGACTTCTTTTTTAATTATAGAATACACCGCAAAACTGAGCAAAGAGGATTTTAGAATCTGCAATGTCATTAATCTAGGATTCCAGAAGAAATAATTTTACTTTATGGGAAGGGCAAAATAATCCGTGAGTGCAGAGGTTGAGAGTTGTCCCAGGAATATCTGACATTGGTATTTCTCTTTTTCACATTTTCCTCAAGAAGGTTGATGCCTGTACTGTGAAATAGTGATGTTTGCACTTTCCTTGTTACAGAATAACTTCTTAGTGTCTTATAGAATCACTTTTTTAGAATGTGAGTGGATGAATGCGGTGGCCTGTATGGTGAACCTATCTCAGACCTCATCCTGAACACCCCCCAGCCCCACACACACTTTGTTTGGCCATGGCTAGTTAGTTGCCTACAAATATCTGCATCATTATGTCAAAACCACATAAGAAAAAAACCAAACCAAACCAAACCAAACCAACCCACCAAACAAACAAACAACCCAAAGTCACCACATACACGTTCACAGCATTTCCAGTGCACACAGATAACAATTAAGTAGATGTATAGAAGAACATTGCTGTATCTTTGCTGGGGTGTTCTTATCAGATGGGCACAGAAGGGAGAATGGTATCAGAAGAGAGCACTCTCAAGAAGGATTTGGGCATGTTGTGGGGAAAGAGTATTAAAAAACTATTTAAAAGAAAAAACCCAGGGCATTTTATCTTGTTTTGAATATGTGAAAATTTTTTTGATCATCTTAGAATGGATTTTTCCTACATGTGTGAGATTAATGATTGTTATCCTTTTGTTTATTTTGGAAACACTTTTTTATTGTGTAGCTTGTGATTATTATTTGATACCTTTACAACTGTAGTTCTGGTGCCTGTGCAACACTGGGTTTAGGAAGGTGTAGTGCCCGGATGTAGATGGGGCTGTTAAAGAGTTCAAGTTGGGAAGGATTTGCCCAACTCCAGGATTCTCACTCTTTCTTCAAGTACTCGTTTCTGTTGTCTCCTGGAGATGGGGTCTCTGGCCTTAAATTATCTGTTATTTTTTTGTTTTGCTTTTTCTTGATTTAAAGAGAAGCATTCTGACTAGTTACATGAGTGAGCTAATCCACAGATAATCTCAACTAAATTAAAGTATTTTTCTGAGTTTTAAAATTCTTTTGAATTTAGTTAGATTTCCTGGGTCTTATTAAAATTCCATATTTTACAAGATAATATTCACATATCATGGTAAGAAATTTTGTCAAAATCTTTTGTTATAAATAGGGAAGAAATTAAATAATGAAGACAACTTACCTGTTGGTTCAGGTTGACCTTTTCTTCCTCAGACTGTACATTTTTCTGTTAAAAACATTGATTATGTTAGAAAAATACAGACAGAACTTCTGCTAATAAAAAATTACTTAGTTAAATTGTGACTACTTACTCCGCTGACTTCCTCAGAAGAATCCTAAAGGAAAATATAAAAAGTAGTTTTACTCAAATAATACAGCAATAATTAAATGTAAATTATTTTAGTAGAAAGTCAGGGGTAATTATTTAAATATTCAGAGCCCAGGGCTATATTGAGTCATGTAGGAATTAAATAAACTAAATATTTACCAGAACTCTCTATGTCGCCTTTCTCCTCATCAAAAATAATAGCATAATTAGAATATATTTTAAATTCAACACTGTTATTTCTAGACATGGTATGCATGAAAGTGATAAAACAATGAGAGCAGCCATGATATTAGCTCATGTTTGTAATCTCAGTGTGCTTTGTATCTGAGGCAGTAGGATTTATTTAGAATCAGAATCAACTTGGGTTACATAGTTATGGTGAGAGGCTGAGTCTCTTCCTGAGAAATATGGGAGAGAGGAATTGGGGGGTGGAATGCTATTGGTAGGAAGGTGGGTGAACTAAGCCTCATGGATTTTTGCTCAATGACAGATATGACTGGCAGCTCCCCATAAGAGATTAAGACATATATACAGAAAGGCTAAGGCCTGTTTTCTGAGACCTAGGCTATGTAGAGCATAAGTATCATCCAAGGTCATGGGACTCTAGACTGAGATCTCATGCAGTGCCTCCAGCCCTTTTAAGGCATACTTTATTCTTTTAGTGTGGTTCTTCTCAACCATAGGTGTAGAAGGCATTTGCTGCATCCAAAACATCTGACTGAAACCTTCTCCTGATTCAATTGAAATGGTTTTCAATGTTTGCTATGAGCACATCATATCAAAAATTTAGTAAAATTTAGAAATTTTAGCAGAAACCAAAATTTCTGATTGAACTAGTCATGGAGGTATGATTTTAGACATTTTAAGCTATGACCATATCATTTTTGAGACACCTTTATTCCATTAAATATTTATATGTGCATCTCCTATGAATTATTAAGTAATTATAGAACACAATGGTCAAGTCATTATTTCTTAAAAAAAATACAGAAGAAACAATATCTTACCTCACTGGATGAACTGCTTACAGAGTCCTTGATAAGAATAAAACAAGAGAATTGGTGAAAAAAAGATGAGATTCTTCAACAATATTCCTCACAAAGCAGAATTTACCTTAACTCTGTACCATATTAATTTCCTACTGGACTGTTAATACGCAAGATGAGAAGGATTGAGATAATGCATTAAATTATGATTCACAGGCATTGATTATTAAGCATATTTAGGGAAACATATGGAAGCGATTCATGTCATCAGGCCTGTAAATGGGGTTTGATAAACAGAGGAGCAGGAAGGAGTAAAATTGGTGCACCTAGACTCCAGCATGTAGAGCTGAAGTGACTAGAAGTGTCATGAAATGTCTGTGGGAGACTAGTGATAGTTCCTATCAAGTATAAGTATCGTTAGTGAAATATGCTTAAGATGAATAAAACGTCTCCCATCATTTTATCTAATTTACAAAGAATTAATCACATTACCTCCACAGTATTATGTATGAGATAAGAGGAAAACCATATTCTTTAGAAGTATACTAACACCCTATCTCTACTTTATGCATTTATATTAAAATAACCCTTTGAAAATATGGCTTCCAAAATGAAACACAGCTATTCTTATGGGACCGTTTCACATTATTGAATAATTGATAATTCAGATTATGGAAGGATAGACTATTTGAAGCTGAAAGTTGACAAAATGGCAATCATTTGAACAACGCAGCAGCACAGACATTGCTTAACAAACTTTACCTGAGTCGTTTTGAAGAGCATATTATTGTCCAGCTTATACTTCTGGAAAGACATAAATGACATTAATTTTATAGCCATAAAAATTGAAAACTATTTTAAAATATATTCAATATAAGAAGCTATGACTTACTCCCAGGTAGACACTGGCAGATTCCTTAGGAGAAATGATAATACATATTGATTACTTGTAGTGTATTTAGCAAAACTATCCAAATAAGTATTGACCAACAGTGACTAAAACATGAGTGTTACAGTAATGACTTTTGAAATGACAACAGCAAGAAAAGGAGAAACAATTTTACTTTTTCTTCTTCATTTTTTTAAAAACCTGTTTCTCTGATGTTTAAGTAATGACAGGAGAGAACAGTGATTTGTCGGTGCCATTGAACTGGAATCTGTTAGTGAATCATGGCAGGAAGAGAGAAGCAAGTGCCGGCATTCAGTATTCCAGCTGTTGATGTAACATGGTGACATCATGAGGTGACATCATGATTCACGGCACAACCAGATCCCCATGCTAACATTAGAATCACTGATTATGACACTATCAGCACAGGGAAAAAGTAGCTATGTTTGATGCTGTTGCATATTTGGTTTGTTTTCCCCATAGTTTTTTATTTCCTACAATTTTATAGTGGCATTATTGCTATTCATAAACATCTGATTAAGCAAAGATAGATAATTACTATTAAGTACCAGAATTATTTTTCATAATAAAGTCCTTTACCTCATCGGAGGGTTTAACAATTGTCTCCTGTAGAAATTAAAATAAGCACAAATTTAACATTTATGGCTTATTCAAAATGGCAAGTTGTGTCTTTTTTTTCTACTGCTTCAGACAGTGACGTTTAAAACAGAAGCTGAGACAGATGAAGGTACTTGCTCTAAAGTACAAGGTCCTGAGTACATCCCCAAGACCCACAGGATAGAAGGCAAGCCTCCTTCTATCTGCCTCCAAAATCTGACAAACTGTCCCCTATCCTCCTCAGGTGACACACACACACAAACACACACACACACACACACACACACACACACACACAGACACACACACACACAAACACAAACACACACACGAATTAATGGCTTGGCTAAAAAAAAGTTTCTTAGATAAATTTATTTCAAAAGGGCTTTCTTTGAAAAGTTATCTAAGTCTCAAACATCAGTAAAGAACAACTCAGACACAGTTCTAGAGTGTAGGTTCATAATGGAAGTAAAATTATTGGTACTATCATATATGTAGACTGATCTTCAAACTGTGAACAGAAAGTATTTTAAAATGTATTATATATTATGTGTTTGCCATTATGTTACATTACTATTGTATCCTTACTAGTTTTATTTTTTGGTAAATTGCTACTTTCAAATCCAAGCTTACTAATACTTTTGCTCCATTCATGTTCCTTTTCTGCCATGTTTATGGTATTTATGTTAGGCATATTTCCTGATACTGTTTTACTTTATTCACGGGGACAAGATTTCACTGTAGAATTCAGGGTTTCCTGATATGGGCTAGTCTAGCAAGCCTGCTTGTTCTAAAATCCACTGTCTCATTGTCTTTGCTTTTCAAATGCTTGGATTCTAGATGGGCCGCTGAGCTGCCCATGGGGCATTTATTTGGATTCTGGAACTCCAAACTCCATTTTTGTCCTTCTGTGCAGGTGCTTTATCTCCTTAGCCATTTTTCTATTTATATCCTCATTATTTTCTATACTATTTTCTAATAAAAATGACAAATTCTCTCAATTCCTGTTTGTTAATCCAAATTATGGTGATGGACTTTCCTTATACTTTCAGAACACATTGCAAGAAGAAATGTTTCCTCCAGGCAGAGCTAAAGAAAATTACAATATGTTGTGGAAGGAAAGTTATTCCTTCCCCCATTGTCTACACTGGCTGGATCTCCTCAGTGTTGAGAATTTGTAGCACTACTGTCTACTCTGAAACATCACATAAGCTCAGGCCAATAGTAACACTGACACAGATTCAGTTTCTGTTCATCATTGCCGATAACTGCAAGGAAGCCACAGCATTACGGAATCTTGTTCACTTACATGCCTCGCCAGAGCAGCAGCCACCAGGCAGGCAAAGATGATGAACTTCATGTTTACTTGATCCTATAGAAACATGTAGAATGTTAATAATTAACCCTATTACTGAAACTGGTATATTCATTTCTTTATTATTATATACAGAATATGTAAAGGTAATGAAGATCAATAAAATGGGATATCTGGGAGGAATTTTATGACTACAAATAGAAATATTTCAATGTACTTTGAGTCCTTTCTTTTGCCAACAGAGCATACATTAGAGCCAATTGCTAAAATGTGAACAGTTCATTCAGAGACTATCATCAATTTGTAAAAATAATCTCAACAAGTGGATATTTTATAAAGAATGATTATTAGGAAGATAAAATATAACAGAAACTCCTTCTGTAATTAGATTTTAGGTAAATTAAGGAATAATGCCTGCTCTCTAGCAAAGAAAAGTAGAAGACATGAACAGGACCTGTCTGAGAGTCAGGGTCCTAAACACTCTGGCTGTATGACGGTTATAAATTTGAAGCTGAAACAAACCACTGAGTATGATCAGTTTGTATCTAACATGCCTCACGGTCTCTGAGACCGTGCTCAGCTAGAGCGATCTCTAATATTGCAGTTATTGAGAAGTAAGTCTCTAATGTTCTCTGAAAGCTTGCAAACCAATTTCTTCTCTCCATTTAACCAAATTAAAAACCGAAATAAAATTATTCTAATGTTTCATGCACATATTTTTAAAGTTTACTTTTAAAAAATATATTCTGAGTGTTAGTTCTTTTTTCTTTTCTTTTCTTTTTAAAATTGGATATATTTTATTTACATTTCAAATGTTAACCCCTTCCTTGGCTTTCTCATCCATAAACGCCCTATCCCATTCCCCTGCCCCTACTTCTCTGAGGGTGCTCCTACACCCACCCACCCCCTTCTCCCTCTCTGCCCTGGCATTCTCCTACATGGGGGCATCAAGCTTTAGCAGGACCAAGGGTGTCTCCTCCCACTGATGTTCAATAAGTCCATTCTCTATTACATATGCAGCTGGAGCTTAACTAGGAACTTTCATAGCTTAACAGACAAGTGAATTCCACATAGCTATGTTTACTAAGCAATTGCTATATGGCATCCACTGTGCTAGCTAGACATTTTATAGAATCATCTGAAGTCTTTAATAATTTGTAGTTCTTGTTGGCATGTATTTTATCTTCAATTTCTAGTTGAGTGAGCAAACATTTTATAGAATTTTAAAAATCCACATTATCTCATTCAGTCCTGACTTTAGAATGCATCCTCAAGATACAGTATCATAATAGAGCATTTTAGAGTCAACATTTTAACTACCAAAGCTTAAAAGATAAATGACAAATTTGTATAAATTTAAATTATCTCAAGCAATATATTTATAAATATATCTTGATTTTTATTTTGTTGGAGAGAATAAACAGACTTTAAAATAACTTTTGATATATACTATAAAAGAAAAATGAATGAAACTTTACCTTTCTTCCTAGCTGGAGGACCAGAGGAATAATTCGACAATGATATGCAATGGATGGTTTCCATACTATTTAAACTATGTTCTAGCATCATATGCTAATTCTGTGGTTTCAAATACCTAAAAAGATGCTTGAATTCTAAGAAAGCACTATCACCAGAAATTGCCTTCCTAGGTTTTGTTCCACAGATTCTAGAAAGTTCTTACACAGTTTGATTGAGAACATGATAGTGGGAGATATGTGATGGTCAATTGTATTTTTCTGAAGGAGACACACCTGTCCTATGAACTAATTCTCTACTTCCAGTTCTTTCAAAACTTCTCTTGGATGTTATTAGGTTAGGAACAGTAGATATTTGTTGTCTCATTTTTATTTTAAGGTTTATTTTATTATTTTATTTTGTGTGTATGTGTGTATCCCTGGGAACAAGCATGTGTACCATGTGCACGCAGAAGCCTTCAAAGTCTAAAGTCCAGAAAAGTGATTTTGACTCAATGGAGCTAAAATTACAAGTAACTGTGAGTCCTATAAAACAGTCCAGGGTTCTCTGGAGAAGGACTCTTTTTAAAAAATTCTTCTCTCATATAGTACACCCCAACAATAGTTTTTCTCCTTTCCCTCCTCTCATCCCCCCACCCCACCATCTATCTCCCTCAGAACATTCTACTCTATTTCCCTTCAGAAAAGAACAGGTCTCCCAGAGATATCAACAGAACATGGCATAACAATTTACAAGAAGACTAGGCACAAATCCCCATTTCAGGATGAGGTAACCTAGTAGAAGGAGGGTCTCAAGAACATGTAGAAAGGTCAGAGACTCACCCACTCCTAAAAGAACCATCTCTCCAGTCCCTCAGTCTCATTACTTGACACTATATTGATGCAGTCATACTTTTCCTTGAGAACACCGTGAAAGTGTGTGTTGCTGTGATTCCTAATCTCTTCTGATTAAGAATTACCTTGTGTTGAATTCTCTCAGAGAATGGTAAATATCTATGTGCCATTAACATCAATGTAGAAGTTTCATAGAGCTATAAAATAGCCCACAAATATACAAAAATAATTCCTTTCATTACCCCAAATCTATTTCTTTATATCCTTTAAAATGTACAAAATAAGTACTTTGTATGTTAATACATGGGCATTGATTCAGCAAACAAATATGTTCTGGGAATTCTTTTGTGTACTTTGTGGTTGGTGGGCTTACCAGGGTTCTCAGTATGAAATTACACTTTTATATATGTGAGCATATGAGAGCATAAATATGTTTGATTTAATAAGAGAATTTCAAAATACATGATATACACTTTTGAGATATTACTCAATAAGCACAGGGATCCCTGAAAGATTAGGAAGAAGCCAAATAGGTGATAAGGTATAGGCCAATTTAAAAATGCTATGCTTCTACAATAATTAACCCAAATTGCAATTTCACACAGAATGCTGAAGTGAAGAAATGATACGAGCTCACAAGCACTTGAGAAGGAGTTCTGAAACTCAACACAGTGTTTTGCTATGTTTCCAAGACTTGGTGATGATGATGAAATGTAAACATGCTCCATGGAGTTTGGGAAACAATGTTGAAAATGAACAGAGCTCAAAGAAGGTTGGAAGGAGAAAACGGTGGCACCACCCAGAATAGCAGGTGTATATAATCCATAGGGCATCATTCAGATTCTTGGGAAAGTATTGCTTCATTAATGGACTAAGTTTCAGTCTAAACAAAACCGTTCCCTGTTCCTCATTGCTTAATAAGGCTGGAAGCTAGACTATACTTGGTAAAATTGTTTCACATGCTTTCATTGTCATCCAGATCTGATTTGTCTGTCATCCAATCTATATTTGACCTTAAAAACATGTCATTTCTCAAAAACGATGAATTGACACTGTCTTCAAAAGGATGGAGTCACTTAGCTATGGAATAAAAATAGAAATATGGCTCACCATGAACATAAGATAGTTGATATCAACAAACCCAGAATCAAACAAATGATAGAATCCACGAACAAGCAAATTACACACCCATATTTACAGCTGCAGCTGTGGGTCTATGTTTCTGGCTACTTCAAATTCCTGGGAGAGTTATTATAAATTATCCTGATAGCCAATTCACAAAGTACATTACAAGAAATCTTCTGAAACTTGGGTATCACTTATTGGTGGAGTGCTTGCCTTGCACCTATGTGTTCCTGTGTTTAGTCTCTAAACAACAAAAGATGCACTAAAATAATAATAATAATAATAATAATAATAATAATAATAATAAATAATAATAATAATAATAATAACTCCTACAGAACAATGTACCTGAAAAAATTGATTCAAAGTCAACAAAGCCAAAATGAAATGTAAATATATATTATATTACATTTTGTGTACACTGTATGTATATATGTGGACACATCACAACCAAAGGAGTTGGTTTACATAGTACATGCTTAACATTTTAAAATTAATACAAGTAAGTAGGTCAGAATACACAAAAATAAGAAATTTGTGATCATTTCAATAATGGGAAGAAAAGCACTTGAAGGTACACATAGGCAATTTTGAGAAGGAAAAAGTCAGGAAATGAGGATTGTAAAAAAATGTTGTATTTTTAATCTTCATCTAAAGAATAGTAAAAATCCCAACAGGTCCTAAGTGAGAAAAAGAGTAGAGATTTATGTTCTGGCAGATGTCATTTGACTTTGAACATCAAGGTGATACTATAAGTAAAGAAAATCAAAATTCTAAAAGCTCTTTTAAATCCACATGTAATCAATTTTTAAAGTAAAACAACAGCATCTGCAACAAAACTTCTAGAAGTCATAATAAAGTTTATCAACATTGTAGGGTATAGCTTAATATATAAAACTACATTTCTATAATAATTAGTATAACTTTCTGAATGTCTGGGAAGATTGTAGGAATGTCTGCAAACCATACTACTGTCTCCTTCCTTTAGAATTAATGCAAGAGACAGAGAGAAAAAGAAAGAGAGAAGAATGGGTAGGGGTAAAGGCCTGCCAATCATTAGGTTAAGAGCCTTTTGGGCAGAGCTGAGCCTGGCCCACCTGCCACCCGGAACGGCGGCTCATAGAGGCAGAGCAACTGGTGAGTGGGAGACCTAGGCTGCTGGAGAGCAGAGGGATCTCTGTGGAGTGCACACAAAAAGTGCACCCCCTGCCTTGACCTGCCCTGTCCTGTCTGATCCAGTGACCGGGAACAGATCTTAGGAACTTCTGTTCCCACCCGGAGGCGACTTCAGGACGCAAAGCAGAGACTGGCCCATCTCCCACCCGGAACAGCGGCTTGTAGAGGCTGAGCAACTGGAGGGTGGGAGACCTGGGCTGCCAGGGAGCAGAGAGATCTCTGCAGAGTGCACACGGAAAGAGCACCCCCTTCCTTGCCCTGCCCCGCCCTGTCTGATCCAGCGACCAGAAACAGAACTTTAGAACTTCTGTTCCCACCCGGCGACTCTGAGGCATAGAACAGGGCTCGACCCATCTGCCATCTGGACCAGTGAAGATCCAGGGACATAGACGAGATACAAGGGAAAGGCAAGAACATATCACTGACAACAAAATGGCAAGAGGAAAGCAAAAAAGTATATCCCAAGGAAACCAAGACAACCTGGCAACACCAGAACCCAGCTCTCCCATAACAGCAAACATCGGAATTCCAAACACTCCAGAAAAGGAAGACACAGACCTGAAATCATACCTCAAGATGCTAATAGAGATACTTAAACAAAAACAGGAGGAAAAGCAAAAAGATTCAGAAGCTTTTAAAGAGGAAACAAGAAAAACACTCAAAGAACTCAAAGAAGTAGAGGAAAACAGAATCAAAGAGATGAAGGAATGGAAGAGGGAATTTAAAACGGAAATTGACACAATAAAGAAAACACAAAAAGAGATAACCCTAGAGGTAGAACACCTAAAAAAGAAATCAGGAATCACAGAAGCAAGCATTTCCAATAGATTACAAGAGATGGAAAAGAGAATCTCGGGGGCAGAAGACAACATTGTAAACATAGACAAAACAGCCAGAGAAGATGCAAAAAACAAAAAGCTCCTAACCCAAAATGTCCAGGAAATCCAGAACACAATGAGAAGACCGAACCTAAGGATAACAGGAATAGAAGAGGGAGAAGAGTATCAACTAAGAGGCACAGTAAATATCTTCAACAAAATTGTAGAAGAAAACTTCCCTACCCTCAAAAATGAGATGACCACGAGCATAAAAGAAGCCTTCAGAACTCCAAATAGGTTGGACCAGAAAAGAAATACCTCCCGACACATAATAGTAAAAACGTCAAGTGCCCAAAGCAAAGAAAGAATACTAAAAGCAGTAAGGGAAAAATGTCAGGTAACATATAAAGGCAGGCCAATCAGACTCACACCCGATTTCTCAACAGAGACTATGAAAGCTAGAAGAGCCTGGACAGACATCATGCACACCCTAAGAGAACACAAGAGCCAGCCCAAGCTGCTATACCCAGCAAAACTATCAATCACCATCGATGGAGAGATGAAGATATTTCAAGACAAATCAAAATTCACACAATATCTGACCACAAACCCAGCACTACAACGAATTATAGGTGGAAAACACAATACAATGAGGGAAAATGCAGCCTAGTAAAAACAAGAAAACTCCTAAACAAGAAAAATAAAAGAAGAAAAAGACACAGACACAACTCAACCCACAAAAGCAATAATGGCAGGAAACAGAAACAACTATTCCTTGATATCTATTAACATAAATGGACTCAACTCCCCAAAAAAGAGACATAGGCTATCAGACTGGATACATAAACAAAATCCAGCCTTTTGCTGCATACACGAAACTCATCTCAGAGACAGAGACAGACACTATCTCAGAGTTAAAGGGTGGGAAAAAAACTTTCAAGCAAACAGCTCCAAGGAGCAAGCTGGAGTGGCTATTCTAATATCGAATAAAGTAAATTTCCAACCAAAAGTTATCAAAAAAGATAAGGAAGGACACTTTTTACTCATTACCGGGGAAATCTGTCAGGAGAAACTCTCAATCCTTAACATATATGCTCCAAATAAAAAAAGCACCCACATTCATAAAAGAAATCCTACTAAAGCTCAAAAAATACATTTCACCCCACAGAATAATAGTGGGAGACTTTAATACCCCACTCTCACCAATGGACAGATCATGGAAACAGAAACTGAACAAGGACACTGCAAAACTAGCAGAGACTTTGAACCAACTAGAATTAATAGATATATTCAGAACATATTATCCTAAAGTAAAAGAATACACCTTCTTCTCACCACCCCATGGCACCTTCTCGAAAATTGACCACATAATTGGACACAGAGCGAGCCTCAATTGATATAAAAAGATTGAAATACTCCCATGCATCCTATCAGATCACCATGGTCTACGGCTGGTCTTTAACAACAACAAAGACAACAAAAAGCCCACATACACATGGAAACTAAACAACGCTCTGTTAAATAATAGCAGGGTCAAAGAAGAAATAAAAAAAGGAATTAAGGATTTTCTAGAATTCAACGAAAAAGAAAACACAACATACCCAAACCTATGGGATGTAATGAAAGCAGTACTGAGAGGAAAACTCATAGCCCTAATACTTCCAAAAAGAAACTGGAGAGAGCTTACATCAGCAACCTGACAGCACAGCTAAAAGCCCTAGAACAGAAGGAAGCAGATATACCCAAAAAGAGTAGATGGCAAGAAATAATCAAAATTAGGGCAGAAATAGACCAAATAGAATCAAAAAGAACCATTGAAAAAAATCAACAAAACCAAGAGTTGGTTCTTTGAGAAAATCAACAAGATTGATAAACCCCTAGCAAGACTAACTAGAGGGCAAAGAGAGAGTATACAAATTAACAAAATCAGAAACGAAAGTTTTGAACTTATGAACATTGATGCAAAAATACTCAACAAAATCCTTACAAACCGAATTCAAGAACACATTAAAATGATCATTCATCATGACCAAGTAGGCTTCATCCCTGGGATGCAGGGATGGTTTAATATAAGGAAATCCATCAACGTAATCCACCATATAAACAAACTCAAAGAACAAAATCACATGGTCATCTCACTAGACGCTGAGAAAGCCTTCGACAAAATCCAACACCCCTTCATGTTAAAAGTCCTGGAAAGAACAGGAATCCAAGGCCCATACCTAAACATAATAAAAGCAATATACAGCAAACCAACAGCCAACATCAAACTTAATGGCGAGAACCTTGAAGCAATCCCACTAAAATCAGGGACTCGACAAGGCTGCCCACTCTCCCCCTACCTATTCAACATAGTACTGGAAGTCCTGACTGGAGCACTTAGACAGCAAAAGGAGATCAAGGGGATACAAATCGGAAAGGAAGAGATAAAAACATCACTCTTTGCTGATGACATGATAGTGTACTTGAGTGACCCCAAGAATTCCACCAGAGAACTCCTACAGCTGATAAACAAGTTCAGCAAAGTGGCTGGATACAAAATTAACTTGAACAAATCAGTAGCCTTCATACACTCAAAGGACAAACATGTGGAGAAAGAAATTAGGGAAAAGGTACCCTTCACAATCGTCACAAAAACTATGAAATACCTTGGTGTGACTCTAACTAAGTAAGTGAAGGACATGTATGACAAGAACTTCAAACCTCTAAAAAAAGAAATCGAGGAGGATCTCAGAAAATTGAAAGATCTCCCATGCTCATGGATTGGAAAGAACAACATCTTAAAAATGGCCATCTTACCAAAAGCAATCTACAGATTCAATGCAATCCCCGTCAAAATTCCAACCCAGTTCTTTAAGGAATTGGAAAGATCAATGTGCAATTTCATATGGAATAACAAAAGACCTAGAATAGCTAAATCCATCCTCAACAACAACAAAAAAAACATCTGCGGGAATCACTATTCCTGACCTCAAGCTATATTACAAGGCAATTGTGTTGAAAACTGCATGGTACTGGTACAGAAATAGGCATGTGGATCAATGGAATAGAATAGAAGATCCTGAAATGAGCCCTCATGTATATTGTCACCTGATTTTTGACAAAGGAGCTGTAAACATTCAATGGAAAAAGGACAGCCTATTCAACAAATGGTGCTGGTCCAACTGGCACACAGCATGCAAAAAAATGAAAATAGACCCTTTCTTATCTCTTTGTACAAAGATCAAGTGTAAGTGGATCAAAGATCTCCACATTAAATCAGATACACTGAAATTATTAGATGAGAAAGTAGGGAAAACCTTAAAACACATAGGCACAGGAGAAAATTTCCTGAACAAATCACCAGTGGCTCTAGCTCTAAGGTCAAAGATTAACAAATAGGACTTAATGAGATTGCAAAGTTTCTGTAAGACTAAGGAAATTGTCAAGAAAACAAAAAGGCAACCAACAGATTGGGAAAAGATCTTTACCAAACCACATCAGATAGAGGCCTAATATCCAAGGTATACAAGGAACTCAAAAAGCTAGACACCAGAGAATCAAATAACCCTATTAAAAAATGGGGTACAGAGCTAAACAAAACGTTCTCAGTTGAGGAACACCGAATGGCCAAGAAACATCTGAGGAAGTGCTCAACATCCTTAGCCATCAGGGAAATGCAAATCAAAACAACCCTAAGATTCCACCTCACACCAGTCAGATTGGCCAAGATCCAAAACTCAGATGACAGCAGATGCTGGCGAGGCTGTGGAGAAAGAGGAACACTTCTCCACTGTTGGTGGGGTTGCAAACTAATACAACCACTCTGGAAATCATTCTGGCGATACCTCAGAAAATTGGATATAATACTACCTGAAGACCCAGCTATTCCACTTCTGGGCATATACCCCAGAGACACTTTAATACACAACAAAGATATATGCACCAGAATGTTCATAGCAGCTCTATTTATAATAGCCAGAAGCTGGAAGGAACCCAGATGTCCTTCAGAAGATGAATGGATACAAAAGTTGAGGTACCTTTACACAATGGAATACTACTCAGCCACCAGAAACAATGACTTAACCAAATTCTTAAGAAAATGGCTGCATGTAGAGAATATCATCCTGAGTGAGATAACCCAGTCACAAAAGAACAGACATAATATGTAGTCACTGATATTCTGATGCTAACCCCAGAGGCTTGCACTCCCCCAGAAACAACTCACAATCTGTATGAAGTCGAAGAAATAAAGAAAACAAAAAAAAAATATATTTACAAAACAAGAAGACTTTGACTATTTCCATGTTGTGTTTTGTTTTGCATGTACTTTACGCTCATTGTTACTATTAGGTTTTCAATGCATACTGTCAAGCCCTTGAAAAAATCAAGTACTGACTAAAAATATATATTCACAGAGTTTTATGTAAAAATTATTTTAATATCTGAAAAAACAGTACTGACAAAAATGTATAATTTTAAGCAAAAATGTTTAAAATCTGTACATTTATCTTTGTTTTGGAAAATAAAGTCATTAAAAAAAAAAGAGCTTGTTGAACTAACAGTGAAGCTTACCTCATGTTGTTTAACACAATGGCCTCCCTGTCTCCTGTTATTCTTGTGTTGTGAAGGTGTTTTTCCATAGTATTATTTTTGACCATTTTTCATTCTCATTTCTAACCACATTTTACTATGTTTTAAAAAAGACATTATTGTGATTCTTTTATGCTCTGTTCCATGTGAACTATGAATCCTTTAAACAGAGAACAAAATTTAAATGAATGGGAGGAGAACACAGAATTTGTACTTTTTTTAAACTTAAAGCATGTGTTCTATTCATTGGTGCCAACATTCTAGCAAAGTGCTGTTGAAAACATCATTTTCACCACCACATCGTACAGGCAAAGAGAAGTTTCCAGAAACATCCAGCAAACTATCTTCTCACTGATTCTTTAAAATTATATTTTGCCACTAGTTGACTCTCAAACTACTTTGTCTAGAAGGAATGCAAAAAGTGTGTTGAAGGAGAACTCTTATGCAGTTGCCCACTCAAGCAATGACTGCATGTTTATGAATTTTTCCTTTTTTAAAAATTATTCTTTAATATTTTTAAAAAATGTATATTATATATGAGTACACTGTAGTTGTCTTCAGATATACCAGAAGTATCAGATCCCATTACAGATGGTTGTGAGCCACCATGTGGTTGCTGGGAACTGAACTCAGGACCTCTGGAAGAAGAGTCAGTGCTCTTAGCCATGAGCCATCTCTTCAGCCCTCTTTAATATTTTTTACAGTCTAGATTTATTTCCCCTTTAGTCCACTCTCTGATTGTTTCTCATCCCATTCTTTCTCCACCCCCACCCCTGTCTCCAGGGGATGTCCCCAATCCCTCACCTCCACCCCACTATATTCCCCACTCCCTGGGGTCTCCAGTCTCTTGAGGTTCAGGTGCATCTTCTCTCACTGAGTCCAGACCTGGCAGTCTCCTGTGTTGGGGGACCTCATATCAGCTGGTGTGTGCTGCCTATGTTGGTGTCTCAGTGTCTGAGAGATCTCGGTGGTCCAGGTTAGTTGAGATTTGTGGTCTTACTTGAGGTTGCTCTCCTCCTCAGTTTCCTCTAGCTTTTCCCTAATTCAACCACAGGGGTCAGCAGCTTCTCTCCATTGGTTGGGTATAAATATCTGTATCTGACTCTTTTAGCTGCTTGTTGGGTCTTTCACAGGGCAGTCATGATAGTCGCCACTTTTGTGAGCACTCCATAGCAATAGTAGTCATGTCAGGCCTCGGGGCCTTCCTCCCTCTAACCAGCTGGATCCCACTGTGGGACTGTCCTTTTCTATACGCTCTTCTCCATTTTTGTCTGCAGTTCGTTCAGACAGAAACAGTTCTAAATTGGAGTTTTTAACTATTTAGAAATTTTTAAAGGAGACTTTTAATTCCTTCCCGGCTCAAGGTCTACCAAGATCAGAATATTACCACAATAGAATTAATTAAATATTACAAATATAAGATTTTTCACCTGTCACTTTTCCCTATGCATCTGGCTTTCTAGTTCCCCACTCTTTTTATGAGCATTCAGAATTTTCCTATTTCTCTCCCTTGTTCACCGGTCACCTTTCTCCTATGCCTTTCCCCCCATCTCCTCTACCTCCTTCTATTCTGACTTCCATTGCTGTACTACTGTGGACACATTAATTAATCATGATCTTGTTGCTCAGGGAGTTTGATTTCATTTTTCATGAACTTTTTTTTCTCTTCTCAGGTATCTGCAAGAATGGCTCTTTTTCTCCTGGGAGTGTCTGCTCACATCTCTTCATCTCACATCAGTTATCTATATAAGCATTGCATGACTCTTGTCACATACAAGACAAACTCATAGATTAAAGAACACACAACTCAAGAGGATCTTTCATGTGACTTTTTCAGTGATTACAATTAAGGAATGAGAAATTATTTAAATAGTGTTTACATTAATCTAGAGAATACTGTGAAAATATAAATGATGACCAGACATAACAGGATGTACTTAATTGAAATTTATTGTATTGGGGGAGATATCTACACCAAATAAAATACAATAATAGTAATTACAAGTATTACAAAGTATACAAAATACACTAAATCACCATTGTCTAATATATTCTTGCTAATTATGCCAAAAGTTCAGCCCAATAATATAAAAGAAGCACAAGAAATCATGTAACAGTTGATCATTTTAGGTCAAACCTATGTTGCAAACAAACAAAGAAACAAAACAAACAAACCAACCTTCAAACAAATTATTTCCAAAAATATCAAATCTTTAAGTATATGCATTATCTTGTATCAAATATTTATAAATAATTCTAGTGAATTTAGTCCAGTACTAAAAGTGTATTGTGCACATAATAGACAATAAAGTCATTCTTGTATGATTTTTTTTAGTTATTTGCTCATATATTACACCCTGACCCCAGTTCCCTCCTTCTGATTCCTCAAGCTTCCTTGTTTTCCCTCAGATCCACCCTCCCATGCTTGCTTTTCTTTAAAAAAGAGCAGGCCTCCCAGGAGCATCTACCAAACAAGATATATAAAGCTACAAGACCAGGCCCCTACTATCACACCAAGGCCAGACAAAATAACTCAGAAAGAAGAAAATGGTCTCACAAGTAAACAAAAAGTCAGAGACAGTCCATGACCCCACTCTTAGAAGTCCCCCAAGAACACCAAGCTACTCAGCCGTAACATATATGAATGCTTAAGTTTTAATTGTCATCTAGCCTCTGTAATATAAATTTAAAAACCTTTTAAATTCGTGTTCTCATAGAAACTCACAGTAATTGTATCAACATGTACAAATTCTTTGGGAGTTCAGGGTGTAGATAATGCACACTGTCAATGTGTACTTATATTTGGAAATTGTGTTTTCCTTACAAGGTTCAACTTCTCATGTACATTAACAAAGAATTCTTTTAGATTTTACAATAAACAATAGCAAAAGATTTTTTTACTGTTTCTTTGACAAATTATAAAAATAGTTAAAGTTTTTAGAATTGCATATCGGGTTCTCACTCCTAGCCTTTGATAAATTGTATAGCACAGGACCTAATTGCCAAATGTTGTGTTATGGGTGCCACCTTATTGTTTGTATAAATACAGATTCTTACTCCATTTTGCTAAACTTGCTAAATAAGAACACAGGGTTAATGACATCACTCATTAACCAGCTTAATATCAGAGAGAAAATTATGTGGGTTTCTCCAGAATTCCATAAATAAAAATACATCAATTCGTTGTAAACCGTTTTATAAGAAACTATGAGACAAATCATCTGTGCCTTGAAATAGTTGTCATTCGTAATGCAGTTATTATTCTACAACATACATTTTTACTTATTAGTCACAGGATATTAGTTCTGATACAGAGGTTTGCAGGACATGGCTGTACTGTGGGCTAAAAGTTTCCACAGTTTAGTTAAGATTAGTAAGTCCAATGTGGAGCAATCTCTCCAACCCAGACATGTTTACATTTTAAGATGGGGATCTAACTGGCAAATGGAGCTTTCAGTGTTTAGGCTAGGATGGCTGAGCAGTGAGCTTCAGGCACCATATATTCACCTCCCTAGCTCTGGGATTACTAGCACAGGCCACCATACTGTTGTTTTTGAGTGCTGGTTGCTCATTGTTGTATTGTAGCACTTTAAGCAGTGAGCCATTCAGTTTCCTCTCAAATAATCTATTTTCTTTTCAGTCAAGTCCTGCCTTAATTACATTTTGAATGTAAAATGCTTTCTTTCCTAATTTCCACCTTATTCTCCTTTTTTCCAGTGTTCCCTAGACAACATCATTAAACACTGTTGTAATCTGTTTGCAAATATTCTGACCTGGGGACCAGCAACCAAGTTAAAGCTCCAAAACCAAAGAAAAGCAAAAAACCAAAACAAAACCAAAAAACAAAACAAAACAGAAATCAGTGAATAACAACAGAAGCCTTCCAGAGAAAAGTTGTAGTTGAACAAAATTATCAACCAACCAGACCGCCCCCCCCACCACAGAGCTCCCAGGCACTAAACCAAGAACCAAAGAGTAAACACACAGAGCTACCCATGGTTCCAGCTGCATATGTAGCAGAGGATTGCCTGGTTGGGCATCATTGGGAGGAGAGACCCTTGGTCCTGTGGAGGCTTGATGCCCAAGTATAGGAAAATGCCAGGGCAAGGAGGCAGGGGGAGTGGGTGGGTGGGTGAGGGAGCATCCTCTTAAAAGCAGGGGAGGGGGGATGGGATAATGGGTTTCAGGAGGCAGAAAAGAGGATAACATTTGAAATGTACATAGAGAAGATATCCTATAAAAAGTCTTATTCATCAATATCATACTGATTTGCCTGAATTATATGATATTTCATTTATTTTCTGTTTCAAAAGTCAATAAGGTCATAGACTATTCATGCACTGTGAGACAGGAATGGTGGAGTATAAACCCAGGCATAATCACTTGTGTTATAATGGCACTACTCAGTAACAAGGAAGGTCCTTGTAGAAGATTATTGTTAGGAACATTGTACAATTCAGAACTGTAGGGCCACCTAGCACTCACCCTGCTCTTTGCAAATTTTACAGTAGCCTTTTTTTTTAACTGGGGAGAAAAGATTTATTCTCAAAGTCAAATCATAATTTTATGAACTTTTCCTTTAGGATGGATACTCAGTGTTTGATTTGGGCAATATGCTCTGAACTTAATTGAGAGAAAACACAAATTAGCTCTTTTGTTTATAAAGATTGAAAATTTGCTGTTTATAAAGATTGTAATTTGCTATTTGGTCTAATCACACAGGTTTTTTTTCTTTTGCATAAGTCAGGAGTTTGTACATAATCAGGGACCTTGAAAATTAGGCCATAAGATAAAAAACAGTTCATGGTCTTACATTCAGCAAATTTGCCTAAAAAATAGTCTTATTTTGTAGAATAAAGACCAAGAAAGCATTACATATATTACAAGCTTATTACATGTATTTACATGACTTTAAATGTCACAAACACAACTCCCTACTTCAAGCAAGCTATGTATAGGTGAGGCCAGGTCACTTTAGCAGCTTTGTAGGATGCTCTTCTATAAATGTTCTCAGAAAGTTAGTCACCATTATCTGTTTTTAAAGATTTGGTACATCTCTGGGTAAATGCTTATCCACTGCATTTAAGAAATGGCTCGGTCACATACTTTTTGCCTCTACACATTTTACCCATGTGTAACTTAAGAAGCAGCTCTTTTCTTTTTAAAAATGGCTAAATGGTTATTGTCTGATTTCTTCAGAAATTGTGTAGTATCCCATAAATCTTAGTTTTCCCATTAAATAATAAAAAAGCTATGGTTACTGTTTCCAAAATCTAATTTAGTTATTAACACTACCAAGTAGAATTGATTACTCACTTACTGTTTGAATTGCATTGACACTCTTAAGAATATAGTGTATATAACATAAATCAAATGTCTGCTTATACTTATAAAATATCAGTTCTTCACAAAATGTCAAACTACTTTTGGCTATGTTTAAACATTACAAAATTTAAAATTAGTACTTATCCAATTTTATACCTGTACTTTAAGTAAGGTTTTAAGTTGAAATGTCCCAAAGTTTAACCAGGACCAAGTAAACCATCTAAATAACCCTATAACACCTAAAGAAATAGAAGAAGTCATCAAAAGCCTCCCAACCAAAAAAAGCCCAGGTCCAGACGGGTTTAGTGCAGAATTTTATCAGACATTTATTGGGGATATAACACCAATATTCGCCAAACTATTCCAAAAGATAAAATAAGATGGAATATTACCCAACTCATTTTTTGAGGCTACAATAACCCTCGTACCTAAGCCACACAAAGACCCTACAAGGAAAGAGAACTTCAGACCAATCTCACTTATGAACATTGATGCAAAAATACTCAACAAAATCCTTGCAAACCGAATCCAAGAACACATAAAAACCATCATTCATCATGACCAAGTAGGATTCATCCCTGGGATGCAGGGATGGTTTAACATAAGGAAATCCATCAATGTAATCCACCATATAAACAAACTTAAAGACCAAAATCACATGGTCATCTCACTAGATGCTGAGAAAGCATTCGACAAAATAATAGCCAGAAGCTGGAAAGAATCCTGATGTCCTTCAGAAGATGAATGGATACAAATATTGTGGTACATTTACACAATGGAATACTACTCAGCCACCAGAAATAATGACTTAACCAAATTCTTAAGAAAATGGCTGCATCTAGAGAATATCATTCTGAGTGAGATAACCCAGTCACAAAAGAACAGACATAATATGCAGTCACTGATAGTGGGATGCTAACCCCAGAGGCTCGCACTGCCCCAGAAACAACTCACAGACTGTATGAAGTTCAGGAAATAAAGAAAACAAAACAAAACAAACAAACAAAAAATAGTCATGCTCAATCCTCACCCACCAAGAACACGTTGACAAAATCTGGGTTGTACCCTTTATTACACGTACTGTCTGCTCATTGTTAAAAAGAAAAAAAAATCTTTACACACCAAGTAAACTTTGACTATTTCCAGGTTGCATCTTGTTTTACATGTACTTTATGCTCATTGTTATTGGCGGAATCTTTATCACACTATCAAACCTTTAAAAAAAAAAGTACTGACAAAAATATATTGTATAATTCTATGCAAAAAATGCTTAAAATCTGTACATTTATCTTTGTTTTGTAAAATAAAGTTGTTAAAAAAAAGAAAATGATGGTTTATAATGGAAAGTGCTTCAATATAATAGAATCATCTTTATGGTTATATTTAATGGAATAATTTTAATATAGTGTACTAACAAAATTCTATATACAAATAGTTATTTAATAAAATGAAACACCCATTAAATATCACATGGAGCAGAAAGTAAAACATTAAAAAGCAAAATGCATTGATAGTATTTTGTATGTTCTATAACATAATTTCATTAATCCCATCAACATGTTACTATATTTTCTCATAAAAGAGCCTAGTCCACACTGTGGATTCCTACTCAGTACAGTTTAAAAGCATCTTAGTCTTAAACCTAATGACTAAATGTTCATTTTCTGATTCTTCCACTTTATTAATCATACCCTGAAATTTACTGAAATTAATGGTCATTGCATTTACAATAACTTAAACTATTTTCTTTTTTAGCTTTAAACAGAAAGCAATTTCCTTATTATCTGACTTGATCTGACTTTACTCAGCAAGAATATTCCCATTTCTCAGAATTTGTAATGCTTTACGCTGTTTTCTTTTTTTTCTTTTTTTTCTTTTTTTTTTTTTTTTACTTTTTATTTAAAAAAATATTGGAAATCCCGTTTTTTTTTTTTTTTTTTTTTTTTTTTTTTTTTTTTTACAACTTTATTAAAATAAAGAGTTAAATGTACAGATTTTTAAAAGCATTTTGGCATAAAACTATATAAATATATTTTTGTCAGTACTTGAGTTTTTTAAAGAAATCTACAAATCTTAAAGTTACAATCCAACCTTGAACTAAGTGAAAATGTTCATGATGTCTGGTTCTCAGGAAGTGGCTCTGAAGAGCTATCTCAATGTCTGCTGTAGCTGTAGCTCTGACTGCATTGCTCTTGAAGGTACAGAACAAATAGGCCAGGACAGAACTTCAAACTAGTTCCATGGACACTTTATAAAATCAAATGATACAAAGAAGGAGGTATTTTTTATTTAAAAACTTTATTTTAAAAAACAAAGATAAATGCACAAATTTTTAAGCATTTTTGCATAAAAGTATACAAATATATTTTTAAGGTTGTAATTAAGTATTTGTGGGTACATATACATACACATATGTATATATGTAACAATAGTATACGAAAAGAGGGTGTTAATTTGAGGGGATAGGAGAGAAACTGGGAGGGGCTGTAGGGAGAAAAGGGGGATGTGATACAGTTCTATTTTAATTAAAATATTTTTTTTTCTTGAACTTCACACAGTCTGTGAGTATTTCTGGGGTGTTCAGAGCTTTCTGGGGTTAGTATCCCATTATCAGTGACTGCATATTATGTGTGTTCTTTTGTGACTGGGTTATCTCACTCAGGATGATATTCTCTAGATGCATCCATTTTCTTAAGAATTTCATAAAGTCATTGTTTCCAATAGCTGAGTAGTACTCCATTGTGTAAATGTACCACAATTTTTGTATCCATTCATCTACTGAAGGACATCTGGGTTCTTTCCAGCTTCTGCTTATTATAAATAGAGCTGCAATGAACATTGTGGTGCATGTATCTTTGTTGTATGTTGGAGTGTCTCTGGGGTAAATGCCCAGAAGTGGAATAACTGGGTCTTCAGGCAGTACTATGTCCATTTTTCTGAGGAACCGCCAGACTGATTTCCAGAGTAGTTGTATCAGTTTACAACCCCACCATGAAAATTTCTCGTTGGTGTTGCCTAATCTATAACTTTTATAACATATCATCCTATGAGTCACATGGGGGATGATCTTGACAAAGAGATTCTAAATGGTAAGTGTGCATGTGATTTCCTGTTCTCTGTCATCTTCCAACTAGTACCCAGATGGGCAAATGGAGTCCTATCAATACTGTATTTAAGAAGAAAAAGACCTTACTTACCTCTTTATGATGTTCCATGCTTAGCACTAAATAGCCTATACATATGAATCTACACCTCCTGGGAAAAGTATGTGAAAGGGACCACTGTCTCTTTTCAGTATTTCTACATACACCATCTGCATACACAAACACACAAAAATAAATAAATAAATAAATAAATAAATAAATAATCTCATTAACTCCATAACCTTCTTTAATACCAGATACTGGCAATAGAAAATTCTAAGAATCGGATGTTCTCTGGGGCCTTTTAAATGAGTTAAAAAATTCACACACTGACTTTATGCCCAGTGATGCAACAGAGACCTGGTAAGTTTTTTTTTTTTTTTTTTTTTTGCTTTTTTTGGTGTCTTTTGTTTGTTTGTTTAATACTGGATGGAACCCACACCTTGCATACTATACTTGCCAAACAATGAAAACTGACAGGCACCTCATACTCTTAGCTTGATTCACTTCCAGTGAACTTTCTAACAATGGTGCTTATTATATTTTGCCTACGATAACAGTGGTCCACTTGTCTATGCTACTGAAAACCTCTGACATTGACTAGTTCGATTACAGAGGAACAGGGTGCATAAATACTGAAATAAAACACTTACCAACAAGCCAACCAACATAAAATATTTTAAAAAATACCCAAGAGATTTTTGAATATATCAGAGCAACAAAGTTATTCTGTCAAAGACCTGACTTTATTGAATGTAGTGAAACACAATCCTAAGATTTATAAATACTAATTTAAGAATACAAGAAATTTAAAATAAGTTACAATGTAACATAATTCTTCTGAAGAAAGATATTATTCCTCTAATGATAATTTCTAAAGAGAAAAAAAAAACAAAAAGAAATTGAAACCAATCTGCCAAGGTTACATTTAGATGAAAATGTAGTGTAACACTCTTCTGAAGAAACAAACAGAAAATATAGGTATTCTACAATGAATGAGTTGTTAGTAACAAATGTAACACACACACACACACACAAACACAAACACACACACACACACACACACACACACACACACAAACACACACACACACACACACACACACAAACACAAACACACACACACACACACACACACACACACACACACACAAGATATATTCCAGTCAAAACTAATGAAAATATCTGGTTCATAGTAGTAATTAACTTGAGTGTGTTCCATAACTAATAAATTCGGAACATGAAAACACTTTTACAAGGTTTAAATGGCAGCTAACATTTGATCTCAAATTGGCAAAGAGGAGTAGTTATTACATATCATGGGTGGTTTTATAGTAAGAGGGATGGAGACGAATTTATAGGTATCAGAACAAATTTGAGTTGGCAGAATAATTTACTCTATTCTGTTTCACCTTAAGAAGATGAATTTTTAAAAGAATGTAAAAAGATTCAAAACAGCACTATAACAAAATCTTAAAAAATATTCATTATTATTATTATTTTATTAAATAATATTCTTCTTCTTCCTCTGTTCTTCTCAGATGACTCCATAGGAAGAGTGCCATTCATACACAACAGGAAGAATCCACTAATAAATTCACTGAGACTGACAGTACACACAAGACCTACACCAGTTCAAATTAGACAACATATCAACATGGACAAGAATGAGTGGGCACAAAGTACCAGCCCTAACCATGAAGCTATTTATAATTGATAC
This sequence comes from Micromys minutus, assembly GCF_963924665.1. Taxonomy (NCBI): domain Eukaryota; kingdom Metazoa; phylum Chordata; class Mammalia; order Rodentia; family Muridae; genus Micromys; species Micromys minutus. Next base: position 141,371,655 of record NC_137969.1, on the reverse strand, counting down.
CTGTCAGGAAAGGGAAAATTGTTTTTCTCCAGTGGGGAATCACTGGGTGCATCTATCACTAAAGACCAATTTTGAATTTGCCCAAGGAAAATATACACATTTCAGGTGAGTGTATATTTTTATTATACTGACAAGCTCTTTCTACTTTGTATACGAGGATTGAAAATCCTTTTATGTCTACTAACACAATTACCTTAAAACTGATTAACAGTTGTTGCCCATATCAGCAACAATGCTAACATGGCTGGCAACACATGTTCATGAGTTCAAGAGTGACATGGTTATTATGAGGGGGAAATAAACTTCTGATTGTATTTCAGGCCCACACCAGCAAAGGGAACGCATGCCCTATGATATAAATCTAATTCATAGCCAGTGACTGGGGAGGGAGGGAGGATTATAGGTTCTATGGGATAACCATTGCTGTCATTCTTCTAAATGGGTTACACCCACAGTTTTCTGCTTTCTTTATCCTTTATCAGAGAAGCATAATTTTATCATGTTTAATGAAGAAATTCACAAGAAAGGGCCAATAGCATGTAATTGTATTCATCTCTAAGTAGTTTATCTACATTGCCCCTATCAAGGCTGAAGGAAATCTCTGAAGAGTGAATAAAAGTCCAAGAGGGAAAACAATCTGAAGAGTACAGCAAAAGAATGACTCCGGGACACAACCTAGCCAGTGCATTAATGAACAATTTGTTTTCCTACAGAAAGCTTCATGGAATTAGACTTTGCATTATCACGATGTGAGGGTCTCACAAAATCACACCACCCAATGAGAAACTGTGGGTAGCTAATGGGTATTATGAGAGATGATGTCACTTTTCTAAGTGGTGTAGTCTCTGAGAAGTTGACCAATTACCAGTGCTATGTTCTCACTCATGCTCATGTAAGCAACCACAACAAAACTTACTGTGGTAGAAAGAAAACAGACAACATAACAGGAGGGGCTTGATGAGCAGAAAGGTCTCATTAGAAGAGAGGAGAGGAAGAAAGAGTATAATGGGGTGAAAATCCTCACAACCCAGCAATAAGTGTGTGAAACATAAACAAAGTCAGAAAAATAGTATGGAAAGCTAGTTATTACAACAGAGTGACAAATAGGGTTATTAAATATGTTTAGATTGACCAAATTAATTTGATAAATCTTATAATATCACAAAGTGGAAACTACTTATATCAAAAATAGATATTAGTTTCACTAGATATTCTTTTAATAAAAGAGTGAGAACATTAACTCTTCCTTTGGTTAAGACTGTTTAGAAAATATAGTTTAATTCTAAGACCACCAGGATTCTTGAGTGGCATTATATGTTTCTAACTAAATTATTTCTAAGAACACTTTTTTCAAAGCATCTAATATTTTGGAAATCAATGTCCTAGTAATTATGTGTGATAATAATGTACCTTATAGAGAAATATTGATTTTCATATAGATAAATAGAAAACAATTTGTGTTTGTTTATATCAATGTATATATTGCTAATTATGTATACAATATATGTTTATTCAAATATATAAATGAAAAATAATATCATAATGGATTATTTATGTCATATATTTTTCTAAACTTATATTTGTATGAAAAGTAAAACATTATTCAATGTCAGTGATTGATTGTTTTTATTATGAAGTTAATGATTAGATAAAATTATTGTACCATTTTAGGTGAGTCAGCATACTGTGTGGAAATAAAAGCAAAAGATATGGTCCTGTTTAAACTCATTTTTGTAATTCAAGATTGATTCAAAATCACATTAATTACACACCTACAGTGAATAAGAGTTAAAAACAAAATCTGTAAAGTGGTCATGCTAAACTTGACAGTTATCTTTAATAACATGAAAAGGAGTGAAAAAACACTTTTAGATGAACACTATACTCTGTTCTTGTTTCTTAAATGCGTGAAACAAATAAAAATTTTATCATTCTTTTTGGAAACCTGAAAATTGAATCTAAAACTGTATTTTAAAATATCATTATTTTGTAAGTATACCAAAATATTTTAAATATTTATTTGCATCCAAATTCTGTCATGCAAAATTTTTCATAAATTTTGTATGCTAAAAATTTGTAAGACTTAAGTTTTTATATCACAGTTCAGGAAAATTTGATGAATTATGTCCCAATAGTATCTTACTATCTGGGTTAGTTAAAAGTTGTTTTGTGAGAAAATTTTCAGCAACTAGCTGTACAACTGAAAGAAAATGGTAGAGTGGTATTTTAGTCTTCCAGGGACTTTAGGCTTCTTTTTCATAAATGATGAAGCAATATGGAGCCCATGCTTGGATGATCTGAAAGGTTGAGACACAATGGGTTTACCCAAAGCAGGCTAAAGTGAGTGCTAGCTCTTCCTGAGCGGGTAGGTTGCAATGGGTATGTTTGAGAATTCCACTTTGTACATAGCCATGACATTTGTTTCATTTTATTGAACTTTGTTCTCTCCTCAGGCTTCTTCACAAGATCGAGTGGTTTCAATTTAAACTTAAATGAGTGTATTTCATCAGCTCTCAGTTTCATTAGTTTTGGGATTGTTAATTCTATTTATTTTAAAATAATATAAATATACTGGGTGCTGGATGCTAGATAGAGGATATTATCAGCCTTTCATAGACTTAAGATAATTTAAGGAAAATGAACATGTGAAAATGTCAAAAGTAACACAGATATATCCAAACCAATCAAAATGAAAGCCAGGTCACTTGGAATAGGACAAAACCTTAGGACAATTTATGAGCATGCATTCTTTATTCTTATCTCATGTACTTACAATCATGGAAACCATGAGGGCCATAATTAAGATCAAGAGAAGGAATATTTGACTGAGTCCTGTGAAAATATGGGTGAAAAATCAGTAACACATTCATTCCCATATTTATGTTTGTACTGTTTGTCATCACAATGTACTCTAAAAACTGCAGAACATACTGGAGGTTTAAAGACAATTGAAATGCATAATCTAACATCAGGCTATGTGACATTAGTTAAGATATCAGTGAGCACAAAGGAATGCTCTGGAAACGAAACCCTAACGTGCAATGAAAGCATATGGCTAAATGTCTACAAAGACAAAGTGAGTGGGAGCTTAAGTAAAGGATGGAGGTTGACGACCTCTGGCTCTCACTTTCTTTTATTGTTCTTGGGTACAGAAGCTGCTGCCTTCTGGCAATGAACTCTTTTGCTCTCCTGAAGCCCAATCTGAGGACTTTCAGCCATTTAACTTTCTCTTGCTATTCCAAAGCCCAAAGTGAGTGGCTTCTGACAATTAACTACTGCTGATAGCAACAGAACATTAAGATAGAAACTTAGATACTTGTACATTTCACTCTTTGACCAGGATCCTCTTGCTGGTCAGGCTAAGTTCCTTCTTGAGCCAGAGAGATTTTACAAAAAGAAAAGAAAAAGAAAGAGGGAGGGAGGGAAGGAGGAAGAAAGGAAGGAAGGAAAGAAAGAAAGGAAGGAAGGAAGAAAGGAAGGAAGGAAAGAAGAAAGGAAGGAAGGAAAGAAAGAAGGAAGGAAGGAACAAAGAAAGAAACAGTCAAGTACACACAGACACAAGTACACCAGATGAAGCAGAAAAGTGTTAGCTACACTGGCAGATTATTGTTGTTCTTAGTTCTATATCATCTCAAAACTTATGTCATAGTAATTATTAGATGGAACCTTAATGGCAGGATAATTGATTATATGGTTTTCTAAACACTTTTACATTCCATACATTCATAGTGAGTTTAAGGCGATGATTTGTGTAAAACTCAATAAGGTTTAAGGAGTTACCAAAAATTGTTTACTTGTCTTTCCAATAAGAGCAGGACTTTACTAAATGTTCTTTAGCTATTTTCTATCTTTCCACAAGTTCACTGTAAGTTTGAAGGAATGATTTTATGACACAAGTTAACAAGGTTTTGCCAGGAGACAAATCATCTGACTTATGTCTTACTATTTTGAAGTCTTGTATAAACAAGTTTATCATTTATTTTCTGTCTTTGTACGTACAATAAATTGCCCACCCCCATTTTATGACCTTCAGTTACAGATAATTGCCTAATTTATAAAATAGAAAAAACATTTACTTGATTATAAATTTGTCCTAACCTTGTTTTCTTTTCATGTGCAATTAGTCCATGACACATGAATACTTGTAGATCTCTATTTGCACTTTCTATTCTACAGTGGGCTGAAAATTACTTGTAATAATTCAGCAGTCCTACACATCATCAATTTGTATAAATAGCATTACTACATGAAAGTACATCTTTATGTTGATTCTGTAGGGAATCTGCTCAACAGATTAGGTAACTAGCTAGGAAGCCATTACATTATGGTTACATTATGGTAACAATGGCCAGAAAGGTATATCAGAAGTTAGAATCGATCTTGGGACAAAGTCTCTGAGATCCTTGTCTCTTAGAACACAACCAATGCAGCCATGCAAGACAGTGGTCCATCTGCAGAAAACACACTCTCTTGCCATAGGCTTTTCTATATGGCTTATTTTGTCTTTATATATAGATAGGGATTACATATAGAAACTTAATTTATTATCTGATGGGAGTAAGATCCTAAGCATTTTCTTGAGGAAAGGTTGCAATACTGACATTTTCTGGTATTAAACTCCTGTGAGTAAAATGAGAGAAGCTCAAACCGTTGAATAGCTAATACACAGAAAGGCACCAAGAAATATTCATTCAAAATAGTAATATGTTTACATTTAGTTTTTCAAGGTGATAAGTGTTTATTGAAGTGCATGTAAAAAAACTCAAGTAGTTATTTATAATGTGGCCCTTACAAACTCCGTGTACTTAGAACAGACTATAAATTATCATTACTAACAATTTTTCATTAATGATAAGATAGACATATAATGATAAGATAAAGGTCATTATTGAGAAGGTGAATAATAGATAGTCAGGGAACAGAAGATTTTGGAGCTTTCCACTGCATAAGGGAGAATCAACATAGCCTCATGTTAACTATACTTTATTTGATCATTAATTGCCAAGGTCAGTTCAGTAGAACTAAGACTTAAACTCTCCTTCAGATTTCAACATGTTCTGTTCTTTTCGGTATTTAAACCATACCTTTATACACCTACATGAATTACTTTTATAACCATTCTTACTATTAAAAAGTTCAATAATTTTTATCCCCAAAATAATTGCCCTGGAAAATCATAGAAGATAGTATGTGAATATTTTACCTTTACCTAAGGTCATCCTGAAATATCAGATCAGTGAGGAGATGCCTTCCCCAGAGGGCTGAGGTATCTAAACACACTGGAACAGCAACTTTGTTTTTGTAAACAATAGGGTTTGTATGATCTTATCCAGAAAATTCAAAGCAATGACAAGAATATGTCTCTTTTAAACATTAAGTATCAACTTAAAAAATCACAATAGAAATTAATGAAAGTCAAATCAGTGAAAAAGTAGAAAAGAAAACATTAATGTTAATTCTTTGGTGTCAAGTAACAACTAACACTTCTTATGTACACGTGTTTCCTATTGATTAATGCTGACTTGGTAAAAGAATAACAAAGAAAACAGTTCTGAATGAAGACAGAAAAGTTAAAATACAAAAGCTTTTCTAGAGATTACTATCTGCATTGTTTCACAGAATCACCTTCAAGGAGAAACATGGTGCCAAAAATGCATCTTTTAAGTTTTTACCTGTTTTATAACTTTTATAATAAGTAGTGGTAGTGTGTAGGACATGTCTTTCATTATTTATTTCAAATAAATTTATATAGTTTGCAATTTCCATATTTTTAAAAATTTATCTATCCCAGAATATTTTAGGTCCTCAAGTAGGACTAAATATTCTCCATAATTCACTACATTTTTATATATCAAATAAAAACTCTGTATAGAGGTTGAATTCTGTAAGCACTGAAATATTAGTTTAAAAGGTTAAGGCCTGGTGATAAGGAGATCTGAGCAGCCAGGGAGCAGAGAGATCTCTGCCAAGTGCACACCAAAAGCACGACCCTGCCCTGCCTGATCCAGGGACCAGGAACATAGCACTGGGACCTCTGTTTCGACTCGGCAGCTTTGGGGCACAGAACAGGGCTCAGCCCATCTGCCACCTGAACCAGGAGTTCCCAAAGGTTAAGGCCTGGTGAGAAAGAGATCTGAGCAGCCCGGGAGCAGAGATCTCTGCTGAGTGCACACAGAGAGCACGCCCCTGCCCTGCCTGATCCAGGGACCAAGAACCCAGCATTGGGACCTCTGTTCCCACCTGGAGGCTTTGGGGCCCAGAACAGGGCTAATGCCAAACAACACCTGGACCAGTGGAGATCCAGGAACACAGACCAGGTACAAGGGAAAGGCCAGAACATATCACTGACAACAAGATGGCAAGAGGAAAGTAAAAGAGCTTATCCCAAGGAAACCAAGACAACCTGGCAACACCAGAACCCAGCTCTCACATAACAGCAAACATTGGAATTGCCAAACACTCCAGAAAAAGAAGATGCAGACCTAAATTCATACCTCAAGACAATGATAGAGATCCTTAAACAAGAACGGGAGGAAAAGCAAAAAGAATCAGAAGCTTTTAAAGAGGAAACAAGAAAAACACTCAAAGAACTCAAAGAACTAGAGGAAAACAAAACCAAAGAGGCGAAGGAATGGAAGAAGGAATTTAAAACTGAAATTGACACAATAAAGAAAACACTAAAAGAGATAACCCTAGAGGTAGAACACCTAAAAAACAAACCAGGAGTCACAGAAGCAAGCATTTCCAAAAGACTACAAGAGATGGAAGAGAGAATCTCGGGGGCCAAAGACAATATTGAAAACATAGACGAAACAGCCAGAGAAGATGCAAAAACCAAAAAGCTACTAATCCGAAATGTTCAGGAGATCCAGGACAAAATGAGAAAACCAAACCCAAGGATAATAGAATAGGAGAAGGAGAAGAATATCAACTAAGAGGTACAGTAAATATCTAAACAAAATCATAGAAGAAAACTTTCCTACCCTTAAGAATGAGATGACCACGAGCATAAAAGAAGCCTTCAAGAACTCCAAATAGGTTGGACCAGAAAAGAAATTCCTCCCGACACATAATAGTCAAAACACCAATTGCCCAAAGCAAAGAACGAATACTAAAAGCAGTAAGGGAAAATGGTCAGGTAATGTATAAAGGCAGACCAATCAGACTCACACCCGATTGCTCAACAGAGACTTTGAAAGCTAGAAGAGCCAGAACAGACATCATGCACACCATAAGAGAGCACAAGTGCCAGCCCAAGCTGCTATTCCCAGCATAACTATCAATCACTATAGATGGAGAGATGAAGATATTTCCAGACAAATCTAAATTTACACAATATCTGACCACAAACTCAGCACTACAATGAATTATAAGTGGAAAACCCAATACAATGAGGGGAACTACATCCTAGTAAAAACAAGAAAACTCCTAAACAAGAAAACCAATAGAAGAAAGAGACACAGACACACCTCAACCTACAAAAGCTATAATAGTAGGAAACAGAAAACAACTATTCCTTGATATCTATTAACATAAATGGACTCAACTCCCCAATAAAGAGACATAGGCTATTAGACTGGATACATAAACAAAATCCAGCCTTTTGCTGCATACAGGAAACTCATCTCAGAGACAAACACAGACACTATCTCAGAGTAAAAGGGTGGGAAAAAACTTCCAAGCAAACAGCCCCAAGAAGCAAGCTGGAGTGGTTATTCTAATATCAAATAAAGTAAATTTCCAACCAAAAGTTATCAAAAAAGGTAAGGAAGGGCACTTTTTACTCATTACCGAGGAAATCTGTCAGAAGGAACTCCCAATCCTTAACATATATTCTCCAAATAAAAAAGCACTCACATTCATAAAAGAAACGCTACTAAAGCTCAAAAAAATACATTTCACCCCACACAATAACAGTGGGAGACTTAAATACCCCACTCTCACCAATGGACAGATTATGGAAACAGAAATGAATAAGGATACTGTAAACCTAGCAGAGACTATGAACCAACTGGAATTAATAGATATCCACAGAACATATCATTCTAAAGTAAAAGACTACACCTTCTTCTCAGCACCTCTTTGCCCCTTCCCAAAAATCGACCACATAATTGAACACAGAACGAGCCTCAATTGATATAAGAAGATTGAAATACTCCCATGCATCCTCTCAGATCACCATGGTCTAAGGCTGGCCTTTAACAAAACAAAGACAAGAAAAAGCCCACATACACATGGAAACTAGACAATGCTCCGTTAAACTATAGCAGGATCAAAGAAGAAAGAAAGAAAGAAATTAATGATTTTCTATAATTCAATGGAAACGAAAACACAACATACCCAAACCTATGGGATGCAATGAAAGCAGTACTGAGAGAAAAACTCATAGCCCTGAGCGTTTCCCAAAAAAATCTTGAGAGAGCATACATCAGCAACTTGACAGCACAGCTAAAAGCTCTAGAACAAAAGGAAGCAGATACACCCAAGAGGAGTAGACAGCAAGAAATAATCAAAATTAGGGCAGAAATAGACCAAATAGAAACAAAAAGAACCATAGAAAGAATCAACAAAACCAAGAGCTAGTTCTTTGAGAAAATTAACAAGATTGATAAACCCCTAGCCAGACTAACTAGAGGGAAAAGAGAGAGTGTACAAATGAACAAAATCAGAAAGGAAAGTGGAGACATAACAACTGAAACTGAGGAAATTCAAGAAATCATCAGATCCTACTACAAAAACCTATTCTCCACAAAGTTGGAAAATCTGGAGGAAATGGATGAATTCCTAGACAGATACAAGATCCTAAAGTTAAACCAGGACCAAGTAAATCATCTAAATTATCCCATAACACCTAAAGAAATAGAAGTCATCAAAAGCCTCCCAACCCAAAAAAGCCCAGGTCCAGACGGGTTCAGTACAGAATTTTATCAGACATTTATTGCAGACATAACACCAATACTCTCCAAACTATTCCACAAGATAGAATCAGATGGAATACTACTTAACTCATTTTTTGAGGCTACAATAACCCCCGTTCCTAAACCACAAAAAGACCCTACAAGGAAAGAGAACTTCAGACCAATCTCACTTATGAACATTGATGCAAAATAATCAACAAAATCCTTGCAAACTGAATCCAAGAACAAATCAAAACGATCATTCATCATGAACAAGTAGGCTTCATCCCTGGGATGCAGGGATGGCTTAATATAAGGAAATCCATCAATGTAATCTACCATATAAACAAACTCAAAGAACAAAATCACATGATCATCTCATTAGATGCTGAGAAAGCATTTGACAAAAATCAACACCCCTTCATGTTAAAAGTCCTGGAAAGAACAGGAATCCAAGGTTCATACTTAAACATAATAAAAGCATTATACAGCAAACCAACAGCCAACATCAAATTTAATGGTTGGAAAGTTGAATCAATCCCACTAAAATCGGTGACTCCACAAGGCTGCCCACTCTCCCCTTACATATTCAACATAGTACTAGAAGTCCTGGCTAGAGCAATTAGACAGCAAAATGAGATCAAGAGGATACAAATCGGAAAGGAAGAAGTAAAAACATCACTCTTTGCAGATGACATGATAGTGTACTTAAGTGACCCCACAAATTCCACCAGAGAACTCCTACAGCTGATAAAGAATTTCAGCAAAGTGGCTGGATACAAAATTAACTCAAACAAATCAGTAGCCTTCATATATTCAAAGGACAAACATGTGGAGATAGAAATTAGGGAAAGGGTACCCTTCAAAATAGTCACAAAAACTATGAAATTACTTGGTGTGACTCTAACTAAGCAAGTGAAAGACCTGTATGACAAGAACTTCAAACCTCTAAAGAAGGAAATTGAGGAATATCTCAGAAAATGGAAAGATCTCCCATGCTCATGGATTGGAAAGATCAACATTTTAAAAATGGCCATCCTACTGAAAGCAATCTACAGATTCAATGCAATCCCCATCAAAATTCCAACCCAGTTCTTCAAGGAATTGGAAAGATCAATGTTCAATTTCATATGGAATAACAAAAGACGTAGAATAGCGAATCCATCCTCAACAAAAAAAAAAAAAAAAAAAAAAAAAAAAACATCTGCGGGAATCACTATCCCTGACCTCAAGCTATATTACAAGGCAATTGTGCTTAAAACTGCATAATACTGGTACAGAAATAGGCTTGTGGATCAATGGAATAGAGTAGAAGATCTAGAAATGAGCCCTCATGTATATGGTCACCTGATTTTTTACAAAGGAGCCATAAACATTCAATGGAAAAAGGACAGCCTATTCAACAAATGGTGCTGGTCCAACTGGCACTCAGCATGCAGAAGAATGCAAATATACCCTTTCTTATCTCCTTGTACAAAGCTCAAGTGTAAGTGGATCAAAGATCTCCACATTAAACCAGATACACTGAAACTATTAGATGAGAAAGTAGGAAAAACCTTAGAACACATAGGCACAGGAGAAAATTTCCTGAACAAAACACCAATGGCTCAAGCTCTAAGGTCAAAGATTAACAAATGGGACTTAATGAGATTGTAAAGTTTCTGTAAGGCTAAGGATATTGTGAAGAAAATAAAATGGCAGCCAACAGAATGGGAAAAGATCTTTACCAACCCCACATCAGATAGAGGCCTAATATCCAAGGTATACAAAGAACTCAAAAAGCTAGACACCAGCGAATCAAACAACCTCATTAAAAATGGGGTACAGAACTAAACAAAACGTTCTCAATTGAGGAATATTGAATGACTGAGAAACATCTAAGGAAATGCTTGACATCCTTACCCATCAGGAAAATGCAAATCAAAAACAACCCTGAGATTCCACCTCACACCAGTCAGATTGGCCAAGATCCAAAACTCAGATGACAGCAGATGCTGGCAAGGTTGTGGAGAAAGAGGAACACTTCTCTACTGTTGGTGGGGTTGTAAACTGATACAACACTCTTGAAATCAGTCTGGCGATTCCTCAGAAAATTGGACATAGTGCTACCTGAAGATCCAGCTATTCCACTTCTGGGCATATACCCCAGAGACACTCTAATATACAACAAAGATACATGCACCACAATGTTCATAGCAGCTCTATTTATAATAGCCAGAATCTGGAAAGTACCCAGATGTCCTTCAGTAATTCAATGGATACAAAAATTGTGGTACATTTACCCAATGGAATACTACTCAGCCATCAGAAACAATGACTTAATTAAATTCTTAAGAAAATGGTTGCATCTAGAGACTATCATCCTGAGTAAGATAACCCAGTCACAAAAGAACAGACATAATATGCAGTCACTGATAGTGGGATGCTAACCCCAGAGGCTCGGACTGCCCCAGAAACAACTCACAGACTGTGTGAAGTTCAAGAAAAAAACAAAACAAAACAAAACAAAAAACAAACAAACAAACAAACAAAAAAAAAACCAAAGTCATGCGCAATCCTTACACACCAAGAAATCGTTGACTAATTCTGGGTTACATCCTGTTTTACATGTACTTTTTGCTCATTGTATCTAGTAAGACCTTAATGCAGAGTATCAAGCCTTAAAAAAAGAAAAAATAAAGCCAAGCACTTACACAATTGTATTTGTATACATTTATGCAAAAGTGTTCATTTTTTTTCCTTTATCTTTGTTTTTTAAAATAAAGTTAAAAAAAAAGAAATACTAGTTTAGTGATGAATCCAGTTATTTAAATTTGTCAAGTGCCTTCTTTCCTTCTTTGTTCTCTGTGTTGCTTTCTTACCTTATATCCTTTTGCAAATTCACTTAAAACTAGTCCTAGTCAGAGTTTTAATACATCTCTGACAATCATAGAGACAAAAAGCAACATAATGCTTTAGACAATAATTATATAAAATAATTTATCATAATATAATGATTTAAAAATAATCTATTCTAGGATAGAATGCCACATAGTAAATACAATTTTATTTTATTATAGCCTGACAGCTATAAGATTGCAGAGATGAATACAGTGGCTGGCGGTCATAAAAATAACGAATTACCTGACATGGAAGTTTCCTCCTCTCATAATATTATCTTGGGAAACTTGTACATAATGTTATATTAATACTCCATATAAAAAATGGAAATGATGTGGAAATCATTTACCCAATAAAGTTTACCTATAAGTACATTACAGGTGTACTCTTCCATGGTGGTGTTCTTACTGTAATATTGTGACAGCTTCTTCCTGACCATCCCTACTTTCTTCCCCTCATCCTCATCCTCTCCTTGCCTCTTCTATATTCTAACATGGAATGTGCATTACCAGCCATTCTGACTGTAACATGGAATCTCAGGGTCATTTTGATTTGCATTTCCCTGATGAGTAAGAGTACTGAACATTTCTTTAGAGGCTTCTCAATCATTCGAGATTCCTCAGTTGAGAATTCTTTTTATTTTTTAGCTTTGTTAATTATTTATAAAAGTGACTGCTTATCATATTTTGCCACAAAAAAATTCAGCAAGAAAAACAATTCAACTCTAACAAAATAAGGAATGCATGGAGTGACTGTTATAACCCAAGTGTTTCAGTATTAGGCAGTTTTTAAATTATCCTTATTAAGAAAACAACCTCAATTTTTTCTCAACATTTTTATTCTTATGTAAGTATGAATTAAGTATTCCACTGCTGCCCACTTTTGTGACTGTTTTTTTTTTTTTTTTTTTTTTTTTTTTTTTTTTTTTTTTTTTTACACAAAATTGAGATATGAGACTCTAAGAATAAGCATTGCAATCAGATATGGGGGTAGAGAAGTCAACCTTTGATCTTGCAAAGCTAGTCTTTACACAGTGTGATGTAGGCATGGTGCTTCCACACTTAAAATGTATGGAACAAAGTAAGGAATAACTACAGCAAATTATTTATAAAGAAGTCTAGTTTTAATCCTTTCAAATACTGTTATGTAAAATGGGAGATTTAGGGTCAATATGAAAAAAGTGGAGTGTATTTATTACTTCCTGTTTTTCCCCTTCCCCATAGACTGCTGATAAATCTAGAGAGGTAAGATGCTCTCTCATTCACTGGAGAGCATTATAAACAGACACAAACTAAATTTATAACACTTCTTTTTTAGTTTTTCAGAGACATTTTAAGCATGGTGAGAGAAAACATGTAAGTACCGTTTGAATATGTTGTACAAATCACACGCGATTCTCGAGTATCTACTTTATAGAAAGTTCAATACCACAGTGGGAAAATACCACCCTTGATGTAGGCCATCAGGCTTTACCTCAATAAAGATTCGAGATAGAAAGCCGACCTGGAGATGAGAAAGACAAAGTGTAGGGTGAGGAAGTGTTACACAAACTGTCTTAGGCCAAGAAAGTTTATTAAGTCAGATATCACATATCTGCAAGAGGAAAATGTCCAAGGTCAGCAGAAATATAAATTTTAGGTAACATTTGCAAAGAGAGCACAGGATACCTCAGATACATCTGCTTTAGCGTGAGTAAACCCATGCCAGAGATAAGACTCAGTTCTCCAGAAACTACAACCTTGACTACTTCAAGGCACTGACTCCTGCCTTAGACCATTATTGCCAACTCTGCTCCTGCACTTGGGCTCAGAGTTAAAGTTCTTTCTGTCATTTCATCATAGCCTGTAAGAAGTCCTGTAATCTGTCTCACTACATTCATCAGTATTTGCCTTCACCCAAGTAGTTGAATTTCTTTGTTTTTTTAATTTATGAAGTTCTTTCTTTATTTTTGAGAATGTGCTTTTAAAAAATTGTGTATTTTATTTATTTACATTTCATATGTTATTCCCTTTTCTGGTTTCCCCTCTGCAAACCATCTATCTCATCCCCCTTGCTATGCTTCTATGAGGGTCCTTCCCCACCCACCCACCCACTCCTGCCTCACTGTCCTAGCATTTCCCTACACTGGGGCATTAAGCCTTCGTAGGACGAAGGGTCTCCCCTCTTACAGATGCCAGATAAGGGCCTTTCAACTCCTTCAGTCCTTCCCCTAACTCCTCCATTTGGGTCCCTATGATCAGTCTGATGGTTGGCTTCTGTATTGGTCAGGATCTGGCAGAGCATCTCAAGAGATGGCTGTATCAGGCTCCTGTCAGCAAGTACTTCTTGACATCAGCATTAGAGTCTGGGTTGGTGTTTATATGTGGGATGGACCCCCAGGTTTGGCAGTCTCTGGATTGCCTTCCCTTCAGTCTCTGCTCCACTCTTTGACCCTGTATTTCCCTTAGACAGGAACAATTTTCAGTTAAAATTTGAAGTTTGGTGTGTGGTCCATCCCTCAACCCGGGGGCCATGCCTAAACTCTGGATATGGTCTCGATAGTTTCTCCCAAACCTCAGTGGGGGTATTTTAGCTAATGTCATCCCTATGAGGTCCTGGAAGGCTATTGCTTTCCTGGCATCTGGGACTTTCTGATTGCTACTCCAAGTTACCCATCCCCCAATGCCATACACCTCTGTTCAATCTCCTGACCCTCTGTACATTTATTTCCCCATCTCCCCCCATATTTGATTCTGGCCCTTCTTTTCCCCTCCCCTCCTCTTTTCCTTCCAAGTTCCCCCATCTTCTACTTTCCTTGGTTATTTCTAATTGAACCTTCAGTTAGTTGTTTACTTTAAGAGAATAGAGAAGAAGCTGTGAGTATTTCTCTTCATGAGGCTGTAATGTATATCCCTGATCTCACTTAGACATTATTTCTAGTGCCCTTGATGCTCTTCCTTTAACCCTTTGTTGAAGAACATGGTATTTATTTTATTATAGAATATGTTAGTTTCTTCTTTTTTTCCAGTCCTCTGCTTGAAGTGACACGTACCTGGCAAAGCTTTTTTGTGCTTTATTGATGCTGCATTAAACTGTGTCATGTCAATGTGATATCTCCAAAATTCCTTCTCTAATGCACAATATACAAAACCTAAAAAGGTTTGAGATGAGTGCAACAGGAAGAGGCATGGTATGCATTAGAGCAACAAAACTCAGCAAGGTGTGGAAAAGCTCCATCTTGTCACAGGTTCCTTCCTTTCATAGACTGAAGGACTGAGAAAGCAATAGGATTGAGAAAATATCATAAAGGTGCAAATATCCTTTTTTATGCTTAATATCATCAGTAGTCTAACATGTAAGTAGACAACCAAAACATGTAATAAACTATAAACTCATTGTTTTACCCTTCCTTAAAAGTGAATATTTTGAGTACAAGTTAAAACCTCATAAAACTGTATGAAATGTATCATATAACACACATAAAAGGCTACAGCAATTCCAGGCCATAACATTTATTAATGGTAGATACATAATTTAAGTCATGGGACCTCAAGTCTTTCTAACTTTCTGTGTTTTCATTGATATGTGCCAACTGAAAACAGTAAGAACACCAGTACTGATCTTTTACAATATGAAGTTTCATTAGACTTTTATTATCCTTTTGGTTCATAACCATAAGAAATGTGCATAAATGTAAAATGAATCTGGGAGTTAGTTCCAAACCTTACTGGTATTGTCAGTTGAAAAAAGAAGAGAGAAATAACCTATTCGATCAAACTAAAATCCAATAAAAAGTGAATCTTTTATTGCTCTTCAGAACTATAATTACTTATTGAAAGGCTTCAAAAAAGGAATCTATTTGACCCTAAACAAAAGTTGTGATTTAGGGAGTGGATACAAAGCTTCTCTTATGTCTTGACAATAATTATTCCCGATGCTTGGCTAATTTCAACTCTGTTGTATTGTATGTTACACATACAATAATATATTTAAAGTATATAGTATATTTCCTAAACACTTTATAGAGTGTTTGAGGGTTTGAAATGTACATGTTTATGAATGAAGGTCCCAGGGTCACTAGAGTGCCCAGAATCCTGTTAAAAGCTCTTCCTTCCAAAACATATTCATATAGGAGATAAACAGTCCTTCTGTGGAAGTGAAAGACCTTGAGAGCAGGATATTAGATGCAAAGCCATAGGTTCTAAACGTGCACTTTAATATCATCCCAATGACTTGTAAGACAATGAGATTGAGATATCTCATCATATCCAATTACATGAGTAATATAAATTCAAACTATTCACATAATCACAGCATAGGATGTATCAATATTAGCAAACTAACTTTTAGAGAGTAAAGGTTTTTAGGCACAACAATGAATATTATAAATTTTATGAGATATCTAATATCCATGTACTATAAAACACAGGATTATTACTCAGGTAAAAGAATTACCCTTGTTTCAACAAAGAATTATGAACTAATTACAACTTTTAAAAATACATTTAGGCATTCCATTAAACTTAATTAAAATAGTGAAGTAAAGTTCTCAGGCCCCTCCCTCCCAAGCAGGAATAAAGCATCTTCACTTGAACTCTTTGGCTTGTTAACCTTGAGTTCTGTGGGTCAACCAATATCCACTTATTAGTAAATATGCACCATGCATGTCTTAGGTGTCTGAGTTCCCCCACTCAGGATGATATTTTCTAGTTCCATCCATTTGCCTGCAAAACTCACGATTTCCTCCTTTATTATACCAACCATCTCCAGTAGAAAGACTGGACATCAAATGCAGGGATGGAGCTGCCATCCCACAATCAAAACTTTGATCCAGAATTGTTTCTGTCTAAAAGAACTGCAGGGATGCAAATGAAGAGACTAAGAAAAAGCAGGTCTAGTGACTGACCCAACTTTGAATCCAGCTCAATGGGAGGCTACGAGGCTTGATACTGTTACATAAGCTGGTCTGAGTTCTGGGCACATATACAGCAGAGGACTGCCTGTTTTGGTCTCAGTAGTAGAAAATGCAACTTGCCCTCGAGAGACTTGAGGCCCAAGGTAGTCAGGAGGTCTACTGGGACCAGAGTGGTGGGGACATCATCTTGGATATGGGGGAATGAGGTGAGGAACTTTCAGAGGGTAGACCCAGATGGGGGTAATGACTGGACTGTAAATAAAAAAGATTGCAGATAGATATACATTTTTAAAAATCATTAAAAGAGAAAACAGAACAAAGATCAGGAGTGTAATCTAAAACGAAATGTGTTTCCAGATGTGAGTACATTAAAGAATCCACTCTCCCACTCACCATTACTTTTACCCATCAATCTAGTCAGAGAGAACTTAGAACAATGCCCTCTGAAAAGAAGTCTGCAGTACCAATTCCCGAATCTGTGAATGCTAAATGCGATTCAGGAGGCAGATCTGTTGTCATCCTTCAGGTTGTTATCTCAATGGTCCCAATCTAACAACTGAGTTTATTATATGTGGAAGGTCAAGAAGAGTCCTCTCAGGTAGGATTGACAATGACTTGTTACTGATAGCTCTGAGGACACAAATAAGTCACAAATGAAAGTGTGCAATCCCTGACAACTGAAAAATAAGAATGAAAAAAACTGGATTCTTCTCCCAAGCTCTCAGTGTGAAATGTTATGACTCAAATGTACCTAACTAAATCCGTATTCTAGATCTGTAGAACATTTTACCCAAACACAAAAGAATATATCTTTTTTGCACCTTATAGAAACTTCTCCAAAACTGACCATATAATGGGTAAGAAAGCAAGCCTCAAAAGATACAGGAAAATTGAAATACTCCCCCTGTATCTTATCAGACCACCAGGGATTAAAGCTGGACTTCAAGAACAACAAAAACAACAGAAAGTCTAGAAACTCATAGAAACCGAACAATTCTCTCTTCAATGATCTCTGGGTCAAAGAAACAATAAAGAAAGGAATTAAAGATTTCCTTGAATTCAGTGAAAATGAATGCACAGCATAAGCAAATTTATAGGACACAATTACACCAGTATTTCAAGGAAAGTTCATAGAACTTGCTACTTCATAAAGAACATAGTGAGATTTCATAGGAGTAACTTAAGAGGATACTGAGAGGCCTTTGTTCCAGTGAAGGCTCATTTTCCCAGTGTAGGGAAATACCAAGGTGCTGAGGTGGAGGAGGGGGTTTGGGAAGGGGGCACCTTCCTGGAGGCAATGGAGCATGAGGGGAGATGGGGTTGTGGGAAAGGAATAATATTTGAAATGTAAATGCAGAGAATATCCAATAAAAAAGAAAATTAAAAAAAAATCTTGATGCAACTTTAAACAAGCAGGTGGAAGACCTGTATGACAAGAGCTACACATCTTTGAAGAAAGAAATAGAAGATACCAGAAAATGGAAAGCTCTCCAGTGCTTATAGATTAATAGGACTAACATAGCAAATATGGCCAAATTTTAGGATTCAATACGATCCCCATCAAAATACAATACAATTCTTTACAGACCTTGAAAAAACAATGAAAAATAAAAACAAACAAACAAAAGAACAGGATAGCTAACAAAATCCTGTACAATAAAAGAACTTTAGGAGGCATCACCATCCCTGATTTTGAATTGTACTATAGAGCAATATTATTAAAAATCTTCTGTATTGGGTTAAAAACAGGTTGACCAGTGGAATCAAAGGTTCAGGAATAAATCCACACACCCATAGATACCTATTATTGATAAAGAAGCCAGAAGTATACATTGGAAAACAGAAAACATCTTCAACAAATGATTGTGGTCTAACTAGAAGTCTGCCTCAAGAAGAATTCAAATAGATCTATATCTTTCATCCTGAGTAAAATTCAAGTCCAAGTAGATCAAAGTGTTCAATATAAGACAAGATGCACTGACCATATAGAAGAGAAACTGGGGATTAGCCTTGAACTAATTAGAACAGGAGACAAGTTCCTGAACAGGATACCAATAACACAGGCACTAAGAGCAACATTAATAAATGAGACTGAAACTGAAAGTCTTTTGTAAGTCTAAGGACATAGTTAAAAAGACAAAGTGGAGGCTACAAAATTGGAAAATATCTTCACCAACCCACATCTGAAAGAGGGATAATTTTCAAAATATATAAAGAACTCAAGACACTAGACATCAACAGACCAAATGACCCAATTTAAAAACGGGGTACAAATCTAAACAGAGAGTTCTCAAAAGAGGACTCTCTAATGACTGAGAAGCAGTTAAAGAAATGTTTAACACTCTTAGCCATCAGTGAAATGCAAATTAAAATGACTCTGAAGTTCCATCTTACACCCATCTGAATGGCTAAGTTCAAAGACACAGGAGACATCTCATGCTGGTGAGAATGTGCAGGAAACAAAACAAAACAAACTCTTCTACTGATGGTAGGGGTGCAAAGTAGTTCAGTCACTTTGGAAATCAACATGGCTCTTTATCAAAAATTTGAGAATCAGTCTACCTTAAGACCTAGCTATACCTTCATTGGCATATACCACAAAGACACATGCTCAACTATGTTCATAGCAGCTTCATTCATAAAAACTAAGGAACTTAAAACAAACTATAATTCACTCAAATGAAGAATGAATAAAGAAAATGTACATTTATGCAATGTATTATTCAATGACATCATGAAATCTACTGGCAAATGGATGGAACTAGAAAATATTAGCCTGAGTAAGAAGTACAGACTAGGAAGACAAATATGGTGTACTTGCTTATAAGTGGCTAGTAGCCATAAAGTACAGGATGGTCAAGCTTCAATTTATAGATTCAAAGAAGCTAGGTAAAAAGGAGGGCCCAAGGAAATACACATAAATCTCCCTAGGAAGGTGAAACAGAATAGGCCCTGAGGGTGAATAGACAGGAGATGTTGGATCAGAGAGAAAGGTGGTGCTGGGAAATATTAGGTATGGGAAGGATGAAAGAAAAGAATATTGGAAGAGACAATAAGAAGCAAAGGAGGGTGAATCTCTTTTATGAGTAGGAAATCTAGCATTGTGGAACCTCCCAGGAATCTGTGTTTGTGACATTAGCTAAACTTATAGCATATGAGGCATATGAAGCCTGAAACAGCCATTTTCTGCATCCAGGCAAATTTTCAAGAGAAGGGATTGGCACACCAATTTAGCAACAAAACAGTTGTCCTACAATTTGCTCAGCCTACAATATGTGTTGGGATAAAGATGGTACAAAAATTGTTAGAATGACAGCCAATGGAGGCTTTGACAGCTGCAAAGAGCATAGGGTTCAATGACAGGTTGATTTGCATGCCATCCCATCGGTACAACAGTGTCCCTTGCAGCTATAGCCTCACTATCAGGAGGTATAGAAGTAGATTGTTCTAGAGATTTTTGGAACAGAACATATCTGATATTTACTTATTATCTAGAGCCAAAACTGTGGCTTTTGGCAAAAGTGTGGCATTAATTTACAAAGAAAGCACCAATAAATGGCATCTGGCAAGTGTGTCGTTTTATTGGCATTAACAGTTTCAACCTTAAAATGGGTATTTAGACAAGACTTTGGCTGGAATTTCTCCTCTTCTCCCACTTTTTCTCTTCTTCCTGTTTTTTTCTTTTCTACCATCTCTGCCCCTTCACTTCAACCACTATTCCTGGCTATGTAAAGTGGAGCTGAGGATCACACGCAAGTCTTCATGCTTGTGTATGAGCACTTTACCATCAAAGTATCTAATCGACTTCCACTAGATTAATATTGAAATGTATGCTTAAATAAAATTATGCACATCTACCTCTCTGTCACTGAACTCTGTGCTCTTTGCAATTGTCATACCCTTTACTGACAAAGAAAAGATTAATAAATGTCAGAGGTGTAACGCCAGGTAGATACTTAGTTGTTGACTTCAGATAAACATCACAAAATAATACTAATGAACATTTGTGTTAACTAAGGTTTGGTTCCTTTATTCTCATACATGTATTTGAGTTAGGTGGGCTGGTATTTGTATTTTGTTCTAATTACAATTTAATTAAAAGGGAACAATGGGAGAATGAAGGGGAATAAATTTCTGGAAGGATGGTTGCATAAGGTCATGAATATACTTTCACAATCAGAAGTGAAACACTAAGTTTTTGTGTCTGGCTTTACAGAGAGTGAGTACAAATGACGTTTCAAATTAAAATTTCACAGATGTTAAAATGTAATGTTACCTTCTGCATTATGTCACTTTTATCAGAATACACAAGTATAAAAATATTCTGTATGAACCACAGAAAAAATCACTCACAAAGCAGCAAGGGGAAATACCTTCACCCAATATGCTGGGCTATGTCAGCTTATAAGGTTACAGTGAGTTTGCCGTTTGATCTAAATTTAATCCTTACAGTGAGAGCAAGAGTGGGAGGTGAATCTAGTCTGAGACAACAGATAATATTTTCGATTTCTCCAAGTGTCTACTGAATGAGTTTGATCACCGTGCAAAGCCAGATGTTTAAAGGTGAAATTGGTAGTGTCTTTGTCACCTCATGTCACCGTGTCGACACCAGGGTTTCCTTTACAGTAATCCTGAGGTTAGTCTGTCCTTACCTGACACTTGCAGCAGCTTTGATGGTCAGCTGCTTGACTGCCCAAGCGTGTCACACTCCTGTCACACTCTTTAGCAACATACTGAATGCAAGGGAGAGATTACACTTCTGTGTCTATGACATCTACTTTCTTTACAATAGTGGAAACACTTGATAAATACAAAACAGACAAATCACTAAAAGTAAATATGAACATAGATACATTCAGCAGATGTGGACATAGAGAAGAAACTGAAGTGAAGAATATGGTCATTGGAGAAGGCTCTGTTATCACCTGCTTTGTAAATGAGGAGAGACTGTAAGTCAGCCTGAGACAGACCCAGCAATAGGAAAGGAGAAGACAGTGAAGAAATGTCACATGTGGCAGATGATATAAGAGTATAATTAAGAAAATTCTATTAAGAGGAAAAATTGTCCTGCCATGAGTAGCAGTGCCAAGATTAAGACATCTGTATATAACATTCAGGCTATCCATGCTTCATAAACCTCTCCTAAAAGCAAATGAAAATTTATAATTCTGAGTAAAGAAAAAACAACTAGTACATAATAAAAAATATGTCATACTAGTTAGAATCTGTGACTTTATTATCTAGAAAGTTTGCTTAAATATTTTTAATTCTATATTTTTAGATCAATTTAACAACAATATATTGAATAATGTACAATTTTAATATATTTAAATAACCTCACGAACTGAATTAAAATATCCCACTTACAGATGAAATGCTATTATCATTGCTTTTGACATGTCAATTTTTAATTAATTACATTATTTACATTTTAAATATTACATAGATGGCACTGTTCACTTTACTTGACCACACTGCTTTACTGAAGACTGTTTTGGATACTAGTTAGTTCTGCTCCTCTGTTAGACTTAGGACTCACTTAAATCTTATGTTTGCATATTTCAGACCCTTCATCCAAGTCCTAGGGCACATTGCACTGATTGTCTCTTGTTTACCCTAAGGCTATTGAGAAATGTCAATGAGTGTGATTCTTTCTCTAAGAAAACTGCAGATCTTAAGTTAAGCAATCCTGGGTTGCTGTACTTTGTTTCTTATACAACTGTGACCTAAAAGTTACCTTACTCAAAACATCGACTTTACTTTAAGCTTGTAGTTTTTTCCTACTGGAAAGTTCTTTATCTCTAATCTATTATTTGCTCTTTCCTTGATCATAATTTTATCTAATTTTTGGCTTAGATTAATCTATAAGTATATTCATTAAAACAATTTAAAGTTGGTGAGAGATTCTCAAGGAAATCCTGCAATTATTGCACAAGATGTACTAAAGCATCTTGCTGAGAAAATTAAAAGGAAATGTTGCAAGTAAGGTTTGCTCACTTCTGTATTAATTTTCTTTTCAGTCAGGTATTGTTGCCTGGTATTGCCAATCCAGGGAGCAAAGATACAAAGGCAGCGAAATGTTTTATAAATTGGCTTAGGACAATAAAAATTTTTAACATTTTATTTCCTAGATTCTCTCTCTCTTAGAATAACCACAAACTTCTGATTTTAATGACACTGTCCTTTCTGTCATTCAAGTACCTTAGCAAATCTTCCTACTTAAAGTCATTTAAATATCTTTCTTAGACTGCAATAATAACTTTGTATAAGCACATCCTTTAATTGATCACTGAGTTTATGCTGTTAGAATATTTAAAATTCCAAATATTTTATATTACTTCTTTATTTTAAATATTTTCATGGTTTTAGTGATTAGTGTTAATAAAATATGTGAAATTCACAAGCATTTGTGATTTGACTCTATCAAATATCTACCCCAGTAGCTTGTACTATAAACCCTTTACGGGTCCTCAGAGATGTCATATTTTGCCACTTGTTGGTCTCCAAATTCTACTTATTCTTTATAATCTAGATAAAGTAACAAACTCATCCCTACATTAATCAAATATGTGTAATTTATATAATAGACAATTTAAATTGTATACATTGAAGCTATAATGCTATATTTACATTTGATATTTTTTTATATAACATAGTCCCAGAAGAGTTAAAGTATGGGCCATGAAACTTACATGTGACCAAATAAAAATCAGCTGTAGTGAGACAAACGTGGAGTAGGTATAACCTACTGTAAAGTTTAACATGACTGAACAAGTTATGCAGCCATATAGTATCTTCATTGCCTGTTGATAATGAGAAAAAGAAAACAACTTCAAATTGTCTTGCAAAAAATGACAAGATAATAATTATAATATATTTAGTGGTTATTATACATAGCATTAAGAAGATAAAATTATGTATCTGTAATCACTATTATGACTATCACAACTGAAGAAGAAAAAAACTGATTTTTAAGAAAATAAATTTATATGCCTATTTTCAATTAAAACAGAAAGAAAGGAGAGAGAGAGAGAGAGAGAGAGAGAGAGAGAGAGAGAGAGAGAGAGAGAGAGAGAGAGAGAGAAACAGAGAGAGACAGAGAGAGACAGAGAGAGACAGAGAGGGAAATACTTTTACTGGCATTGTTTGTAGGACCCTGAGTCCTTATATACTTTAGCAAAGAATTAGATTTATCCTCAGTCCATTTTGCAGACTTCTTATTACAGATTCATAGTTTTATCTTTTATACAAACTTTAGAGATTCTTTTTCTGATTTGTCCTACATACTCCTGTGTACTGAATATTAGTTTAATGTATTTATTTTTTCCCAAATCTGGCTAATGTGAGCAATCATGACTACACATGACTAGGTTATCTCAGCAGTATTGAGTTCTTAGTGCTCAGGTTTAGGTGAAGTCCTATGTAAAGCTCTGTGTATCTTTGATGTCCCTACATCTCTGCATCATAACTGAGGATAAAGTCCCCACAACGCTGGTGAGAGGTCTGAGAACGGTGTGCCAGGCTGGAGAACATCCAGATATTTTAAGTTATTGGACAATTGTCTTTCATGGACAAGTTCCTTCACCAGCTTCTGAATTGCTGCCTTGTTAAATGTACCCCAGAATTTCTTGGGAAAGACAATAGAAAGAAACCATTTTCTAATCGCATGGACTTCCTGGAACTGAAGGGACTTTTGAGTATCTTACAAACCACAAAATTAGCATGTCATTAGGTGCTGTATATATACACGGTCACAGAGTCTGCTAGATCATCACCTTCTCTCAGCTTCACCTCCCTTGTCCTCCACTAAAGGTAAGAACATAAGATCTAAGTTTGAAATATTATTTTCATAATATATTTCAAACACATACTAGGCTATAATAGAAATAATAGATTTACTTAAAATACAGCTTTTTGAAATTAGATATTTAAAAAATGATGAGATTATTTTAAAAGATAGGCTTTTAAAACACGGAAATGCTTAGAAAAATTAATACAAATTGTAATGACCACTGGCTTCATAAAATTGGGTAACTGTAATAAAAATACAAATCCAGTGATTGCTATAAAGGGGAGAATAAGAATTGCCTTCTAAGTAAGTTATCATATTTAATTTGATGTATTTTATAAGTATAATGCACTCAAATTATATCATGGAAATATACATTTATTATAAAGCGGCTGGAAGCAGCGAATTACATGTTTATATACAAGAAAACTGCACCCATAAAACTTTTCTAGAAACTTGAAATTCTTAATCTAGCTCATAGTATTGTAAGAGAAATTAGAAACGATGTGGAAAATAGAAGCAAAGTCTTCTATTTT
Source organism: Micromys minutus (assembly GCF_963924665.1). Taxonomy (NCBI): domain Eukaryota; kingdom Metazoa; phylum Chordata; class Mammalia; order Rodentia; family Muridae; genus Micromys; species Micromys minutus. The sequence continues at coordinate 141,346,659 of NC_137969.1, read as the reverse complement.
CTTTATTATTGAATATTTTATTTATATACTTTTCAAATGTTATCACTTTACTGGTTTTCCCTCTGGAAACCTTCTATCCCATCCTGCCTCCCCCTTCTTCTGTGAGGATGCTCTCCTATCTACCCACCCACTCCTGCCTTTCCTCCCTGGCATTCCCCTACATTGGGGAAATGAGCCTTCCCAAAACCAACAAGGCCATCCTCTCCTACATATGTAGCTGGAGAAATGGGTCTCTCCATGTGTACTTTTTGATTGGTGGTTCCTTCTCTGGGCTCTCTGCGGGATCTGGTTGGTTGATATTGTTGTTCTTCCTGTGGGGTTGCAAACCCTTTCAGCTCCTTTAATTCTTTCTCTATCAGAACTCACTTAGAACCAGTGATCTTGGAAATAAGATGATTTGAAAGAACTGTGGATTACAGCATACCACAGAACAGTGAAGTTCTAGTTTAAAATTGGTGTATAAAACAGCAAGGTTTAAATATAAAAACTGCAGTGGAATTCTCCCCACATTTAACCTATACAAAGACACACTTTTTAAAATAATCTAAAACAATTGAAATATATAAGAACTGGTAGAGGAGGCTTTAGACATAGGAGAGTTAATACTAAATAATACAGCATCCATCAAAAAAATAAAAACACTTATTTTTACCAATAGGATAATTTCCTACCTTCAAGTACTGGAAAGACTTTTAAAAATATATTTAAATTTTTATTTTTCATGCTATGATAACTCACAAACAACAAAACAGTTCATATACATTGTCTACCAATTCATTCTAGAAGTGAGGCTCCATAGTGCTAGATATTAATGTTTTGTTCACTGGCCACCTAAGTGCTCAGGAGTTTTATATGAATGGATTGTGAAATGTTTTGGCAGTTGTGAGTTCTTCATAGCTTTTGTAAGGTATTCATACAACTGTTCACAAAAGAGAATTAACAAAAAAGAAGTCTGAGTGTTCTGCTTAGTAATAGGAGGATTGAAGGGTCAGAGTAGATTCTGACTTGTTACTGAGTAATCTTTTACTAATTCTTCACTTTCTTCACAGGACTTGACAGCCATGAAGGTCTTCATCCTTGCCTGCCTTGTGGCACTTGCTCTTGCAAGAGAGGTTTGTAAAGAAGCTTCCTACGTAATTTATATATAGAGAAGAGTCTGCTCACTTATACAATAATGGCAGTGGTGGCTCTTAATGTATAATCGATGGAGAGTTTGCGATTTGTTTATTTCATCACCACTCTTTGAGAATCACAGTGTCTCAAAGCTCCTGTAGGCTCTCAAAGCTGGAACACATGCTTACGCTCTATTGTATCACAAATTCTTTAACAACAACAACAAATAAGAAACAAAACTAGGCAATAGAAATACATCAAATAACTATGACTTGACAAAAGTGGACTCACATGTGCAGCTTGAGTATATCACTGATGGTAAAGTGTATGCATCTCTTCAGATGAGCAGGTCAAGTCTTACATTGCCTGTGTAGAGAGATATTCAGAGGAGAAAATATAATCAAGAATTGTGGCCATGCTATAAGTAGAGTCACAGGCATAATAAAAAAAAGGGTTTAATAGAAATTAAAGTAACTTTTGCCAGTCAACAAAGATTATGTACACATGTATTATAAAGTAATGTACTAGTAAAAATTATTAAAAGGTCAAAGAGATTGTAAATATAAGTTTTAAAGATTATGAAATCCATATATCATTTTTCTTAACTTCTGAAAGAGATAAAAGACACTAAAATCAAACAGAAGTTATGCTTAGTAACAAGGTAGATATGGTAACTAATAAAGGCTTTTGTTTGTTTGTTTGCTTTTATAGAAGACTGCATTTACTGTATCCACTGAGGTAAGTGTTTTATTGAGACAAATTTTCAACTCTAAAATTACTACTTTTTTAATGATCTTGAAGTCCTAACCAGATCTGTAACTTAACATATGTATATTTTTTACAGACTGAAAGTATCTCCAGTGAGGTAAGGCAATTGTCTCTCAGAGGCAGTAAATACCATCTTTCTATTGAGTTATATTGTGTTTTTCAAACCCTAATATATGTTTCTTAAGCAAATATTGTTTACATACTATTAGGAGGAGAAAAATATCTATCTGGGAAGCTTCATGTTCCTGTCGCCATTAGTTTCTTATATGAAATGTTGTTACTGCCTCTTCAACCCCTTTTCATTTTAGAAGCTCACAACCTTATTTATTGCCATGAGCTCCCTAATCTGACCTGGATTATTAATATTTACTGTGTGCCCTTTGGGGCAACTCATTGGCTAGGAGCTATAGTACTATTGACAACTAAATACAAATGCCAATAGAAATAACATGCTAGCTCTAAAGTAGGCAGGCTGGCTTGCAGAAGGACATATTTGGTTATGAAAGTCGTCATTAACGTCAACACGAATCAACGGGATACAATGTAGTCCTAAATTTGCCCATGAGTATCACATAGATGTCTTTACCTTGAAATGTTTATCATCTGTTTATTATTTTCTCTTCACAATATTGCAAATGCCTCAGAGGATGTATTCGTTTCTCACAGTTTATTTGAAGCCTGCCATATTAGCAAGTGAACTCAGAGTGATTACTACAATATAGTATTTTCAATTATGCTTGTGTGTTTTGATTTAAGAATGGAACTCAAAGAGCATGTGTAGGCAGAGAAAGAATCATGATTGTACAGGGAGTTAGCATTGTTTAGACATCACGTTGTATAGTTTGCACACTAATTTATTTTTCTTTCTTGAATGCACTCACTTTTCTAGTATAGACTAAATTGTATTGAAAAATACTGCTCATTCACTAAAAACAAATGATGTATACTTTTTACATTTTTTGAAGGAGTCTGATGAACATATCAATGAGGTAAACCCATTGTACTTTATTTTCACACTTTGTTTTTGAAGATGAACCATTTGAGATTTTAATGTATTGTTTATTTCTGGTAGAAACTTCAGAGCCTGAAACTCATGGGACAGCTGCAGGCAGAGGTAAACTGCTCATCAAGAATTCGTTTCTAGAAAGTGCATGTAGGCATCAATACCTTTTGTTCACCATGACTGCAATCACTCGTGGTATTGTCTATTATTAATAATGTCAGAGCCTTTGACAATGTAGCACTGTTGTGACCACCTACCAGATGGAAAATCTTGATTAGTCTCTCTGTTGTCGTGTATTTACTTCACTCCTAGGACAAAAAAAAATCTTAAGAATTTCTCATGCTTTCTTATTTTGTGTGTCTTACTCAAAACCCTTACTTCGTATCCCAAGATTGCCTAGAACTTACTATTTATCTCAAGTTGGTCTCAAAGTAATAGCAATCCTTCTGCATCAGGCTTTAAGATTTTAGATTTAGAACCATTAGACACCATATTTAGCCTTGTTAAGGGTTTCTTCTTTTTTAAGTAATGAAGATTTTGTAGTTGCTCATTCTTTTGCTTATCATTGGGTAAAAGATTATTAATTAATGTCAACTCCTCTGAATTGTGACTAAAGGTTTCCTTTGTTCTAGGATGTGCCCCTGAAAGTTCACTCCAGCATCCAGTCACAGCCTCAGGCCTTACCATATGCTCAGACCATCTCTTGCAATCCTCTCCCACAAAATGTTCAGCCTATTGCTCAACTCCCTGTGGTGCCATCTGTTGGGCCTGTCATTTCTCCTGAACTGGAATCCTTCCTGAAAGCTAAAGCCTCCATCGTTCCCCAGCACAAACAGATGTCCTTCCTTAACTCTGAAGCTGTGCCCGGTCTCTTTAGCTCTCAAATCCCCAGTCTTGTCGATCTTGGTAATCTGCATCTTCCTCAGTCTCTGGTCCAGCTCCTGCAACAGCTTGTGCAGGCTTTTCCTCAGACTCCCATGGCTTCTTCTCAGTCCCAGCTGTCTCTTCCTCAGTCTAAAATCCTGTACCTTCTTCAGCACGTCACCCCCTTTCTGCAACAAGGTATGTCCGTCCAAGACCTTCTCCAGTACCTAGAACTTCTGCTCAACCCCACCGTCCAGATCTCTGCCAGTGGGCAACTTCATTCCGTTTCTGTAAGTTCAATCTTCATTCTTCCAATTCCCTTCAAAACGTACAGACGATGACAATAATAGAGAGAATGAGAGCTCTAGACTGAAAGAAATATAGCTCATTAATAAACAGATGATCTTCACGGTTAGCTATAAAACAGAATCTCAACCCAATTCGCAGTGCCTACTGTCTAGTTACTCACCGATTTTGATATAACTGGCTATCTAGGTAAAAGTAATGGCATGTTGAAAACAGTTACAAGAACACTGATTTTACTAGTAGATTTGGAATTCTGATTTACAGAGGATTAAGCTGGGATAAACCACCATTAAATCTGCCAATCTTATTAGGACTTGGTAACACATTTTTTTGTAGCGTTCTAAAATTTGCTTGAGCTTATATATTATTCCCATATTGCAGTTTATTTGTGCTCCTGACTATATTATGTGGAGTCAAAAGATTGCAGTGTTTCACTTACTACATGGAATACATTTCAGACAAATGTTGGACTGAGATAGAAAATGTATAGTTATTTATTTGTATGTTTGTATTTAAGGTCTAAGAGGATTTCCGGGTTATTTTTCTCCTCCTCGTTTTTTGGTAAGTTCTTGGAAACTAAAGAATAGAATGATAATTTTTATGTTTTATATCTTTATATATTTTATTCTCCTATATAGACACAACAGAGTAGCAAATTTCATCAAAGTAGTAACTTACTACTATAATTTCCGTGGTTGACTGCTTCTTACCAGCATGACACTGGACACATTTATATTTCAAGAAACTTTTATTTTATTTGTTTGCCACTGGTATAGATCCATCTCCTTTCAAAAGCTTTTTTATCTTTACATCTCATAACATGCTGTGAGAAAAAGCAGAAATGAAGGTTTTCTTATATTTTATGTGGATATTTTTTTGCTTTTGTTATAGGTAATTTTTATTTCAATGTATACTGTAGATCTAATAAATTTCATATTTATTACATCTAAATTGTTCTTTCATTCATGAATCAAAACTAATTTGCCCAAGTATTTAGAGTCACAATGGGACAGAGAATATAGCTTTGAAATTCTAAACTATAAAACTTCTCAGCACTGAAGACAGATTATATATTCTGCAATAATCTTTTGTGAGCTGATGTGACATTAAATGTTTATTTGTCTCCTAGGAGGGGATTAATAGAGCATTAGAACAATTGATTTTAATGGTGAGAAGTAAATTATTAGGACATAGCAGTTCTCCACCTGTGAGTCAGGCCCCCTTTGGGGGTTGAATGACTTTTTACAGAGGTGGCATATCAGGTATTTACATTAGGGTTTATAAAGTAGCAAAACTACATTTATAGAGCAACAATAAAATGAAAAAGTATATACTTTATAGTTGGGGTTACCACAACATGAAGAAGTGTATTAAAGGGTTGCAGCATCAGGAATGTTGAGAAGCACTGGTTTACAGCAACAGAAATGATTCTATATTTTTCTTTCACAGAATTGACTGAAACTGGAAATGTACAAACCTTTTCATCTCTGGATCATGCTACAAAAATGATATATTTCTCAGTGAATATACATAGAAAGAAGAAATTTTATAATTTTATTTATTCTGTGCATCATATGGTATCCATTTGAATTTGGCCCACGGACTCTACATGCTTCTCAATGATAATTCACTTAGTACTATAAATGTTCAGTATTGAGTTAAAAATGCAAGTCAATAATCTGTACAAAATAGTTTGTGAAAAATTGGATTTACTATTATTTCTTTGAGAACCTATTTCCATTCCAGTCATTTCAATAAAATAATCCTTTAGGCATATTTAAGTTGTCTTGTCTTTAATATAATTCTCTAAACTTTCTAAATATTACTCAGTTTTAATGTAATCTTATTATGGACATTAAAATGTATCATATAATTAACTACTGGGGAGAGGCACAGCAGTGTTACTTGTAATCAAAGGCCTAATAACCAAGAGTCTAAGTCCAGGTTGATCTACATAGTGAGTTCTGGTAATCTGATATCTAATGAGAATTTGTTTAAAACCAAAATAAGATAAAGCACAAATAAATAAATATCCAAAAGAGAAAAATAAAACAAATATTCCCATGAGGATTTCATTAAGAGCATCTAGAAATCAAATGTTGTGATTTGAAATTGTGATTAGACTTATATCAAGGTCCAGAGAAAAAGTTAGCTTGATGTATATATACATTCTATTTGTTCCTGGAGATCTTGGTTTAAACATATTTTCCTCTGCACATATTACCTCTGTGATTTTCATACAAAAGAATCCTATACTGGGTAGTAAATTTTGTCGCTATTCTAGAAAAATAGTTTCAAATATGAAGTTTGTTGTGTACCTCTGACACATGGTAGCTAAGTATGGCTTTGGAAGTGGGTGTTTCTTCTTTCAGACTTTCAATTTCTACATTTATAAAGAGATATGATCTAAACTTTGAATTTCCATTATACTAGATATTATTACTCTACCACAACCAAAACTATATTTACTACAATTGCCCAGTAATGTAAATTGTATGTGACACACACATTAGAGTTGTCCCTGGCTATGTGGTGATGAACTCTCCTATCCTTCCAGCACAAATTTTTTAATTTATCTATTATTCATTTTATTTAAACATACTCAACATAGAATTCATGTCCTGAATTTGTGCAGTAACTCACATCTAACAAGTAACCTTTCTTGTATTTCACTTGTTTCCCAAGCTTTGCTTTACTATAATTATGAAGAAAGCCTTATTTGGGGCTAAGTAGTTTCTCTTGAAAGGAAACTGTTTTTAATGTAGAACCTGAAAGTTTGTCCCACTTCTTTGGGATAATCTAGAGAGTTTTTCTTTTTTTTTTTTTTAAATTTATTTTAGAAAACCAAGATAAAAGAAAAAAATTTTAAACATTTTTGCATAAATGTATACAAATACATTTTTGTCAGTGCTTGGCTTTTTTTTTCTTTTTTTTTTTTTTAAGGTTTGATACTCTACATTAAGGTCTTACTAGTTACAATGAGCAAAATGTACATGTAGAACAGGATGTACCCCGGAATTAGTCAACATTTTCTTGGTGTGTAAGGATTGAGCATAATGTTTTTTTTGTTTGTTTTGTTTGTTTTGTTTTCTTTTTTTCTTGAACTTCACACAGTCTGTAAGTTGTTTCTGGGGCAGTCCGAGCCTCTGGGGTTAGCATCCCACTATCAGTGACTGCATATTATGTCTGTTCTTTTGTGACTGGGTTATCTCACTCAGGATGATATTCTCTAGATGCAACCATTTTCTTAAGAATTTAATTCAGTCATTGTTTCTGATAGCTGAGTAGTATAGTACTCCATTGTGTAAATGTACCACAATTTTTGTATCCATTCATCTACTGAAGGACATCTTGGTTCTTTCCAGCTTCTGGCTATTATAAATAGAGCTGCTATGAACATTGTGGTGCATATATCTTTGTTGTATATTGGAGTGTCTCTGGGGTATACGCCCAGAAGTGGAATAGCTGGATCTTCAGGTAGTACTATGATCAATTTTCTGAGGAATCTCCAGACTGATTTCGAGAGTGGTTGTATCAGTTTACAACCCCCACCCACAGTGGAGAAGTGTTCTAGAGAGTTTTTTCAATTATAGACTACAGCCTATCCTGTCAAACAAATAGGAAACTTAGGAGTCATTATCAATTCATCCTTCTTCTTCATCACTGATGCTGGATTTCAGTGTCATTCAAGATCCAGATCCTTGTATAGGAGTAAAAACGTAGGCTTTATAAATATGTTCAATAAGGTAGAATTGGAGTAGCATATGCTTCCACATAACCTGTTGGAATTGTATTATCTTTCTGTTCCTGCAGCTTCAGGATCAATTATTATTATTACTATTATTATTACTATTATTAAATCTTTATTTATAGTTAAGTTGCTATACCTCTCCTGGTCAGCTTTCCAACAATTCTTCATCCCCTTCCTCCTTCCCTGTCTCCAACCATATGTCCCACCACTCCTTATGCCACCAGACTTCTCCACTCCCTGGGGCCTCAAGTCTCTTGAGGGTTAGGTGCCTCATCTTTACAATAGATTTATGTCTTAGTCAGGGTTTCTATTCCTGCATTAAAATTATGAACAAGAAGTAAGTTGGGGAGGAAAGAGTTTATCCAGCTTAAACTTTCATATCGCTGTTCATCACCAGAGGAAGTCAGGGCTGGAACTCATGCAGGTCAGGAAGCAGAAGCTGATGCACAGGCCATGAAGGAATGTCATTTACTGGCTTGCTTCACCTAGTTTGCTCAACCTGCTGTCTTATAGAACCCAGGTCAACAAGCTCAGGGATGGCAGAACCCACAATGGGCTGGGCCCTCCCACCTTGCCCACCAGTTGAGAAAATGCCTTACAGCTGGATCTCATGGAAGCATTTTCTCAACTGAAGATTTTATCTCTGTAATAACTTCAGCTGTGTCACATTGACACAAAACTAACCAGTACAATTTACCTTTTTATTTTTACCTTAGTGGTATTGACTTAAAAATTAGTATGTAAACAACTAATAATTGGCCCACCACTGCAAGGTCTGTCTGTTCCATCAATAAACTTCTGGAGTGCATGGAGGGGACAGTTGTATAGATCCAAAGCTCTATGACATGGGGAAACAACAGGATATCCAAGAAGTTCCCAGTAGTTCCCAGGATTGGCAGTGTAGCAGAAGCCAGAGGCCTTAAACCAAAACCAATGATTCATCACAATGAATATTTGTAAGAAAACATCTGCAGGCCAAAGGATATACTGCAGTACCCACAGAGGCCCATTATAGCTTTTACAACAAGATTCATTTTATTTTTAATTTGTTTCTTTTTTTGGGAGTAGTTGCAAGGATGGAGGGCTGGTATGAAGGGTTGGGGAGAGGAGTACATGATGTGAATTCACAAACCACCAATAAAATGTTAATAAAAATCTAAAACTAGGTGTGCAGAACAGCTGCTCAGGCCATCTGCCACAAGGAACAGCGGAGATCCAGAGGCACAGGCCTGGTGAGACTGTACTGCGGGTAGCTGGGGCACAGAGAGGTCTGGGTCGAGTGCCTGGAAAGCTTTGCCCCCCCCATTGGTTCAAGGGACCAAAAACTCTGCCATAGGTTCTCGTTTCCAGCCGGCTGGCCCGTGCATACAGAACAGAGACTCCGGCCATCTGCCACTGAAAACAGCAGAGATTCAGGGACACAGTCCAGCTACATGGGAGAAACAGGAGCCAATCACTGACAAGACCACTTATAGTCACAGACAAAAAGATGGCAAGAGGAAAGCAAAAGAACTTACCCCAGGGAAACCAAGACAATCTGGCAACACCTGAACCCAGCTCTCCCATCACAACAAACAGCAGAATGCCAAACACTCCTGAATAAGAAGACTCACACCTGAAATCATACCTCAAGATGATGATAGCGATCCTTAAACAAGAACGGGAGGAAAAGCATAAAGAAATAGATGTGCTCTGTTCCAACCCGGCGGCTTACGGAAAGCGTGACCATGCCCTGCCTGATACAGGGACCAGGAACCCAGCATTGGGAACTCTGTTCCCACCCGGCAGCATTGGGGCTCAAAACAGGGCTCGGACCAGTGGAGATCCAGGGACACAGACCAGGTACAAGGGAACGGCAAGAACATATCACTGACAACAAGATGGCAAAAGGAAAGCAAAAGAGCATATCCCAAGGAAACCAAGACAACCTGGCAACACCAGTACCCAGCTCTTCCATCACAGCAAACAGCGGAATGCCAAACACTCCAGAAAAAGAAGAAGCAGACCTAAAATCATACCTCAAGACGATGATAGAGATCCTTAAACAAGAACGGGAGGAAAAGCAAAAAGAATCAGAAGCTTTTAAAGAGGAAACAAGAAAAACACTCAAAGAACTCAAATAACTAGAGGAAAACAGAACCAAAGAGATGAAGGAATGGAAGAAGGAATTTAAAATGGAAATTGACACAATGAAGAAAACACTAAAAGAGATAACCCTAGAGGTAGAACACCTAGAAAAGAAATCAGGAGTCACAGAAGCAAACATTTCCAATAGACTACAAGAGATGGAAGAGAGAATCTCAGGGGCCGAAGACAACATTGTAAACATAGACAAAACAGCCAGAGAAGATGCAAAAACCAAAAAGCTCCTAACTCAAAATATCCAGGAGATCCAAGACACAATGAGAAGACCAAACCTAAGGATAATAGGAATAGAAGAGGGAGAAGAATATCAACTAAGAGGCACAGTAAATATCTTCAACAAAATTGTAGAAGAAAACTTCCCTACCCTTAAGAATGAGATGACCACGAGCATAAAAGAAGCCTTCAGAACTCCAAATAGGTTGGACCAGAAAAGAAATTCCTCCTGACACATAATAGTCAAAACACCAAGCAAAGAAATCATCATATCTTCCTATAAAAGTTTATACTCAACAAAGGTGGAAAATCTGGAGGAAATGGATGAATTCCTAGACAGATACCAGGTACTAAAGTTAAACCAGGACCAGGTAAACCATCTAAATAATTCTGTAACACCTAAAGAAATAGAAGTAGTCATCAAAAGCCTCCCAACCAAAAAAAGTCCAGGAACAGAGGGTTCAGTGCAGAATTTTATCAGACCTTTATTGACGATCTAATACCAATACTCTCCAAACTATTCCATAAAATCGAGTCAGATGGAAAACTACCTAACTCATTTTCCAAGGCCCCAATAACCCTTGTTACTAAACCACACAAAGTCCTTACAAGGAAAGAGAAGTTCAGACCAATTTCACTTATGAACATTGATGCAAAAATACTCAACAAAATCCTTGCAAACTGAATCCAAAAACACATCAAAACAATCATTCACCTTGATCAAGTAGGCTTCATCCCTGTGATGCAGGAATGGTTTAATATATAGAAATCCATCAATACAATCTATCATATAAACTAACTCAAAGTAAAAATTACATGGTCATGTCACTAGATGCTGAGAAAACATTTGACAAAATTGAATACCCCTTCATGTTAAAACACTGGGAAAGAACAGGAATCCAAGGCCCATACGTAAACATAATAAAAGCAATATACAGGAAACCAATAGCCAACATCAAACTTAACAGTGAAAAACTTGAAGCAATCCCACTAAAGTCAGGGGCTAGAGAAGGCTGCCCACTCTCCCCTTACCTGTTCAACATAGTACTGAAAATCCTGGCTGGAGCACTTAGACAGCAAATGGAAAGCAAAAGGATACAAATTAGAAATAAAGGAGTAAAACATCACTGCAGATGACCTGATAGTGTACTTAAGTAACCCCAAAAATTCCATCAGAGAACTTCTACGGCTGATAAACAAGTTCAGCAAAGTGGCTGGATATACAATTAACTCAAACAAATCAGTAGCCTTCCTCTACTCAAAGGACAAACATGCAGAGATAGAAATTAGGGAAAAAATACCTTTCACAATAGTCACAAAAAGTAAGAAATAACTTGGTGTGACTCTAGCTAAGCAAGTGAAGGATCTGTATGACAAGCACTTCAAATCTCAAAAGAAGGAAATTGAGGAAGATCTCAGAAAATGGAAAGATCTCCCATGCTCATGGATTGGAAAAATCAACATTGTAAAGATGGCCATCTTACCAAAAGTAACCTACAGATTCAATGTAATCCCCATCAAAATTCTAACACAATTCTTCATATAGTTGGAAAGAGGAATGTGCAATTTCATCTGCAATAATAAAATACCTAGAATTTCGAAATCCACCTGTAATAATGACTAGAAAACTTCTGCGGGAATCACCATCCCTGACCTCAAGCTATTTTACAAGGCAATTGTGTTCGAAACTGCATGTTACTGGTACAGAGATAGGCATGTGGATCAATGGAATAGAATAGAAGATCCAGAAATGAGGCCTCATATATATGGTCACTTGCTTTTTGACAAAGGAACTGTAAACCTTCAATTGAAAAAGAACAGCCTCTTCAACAAATAGTGTTGGTCCAATTGGGTCTCAGCATGCAGAAGAATGAAAATAGACCCTTTCTTATCTCCCTGTACAAAGCTCAAGTGCAAGTGGGTTAAAGATCTCCACATTAAACCAGGTACACTGAAACTATTAGAAGAGAAAGTAGGGGAAACCTTAGAACACATAGGCACAAGAGAAAATTTCCTGAACAGAACACCAATGGTTCATGCTCTAAGGTCAAAGATTGACAAATGGGACTTAATGAGACTTCAATGTTTCTGTAAGGCTAAGACACTGTGAAGAAAACAAAACAGCAGCCAACAGATTGGGAAAAGATATTTACCAATCCCACATCAGATAGAGGCCTAATATCCAAGGTATACAAAGAACTCATGAAGCTAGACACCAGAGAATCAAACAACCCTATTAGAAAATGGGGTACAGAGCTAAACAAAAAGTTCTCAATTGAGGAATATCGAATGGTTCAGAAGCATCTAAGGAAGTGCTTGACATCATTAGCCATCAGGGAAATGCAAATTAAAACAACCCTGATATTTCACCTCACAGCAGTCAGAATGGCTAAAATCAAGTATTCAGATGGCTGCAGATGCTGGTGAGGATGAGGAGAAGGAAGGACACTTCTCCACTGCTGGTTGGGTTGTAAACTGGTACAACCACTCTGGAAATCAATCTGTGGATTCCTGAGAAATTTGAACATAGTACTACCTCAATACCCAGTTATTCTACTTCTGTGTGTATACCCCAGAGAACCTCCAACACACAACAAAGACACATGCACCACAATGTTCATAGCAGCTCTATTTATAATAGCCAGAAGCTGGAAAGAATCCAGATTTCCTTCAGTAGATGAATGGATACAAAAATTGTGGTATATTTATACAATGGAGTACTACTCAGCTATCAGAAACAGTGACTTTATGAAATTTTTAAGAAAATGTAAGCATCTAGAGGATATCATCCTGAATGAGATAACCCAGTAACAAAAGAACAGACATAATATGCAGTCACTGATAATTGGATACTAACCCCAGAAAGCTCTGAACACCCCAGAAGCTACTAATAGACTATGTGAAGTTCAAGAAAAAACAAAGGCCAAAAACAAAAAGAAATAAAAGAAAGAAAATGAAAAACTATTATGCTTAATTTTTACCCACCAAGAAAACATTGACTAATTCCAGGTTACATCTTGTTTTACATGTACTTTATGCTTATTGTAACTAGTAAGATTTTAATGCATACTATCAAACCTTTAAAAATTAAGTACTGACAAATATGTATTCTCATTCTTTTATGCATAAATTTTTAAAATCTGTACATTTATCTTTATTTTTAAAATGAAGTTGTTCAATCTAAAAAAAGAAATCACCTTAACAATGAAATCACTAAATAATGAAATTCTTAAACCTATGACTAAGACAAATAAGTTTTTGACACTTTAACTTCATCAAAGACCTTCATGCTTCTTACAAGGAGCCATTAAACTCAGAAGAATGTATACTGAAAATGTGGTACATTTTCTCAATGGAGTATTTCTCAGCTATTAAAAACAATGACTACATGAAATTCTTAGGTAAATATCATCCTGGGTGAGGTAACCCAGTTACAAAAAAACACACATGGTATATTTACTAATATTAGCCTAAAAGCTCAGAATACCCAAGAAATATTTCTCAGACCATATGAAGAAGAAGGAAGACCAAAATGTGGATGCCTCAGTTCTTCTTAGAAGAGAGAAAAAATATTCACGGGAGGAAATACAGAGACAAAGAGTAGAGCAGGGTCCTAAGGAAACATCATCCAGAGACTGCCTCACCTGGGAATCCATCCCATATGCAGCCACCAAACACAATCACTACTGCTGATGCCAAGAAAGAAGTGCTTGCTGACAGGAGCCTGATATGGATGTCTCCTGTGAGGCTCTGCTAGAGTCATACTGATACAGATGAGGAGACTTGTACATAACCATTAGACTGAGAATTGGGACTGTAATGGACTAGAGAAAGGACTGAAGGAGCTGAAGGGGTTTGCAACCCCATAGGACGAACAACAATACCAACCAACTAGACTCCCCAGAGCTCCCAGGGACTAAACCACTAACTAGTAAGTACACCTGGAGGGACCCATGGCTGGAGCTGCATATGTAGCAGAGGATGGCAATGTCTGCCACCAATAGGAAAAGCCCTTGGTTCAGTGAAGGCTCGTTTCCCCAGTATAGACCCTGAGTGGGAGTGGGAGGGGTAGGAGTGGGCCTGTGGGAATGGGAACATCTTCATAAAAGCAGGGGGAGTTGAGAAGGGCTGGGAGACAAGGGAAAGGAGATAACATTTAAAATATAAATACAGAAAATATACAATAAAAATCCTAAAGAAATAAAATAAAAGTTCCTGGTATTCGTTTTGCACAGAACAATCTTGTAAATCTATTTTTCTTCCAAACTGATTTAAAATGTAAGGAAAGAGAAGAAATTTCATTTATCTTAAAAATAAATGATCTCACTTCATTCAAAAGTTTCAGGGACAGATTTAATCTGGTTTTTCACTATAGTTTAAATTCAGAAAATGCCCATCTGTCCTATTAGTAACCTTGGGTTAAGTTGATATATTTTCTCTTGTATGCTTTTTTTTTGTCACGTATAATTGTGGATTTGCCTCAAACCTATTCATTTTCCAGGAGTAAAGAACAACCAGGTTCAAGTTACCAAATTACTGTGTAATTGTGTATCCCCTATGCCAGATATTCTATAAAGAAAACAAACAAAAAAAACACAACTTTAAGCTAAAGATGCTGTATATAACTTACAAATATCTTCCCTGAATTTCAGCACCAACTAAAAGTAAAGTGATCTTAAAAAGTTATTAAAATATTATAAAAGTTAGCTGAAACAGAATTTCACACTTCACAAAATTATGGAACATATCCAAGAAATCCAGAAAACAGAGTTTGTGCCTTAAAATGTAATTTATTGAAAATAGGAGAAAGACAATCTCAGTTACTACACACAATTACCCCATATGATGACATTTTCAGAACAATCCATTTCAAGACTTTTAAAACACACTTTCCAGAATAGAAACTTGTTAAGAACCTTGATTATCTCTGCTCAGATGATGCAACTGGGATTTAGGGAAAAGAACTACGAAAGGTTAGCTTAAGGAAGGATGCTATGCTGTCTAATAGGCGGTAGACAACTCAAGATGAAGCACTGCCCTCTAAGAGGTGTTTTTTTTTTTCCTACTCTAAAACAGCAGTCAAGCCTTTAGGTAAGACAGAGGCTCCATAAGCTGATTGGAGAGAGAAGAAGAGGATGAGGAACGGAAGATCCAGTCACATCTGTAAGTAGAGATACAAACATATGGTTAGCTATGTTATACCAGTTTCTGAGGGAAGAGAAATGGTTATGATTTTATACATTTTGCTAGTCATTTTATTTTCATATCAAACTGGCATGCTAGTTAATTTTTCTCTACTAAATACATGCATCAGTCCAGTTTATGTTGACTTGAAAACTTGTTATTAATCTATAACTCTTTGTGTTATAGATACCACCAGGAAAATATAATAAAAGTGTCTTGTAGGCCAGAAGATTATCATTTTTTAATGTGATATTTTGGGGGAAATTAAGAAATATAACACAGAGGGAGAAGAAGGGACAGTGGCTAAGTGATTAAAACACATTTATTTTTACTGTATATGTATATATATATATATATATATATATATATATCTTGCTATTGATTCCTACTGTATTATCTTAAAGAATATGATCTTGCTATTTTACTAGAAATGTCTCAGAGGAACTACTCCATGAAATAACAACATTCACACTCGCATAGAATTTTCTATTAGTGTAATTTATACTGTGAAATATTAGGTTTCTATTTAAACACATAATTATGAAAATTCAAATTTCAAATGGTAGTAGGATGAAGGGTTAGACTTACAGTCTATAAACTCACCAAATGTTATAACTGTGGAGTTCCTGAGAGTTGTGTTAATATCTCTGAGGGAAAAATTATTAACATCATTAGGTAAATTTATTTAATAGCAAAATTCCAATGTGGAAAGTGATGGCTATTTATTAAGTATCTGTTTTTACAATACTTTCTTGACAAAAGAATTATTGAAATTGATCACCTTAAGGATAAGAAAAAAAAGTATTATCATAGTATTTCAATTGAAAAAAAGACCAGGAGTTGAACTCTGGATGAGTACATGCTTAGATATGTGCTCTTTTAGACACATAGTATTTATATTATATTATTCATATGCACAGAAGGAAAGTGCTTAGAGATTAGTGAAACTGAAGCATTGTGTTTATTGTGTGTCAGTGGATTTTTTTTTCTTTCCATGATTAAAATGTGTTTCACTAACTAAATGTTGAATTCTGCTGTTTGTGTTACTGGGAAGTAATTTCGAGTCTCAGCTTCTAGAAAGCATGCAGTCATCACTGGCTGGTCATTTTTAGTCTAAATATTTTTTTTTTACCAATGTTCCTTAAGGTACATTGCTTTCTTCGTTAACATCAGTGTATCAGTCTTTGTTAACTTTTCTAAACTTACCACCACATTTTGTTAGTTTCAGCATCCTTGGGGACAGTGGGTTTGATGATGGTATCAGCTTCGGGAGTAAAGTATTGCATGCCTTGTGGAACATAAGTCCAAACTGGGTAGGCATTATAGTGGAAGAATTGTGGGTAGGACTGCAGGGAAAAACAAAACAAAATGTGTGAGCATTTGCTGTTAGTGTCTCTGAAGAGCTAACTCACACTCTCATTCTCTTAGGTCACTATTGAAAACTGAATCCCAAGGACCAGATATCTATACAGGCCTGATTACTTGAGCCCAAAGAAATTAATAGCATAAATGTCTCTAGGTTTTAATTAGAACACATTGATATTTTCACCACAAAAATAATTTTCTAAATTAAATCTATCTTAGTTTCCTTAAGAAATTTGATATCAAAAGAAGGGCTCCAAGGTCAATATCTCAGAATGTCTATTAAACAGAAAATAAATCTCTAAATGGTTGCTCAGAGCTATTCTCAGAAAGAAAGGGGCACAAAAGAGTATATTTCTTTCTGAAATATTGGATTATTTCTATATAATACTGAAATATATATTAGATATTACATTACTGGAATAATATTGAAGTATATAATACTGAAATATTGGAATATCTATATATAAGAAGTTATATTTTACAAAACCAGGAATAAAATTTTTGAAAAATCCTAATTTTTTGTGAAAATTTATATAAATAATAAAACAAAAACTACATATTGAAATTTCTACTTTTCTTATTTATACATATGTGTAAAATGAAATTAAATTAAAGCAAGCTACCTGAACAGAGAACTGGGCCAGTGCCTTGGTGGAGAAGGAGAAAAAAATCAATCTTTCTAAGTTACATATAACTGGGCATCATAGAGATAAACTACTGAACCAAATTTATAAGTAATAAAATCTATCTATATAATTTTACATCATCTTTTAAAAGATGTATGAAACCAATATATTCATTGCACTTTAATAAAACAAGTGATTGCCTGTAATTTGAATTTTACTTTGAGCACTTAAGGTGGTTGGAGCATTCAAGAATGCAATGAAGGTGACCTGAGAAACAATGACAAGTCATTAGGAAGCTGATTAACCACCGCAGTACTTAAAATCTGAAATTTAACCATAATCGTGTTCACAGAAAGAAAGTTCCACCCCTCTCCTACACATTCCTTTAAACACTAGAATGTTCTATGTAAGGCATGCAGGTGGAGCTATTGGTGGCCCAGTCTCAGACTGGAACACAAAGCAATGTCTTTTAAGTGTAAAAATACATGCAAGCACTAGAAACATAAAGAGGCGGGAATTGAGGGAGATTAGCATTGACAGACATATTAATTTCCCACAAGCGAGACACAATGTGAATATACATAGAGGACCTAAATTATTTTTATGGCAGAGCAGTATTTGGATGATAGGGTATCAAATTGGGATTTTTTTTTCTAACTTAAAGTTAGAAACTTGGACTAAAACCATCATCATTCAGAGATCACTAAAGAGTTAGTCTCTCATTTGTATTTGGCAACTTAGATCTTTCACAGCAAGACCAGAACTGTCACTGGAGACCCTGTTAGTAGTCAAAAGCTAAGAAATTCTGTAATGAGTATGCATATGTCTGATATGCATATACCAATATACATAATAGGCCACGGCAATGTTACATATGCACACACAAATGCCACACAAATTCACCTGTGCAAACTCTCTCTGTGTCTCTCTGTCTTCGTTTCTCTGTCTCTCTCTGCCTCTCTGCCTCTCTGTCTTTGTCTCTGTCTCTGTCTCTGTCTCTGTCTCTGTCTCTCTCTCTCTCTCTCTCTCTCTCTCACACACACACACACACACACACACACACACACACACACACACACACACACATACACACACACGAGGCTTTACCTGATCTACAACACTCATAGGATGTCCCTGGAAAGGGAAAAAAAATCAGAATTACTTTTTAGGATCTATTAACACTGTAAGGGCGAAATAAACTGTCCTTGAGATTCTTTAGCAACTTGGGAACTGACACTTGTTTTTTAGCTGCTGTTTAATTATTCAGTGACATTCCTTTTCTATAAACGCAGGAGCATCCCTGATAATCACCAATTCATTAAAATGGGAGTTCCTATTAGAAAACTCCATGCTTGGTATGCAATTGGTCTATTGCTCTGTCTGAGTTAGAACTGCTATGCAACAGCTGTTTCATAGGAACTGGATTATCTTAAATCTTAGAGACACTTTACAAACAGTGGTATACAGAGTACGGCAGATAGTATTCACTTTGGATGACTAATAAATTCATCTCATAGGTGGCTTAATAGAAAGTTGAAGGATTTTGTCACAATCCCTCTATAATCCAGAGTCAATCTAGTTGGTCTTTTTAAAGAACAGTGTGCCAATAAGAAAATCTCCCTACTAAGAGAACATGAGTGAATCTGAACACGAGATGCATAAACTGCACTCAGTTTGACAGTTAGAAATCTACAGGTAGAGTTATGTGACAATTAGATTAGTGTTGACAGGAATAAACATAACTATAGATAGTTACTACATAGAGCTTGTGATTGCAACAGGAGCTAAGACATGGGAGCAATAATAGACCATGCCTATTCTTACACAAAAGTTATGAGAGAGAGATAGACAGACAGAGAAACAGAGTTAGATAGACAGAAACAGAGAGACAGGGACAGAGAGACAGAGACCGAGAAAAAGAGAGACAGAAAAAAGAAATCTATTCAAGAATATGAAGCTATTTTAAAGCAAAGACTTAATAAGACATTAGTATCTCATAATATGGAAAAAAATACTACCATTTGAAGTTGGCTGTATGCATTCATCCTGTAAGGCTGTTCCTGTATTAAAAAATATATTCTAGTTTACTGAGATATCTAACACCATACTACCATAATTTCTACAATGACTATATCACTATCCAGAAAATACATATATTCAAGTAATTTGGATTTCTACATTGAAGTGACTGTACACCATCGAAGAAATTACTAACTCTATGCTCAGATTACTGAAAATATCTTAAGATTTTATAGTTAGAATGTATAAATAAAAGTCAGCTAAGGTTAAATTTTCTAGAGTTTAGAAAATAAAGAGTAAATAGATTTTATTCTCTGGAAGAAATGAAAGCATATAAATTCTCTAAGACTATATTTTTTCATACCTATTTGTAATCATTATTAATTTTTTTGTTAAATGTCAAGTAAAAGGTTACCATATTTGGGTAGTAGACCTGGCTCATTCTTGGATGATGATTCTGTGTTTAAAAAAACAACATATGTTGTAAATATGTAACACAGACTATAAACATTTAAGTATTTTGAATTTACTTATTTATCTCACCTGGGCAAAGGCAGATTGCTAAAGAAAAACAATGATTATTTTAGTATGCTCATTTTATTCATTTAAAAATAGTCAACAATTAAAATGCACTTGGTTTTATTTAGAGATTGTAATAAGTAATATGAAATAGCATGGCCAACCCATGCAAAGCCAGGATACATTGAAAATCAGTAAAGTTTATCACCTAACCTGGCACACATAACTAAGACACCAAAATACTCTGACCAGATAATTTCTGCAGGAAGTAATAATGTCTATATTGGTGAAATAAATAATTTTTGTAGATTTATTCTAAATGTAAGCAACCCCAAAACTAGAGCAACAATATGAATCCCACTACATAAAACATAATGGAAATATTAAAATAATTTACATTTAGTAACGAAATCTTACCTGTGCCAGAGAAGCTTGCTAAGAAAGGAAAATAAGCATTCTTTAGAATATTGATTAATGGAATTTGTATTGGCATAGTATTTGAGAAATATTAAAATAAATGTAGTAAAAAATTAAGATCATACCTGTGCCAGAAGAGCTAGCTGAAGAAGCAAAAATAATGTCATTTAGTACTGTAGCATATTGATTGACACAAAATTTGTACTGGCATAGTATTTGAAATAAATTAAAGTCATTTAGATATAGAGAAAATATGTCTTACCTGTGCCAGGGAAGGTTGCTAAGGAAGAGAAAGAGCATTCTTTAATATGTCAATAGGATATGTATTGCCATAGTGTTTGAGAAATATTTCAAAAGATTTAGTAGAAAAGAAAATCTTACCTGTGACAGAGAAGCTTGCTGAAGAAGACAAAATAAGCATTCTTCAGTATATTGGTTGACAAAGAATTTGTACTAGCATAGTATTTGAGATAAATTAAAATAATTTAGATTTAGTTTTTAAAAAGTCTTACCTGTGCCAGGGAAGCTTGCTAAGAAGAAAAATAAGCCTCCATTAGTACTTCAGTATTCTGATTGTCATATAATTTGTATTGGTATATTTGAGATAAGTTAATATAACTTATATTTAGTTAAAAAAATCTTACCTGGGCCAGGGAAGGTTGCTAAAAAAGAAAAAAAAAGTCTCTTTTTGGTATATTGATTGACATAGAATACATACTTGAGATAAATTAAAATAATTTTGATTTAGTAAGAAAATCTTACCTGGGCCAGGAGAGATTGCTAAGTAAGAAAAATAAAAGTGTCTCTTAGTATATTGACACAGATTTTGTATTGAGATAATTTTGAGAAATATTAAAATAATTTATATTTAGTAAAAAAATATTACCTGGGCCAAGGAAGCTTGCTAAAGAAGAAAAATAAGTCTCATTTTAGTATATCAATTGACATGTAATTTGCATTGTCATATTTGATAAATATCAAAATAATTTAAATTTACTTAAAAAAAAAAAAACCAAAAAACACAAACTCACCTGAGCCAGGGAAGCTTGCTAAAGAAGAAAAAATAGTCCTTCTTTTAGCATGTTGATTGACACATAATTTGTTTTGGCATAATATTTAATAAATATTAAAATAATTTAGCTTTAGTAAAACATCTCACCTGGGCCAGGGAAGCTTGCTAAGGGAGAAAAATAGTTTCTTTTTAGTATATTGATTGAAACAATTTATATTAAAATAATATTTAACATAGACTTCCCAAATGTTAATTCTTCCCTACTTAGCAATTAAGTATGTTTAAATTTAGGTCAGTCTTGAGAAGCCCACATTCACTGTAGAATGTGTAATAATATCTCCAAATTTTCTCCCCGGTCTTTTAAGGTCACGCTTCCATCAAAAATTTAAAAAACTTGAACTCTACCTCAGTAAAAGTAGAAATGGTAAGCTTACACGGTGATATTTAGAACAATAATTGTTTGATTATTATTTGTTAAAGCTAGAATAATTAGACTACATAGAAAATTTAAATATAGGTATATGTGAATGAAATTCATTTATTTCATTTCTATAATGAAATATTAATTTGCACTATAATAAGTAAAAGATTACCTGAAGAAATTGACTGTGCTTGATCTGTCTCTGAAGCTGTTCCTGTAGAAAATGAAAATAAATTTTAATTTCATGTACACAATTCAATAGTTTTAGATATTAAAATTGTAATGTCTTTTTCTGAGACTAAGGGAAGACAAATTATTAATTTTATATTAGTACTCTTTTTACCACAAATGAATCATTTTTATAATTATTAAAAACATTCTCTAAATTGTGCTGTGATTCAAATCATAATGCAGCTATCTCTCAGTGTATTCATCATTTACACTTGCAATATCTCTCAGGCTGAATAACCAGAAAGAAGATGAACTATTCTTTGTTTTTTCTTACTTTAAAAATTAGCTTTTACAAAAAATTTAGAGTATTTCATGAACCAAGTTAAAATGTTTCTAGTACGAATTTAAATTTATTTAGAGTTTACCCTGTGTTGCTGTTAACATATTAATAGTAATTTAATGCTTATTTTATCACAAGACATAGTGAATGCATCAGAGTGATTGAAAAGCACAGCTTCAGCTGGAGGCTGCTTGACAAATTAACATGTCATCATTTAGAGAGAGTATCATTCTGATTCAAAAGTGATAGACCATGACACATTAAATAGTCTTTAGCTGAAATGGAAGAATCATAAACCTAGCATAAATGTGGTTTAGTTTAAGTTTAGAAATTGGCAGTCAGCCATTTGGATTTCATGAGACTACATCTTGCAACTCAGGCTGATACCAAAGAGATAGCTCTGTCAGATTCGTTCTCACTTAATGCTTGACATTTTGCTTTTGGCAGATTCACTGAAGTCTTACCATGGTGCATCCATTTAGCATGGTCTGGCTTGCGATGTTTTTCTGCTAAAATAAAAGAAAAAAGAGGCAAATGTGTGAAGGTTTTCTGGTCATACTTTTTTTTAACCTAGGTTAATAATAGCATATTGTTAACTTGCTTAATGTAGCAAATATATCCTACCTCAGTAACACTGGAGATAGCATCTTCAGTTTCCTAACAAAATGAGGACAAAAAGATGTATAGTTATGACATATTCTCATTAGAGGTGATAAAGCAAACACTGTATTACTGAATTCCTGCCCTAAACTGATCTTAAGACAAAAGTTGCTGGAAAACAAGATGAAGTTGATGATTAGGGTTAAACTTTATATTTTACTCCTTTTCTTCTCACTACTGTTTTCCTTGGACATTACTCCAAATGTTGTAAAAGAAATAAACATGTAAAAAATTAATATAACCACTCCCTTGCCTACATTTTATTTCGATAGCTGAAAATTTCACATGTAAATCAAAGCATTGAATTCAGCACCTTCTCCATCTACCATCCTTTTTCTAGGTTAGCAAGAGGCAAAGAGTAAATACTGCTTATTCTATCTCAGAGTCAGAATAACCTGGATACAAGTGACTTCTATACTCAACACAAGACATACACACCATTCACTTGGAAGTTAAAACGCTCAAGTTCTATTAAAGAATCTGAGGATGACAAAGAAGGATACTAAATATAAACCATCAAAAGGGAGGACACCACACAAGGCCCAGAAATAATCTTTAAATCAATTTTTGACAAGATGATTTCATAATAAAATTATTATAATGTCACACACAGAGACTCTAAGGCAAGAAGCTCTTATGCTGCAGTTACATATCCTACTACAGATGTTCACAGACGTCTCCCAGCTAACTGGGTCTTGAAGCGAGAATGGAACCTTTACCTCGCTTGATGAGCTGCTGGAGGACTCGTCCTGTGGAGAGGAACACAGTGAGTGTCATGGCCTCCTGAAGGTTTCAGAATTTGACGAAAACAGTTCCACAGCACACAGAAAGGGGTTTTTTGGTGTTGAGACAAACTATGCAAAATGATCCCTGGGAACTGTAATGTATTTTCTTATCAATTTTACTTGAAAATTATGTGAGGGGAACTCTAATAACTCGGCAAGCAAGAAAGATACTAACAGTCATTTTTTAATCTATTTAAACAAAGACAACTAGCTGCATTATTATATAAATGCAAAAGTTTTGAATTTTTTAATAAAATGAAAAATTAAAGAAATTGTATCCTGCATGGCTATCTAAGACAGGGCCAGTGTTTATTCTCACATACTTTGGCCATACTTGAAACAAAGAAGCAAAAAATATTAATAATAACAGTCTCATTATGAATAAGATTTGACTAATGAATTAGATTCAGATTATATACCCTTTGACATAGTTATGCTTTCTTCTAACTCATGCAAATATAAGTATATATAGGTTTATCTTTAATAATCCATTTCAAAATATTGATTTTAGTATTCCACTGATTTTGTTCTGTTTCTGGAGAAAACTGACTGTATAGGCTGATGGAGTTTCTTCCCATGTTTTAGAGTAGACAGCACAGGTCACTAAGCTGAGGTCACTGCTGTGTGAACCCCTTCTGTTTCGGTGCTGTACTCAAGACTAGAAAGGCTGGTTCTTGGTCCCAAATGTCAGCAAAGTGTTCTGCGGTCTCTAAATCTGAAGCACATTTTGTTTCTCAGATTTTATTTTAATAAATAAGCATTTTTTTAATCTAATGACTACTACTTAAGTGGCTTAAATTTTTACTTCCAATTACAGTCAGAACATAAAATAAAACACAGTTCTCTGAGAAGTCCAAGAAATAAATACCTCTAAATTCATTTTCCTAGTGTGTGCAGCTTAAGAAAAGTGTTTTAAAAGCAGCAGACTTTATACAATATGTACAATGAATATTGTGTAGTTCCTTAAAATTAAAGAGCCTCACCTGAGCACTTGCCATAGTCTGTTCCTAAGAAAAAGAAACAAGAAGAATTTTTATGTTGTTTTTCATGAAATTCATTCAAATGTAAAACTATCTAATAATAAAACAAGACAAAACCACACTAATTACTATCAACTCAAATGTATGCTAACAAAAACTGCCCAGGGCAGTATCTTAGAACTGAGAGAGACAATCAAATCTTGCTAAACCGAAGTCTTCACATTCCTAATTTGCAGTTCCAAGATTAATCCAAATCTTTAGAGTTCTACATTGGGAGTGACTGTGAACATATTAATGTATCTGTGAACAGTGCAACCTTTGGTTTTCTTTTAGCTTGACTTCTGGACATTGAGGAAAAGTGTTGTATAAAAGGCGTAAGATAAATAAAAATGGACTTGAGTAGAGTGTGGCTCAAGAGTGTATAGATACTTAAGAAATGATTTTTTTTAGCTTAATATCCTATACCCAGGTTTTAGCATCACACAAGTAGAAAGAGGCCCTCCTCCCAGAACTGAAGTTCAAAAATATCAGCGTTGGTGTCTGACATCTACTTAATTCCAGCAAACACGTAAAAGTATTTTTTCTTTCTAGCTATTAGAGATATTTGGGGGACGATCAGAATTATTCTCTCATTTAGATGAGGTAATTTTATTATGTTCTCCACTCCCAATACTCAGTGGATTAGATTTAAAGCAAAGGGCTTTACCTGAGCTGATGCATCCATGGTTACCTGAAAAAAAAGTTTTTAGTCATTAAATAGATTTTAGAAATTATACATCATTTAGCTTAATCATTTGGAGGCCTGTAGGCTCTTTTAATATTGAATTTTTATAAAAGTAGTAAGCAATCAATCAAGTTCAAAGGCTGTGATCAGTGAAAGAAGAATGACATTTTATGATGTAAGCTGTGCTTGGCCCATATGTCATGCTTTTAATCATCACTTGTCAATGTCTTCTTTCAGCCTTCATAGTACAGGACAATTATGGACTAGACTGTGAATGCATTTATTTCTTTAGTCATTGAGTGATATGTGTATCTTACTTCATCACAGTTGTTTCTTAAGTCCATAAAATCAGAAGCCCCTCAAGGTATTGATAGAATCCATTAGCCATTTTGAATGCATGATTGACAGGTTTAATGAATCAGTGCCATAGACAGTAGAAACCAGAGCATTCTTATGATATGTAAATGCATATTTTGTCACATGCTTTTGTGGAACACATTAGTACCTTGATTTCATTATTCTGTTCTCCTGTCAGAAGCTCTCTCTGCTGGAAAATCAAAGTGGAACATGTATAACACAACTTTAAGTCACAGATTTTAGTAGCAGTTTAAACGTATGAATGTATCTTACTTTGTTCAGGTTGCTGAGGAATTCCTTATGGTTAGAAAAGAAACAAAAACAGTATTAGCAGAAAGGACATAGCTAATGAAACCTGTAATCAAGTGCACAAGTCATCACTTCCCATTGAAAATTTAAAAATTTAAAAATCCATCTACTTTTAGTCAATGTCCCAGTGTTTCCTGTCATATCAATGCTGAACTTAAGTGTCCCCTTTGCTGTTCCATATTTTCCTGTGCTATAGCTAAATGAGCTCTTAGGTATTTTCAGATGTGTTCTACTTGATTTTGGTATCTCTGCCAGACATTTCTTTAGTGATCCGTGGCAAGGTGCATGGAACTAAATCTTGAGTACTTATCTTAACTCTACATTATAACCCATGGATTCATTCTGACCTCTCTCAAGTCTAACACTAAGTCTTACTGTGCCTCCTCAGCTCGGGTTTAGACAGTTGTGCTGGTGAGTATGGGTGTGAGATGTTAACATGGACAGTGGAAAGCCCAGCAAGCCTCAACCTTACACGAACAATGCTAAAGGTATGAGAAATGGTCTTCCATAGGGAAGAACACACCAATTGATTATCCTGTACCAAATGATCAACACTGAAAACACATATAATATATTCACACTGAGTACACTGTACTGATATATTTACAAATATGTATATGTATGCATTTATGTGTATGTATGTATGTATGTATGTATGTATGTATGTATGTATGTATGTACCAATTAATGAAGAAAGAAAGAAAGAAGAGCGGGGGCAACTACTTGAGAGGATTGAAGAGAAGAAAGAGAAGGGGAACTGATGTAATTACATTGAATTATCAAAAAATTAAAGAATAATTAAATATACATATACAAAATATCATTCAGACAAGGTTGAGTTAGCTATGAAGTCTTTTAAATAATGGTCTTCCATTAGAATCTGATCCTCGTATATTCAACAGATAAGAACCACTTCAGAGAACTAACACCACACAGGAGACTCACTCGCGCTCCTGGACTACTGTATATCGTCAGCATGGGAACCTGAGCGGCTAAAGGGAAAGAAAGGGCGAGTGTTTTTTCCAGAAGCACTGATTTAGGTGTAAATTAATATTAGAATCTACTTTTTAATGAATGAACAGGGCCATCAGTTCAAGTAAAAATGGTTTTTACAAGTGAACTATACTTTGCTTTATCCCTTCATTGAGAACAAAGTACAATGGCACATCCATAGAAATTGTATAATAAAACCTGCTGCTTTGTCAACCTGAAAAGACTGAGTATTCCTCTAAGAGTGTGTTTGTGTGTTAAGATCTGGAAACACTTACCTCATTTAGGCTGAGATACTTTGGTTGTTTAAAAATTCCCTGTTCCTGTCGGAATTAAAATTT
Organism: Micromys minutus; assembly: GCF_963924665.1. NCBI lineage: Eukaryota > Metazoa > Chordata > Mammalia > Rodentia > Muridae > Micromys > Micromys minutus. The sequence goes on along the minus strand of NC_137969.1, from coordinate 141,319,276 downwards.
GAAGTATGAAATGATAAGTTGACCTCTAAGTATGCCCATGCATTGAAACATATCACTTCATTTATATGAGAGTGAATTTTTAACACACCCACCCACCCACACACACACACACAAAAGAATTTGCTCCCCACAGGAATCTAAGTGCTTAATTTAGCTGAGTAAATCAGTAGATTCTTAGGTAGAGGAAAAAATTCGTAATTTTAGTTTTACAGACTGTGTAAAAGAATATAAAAATGTCAAAAATCTTGACGGGTTTCCTCTTTACTGGAAGCCTGCTGAGAATCTGTTTTCCAAAATGGCCAACACAGACTTTGCATATCGATGGAAACAGAATGAGAGGGCAGTCCAGGGATCTGAACACTTGTGTGAACTTTTGAAGATAGATAAAACTGCGTGTACAGCAGTCATTCCACATCCAAGACAGCTAACTGAAGGTGTGTGGGTGTGGCTTCCAGTACAGGCTGCTTACCTCACTGTTGCTATGCTGCTGCTGAGTCTGCAAAGAATAAATGATCACACAGCATTAGTCCATATACTAGAAAGAAAGGTTGATTAATCCCCGTTGTAGTAGCAATGGTAGAGATAATTGTTTCATGGCTCACTGTGTAAAATTAGAGCAAATAAAGAGTCACAAACAGTAAATGGAAGAGAATATGTCAATATGCTAACATATTCTGTTTTGCTATTTCTTGTGAATAAGTCCTTGAAATAGTTCTCTTGTGTATAAGAATGTGTGTGTGTGTGTGTGTGTGTGTGTGTGTGTGTGTGTGTGTAAGTGGGTATTTTTATTCCAAGTTAGATGTGTGGAGGACAGGGAACAATCTTAAAGATTAAAGAGTAGTGTTTTCCCTTCCAACTTGGGCTCTAGGGACTGGGGCCTGACTGGACAGATGCATAGCACCCACATTTACCGGCTGACCCGTTTCCCTGGCCCCATGTGCTCTCTGTTTAAACAATTAATCTTGGATGTATTAATATTTTCACTGAAACAATACCCCCAGAAGACGTGCAAGTGTCTGTTCCACAGACAAAGAAAGATGGACTTTGTCTCTTTTAAGCCCCATGAATAGATAAAGTTCTCGAAGGGCAGAGCCTGATACTTACTTGACTGCTAATTACATTTCTATAATGAAGTCTCTGAAAAGTAGGAGAGAAATTAACAATGTACTAAACAGTCAAAATATCAATAGTAACACACATAATACTATTTACCTGAAAATGCTATTTAAGAATATTCTTTAACAATAATATTAAAATTTGTCAGAAGCTGTTTCTTTTGAGAATGACATCAACAGATAAAATACTTTTTTTCTTTGCTGTCTAGGTTTTCTATTTCTTGGAAAATTATTCTGATACAAGGCAACTGAAATGAGAATATATTTTCCTTTTTATTTTATTGGATTTTTTAATTTACATTTTAAATGTCATCCCCTTTCCCAGTTTCCTCTCTGAAATACCCCTATTCTATCCTGCCTTCCCTTCCTTCTATGAGGGTGCTCCCCAACCCACCTACCCACTCCCTCCTGCCTCTCTGCCCTGGCATTTCCCTACACTGGGGCATCAAGCATCCACAGGACCAAGGGCCTCTCCTCCTATTGATGCCTGTCAAGGCCAATCTCTGCTACATGTGCAGCTGGAGCCATGGATCTCTCCAATGTGTACTCTTTGGTTGGAGGTTTAGTGCCTGGGAGCTCTGGGGGGGAGTCTGGTTGGTTGATATTGTTGTTAAAATGAGAATTTGACTTTGTAGAATACTCTGTAATAAAAGGCATTTTGTTGTACTTGGTTAAGAAATATGATATGCCTCTGGAATACTTAGAAGGTCACTTACTCCATGCTGTATTAGAAAATGAGCTTTGTTACCTCCAGCCATGCTATCTACAGCTATGCAATGTTTTATTTTTTTTCTTACTTTTATTTGTGATTTTCATTGTGATTTTATTTAATTTCTAATAGGACATGTGACTTGGACTTTTCGATTTGGACAGGTTGCACAACGTGATCAAAATGTGAAATCATAATCATTTCTAATTCTGACTCCAGTGGTTACTTAGAGGTCATCAAATACTTCGGGGTTTTACTGCAGGAGTCTCAGGTGTAGAGAGGTGGCAGGTTATTTCTAACAAGAGGGCAGGACTTCTAATCAGTGTACTCACGGGCATCGCAAGAGCAGCAGCCACGAGGCAGGTGAGGATGAGGAGTTTCATGGTTGCCAAGATCTGTTTTTAAAAAGGATTGAGAAAATGTTAGAACTTGTCTTGATAATTTTTTCCATGAACATTTTGCAAAGAAGTAATTATTACTATAAGAGTAAATCAGCTTGATACATAGTAGTTCTAAAAGCATCAGATGTTCAGCTGTGCAAACGAAACAAGTGTTCGCCACTCTTGTCATCTTATTCTTTCCTTTTTAAATTTTCATTTATTTATCGTTACCTCCAATCCTTTCTCTCTGATCCGTTGTATTGCCACAGTATATATATATATATATATATATATATATATATATATATATATATATATATATATATATATATATATATATATAAGTCAGAGAAGAACTTGTGAGATCAAGATTTAAAGTCAGTTCTTTCTTCTCCTATGTCAAGTCAGAGGATGAAATGCCAATGCTGACCTCTGTGGCAACTCTCTGTACATGTTGAGCCATCTTGCCTGCCCTTTCTTAGATCTCATGTCATTCAGAAATACCAAATTTCCACCATTTTTACTTACTGTCCAAAAATAATTTAGTATTTAATATGTTGTTCCTTATGATGAGGGTAGGTAGCATCATTCTTTAAAAACAGTTAGAAAGAACACTTCTCTTTGAATCACATTTGCAAAGTGGGCAAAATAAAGAAATAAAACCCAACAGGAATTCATGCCTTTTTTTCTGAAATTCTTTGAAAAAGTACCTTCCATGTGAATCTATCTGAAACATTCTATTCTTTGATTCTTTGTGAAAATTCTCTCAGCTAATATTATTAACCTCAGTCAATTAATTTTAAAAGTATTTTGTATCACTTTTTAGTATGCAATATTTTAGTTACAAAATAATCAAAGGTAAATTTATTTATCCAAAACTATAGTGAGCTCTGTCAATCACTGAGAAGATATTAAACTGAAAATGCATATATTAAGAAAGTATCAATATTTTATAAACAAACAGAAAACATTGCAAATACATTTTCATTCAGAAGAAGAAGTCAGATTTATGGAATCATAGAATGTTTTGTTCGGTATATAATAACGATACCTTGAACCCCAGAGCAGGGAGAGGGAGGCTGGAAGATGATTCAGAAGATGGCTGAGGAGGTTGCTCTCCAGCTATTTAAACTCGCAGAGCAATGAAATGCTAATTTTGTGGTTTTGTTGCAGACAAAGGTTTGACATAAATTCTAAGAATTTTTGTAAATAGGAAATTGATTTCTGCCCAATACCTCTCCTGGGAAATTCTGAGTAAATTCTACAACAAAGAAGTGATTCATGTAATTATGGCAAATTATACAGGAAATACAATGTAGAAAACCATGAAAATTTACTTATTGCTAGAACATGGCTTTATGTTGAATGCACAGAACTCCATTATATTCTTAAGAAAAATTTCATTTTTTTAAATTAAATTCTTGGGGTAAAATAAGGTTCTTTGTGTTTCAAAATTGAGAACATATCTGACCTTTTTTATAAAAACAACCTGTACCTTTTAAAACTGTTATTTCTCTTCAATTACTTTTTGGTAACTTGATTTATGTAGTAGTTTATAATATACATACTCTAAATATATTTTTGGGGTGAGGAGAAAACATATCTCTCCTATAAATTTTGGTGACAGTTTAGTTGTACTAGATTTTTTCTTTGCTTTCTTTTAGCCATTTTAGCTTTCTTTGAAAATTAAAGGTCTCGAGAATTATAATTTAATTCTATTTATATAAATCATACATCTATTAGTCCATTTTTAAAAAAAGTATGAGAGGAAAAAGAGCAAAATCCTTCCTCTCTAAACTCAAATTTTATTTTTACAATTACCTAGCATGGTACAGTTTTGAAGTTTTCTATGCTGAAGAAAATATGTGGATATTTAAAATTATTATTGTGATGGTCTCTTTATTTTCTTTTTATTAAAAAAATAATCTTACATATTTTATGTAAATTTAAAACTAAGATAATACGCATAGCCTACTTATTTTTACATGACAGGGTCATTATTCCTAGATCAAAAGACATTTTAGGGTCTCTGTATTTGAGAATCAGAAGAGAGTGCGGATTTGCTTAGTATAGCTGGATGATTAAGATGACACATTCTTGTAGCTTATTGTTAGAGCTGATTCACATCAGTACAAATAGATCACTGTCTCCTCACTACTGATTGGTTCAGGGGCTTCAAGAACGCCATCACTAATGCCCCCCTTTCGAAACCTTCACAGATGTGCACCTGGAGCAGCTAACTTGTTATTCCTAACACAGAATCTCATTATATGAAGTTCTTCTGGGCTCTCATTTGTCTGCTTATTATGTTACCCATGAATTTATCCATGGAGATTTAAAAAATAAGAAAAAGAGAAAAGGAAAAAGGTACTGTTCCAGATTATTTCTAAAAATGAGCAAAACCACCACCACCACCACCACAACAACAACAAAAATCAGCCTTACAGTGAGTAATATGTTGCTTAGTAATTTAGAAATAGGAGGTAACACAGGGCTTCTGAGTTCCAGTGATGGATGAGAACAGGGTAGGGCATTCTAGAAAAGGTTCTTACACTCAACTCACTAATAAGGAGTCATGAAGCAAAGGGGACAAATAGACCTTTAGGTTAGTACCTGACCTCTTAAGGCAATCTGCTGCTCAGCAAGTTTCTTTATCTAGTCCCCTGAGAGTCTTTATGAATGCAAGATCTAATTTAACTACCTATACTTCCCAGAGAGAGGAACAGAACAAGTTTTACTTTGTTTACATTTAATATTGCAGAAGTTTGGCTAGAACTGGCTAGCCACTATTCACAGTAAGGAGTCAGACATTTTTGGATGTACCTTGTGCCTTTGTGTAAGTCTGCAAGATTTTTTGACTGAAATTTGCTTTGATTGTTTTCTGTTTGTTTGTATTCATTAAATTGTTTGTGTATATCCATTAAGAAAGTTCAAATTTGAAGTATTTATTTAAGCCACTTTTGATGTGATATGCTTTTTTAATTTTTGACATTTTTGTTCATGTATACAATGTGTTTCGTCAAGTTCACCCTGAAATTCTTTCTCTTTGCAATTCCTCTTCATTCCACTTAACCTCGATTCCCTCTCAAATACAAGTATCCTTAAAAGAAAGGAAGAAAAGAGCCCACTGAATTAACACAATGTAGTGCTATCTGGGTGTGCACTTGCTTTTTAGAAGTATTGCATTTTTCTATAGCTGGAGAAACGCATACTATTTAACGGAAAATGTCTGATGTGTAAAATGAACTCATATACAAAATCAAAAGGAGTAATTAACATAAGTAATTAACATTACATGATCATGATTCTCAGTCTAGTTTCCTTTTAACTACCTTAACATTATTAAAAATTAAAATGAATTTTTCTTTTTTCTTCCTGGTTTTCTTTCTCCTCTTTCTCCTCCTCTTCTTTTTAAAAGTCATTTTCAGACTGAATATCTTGTTGAAGAACTTTCACATTTTACTGTAAAATACTGTAGCCACTAACCATGTATTAAGGTAAATGAAAGTATGGAAGTTTCTCAAAGTAAAAAATTTGAGCAGTAAAGGAATTTTAGGTTTAAAGAACGTTATTTATTTATTTTTGTACTTTATTTTTCACTCAAGATTTTATTCCCCTCCTGGTCCACCCACCTACTGTTCCACATCCCATACTTTCTCCACACACCCCACAAGGATGTCCCCACCCCACCCATCCTGCCAGACCTCTAAACTCCCTAGGGTATCTTAGGTGTATCTTCTCTGCCTGAACCCAGACCTGAGAGCCCTTTGCTGTAAATTTGTTGGGGGACTCATATCAGCTGGTGTGTGCTGCCTGGTTGGTGATCCAGTGTCTGAGAGATCTCAGGGATCCAGGTTAGTTGAGATGCTGGTCCTCCTACAGGGTCGCCCTCCTCCTCAGCTTCCTCCAATTTTTCCCTAATTCAACCACAGGGGGCAGCAGAATTTTAAATATGTGTTTTTATATTGATAAGACTAAGAGGCTAGCAAACGAAAATCTTGTAGGACATGTTAGAATATCGTGGAATATTTGTATGTAAAGAGAAACAGCCCAACTCTGGATGGTGCTGAAAATAGAAAATTCAGTAGTGGACAGATAGGACTTCTCAGGTATCTGTCCCTTTTAAATAAAGTTAGTGATAGCTCAAGGGCAGGCTCTGAGACCTGTCACTATTACTGATGCTGTGTTGTGCTTACAGACAGGAGCCTAGCTGAGACAGATGCAAATATTTACACCCAACCAATGGACGAAAGCCAGGGACCCCTGTGGTCAAATTAGGAAAAAGCTGGAAGGAGCTGAGGAGGGTGTCTCTATAAGAAGACCAGTAGTCTCAACTAACCAGGACCCCAGAGATCTCTCACACACTGAACCACCAACCAGACAGCACACACCAGCAGATATGAGGCCCCTAACACATAGACATCAGAGGACTGCCTGGTCTGGCCTCAGTGAGAGAAGATGCTCCTAACCCTATTACTTCCTATCCCTGGACCTTGAGAAGGAAATGAAGGCAGGGATAGGTTATTTCTCCATGTGTGCATAGGGTTGTAATGTGGAAGGAGTTCAGTCTGAGGAGAATAGTGTTGAAGTGACAACCTTTCTTAGATTAAAGTGATGGATAAAAGTTATCGGCTTCCTGAAAATTCTTAAGGGCACAGTAAAGGGAGATTTAAACAGCCTGTGAATTTGAAGTGTTCAGAACAGAAAAACATTGTAGAAAAGAAAATAACAGGAAAGAATTAGCAAACAACAAGGGAGAGGAGAGGAGAATGTTTCATGGAGTCAGAACGTTGGGGTCAAAGGTTTGGAAAGACTACTCTCCAGTGCCAAGACAGAGAACAAAGGGTTGCAAAGTTGGAAAGGAAGGTGCAGGGACAGAACACGGAAGAATGAGGAGTGTCACGTTCTTGACACATAGATTGGAAATTCTCCTTATTCAGGAGGAAGGAGGAAGTCTGCAAAGATGGTACTTCAGGTGGACTTCATGTCTTCTGACCTCAGACCTCACTCAGTTCCTGAGTTTCTCTGGTGCTTATGCTATCTTAAGAATTGTATTGAGTGTTTATCTCTTCTATTACTCATGCTGAGGTGACAAGGCTACATGCACACAATTTTACTTTGGGAAAGCAATAGATGGAACCTTATCTTTGTATTATGTTTCTAGAAGAAGAATTGGGATGTGATCTACTAAAGAACACTGAAACTTATGACATTTGACTAATATGTTCAAACACCCACCCGCAATAGTTAATTATTTTCAATTTTCAAAAAAATACGAATTAACTGTTAAAAGTACCTGCTTGGTAAATATTTTTATATTACTATTGGTCTGATTTTTATATTTTGTTCTTTCTTGCTTTGTGTTACATAATTTGACACAGAATTCAATTGTGTTATCTGTAGGTTGGATTTTCCTTACACTCAGTTGGATTGAATGTTTCTAAATGTGTAACATATTTATTCTTCTGAATTATTTAGTATGTTTTAAAATCTTGTTGACAAATGAGTTCTCATTTTGTAAATTTTTATTTAATTGTAACTTTTTTCTCCTCAAGTATTAATTTTTGAGCATATTTTCGCAAATTGTGTTTGTATTTTGATGTTGAGAATATTTCAATATTTACACAAACAAATCCAGCAAGTTTTAATTGTTTTGTCAAGCATGCATAACCTCTGAAATGTAATTAGATTTTTTATTTTCCTTAATTTTATTTTACAAATACATTTTTTCCTAAACCCAAGAAATAAAAAAAAAAATCATGACATCTAACCTTAGAAGATTAATCTCTGTGTGAACCTAGTCTCAAGTCACACTGTCTTTGATCCATCCCATATACAGCCCCCAAACCCAGACAATAATGTGGATGTCAAGAAGTGCATACTGATAGAAGCCTGATATAGCTGTCTCCTCAGAGGCTCTGCCAGGTTCTGAAAAATACAGAGTGCGGTGCTTTCAACCAACTATTGGACTTAAAATGGGATTCCAATGGAGTAATTAGAAAATGGACAGAAGGAGCTGAAGTGATTTGCAACCCCACAGGGAGAACCACAATATCAACCAACCAAACTCCTCAAAACTCCCAGAGACTAAATCTCCAACCAAAGAGTACACATGGAGGGACCCATGGCTCCAGCCTCATGTAGCAGAGGACGGCTTTGTCAGGCATCAGTGGGAGGAGAGGCCCTTGGTCCTGTGAAGGCTGGATGCCTCAGTGTAGGCGCCAGAGCAGGAAGGCAGGAGGGAGTGGGTAGGTGGGTAGTTGGAACATCCTCATAGAACCAGAGGGAGTGGATGGGATAGGGGTCTTTTGGAGGGGAAACCCGAAAAGGGAATAACATTTAAAATGTAAAAGAAAATATCTAATTAAAAAGAAAACATTATTTTAATTTTTGTTATTAATTTATTTAATAAGCAAATATTACACAAACACAGATCCAGTGATCCATGAAATTGTGTATAAGATATGCTTTTCAAAGGAAAAACATCTTTGTGATAATTTATTTGCTTTACTCAAATATGTTCTGAAAAATATTGTGAGAGTTCTGAAACAGGAATTTTTCATTATTTTAATTTTTAAAAACAGAAAATTTGTTTTTTAAATTTTTTCAAAAAGGAAAAAATATGTTTTTTGCTTGTGTGTTTTGTGTGAATGCTTATGTTTACTCATGTTTGCATGTGTGTGGGCATGTATATATACAATGTACATGCATGTATGTTTGTGAAGATGGGGACACCAGAGGTAGATGTGACCTTTCCTGATTGTTCTGGCTCCACTTTACTGAGACAAATTCTTTCCTAGAACCTAAAGATGCTCCATTCCACCTGGCTGGCCTAGCTAGCCAGCTTGCTCTGGGATCCTGTTTCCAAGCTCAGAGAGGCAGCATTACAGAAGGGACGCCTGAGCAGCCAGCTTTTATGTGTGCATTGTGGATTCACACCCCGGTCCTCACGTTGGGCTGCAAGTACTTCATCCACCGAGCCTTCCCTTCAGTCTGGAAAATACTTTAAGGTAAGTTGTCCTCAATTCTTCCTCCTCCTCCTCCTAATAATGGTTAGTATTTTCTTTCCTTCATTTTATTTTTAGTTGTTCACTTTACATCCTTCTCACTGCCCTCCCTACCACAATCCTCCCCCTCACTTCCCTCTCCACTCTTCTCTGAGAAGGTGGGGCATCTCTGTACATTCCCCCATCCTGGTACATCAAATCCCTGTGGGGCTAGAAGCATCCTCTCCCACTGAGGCCAGACAAGGTAGCCCAGCTAGAAGAACATATCCTACAAACAGGTAACAGCTTTGGGATAGCCCCTGCTCCAGTTGTTTAGGAACCACATGAAGATCAAGCTGAAGACCTGCTACTATGTGTGGGAAGCAGGGAGACTAGGGTCAGCCTTTGGATGCTCTTTGATTGGTTGTTCAGTCTCTGTGAGCCCTAAAAGTCCAGATTAGTTGACTCTGCTGGTCTTCTTAGGAAATTTCTATTCCCTTCAGGGCCGCTTTCCTTCCCCAGCTTTTTCCCAGGAGTCCCCAAGTTCCACCCACCGTTTAGCTGTGGGTTTCTGCATTTTTCTGTGTCAGATGGGTAGAACATCTCAGAGGACAACCATGGTAGACGTCTGTGTGAAGAATACAGTGTATCATTAATAGTGTTGGGGATCTGTGTTTGCCCATGGAATGGGTTTCAAACTGGGCTGGTTATTGGCTGGCCATTTCCTCTGTCTCTGCTGCGTTCCCCAAGCCTGCATTCTTGTAGACAGGATACAATTTGGGTCAAAAGTTGTGTGGGTGGGTTGGTGTCTCTGTTGATCCACTGGGGTTCATACCAGGCTACAGAAGATGGCCTCTTCAAGTTCTCTTTCCCAAACACTGTGAGTCCCAGCTAATGTCACCCCATTTGGCCCTTGGGCACCTCCTTTATCCCAGGTCTTTGCTATGCCTTGGAGATGCTCCCCACCTACTCAATTCTGTCAGCTCAGATTTTCATTTATTCTCATGGCCACCTGGCTTCCTCATGTCCCTCCCCCCACACCTGATTGTGAGCCCTTCATTCCCCTCCTCATCCCCTCTCCCAGTCATTTCCCTCCCACCATCTGTCTCCTATGACTATCTTAATGCACCTTCTAGGTGAGATTCAAGCTTCCTTGCTTGTGCCTTTCTTCCAATACATTTATAGCAGTGTTAGTCATAATAGCCAGAAACTGGAAACAACCTAGCTGTCCCTTGTCAGAAGAATGAATAAAGATAATGCAGTACATCTATTCATACAATGGAATACAATTGAGCTATTAAAACAATTTTTAATTGATTTTGTAGGCAAATGAATGGAACTTGAAAATATCATCCTGAATGACTCCCAAAAGTCCCAAAAGAGACTATTTAATTAGAATATCCCTTTTTTCCCAATTGTTACCCAGCTGTAATTTCTATCTTTGAAGTTGAGGTCTGTTTTTTGGATGCATCAGAGGATGAATCCTGTCTTTTTTTTTTTTCCCCAATCTATTAGTCTTGAGAGATATCAATGACTAATGACTTTCATAATGACTGTTGATTCCTGTTATTTTGCTGGTGGTTTTGTGTATGTGTTTCCCTTTTTTATTTTTCTGGTGTGAGATCATTTATTTCTCCTCTTTTTGTGTTTGTAGTTAACCCTCTTTTGCATGAGCTTTTCTTCTAGAACCTTCTATCACAGCTGAACTTGTAGATAGATAGATATTGTTTCTCCATCAATGATGATTGAAATGTTTGCTGGATCTAGGAGACTGGGCCAGCATGTGTCCAGACATTTTGGATATTGGAATCTTTACTGAGAAATCAGATGTAATTTTAGTAGGTTTGCCTTTACATGTTACATGGTCTTTCCGCATGCAGCTTTTAATATTCATTTTTGCATTTTTATCGAATATTTATGTATTTACATTTTATATGTTATACCCGTTTCCTGTACCTCCCTCTCCCATCCTCCCTTCCCCTGCTTCTGTGAGAATGTTCCCCCTCCCACCTGCTCACTCCCACCTCACTACCCTGGTTTTCCCATAAACTGGAGAAACAAGCTTTCACAGGACCAATGTCCTACGAAAGAAAAAAGACCTGCGATTTTCTTTTTTCTCTCCTGTATACTGTTGGTGATTCTTGGCTCTGTAGTTTCTGTTAAAATTCCCATAATTTTTTCCAGAATAGCCACACAACTTTTTTTTATTACTTCTGTTTTCTTTTATTGGTTCTTTAACAGTTTTATTCGCTTTCTTGACCTGTTTGTTTTTGGTTGTTGCTGTTCACTTTCTTTCCCTCCTTCTCTCTTTCTTTCCTTTCTTTCTTTTTTTTTAAAAAATTTGTTTATTCATTTATTTACATCGGAAGCTGCCTCCCTCCCAGTTGCCCCTTCACTGAGACTCTCTCCCCAGGTGCACCTCATGTGGCAAGACTTGGTGCACCAGGAAGGACCCAAATCCTTTCTTAAGTTTCCAGGAACTAATGCCCATTCATTTTTTAATTGGAGATTCTATTTATTTACATTTCAAATGTTATCTCCTTTCTCTGTTTCCCCTTTGGACTCCTCCTATCCCTCCCCCTTACATCTATGAGAGTGCCGCCCCCACCCACCCACTTCTTCTTGCCTCCCTGACCTGGCATTTTCCTAGGCTGGGGCATCCAGCCTTCACAGGACCAAGTGCCTCTCCTGTTGGTGCTTGGTCAGACCATCCTTTGCTACATATGCGGCTGGAGTCATGGGTCCCTCAATGTGTGCTCTTTGGTTGGTGGTTTAGTCTCTGGGAGCTCTGGAGGGTCTGGTTACTTGATATTGTTCTTCTTATGAGGTTACAAACCCCTTCAGCTCCTTCAGTTCTTTCTCTAACTCCTCCACTGGGAATGCAGGTCGTAGACCAATGGTTGGCTGTGAGCATCTGGCTCTGTAGTTGTCAGGCTCTGGAAGAGGCTCTTGGGAGATAGATATATCAGGTTCCTGTCAGTATGCACTCCTTGGCATCTGCAATATTTTCTGGGTTTGGTGGATGCATATGAGATTGATCCTCAGGTGGGGCAGTCTCTGAAAGGCCTTTCCTTTAGTCTTGGCTCCAAACTTTGTTTCTGTACTTCCTCTTGTGAGTATTTTGTTCCCCATCTAAGGACTGAAGCATCCACACCTTGGTCTACATTTTCCTTGATCATCATGTGGTCCTCAAATTGAATCTTGGGTATTTTGAGCTTTTGAGCTAATAGCCACTTATCAGTGAGTGCATACCATGTGTGTTCTTTCGTGATTGTGTTACCTTACTCAGGATAATATTTTTTAGTTCCATCCATTTGCCTTAGAATTTCATGAAGTCATTGTTTTAATAGCTGAGTAGTACTCCATTGTGAAAATGTACCACATTATCTGTATCCATTCTGCTATTGAAGGACATCTGGCTTCTTTCCACATTCTTGTTATTATAAATAGGTTGCTATAAACATAGTGGAGCATGTGTTTTTCCTATATGTTGGAGTACTTCTTGGGATTATGCCTAAGAGTATTATAGCTGGGTCCTCATGTCGTAGTATGCCTGAGTTTTGCTCTCTTTAAGGGACTTATTCATTCACTCTAATTTTTTGTTTATATTTTCCTGATTTTTATTAAGGGATTTATTCATTTTCTCTGAATGTTTGTGTTTTCCATGGGTTTTCAAAGGATTTATTCACTTCCTCTTTAAGGATCTCTATCATCTGAATGTACTTGTTTTCATTTTTCTTTTTCTTCAGCTCTGTTGAAATATCCAGGATCTTCTTTCGTAAACCAGCTTGGCTCTGATAAATACATTACCATGGGTATTGTTGATCATGTTCTTACTCTGGTGCCTTGGTATCTGCGTGTGGAATGATTAAAGGTCTAGGTGCTAATTTTTAGGTTTATCTTTGTTGGGTGGGTGTTTTGTTCCTTGGTTTCTGTTTCAGGGAGTATTATTGCTTTCAAATTTCTGTTTATTTGGATTTTTCAACTGTTTTATTCACAGGCAATGTCTGATGGTGTTGGAGGGTGTGTAGCTTGGATGGGTTGATGGAAAGAAGGTTAGAGGAGAAGGTTTTTGAAATCCATTGCAGATTAGTGAAGAAAGGGAGACCACAGCATGGTTCTTTAGCTGGAGATGAGGCTGAGGGGAATTGGATCTCAGGAGCAATGGGAGCATTGTGGGTCTGCTTTCAACTCACTCATTGTCTTTGGAAGAGCTGCCCTTCAGTTAACAGGGGGTGCCTACTGGAGTTGTCATGTGGGGAAAAGTAACTATGAGGTGGATTAGAAGGTGGTGATTTGTGAGATCCACAGATGGGGAAAGGTGTGAAGGAGGTCTGCTGCTTGTGTTCTGTTGCAGTTCTAAGGATGATACTGGGGAATTGGCTCTAGGAACACAGAGAAGAAAGGAGAGGGACAGGGAGAGTGAGAGAAACACAGGTACTTAGCTGTTGCAGTAAATATTAAAAAATAAAAATGGGCTTATGTCTTTATTGGCCCTGTGCCTCACTCTGTGGGCCCAATTCAAGTTTGGAGCCGCGCACACCTCTGTAGCTGGGTCTGAGTCACCTCATCGGTCTAACTTTGTCCACACTACTCTCTTCCCTGGTGGTTTTTTACCACCTGTTTTCTGCCTCTGTCCAGGGGTGCTTTTTAATCCCAAAACTCAACAAAAACACAACTCTAAAGGCCAATAACTTTTCAAACAGGTTTATGTGTTCAATTCTCAATCCACAAACCCTCTACACAACATAATTATATCAAATGGACAAAGATACAAACTGCCCTTTTATATAAGATATTAGACCTATAAAATCCTTAAATTTTCATAGCTATATAATACCAATTAAGCTCACCTGGATATAGCTCGTCTTTATGGAGGTTCATCTTGGACTTCTTGCCCATCTGTCCCCCTCCTCTGACCTCTCCTCTCTGATTCTCCCACTCCATCTCCCTTACTCTACCCAGTCACTGGATTTTCTTTATTTTAATAATTAAAGTGGGAAGGTTCAGATGAAGTCACCTCATGAGTAAGTGACTAGGCAGCCCTTCTTGGGAAAGTGGAATTAACACTGAATTACAAACAACTTTAGGACAATCTACACCTACCTGCTTTTCAAGTAGAGATGTCTTGTGGTTTAACAGGAGCGGGGGTCTGTTGGAACTGGGGGTGAAGGAACAATGAATAGTGTGGGGAATGATATTAGGAAGGGTTAGTCTTTGGAATCCATAGGAGATGTAGGGGCTATTGAGGGAAGGCTGCTTCTGGTATTCTGTTGCAGTTTTAGTGATGAGATTAGGTAATTGGACTTTGGGGAACAGAGACACTTACAACATTCTATAACCACAGTTCTCACTATACCTTATTAAGAAACTTAAAACTTTAATTGATCAGAGTGGCATGTGCTGCTATTCCTTATTGGCTTAGTAATTCTTGAAGATTTCTGCTTTGTAACTTCTTAGGAACACTGCAGATCTTCACATGTATAATAACTTGTATTGACTACAGATTTTAATATCTTATACTTGAGAGAATTCATAATTCTGTATGTAATAAAGATAAATTGCTCTACATGCATCTAATGCTAGAGGAATAGATTTAGTTAAATAACCACTAAGTACTAAACAAAAGCACAAAGCTCATTATCCCAGGTCTCACTAGAACATCTCACCATATTAACCACACTTAACTTTTCTCTTATTGTTTCCATTATTTTATTTCTTCTCTTCTTTTTTGCCTTCCTTCTTTTCTCACAGTATCTCTTTTCTTACCCTCTGATACTATGAGTATCAACAGTTCACCAAAATAAAGGAGTTCTATACATTCCAAAAATAACACTATATACTAAATGATTAAATATTGAAACATGAAACTACTTACTATTCCTTGACACATTTGAAGTCTCTATAAGGCTCAGGTAAACCATTATTTACATAAAAAGTATTGGAATATGGTAGTTATTACAAATATAGGACTACCACTTTAAATAATTTAAATTTTTGGATGTTTCACTATGAATTTACGTAAGATTTTAGTGATTTAATTGAGGCATAGGTAAGAAGATGGCAGGTAATTTATATCTTGGCATATTATTCACCATAATTTTGAGATAATAAAGTGTTAAGTGACACAATAGGAAACTGAGATATCACAGATAAAGCCTCCAAAAATCAACATAGTGGACTTCCTGGAAATGTTCTGGATCAATTGCAATTATTTGTCAAGTGTACCTATACTAAGAACTTCTTTATAAGGAAAGTTTCCATGATACAAGGTGTCCCGTGCTAGTATCTTCCTTCAGCTGAATGTAGCTAAGCAAATATGAGTTAAACTACTTTATAGTTCATAGATTATATATAATTTCATCTGAAAATAGAGCATAGTTACTTCACATGCACTATTTGAAGTAAAGATTGCAGACTATTGGAAAGAAATGAACTACAGCATTATCCAATGAAATCATAGGCTATACTATTTTTTAATCTGTATTATTGATGTCCCATGTCTCAGATAAAAATCACAATATCATAACTCAGAATGCTATGTACTATAGAGACTTTTTAAAGTTCATGTTTTCTTCTTTCTGTGATTTATCTTTCTCTCTATCGTAAACCCACTCAATAACCAGAAGGTCCCCAAATGGAAAAATAAATGACAAAACCGTCTACAAACCTGCTTACTAGTATTATATCTTGTTAATAGTTTCTGTCTTAATTTATTGCCCAACACTGGTCCTGTCTACATTCTTACCTCTTAAAATCTCAGTAATTTATAACTTGCTTTATACCTCCACGTCTCGTAGAATTACCTCTACTGAGGCCACTAATGTCCACTTGTAGCTGAACCTAATGTATGATACCAGTATACTTATGAAATCCCTGTGCAGTATCCCAGTTAACAAAATCCATATTTCAAGGAGCACTTTCACCTTAGCTAGTCCTTAACTAATCTACTTTCCTAATTTTCCTCTTGTGTCTTTGACATAATTACATAGATCTCTTCTCCTAAGCATTCTTTACATGTTGAACTTTTAAAAATTATTTTTAATTATTTTAGAAAATTTTCATTTATCTTGAGTGTAATACAACATATCAAAACAATATAACAGTGTTGTGGCTATTTGTCATAATACAATTCTTCATTTTTTTCAAATATGGTACTTAAAAAATTAACCTACTGTGCCTCATTAGTTATTATAGTTGAGTGGACAGTCAGATTCACTCTTAGGTATTCCAGTTTAAACTGAATAAATAGAAAGAAGCCAGGATTCGGGGAACTAGAATCGTTATGGTATGGAGAACTGAGACCTGTAGCTCTACAGCTTTGAATGGCAAAGCTTTTCTATCCATTCTGCAGGACCAGCAACATGAACTTCAGGTAGTGAGAGGACAGAAAGACCATGCGTGAGCTTTAGCATTTTACTGTGCACACTTAATCGTAAGCTTAGTGTTGCTGTCTACATCCAGATCTTGATAGCCCAACCAAATTCTCAAAAACTAAAATTTCCCTCCAGCAATTCCTTAAATCCAGTTTATCATCAAAAGAATTGTATAACAGCAGTTCATTGAAGACAATGTCAAAGTCTTCTGTTTCTTCCCTGTCTTCCTCACCTTTCCCCTATTTTCCTTTCTGTTTTTCTCTTTCCTAAATAAGTAACTTTTTCCTGTGTATTACCTGAGTAATCTGGTTTTTACTTATCACTGTAATGTTTTATTTTAAAAGAAACTTAATCTTATCTGTATTCAACGTGCACAGCACCTCTAGCCCTTCAATTATTCACCCAAAGATGGCATATGTGCACAACACAGTAACACTTGAAGTGTTAAAATTTTACTAAATCCTATCCAAGCACACCTTTTAGAAATCTGAAACTTAGTGGAGTAAAAGACCCTCTCAATGTTTCTTCTTGCAGTAGATGGGAACTAAGACGGAGACACATAACTGGACTCTGTACAGAAAGTGAGAAACTTTCGAACACTCAGTCCTAAATGGGATACGTTCATCAAAGCCTTTCCCTCAGGACACAAGGACCTATGCCAAGAGGAGTCCCAAAAACTGCATAAGGGATATTTCCATAAGGGATAGATGACACAAAAAACCATTGGCCTCCATATACAGCAGGACTACTACACAGATGAACTCACAGAGACCAAGGAAGCAGGCACAAGACCTATAGTTTCAAGCTCGATGGAATCTTATTGATGAGAAGGGAATGTGGACTTGAACTCCTACCCCAAACCTAGAAGATATCTCCAATTCACAATTGCTCACACAGAATGAATTAATTTGCACCAATGCAGTTTCACCGTATATATTTACCATGCATAAAGTAATCCCCATGCCCCAGTCTTACTGGTCTTTTGCTTGTCTATTTTGTTTTATAATTTTGTATTTTATGAGTTTATGTGTATGCCTACTTCTCTTGTGTTTCATATTTTTCTTTTTTTTTTCATTTTTAAATTTTCACTTTTTTTGTGATTTTGTTTTTCTGATTTGTTGCCCATAGAGTGAGAGAAATGGCATTTTGAAATGGTGAGTGAAGAGGTGGGGAATTTACGATGATGTTGAAGAAGAGAATGATCATGATAAAGGGTATGAAAAATTATTTTCAATTACATATATACATACATGTACATATATGTATATATATACATACATACTCATATATATATGTATATATACTCTCAAAATCAAACACATAAACCTGAAACTTTAATAATTATGGGAAAGTATAGGTACTATATACTTGTGAAGGAGATAATGGATCCCCCAGTGGAGTAAAAGCCTCTTCTTTATGTAAGTGATTCTGCATTTGAGGATTTCAGAATGCAGCAATCTGAACCATATGGAACATAAAATAAGTATGCCATATTCAGATTCTTACTGAATGAGGATAAAGGTGCAGTGAAGAAACAGAACTCAATAATGTCAGGGTAGAGGTGTGTGGAGTGGAAGACAGGTGACATATGGATACTATTTAGGTAAGTGAAAAGACTACTCAAGGATTCATAGGATGATTTGTGGCTTTTGTCTTGGGGATAAGATGGTGAAAACCATTGGAAGATATTTGAAATATGGGTTTCTTAGGGTTTTATTACTGTGAACAGACCCCATGACCAAGGCAAGTCTTATAAACAACATTTAATTGAGGCTGGCTTACAGGTTCAGAGGTGCAGTCCATTATTATGAAGACAAGAACATGGCAGCATCCAGGCAGACATGGTGCAGGAGGAGCTGAGAGTTCTACATTTTCATCCAAAGGAAGCCAGGGACTGACTAAGCATCCTCAGGCAGCTAGAAGGAGTGTCTCTAAGCCCACCCCCAGAGTGACACACTTCCTCCAACAAGGCCACACCTTCTTATAGTGCCACTCCCTGGGTCAAGCATATGCAAACTATCACAATGGGTTAAGATGATTAGATTCATAGAGTGTAAATAGCATGTTTGCTTTCGTGTATATAACTGGCTGTCGATAAATGTAAAGAAGGTAGACCAGTTCTTTTTATTTTAAGTTAGTCATCTATGTTGGTACTTTTATGTATGCCTAGAAATATTTCATTTTCATAAGTCACTAATCTTCTAGTTCCTTATTTCTTCATTGCTTTTGAAATGGTTCTGAACATGTGAACCATATATTTCAAGCCAATAATACAGACACACTGAACTGTGTTTCCTGTTTTATAGTTTTTTTTTGCCCCATCACTCCTCACTGATTATAGGATAAGAGTCTACATTTAACTTAGTTTTAACCCTGTATAAGAAATAACAACCGTTTAAGCCTCACTCTGTCCTTCATCTTGCATTTATCATCTTTAAGTTTCAGTAATGCGGAAAGCTCACACTTCTTCTGGTTTAGTTCCCTGGTGTGCCCTCCTCCTAAAGACTCTTTTCTACACTCCATTCTCTCTTCTGCCTGACATTTACCTGCTCTGTCTCCCCTTCCCCACCAGTGTTTGTAAAGCAACCATTTTCTCAGACCTGTTACCACAGTGCTTGGTTTCCATGTGCGTCAGGGTTAGACTTTTTCTCTGTATTCATCATATTCTGTTTTTCAGTATGAAAACCATTGGAAGACAAGGAGATACATCACTGTATTCCTATCTTCCCCAGCTTGTGGCATTTGAAATATAACTGGCAACACATGAATAGCTTTAAATTTAGTTGGAGCTAAATTTGTTAGTCAGTCACTCCTAAACTAAATATTCACTATACAGCCTTGGAATAAACTCAAAGACTACAGAGCATGGACTTCATGGGGGGGGGGGGCAGGTTGGTTACTGTTTTTTGTTTTGCTTTGTTTGTTTGGATTTTTGTTTTTTTGCACTTTGGTGATTAATCCATAAAAATTTAATGTCAGTGTTGTGCCACATTCCTCACAAAATATCTTGATAGTAAAGTTAACACTTTTTATTTTCACATGATAAGATGAATTCTAAAGTCATTATTTAAGTATTTAAGTTAAGTGAAAATAGCTGCTATACTTTTAATGTTTGACAGATTATTTTGGGGAAATTTCTGAAAAATGTTTAATGTTATTCCTATCCATATAGCATAATTTCTACTATTAATAATTTGTGCAGTCATACTTTAATAAGACAGTTTATTTAAAGACTAACTTGTTTTTTTGAGGGTGTCATTTTCTTTTATTTACCCTCACTACATGGTATAATAATAAGAAATAATAGTTAATAACAGTGTTTGGAATACACTAATAAAATTGCCTCTAATAAGGTAAGACACAATACTTGAACATCTTTTCAACATCCAGACATGTCTTAATTAATCGGGAATATTAGTGACAGTAATATTAGCAAAAAATTATATATTCTTTCATAATTTTTGCCATCAATATAAAGAATACTTGCACTGAATAGATAACCTGTAGTCAGATTATGAAAATCAGTAATTGTAGTAAAGTTAAGTCAGAAACTTCAAATAGCTAACCACATCACCTCCATAATCATTTACAAAGAGAAAAAATGAATGCACGATCACTTGTTTATGATCAGCTCAAATTCTCTGCTTTTACATAGTCCAGGACTCTCTGCCCAGGGAATGGTGCTACTCACAGTAGGACAGAATGTCCACATAGATTGACCTAATTATGACAACCCCACAGATCAATCCAATGCACAGAATCCAATGTAGAGTCTCATTGAGACTCTTCCTCAGTGACTTTATTTTCTCAGGTTGGCAACAATAAAAGCAGAAAGCAAACGCCACAACTAGAGAGCATTAAGCAAAATTATGTCACATTATAAGTATAATACATCTAGCACTCTTTTTCTTTTCTCCTAAAAAAATTTAAATCAGAAATGTACTTTGGAAGTTATTATCAGGCCAAAAAAAAAAAAAAAAAAAAAAAGAAAAAAAAAAAGAAAAAAAAAAAGAAAAGAAAGAAAAAAAAGAGTTTTGACTTCCAGTTTGGACCTTTTAGAAAATCTGTGGGCTCCCAAATCTCTCTGTATGTAGCTCATCTGTGCTGAAAGCTCAGCGTAATTGTATATGCAAACTGAAATATTAAAATCATAACTTCTAATTTTAGTTCATTCTGATTTCTAAACCAGTCAGGAGCCTCCTAGTTTAGATGCTTTTTGTTTGCTTAACTTGGAAAAGAGGCCAACATCACATTAAACAGGAAAAAAGAATAGCGAGAGATGTGATTAAAAAATATGACAGCAGTTGGGAAGTCTTTTTGTCCTACCAAAAGGAAAAAGTGCCAATTGCTAGGACAGACATACCACCCGGCCTGACCTGGAACTGTAGAGAGGATTTCTTTGGGTTTTGTGGATGAACCAGATAAATCTCGTATTTAGTGTCTCTATAGGCTACGCTCTGCTCAGGAAGGAGTGCGGCCCAAAAGGGACCCATACTACAGCTCAAACTGGAATTATTCAACCTTTCTATTTATGCTGGGCTGTGGAGTGGAGTAGGCAGTGAGCGAAGGTGTCTATAGTGGATGAAGTTAAAAGACTAACTTGTATGTTGCATTGTTGCTTTGCATTTAGTCACCCGAGAATATAAGGTTGCTGTTTGGAGCCACCTATTGGTCAAAAATTATGCTACTGTCAAGTAACATCACTCGTCTAGGGAAGGGACTGTTTACAATGGACTGATTCCCTAAAGTGACCACAGCCAGTCTGATTGAGGCAATTTTTTAGTTGAGAGTCCCTCTTCTCAGATAACTATTAAGTTGTGATAAATTGACAATAAAAATGAAGGAGGACATAGTAAAACTAAATACATAAAATAATGTAATAAAATAGAAATAGGTGTATTGTCAGCAAAATCTAGTGCTTTTCAAGTGCAAAATACAAGCTTTCCTGTTTGGAGTAATCAGAAGATGCCTGTTCTCCAAATCGACCTGCTACATTTTTTTTAAACCTGTATCTGTGTGGATACAGGTGAGATGGGAAGGAGGTGTGAGATGTGGACAGTTGGAGGGTGGACTGGAAAGGAAATAATATCTGGAGTGTTAAAAAATAATAAATAAATAAAAATAAAAATAAAAAATTCAAGTTATGTTCCTCAAATGAATTTATGAATGTGGAGGTAAATTCTGAAGGTTTAGTGTAAATGTTTTTAGGGACACTTGAGGGGGTAGTGAGGGAGCTATTTTATTTTACATTCTTTGAATTTTGCATCTCTTAGTGAAGCAAAACAGATACCACTTTCAACATTATTAGACACTTTAGAATTAAATGTTTTGCTTTTAATATTTATTTTATTATTTCTTTAGCTTTTAATACATGGATATTCTATTTACATCATTCCAACCCTGTCATCTCTCTCATCTAGTTCTTTTTATGTCCTCCCAACCCCCCTCAAATTCATATATGTCTATATCAAACATCTATCTACCCACATATCTATCATCTATCTATCTCTCTATCTATCTATCTATCTCTCTATCTATCTATCTATCTCTCTATCTATCTATCTATCTATCTATCTATCTACCTGTTTATGTATCTATTCATCATCTATCTGTCTATCTATCTACCTACCTACCTACCTATCTATCTATCTATCTATCCATCTATTTATCTATCTATCTGTCTATGTATCTATTAATCATCTAACTATCTATCTACCTACCTACCTATCTATCTATCTATCTATCTATCTATCTATCTATCTATCTATCTATCTACCTACCTACCTACCTACCTTTTGCAGAGTCTATTTACTGCTAGTCATAAGTATATGTGTGTATGACTGTCTACTTGAGACTAAATAACCTTCTGAGGGCTCATTCCTGGATAAGATTGGTTCTTTTTCTCTTATCAGCCATGACGTACCCATAAGCAGATACTCATGAGACTTCCTCTGTCCATGTTGGCCTGCCAACTGAAGCTCTCACTGTGTGGCTCTTGCCTAGGTGGCACTCACAAGACCTGGTGGGCAGGACATTAGACCAGGAATAGGTCTGGCAACTTGGAGCAGGGAAGCGGACTAGATAAGTTTCAGGGTAGTTGTCAGACTAGGCTTTCTAGTATGTGTGACTAGCCTTGTTCTAGGGATTAGGGAGGATGCCAACTAAACAGGGTTCAGGATATTCACAAAACAGGTCTGCAGCACAGAGTGTAAAACCTGGAGCTTGGAGCTCTAATAGTTTTATCAATACTCAATAGATATTTACTAACATGATAATATATCATATTTTGATAAGATATTATTTTGTAAACAACTTGCTTCATGATATTTCTTTTCAGGCCACAGTACTAATAACTTAACAATTGTAATAATAGTATTCATGATCAGAGCCACGTTTGCCATGCTCATTTTGGCTAGAGTCCCTTCAGCTTCAGTCTCAGAATTTACCTAGAGGGAAATTCTGCATTTTCAGAGTCTTAAGGTTTGGGTAGCCACGCGGACCTACCTTCTACTAACTCAGTACATCATGGCTGCTACGGGCGCATCATCCTTCTTTGTGTAAACTGGATCTTCTTCTGACTTCCCTCTGTGGTCACATCCGTTTGGTCTCAGTAATCCAGCATTTGCACTTTCTCTCTTTCTCAGTTTGGAGATGTGTGCCTCTAATGCAAACCTTGCATAAATGTCATCCATCACTTCATTTCTCACCATCTCGTCCAAGCATCTTTCCTGAAGGTAGTCTAAGTGGAAGAGGATAGAGAAGAAGCGAAGTAACTGGACTGACGACCTGTGCAGCTCATCACTGTAAGGCAACATTTGTGATCAAAGCACACAGTGCAATGGGGTGTGGAATGTGGCAGCAAACATGGGTGGTGCTTATATACACAGCAAAGAATGGTTTGAATCTCCACACTGTAGATTTACTGTAGTCCATTGGGGTACAGGTGGACAGGCTGGGAGGGCAGGGGATTCTGTGTTAATGTTCTAGATCTCTTTCTTTCTCTGAAACAGTCAAGTAAGTATCTAACCCCAAAGGACACAGGATTCAGGCACATATAAGCATCCTTTCCAGTATTTTTTCAAAGCTCAGCTTAGAACTCCAGTCCAGAATAAGAACCACGACAGAAGGTCATTAGTACAGAAATTGTTTGTGGTGATGGGTGTTCATGTGCATGGTTGTGTGGCTCAGCACAACACAAAAAGCAGAGGAACAATCTTAAAATGAGAAAGCTAATATATAACTCTACTTTCAACCAGACCTAACAAGTTTTTTAAATTATTTTATTGGATACTCTCTGTATTTACATTTCAAATGTTATCCCCTTTGTTCCCCCTGCTCCTATCCCCCCTCCCTCTCAACTTGTGTTCATGAAGGTGCTCTCTCTCCCAATCAGCTTTTACACCTCAGTGCATTCCCCTACATTGGGAAAACGCACCCTGACTGGACCAAAGACCTCTTTTCATACTGATGCCAGATACTGAAATCCTCTGATACATATGCAACGGGAGCCATGGGGCTCTCCATGTGTGCTCAGTGGTTGGTGGTTTATTCCATGAGAGAGAATGGGCAGCCTTGTCTAGTCCCTGATTTTAGTGGGATTGCTTTTCATGTTTCTTACCATTTAGTTTGATGTTGACTACAATCTTGATGTAAATTGCTTTTACTATGTTTAGGTATGGGCCTTGAATTCCTGTTTTTTGCAAGATTTTTAACATAAAGAGGTGTTTAATTTTGTCAAATGCTTTCTCAGTATCTAAGGAGATGATCATGTGTTTTTTTTTTTTTCTTTAAGTTTGTTTATATAATGGATTACATATATTAATGGATACATATATTGAACCATCCCTGCATCCCTGGGATGAATCATTTGATGTGGTGATCATGGTAATCCCTGCATCCCTGTGATGATCACTTTGATGTGTTATTGGATTTGGTTTGCAAGAATTTAATTTAGTATTTTTGCATCGATAGTCATGAGGGAAATTGGTGTGAAGTCCTATTTCTTTGTGAGGTCTTCATGTGGTTTATGTATGAGCATAATTGTGGCTTCGAAAAACAAGTTAGGTAGTGTTCCTTTTATTTCTATTTTGTGAAATAGTTTAGAGAGTATTGGTATTAGGTCTTCTGTGAAAGTCTTATAGATGGCGGTTCCTTGGAAAATTGGACATAGTGCTTCCTGAGGACCCAGCTATACCACTCCTGGGCGTATACCCAAAGAAGCTCCAATATCTAACAAGGACACATGCTCAACCTTGTTCATAGCAGCCTTACTTATAATAGCCAGAAGCTGGAAAGAAACCAGGTGTCCTTCAACAGAGGAATGAATACAAAAATTGTGGTACACATACACAATGGAGTATTACTCAGTTATTAAAAACAATGACTTCATGAATTTGCTAGGCAAATGTATAGAACTTGAAGCTATCATCCTGAGTGAGGTAACCCAGTCACAAAAGAACATTCATGGTATGTACTCACTTATAAGAGGATACTAGCCACCAAAAGCTCAGAATACCCAAGAAACCATACACAGTGCTTATGAAGCTCAAACAGAAGGAAGGACAAAAGATGAATGCCTCAGTCTTTCTTAGAAGGAAAAACAAAATGTTCATGGGAGGAAATAAAGGGGCAAATAGAAGAGCAAAGATTGGAGAAAAGATCATCCAGAAACTGCCTTACCTGGGGATATACCCCATATGCGTCCAGTAAACCCACACACTATTGCTGATGCCAAGTAGTGCTTACTGGCAAGAACCTGATATGAATGACTTCTCAGAGGCTCTGCCAGAGTCATACTGATACAGAGGAGGATGCTTGCAACTAACCATCAGATTGAACATGAGGACCCCAATGAAGAAGTAAGAGAAAGAACTGAAGGAGTTGAAATGGTCTGAAACCCCATGGGAAGAACAAAATTATCAACTAACCAAACACTTCACAGCTCCCTGGGACTAAAACACCAACCAATGAGTTCTCATGGAGAGACCCATGGCTCCAGGTGCATATGCAGCAGAGGATGGCATTCTCTGTCATCAATGGGAGGAGAGGACTTTGGTCTAGTGAAGACTAATTTTTCCTGTGTAGGGGAACATCAGGGTGCTGAGGTGGGAGAAGGTGGCTGGGAGAGGGAGCACCTTCATGGAGGCAATGGGAGGGGGAGGGGAGATGGGATTGTGGGAAGGGGATAACATCTGAAATGTAAATGCAAAGAATATCTAATAAAATAAAGTTAATAAAAGAAGGAGAAAAAAGGAAACTGGGATAGAATTCTGCACTGAACCCATCTGAGGGTTTTGTTGTTGTTGTTGTTGTTGTTGTTGTTGTTTTGTTTTTGTTTGTTTGTTTTGTTTTGTGTTTTTTGTTTTGTTGTTTTTTTGTTTTGTTTTTTGGAGGCTTTTGATGAATAATTCTATTTCTTTAGGTGTTATGAGACCATTTATATGGTTTACCTGATCCTGATTTAACTTTGGTACCTGATATCTGTCTAGAAATTTGTTCATTTCCTCTAGATTTTCCAGTTTTTTATGAAGTACTGTAGTTGTTAACGTGGAGGATGAAACTCTTCTACCAAAAAGAAGACAATTGTTCTTTCTCTCAGCATTGTATTTGTAATTTGCCCTGTGCTCCATGGGACATACTGGGGACGTATTCCTGCAGGCAGTTTCAAAATTGTAAATCCTTTTATTCAACTATTTTATGTGTTTTATGATGTGAAATGTTTGGAATTTATTTGTTAAGCAAATGTCCCTGACTTGATTTTGTTATGGTCATGTATCATTGAATTAAGATACTTATTTTAATTGTATAACACTGAAATAGAATATTTAAGTTTTATTCAATGTAACACTATGTAATTAATAAAACCGAGTCCTACGAAACTCCTATTTCTGCTGTCTATGGTGTTTGAGTCTAGGTAAAGGAAAATAAAGCAACTGAACAGTCCAGCTGTGAACACTAATCCTGACCACTAGAGGGCAGCCACATCTTACATGGCGAGTCCAGAGGTTAATCATGTGGCATCCTCCACAGTGCTTAACCCTTCCACTTCTTTGCATAAAAAAAAAAAAAAAAAAAAAAAAAAAAAAAAAAAAAAAAAGTGAACTAACATCACAAATAATTTATCTAACTAAAAGACATAATTTCTGTCCTCAATAAGCTGATATACAAGTAACATGCTAGTTCGATAAATGACACAACTTTTCTCAAAGTCTTTCTACTTAGAGACTTAAATAAGATCATTATTCAAAGTTTAAAAGTACTTTCGTGTTCTCTGCTCCTCCTTGTTACAGACACAGCAGCATCTTCTCGTGCAGTGCCAGTGTCAGTGTCATCCCTTAGGCAAGATGGTGAAGGTCGGTGTGAACAGATTTGGTCATAGCCCTTGTTACTAGGGCTACCTTCTGTTCGGGATCTGGCAAAGTGGAGAGTGTCGTCATCAACGACCTCTTCATTGACCTCAACTACATGGTCTACATGTTCCAATATGACTCTACTCATGGCAAATTCAATGGCAGAGTCAAGGCTGAGAATGGGAAGCTTGTCATCAATGGGAAGCCCATCATCATCTTCCAGGAGTGAGATCCTGCCAACATCAAATGGGCTGATTCTGGTGCTGAGTATGTTGTGGAGTCTACTGGAGTCTTCACCACCATGGAGAAGGCCAGGACCCACTTGAAGGGGAGGCCAAAAGGGTCATCATCTTCACCCCCTTGGCTGATGACCCCCTGTTTGTGATGAGTGTGAACCATGAGAAATATGACAATTCACTTAAGATTGTCACCAATGCATCCTGTACCACCAACTGCTTAGCCCCCTGCCCTGTCTAAGGTCATCCATGACAACTTTGGCATCATGGAAGGGCTTATGACCACAGTTCATTCCATCACTGCCACTCAGAAGACTGTGGATGGCCCCTCTGGAAAGCTGTGGTGTGATGGCTGTGGGGCAGCCCAAACATCATCCCTGCATCCACTGGTACTGCCAAGGCTGTGGGCAAGGTCATCCCAGAGCTGAATGGGAAACTCACTGGCATGACCTTCCATGTTCCTGCCCCCACTGTATCTGTTGTGGATCTGACATGCTGCCTGAAGAAGCCTGCAAAGGATGATGACATCAAGAAGGTGGTGAAACAGGCATCTGAGGGCCCACTAAAGGGCATCCTGGGCTACACTGAGGACCAGGTTGTCTCCTGTGACTTCAACAGCAACTCCCACTCTTCCACCTTTGATGCTGGAGCTGGCACTGCTCTCAGTGACAACTTTGTGAAGCTCATTTCCTGGTATGACAATGAATACGGCTACAGCAACTGGGTGGTGGACCTCATGGCCTACATGGCCTCTAAGGAGTAAGAAACACTGAACCACATACCCCCCAGAAAGGAGATTGAGAGCAAGGGAGAGGCCCTCAGTTGCTGAGGAGCCCCACCCCAACTCAGCCCCCAACACTGAGCATCTCTCTCACAATATCCATCCCAGACCCCCATAATAGGAGGGGCCTAGGGAACCCTCCCTTCTCTCTTGAATACCATCAATAAAGTTCCTCAGCACCAAAAAAAAAGCACTTTCATTTAACTATTTGTATGTTTTTTATTATCTACTACATACTTCAAATTATCCTTTAAAAATGTCCCAGCATTTGTGTTTTATTGTATAAAATTGTACTTTAGGCTTTATTGCGAGATGCTGACTCTAAAGCCTAAGTGAAGGAATGACAGAACATGGACTGGAACAAGGGGTTAGTAAGGGCCTTCTAAGGCTCACCCCTAAAAATATACCTTCTCCACCCAGCCTTTGCCTTCTGTAGGCTGCTAAGTTTAAAACATACTGCCACACGAAGACACAATTTTCTAAAGTGTAGGGAACATTCAGGTAGAGATTTCTAAAATATTTGACAGAGAAGAAAGAAGACGTAGCAGTGTCTATCTGTCACTGATAATGGCTGACTGTAATATAGTCTCAATACATTTTAGCTACAGACACTGCTATTAATGCATGTTTCCTTTGCATCATGGCAAGAACACAGAGTGGTGTGCAGGAAGGATGGAGGCAAAGGCTGTGGCCAATTTGGCTTCTAGGGCTTGCTCACAGCTGCTTCTCTTCCTCCCACCAGGGTCCACTTCCTAAATCATTGTCAAATGCTGCCCTTCTGCACACATGGGTCTGAAGAGAACATCCCAGATCCAAAATATAACACAAACAGGACATCGGTTTGAAGAAACAAAATATGTCTGTAAAACATTAATGGGTGCACAGTGCATAGAATGGTATGTACTGGGACAAAAGGAGAAAGATTTCATTGGCTTGTTTTGGTAACCAGATACTGATTTTTTTATTGGTGATTTTATTTATTTACATTTCAAATGTTATGCCCCTTGCGGGTTTTCCTTCTGGAAACCCCCTATCCTACCCTCCCTCCCTCTGCTTCTATAAGGGTGCTTCCCTAGCCACTGTTCCTCACTGCCCTAGCATTTCTCTATGCTGGAGCTTGGAGCCTTCACAGGACCAAGGTCCTCACCTCCCATTGATACCAGATAAGGCCATCCTTTGCTACATATGTTGCTAGAACCATGGGTCCCTCCATGAGTGCTCTTTGGTTGGTGGTTTAGTCCCTGGAAGCTCTGAGGAATCTAGTTGGTTGCTATTGTTGTTCTTCTTATGGGGTTGCGAACCCTTTCAGCTTCTTCAGTTCCTCCCCTAACTCCTTCAATGGGGTCCTCATGCTCAGTCTGTGA
Organism: Micromys minutus; assembly: GCF_963924665.1. Classification (NCBI taxonomy): domain Eukaryota; kingdom Metazoa; phylum Chordata; class Mammalia; order Rodentia; family Muridae; genus Micromys; species Micromys minutus. The sequence continues at coordinate 141,289,980 of NC_137969.1, read as the reverse complement.
CTGAGTTGGATGTAAGCTTCCACATTTGCGTTGGTCAGGTTCTGAGAGAGCCTCTCGGGACAGCTATACCAGGCTCCTGTCAGCAAGCACTTCTTGACATCAGCATTAGTATCTGGGTTTGGTGTCTGCAGATGAGATGGATGCCCAGGTGGGGCAGTCTCTGGATGGCCTTTCTTTCAGTCTCTACTCCAATCTTTGTCCCTGTATTTCCTTTCAAAAGGAGTAATTCTAGGCTAATATTTTTGAGATAGGTGGATAGTCCCATCCCTCAACTGGGGGTCCATGCCTAGCCTCTGGATATGGTCTCTACAGGTTCTCTCTTTTATGTCATATAGAAGGGCAGTTTGTATCTTTGTCCATTTGATGTAATTTTATAGTATAGAGGGTTTGTGGATTGAGAATGTAATTATAAACCTGTATGTAAAGTTATTGGGCCTTAGAGTCATGTGTGTGTCAGGCGGTAGGGTAAAGAAATAGCTGGGGCAGAAGCACCAGGGTGGGCAGATTGAACTGCCAGGGAAGGGAATCGTGTGGACAGTGCAGCTCGTGGACCGAGTGACACTCTGTGTGCTCACCTCCATGGTGTCTGTGGAGCGAGACGGCAGGGGCGATAAAGAGGTAAGCCATCTTTTAATATTCACTGAAACAGTAGGATATTAACATTCAGAGAAAATTCATTTGAGCCTCCTCTCCCCACATATATGTATATCCTGTATCAATAAGACTGCATTTCATTGATCAAATGAACATAGTTAGAACCTTTTTCTACTTTAATATAGTTACATTAAATCAAGGTAAAGATAAACAGAATTGTCCTTATTAGTAATAATCAATATATATTAAAATTAATATACATTAAAAGTTTAGTTACTTATTTTGTTTGTGCCATAAATCCATGACAAATTTAGTTCTATTAAAAAACCCCTAATTACAACAAAGTATCACATTCTACTTATAAAGGGTACAATGTAATATAGTCTTCAGTTTCCTACATTAAAATAATAGGAACGTAAAAATCATCTAAGTTGGTGCCATAGAAAGGCACAGCTTCAGAACTAAACATACATGTGTCCCATGACAAAACCATCACATCTGATGGTCTTAGAAGGCGCTAGAAGGTCAAGGGGAAGCAGTATGAGGCACATACTCACCGGGATGCCTTTTCCTCCCTTTGGCTCTGACTTCTTGTTTTAGTGAAAGCAGAATTTGTCTACTGTGGTGCTTGGTTTTCTTGCATGTTCAGAAAACAAATCTAAATAATCTATAACCCTTCTATCGACTCTCCATCTGTAGCTGGTTAGGCCCCACTTGAGGAATATAGGCTTCTTCCTTGATCACATGTAGGAAAATGAAACTATCACTTTATAAACTTATTGGCATCCTAATGCTGTAGAGTTCAGAAAAACCCTTTTAGCTAATCATTCTTGAAGAGGTGTGGTCGTTAAAGAGTTGGATTTACCATTTTCAAATATACAATTTCATTCAATCTCCCAAAAATGTCATGAGAAATTATAGTGTAATACCTATTTATAGTTCAAAATGTTGTCAGCAACAGGATTAAAATGTCAGACGGAGAATTGAAATGCAAATCTGGCTGAAGTCTTGAGTGAAGGAACTAAGCCTTGGTCTTGGGAGCTGGTTCTATGGATGATACTTGACAAAAGATAGAATTGCTCAATCTAAGTCAGCAGATCTTTCTCTAGCTTAGTATTGCTGGCTTGCATTAACTATCTTAAAAATAAAAGCCGAGCCAGATTAAATTTGCTCCCCTCAAAAGAGCTTCTCTCTCTCTCTCTTTAATTTTATTGGATACTCTCTGTATTTACATTTCAAATGTTATCCCCTTTCTACCCACTTCCATCCCCTTGTTTCCATGAAGGTGCTCCCTCTCCCAACCATCTCTTCCACCTCAATGCCTTGGCATTCCCCTACACTGGGAAAGTGAGCCTTTGTTAGACCAAAGGACTCTTCTCCCACTGATTTCAGAGATTGCGATCTTTTGCTACAAATGCAACTGGAGCCATGGGTCTCTCCATGTGATTGGTTGGTGTTTCAGTCCCTGAGAGCTGTGGTGGGTTTGGTTGGTTGATAATGTTGTTCTTCCCATGGGGTTGCAGACCCTTTCTGCTCCTTCAGTCCTTTCTCTAGCTACTTCATTGGGGTCCCTGTGTTAAGTCCGATGGTTAGCTGCAGGCATCCTCAGCTGTATCTGTATGACTCTGGGGAGGCATCCATATCTGGTTCTTGACAGTAAGTACTTCTTGGCATCAGCAATAATGCTTGGGTTTATTAGGTGCATAGGCATGCATCTCCATGTGAGATACTCTCTGGATGATCTTTTCGTCAATTCCTGCTCCTCTATTTGTCCCTGTATTTTCTCCCATGAGTGCTTTATTCTCCCTTCTAAGAAGAACTGAGGCATCCATCTTTTGGCCTTCCATTTTTTAAGTTTCATAAGGTCTGTGAATTGTTTCTCTATTTTTTATGACAATTAGATTTTTTAAAAGAAAAAAAAAGTACTGACAGAGGAGAATTATAAATAACAAGCTTTAACAAATTCCAAGTTTGTGTCTGAGAATTTGCTCAAGTTCTTCCCTACTTGAGCCAGAGTTGGTACTAGGCAGGGGAAGCAGTGTGTTCTTCCCAGGCAGCAGAGGGAGAACACAGAGCACTTCCTGTCTCTTCAGTCTTCAACACTCAGTTGCTCAGCCAAAGTTCCTCTTTCACATATTGAAATACTGTGCGTGGTTTCTCTACTCCCAAGAAAACTTAAGATGATCTTAATATTTGAACCATTTGATAAGCGAGATGAGGTCATTTTACAAAGGCTGTTGCAAAAATTTGTTACAAAAAACAAATTAGGACATTAAGACAAATATTAACTCAAATAATTACAATGTATCACTCAGATCAGGATAAGCAGACCACTATGGTTATCTGCTCAACAATTACTCATGGTTCTGGGTTTTGTTGTCCTCTCTGTGGGCCACTGAAAGTTCACAAGCATCAGAAAATGCACAGCTCATTCCTGTGTCTCAACTTTTTAACATTTGTGGATAAATTTGAATGGTGTCTAATCTTTAGACTTCTGGAAAAAAATGAATGAAATCTCTTTTCGTCTGTCTTTTAAAAACCGTTTAGAATAAAGACACGCCTTTCTCTGTGTAAGGTAGCTTAAAATTTTTAGATGGCTTATATTTATCTGTGATGTAAAACTGTGAGTGTTCAATGAAAATGTAATGGTTCATTAAATTTTTGTCAGATTCTGTCCTAGCAGAGGTTTAGCCTTCTCCAGATCTTCTAGTCCATTGGCTGCCATTTCTTCTACTTATTCATGCAAGGCTCCTACGTGTACTTCCTTCCTGTCTAGTTAATCTTCTGTACGTGGAGTGGAGGCGAGCCATAAAACATGTTTCTACTGAATACTTAACATACTTGATAAACTTACGGTTACAGACCTCTGACTTTTGAAATGTCCTCTCACAACCTCCAGGCTAGTCTGGTTGAAATAAATTTGCAAATAAATTCCTTAAGTCTTCATTGTTTCTCAGGTTAACAGAAAAACTAACAATTTAGAACTCAAATTCTCTATATCTCTTCCAGGGAAATTCTTTTTATCTTTAAAATGTAATATCACTTTTTAAATACTATTTTAAACTCTGGGTAGGTATGGCAAAATTTTTACTAATAAAACGAATCCTAAACTTTGCACATTTCTTCCATAATTATTGAAATAAAATAAATATTTGCTGTATATGGAACCTTCCCCTTTGGTAAATATGTCATATGGACTAGGGTTACCTGAGAATCTCTTAAAGTCAGTTTCCCTCACTTACCCATAGACCATATCACATGACATGTGTTCGTGACATCATTTTATAAAACTGAAGCTAAGGACTTTCAGAATTCTTTAAGTCAAACATTCTATGTAAAAAATTTCATTGAGTTAGAATTTTGGTATTTGCATGAGAATAATGTTGGTACAGAATTTTTAAAGTGCCTCTCATAATTAAATCATATGTATATGAGAGCAGAAAAGTTGCAAGTACAGTAAACACACACACACATGCACAATCACACACACATACACAATCAAACAAAAAAACCATACTGTGCTACATGGCAAAGAATAACCTCACATCTGAGCTAGTGTTTCTTAAGCATTCACGGGGAGTAGATTGAGTTTTTCTGGGAGCTCCCAGAGACTAAGCCACGAACCAAAGAGCATACATGGGCTGCTTCAAAGGCTCCCGGCACATATTTCACAGAAGACTGCTTTGTCTGGCCTCAGTGGGAGAGGATGGGCCTATTCCTGTAGAGACTTGGTGCCCTAGGGAAGGGAGATGCTGGGGCTATGAGGTAGGAGTGGGTGAGGGTAGGTGAGGGTTGGGGGAACACCTTTAGAGGCAAAGGGAATAGGGGATGGTGTGAAAAACTCTTGGTGTGTGGACCAGGACTATGGGCAACATTTGGAATGTAAATACATAAAACGATTTTTTAAAAGGATTATGTTTTATTCTTTTAAAACTATAGTATTTAAGGAAGAAAACAGTGACTTTCATAAAGACATGAATTTACAATGACTATCCTTTTTAAAATCCAGAAATAAAAAAGCAGAAACATTCTTCTTTAATATGGATTGAACCTGATAGAGCCAGAACTACCTGTCAGTGGCTGTGGGGTGGGCTCTTTAACACTGACAAGCAGGGCAATATTTGTCTGAGAAATCTGCTTTCAATAATATTTGGTGGCAACCCCAATTCTAATATTAATATTTATTCTTCTCTCACACATTACATCCTGACCAGTTTTCTCTATTTCCATACATCACAGTTCCTCCCCCTCCCCTTTCTCTCTGTTAGGCTAGAAGAATAATAGCAATGCTAAACCTATAGGTCAGTGCATCTCTTAACCTTTCTCAGAAAAATTTCTTGAAATATAGGGTGTTCAATACAGAAACTTAGAGAATAAAAGACTTCAAGAATGCTTATTCCTAAGTATGATGTCTATATCATATCCTTCCCCTCAATAATTAATGATCTATACAAAACAGAGGCCAGAAAGATTGTAAAAGACAGAGGCTGTGAGTCCAAGAGGATGGTTTTTCACAGACAACTGGACAAAAACACATATGAAGTTACAAAGATTGTGACAGGTATAGACAAGGAATGCACTAACCCAAACTAAATAAAATCCCAGAATGGAGGATTATTGACAGGAACAAAGCCACATCCATACCGGAAGAGATACTGGCACTTGACCGCTGTTGTGAGACTGAATCCTTTAATGGTGTGACACCTGGATCACACTCTAGTTCAAGCCCCTGTCCCAGGAAGAATCAGCCAGTATAAACTAGACACAACAGGTTTTGTCGTAATTGTTTTGCTTAAAATAGAATAAGAAGTGGATTTTGGGGCGGGGGGTTGGGGCAGAAGGAAAGAGCATGAAGAGTTGTGAATGAGGAATAAACATTAAAATATAGTGTGTGAAATTCTTAAAGAATAAAGATTTTAATGAATATAGTTTTGACTTGTCTCTTTACTCTCATTTCAGGATTGTTTTCTTTTTATTGTTAATTTGCTTGAACTCTTTCTCCACGTTACAAAGTCGTGACAGCGTTCTATTCTTCATTTGTTTCTTCCAGTCCAGCTCCATTTGGTTCCTGCTGTGATCATGTAAAATATTGGTGAAAAAAAGATTTCAGAATCTCCATGTGCTTTTTTTCCTAATAAGACATGATAGAAGTGAGAAACAGAAGAAGCATAAGCAATCTAGTAATTTATGATGTGCTCTTAACAACTGACATCACTCTGAATATAATATGGCCACTTGAAGTATATGAGGGCAACCACCTGCAATAAATTTAAGAAGGAAGGAAGAGAATGTTCTCCACTCATTGGCAGAGACTTCAGTCTAATAAATCTAAATGTTTCATGAAATGAAAATAGTTTAAATATATGTGTTGATCATTTTGTTTTTCTCCTGTTTGTTTCTTTATTAATTAGGAGAGATACACAAAGACTTGATAAAAAGTACATAAAAGGCTCAAGAACCAACAAGATGTCCAGGCATCACTCTCTCTTGTGGCATGGCAATGGCCACCTGACCTGCGAATACTGTCACGAAAAGGGCTCAGTGTTTCAAGTATCTGGTATTCTAGGTAAATCTGCCCCAATGAGGTATCTCCAACCAGGTGGGCTGCTAAAAGAGGGGACCCCCTCTGTGGCTCGGGACTTAGTGTGGTGAGTCTGAAGGGCATTGGGATTAGAGTTGGCATAGTCAGTGTCTTTGGACATGTAGTGTCATGGCCAACCAGGTTTCCTGACACGCCCTGTCAGCTGGTGATGGAGATACTATTAAGTATATACTTTATTCTGCCGCCCTGGAAACTCTGTCAGAGGGCTCAATTCTAATTCTGGAGTGTCACACATAGGGAGAAATGGGATTGTGGAAGATGAAAGACCTGAACCACGGACTGCAGAAGACCGGATGTCAGTCAATCCGTCCTTCTGCGTTTAGAGTCAGATTAGGATGTAGGCAGTTTCGAATGGATGCCCTGGATGATGGACCCGAATGCACTGCTTCTTCTGAGAGGGGCGGGGATACTGGGAGCCTCCCTTCTGGTTAGCTGAGTGACCAGGCAGCTTTGGTGAAGGCAGCTGTTCTGTTTTGGGGGAGAGTCCCCACTCAGCATGGTGGAGGCACTGGTCCACAGCAGCAGGGCTGTGCCACAGCAGGTGGCACGTGCTAGGAAATGGCTTCTCTGGCGATGGCTGATACCCTGAGGGCACTGCATCTTGACCTTTCTTCCATTTGTCCTCTCCAGGCTACAGCTGCTATGGGTGTGGCTTAGGGAGCCCAAGGCTGGAAAAAGCCTGGTCCCTGTCTACATCAGGACACAGAATTTACCCACTGTCTGGGAAGCTAATGAGTACTTTTGCAAAGCCAGTCACTGGCCTCACTACATGTGCCTGGGCAGGGTAAGGAAATCCCCTCTAGGGGTGAACAGGTCCTAGCTAGCTCTCACTTCAGTGGGGGGATACAACAGCAAGGGGATTTTATTTTCTAATCTCTGCCATTTTCAACCACACCAAAGCCCTACAGGTAAATGTACTCCCTCTCTCCAGTCTCTGTGGTCTGTTTGCTTCCTGGGTTTGACTCCAGGCTTCTGATAAGAACCCACTCACTTCTGCCTTCTGTCTTTCATCTTAGATTGAGTTTGGCACTGCTAGGATCACTCACTTAAGAAGACAACAGCCCTGCTCCAGACATTTATCAGAGGTCTGCCAAAGACTTGGGTCTTTGTCAGGCAATGGGCACAGACCTCTTTAATAAAATAACCATTACTCAAATAATTTAAAAATCTACAAAAGGCACAAGAGCTCAGACACTGGGGATGGGGGTCAAGGAGGAAGCGTGCTCATGGCTTGTCTGGTGCGTTGTTTGTGGTTAAGAACTTCCACAGCAAACCAGCCCTATCAAGTTAAAAGAAACTATAAGCCAACCTTGGGTTCAATCAACAGAGGAAGGGTTTGTGTTCTGGGAGGGTCAGCAAAGCCAGCCTCTGCCTGCTCCTGCCCCTCCTCCCTCATTCTCTTCCTGTGTCCATTCCTGAGCCAAGGGCTATGGTTAGAAATGGTTCTCATTGCAGTTAGACAGTGGGCTGATCCCTGGGACTGGCAGTTCATGGTTACTATGCCCAGGGATTCAGGATGTCACAAGATGACACACTGCAGTTTGTGAGTACCAGTGGCCTTGTCGGCTCGCCATTTTGTCTTCTGGTTTTCTTCTGTTTTTTTCTCTAGAACCTGTTGCCTAATTACTCAAACTAGTTTGTAGAAGGTTTTGTGCACGTTGAGAGGCAGGTTTTTGGAACTGGCTTCTATATATGGCATATTGTATTTGGTCACCATTCCTTTTTCTTGGTCCCTGGTGGTTTTCCTTAGGTGCATCAAATCCACCTTGTTGGCCACGAGAATCATTGGGAATGACTCCCATCCATGATGGCCCATTGATTGTCAATCTCTGTATGCTTCAGATTGGAGTCTTCTGTAGTGGGGGTCATAGTAAGGAACAAAGATCTTCTGGAAAAGCTTAATAGTGAATGAGCTTTTGCCCACACCACCATCTCCCACCACGACCAATTTATATGTTGGAAGGTTGTCACTGTGAACAGCGGTGGTCGCCATAGCGGTGGTCGCCATGCTTCTGGTAGTCAGACCTGCTTACTTTGCTCCTAGAAGCAAGAGCACCCCATCTCAGTCACGTGACCCCCCAGCCATAGCCTCTTTCCTCATCTGAAGTCCCTCTGCTATCTCATCTCCATTATAACCAGATGATGAGGCTAGGCCAGGAAGCCAAGAAACCCCAGGATGACTACAATCAAAGAGTCTGTCTGAGCAGTGGCTAAGCCCTCCCCACTTGAGTTAGTGTAGAGTAGGTGGTGGTAGGGACAGAGGCCACACTGAGCCTACCCTCACCACCCAGGTGCAGCCTGGTGCAGCATAGCTCAGCAGGGGGAGTGCAAAACAGGCCACACCCTGTTGATCATTTTCTAAATAAGTTTGAAACAAAATAAAAACACACTACACAAGGCATCCTAAGATATACACAAGATCACACTAAGAAAATTTGAAAATGATTTCAAATCTATATATCTCAAAACTCAGGAGCAAAAGAAATACCCTGTGCACTATAGGTTTAAAAATAAAAAGATAAAGGTTAAATGTGTTATCCATCAAAGTAAAATGGAATTCATGAGCTTCTTCCCTAGTTGAGTAGCTAAGGACACTTGATAGTAGCTGGGGGAGGAAGACTGAGTGTTTCCAAGGATGTGCTCTAATATGACCACCTTCTTCAATGCATGTTCCACATACAAGACTAGTGGGGCAATACAAATTGGACTTCATGTTTTACTTAAACAAAAAGAAAGGCGTGATTTGGGGTGGTATAACGTGGAAAAGGGTAGATCTGGGAGGAGTTAGGAAGACAAATAGGGTTGAATGTAGTCAAAATACATACCTGAAATTCTCAAAGAACTAATTAAAAATCAAAAACAACAAAATTATGCTCCAAAATGCACATTACTATTTACTTACTATTTTGACCAGTAGTGGTATGTTTTCATCGCCTGCATTTGAATTAGTAAAAAGCCAATGTATGAAGATATTATTTTTCTTATTTCTATAAATACTTTAAGTAAACAGATATATTGGAAGTACATATACAGTTATGTCCTTTTTTTTAATTTTTTAAACGACTTTATTTTGCAAAACAAAGATAAATGTACAGATTTTAAACATTTTTTGCTTAAAATTATATATTTTTGTCAGTACTGGTTTTTCAGACATTAAAATAAATTTTACATAAAACCATGTGAATATATTTTTTAGTCAGTACTTGATTTTTTTCAAGGGCTTGACAGTATGCATTGAAAACCTACTAGTTGCAATAAGCGTAAAGTACATGCAAAACAAAACGCAACATGGAAATAGTCAAAGTCTTCTTGTTTTGTAAATATATGTATATTTTTGTTTTCTTTATTTCTTGGACTTCATACAGTCTGTGAGTTGTTTCTGGGGGAGTGCAAGCCTCTGGGGTTAGCATCCCACTATCAGTGACTGCATATTATGTCTGTTCTTTGGGACTGGGTTATCTCACTCAGGATGATATTCTCTAGATGCAGCCATTTTCTTAAGAATTTGGTTAAGTCATTGTTTCTGGTGGCTGAGTAGTATGCCATTGTGTATATGTACCACAATTTTTGTATCCATTCGTCTTCTGAAGGACATCTGGGTTCCTTCCAGCTTCTGGCTATAATAAATAGAGCCGCTATGAACATTGTGGTGCATATATCTTTGTTGTGTATTAAAGTGTCTCTGGGGTATATGCCCAGAAGTGGAATAGCTGGGTCTTCAGGTAGTACTATATCCAATTTTCTGAGGTATCGCCAGACAGATTTCCAGAGTGGTTGTATTAGCTTGCAACCCTACCAACAGTGGAGAAGTGTTCCTCTTTTTCCGCAGCCTCGCCAGCATCTGCTATCATCTGAGTTTTGGATCTTGGCCAATCTGACTGGTGTGAGGTGGAATCTTAGGGTTGTTTTGATTTGCATTTCCCTGATGGCTAAGGATGTCAAGCACTTCCTCAGATGTTTCTCGGCCATTCAGTGTATCTCAACTGAAAATGATTTGTTTAGCTCTGTACCCCATTTTTTAATAGGGTTATTTGAATCTCTGGTGTCTAGCTTCTTGAGTTCCTTGTACACCTTGGATATTAGGCCTCTATCTGATGTGGTGTTGGTAAAGATCTTTTCCCATTCTGTTGGTTGCCGTTTTGTTTTCTTGATGATGTCCTTAGCCTTACAGAAACTTTGCAATCTCATTAAGTCCCATTTGTTAATCTTTGACCTTAGAGCTTGAGCCATTGGTGTTTTGTTCAGGAAATTTTCTCCTGTGCCTATGTGTTCTAAGGTTTTCCCTACTTTCTCATCTAATAGTTTCAGTGTATCTGGTTTAATGTTGAGATCTTTAATCCACTTACACTTGAGCTTCGTACAAGGAGATAAGAACGGGTCTATTTTCATTCTTTTGCATGTTGAGTGCCAGTTGGACCAGCACCATTTGTTGAATAGGCTGTCCTTTTTCCATTGAATGTTTACTGCTCCTTTGTCAAAAATCAGGTGACCATATACATGAGGGCTCATTTCTGGATCTTCTATTCTATTCCATTGATCCACCTGCCTATTTCTGTACCAGTACCATGCAGTTTTCAGCTTAATTACCTTGTAATATAGCTTGAGGTCAGGGATAGTGATAACCTCAGATGTTTTTTTGTTGTTGAGGATGGATTTCGCTATTGTAGGTCTTTTGTTATTCCATATGAAATTGCACATTGATCTTTCCAATTCCATGAAGAACTGGGTTGGAATTTTGATGGGGATTGCATTGAATCTGTAGATTGCTTTTGGTAGGATGGTCATTTTTAAGATGTTGATCTTTCCAATCCATGTGCATGGGAGATCTTTCCATTTTCTGAGATCCTCCTCAATTTCTTTCTTTAGAGGTTTGAAGTTCTTGTCATACAGGTCCTTCACTTCCTTAGTTAGAGTCACACCAAGGTATTTCATAGTTTTTGTAACGATTGTGAAAGGTACCTTTTCCCTAATTTCTTTCTCCACATGTTTGTCCTTTGAGTATAGGAAGGCTACTGATTTGTTTGAGTTAATTTTGTATCTGGCCACTTTGCTGAACTTGTTTATCAGCTGTAGGAGTTCCCTGGTGAAATTTTTGGTAGAGTTTCTTTTATGAATGTGGGTGATTTTTTATTTGGAGCATATATGTTAAGGATTGAGAGTTCCTCCTGACAGATTTCCCCGTAATGAGTAAAAATTGTCCTTCCTTATCTTTTTTGATAACTTTTGGTTGGAAATTTACTTTATTCGATATTAGAATATCCACTGCAGCTTGCTTCTTGGGGCTGTTTGCTTGGAAGTTTTTTTCCCACCCTTTTACTCTGAGATAGTGTCTGTGTTTGTCTCTGAGATGAGTTTCCTGTATGCAGAAAAATGCTGTATTTTGTTTATGTATCCAGTCTGATAGCCTATGTCTTTTTATTGGGGAGTTGAGTCCATTTTTGTTAATTGATATCAAGGAATAGTTGTTTCTGTTTCCTGCTATTATTGCTTTTGTAGGTTGAGCTGTGTCTGTGTCTTTTTCTTCTTTTGGTTTTCTTGCTTAGGAGTTTTCTTGTTTTTACTAGGATGTAGTTCCCCTCATTGTATTGGGTTTTCCACCTACAATTCGTTGTAGTGCTGGGTTTGTGGTCAGATATTGTGTAAATTTAGATTTGTCTTGAAATATCTTCATCTCTCCATCTATGGTGATTGATAGTTTTGCTGGGTATCCTTCGTTATAATGAAGCTTCCTTTTCATTTCAAACTGCTGCTTCTTTTTCTGCTCTTCAGGGGAGAGGTCATTATCTTCCTCTCCACTGCTTTCTTGTTCCCGAGTCCGATACTTTGGCTCTGAGCCTTCAGCTGCAGCTAATTTTTTAGCTAAGATATCTGGAGTCATGAGTTCATTGCCTTCTGAGTCACTATAGGCATCTTCGTCATCACCTATCTATCATATTGTGATATGGAGTGTTCGGCTCATCTATTTTCATCAAACCATAGTCTTTGTCAGCCGGATGATCGGTTGCCAGAATGTTCATTTCATCCCACTTCTGAGATTTTTTACTCAGTTTCTCTTCGACAGTCTGGCGGGGATGTTCGGCTGAGGTCACCACCAGGTAAGCAGCAGAGGTCTTGCTCTTCAGGATTCCCTTGATGGGCCGGTGCGGGGCTGTCGAGGCTGCCATTGCCAGTTGCTCTGGCTGCCGGCTCAGGGTCGCTGCTGGCGTGGGGTCCCGAAGGAGAAGGGGTGGGCCCTGCAGAGACCCTCCAGGCAGCCGTGGAGCCCAGGGCGGGCTAAAGCAGCCGCACCCGCTGTCACGGAAATCACTACCGGCTTCTCCCTCACGACACAATGACCGCAACGCCACAGCCAAGGCCGCGCGGTGGGCGGCCCTTCGCCGCCGGTAAAGCAGCCCGCTGCCCGCAGAGGACGCTGGCCTAGTGCCCCAGCGCGGTAGCGAAGCGGACGCGGAACCTATTTTTCATAATGCCTCCTGGACCCTCTGCTTCATAGTCAGTTCTCTTCCTTCCTCATTGTTGTCATTGTTTCATCGTAGTCCCCCTCATGATATTTGTCCTTTTAATCTCTCCCACTTTCTCCTCTCCTCTCTTTCCCTTCTTCCTCCCCTCTCCACTCCCCCTCCACCCTTTCTTCCTCCCTTCTTCTCCACCCTTTCACTCTCTTCCCTTTCTTTTCCATTCTCTCTTGCTCCTTCTCACCCTTTCTTCTTCTTTCTTCTTCTTCTTCTTCTTCTTCTTCTTCTTCTTCTTCTTCTTCTTCTTCTTCTTCTTCTTCTTCTTCTTCTTCTTCTTCTTCTTCTTCTTCTTCTTCTTCTTCTTCTTCTTCTTTTTCCTCCTCCTCCTCCTCCTCCTCCTCCTCCTTCTTCTTCTTCTTCTTCTTCTTCTTCTTCTTCTTCTTTTTCCTCCTCCTCCTCCTCCTCCTCCTCCTCCTCCTTCTTCTTCTTCTTCTTTTTCCTCCTCCTCCTCCTCCTCCTCCTCCTCCTCCTTCTTCTTCTTCTTCTTCTTCCTTTTCCTCTTCCTCTTCCTCTTCCTCCTCCTCCTCCTCCTCCTCCTCCTCCTTCTCCTCCTCCTCCTTCTTCTTCTTTCTTCTTCTTCTTCCTTTTCCTCTTCCTCTTCCTCTTCCTCTTCCTCTTCCTCCTCCTCCTCCTCCTCCTCCTCCTTCTCCTCCTCCTCCTTCTCCTCCTCCTCCTTCTTCTTCTTCTTTCTTCTTCTTCTTCCTTTTCTTCTTCTTCTACCTCTCTCTTTCCACCCCCATCTTCCTAGGATTCTACAACTCCAACTGTGTAGACCCACATATTCTCTTATGCTCAGCTAATTGACTGATCAGTTCTTTATTAACCAATCAGAAGATGATAGATGAGAATATTTTCAAATGTTTACAAAACATTATAAAATGTTACACAGGTATATATGACACATCATAAAAATAACAATACCTAAGTCCAGCCTGTCTTTGCTAGTGAACTCTTTGCCAGTATAGAAATCAGCATTTGATAAAGACAACCTTTACACAAGGCACAAAAGATTATCCCCATACACTTCCCCCACAACAGTATTTTTTTCCATATACATTAAATCTCATACTTAAGTTTTCTAAAGAGAGAATACAAAAACTCCACCATTAAATAAGAATATCACTAGTACACCCCTCCAATAAGGTGATCTCTTGAAAGCCTTTATGTAACTGGAATCATTTATTTTGCACTGTCCTGTAGTCGGCAACAACATCCAGGATCCTATGGTGTCATACCACAGAGGACCTCTTCATCAGCTAAATATCATTTTTAATATGCTGCAGTATATCATTGGATCAAGGAACATTTTATAGCTAAAATGGCTATCCAGTGTACAGAACTTCAATGTCTCTGTACTGTGGAATAATAAATAACAGTAAAGAAGTGTTTTCTCCAAATGCTTTCAAGCTGGAAGCTATTCATATCAAGGGAGTCCTCCATATAGTTGAACCCAAGGAAATCATTGTCCACTCCCATAAGATACCCCTCTCTGTTAGGGATCTTTTTTATCTCTGTGTTTGAAGATTCTTCTTAAAGTGCTTTTGCCTTCCCTCTGAAAGGCTTCATTTTCTTCACTCTTACTAAGTACATAGGAGACATTGTTCTTGAGATAGTACCAGGCCCCTCTGAAAGCACTGTATAGGTTTTGTTCCAAATACTCTCAGTTAAACTAAAGGAATTTCTTGGTTTTTCAATTTTATTGAATATTCTCTGTGTCTACATTTTAAAGGTTATACCCCCCCCAACTCTCCTCCCTCCTCCCCATCAACTTTATTCCATGAAGATGCTCCCTCTCCCAATCACTCTCTCCACCTCAGTGGCTTGGCTGATGATGATGTTGTTCTTCCCATGAATGTGCAACCCTTCAGCCATTTCAGTTTTTTTTTCCTCTAGTTCTTTCATTGGGGTCCCCATGTGCAGTCTGATGTTTAGCTGCAAGCATCCTCATATGTATCTGTATGACTCTGGAAGAGTCTTTAAGTAGATATACATGTCTGGTTCCTGCCAGTAAATACTTCTTGGCATCAGCAATAGTTGTTGGGTTTGGTGGCTGTATATGTGGTGGTTCTCTAGGTGAGGCACTCTTTGTAGATCTTTTCTTCAATCCCTGCTTCTCTATTTGACATTGTATTTCCTCCCCGGTTTTGTTCTTCTAGGAAGGACTGAGGCATCCACATTCTGGTCTTCCTTCTTATTGAGCTCCATAAGTTCTGTGGATGGATTCTTGGGTATTCTTAGCTCTTTGTGTGTGTGTGTGTGTGTGTGTGTGTGTGTATGTGTGTGTGTGTGTGTGTGTGTGTGTGTGTGTGTGTGTGTGGCAGGAGGGGGGTAGTTCTAGTATCCTGCTTATAAGTGAATACATACCATGAGTTTTCTTTTGTGACTGAGTTACCTCACTCAGGATGATAGCTTCAAGTTCCATTCATTTGCCTAGTAATTTCATGAACTTGTTCTTTTTAATAGCTGAGTACTATTCCATTTTGTAAATGTACCACAATTTCTGAATCCATTCCTCTGTTGAAGGACATCTGGTTTCTTTCCAGCTTCTGCCTATTATAAATGAGGCTGTTATGAACATTGTTGAACATGTGTCTTTGGTAGATATTGTAGCTACTTTTGGGTATATGCCCAGGAGTGGTAGATCTGGGTTCTCAGGTAAGACTTTGTCTAATTTTCTGAGGAACCGCCAGACTGATTTCCAGAGTAGTTGCACCAGTTTATAACAAATCACCACCTGAGTTGTCTTGAATTACAGGGTTTATTTTGCCCCTTTGGAGAAGCTTATACACCTCTCAAAGCCTAAAAGCTGCTGGGTCTTTTCTTCTTTCCTCTGCTGGATCTCTATTCCTTGATATTCTGCTTTTTTGGTCCACACTTGACACCTCATGGGGCTGGTTGTTTTCCTCACATGCCCTTGTGTGATTTCACCCGATACCTGACCTCTCATCTCACCGAAAAACTAATGGTACCTTCAGGGTTATTGATCACTGCTGATTTGTGTAAGGAAGACACGGGCATGCGGGCTCCCAAACACTGATAAAAACTTCTCTCCTATTATTATCTGAAAAAGCTTTGTCTGTCTGAATTCTTTTATCCAGGAGTAGTATAGCTATGTCCTCAGGTAGTACTATGTCCAATTTTTTGAGGAACCTACAGACTGATTTCTAGAGTGGTTGTACCAGCTTGCAATGCCACCCGCAATAGAGAAGACTCCCAGGACTCAACAGTATTGACATTAGGTGAAATTCCCAACAAAGGGAAGGGAGAACCTATAGAGACCATTCCCAGAGGTTAGGAAATGGCCCCTGCTGAGGGATGGGACCAACCATTTATCCTAAAATTTTTAACCCAGAATTGCTTCCGTCTAAAGGAAATATAGGTACAAACTGTGCAGTAGAGACTAAAGGAAAGACTACCCAGATACTGCACCATCTGGGTCTCCATCCCATATGCACCAAATGCAGAAACTATTGCAGATGTCAAGAAGTGCTTGCTGACAGGAGTCTGATATAGATGTCTCCTGAGAGCTTCTGCCAGAGCCTGACAAGTACTGAGATAGATGCTAACAGACAACCATTGGAATGAGAATGGGAACCCCAATGATGGAGTTAGAGAAAAATCTAAGGGAGCTGAAAGTGTTTGAAACCTCATAGAAAGGACAACAATATCAACCAACCTAGGAGTCCCACAGAGCTCCTAGGGACTAAATCATCAACCAAAGAGTACACATGGAATACCCATGGTTCTAAATGCATATGTAGCAGAGAATGACCTTATCTGGCATCAATGGGAGGGAAGGCCTTGGTCCTGTGATGGCTTGATACCCCATTGTAGGGGAATGCGAGGGCAGTGAGCTGGGAGTGGGTGTGGGTGAAGGGGGTCACCCTCATAGAAGCAGGACGATGTGATAGGGATTTATGGAAGAGCAACCAGAAAGAGGATAATATTTGAAATGTAAATAAACAAAATATCTAATAAAAGGGGTGGGACTACAGGTAGCAAAGAAATGCTGAGACTAGGAGAAATACACTTTTCCAGAGAAATTGGTTATCTAATATTAAATGCTGGCACTGAAAACATACATAAAGATAATATACAGATTATCAGGTTGTATTTGTGTATTTTGGAATAAATGTACATACACACAAATATGAGTATATATACACATATATTTAACAATAATGATAAAGAGGCCATGAATTTGGAAGAATCTGAGGTCATATATTTTAGTGTTTGAAGGAAGAAAAGGGAAGGGGAAATGATGCAATTCTATTAAAATCTTAAAGAAAAATAAAAGTTCCACAGGAGCTGAATAACTAGAAAATGTGGTGATTCATGTCTGTGATCTCTGTACACAGGATGAGGTAGGAGGTTTGGAACTTAAGGTCAATCTGGCCTACCCAGTAAGATTGTTGCAGCTTCACTCTATCATCTCTCCAGATGCCTGAATGCTTTCTACATAATGCTGCAATACCTTGGGGCTGTGGGGCCCTGGGGGCTGTCTGCATCCAAGGATGCAGGCACTGGGGAAAAGAAAACAGCATCTGGGGTATGTCAACTGTGGATCCTTGCTAAACTAGGGTCGAGTTGAAGATTTAACAAAACAGCGTTACATCCTTTTCCATGATGATTTGGTCATTTTAGCTATATTATGTGTTCCTCTTCAGCTTTACCCAAGCTTATGTTTTCATTTTAGCTGTCCTTATTTGGTATCCATCATTAACAATACACTAAGCATTACTGCTTAAATTGTGTTCACATATTAACTCTTTGTGTGTGTGTGTGGGCTCAGGGAACTTTATGAATAGTAGTCATGAGAGTAAGGGCTCCCTAGGAACCTCCCATTATTATGGGGATCTGGAATGAAAGCTGTGAGGGAGAGGTTCAGTGTTGAGGCCCAAGTTGGGACAAGGACTCCTCAGCAGCCAAGGGCCTCTCTCTTGCTGTTGTGTTCTTGATTGAGTAGGAGAACCTGGGCTTCTTATTCATTGCAGGCCATATTTTCCATGAGGTCTACCACCCTGTTCCTGTAGGAAATGAGCCTACTATGAGATGAGCTTTACAAAGTTGTCATTGAGAGCAATGTCAGCCCCAGCATCAAAGGTAGAAGAGTGCAAGTTGTTACTGAAGTCTCAGGAGACAACCTGGTCCTCAGTGTAGCCCAGAATGCCCTTTAGTGGGCCCTTGGATGCCTGTTTCACCACCTTCTTGATGTCATCATACTTTGGAGGTTTCTCCAGGCAGCATGTCAGACCTATAATAGATACATTGAGGGTAGGAACACAAAAGGCTGTGCCAGTGAACTTTTGTTCAGCTCTGGAATGGCCTTGCCCACAGCCTTGGCAGCAGAGGTGGGTGCAAAGATAATGTTCTGGGAAGCCCCATGGCCATCATGCCACAGCTTTCCAGAGAGTCCATCCATAGAACACACTAACTCTTTTAGTCTCATTTCGCCTTGCTGCAGGTATACTAAAATATAAGATACATACACAAAAGCAAAGTTCACTGATAAATGGATTTTAAAGAAATTTACCATGAAGTAATTAATTGCTATACATATAAATTTACCATCTATCTAATGAAAGGAAATTTGTGTAGTAATAAAATTGTTATGCTTGTTTGATTTTACAGATGAATTAAATGTTAGTTGGCTATAAGAAACACTTTTGAGGTAATAATTAAATTTCTTCTCTCATTACCTCCCTCTCTCCTACTTCTCCTATTTATTTCATTCTTATTTTATCTTAAGTTCATGGCCTCTTCAAAAATAATGTTACATATGTATATATGTACAAATATAGAAAAGAAGTATAGCCTGCCCAATTCTGCATAATATTACTTGTATATGAATGCCTTCAGAGCTGATCACTTGGTTAGGTAACCAGTTTGTATGATATTCTTTGGAGAAGACTATTCAGCATTCCTTAGTTACCTGTAGATCTTTGTGTAGGGTTCAGGCCTCTTAGCCTTCCCTATTCCACAATAACATGTCTATTAGTATCTTTCTTGTCCAGGTCATATGTAGATAGCTATATTGGTGAGAATTTGTAAGTAGCCTCTTTGACATTTCTGGGAGACATGTCGAAACTCCCTGTTCTGTTGATTTTTCTAACCCTTCTTTCACAATAGTTCTTGACCCCAAGTTCATGATTTGTGTTACATATTTATCAGTTGGCAATGGGCTCTACAACCCTGAACTTTGATCAGATTTTGTTTCTTTAACAGGTTTTATCCATTGCAAAAGACATGTTTGCCCAGTGAAGGGTGACAGCTATACTTACTTAGCTATACTTACTTGTAGATAAAAGGACAAATATTTAAAACATAGGTAGATATTATGCTGGTTATATTGTCTCCTAGCATCATCATTACTAAGACAATGAAGTTCTTAACTCAGGAAAGAAAATATGAAAATTTCTTATATGTAATACACATAAAAAATATGTCTTTCTTTTCTACTCCTCCATCACCACATCTGTCTGCATACTAGCATGATTTCCTCCACAACAACAATGTATTAAACCTCTGGAACTCTAAGCAGGTCCCAGTTAAATGTTTTCCTTTATATGAGTTGCCATGGTCATGGTGTTTCTTTACAGCAATAGAACACTGAATAAGACATAGTTTTAACATGTAATTTAAAGCAAGACTGTAGAGGCATTTTCTAATGTTTATAAATGTTACCTTTTGTTAACACTTAATAAAAGAATAGGCATTTTGCTGTCTATGACTTACAGTCTTTGCTCATGCCATTAAGCATAGAGTTTTATAGGTTTTAGTGTACAATACCAGACATATCTCTATTGCACTTTTTTTTTGAAAAAAAATATAATATATTTTAGCATGAAAAATACTTCTGTAATCAAGGGCAAACAGAAAAGAGTAGGAGTCTTTGTCTTCTTTTTTTTTTTTTTAAACGACTTTATTTTACAAAACAAAGATAAATGTACAAATTTTAAACATTTTTTGCTTAAAATTATACATTTTTGTCAGTACTGTTTTTTCAGATATTGAAATAATTTTTACATAAAACCATGTGAATATATTTTTTTAGTCAGTACTTGATTTTTTTCAAGGGCTTGACAGTATGCATTGAAAACCTAATAGTTACAATAAGAGTAGAGCACATGCAAAACAAAACACAACATGGAAATAGTTAAAGTCTTCTTGTTTTGTAAATATATGTATATATTTTTGTTTTCTTTATTTCTTGGACTTTATACAGTCTGTGAGTTGTTTCTGGGGGAGTGCAAGCCTCTGGGGTTAGCATCCCACTATCAGTGACTGCATATTATGTCTGTTCTTTTGTGACTGGGTTATCTCACTCAGGATGATATTCTCTAGATGGAGCCATTTTCTTAAGAATTTGGTTAAGTCATTGTTTCTGGTGGCTGAGTAGTATTCCATTGTGTATATGTACCACAATTTTTGTATCCATTCATCTTCTGAAGGACATCTGGGTTCTTTCCAGCTTCTGGCTATTATAAATAGAGCCGCTATGAACATTGTGGTGCATATATCTTTGTTGTGTGTTAAAGTGTCTCTGGGGTATATGCCCAGAAGTGGAATAGCTGGATCTTCAGGTAGTACTATATCCAATTTTCTGAGGTATCGCCAGACAGATTTCCAGAGTGGTTGTATTAGATTGCATTCCCACCAACAGTGGAGAAGTGTTCCTCTTTCTCCACAGCCTCGCCAGCATCTGCTATCATCTGAGTTTTGGATCTTGGCCAATCTGACTGGTGTGAGGTGGAATCTCAGGGTTGTTTTGCTTTGCATTTCCCTGATGGCTAAGGATGTCAAGCACTTCCTCAGGTGTTTCTCGGCCATTCGGTGTTCCTCAACTGAAAAGGTTTTGTTTAGCTCTGTACCCCATTTTTTAATAGGGTTATTTGATTCTCTGGTGTCTAGTTTTTGAGTTCCTTGTACACCTTGGATATTAGGCCTCTATCTGATGTGGAGTTGGTAAAACTCTTTTCCCATTCTGTTGGTTGCCGTTTTGTTTTCTTGACGATGTCTTTAGCCTTACAAAAACTTTGCAATCTCATTAAGTCCCATTTGTTAATCTTTGACCTTAGAGCTTGAGCCATTGGTGTTTTGTTCAGGAAATTTTCTCCTGTACCTATGTGTTCTAAGGTTTTCCCTACTTTCTCATCTAATAGTTTCAGTGTATCTGTTTTAATGTGGAGATCTTTGATCCACTTACACTTGAGCTTTGTACAAGGAGATAAGAACGGGTCTATTTTCATTCTTTTGCATGCTGAGTGCCAGTTGGACCAGCACCATTTGTTGAATAGGCTGTCCTTTTTCCATTGAATGTTTACTGCTCCTTTGTCAAAAATCAGGTGACCATATACATGAGGGCTCATTTCTGGATCTTCTATTCTATTCCATTGATCCACATGCCTATTTCTGTACCAGTACCATGCAGTTTTCAGCACAATTGCCTTGTCATATAGCTTGAGGTCAGGGATAGTGATTTCCGCAGATGTTTTTTTTGTTGTTGAGGATGGATTTTGCTATTCTAGGTCTTTTGTTATTCCATATGAAATTGCATATTGATCTTTCCAATTCCATGAAGAACTGGGTTGGAATTTTGATGGGGATTGCATTGAATCTGTAGATTGCTTTTGGTAGGATGGCCATTATTAAGATGTTGATTTTTCCAATCCATGAGCATGGGAGATCTTTCCATTTTCTGAGATCCTCCTCAATTTCTTTCTTTAGAGGTTTGAAGTTCTTGTCATACAGGTCCTTCACTTGCTTAGTTAGAGTCACACCAAGGTATTTCATAGTTTTTGTAACGATTGTGAAGGGTACGTTTTCCCTAATTTCTTTCTCAACATGTTTGTCCTTTGAGTACAGGAAGGCTACTGATTTGTTTGAGTTAATTTTGTATCCAGCCACTTTGCTGAATTTGCTTATCAGCTGTAGGAGTTCTCTGTTAAAATTTTTGGGGTCACTCAAGTACACTATCATGTCATCTGCAAAGAGTGATGTTTTTTATCTCTTCCTTTCCGATTTGTATCCCCTTGATCTCCTTTTGCTGTCTAATTGCTCCAGCCAGGACTTCCAGTACTATGTTGAATAGGTAGGGGGAGAGTGGGCAGCCTTGTTGAGTCCCTGATTTTAGTGGGATTGCTTCAAGTTTCTCGCCATTAAGTTTGATGTTGGCTGTTGGTTTGCTGTATATAGCTTTTATTATGTTTAAGTATGGGCCTTGGATTCCTGTTCTTTCCAGGACTTTTAACATGAAGGGGTGTTGGATTTTGTTGAATGCTTTCTCAGCGTCTAGTGAGATGACCATGTGATTTTGGTCTTTAAGTTTGTTTATATGGTGGATTACGTTGATGGATTTCCTTATGTTAAATCATTCCTGCATCCCAGGGATGAAGCCTACTTGGTCATGATGAATGATGGTTTTGATGTGTTCTTGGATTCGGTTTGCAAGGATTTCGTTGAGTATTTTTGTATCAATGTTCATAAGTGAGATTGGTCTGAAGTTCTCTTTCCTTGTAGGGTCTTTGTGTGGTTTAGGTACAGGGGTTATTGTAGCCTCAAAATGTGAGTTAGGTAATATTCCATCTGATTCTATCTTTTGGAATAGTTTGGCGAGTATTGGTGTTATATCCCCAATAAATGTCTGATAAAATTCTGCACTGAACCCTTCTGGACCTGGGCTTTTATTGGTTGGGAGGCTTTTGATGACTTCTTCTATTTCTTTAGGTGTTATAGGGTTATTTAGATGGTTTACTTGGTCCTGGTTTAACTTTGGGACCTTGTATTTGTCTAAGAATTCATCCATTTCCTCCAGATTTTCCAATTTTGTGGAGTATAATTTTTTGTAGTAGGATCTGATGATTTCTTGAATTTCCTCAGTTTCAGTTGTTATGTCCCCACTTTCCTTTCTGATTTTGGTAATTTGGATACTCTCTCTTTGCCCTCTAGTTAGTCTGGCTAGGGGTTTATCAATCTTGTTGATTTTCTCAAAGAATCTACTCTTGATTTTGTTGATTTTTTCAATGGTTTTTTTGTTTCTATTTGGTCTATTTCTGACCTAATTTTGATTATTTCTTGCCGTCTACTCTTTTTGGGTATATCTGCTTTCTTTTGTTCTAGGGCTTTTAGCTGTGCTGTCAGGTTGCTGATGTGAGCTCTCTCCAGTTTCTTTTTAGAAGCACTTAGGGCTATGAGTTTTCCTCTCAATACTGCTTTCATTGCATCCCATAGGTTTGGGTATGTTGTGTTTTCGTTTTCGTTGAATTCTAGAAAATCCTTAATTTCTTTCTTTATTTCTACTTTGACCCTGCTATCCTTTATCAGAGCATTGTTTAGTTTCCATGTGTATGTGGGCTTTTTGTTGTCTTTGTTGTTGTTAAAGACCAGCCGTAGACCATGGTGATCTGAGAGGATGCATGGGAGTATTTCAATCTTCTTATATCGATGGAGGCTCGTTCTGTGCCCAATTATGTTGTCAATTTTTGAGAAGGTGCCATGGGGTGGTGAGAAGAAGGTGTATTCTTTTACTTTGGGATAGTATGTTCTGTATATATCTATTAATTCTAGTTGGTTCAAAGTCTCTGCTAGTTTTGCAGTGTCCTTGTTCAGTTTCTGTTTCCCTGATCTGTCCATTGGTGAGAGTGGGGTATTAAAGTCTCCCACTAATATTGTGTGGGGTGAAATGTACTTTTTGAGCTTTGGTAGGGTTTCTTTTATGAATGTGGGTGATTTTTTATTTGGAGCATATATGTTAAGGATTGGGAGTTCCTCCTGACAGATTTCCCCGGTAATGAGTAAAAAGTGTCCTTCCTTATCTTTTTTGATAACTTTTGGTTGAAAATTTACTTTATTCGATATTAGAATAGCCACTCCAGATTGCTTCTTGGAGCTGTTTGCTTGGAAGTTTTTTTCCCACTCTTTTACTCTGAGATAGTGTCTGTCTTAGTCTCTGAGATGAGTTTCCTGTATGCAACAAAAGGCTGGATTTTGTTTATGTACCCAGTCTGATAGTCTATGTCTCTTTATTGGGGAGTTGAGACCATTTATGTTAATAGATATCAATGAATAGTTGTTTCTGTTTCCTGCTATTATTGCTTTTTTTGGGTTGAGTTGTGTCTGTGTTTTTTTTCTTCTTTTAGTTTTCTTTTTTAGGAGTTTTCTTGTTCTTACTAGGCTGTATTTTCCCTCATTGTATTGGGTTTCCACCTATAATTCATTGTAGTGCTGGGTTTGTGGTCAGATATTGAGTGAATTTTGATTTGTCTTGAAATATCTTCGTCTCTCCATCGATGGTGATTGATAGTTTTGCTGGGTATAGCAGCTTGGGCTGGCACTTGTGCTCTCTTAAGGAGTGCATGATGTCTGTCCAGACTCTTCTAGCTTTCATAGTCTCTGTTGAGAAATCGGGTGTGAGTCTGTTTGGTCTGCCTCTATATGTTACCTGACCTTTTTCCCTTACTGCTTTTAGTATTCTTTCTTTACTTTGGGAACTTGATGTTTTTACTATTATATGTCGGGAGGTATATCTTTTCTGGTCCAACCTATTTGGAGTTCTGAAGGCTTCTTTTATGCTCGTGGTCATCTCATTCTTGAGGGTAGGGAAGTTTTCTATGATTTTGTTGAAGATATTTACTGTGCCCCTTTGATACTCTTCTCCCTCTTCTATTCCTATTTTCCTTAGGTTTGGTCTTCTCATTGTGTCTTGGATTTCCTGGACATTTTGGGTTAGGAGCTTTTTGTTTTTTGCTTCTTCTCTGGCTGTTTTGTCTATGTTTGCAATGTTGTCTTCTGACCCCGAGATTCTCTCTTCGATCTCTTGTAATCTATTGGAAATGCTTGCTTCTGTGACTCCTGTTTTCTTTTTTTGGTGTTCTGAATCTAGAGTTATCTCTTTTACTGTTTTCTTTATTGTGTCAATCTCTGTTATAATTTCCCTCTTCCATTCCTTTATTTCTTTGGTTCTGTTTTCCTCTCGTTCTTTGAGTTCTTTGAGTGTTTTTCTTGTTTCTTTTTTAAAAGCCTCTGAATCTTTTTGCTTTCCTTCCCTTTCTTGTTTAATTAACTCTATCAGTGTCTTGAGGCATGATTTCAGGTCTGTGTCTTCTTTTTCTGGAGTGTTTGGAGTTCTGATGTTTGCTGTTATGGGAGAGCTGGGCTCTGGTGTTGCTAGATTGTCTTGGTTCCCTTTGGCTATATTCTTTCTCTTTCCTCTTGCCATTTTGTTGTCAGTGATATGTTCTTACCTTTCCCTTGTATCTGGTCTGTATCCCTGGTTCTCCACTGGTTGAGGTGTCAGATGGGTCAAGCCCTGTTTTATGCCTCAGAGTCGTCGGGTGTGAGCAGAAGTTCCAATGTTCTGTTTCTGTTTGCTGGTTCAGGCACAGTTGCTCAGCCTCTATGAGCCGCTGTTCCACCTGGCAGGTAGGCCAGGCTCAGCTCTGTGTCTGGAAGTCGCCTCCGGGTGGAAACAGAAGTTCTGATTTTCTGTTCCCAATCGCAGTTGCTCAGCCTCTATGAGCCGCTGTTCCGCCTGGCAGGTAGGCCAGGCTCCGCTCTCTCTATTGCACTTTTAAGGTTAACACACAATTAAAGACTTTAGAAAAGGATATTTACTTACTAAATGATGGTAAAAAATATAATAGAAAATGGAGTTTTTATAAAGTAGAAATCACTGTAGAGTTCTAAAGTTATAGAGGGCCACAATTTAGAATAAGTACTTACAGGGCTTCAGATCGTCAAAGTTTGTACCTGAGCACCAGAACCTAGATACTGTAGGCTTGAAGATCTAGAGGAATAATTAAATATGGGAATTATACCTGAGTTCTTCAGACTTGGAGATAGAAATATTAAAAGGATTAGCATGATGCTACAAATTTGTCTTACTGCTTTTGGGATTGGTTTATTTTTGGCTATCTCAGGAGAGTCAGAGTTGGTGGAATCCAAGGCTTTCCCGAGGCCCTGATGTATGGGGAAGGAACTAGTTCCTTAATTAAAACCAGGATATGTATAATGTGATCAGGCATGGTCTGAGGCTAGGGCCTTGAGGGAGCTTCAGTTAGGAATCTTGAGATCTAGGCTTCCCATCCAAAGGGCTGTAGTTTGCAGTTAGCAGGCCACTGTGTGAACAATCTGTGTATGACACATTTGAGATATCCTGAGTCCCCTTTCTGGAACATTTCTCAGTTAGCTTCCTGCTGAGTTCATCTCATCATATGATAGCTTTCTGCTTACTCTATTTCATATTGGTTCAGATAGCCATATAGAAGATGCTGTAATTTTTAATAAGCTTGTTTAGAATTACATCTATTGGGTGTATGAGCCCCTGGCCCCAAATTCCCCATCTCATTATTTTCTCATTTTCCCAACCTCTGGTCCTTCTCAGGAACTTGTTGCTGAAGATTCTCATCCAGGTCCTTGGTGTTTGAGTGTCTCATAGATAGATCCATTGAGACTGGGTTCCAACTGCATTTTGATTGGTTGTTGCTTTCTGTAAATATCTTGCTTGGATGTAAAGAATAGTTGCCTGGGTGAGATAGGGCTTGTTTAGTAGAGTGGTTGTGTTAATTTTTTTCCCTAAGATCCATAGCTTCACTAATTCTGGGTAAGGTAGTGTCCAGTGCCAGATATGTCTGTAAGGCACTCGTAAGTTTACCATACAATTCCGGCAATTATTGTGGTTCACTGTGGCATGAATGAGTAGTACTGTTGGTTTATTTTCTCCTTGCAGTCTCACATAGTAAGCTCTGATACTATAAAAGCTAGTCCTCAGTTAAGAGGAGTTCCAGTCAATTTCAGATGAGGGGCCTTTGGTCTTTGGGTCTGAATTGCGTGCTGTGTTCAGGAATAAGAATTTACCTTTCACATCTTAAGGGCAATCAAAGTAACAGCAATAGTTTAAAGTTTGATTATCTCTTGGATAATTCTGATCAACAACTCAAAAGAGCGATTCTCATTCCTGATTTGGGAGTCTTTTGTTACAGGATCCTTGGCTCTTGGACAAAGCATCAACATCCTACATAAGACTTAGATAAAGCACTGTATATGTATATGTATGTATATGTGTATGCATATATATGTATAATATTTACGTAGACTTATATGTATCCTAGTGTTTTATGAGATAAGTAGTTCACTGTGTGATCTTTTCAGGCATCCTCACTGCCCTTTTATTCTACTTCCTCCTTTGTCTGTATTTATTTGCACTGGAGAACTCTTAAATTAAAGAAGGAAAGAGCGAGCGAAGTGATGATTTGTAGTGCTTTGGGTATGTTTTTTTAACATTAAGACTATAATGAGATTGATTGGTTTCTCTCAACATCTTTGAACAAAGTTAAAAGAACAAAAGGCAGTTAGTAAAGCTTCAGGGTCAAATGTGATACCCAAGAGTGTCTTATTCTACACAAAAATCAAAAGTTTTTTAAGTTACAGGACTGCTACTGCTAAAGTTGAGACATAAGGCTACTTGGACTACTGTCTGCTCATTTTTTTTGATAGCTCTTGACTAGAAGCCTCACTGTTTAATTAAATTGAAGAAATTAAATTAGAAAAAATAGCATTTTATTCAGATTAAGAAAGAAAAGTGACTATTTTGATATAAATACAGTTTTTGAAACAAATATCTGCCAAATAAAATAAAATACATACTGGCAATTTATTTGACTTCAGAGAGTATAGATATTCTAATATTGGCTCCTTCCTCCCTGCGCTAAGGTGGGCCATTCACCATAAGTGAATGCCACATACCACTACAGAATTACGACAAGACAGAATTGGTCATAGGACACTGACACACTTCTTCCCTTTCTCTCCAGTTCAGCAGAAAGGTTTAATATCACTTACAGTGAACATGCTGTAAGGATAAGACACAACTTATCAAGGAACTTAGAGGAAAATCTAGGCTACAGAAGAAACCAAGACAGAGAAACTAGAGAAACTTGAATCCTGTTGTGCTTCATTGATAGAAAATAAAATCACAAAATACAGCCTAAATCGGAATGACCTAATATCTAGCAGACAACATAAAATGTTGGCCAGAATGTAGATCAACTGGAACTTTTATTCATAATTAATTATAGTCCATTTCTGCTTTACAAAATGGTTTGTCAGTTTCTAATAAATGCAAACTGTGTAATGATACAGGCCAAACTTAATAAGCATAAATATTAACACAAATCTAATGAAAACTGTTTTGATAAAAAGCTTGAGCAGAGATGCTTATAGCTGGTTTAATTTCAATAATTAGATAAGGTACATTTTAAGAGCAAGAAAACAGTATATACACACACACAACACATTGCGCACACACACACACACACACACACACACACGTATATGTATATATTACTTGTAGTTTATTGTTTAATGATAATAAGGAGTCATCTAGTTACCAAAAGGGAAGGAACAGTTTGAGTTAGTCAACTAAGACAATGTAGGAAAGCTACATATGATTTGACTGAAACTAATTAAAACAAGCAAATCTACAGAGATTATCAGTATCAGTGTTGCTAGGCACTCAAAAGAGTCTTTTCAGGTTGATGGAAAAAATATTTGGATTGCTGAAACTACTATGGGAACTTCTATAAAAGTGGATTTTTAACATTGTAGATTAATTATTATTCATAAAATGTTAAGTCAATTACCAATTTCAGTTAAAAGCATTATACAATATTTGTTCTTTTGCACTGCATTATCACAATTTGCCCAAAACAAAGAAAATGTATAAAAGATATGTGAGCCCTCTCTGTCATATGCTCAAAGTGGCCTATTAACAATTTATTATTTTATGTCACTAATAATAATATCACCATAAAGTAATTCTAAGACCCTTAAATGAGTCTTTGATATAGAAGAAAAGTAAAAAACTCACTAGTCAGAACTAAGGAGCAACCATGGTCTTGGAGACATTTTCAGCACAGATTTATGTTTCGTAGGGTTTTTTTTCATAATACAAGGAATGCATCTGAACAAATCTAAAGATCAATACAGATATTAAAAAATAGAATTTATCTAAGTTGTTTTTGATTAAAGGTACAATACAAGCATTTTTTTATTGCTTTTGTAGCTTTTATTCATTGATTGGAGTGAAGTTTCAAAGCCCCTTTTCCTACTGCTTTACTGATTTTATTTCTGGAAATCAAGTTTTTCAGATAACTATTACTATTTCCATCTGCGGTTTAAAAAGAAGCCATACACTTTCAGTGAAGAATTACTTACCTAATGCTGTCCTACTGGATGCAAGGTAATGCCTAACTACAGAATGTGACTCTACTGTTGAGTTTGTTGTGGCTTAATAACCAAACTTAATTGTGAAATAGTTGAAAAATTTCCCAGCTAAATACATACATATATACATACACACACACACACACACACACACACACACACACACACACACACACATATATATATATATATATATGATGTTAAGTCATTTGAGGTATATTTAAGCTTTGACCTCTAACGTCTCTCAGAAGAAGGCAGCTTAATTTGACATTAGAAACAGAAGTGGTAGCAAAAATGAAAATACATTGATTTAGAGGCACTGATAGAGCTGGAGGCTCAGGAACTACTGACAGTCTTCTTCCCTGGAGTCAGAGCAGATGCAAACAAGGCTGGAGCACTATGGAATTCCACAAGCCCTGGGGACATTCTTTCTCCTGCTTGATTACAGCGATGGTAATAATGATCCTTGTCTGAAAATCGAGTGCTCTTCCAAATACACATTAAAAAAATGTGTATTTGGAAGAGCATGGAGCAGAGCTGTTCAAGAAGTTATCCCAATGCAACATGAGTACTGATTATTAGATCTATTCTATTTTAGCCATGTGTTCTTTTATATTCACTGCTGTTTTGAATTGCAGGAAACCCTTTTCAGAGATTATAATTTAATTATAACTCTCTCCCTTCCCTTTCCTCCCAACAAACACTCTCATACATACCTACCCCTTTCAAATTCATAGCCTCTAAATTCATCAATTTCTATTGCCTGGATATATGCATGTGATTAGTTGTACATATTCCCAATATAACCCTCCAGTCTATGCAGTGCTACTTGCATGTACATTTTCAGGGATGATTGTTTGACACAGACTAACCACAGATTGAAATAGAATGCACTTCTCTACAGTCTTATTAGGAAACAGTTAAGTGCTACAAACCTTCTTTGTCTGTGCCCTTGTTCTGTGTTCCTAACTGTTGTAGGCTCTTCCTTGTTAGTTTTCATATCACGCCTTTGAGCTATTATTTGCAGCATCAAGCTATACTTGCCATTATTTATCAGTGAATGAGGTTTTCTCACTCCACACTGGGTCCTGTTTTTCTTCTGGCCTCCTCTCATTTCCTTGTCCGTCTCTTCTTACTCTGTTATGAATGGGCAATATAATAAATGATAAAATCAATGGGTTGTTGAAAGCTGACATATTACCCAAAGGGGACAAACAGGAGTAGAAGCTATTTATATCTCGCAGTGAGTGAACTTGACCTTATAGCTGAACAGAACTGTAGGTACCTCACCCCACCCATTACATCATACCTCATCCCTACAAGTTAGTCGGCCTCCTTCTTCAGCTATCAGGATAAAAGCACACAAGAAACTTTCCAATTGTACAACCAGTTCTCATTGTTTCACAGCTTAGGACTCCTGCTGCCATTCGTAGAGAAATAAATCCGATTATTCCACTTCTCTCACGGGATCGTCTGGACAGGTTGTACTTTTTAATTGTTGATATTATCAGATTTTAGATATAGATTTTTAAATGGAAAATTTATGTCAGTAAGTTGTTAAAAATAAAGGGACGATAAAGTCTGTGTTGATACCATGCCTAATTGATAACATATAACATTTAAAACCTTTTAAAATCACTTGTCACAAAAATATTTTTAGATATACTTTGATGTTTAAAGATCTTTAAAATAGAATTTAAGTGTTAAGGGTAACTATTGAATGCAATTGCTATAAAGGATCTTGAAAATGCTATCACTCTCTTTTTATGTAAATAAAGCAGCAAAAATGCAGATTAATTGACAAATCATTTGTGTGTATTTTATTTACTGAATACATTTTTTAAACAGAAGCACAGTGGAAGCTAGCCAATTAAAAATATAGCCTAATGCCGAGAGTAACAAATGTCTCACAGAGTTTCCTTTGTGTAGCAGCGATGGGGACTGACAGAAATGTATATAAAAAGACAACTTTTGTTTTCAGCCATTTTACTCAAATCCAGACTAAAGCTGGAAAACTGAGGTTGCAACAAACCCTTTCTGTATTCATCACAGAATGGAGGAGAGGCAATCCGATGTGAAGGGGTCTGGATAAAGTTCAGATAAGGAGCCAGAAGAGGAAGGGATTTCAAAGAATGGAAAAAACCCTTCATTTCTGAATCCATTGACTTGCATTTTAGACAGTTTGTGTTGCTTTGTGTACAACAATTCACCTCCATGTGAAATAGTTTTAGCAATATCTCCCTGAAATAGACAATTTAGTGAAAACCATCCAAATCTGAGGTAACTGAGAGAATAAAATGTGGGAGGAAAGAGGCCTTTTGATGTCAGTTCTTTGACTCTGAGACAGCTTCACTACGAATTGACAGCTTGGTGTCAGGCTACTGCTTAACCCATAGGCTGACCCAGTTGAGTGCCAGCCAATTTTTGGAATTGTGGCTCAACCCACACAGGACAATTCACCAGAATAAACAATTTAATAAGGCAAGTGGTGACTATTGTAGCTATGGATAGACATGAACACTTATTTCCCATAAAATTTTTCATATAATATATTCCGATTATAGTTTCCCCTCTCTCTACTAACATTGAGGATGCTTTTACCCTGTGTCACAGGTAAGGAGAAGCATTTATATACATAGTTATTGTTGATGTGAAAGCATTGCAAAGTGAATACAAAATTTAAAACATCTGTTTCATTTTCCCAGTACACCACTTGAAATGGAGATGTCTATGCCTGAGAACTATGATGTTTTTGGTGAGTTCCGTGGAGTTCTAATGGATAAACGGTTCACCAAATACTGGAAAGATGTTGAAACATTCTTGGCAAGGCCAGATGACCTTGTCATTGCTACATATCCTAAATCTGGTAAGTCCTTGCTCTGATAGCATGTAGCTTAGACATCTAGGAAGTATAAACTGCTTTAGATCAGCAGCAGTAGAGTGACTACCTGACTCATTCGAATTTCCCATTAAAAAAGAGGGTTGAAGAAATTTAGTGTCAAAATATTAATAAACTGCACATTATCAACTCTGTTCCACAATCTCAAACTTCCAGAAAACGATTAGTAGCCTCATTAAGTCATAGATAAACTGAAAGTGTTGATAATATAATTATATTATTCAATACAGATGAGTCAATCTGAGATATGCACTGCATTATAAATATTTAAAACTACTGTATTTATATCATTGCACTGTATAAGTATTACAAAGCTTCTCTTTTTTAAGATAATTTTTATGCTTATTGAGTACTTGAAAAAAGATATCATAAAATTGAAATACAGCAAGAGAATGAATTTCTGTCATTCATTTTAGGCAAAAGAAATAGAAATTTTTTATCCCTCAAATATATAAAATGTATTCATTTTCTCCCTGTGATACAAGCTCATTTTGTTCTTTTATAAACCTTTTCCAGGGTAATCAATAACTCTCTTTCAGGAAATTACCTGGTTTTCATCAGATTACTAAATAAACATTAATTTCATTATATATATATATATGTAGCAATTTGTTGTTGAGATTAAATCTACTACTATAAATATTTTCAGGGTCTTAAAACTATACTCTTGGGTTCTTGGTTTTTTGTTTGCTTGTTTGTTTGTTTATGAGTACACTATAGCTGTATTCAGACACACCAGGAGAGGGCACTGGATCTCATTAGAGATGGGAATTGAACTCGGATCTCTGGAAAAGCAGCCAATGCTCTTAACTGCTGAGCCATCTCTTCAGCCACCAAAACTATATTCTTTAGAAGCTGGAGAAATCTAATTTTATATTCTCCATCAGCTAATTAACATTTGACACTTAAAAACATGTCAGTCATCTATGAATGTGTGATCGTAGAATTCTACTTCTTAGGAGACAACAGAATCATGACTTTGATACTAAACACACACACACATACGTACACACACACAAACACACACACACATGCAAACACACACACATGCAAACACACATGCACACACACATGCATATACACATGTAAACACACACACATACACACAGGCACACACACATGCACACACAAATGCAAACACACACATACACATACACACATAGGCAAACACACATGCACACACACATGCACATACACATGTAAGCACACACATATACAGGCACACACACATGCACACACACATGCAAACACACACACATGCAAACACACACACACACACACACACACACACACACACACTAACATGAGCTTACCATCAATTTCCCTCAATAATCTCACCAAATTCATCTCTTCAAGCAAGTTCTTTGAACCTGTGTAGTTTGTGCCTAATATTTTTCTCACCACTATACAAATCTTACATTTCCCGTGATAAAAAATAAACATCTCATGCTGCTGCCACTTAGGGTTCTTCTGTATCACATCCAGGTGATTACGTCATACTGGCAATTTGTTAAACCTAGGCTCAAACTGTCATCTCTTCATAAGGAAAGATCATTGTTCATAAGATTCATTATTTTTATTTTATACATATGAATTTCTTTTCTGCACATGCGTATGGGCACTTCACACATACTTAGTGTCCACAGAGAAAGCATAAAAGAGAATATCACTTTCTGTAGAACAAAGTAATAGATTCTTTGAGCTGCCATTTTGACGTTGGGAGCCAAAATCAGGTCCTCTGTTTGGGTAACAAGCAGCCTTAGGGCCAGGCTGAATGTCTGTCTCTTCTCTGGGGTGCCTGGAACACAGCAGGACTGCACCTCAGGAGTCCCTGCTTTCCCTGGTGGGTAAAAGCAGAGTCTGGGAAGAGTGCTCTAGTTCCCAGACTGGTGTGTACCCAGGCAAGGCTAGTTAACCGCAAGGATTTGGGTAAAATGGTTCCTGTCGGGGCATTCTTTGGTGATGGGAGATTAAAAAAAAAAACCTTCTGGAGATTAAAGCACACAGCTCTTTACAGGGGTCGTGGTGAAGAGACGACCATACTTGCTTGTTCGAACTGCTTTGTTTAATGATGGGTTGAATGGATGCATACACCTTACTAGGGTGATCCAAGGATTAAATTCCTTTTCCAGGAAGAAACGCCCAGAAAGGGAAGCTCACAGGCTAAACTTTAGATACCTATCTAGATACCTAATTAGCATAGTTAACTCCAGGTTTTTTTATGTGACTTTCCTCAGGCAAAGGCAAGTGTAGGGGTTTAGAATCCCTGGACAAGGTCAGAGAAAACCTGCTAGCAAGGGAGACTTCTATTTTGCACCAAGATCCGAGGCTAACCAGCGTTGATGGGTTGATGGACTTCAACTGGAATTAGCAGCGTGGTGTAGCAGGTGCTGAGCCATTGTTGCAACTCCATAATGGAACTCCTAGCAGGGGCGGCTGGCTTTCTGTGTACATCTTCAAGTTCCATGTTCATGTCTGTGTAACAGCATCTTGAGAAAGAAAACTATACTTTGACGTTACTTCTTTATTTTTTAACTTTTCTGTTATCATTAAAAATCAGATATGCAATTCATACTTTTCTATATCCTGTGATCTAGGCCTTGGTTTAGGCACAAAAAGTACCAGTAGAGTTTATAGCTGGAAAGTATGCTTGTACATACAAACCAAGGGTCCCCTTTTGTTCATGTCTGCTCACTTTTTATTCATAAAAATGTTATTAGATCTCATAATGTCACAGTTCATCATGAGAGGTCTGGACACATGGACCAGTTGTTATTCACGACGCTATGCATTCATAAATGTTGAAGTTCTTTCGGGTGGTGTATATTTAAATATTCAAGAAAATATATAGAAACATACTGTTACCAGCCATAGCAGTTCATTGGACAATCATGTGTATTTAATTTTTACAGGTACCACATGGGTTAGTGAAATTGTGTATATGATCTATAAAGAAGGTGATGTGGAAAAATGTAAGGAGGATGCAATTTTTAACAGAATTCCTTACCTGGAGTGCAGAGAGGACAACTATATAAACGGTAATTTAAAAATTAATTTTAAAAGACATATACATATATTTTAAGAGATATGAATATTTATGATAGATGATATAGATATGATTATATTGTTATAAAAGCAAAGAGATTTAAAGTAACATGAGCAATTAATATTCTGTCATCTATATCTGAGGTTTGAAAACTAAATCCAGAGTAGATTCATAGCATGTCATGAACCTGGAACAGGGAATGGTCGTAACTATTTATTATAGAAGAGTCTCATGATATGTCAGCATTGATGTCTCAGTTTCCAAGAGTTGAAAATAGTATAAACACTAGAAAATTATTCTTTGAATATCAAGAATAGTTAGCACTGTATTCATAAAGTTTGCCTACCAATATGTGAAAAATTACTCACTTTGATGAAAATATTTGATGTTACTTTGTGATTTGGTAATTAATAATTTTCTTTACAGTGAGATTGCCTTATTATTATAAAGCCAATCTAGAATCTTAAATAATCTCTTTTAAAACACCCATTCAAATTCCTATGAACATTTTTGAAGTTGTCTGTTTATTTTAAAAACCAGCAATAAAACAACTAAAGGAGAAGGAATCTCCCAGAATAGTGAAAACTCACCTGCCCACCAACCTCCTTCCAGCATCATTTTGGGAAAAGAATTGCAAGGTAACCAGAATAAGATTTTTCTTATAATTACACGAAATCTTGACATGTTGTAGTTTGCAAAATACCTAAAAGGCATCTTATACATACTTTACCACACCTTTCTTTTAACGCATGGATCGGTCAACAAATGTGAATGATTTTTAACATAACCCAAGTCTAGATTATATTCACACATTTTTTTTTTCACAAGATGATCTGAACACTAGTTAAACTCTAAGCCTTTGTTTCTGGATAAAAGAAGGGGAATAGTTGTCATTTAATAGAACTAAGTACAATTATCTTTGCAACCTCAAGCCTACTGCCTAACTGACTGTAAGCACTGAATAAATCACACACACAAAAATTTTATGTGTGACATTGTGAGACATCGAAGTGAATCATAATAGAACACCCTGACAAGTGTTCTGTAATAACCATTCACGCAGTGAATGAAAGTGACTCATATAATCCAGCCCACTTGCTAATAATGGACCACACACTTGAAGAAATATAAAACAGGGGATATATTTTGGTTTGTGGTTCTGAATCAGGGTCAAGATTGCTGACAGCCTTCTTTTTGGCAAAGTTTCAAGGTGCCCTATGAATCAGTAGGTAAATACATATTTATGTCTCTTTGTCTTTAATGCCACCAGCACTCAAGAATCAACTACTATGATGGCATTTTCTAACCCTTGACACTTCCCAAAGGTCAAAACTCCAAATACAAAAGTCAGATTGTATTTATTCTACAGTCACAGAAACTTCATCATGAACATTGAATTTGGACATAAATTTTGGAGGGTGCAAACCATATTCAAAGTTATCAGTTTCCATAACACTAATGTCTTCCAGAAAACCATCATGGTAAACTAAGCAGAGTCTATGGGTAGTGCTTAGGTCTTGAAAGAGAAGCATGCATGGTAAAAAAGATAAGGAATCTATTCACACCCAGAGACAGCTCCAAGGAGATACCAGAAACACTCATCTTGCCTGGAAAGTTAAGTGTCAGGGCTGGGTAAAAGATTGGAAAAAGTATTTCCCCAAGACTTATCACAGGAAAGTTGGGTGCCAAGTTAGGAAACTTAGATTTTACCTGAGTTATACTAAGACTGGGTTGCTCTATAGAGACAATGCCATACAAACCAAGGTTGGCCACAAATGAGGGTCTTTGCAGGTGTTTCTTGAAGTATTTGATGCTAAGTATCAAAGTCTCCAAACCTCAAAGGTTCAAATGTTTTCTTATTTTAAACTGAAGTTATCATTAAGCATACATCCTGCTGTATGATTTCCCGCAGAAGTGCTCTCTCATGGTTATGTAGATATGTTTTACACGTCTCATCACCATTATTGTTTTGATAGAGCCTTTCCTCTCCTTGTAGGAAACTCGGGATGTTACTGTTTCCTGAAATTTATAGACAGGTTTAATTACATACTTTTTTATGCCTCAGAGTTCCTCCAAGAAGCAGACATAACTGAATGGATTTGCCTTTGGATTATTTCCAGATTGAGTTCGTAGTCCATCAGATGAGAGGTCATGGAGAATGTTTTGTACAAGTATGTTTGGGGTAGTGAGTCAGAAAGAATAAGTGTCAAGGTAAAGAAAGTGATTTTGAAAAGAGCAACTATTCAGGACAATGAGTTTGAATTTGTGGTGTGGTTTACAGGGAGGCCTATGGAGTACTGTGTGAGAAACAAGGAGGAACAGATCTTCAATGGAGAAAAACAACCTGGCATGGTAGAGGCTTCCAAAGTAAAACTTTTTGTGAGATGGCAACATTCAAGATTTAGTGATAAATGTTGTAGGCGGGATTAAGAAAGAACCAATCATGGAAGAGAACAAAAATGTAGTAAATTAGATGAGCTGTGAATATAGATAATAAACACTCAAGGACCATGAGAAGAATTAGCAATGAAAGGGTTAGCAAAGGAGGCTGGTTTTCAGATTGATAGCTGAAACAAGTGAAAGAACAAAAATCTCAAAAATAAAGCCATCAGCAGGAGAAGCGTGGGCTAGGGGTGGTAAGCCCTCTCAAGGGTAGAAAGCAGAAACTATATTTAATTGTCCTAGGAATTCTAGCAACAGTTACATTAAAAGTTGCAACACTGGAGAAGAGTTACATGCTCTCTGAAGGCACAAATTAAATGCTCTGTGAAACATATGGATATGTAATATCTACTAATGTGAGTTTATAAAAATTGGAAATTAAAAATAAGAGCTCACACTGTCTCCGAGGGGGAAGAGCAGCAGTGTCAGTCTAAAACCCAGACAACACTTTGAGGTTCAGGGAACACACCAGAAACACAGTAATGGCTTGGACAAAGGATGCAAAGTGAGAAGTAAGTTTAGGGTCGCAATGGTGTGTGTGTCTCCCTTCAGTTAGCAAAAGAATGTGAGAGAATGACAAGTTTTAAAAGTTTACTGTTTTTAGTAACAACTTGGGTACAAAATAACATCTTTAAACTCTTAAACATGAGAATGAGTTTTCAAAGAATAAGCAGAAATCTTTTCCAGAACATTGTTTGTAAGTTCATACACAAGCACGTGAGCTTAACATTTGTCCCTTAGTTGTAGTGCCATGAGGGCACAACTCCTTAGTGTCACTGATTAAAGGATACAAAGCTGAAGTAAAGAACACAGACATAGACTGGCAGAATTCTGGAAATTTACCCTGCAGGAGGATCCATGCTTTCTCTCACTTCTTAAGTAGGGAGAAAAACCTGAGTAGAAAAGGGTTGGGCTTTTGCAGGCTAGAATTTTACAGTGCTAAGTCTAGAAACAGGAGCTGCGTGATTGGCTGATCCACTGATGTCTATATACTGCACAGGAGCATGGAAACCTTCCTTGGGGAAAAGAGTAGTCATTATCAAACAACCTAAGGGGTCTCAAGGAGGACCTAGATAAAAAACCAAAACCCAAAACAAAACAAAACAAATAGAAGTTGAGATACGGATTCAATGACCACTATGTAAATATGATTTTTTTTCCAACTACAAGCTAGATACTACAGGGCATTTTTGCCTTAGTATCCAAATTGTAATATAGTCTATAGAACAGAAAATAATACTCTGGACTGAGTGATCTGTCAATTTGGTATTTGTTTGTATTGGTTTATGCTCAGTTTAGCTATATACTTGAATCAACCCAAGTTTCACTATTTTTTTTCATAAAATTGGGGAAAATCTAGTTAACTCAATGATTTTTGTTTTTATGTCAGTGAAAATGTCATGATGCTGTCATCTCAGGCTACTTAATAGGTTTCTTAGAAGGGTCAGACTATGGTGAGCAATTAAGATATTAGTACTTTTTTCCTCTATAATGTTTATATTTTTTCACAATGCTGTGTTAGTTGTTAGAAACATGGATGTTTCAAAGCTGATGACAACAAGGCATGGTAGATGTGACTTAATCAGTCAGTGGCTTAACAACTTATTTCATCTTCTAGATGATTTATGTTGCCCGGAACGCTAAAGATGTCACCGTTTCTTATTACTACTTTATGCTAATGATAACTAGTTATCCAAATCCGAAGTCTTTTTCTGAATTTGTGGAGAAATTTATGCAAGGGCAAGGTAAGAGCACCTTAAATTCTTTGGATCTTTTCTTGCATTAAAGAAGGACAATAAAAATGCCACCTTGTGAAAACAAAAGTGAGTGAATATAAACAGAGATAAAATAAAATAAGTATAATTATAATATACAAACAAAAATTTAAAATATAATAAAAATAAAATATAAACTTATACAGAAAGAAAGACAATACAAATCTATAAGTATGTGCAACAGATTAACATATGTAACAGAAATATAATATAAATATAAGATGATAATAATATAGATAAATATAAATAGATGTAGAATATAAGGTTTCTAAGGGATATAATATTATACAAATCTAGAACACTGATGATTAGATTGATAGTAGGCTTCTGTATGTGAGGATGATGGAAATTAGAGACTAGGCATGCCTTTATAATGTTTGGAAGTAAATTCATTTACTTACTTGTGACATCAGGGGTGGCAATTTCTGCTCTATTAGTCTGAGACTCAGTATGTCTCTTCTCTAACATCTATTCTCATATTTAAAAAAATGTTTTAGAACATGTTGTTGCAACAGGAATGAACCAAAAGTAGATCAGGTATAAAAGCATTGCTCATTCCTTTCCAAGTAAAATACCAAAGCATTAGATGAAGTCAAATGTAAGAATTTATAATCATTCTGGATACTTGTAAAACTCTTCCTTATTATTCTAGGTATGTAGGCTAAACATTTTAATTTTGATTTCACTAAACAGTAAAGAGTTTTTTGAGAAGATATTATTGGAACTCTACCATTTCATTAAAATTCTGACTAAAGCAACCGAGTCT
The DNA here is from genome assembly GCF_963924665.1 of Micromys minutus. Lineage (NCBI taxonomy): Eukaryota > Metazoa > Chordata > Mammalia > Rodentia > Muridae > Micromys > Micromys minutus. Next base: position 141,250,120 of record NC_137969.1, on the reverse strand, counting down.
TTATGTTTGAAGTCTGTCTTGGTCAGGGTTTCTATTTCTACACAAAACATCATGACCAAGAAGCAAGTTGGGAAGGAAATGGTTTATTCAGCTTACATTTCCACATGCTGTTCATCACCAAATGAAGTCAGGACTGGAACTCAAGCAGGTTAGGAAGCAGGAGATGATGCAGAGGCCACGGAAGGATATTGCTTACTGGCTTGCTTTCTCTGGCTTGCTCAGCTTGCTTTCTTATAGAACCCAGGTCTACCAGCCCAGGAATGGCACCACCCACACTGGGCTGGGCCCTCTCCCCTTGATCACTAGTTGAGAAAATGCTTTACAGCTGGATCTTATGAAGGCATTTCCTCAACTGAGGCTCCTTTCCCTATGATAACTGCAGCTTGTGTCAAGTTGACACAAAACCAGCAAGTACAAAGACGAAGGGACAAGGAGTACTTTGAGTTTCATTCAATCGGTCCTGTAAATTGCATAAATAAGGTAATTGAAAAACATTTACAACCATAGAAGGTAATATTACTCATTAGATCTTTGTGGCTTGCACCATGAAGAACGTATATGCCTCAAGATTATCAATATTATCTTTAAATAGCAGAGAAAGTAATTTGTGTGCCTTAAAAAGTAAATTAGATCATTATCAATGTCACTGTGGACCATTTCAAAAGTATCTTTGCGTATAGTGTCAAGCCATAGAGAAAGGTCAATGCCACGGTCAGTGGTGGCACAGAACAAACATTTGTACTGTCCTGTTCGCCTCAGGTTTGATGAAGTTGCTGTACAAGGGCTAAAATAAGAAAACGGAACAGCATTTGTTGTATCACATTATCCCCAAAATAAACTGTCTCTTTAAGAGCACATTTCACAATCTAAATTACTAGTGTGTTTTTGTAAATGCTTACATAATTACTAATCTTCCTACCCCGCTTTGTCTCTGTCTCACACAAACAGAAACACACACACACACACACACACACACACATATATATATATACATACATATATAAATACATAAAATTTCATACACAGACACAAACACACACACACATAGTTTGAAGCGTGTTCTCATTGCTCTAAACTGAGTTGTATTTTTAATCTTTTCTTAGTATTCTACTACATGTCATAATGATAAAACAAAAAATATGTTTTGGAGGCAGAAATTATTCAACAATTTTTGCATCATAGCTGCACAGCACTCTTTTAAATAAGGGTAGTTGAACAATTAGTTCTAATTCTATAATCATTTTTGCCTTTTTAAAAAAACAATTTGAATACTTACATTAAGCTTGTAAAATGCTAACATAATAACTTTACACGTGTGTCTTCTAATTTCAGTTCCGTATGGTTCCTGGTATGATCATGTAAAATCCTGGTGGGAAAAGAGTAAGAAGAATTCCCGTGTTTTGTTTATGCTCTATGAGGACATGAAAGAGGTAAAGACATAATGAACATTCTATTAATTCTTAAAGTGCTCTCAGCTCTGACAATTCACTGAATGAAATTCTGTTTGTCACTGGAAACCAAACAGAAACCAGTTGCAGAGCTAAAAAGAAAAAACAATTGCTGCAATAAATATTTAAAAAATAAAAAAAGTCTTATCTCTTTATCGCCCCCAGTGGTCTCACTCTGCGGGCACAGCTCCTAGTACGGAGCCTGCACACAAACAATGTCACTCGGTCCACGCTGCCGTCCAGGTCTCACCCCATCCCTGGGGTTTACTTCACCTGCCCTGCTTCCTCTGTCCCTGTCCCGGGGTGTTTCTTTATCCCAAATCCCAAAACAAATACAACTCTTAGGCCCAATATCTTTTCATACAGGTTTGTATATCAAACTCTTAATCCACAAACCCTCTACTCAATAAGGTTACATCAAATAGACAAAGATACAAACTGCCTTTCTATATGAGAAATAAGACCTATAAAATCCTTAAAATGTTCATTGCTACTTAATGCTAATTAAGCCCACCTGGATCCAGTTCGTCCTTCTTGAGGTCCATCTTGGAACTCTCTCTCTCTTGTCCTTCTCCCTCCTCTGACCTCTGACCTTCTCTCTTCCACCTCCCTTACCTTGCCCAAACACCAACAAGATAAAAGCAAAGGCGAGACTTTATTTTACTAATTAAAATGGGAAGGTTCAGATGAAGTCACCTTCATGAGTATGTAGCTAGGGAGCCCTTCTTGGGGAAATGGTATTAATACAGCAGCTACAGGAACATCTACACACAATAACCTAGTTTGATTAAGTCACAGTTAAACTTAGTAAATAAAAGTGTTTAAGGAATGAATCCATCTTAAATCCCAGTGTTAAAACATATACACAGGATCACGAAACTTGATCTTTCACTGTTCACTGTATTCTGACAGAAAATTGGGAGTGCAAGCTATACTTGAGCAAAAAGTAGCAAGGCTTGCCTCAAAAACAATGAAAAATAAATAAAAACAGGCCAAGTAGATGTGTCTGTGGATAACACCAAGCTATGGAAGCTTGAGCAAGTTCAGATCCCCAGCCTCCTCAGTTAAACCAGGTAGGCATGGAAACCTGCCTCTTATCCTAGTGCTATGGAAACCCGGGATGCCAGAGGAATACTTGTATGGTATTCTAAAACAATCAGTTAGTTCTGGGTTGAGTGAGACACATGCCTCAGGCAAATAAAGTGTAGAGCAATAAAGGAAATTATACTGGTGCACATTTTTGGCTTTCACAACTTGAATACAAATGTATGTACATTTACCTGCATGTATGTCCACATACATGCAAGCTTGAACACACAAAAACACACACATATATCTATGGAAAATAAAGACACAGAAATGAAACAAATAAAAAGAACTGTTTTCCTAGGTATAAAATGTTAAATCTAACAACTCATCTCATTTAAGCCTAACAACGTCTGAAGAGTCTCCTGCATCTATTTTTGGATGAGGAAGAATTATTTGAGAATGGTTTGTTTCTTCTTTGTTATATATTTAATTCTAATATGACCAGATACAGAAAAATTTCTCCTATTTTTAGTCTGATACCTATTCACCAATTAAATCTCTGTGTTTCTCCATAGGATATCAGAAGAGAAGTTGTGAAGCTCATAGAGTTCTTGGAGAGAAAGCCCTCAGCAGAGCTAATGGACAAAATCATTCAACACACTTCATTCAAGGAGATGAAGGACAATCCAACCACCAATTATACTATGATGCCAGACTCTTTAATAAATCAAAAAGTATCGCCTTTCATGAGAAAGGGTGAGAGAACAGAGTCATTAACTCTAAGGTCTAAGCTATTATGACCTCAGCAAAAATCTACTCAAGGTTCTTCACACTGCACAAAGAGCATGTGTTCTATTTACACCTATTTTCCCTTGAATAACCTTCCTAAATTATCAACTGTGTAGAGACATTAAACACCATTTATTAATAGGCCCAAGACCATGTATACTAAAAATGAATTTCTCTTTCTTGTTTATTCAGTTTCAGAAGCATATCATGTAAAACAGAATGTCAGACACCAGAGTCTTGGCATCAGCAATGATACCATAATGTACTAACTGTCACTGTCTAGGTCTGTGTGTCCTGGGTGTATACCATATGCCTCATACATAATTTCTCCATAGATTATAATTTCTGAGTAGGAAGATGGATTTACTCTCTCATTCTGTGGTGAAGAAACAAGCTCTAAGTTAGTCACATTTTCTCCATTCAAATGACAGAAAGTTTTGAGTACTAAGTGACTAAAATAAGAATTCAAACATAATTATAATCACCAATAATATCAAGGCACAATGAAAGAAAATTTTATTTATGTAGAAGCATTACTTGGTCAGCAATAGTAAATTTAAATACTTGATATATTTTTTTTGAATATAGCATCTAGGTAGTAATATCAGGTAACTAATTGGATATAAAGTTATAAGTATGGATTTGAAAATTTTATCCACAAACATATGATATTAAATAATTTGATAGTCATTGTCTCAGGAATCTCATCATAAAAGGCCTGATTTATGAGAGAAAATAAAAGAAGAAAGTCAGTTGAAGTACTATAGGAAAAAAAGGATGTGTCAATAGACCTTTTTTCAAGAAAAAAGAAAATTATCTTTGTAAAGAATCAAAAAGATGAGATATTTAAATATTTTATTCATTAAATACTAGGATTTTTTCATATATTAATAAAAGAAACTCAAAATAGGAAAATCTTACAATTCTGGCACCAGGAATTGGTGCTTCTGACTTTTACATGTTTCATTGCAGGAATTATAGGAGACTGGAAGAACCACTTCCCAGAAGCCCTGAGGGAGAGATTTGATGAGCACTACCAGCAGCAGATGAAGGACTGCACTGTGAAGTTTAGAGCAGAGCTCTGAGACATTTTCTTGTGTGTGAAATGGGATGGTCTTCAAGTTATCCTGCAGTTTCTCTTGTTTTGAATTCAGTAGAAGTCTGAAGACAGATTTTTTTTTTAAATCTAACTTGTATGTCAATGTAATTTCTAAATATTTTGGCAGCCAAATCATTTTTTTCTAATATATAACATAAGAATTGTCCCCAAGAGTGTTCAATTATTTCTAATAAAATAATTTGATATAGGCATACTTAAATGTTCACTCATTTATTTTCATTCATTAATATATACATGTATATATATATATATATATATATATATATATATATATATATATATATATATATATATATATATGATACACAGATCAACAAAGAGCTATGAAACTGGAAACCAGATAACATTGTTATTGTATTTGGAGTCAAATATATGTAAAATTATTTGAAGAAACCCGGGGGGCCAACATCTGAGATTGTCCACACTCATAGAGACACAGAGAGGGAGAGCAATGCAATAGCCAGAGGTGGTGTATACTGGGGACGTCTTGTAGTTGGGACTGTGATGAAGATGAGTTCCCAAAATGCACCCCTTTTATACATTTTTGTAAAGTAGGATTACCACAGCATGAGTTGGTTACACACAGCATGAGTAGGTTACTGAGGTCCATTACTGAGGTAGGATTAACACAGTATGAGATGGCTACTTTCCATTTGCAGTCAGTGTCGACTTTTCACACAATTGGAGACCCCCGGAGAAGTGGTATAGTTATCTGGCTTCAGCTGTCACACCCATTTGGGGGTTATGGCAGGAAGTTCCTAGCATCATGGAGTCCACAAGTGGAGACCCTTTGAGAAATGATAAAGTTATCTGGACATTTGGGGGTATGGTAGAAAATGGGGTCCTCAGGCACGTCCACATCTGGTTCTGCTTTTTTTTTTTTCTCACAGTAAATACATGCTTGACTCACCAGATTCTCCTTGTTCCTTAGGGCCCCACAAAATCAAGAAAATAACTAAAGATTTATTCATAAAAACATATGGTTGTTAATCAGCATGACTATTTATATGTTTATTTATATATAATATAGTATTATATATATGTTACCATATTTATCATATAACATATATTAATAAATTATAATAATTATATGATATATTCATATAATATATAAGTCTACATATTTTAAATTTATATAATATATAATACATTTACATATAAATATATGAATATGTATGTATTCATATACAATACATACTATATATCAATTATAATAATATGTATTTATATATAAATATTTATATTCATATGTAAATAACATGTTGTTATTCCATGTACAAGTTACATTGTGAAGCCACTTGATTCCAGGCTTGTGACAGAAATATTTGGTAACTATTATAGTCGCAACTCTTGTCTGTTTCTACTGCTCTGTAGGTGTTTATAATATGAACCATTGGCTGTGTTTGATGACCTGCAAGATTAACTGGGCTCTCAAAAGTCCTACTGCTTCTGAATCACCCTTTTAACCTCCTGATATACTTAACACCCCATCTTTTTCTTCTTTCATTTACTTCCTATTGAAATACTTTATTTATCTTGTGGGTGTTTGCAATAAAGCCTCTAACCTTTATTAAGTTTGACTCCTTTGAGATACCTGTGCATGGTAAAACCAAAATTTACCCCTTAATATTGCACATGTACACAACATGTAAGAAGAGAAGGGGAAATCTACGCTTTTTCTCTAGGTTTAGTATTGTAAGAGCATGTGTAAGGCTGATAAAACCCTTCTCCAAACTCACAGTTTTTGTGCCATGTACAATGGATATGATGTGTTCTTTCTGGTTTTTGTCTGTATAGTGATATTGTTCATTTGTTACAAATGTGTTTACATACACACATCATGAACATAGATTCGACTAATTCATAAATATTGTCCCTGGTAGCTATAAACTCTACATTTATGTACATAAAATTTTTTAAATAATTTTAATCAGTCAAACTGGCATTAACTTAAAACAAGAATTGTGATTAGAGTCAAAGAAAGTAGCCGGTCTGAAAATCCTATAAATGTCCTGGGTTGGCTTTTCCCTAATGTATTCCTTAAGAACCCTTTTCTCCATGTTGGTTCTATGTCTGGGAGGATAATGTTTATGGATTACATTTCAGGATCCTGGTACCTCCAACTTCTATGGGCAGGAGGCAGGAGAAGTGACAGAGAGAGGAATGATCATGAAGTCAAATGGATGGTTGTTGACTTTCCTGGTTCATTCTAATGAGACCAAACTAATCAGGGTTTGCACCTCGGTGAAATGAACTAGATATGACTTATCTCTGAATTTCTTGGCTTTATAATGGTGCATTTGTTTTTGCTTTGTCCTATGACTATAAGTAGTAAGTACATAATCCAATTTTACTAGAACATAAATCATCAGGCTCCTGTGGGAGGGAAACATGGGAGCCTTTTAAAAGGCTCTGGATCACTTTCTGACTGCAAGGCTTAAGAGAAACAATCTAGGAATATATTTTCCTTGTTTATTTCATTGACCTTTAAAAATGTTTATCTGCTTTCAGGTGCTTTGCTGTGCTGTTGCCTTATAGAAATACAATGTTTGGGTTATGCTAGGCTTCTTCAAAAAAGTAGACTGAAAAAAAAGAATACTACTTTTACCTGTATTAAATAATATGTATTCTTGCGATAAACATATAGGAGAATAATAAAAAGTAGTTATAAATAATATATAACAAAATGGGAGGCTTTAATTTTAACTGAATTATTCACATCAGCAATCAGACATGAAAACTGGGTACAGAAGTAGGGAAGCACAAGGTCATATTTTGGTCATGTGGAAAATTAAAAGGTTCTCTGCTACTATTATTTGGAAATAGATGTAATTACACTTTAGAAGATTCGGTGGTGGTAGATATTCCAACTTGTCCTGCCATCGCACCATTTAAGGACTGGAATTTGTTCCGTGTTTTATTGGCTGCCCTCCCTTTCCCCTTTCTTCACAGTGAGCATGCTTTTGCCTTTGCAGAGAATGGAGAAAAGCACCAGTGTTCTGTTTTTCTTTTCCAGTTGAAACCAGGAGTTCTTAGACTGGAGACAAAGGACTTTCTTGTCGATCGAAACTATTTCAGAGCAGTAAGTTTAGAACAGATGTCTTCTTTTATTCATTTTTTCCTACCTACTATTATAGCAAACATCCACAGCCCCTTCTCCTGAGTCTTTCAAACTTAAAACAGCAATCAGCTTTGTACAGCATAGTAAACCGGTTTAAACCAGTTTTAGTGTTTAAGCTTCACTCTCAAAACAACTCAGAGAACGAGGCCTTCATTAATTAGCTTCTGTAGAAACACAGTCTAGCCCTCCAGTTCTTGTTAAGAAGTACTTGGTAAGTAATTTATGATGCCTGTTGTTTGAATGCCACATTCAATGAGAAACAAGAGACTAATACCTGAAATATTCTTGTATTTTTTTTAACTACAAGATAGGAAAACGTTTTTGGAAATTCTAATTTTAGATTTCCTATCTCTACAGAAAAAAAGATTAATTTTAATATTTAAGGTTTGTTGAAATAGTCTTCTCTTTTAAATTTTAGGTTTGTAAAGATTAAAGTAATTTAAAGTGTATTAGTTTTCATTTTTTTTAGTGTTTCTGTTCATTCCAGAGAAATATTCATATGTGGAATGCTATTAGGCTGAGCCCTGTGGGCTGTGGTTGGAAACAGGAAAACAAGAACTAGGCAAGAGCAACAGAAACAAGCTGGGTTCTGTATCATCCTCAGAACTCTCTGCAATGAAACACTGCGAACCCTAGTCAAGTGCATTTGCCACTGAGATCTGGTTCATGTTGCTTTGTAAAATATCTTGAATACTTGGTATATTTTACTTAGGTAGGTTTTAGTTTGTTTGTTGTGTGTTGTGTGTTGTTGCTGTTGTTTTGTCATAGAGTTAAAAAAAAAAAAAACAACACTATAAACCAGTACGGTGATTCTTCTTGACTTTCAGGAGATTTCTTATTTTCTGAAAGATCTTTTACATGCCCTGTCACTGTAAGGATTCCTTATTCACTATTCTTTCTATTCATTTCTTTCTCCTTGGATTCAGTTTACTATCAAAGCACCATGCTAACAAGGTTACACGGAACAAACTTTTCTGGCAGATCAAGAGATGTGTGCTGCCCTACTTACAGTAGCCATGGGGATGTTTGAAATGTGAGAGTTTACATGTCTGTTAAAGCAAAAATATGAGAGAGTAAAGCAAGTTTACTAAATCAATGGACATTTTTGGTTAATAATCCTAAATTTTTATCTGGGGATAAATGCCGCATAATTACTATTTTTCAAATAAAGGCACAACTGCTTTTCTCAGTTATATGAAAATTTGCATAGTTAAAAATTTGAAACCAGTGTTCTAATAATGGTCGGAAATTACATTTTTATTTTTAATAAAATCCAATATGTCAGCTATTCGCATTTATTAGCTATCATAAAGTTTAAAATGACTGCATCTCCAATGTAGCATCACGCTGGGATATTCCTTTAAAGTAACTTGGTGCTGTCATGTAATATCTACTTTCCCATAAATGAACAGGCTTTATGTAATCTTTTTAAAGGCTCGATTCCTTTCTGATCTTCCTGAGTCTTCTCCCACTCTATGAGTGCCTACTATATATGCATATATGCAAATTATATATGTAATTCACTTATTTAATGTATATGGTGATTTTTTTGTACATTTACATCTGTTACCAAATGTATGCTTGAGGGTAGAGAAGTCGCCGGAGAGTACTGGATCCCCAAAAACAGCAGTTACAGAATTTTGCAAGCTGCCACATGGGAGCTGGGCAGTGAACCTGAGTCCTACGCAAAAGCAACTGTGTTTGTTTGTTTGTTTGCTTGCTTCTTTTTAAACCAGATCCCTATTCCCATTGTTCCTGGGATGCTAGTAAATTTGTGCATTTATTCTTTGAAACTAAGAGAAACTTAGTCTTGTTTTCTTAAATTTCACATGCTTAATTCTACAAGAGCCTTTGCAACTAAGTTCAACATTTACTTCTAAATTGCTTTTGGAAGCCTTTAACAAGAAGTCTTGTTCTCCAAAATCTGCATATTTCAGACTTTTCAAACACAAGTGTTTCCTCAAAGAAATTCTTTGTTTCTCTGAGAAATCTTAAGGCTAGTTTTATTATGTCCAGAGAATGCATTTTATGTTACTGGATTCTGAGCAAAGAAGTCAATGTAAAATAATTAGACTGACATACATGTCAGACAGAGGATGCTGGGACGTCTTGCATTTCCAGATTTTTTTATCTGGACAATTCTCAAGTGAGTAATTATACGTAAATTACCAACACCCTAGCTTTTATGAATATATATATATATTCATAAAATATATATATATAAAATATATATACCACAGAAATGTCAATTTTGTTCAATTTTCTTATCTGTGGTATATTTTTTTGCTCTGAACTATGGTAAGATGTTTACCATGTACTTGAAAGTAGGCATGAACAAGTGAACTGCTTGAGACTCTCTATAAAAAAGAAATATATACCACTCTCCTGGTTGGTTGGTTTGTTGTTCTTTTCATTTTCTCAGCATGACAAGTATCCTTACCCATGAAGAGGAACTTCAGTTAGGAAAACAGCACCCAAGTGGATTAGACAGTGGAGCAAACAGAGATTTATGTACTGTCAAGATAGCACTAGGAGGAAATTGTGCAAATTTGATTATCATAAGTTTGATATTAGCTTTGAAGTATATGACACAAACATCTTTTGGTTTAACACAGTTCACCAGTAACTTTGGAAGACCATAGTTCACTGGTCAGTTAATAATTGACTAGCAGTAACTGTCAACAATGTGTAAAAAAAAAGGTGTTTCTAAGGTTTTATAATGGTCTCCCTGGGGAGTTTATACTCTTTGGACATTTTCAGGTAGGTAAACAGGGAAGTGGCCCTAGGGAACTGAACCTTGTTCAACATTTCCTGAGCTTACAACTTAATTTCTTTCTCACATTAAGTTGTGTACTACCCAGGGGCATCATCCTTTTAAGAATTTTTAAGAGTCTTCATCTGAGAAAATTCATTTAAAACTCCAAGGATTTAAAGGTAAAAAAATCTTTGTTGTATTTCTTTCAGAAATATGTTGGCTGTGAGCCTTTAAGGTATAGATATTTCAAATATGGAGTCTTAAATTTATATTTAACATTTGAAATATTCAAAGTGATAAAACATACTTTGTGATCTAGGTACCTTGTCCTGGGTTCTGTGATTATCAGATAGTGATCAAAGCATAGATATTCCACAAGGTCCAAAGAACAGTACCTAAACTATCTTATGATATTTTAATATTTACTCAGAAATGACTCCAGATGAAATCTAACTTTTTACATAATCAAGTAGACTATATGGGTATTAAAAGGACAAAGATATTACTTAAAAAATCATTAGTAAATTTGGTTTATATTTTCTAAATTATTTCATGTGCTATTTAATATACTGCATTTAATACATATATGTGAACTTGATTATTATAGAATACACTGAGCAAAATCAATCTATTTGAGATAGCATATTCTTCTCCAGATTCTTAACAAAAATTCCATGCCAATTGACCATTATTATTCCATAGCCCAGAGTCTTGGCATGACTTGGTGTTTCTCTTGTAAGACTTTGTATTATTTATTGATCCAAGTCCTAAAAATTCAAATTTAAAATAGGTAACACTACAGGACCTACACTATCTTACTCTAAACCAATTTCTGCCAATTTGTTTTGCAAGAAAGTGCTTGGGGGAGGTTTTTCAAAGACTATTTAATTTTCTCGTTGTTCTGTTCCTCCTTGGCTGAAATTGGACAGTTGGAATTGATACATAATTGATACTGAAAATATACTATATATATTTTTATAGAGTTTTGATTGTGAGGACTTATGACCTAGGTTCTCTGCATGTATGTTATGGTTGTGTAGTTTGATATTCTTATTTGAATCCTTACAGTGGGAGTAGGATTGTCTCTGAATTTTGTTTCATTTTAATTGAACAACTTTATTTTAAAAAATAAAGATAAATGTACAGATTTTAAAAGCATTTTTGAATAACAGTATAAGAATACATTTTGGTCAGTACTTGATTTTTTTAAAGGTTTGATTGTATGCCTTAAAATCTTACTAGTTACAATGAGCAGAAAGTACATGTAAAACAAAATGTAACCAGGAAATAGTCAAAGTTTACTTGGTGTGTAAAAATGAAGCATAATGGTTTTTCTTTTTCATTTTCTTTTTTTTTTTTTTTTTGGCCTTTGTTTTTCATGAACTTCATATAGTCTGTGAGTTGCTTCTAGAGTGTTCAGAGCTTTCTGATATTAGTATCCAATTATCAGTGACTGCATATTATGTCTGTTCTTTTGTGATTGGGTTACCTCAGGATGATATTCTCTAGATGCAACCATTTTCTTAAAAATTTCATAAAGTCATTGTTTCTGATAGCTGAATTGTGTAAATATATTCATTGTGTAAATATATGACAATTTCTGTAATCATTCATCTACTGAATGACATCTGGGTTCTTTTCAGCTTCTGGCTATTATAAATAGGGCTGCTATGAACATTGTGGTGCATGTGTCTTTGTTCTATGTTGGAGCGTCTCTGGGGTATAATGCCCAGAAGTGGAATAACTGGGATTTCAAGTAGTACTATGTCCAATTTGCTGAGGAATTGTCAGAATAATTTCCAGAGTGGTAGTACCAGTTTACAACCCCACCAACAGTGGAGAAGTGTTCCTCTTTCTCCACATCCTTGCCAGCATCTGGTGTCATCTGAATTTTGATCTTAGCTATTCTGACTGGTGTGATGTGGAATCTCAGGGTTGATTTGATTTACATTTCCCTGATGGCTAAGGATGTGGAGCACTTCCTTAGATATTTCTCAGCCATTCCATATTCCTCAATTGAGAACATTTTGTTTAAGTCTGTACCTCACTTTTTAATAGGGTTGTTTGATTCTCTGGTGTCTACTTCTTGGGATCTTTGTATACCTTGGATATTAGGCCTGTATCAGATGTGGGGTTGGTAAAGATTTTTTCTCAATCTGTTGGCTGCTGTTTTGTTTTCTTGACAGTGTCTTTAGCCTTACAGAAACTTGGTAATCTCATTAAGTCCAATTGGTCAATCTTTGAACTTAGAGCACAAGCCATTGGTTCAGGAAATTTTCTCTTGTGCCTATGGGTTCTAAGGTTTTTTCCTACTATATCTCCTAATAGTGTCAGCGTACCTGGTTTAATGTGGAGATCTTTGATCCACTTGCACTTGAGCTTTGTACCAGGAGATAGGAAAGGGTTTATTTTCATTCTTCCGCATGCTGAGTGCCAGTGGGACAAACACCATTTGTTGAAGAGGCTGTCTCTTTTCATTGAATGTACAAGTCCTTTGTCAAAAATCAAGTGACCATAAATGGGCTCATTTCTGGATCTTCTAATCAATTGCATTGATCCACATGCTTATCTCTGTACCAGTACCATGCAGTTTTTAACACAATTGCCTTGTAATATAGCTTGAGGTCAAGGATGGTGATTCCCTCAGATGTTTCTTTGTTGTTGAGGATGGATTTTGCTATTTTAGTTCTTTTGTTATTCCAGATGAAATTGCACATTGCTCTTTCCAACTCTTTGAAGAATTGAATTGGAATTTTGATGGGGATTGTAGTAAATCTGTAGATTGCTTTTGGTAAGATGGCCATTTTTACATTGTTGATCCTTCCAATGCATGAGCATAGGAGATCTTTCCATCTTCTGAGATCTTCCTCAATTTCCTTCTTTAGAGATTTGAGGTTCTTGTCATACAGGTCCTTCACTTGCGTAGTAAGAGTCACACCAAGGTATCTCATATTGTTTGTGACTATTGTGAAATGTATCTTTTTCCTAATTTCTTTCTCTGCATGTTTGTCCTTTGAATAGAGGAAGGCTACTGTTTTTTATGAGTTAATTTTATATCTAGCCACTTTGCTGAACTTGTTTATCAGCTATAGAAGTTCTCTCGTGGAATTTGTGGGCTCACATACGTACACAATCATATGATCTGCAAATAGTGATATTTTTACTTCTTCCCTTCCAATTTGTTTCCCTTTGATTTCCTTTTGCTGTTTAATTGCTCTGATGAGGACTACCAATACTATGTTGAGTAGGTAGGGGGAGAGGGGGCAGCCTTGTCAAGTCCCTGATTTTAGTGGGATTGCTTCAAGTTTCTCACCATTAAGTTTGATGTTGATTATTGGTTTTCTGTATATTGCTTTTATTATGTTTAGGTATGGGCCTTAGATTCCTGTTCTTTCCAAGACTTTTAGCAAGAAGGGTGTTGAATTTTGTCAAATGCTTTCTCAGCAACTAGTGAGATGACCATGTGGTTTTTTTCTTTCAGTTTTTTTATATGGTGGATTACATAGATGTATTTCCGTATATTAAACTATCCCTGCACACCAGGGATGAAGCCTACTTGATCATGGTGAATGATCATTTTGATGTGTTCTTGGATTCATTTTGCAAGGATTTTGTTGAGTATTTTTCCATCAATGTTCATTAGTGAGATTGGTCTGAAGTTCTCTTTCCTTGGAGGGTCTTTGTGTGGTTTAGGAACATGGGTTATTGTGGCCTTGAAAAATGAGCTATGTAGTCTTCCATCTGACTCTATTTTGTGGAATAGTTTGGAGAGTATTGGTATGAGGTCTTCAATAGATGTCTGATAGATTTCTCCACTGAACCAATCTGGACCTGGGCTTTTTTTGGTTGGAAGGTTTTTGATGACTGTGTCGATTTCCTTATGTTTTATGGGATTATTTAGATGATTTACCTGGTCCTGGTTTAAATTTAATATCTGGTGTCTGTCTAGGAATCCATCCATTTCTTCCAGATTTTCCAGCTTTGTTGAGTATAGGCTTTTGTAGTAGGATCTGATGATTTTTTGAATTTCCTCAGTTTCTGTTATGTCTCCACTTTCCTTTCTGATTTTGTTAATTTGGATACTCTCTCTTTGCCCTCTAGTTAGTCTGGCTAAGTGTTTATCAATGTTGTTAATTTTCTCAAAGACCCAGCTCCTGGTTTAGCTGATTCTTTCGATGGTTCTTTTTGTTTCTATTTGGTCAATTTCTGTTATTTTTATTATTTTTTGCCGTCTACTCCTCTTGAGTGTATCTGCTTCCTCTTGTTCTAGAGCTTTCAACTGTGCTGTCAGGTTGCTAGTGTATGCTCTCTCCAGTTTCTTTTTGGAAGTACTCAGAGGTATGAGTTTTCCTCTCAGTGCTGCTTTTATTTCATCCCATAGGTTTGGATATATTGTGTTTTCATTTTCATTAAATTCTAGAAAATACTTTATTTCTGTCTTTATTTCTTCTTTGACCATGGTATGCTTATTGGGTCCTTTTTCTTGGAAGGTTTTTCTTATCCTTTTACTCTGAGAGAGAGTCTGTCTTTTTCTCTGAGATGAGTTTCCTTTATGCAGCAAAATGCTGGATTCTGTTTATGTTTTCAGTCTGATAGCCTATGTCTTTTTACTGGGGAACTGAGTCCATTTATGTTAACAGATAGTAAGGAATAGACGTTACTGGTTCCGGCTATTTTTGCTTTTAGAGGTAGAATTGTGCCTGTGTATCTTTCTTCTTTTGATTTTCTTGCTTAGGTATTTTCTTGTTTTAACTGAGATGTTGTTTTCCTCCTTGTATTAGATTTTCTACCTATAATTCATTGTGGTGCTGGGTTTGTGGTCAAATATTGTGTAATTTTAGTTTTGTACTAGAAATTCTTGGTCTCTCCATCTATGGTGATTGAGAGTTTTGCTGGGTATAGCAGCTTGGGCTGACACTTGTATTCTCTTAGGGTTTGCATGATGTCTGTCCAGGATTTTCTAGCATTCATAGTCTCTGTTGAGAAGTAAGATGTGTTTCTGATTGGTCTGCCTTTATATGTTACATGACCTTTTCCCCTTACTGCTTTTAGTATTCTTTCTTTGCTTTGGCCACTTGGCATTTTCACTATTATGTGTTGGGAGAAATTTCTTTTCTGGTCCACTTTCTTTGGAGTTCTCTAGGCTTCTTTTTTGCCCATGGTCATCTCATTCTTAAGCGTAAGGAAGTTTTCTTCTACGACTTTGTTGAAAATATTTACTGTGCCCTTTAGTTGATATTCTTCGCCATCTTCTATTCTTATTATCCTTAAGTTTGATCTTCTAATTGTTTCCTGGATTTCCTGGATATTTTGGGTAGGAGCTTTTTGTCTTTTGCATCTTCTCCGACTGTTTTGTTTATGTTTTCCATGTTGTTTTTGGCCCCTGAGATTCTCTCTTCCATCTCTTGTAGTCTCTTGGAGATGCTTGCACCTGTGACTCCTGATTAGGTTTTCTACCTCCAGGGTTGTCTCTTTTAATGTTTTCTGTATTTTTTCCATTTCCACTTTAAATTTCTTCTTCAATTCTTTCATCTCTTTGGTTCTGTTTTCCTCTAGTTCTTTGATTTCTAAATCAAAGTGTTTTTCTTGTTTCCTCTTTAGAAGCTTCTATTTCTTTATGCTTTTCCTCCCATTCTTGTTTAAGGATCTCTATCATCATCTTGAGGTATGATTTTGGGTCTGAGTCTTCTTGTTCTGGAATGTTTGTCATTCTGCTCTTTGGTGTGATGAAAGAGCTGGGTTCTGATGTTGCCAGGTTGTCTTGGTTCCCTTGGTGTAATTTCTTTAGCTTTCTTCTTCCCATCTTGTTGTCTGTAATTATACATGGTCTTGTTGTCAGTGATTGGTTCCTGTCTCTCCAGTGTACCTTGCATTTGTCCCTGGATCTCTGTTGATCCTGGTGGCAGATGGCCTGAGCGTTTTGTCCAAAAGCAAGAGCCCTCTGGGTGGAAACCGAGTCAATACGGCAGAGTTCATGCTCCCTTGATCCAACTGGGGTGTGTTCTTTTCGAGTGCTTGGCCCAGACCTCTCTGCACCCTGGCTACAGTCTCACCAGGCCTCTGTACCTGGATCTCCACTGTTTCCGGTGACAAATGGCCTGAGCGTTTGGTCTGCATGCACAGGCCCTCCAGGTGGAAACTGAGTCCCTATGGCAGAGTTCCTGCTCCCCTGAACCAATGGGGGGGATGCGTTGCACAAACTTGGCCCAGACCTCTCTGTGCCCTGGCTACTTGCAGCGCAGTCTCACCAGGCCTGTGTTCCTGGATCTCTGCTGTTCCCAGTCTGTGACTGAATTTTTGTCTGTTTTGTGGACTCCTTTTTTCCTACTGGGTTGTCTTGTTCAGCTTTGATATGAAGGGGGGTTTCTATTCTTATTGTAATGTGACATGCCATGGTTAGTGATATGCCTGGGAGGCCTGTCCTTTCCAGAAGTGAAATGGAGAAGTGGATCTGAAATGAAAATTAGGACTAGGGGAGGAGGAAGGGAAAATTGCAGTTGTGATGCAATGTGTGATGGAAGAATAAAAGTTAAGAGAAAAAAATCTACCAGGAGCTACTACTGAAAATGTTGGCATAATTCTCTGTTGTATAGAGATGTCTGAGTCCATCAAGATCAGTAAGTCAGCAGTAGGTGTCCCGTGTCTTTCACTGCAATGTTTCATTCGGTAACTTGTTTCCTAAAAGCAACATGTAAAAGTTGTGGCTGGAGATTAGTTTACTACATGTGTTTCCATAGGCATTTCGTACATTCTTGGTTTTAGGTAGCACTCACTATCCCCTGCTTTTCCCATTCTCTATAACCATGGAGTCCGCACTTTTCAGTTCACATATATTCTAATTTCTCTCCAAATATTTTTAAAATCTTCTGGGGCACAGTAGGTTTACATATAGTTGTACATATACCCTCTTTTGGGTTAGTCCAAGGCTCTACCTTCTGTTTCCCTCATGTACTCCAGTATTTGCCCTTGCTTCAGCTTCTACTCCCCAAGTATTCCACCTCTTTTGTTTTACCTATAATCTACTATTATTTCTACCTTTATATGCCCCTGCCTCTAAGGAGATTGTTTTTAGTCTCCTAGCTTCCTTGTGTGCTTTAAATTAAGCATTCAAAACAAAGTAATTGAAGTTAGGGTCTGCATATGAAGGAAAACATAAAGTTTTGTTTGGACCTAAGTGGCATTACTCAGTATATCTTTGCCCAGTTCCATCCCCTGTCCTTCAAATTTCTTTTTTTTTTTTTTTTTTTTTTTTTTTACAGTTGAGTGATATTTCATTGTATATATATATCACACTTTCCTCATGCATTTATCTGTTGATGGAAACACAAATTAATTCCATTTACTAGATACTGTGACTATATCAGCAATAAATTTAAATGTGCAAATGTCTCTGCAGTGATACATTAAACAAATGTGCAGGTGTACTATTTCTGAGTCATGTGAAAAGTCTGTCTCTAGTTCTTTGGGAAACTTCTAGACTGATTTTCAAAGTGACTACACTAACTTTCAGAAGGACACTGAAGATGTCTTAGTTTTGGTAAATGCACTGTTAAAGTTTAACACAGCAACAAAATCAACTGACCGCTTTGTCACAACTATGCCTTAATTTAGTTGACACTTGACTATATCTCATGGGCACTGGAAAAACTGTGAATGACTGGGAAATAAGGCAAACCAACTGAGATTGAATCTAATGGAACTATGAATAAATGGGCAAAGATGCTTAATAATTAAGAAAATATTATCTACATTGAAATATTAATCAGTAGGAAAGCAATCAGACTAAGAATTAACTTTTCAAAACACAATTGCTGTGTGTGTGTGTGTGTGTGTGTGTGTGTGTGTGTGTGTGTGTGTGTGTGTGTGTGACTGCCATTTCAGGCCAATCCTTATTTTTTGGTGGGGAGAGAAGATATCATTGCTTGGGAAACACAAAATCTCCAGGGGCCAACACATTAAATTAATGTTTTTGTGTTAATACTTTGAGTTGTTTAATGTGACCTTGAATCTTTTATAATATATCATAGTATAGATATTTAATTGGGAAATAAATTATTCAAATACTTTGTGCCACACCTTAAAAATATATTCCATTGGTGTCTGTTGGGGATTGTTTGGAGAGAATTTGAAGGCTTAAGGGAATAAAATAGTGGCAATGAAACACAATTTGGGTGAAAGTCTCTTAATATCCAAACTGAATTGGTTCGAGACCTCAAGGCTCAAAATGGTCAAGTGTTTTGGTTCTTTACATTATCGTCTAATCGTTGCATATATCTTGTTGTATCCTGTTGAAAGGTTGAATCATGTCTATACTACCTACAATACCTAGCATACATATAGTTCTTATATCATATTGCTGATTATATAATGGAAGGAAAATATCTGGAAGTATTGGTGATTGAGTGTGTCTATGTAGAATCGACAGGTTAAAAGGTCTAGCTATTTTATCTACAGACTTTAGACTTCTGACTTTGAATCCTGCTGAAAAAGTACTTACTTTCAGGTTTCCATTCCTGAGAAACTATGACCAAGGCAACTTTATAAGTCACAACATTTAACTGGGGCTTGCTTACGAGTTCAGAGATTCAGTCTGTTGTCATCATGGCAGGAAGCATGGAATCATTCAGAGAAACACAGTGCTGGAAAAGGAGATAAGAAGACTGGATTCCAGGAAGCTAGCAGGAAGGAGGGTTTTTAAAAGCCCACCACCACATTGACACACTTACTTCAATAAGGCCACACCTAATAGGGCCACTTACTCTCTTTACCAAACTGTCACATTCCATGCTCTGGCCCCCATAGGCTTATTCAAACACATGAATCCTATGGAAGTCATACCAATATGGTTAGTCCAACTTCAAAAGTTCCCATAGTCTATAGCAGTCTCAACAACGTTAATTGTCAAAAGTTCAAAGTCTCTTCTGAGATTTGTCCAAACACTTAGCTGTAATCTATAAAATCAAAATAGAAAAAGCTGATCACATACCTCCAATAACATAGGATATGTTTGGAACTAACATTCCAAAACGTCATAGTGAGGAAATACTGGACTAAAGTAAAAGCCACAAGTCTGCTAGGGAAACTCCAAATTCTGCATCTCCAGTTCTTATGTAACAGTGACCTTCATATCTCCCACTCCATTCATCTTTGCTGACTGCAAAACTACTTCGTTCCTCTGGCAGGTTCTGCTCCCTGTTAGAATCTTTCCTAGACTTCTATCCCATGGCTCTGACATCTCTAACATCAGTGCAACTTCAACATTCCAGTTTCTTATTCCAGTGTCTAGAATCCAAACACGATCCTCTGGGCTCCTCCAGCCTTGGGTCACACTTTTCCACCTCTACCCTCTGTAGCACTCTAGGTTCTGCTTCACTACAATTCATTACTGCTCCCTTTCTTGGTGATCATCCCATAGTACTGGAATCTTTAATTTGTTGGAGTCTTTCCCTGCACCTAGGATTCACCAATAGCCTCACAAAGGCTCCCTCCATAGTGCCAAGCCTCAACTTCTTTGCATGGCCCCTTCTGTCCTGAGCTGTCAATGGCAACTAAGGTTGCACCTTCACCAGTGGTCTTTCCTGTCTTCCCAAGTCTACACCCACAGGAGCACACTTACCCCAATGTGGTCACACCAAATCCAACAAGGCCATAACTCCTAATAATGCCACATACTCCCTGGGCTAAGCATATTCTATCCAACACAGTACTAATTGCTGGGGATCTTTTTAAAAACTTATTATTAATACTGCTTGTTAGGTATACTCTTCAAAGAGTAATACAAAGTCTTGGTTTAGAGGAAATTTTAAAGATAGATTTTTAGAGGAAATAAAACATTTCTTAGCCCATGCTAAATTGGAGGCAGGTGTATTTTGGAGTATGAGGAATGGTAATTTCAAGTTCTTCCCTTACCCATAACAGGTAAGAGAAAAAAGAAAAGTGTCTTTATCTAGAGTCCTGCTGAAAAAAAAAAATCAGTGGAAGGGGAGGCCCTTGGTCCTGTGAAGGCTCAATGCCCCAGGCTAGGGGAATGTCAGGGCATGAGGCAGGAGTGGATGGGTGGGTGAGCACACTCATAGAAGCAGTGGGAAGGGGAATAGAAAGGGGGCTTGTGGTGGGGAAACCAGGAAAGGTGATAACATTTGAAATGTAAATAAATAAAATGCCTCCTCCCTATAAAAAAACAAAAGAAAAATCAGGGTCATTATAATAAGTGCTTCAAAGTTTAGTGGAAGATGTGCAATGTATCCTCAATTGCCTAATTTTAAGTTTATTTTCTTTTTGTTGTTGTTGGTTCTTAATATTTTATTTTAATACTTCCTTTCCTTGATTCCCTCAACTCTCTAAGACTCGTCCTTGCTGTCCTTCAAATCTATGGCCACTCACTCCACCAACCGTTATTGCATGAATATTAATATGACCAGATAAGTCATTCTAATAATACTTGCATGCATGTTTTCATGTGATTTTCCCAGAGAAGACCTAGTTTTACTAGTTTGACTCAGTTGCCTATAGTTCTTTGTAGGAATGGGGCCTGTGAGCCTTTCCCCGTGCATTTGACATGTCATTGGTGTCTTGCTTATAATCTCCATTTTCCCTGCTAAATCTTGTTCACACCCCACATTTGCATCTTTTCTTAATTTGATGCCTACCATGTATAATTTAAATAATTTATCAATTTACCTTAAAGTTTAAAGGAAGGTCATTGTTAATGTAATTTAGGCTGTCTTTTGTTGTTGTTGTTGTTTTGTTTTTATGTAACTGAGTCAGAGTTCAATTTTTATTGTTGGAGGAAACTCCACAGTTACTTTATGATTCTATAAACTGCACCACTTTATTTTCCTGCCAACAGTGTATAAGGATCTCTTGTCTCTACATCCTTTCTAGAATTTATGCAGTATTTCTATCTTTAACCTAAATTTCGCCCTTACTGAAGTATTGCAGGAGACCCCTGCACTGCCTTTTCCAAGATTCACAAGTTGCTTACATTTTGTTTCACTTGCCTCATTGGGTGACATCTAACTATATCGGAGTAGGAGACACTGCGTTTCTCATTCCTAAATAAATCAGTGTCTGATTTCTAAGGGATAAGAAATTATATTATATAACACAATCAAAGAGGACTATGCCATTCTGAGACTTGGAATGGACAGACAGCTCTGATTTTAACAGTCATTTCTTAACTTCAATTTGTAGTAACATTACTGTACATTTGAAAATATTTACTTTAGCATATGCCATTGATATACAAATGGGTATGGTAATATGTTATACGTGAATGATGTGGATGAAAATAAATGGTTATTTGTTCATTCAATTTATTTTCTTCTTTGATGATAATACATCTAATCTGAGTTCATGTTTCTAGAGTATGAGAAGTATTAGTACTAATCAATTAGTAACATTTTAAAGTTGATTGATGATACCATTTCTTAAAATCTAGTCTCCTCAAATGGATAACAAGCTGAGTGTCTTCAGGAGGGAGCTAGTGGATGTTCAAGGTATCCCCCTCTTTTGGAGCACTGCTGAGCAATGGTCCCAAATAGAGTCATTTGAAGCCCGACCTGATGACCTTTTGATCACCACCTATCCCAAATCTGGTAAGAAAAATTTTCCTGTTATTTTTTCTCTCTCTTACAAATTTATTTTAAAAAGAAGAGGATGCATATACAGATTTTAAAAGCATTTTGGCATAACACTATATGAATATTTTTGTCAGTATTTAATTCTTTTAGAGATTTGATAGCATGCATTGAAATCCCACAAGTTCCCATAAGCATAAAGTACACATAGGACAGAATGTAACATGGAAACAGTTTTTTTGTGAGTATAGATTAAGCATAATGACATTTAAATACCAAAAATTGCCACAAGGCTATATTCTTAGCTCTTGGATTATTAATGATTTAAGGTTCAGGTGTACCACTCCCTGAGAGGGTACTATACACTTAGTTGTTTTCTGGGGTTAGTATTCAGTTATCAGTGACTGCATATTAAGTCTGTTGTTTTGTGACTGAGTTAACTCACTCAGGATGATATTCTCAGGTTGCATCCATTTTCTTAAGAATTTCATAAAGTCATGTTTTCAAAGCTGAGTAGTACTTCATTGTGTAAATATACCATAATTTTTGTATCAAATAATATACTGAAAGACATCTAGGTTCTTTCCAGCTTCTGGATATTATAAATAGGGCTGCTATGAACATTGTGGTGCATGTGTCTTTGTTGTATGTTGGAACATCTCTGGTGTATATGCCCAGGAGTAGAATAACTAGGCCCTCAGGTAGTACTATATCCCATTTTCTGAGGAACTGCCAGACTGATTTCCAGAGTGGTTGTACCAGTTTACAAACCCACCAAAAGTGGAGGAGTGTTTCTCTTTCTCTGCATCCTTGTCAGCATCTCCTGTCATCTGAATTTTGATTGTAGACATTCAGACTGGTATGAGGTAGAATTTCAGGGTTGTTTTGATTTGCATTTCCCAGATGGCTAATGATGTCCAGCACTTCCTTAGATGCTTCTCTGCCATTTGATGTTCCTCAATTAAGAACTTTTAGTTTAGTTCTGTACCCCATTTTTAAAATAGGGTTGTTTGATTCTCTGGTGTCTAACTTCTTGAGTTCTTTGTATACCTTGGATATTAGGAGGGAGTGGGGTATTAAAGTCTCCTACTATTATTGTGTGGGGTGAAATGTATTTTTTTTAGCTTTGGTTGGGTTTCTTTTATGAATGTTGGTGCTTTTGTATTTGGAGCATATATGTTAAGGATTGAGAGTTTCTCCTGAGAGATTTCCCCATAATGAGTAAAAAGTGTCCTTCCTTAACTTTTTTGATAACTTTTGGTTGAAAATTTATTTCATTCAATATTAGAATAGGCACTTCAGCTTGCTTCTTGGATCTGTTTGCTTGGAAGTTTTTTTCCCTACCCTTTACTCTGAGATAGTGTCTGTCTTTGTCTCTGAGATGAGTTTCCTGTATGCAGCAAAATGCTGGATTTTGTTTATGTATCCAGTCTGATAGCCTATGTCTCTTTATTAGGGGTTTGAGACTTTAATAGATATCAAGGAATAGTGGTTGCTGTTTCTTGCTATTATTGCTACCAGCGGAGCCTGGCTACCTGCCAGGCAGAATGGCGGCTCATAGAGGCTGGGCAACTGCGATTGGGAACAGAAAATTAGAACTTCTGTTTCCACCCAGAGGCGACTTCCAGAAGCAGAGCAGAGCCTGGCCTACCTGCCAGGCGGAACGGCGGCTCATAGAGGCTGAGCAACTGCTATTGGGAACAGAAAATTAGAACTTCTGTTTCCACCCAGAGGCGACTTCCAGACTCAGAGCAGAGCCTGGCCTACCTGTCAGGCAGAAAGGTGGCTCATAGAGGCTGAGCAACTGGCGACTTCCGGACGCAGAGCAGAGCCTGGCCTACCTGCCAGGCAGAACGGGGGCTCATAGAGGCTGAGCAACTGGTAAGTGGGAGACCAAGACTGCAGGGGAGCAGAGAGATCTCTGCGGAGTGCACACGGAGAGTGCACACCGTACCTTGCTTTGCCCCGCCCTGCCCAATCCAGTGATTGGGAACAGGAAATTAGAACTTCTGTTCCCACCCGGAGGCGACTTCCGGACGCAGAGCAGAGCCTGGCCTACCTGCCAGGCAGAACGGCGGCTCATAGAGGCTGAGCAACTGGTGAGTGGGAGACCTAGACCGCAGGGGAGCAGAAAGATCTCTGTGGAGTACACAAGGAAAGTGCACCCCCTGCCTTGCCCTGCCCTGCTGTGCCTGATCCAGCAAACAAAAACAGAACGTTGGAACTTCTGCTCACACCCGACTACACTGAGGCATAAAACAGGGCTCGGCCCATCTGACACCTGGACCAGTGGAGTACCAGGGACACAGACCAGATACAAGGGAAAGGTAAGAACATATCACTGACAACAAAATGGCAAGAGGAAAGAGAAAGAGTATATCCCAAGGGAACCAAGACAATCTAGCAACACCAGAGCCCAGCTCTCCCATAACAGCAAACACCGGAACTCCAAACACTCCAGAAAAAGAAGACACAGACCTGAAATCATGCCTCAAGATGCTGATAGAGTTACTTAAACAAGAAAGGGAGAAAAAGCAAAAAGATTAAGAAGCTTTTAAAGAAGAAACAAGAAAAACACTCAAAGAACTCAAAGAATGAGAGGAAAACAGAACCAAAGAAATAAAGTAATGGAAGAGGGAAATTAAAATAGAAATTGATACAATAAAGAAAATGCTAAAAGAGATAACCCTAGAGTCAGAACACCAAAAAAAAAAAATCAGGAGTCACAGAAGCAAGCATTTCCAATAGATTACAAGAGATGGAAGAGAGAATCTCGGGGGCAGAAGACAACATTGCAAACATAGACAAAACAGCCAGAGAAGATGAAAAAACAAAAGCTCCCAACCCAAAATGTCCAGGAAATCCAAGACACAATGAGAAGACCAAACCTAAGGATAATAGGAATAGAAGAGGGAGAAGAGTATCAACTAAGGGGCACAGTAAATATCTTCAGCAAAATCATAGAAGAAAACTTCCCTACCCTCAAGAATGAGATTAACATGAGCATAAAAGAAGCCTTCAGAACTCCAAATAGGTTGGACCAGAAGAGAAATACCTCCCGACACAGAATAGTAAAAACATCAAGCGCCCAAAGCAAAGAAAGAGTACTAAAAGCAGTAAGGGAAAAATGTCAGGCAACATATAAAGGCAGACCAATTAGAATCACACTCAATCTCTCAACAGAGACTATGAAAGCTAGAAGAGCCTGGACAGACATTATGCAGACCCTAAGAGAGCACAAGTGCCAGCCCAAGCTGCTATAACCAGCAAAACTATCAATCACCATAGATGGAGAGATGAAGATATTTCAAGACAAATCTAAATTTACACAATTTCTGACCACAAACCCAGCACTACAACGAATTATAGGTAGAAAACTCAATAAAATGAGGGGAACTACATCCTCATAAAAACAAGAAAACTCATAAGAAAAACACTAAAAGAAGAAAGAGACAAAGACACAACTCAATACTTTGTTTTTTAAAATAATTTTTTTTTAAAAAAAAAGAAACTTTGAAATATTATTAAGTCCCATTTGGAGATCTTTGACCTTAGAGCATGAGTTGTTGGTGTTCTGTTCAGGAAATTTTCTCCTGTGCGTATGTGTTCTAAGGTTTTCCCTACTTTTTCTTATTATAGTTTCAGTGTACCTGGTTTAATGTGGAGATCTTTGATCCACTTGCACTTGAGCTTTGTACAAGAAGATAAGAAATAAGGTCTATTTTCATTCTTCTGCAGGCTGAGTGCCAGTTGTACCAACACCATTTGTTGAAAAGTCCATTTTTTTTCCATTGAATGTTTACAGCTCCTCTGTGAAAAATCCAGTGACCATATGTGTGAGGGTTCAATTCTGGATCTTCTATTTTGTTCCGTTGAACAATATGCCTATTTCTGTACTGGTACCATGTAGTTTTTAACACAATTCCATTGTAACATATCTTGAGGTCAGTGATGGAGATTCCTGCGGATGTTTTCTTGTTGTTGAGGATGGATTATGATATACTAGGTCTTTTGTTATTCCAGATGAATTTGAAAATTTCTCTTTCCAGCTCTCTGAATAATTGAGTTGGAATTTTGATGGGATTATATTGAATCTGTAGATTGCTTTTGGTAAGATGGCCATTTTTACAATGTTGATTCTTCCAAACATTGAGCATGGGAGATCATTTCATCTGCTAAAATCTCCCTTAATTTCCTTCTTCAGAGATTTGAAGCTCTTGTCATTCAGTTCCTTCACTTGCTTAGTTGTAGTCACACCAAGGTATTTCTTATTGTTTCTGACTATTATGAAGGGTATCTTTTTCCTAATTTCTTTGTCTGCATGTTTGTCCTTTGAGTAGAGAAAGGCTACTGATTTTTTTTTTTTTTTTTACTTAATTTTATATCTAGCCACTTTGCTGAAGTTGTTTACCAGCTGTAAAGTTCTCTGGTCAAATTTTTGGGGTCACTTAAATATACTATCATGTCATCTGAAAATAGTGATATTTTTACTTCTTCTTTTCCAATTTTTATCCCTTTGATTTGCTTTTGCTGTCTAATTGCTCCTGCCAGCACTTTCAATACTATGTTGAATAGGTTGGGGGAGAGTGAACAGCCTCGTCCAGTCCCTAATTTTAGTGGGATTGCTTCAAGTTTCCCACATTTAAGTTTGATGTTGACTATTGGTTTGCTGTATATTGCTTTTATTATGTTTAGGTATGGGCCTTAGATTCCTCTTCTTTCCAAGACTTTGAACATGAAGGGGTGCTGAATTTTGTCAAATGCTTACTCAGCAACTAGTGAGATGACCATGTGGTTTTTTTCTTTCAGTTTTTTTATATGGTAGATTACTGTATACTATTCCATTCCTGCATCCCAGGGATGCAGCCTACTTGATCATGGTGAATGATCATTTTGATGTGTTCTTGGATTCAGTTTGCAAGGATTTTGTTGAGCGTTTTTGCATCAATGTTCATAAGGGAGAATTGTCTGAAGTTCTCTTTCCTTGTAGGATCTTTGTGTGGTTTAAGAATGAGAGTTATTGTGGCCTTGAAAAATTGGGTAGTGTTCCATCTGACTCTGTGTTGTATTTTGTAGAGTATTGGTATTATGTTGTCAATTAATGTCTAATAGAATTCTGCACTGAATCTATCTGGTCCTGAGCTTGTTTTTGGTTGGGAGGCTTTTGATGACTGCTTCTATTTCTTTAGCTGTTATAGGATTATTTAGATGTTTTATTGGTTCCTGGTTTAACTTTAGTATCTGGTATCTGTGGTGCAATTCATTCATTTCCTACAGATTTTCTAGTTTTGTTAAGTATAGGCTTTTGTAGTAGGATCTGATGATTTCTTGA
This sequence comes from Micromys minutus, assembly GCF_963924665.1. Taxonomy (NCBI): domain Eukaryota; kingdom Metazoa; phylum Chordata; class Mammalia; order Rodentia; family Muridae; genus Micromys; species Micromys minutus. The sequence continues at coordinate 141,222,947 of NC_137969.1, read as the reverse complement.
ATTTCCTCAGTTTCAGTTTTTATGTCTCCACTTTAATTTCTGATTTTGGTAATTTGGCTACCCTCTGTTGCCCTGCAGATAGTCTGGCTAAGGGTTTATCAATCTTGTTAATTTTCTCCAAGAACCAGCTCTTGGTTTTGCTGATTCTTTGAATGGTTCTTTTTGTTTCTATTTGGTCAATATCTGCTCTGAGTTCGATTATTTCTTGCCATCTGTTACTCTTGGATATATCTGCTTCCTTTTGTTCTAGAGCTTTCAACTGTGCTCTCAAGTTGCTAGTGTATACTCTCTCCCGTTTGTTTTTGGAAGCACTTGGAGCTACGAGTTTTCCTCTTAGTATTGCTTTCGTTGCATCCCATAGGTTTGGGTATGTTGTGCTTTCATTTTCATTAAATTCTAGAAAATCCTTAATTTCTTTCTTTATTTCTTCTTTGACCATACCATTATTTAGTAGAGCATTGTTCAGTTTTCATGTGTATATGGGATTTATGTTTTCTTTGTTGTTATTAAAGACCTGCCCTAGTTCATGGTGATCTGATAGGATGCATTGGAGTATTTCTTATATCTTTTGAGGCTTGTTTTGTGACAGAGTATATGGTCAGTTTTAGAAAAGGTGCTGTGAGGTACTGAGATGCAGGTATACTCTTTTCTTTTAGGGTGAAATGTTCTGTAGATGTCTATTAATCCCAATTAGTTCATAACCTCTGCTAGTTTCACTGTGTCCTGCTCAGTTTCTGCTTCCATGATCTGTCCATTGATGAGAGTAGGGTGTCTAAGTCTCCCACTATTTTTGTGTGGGGTACAATGTAGTTTTTTTATCTTTAGTAGGGTTTCTTTTATGAATATGGGTGCTCTTGTTTTGGGAGTGTATATGTTAAGGATTGAGAGTTCCTACTGATAAATTTTCCCTATAATGAGTAAAAAGTGTCCTTCATCATCTTTTTTGATAGCATTTAGTTGAAAATCTACTTTATTCAGTATTAGAATGGCTACTCCAGCTTGTTTTTTCGGGCCATTGGCTTCGATTTTTTTTTTTTTTCCTAGCGTTTTACTCTGATATAATGTCTGTCTTTGTCTCTGAGTTTCCTGTATGCAGCAAAATGCTGGATTTTGTTTATGCATCCAGTCTGATAGCCTATGTCTCTTTATTGGGGAATTGTCCATTTATGTTGACAGATATTAAGGAAGAGTGGTTGCTGTTTCCTGCTATTTTTGCTGTTAGAGGTATAATTATGTCAGTGTGTCTACTTTTGGTTTTCTTGCTCAGTTATTTTCTTTTTTTTCTCTATGATGTAGTTATTCTCCTTGTGTTGGGTTTTTCTTCTATTATTCTTTGTAGGGCTGGATTTGTGTTTAGGTATTGTGTAAATTTAGTTTTGTCCTGGAATATGTTGGTCTCTCTATCTATATCTGCTGAATATACTATCCTGGGCTAACATTTGTGTTCTTTAAGGGTCTGTATGGTGCGTTTCCAGGATCTTCTAGCATTCATAGTCTCTGTTGAGAAGTCGGGTGTAATTCTGATTGGTCTGCCTTTATATGTTACATGACCTTTTTCCCTTACTGCTTTTAGTATTCTTTCTTTGTTTTGAACACTTGGCGTTTTGACTATGAAGTGTCAGGAAAATTTTTTTTTCTGGTCCACTCTATTTGGAGTTCTGTAGGCTTCTTTTATGTTCATGGTTATCTCATTCTTAAGGGTAGGAAAGTTTTTTTCTATGACTTTGTTGAAAATATTTACTGTGCCTCTTAGTTGATATTCTTTGCCCTCTTCTATTCCTATTATCCTTAGGTTTGGTCTTCTGGTTGTGTCCTGTATTTCCTGGACATTTAAGGTTAGGAGCTTTTTGGTTTTTGCATCTTCTCTAAATGTTTTGTCTATGTTTTCAATGTTGTCATCGGCCCCTGAGAGTCTCTCTTCAATCTCTTGTAGTCTGTTGGAGATGCTTGCATCTGTGACTTCTGATTTCATTTTTAGGTTTTCCATCTCCAGGGTTGTCTTTTTTTGTGTTTTCTTTATTGTTTGTATTTCCATTTTCAATTCCTTAATCTCTTTGGTTTTGCTTTCCTGTAGTTCTTTGAGTTCTTTGAGTGTTTTTTATGTTTCCTCTTTAAAAGCTTTTATTTGTTTATGATTGTCCCCCGGTACTTATTTAATGGAGTTATTCACGCTCTTCTCAATGATCTCCATCATCATCTTGAGGTATGATTTCATGTCTGAGTCTTCTTTTATTGGAGTGTTTGGCAATCTACTGCTTGCTGTGATGGGAGAGCTTGGTTCTGATGTTGCCAAGTTTTCTTGGTTTCCATTGCTTAAATTCTTTCATATTCTTCTTGCCATCTTGTTGTCTGTGATTATATGTGATCTTGTCAGTGATTAGTAGCTGTCTCTCCCATGGACCTGAGGGCCCGTGGGTTCAGCAAGAAAACCGGTTTTAAAAAGTGTTCAGCTTTTATTGGATAAACAGTGAGTTCTGGTAGCAGTAACTCAGCTTTGTCTTTATGGGCTCAGATGTGGGAGCTCTTGTGGTGCTTTTCTGGTAGCTCAGCCCTGTGCCCACAGGCCCTCAGTACTACTGGCAGGGACCTGGCTCTTTCTCTAGGCCACAACAGACACTTTTCCTGATAGCAAAGTACTTTCCGCTCTCTTGGGACTCCTGATGTGCTCTCCCTGGTTCTATGTGTCAGACTTCTCTCTGGTCCAGTTGTAAGAGGGTCTGTAGAGTTGAACTTCAACCACTGCCTTTCCTGGGCAAACTCGGCTCCCACTGACAAGGTCTTGTTCCTTACTGTGGATCTGTGTGTCTAGACTTTGAGCCAGGGCTTTTTGGGTGAATCTTGATCCCCTATGCCAGCAGTCCAGCTCCACTGAACCAGAGGGCTGTGTTTTCTGTGTGCTCAGCCTAGCCCTCTGTGCACTTTGGTTACTCACAGCACAGTATCTCCAGGCCTGTGTCCCTGGATCCTGGTAAGAACTTTTAATTTATTCACGAAAAATAGTTAGACAATAACCCATACTTACCAACCTTTTTGCCTACAGATATTTGTGAAGCCTAAGCTGAATTTTCTAACAGGTTAAAGAAGTCTTGTGTCTTTCCAGGGCAATGCTGCCTTAGATTATATGGCTGTGCGTTCACTTCCGAAATGCCAGGAAGTATCCTAGGAATGTACTTGAACCCACAATCAGTCAAACTTCCTAACTAATAAATGCCCCAATATCAACTTTTCTCTATATTTCTACTTAATTTCTTACTGGAAAAAACAGCTAAACTGGAATTTAGGATATTCTGATCTGCCAGGATTAAACAGTCAGCATATGATTACAAAGTCTTAGGAATTAAGTAAATTTACTATATGACTCTTTAATATAAAACATCAAGGTAGTTTGGGCCATTTTCTTCTCTCATTTACTTTCATTTCAATTAATTTTCCTAATTAGCAAACAAATCATTGAATTTAGTTCTAATACTGCCATGTATATTTATCATTTCTAGTGTCTGGAAACCACTGAAAAGTGTACACAAATACATTTCATTCATTAAAACGGCACAACATTGATTGAGTAGTATATTTCAGTGTTTCTGTTACCCTTATGAGAACAACTAAAAAGTTAATTTTCTGATTTATTATATTTTTTCAACAGAAATGCTTCACTCACTTGATAATCAAACCACATTTGCTTTTGATATACACATGTATACAATGTTGTCACATTATTTTATGTACTTTTGTGAAGGACTGGTGAGAAATAGTGTCATACTTGTCAGAGTGAATCACTGTACTGAGACATCCTGATCATTACAGGCTAAAGTTTTTTGTGCTCTCTCTTCACACCTTCATTTTATTTTGATCATCTTTATTTGATATTCCCTTCAAGTCTGAGTGCTAATGGTGTTTTTATATTTATAGGAAATACATGAGCTGATAATTTCATCAAAGTTGGCTATTCCATCTGCCCATTCAACCTGGGGTCTAACTCAAATGTATTTTAGAATATTTTCATTTAAATAAAATGATTTTTGAAGTATGATAAAGGATGTGAAAAATAATATACCTCTTGTTTGTTTGTTTCAGATATTACAAAAGACCTCTGCATCTCTTGATTTTCTCATGTTATTTTCAACAAGATACTTATTTTTCTCATTTCCCTCTTAGGAACAACTTGGATCAGTGAAATACTGGATTTGATTTATAACAAAGGGGATGCAGAGAAATGTAAGCGGGATGCAATCTACAGAAGAGTGCCCTTCATGGAGCTTATAATTCCTGGAATAACAAATGGTATTTTCTCAGAATACTCATTTTTACTATTGAAATAAATACACCTGTGTTTTAGTGTGTGTAAAGGGGCCAGGAACAACAATAATACAGAAAGATCAATCACTATGAAATTCTTAAGTGTCTAGAGGAGACATTAGAATTTCATTAGGCCCCATTTACTTAAAATTAACATTTACATCTTGATCAACCACAAATTATTTAATATATGAAAGCCTATTGTTTAATTTTCATGTCATATTACAGGTCTCTCTCTCTCTCTCTCTCTCTCTCTCTCTCTCTCACACACACACACACACACACACACACACACACACACACACACACATTGCTGATGCCAAGAAGTACTTGCTGACAGGAGCCTGATATGGATGTCTCCTCAGAGACTTTGCCAGAGCCACACTGATAAAGATTAAAATGCTTGCAGCTAACCATCAGACTGAGCACAGGGACCCCAAAGGAGAAGCTAGATAAAGAACTCAAGGAGCTTAAGGGGTTTGCAACCCTATAGGAAGAACAACAATATCAACCAATCAGACCCTTTTAAGCTCCCAGAAACTAAACCATCCAAAATGTACGCATGGGGGGTACCCATGTCTCCAGCTGCATATGTAGCAGAGGGTGGCATTGTCTGACATCCATAGGAAAAGAAGCTCTTAGTCTTGTGAAGGGTCATTTCCCCAGTGTAAAATAATTCCAGGATGGTGAGGAAGAAGTGGGTGGCTGGGAAGGAAAGCATCCTCATAGAAGCAGAGGGAGGGGGAATGGAAGAGGGAGAACTGTGAAAGGGGATAACATTGAAAGGTAAATACATAAACTATCCAATAAAAAAAATAAAAAACTGAAAAAGATTATACATTATAAAATGGGGATACACTTCTTTGCATTTTGTAAGGTCTTAAAAAGTAGAAATGGATAGTATGTCATAATTCCATCATAGAATTTGAACATGAGAAAGATAGAAGAGAAATCTGAAGTACTTTCATCCAACCTTTTTTTATTGTACATGAGATAAAAGAATAAAGAGGAAACCTGGAGACTGGCTCAAAGTTGCATTTTCTGTTCCATTTTTGTATCAGAAAGAAGGAATGTTTTTCAGACAGACATGAAGACCATTATACCATCACATTTACAAAGCATGAAAGAGCTCATTTAGCCATAGCTTTTAACAGTTTGTATTCTCAGAGATTTTAAGAAGATGTGAAGCTGTTGGTCCATTTAGCCAACAGAGTAGAAGTAAGAAAAAGAAAAAAAAAAGAATTTTATTAAGCCGTTAATGATTAGAAGATTGTAGGTTGAGTTGGAAATGAGCCGTGTCAATGTAAACATCTAATCGATTTATATTGTGTGTGTAGGTGTTGAGATGCTGAATAACATGCAGTCTCCTCGACTAGTGAAGACACATCTACCTGCTCAGCTGCTTCCATCCTCATTTTGGAAGAATGACTGCAAGGTAGCAAGTGAAAATAATCGTTCTTTGTCTTCTCATTCCTTCCATTCATTTGGAAATTTTTTATATATGTATATAATTATAACATTTCCACCTTCCATGTCCTCCCATTAATTCCACCCATATTCTCTTTCTTTTTGTCCATCAAATTCTTGGCTTTACTCCTTTAACTGTTTTTCTACACACACACACACACACACACACACACACACACACACACACACACACCATACACAAACACACCCCAACACACACAAATTTAAACACACACATACACGCCAGATCAAAGAAGAATGTAAAATATTTTCATGCAGTCCTTTCATATTGTAAATACAATAAAAGGATGAAGAAAATTCCCCGGACATTGTGTGTCCAAGGCCAAGGTCTCCTGATATGACCACAAGGATTTAAATCAGGTCAGGTTGGAGGAGCCACAGCACAACAGAGCCTGTGACAATTTCTTTGAGAACAATCAGATTTTTTTATCCCTTCATCAGAAACAGAATACGATGGAAAATTACAGGATCAATGTAGTTATCGTCACCAGGATCCAGTGAAATCTGCAAGCTACACAGGGTGCACAGGATTCATGCCAAAGACCAAGTTCCCTGCCAAGTCTTCATGCTTCCTTGACTACTAAGGGGACAGACAGAGGAACAAACTGGCCTGAATACTTCCCTGCCTGAGTGAGAACAAGTCACAAACTTGAAGGAACACTGTGTTTCAGGAGCCAGGAACTCTAACCTGAAAAATCTATGATGCATGCATGCCTCTCAAGGCAGCTCAGCCAAGCACAAAGCCATGGCTCCCCACAAGCCCTATATTTTATGTTTTAAATTCAGGATATGCAAATCAATCTTTAAAGCAAATACAGAATACCAAAGCAGCCTCAAGGTTTCCCAATATAAGAGGATTAAAACCTCCCAGCTACATTTCATTTTTAAATTATTTTTATTAATTATTCCACTCATTTACATCTTAAATAACATCCCAGTTCCCAGTTACACTTCCATCAGCCTCCCATCCCCCATCTGCCCTCCTTCCTACTCTATGCCTGTCTGAGTGCTACCACACCCACCTTCACTCTCCTGCTCCACACTCCAGCATCCCCCCTAAGGTATCAAGCCTTCATGGGACCAAGGGTCTCCCCTCCTGCTACTGTCAGGCAAGGCTATCCTCTGCTACATATGTACTGGAGCCATGGATCTTCCAGGTACACTCCTTGGTCGGTGTTCTAGACTCTGGGAGAACTGAGTGGTCAGGACAGCCTATGTTGTTTTTCCATTGTGGTTACAATCCCCCTCCTCTCCTCCAGTCCTTCTGCCAGTTCCCCCACTGTGGTCCCTGAGCTCAGTCAGATGGTTGGCTCCAAGTATTCACATCTGCATTGGTCAGTTGCTGCTGGGATTTTCTTAGGAACCACCGCACTAGGTTCCTGTCAGCGAACACCTCTTGACCACAGCAAAAGTGTTGGGTTTGGTATCTGCAGTCATGATGGATCCCGAAGTGGGGAAATCCCTGGTTGACCCTTTTTTCAGTCTCTGTTCCACTTTTTTTGACCCTGTTCTTCCTTTGGACAGAAACATTTCTGGGTTAAAGACTTTGAGATACGTGGGTGTCCCCATCTCCATTTCTATGAACCGTCATTTAGAAGTCCGATCCGAGACAGAAAAATAATGACCAAGAACCTTTGCCAGGTTTTTTGTAACAAGGGAAGAAGGGGAATTATCTAACTTTGAATGCGTAAGTGATCATGTGATCATAATTGAGTGACCAGTGGCGCCACCTCCAGCTCATCCTTCTCATGCTCCATCTTGATCTCTTTTCTGTGTCCTTCTCCTCCTCCTCCTCTGACCCTCTCTACCTCCACCTTCCCTTCCCCTGCCCAATCACATGCTCTCCCCTCTATTTTACAAATTAAAATGGGAACAAGGTTCTGATGAAGTCACTTGAGTACTTGACTAGGCAGCCCTACTTGAGGAAGTGGAATTAACATCAAAATACAAAGGGCTGCAGAACAATGCACAACAGTATATTATGTCTGAGTCACTGTCAGATTGTCTCTCATTTGTAATTATTCACATCTCCTTCAACTGCTTTTAAAGAATTGATAGTTGCATAATACTAGAACAGATTGATTGAAATTTATATGAATTGAAATTTATATATAATTTTATAAATTAATCAGTTATAAATTAATATTCATAATTGCATATATTTGCAGATTAGTAGTCTATAAGCAATCCAGCATAATTTGTAAACATTTTATTAACTGTAAATAATTTATAATTATATACATTTATACATTTGTGATTTTATTTTAATAAATTTTTCAAACAAAACATTTAGAATTGTGCTTCACAAATATTTAAGAAATGACCATATGTATGAAACTCAAAGTACTTTATTGTCAGCATCCCAAAAGTTCAAGCCCAACAAACTTCTAATTAGAAGCCTTTTTGTTCTCAAATTAAGTAACTTTCCTCTTTGTCCTGTAATTATAAACTGGAACTATTGTGAAATTCATTTTCATTTTTCTCAATACTTATGTGAAATCTATTCCTCTGTCTAAATTTTTTGTTCCAGTGCATTACAAGAAATAGGCAAACTAGTCATTTTGGTTTTTGTTCTTTTTTTCTTTTTTCTTTTTCTTTTCTTTCTTTCTTTTTTTTTTTAGATACACAAGTCTCAGATTCTATTCTGATCATTTAAAACATAAATTATGGAAATGAAGCTCAAAGTCTAAAATTTGATGAAAGCAAATTTAAATTTATTTTAGATTAAAGTGTGAGGACCAATAAGATACAGCATCAAAAATGTGTGACTCCTTAAGAGTTTACTGACAAAGAGTACTGTTGATATTTGGTTGAGTTCCTGCTAACTGTCAGCAATAGAAATAGTTTTGCTTTGCATAGCATATGTCTTTTAGTGTATATATGCACATTTTCTCCTGGGTACATATTCAGAGATGGAATCGTTAAAACCTAATGTTCTTACTCATTTGAATAATAGATATTTTAAAATAGCATTGGAAGTATTTAAACGGATGAAGAACAATGGTAACTAAATTACTTCATCCCTTCATTAACATGAAATAGGTAAAACCTTTTGATTCACACTGATGGCTATGCAGGGGTCTATTTTGTACTTTCTTGCTGAATAATTAGATTAGTGCCTTTAATGTGGCTTATTGAATACTTTTATATCTTCACACACACACACACACAGAGATAGAGAGAGAGAGAAACAGAGAGATAGAGACAGAGAGATACAGAGAGAGAGTCACAGAGACACAGAGACACATATCAACAAGAGCCTAAGAGAGAGAATGGTTTATTTTTAGGAGTTTTTGAGACATCCTCAAAGCATCCTCTCTATTATAAAACAAGTCAAACATCTTACAAGAAGGATATAGATGATGTTGCTAGATGGTTTGGGACTTACTACCACAGTTTATTGAAATTGGGATAAGTAATAGCTGATAATGCTTACAGGGTTCAATATGTATACTAAAATTTATAAGCTACAGTATTCATCCTGTATGAGCCTATGACCACATCCCTTCCAAACTTATTTCAGTCCACTCCATTTCTACCCTTGTCAAGTTCCAAACTTAAACAAGCTACTATCTGTGACTTGAGAGTGTGAAAGTTCTCACTTTGTTTATCCGTTGGAAGAGAAGGAAAATCTAATCATAGCTGCCTAAAGGTCTCTTTCTGCACTTAATCTCCTAGGAGTCTTCATATTTACTCCATGCATGTGAAGAGTGCTAGGCTCAAGGTATTTCAGTAAATGAATGCTACAAACAATTTCCTCAGGAATACCCTGACAGATTCTCATTCTCTCCTCTCTCTCTCTCTCTCTCTCTCTCTCTCTCTCTCTCTCTCTCTCTCTCTCTCTCTCTCTCTCTCTCTCCTCTCTCTGTATAATGTCGGGATATGAGTTTCTGAATTTGCTCCCATCTGCTGCCAGATGAAACTTCTCTGATAATGACTAGACAAGGTGCCAATCTATAGCTATAACAGAATGTCATTTTATTGCTTAGTTTTTCCTTTTGTCAGTGGTGTTTGGTTCTATCCTAGGTCTCTGAGCTACCTAGTCTCAGGATCCTGGCCATCCATGCATTGTAGAGCACAGGCTCCCTCCCATGATGTGGCAAGAAACACTGGTTGGCCTGTCCTACAAGTTCTGGGCAACCATTAACCCAGCATATCTTGTAGGCCAGACAGGTTGTAGGTGGATGTTTTTGTGTTGGGCATATGTGCACAAATATCATGATTGGAACTATAAAGAACAAATAAAAGGACTGTTGTGTAAGCAATAGTTAAAAACCATTAAATTATAAAAATAAATGCCAACCTTTCATTCACCCATACAGATGATCTATGTGGCAAGGAATGCCAAAGATGTGGCTGTTTCTTACTATTATTTCTACCAGATGGCAAAAATGCACCCAGAGCCTGGCACCTGGGAAGAGTTTCTTGAGAAATTCATGGCTGGGAAAGGTGGGTCCAAGTGTTCCTTTAATCATGATTTTATTACTAATTGGGCTTTTTCAAGGCAACATAAAGTTTAAAATACTAATCTTATGTTTATTATAAAATTAATTTTTATCAAGCCATGTACTAATAATACACTGGGGAGTGGAAAGAGAAATAAAAGTTGTTCTTTTTGTCTTTGAGGAGACTTTTGGGTAATTTATGGCTCATATGGTCTCTAGTTCTGTGTTTCAACACTTTGTAAGTTATGAATGGCTGCTGGAAATTTATTTAACTACTTTCAATCTCAATGCCTATGTTGTACTATTTTAATTGTGTGCATATTACTTGGATTCTATACTTTAGCATCCAAATCTCTTTAGTGACAGTTCTTTAACAGACAGTCTCTTTTTCTATCTAATGATAGCAAATGTAGGAAAATATCTCAATAGACATATCAATCCCAATATAAACCTCTTCTTGGAAACAAATTGTGTAGGTGACATATAGCACAGATTTGTTACCCGTCACTGCTTTAGCTTATATGTGCTTGCGGTATCAATGCCATTGTCGTTATAAAAGCCTGAAGGCTTCCCTTAAGAAAAATGTACGCTGCTCTCCCCATTCTTGTTGTGACTTCCCATTTATGTCATCTTATTTATTCATGACTCCAACGTATCTCTTATTTTTTAAAATAGTCAGACCCTGCAGCCTTACTTATGTGGTCTTAGTTATATTTATCAAATGTTATATTCATTTTCGAAGGGGTCAATAACAAATTATCATGATGAGAGGCTCAAATGACAGAAATATATGTTTTTGCTTTTTTAGAATCCTCAAATCACAGGAGAAAGTGCAGTGACTGTTGTATAGCATTTTTCCTATAACTTTGCAGGGCTCACTGTGCGTGGTTGTTCTTGCCATGGCCTTCTATATTAGTCTGTCCATCTTAGATTAACTCCTTTACCATAAGGAAATTTGTCATGATCAGAAACTCATTTTTCTTACTGTTCTGACCTATCATTTAACTACAGTTTAATTATCAGGTATGAAGTGTAGACATTGCCGTATATAGCTTACATGATTTACCTTGTAACAAGATAACTTTTACTTTTTAAAGTAGATTTCAAATTCTATGAAAAATGCTTAGTCCATGTATGCTTACTTCTATAACCTGCTTTTTTTGAACTATAGGAATTTCTGTACATGAACAGATAATTATGACATGAAGACACACTTAGCTATACCTACTTCATGAAAATAGTTTTTAATTTTACATCTTATCTTTAACTTTAGTGAGCTTTGGTTCCTGGTATGATCATGTGAAGGGCTGGTGGGAGAAAAGAAAAGAATACCGGATCCTTTACTTGTTTTATGAAGATATGAAAGAAGTAAGTAGATAATTCAATATATTTTTTAAACCTATAATTTAATTTGTTTGTCTATTTTTTCTTTTCTTCTTAATCTATAAGCTTAGTTAATTTACTTTTAGCTCTGGTCCTGTCATGCAATATGAAGTAATTCAAACCTACCCTGTTACTATTGATTATTCAATTAAGTAAAATAATAATAATAATAATATCTGAAAAATTTTGTGTGGTTCCACTTATGTGTTCAAATAGCTTATTAGCTTCTAAAATATAAAATTATTGAGATATTGCTAGAGTCTATTTTTATTTAATCCTTTTATGTCTATCCAGCTGGGTTCTTTCTGTAACATTTTTTCTCATGATGTATACATTAATGTATACATTAAAAAACAAAACTTTGTATTTCTTTTCAGATTACCACTACTTGACTATTGAAGTACATACCAACTAAATTTCATGAGGCATGTTGACTCTCAAAAACAATGTCTAGCAAGCAAAACTGAAATTATAGTTGATCAGCCCTAAGTTTTTGGTTGGCTTGACTCAGCTGATCTTGTTTCTTAGACTTTTACCAAATCCTTTACAAAGAATAAACCATCTCTGGTTTCAGAATCTGGTTCTGTTTCTATGGAAATCACCTCATTTTCCACATGTTCCTTTTCTGCATACTCAAATTTATAGCTGCTCCTATAGAGTAAGTTGAGTTTATAGTAGTCACGATGATTACATAGTGCCAAAGTTACTTTTAGGAAATGAGCTTTTAGGAAATGAGGAGTCCTACATATGAGTCTTTATGTGTTCATATATTAATTTACATGGAAACTCACTTACCTAGTTTGCTAAGAGGTTGTCAAGAAAATGAGTTTTAGTTCCCTAAAATATGGAGGATAATTTTTTCTTAAAATCTGCAAATAATCTTTATTATAAAGTCAAAATAAAAAATCGTTGTGAGTGTCCATCAACAAACAAATGAGATAATATATTTTACATGCTGAATATAATAGTAGTCAGCCATTAAAACCATTAGCTCATTTCATTCATGACAACATATGTGGAGACAAAAAACAATCAATATATCCTAAAAATTTTAATTAAAAGAAAAAAAATAAATCAAAGAGGGATCTCTTGGTAAAGAGATCTCATAAATAAAGACACACAATTTACATAGTTGGCAGAGAAGGTACAGAATTCCTTTGCAATTAAAGACTCTCTGTACCGTTAGATCCACCTCAAATATTTTCGTTCTAAACTTAATCATCTCTCCCTTATCCATCATGATTTCCCCTTCATTTGCATCTGAATGACTTGACATAGAAATGACTTGGAACAGCTCTCTTACATCACTTCATTTTCATATTCTTAATATGTATGTATGTGTATATATGTATATATGTATTAAGTATATGTAGAGATTATAGACTGTTTTTGACTGACTGCTAGAATATTCTTGAGTTATATAATCTATAGTTGGTGTTATATTTTAAAAAAAATGACAGCCATCAGAAACAATGACTTAACCAAATTCTTAAGAAAATGGTTGCATCTAGAGAATATCATCCTGAGTGACATAATCCAGTCACAAAAGAACAGACATAATATGCAGTCAGTGATAGTGGGATGCTAACCCCAGAGGCTCAGACTGCCCCAGAAACAACTCACAGACTATGTGAAGTTCAAGAAAAAAAGAAAAGAAAAGAAAACAAACAAAAAAAAAAAACAAAAAAAACAAAACATCATGCTCAATCCTTACACACCAAGAACACGTTGACTAATTCCGGGTTACACCCTGTTTTACATGTACATTTTGCTCATTGTAAATAGTAAGACCTTAATGCAGAGTATCAAACCTTAAAAAAAAGAAAAAAAAAGCCAAGCACTGACACAATTGTATTTGTATACATTTATGCAAAAATGTTTAAAATTTTTTTTATCTTTGTTTTTTAAAATAAAGTTTAAAAAACAAAAAGCAAAAAAACATCTTAAAAATAAAAACGAGATGTTTGCAGATATTCCTTACCTAAAATAGCAATTTATTTCATTACTATCAATTATCCTGAGATTTTATTATATTTTAAATATTAATATTGAGAATCGACCCAATCAGGTTTTTTTTTTTTTTTTTTGGAATGTCATAAAATAAAATCTACTCTTGCTTTTAGCTCAGGGTTAGTGCATTGAATGACCAAAGAAATCACTTTGCATAAATCCCCCAAATACCTCTCTCACTAGTTAAGCTTAAAGAGAACCTTAGTAAGTGCTTTCCTTTCTTTGTGACTAAATCTAACTGAAATAATCCTTTTTCTCTTTTCCATTTCAGAATCCAAAGTGTGAAATTCAAAAGTTATTGAAGTTTCTAGAAATAGACATGCCAGAAGAAACTGTAAATAAAATCCTCTACCACAGCTCTTTCAATGTGATGAAGAATAATCCTAGTGCAAATTACACTACCATGATGAAAGAGGAGATGGACCACTCTGTGTCGCCTTTCATGAGAAAGGGTGAGAAAAGTACAAATTATTTCTGTATAGTTTCAGGTCATATCGTGGAAGGTATAGATAATCAGAGCAGTGTGAAATTGGAAGAAATTAGAAGCATTTAAGAATGCTTAAGAAAAGGAAACTAAAAAGTAGATAACAAAAGCCTTAGAAAAATAAATCTATTTTATTGTACATCATATCTGTGAGATGTAATGAGAGATTGAAAATGAAAAAGTTTGTTCAATGTCCTGTGCAATAATAAGTCTTGATATCATTGCTGTATCCAAGAATGCTCTTCATTTTTCTGAATTATCTAAATATGTTTCATCTTCCTTAAGTTAAAATGACTGTATTGGGGATCTACTGAAATGAAGTTATCTGATGAGTGAAATTATTAACTCTGAAATTTTGTTATTGTCAGTATGTCCTCCACATTTAACTTAATATTACTATTTTGTGTAAAGTAAATATAAAATTTTGTGTATATGTTTATATGCATCTGTGTCTATGAGTAGAGAACAGAAATAGATCAATAAACAGATAGATAAATGATAGATGCCATATGAACAATAGATATATAGATAGGTTATAAATACATAGGTAATAGATAAATGACAGACAAATATATAGTTACATGATAGTTAAGTAAACATGTAATAATACATCTATATTAACCAACATTTCTATTAAACCTCACAACTCTGAGAAGTCAATATCTTATTCATAAGAATTTTTAAGTCAATAATTTAATCACAAGATTTTTTTTATTTAAGTGATGTGCTGATAGGTGTGGTCACTGTGATCCTGCAGTTTTTCCTTTTCCTGTCTCAGCTTTTTGTATATGCTCTTTTAAAAGCCAAAGCCAAAAGCAGGGCACACAGCTGCGACATGTTGACATGAGATCAGGCAAATATACACGCTTTCACCATCCCAACCCTAAGTGCAGAGTTACAGATTGAGGAAACAGTCACGTAACACCAAATGAGTAGAAATGAGGCATTTTCTAATTGTACAGAAGAATGTGGTAAAGTTTAGAAAACTTCCTGAGATTTAGAAGTTTGGGTGAGGGTCTATAAACACAAGTAAACAAACAAACAAACATGATTCATAAGATTTTCTAGATTTTTAAACAAATTCTCTCAGTTAAGGAATTATGGGTAAGTGTGACTACAGAGTCTCAAAGTATGGTTCTTTTGTTTCTCAGGAAACAAGCATTAGAAGACATGTTGATTGGTACAGATAGGAAACAGCTATTGGTGTTTAGATGATCTACAGTTTAGCTGGAAGCATCTCCCTTCAAATCCAAGGAATTTTCTGGATCAAATGTTTCCAGTTGACATGAAAAACTAGGTTTTTAATTGTGACTTCTATGTCACTGTGAAATATTCTGTGAAAACTATAATTTAAGCAACTATTCCTTCTATCCTTCTATAAGGATTTGTGGTGTTTTAAATATATGGAAAGCTCAGTAAATATAGTAAACAAATATGCTTAATTACATTCACACCAGTAATTTTCTATCTTGTTTTATGTTTTTTTTTTCCTCCTAAGTCATCATTTGACCCTCTGAACCAAAGCTTTCAATTGAGAAGTCTCCTTTATTCTTTGCTACCAAGGGTCTTACAGCCCAAGTATTGGTATTGAGATGATCAGGCAGTGTATCAACTAGTGGAATTTCTTTAAGATACTTAGGAATTATTATTTTTAACATAAGATATTTGTAAAATCTATAGAAATTGGAAGGTTAAGAAGTAGGTCTAGCAATTAGATATGGTTGGAATTGAAGAATATAATAATGAGGCATAGCAGAAGTTCAAAACCAATTTGTTACACACTCAATCTGGGAAATCAAACTTCTATTAGATATTTAATAGTAACCCCAAATGCTTTTGCATTATGTTTTTTACAGGCATTTCAGGCGATTGGAAGAATCAGTTCACTGTAGCCCAGTATGAGAAATTTGAAGAAGATTATGTCAAGAAAATGGAAGAGTCAACACTAAAGTTTAAATCAGAGATCTAGGGAGCGTTTGCATCTCGCCAGTCTCCTTAGTGGGCACTAAAGTTATAGTAAAAGCACATTCATGGTTCAGTGAAAGAAAATGTTATATATTATTTTTCTGTATATGCTAAAACTCATGGTCTTCAAATATACAAAAATCAGGTAATAATTCTCTTCTAATTACCTTTTGTATAGAAAGGTTCATATAGTATTTTCCTTTTTTACATTCTGATATCAAAAGTGCAATTTTAAGAAGCTTTTAACACAATATATTTTTACTTTGAGTTACTAATAGTTTCCTATCTGCATATGGTCTAGGTTATCCCCTAGAGGAATATTACATTTCATTAACTCTAATTCAACTACATCTGCTGTTATTTTATATTTGAAAATATTATGTCTTTATATTGCCAAATTATTTAAATTCATTATGTAAGAATATCTCATTTTCCATTATGCCTAATTTAGAAATATTAAATTTTAATGAAGGAATCAATAGCACATATTTTACAGGGTTTAAATCAAGGAAATAAGAGATCTAATTATTTCATCCTTCATTTTATATATTGACACCACTGTGAAACTTATTAAGGAACAGGTTGAGATTTGTTCAAAATGCTCCATGTTACTAAGCTATTGTCTTGTTTATGTCCATTTAGCATCACTCCTGAGAGAAAAACTCCGTACAATAAATTAATTTCTGTAATCTCCCTTCTTTTTGATTGGCTTTTGGATCACATCAGGCTCATTTTGCTCCTTCTGGAATCAACCATTTCTGATTAAGATAAATACTCATTTTTGAACTATCAAGAGACATGAATTCACAACACTCTAGACTCGTCTTCAGGAACTAATGTTCAGTGAAAAATTAATACTTAAAGTTAAATGAATAAAGAACTGTATGATTTCATTCAATATATAGCATTCTTGACACAAGGAAACTGATGAGAAAGACAGCCAAAGAATGCTAACGTAATTTAATGAAAAAACTGAAGGGAAATGAGAGGAGTCATAAAAGAGCAACCTGAACAATATTGCTGTAAAACAACTAGTGTGTAATGTATTAATATTCTGGTGTTAATAGAATGTTAACCATAAAAGGTTGATCAGATGGTACTAGTGGAGAAAATGTGTTAAGGCTATAATTTCTTACTATTCTCTGCTGATTACATTAAATTTTACCATTACGTGAAATCAATATCTTACTAATTTTAAAGTTTCTAATGTAAAAGTAATTTTAACGCTAGAGTAATGGCTGTCTAAAATAAAACTTCTTTAAATAAAGTCAGCAATGAATTAATTCAAAATGTTTCTAAGGCTATTTACATAGGTAAGTGCTGAAGGGAAGACCCACAACTAAAGACATCATTTAATTAGCATGGACTTGACTATGTTCAAGGCTTAGTGGAGTCCAGGAATAAAATGGTGGTGAATATACACTTCTGTCCCTTAACATTGTTATAATATGCCAGAAAAAAATTACTTATTACTAAGAAACTCACTTCACTAAATGCCACGGCAGTGGGCTCATGCTTATAAAATCCATTGTTTTTATCCTATTTTTCTACTGGCTAAAGTAGTTAGTTTGCTTTCATGGTGGAATGTTCTTTCAAATACTCAATTGTGTATCACTTAGGAAGCAATGGTCTTTGGAGTTGATGCAAGATCCGATAGAATGATGGATCTTTGCTCTCAACCAGCATCTGGATACTTATTAGAGTTTATTCCATAGCCAAGATTTGTTGATGCTGGAGTCAGAAGGTGGAAGAGGAGATGCATTTCTCATTGATGTTGCCAATGTTTCCCTAGCAAAGGTCTTGCTTCCCGCCACGAATATGTTCTGCTTTACACTAAGAAACTTAACTTTCAGAGGAAGAAGTCCTCAACAACAACAACAATGACTTAAAGTACAGAGTGGCATATGTTTAAGGTGAAAATAGGGGTGGATAAAGAAAGCCACATCTCATGTTTGCAGTATGACGTTCCCCCCAAAAAATAGAAGGAAGAATATAACAAAAATAGTTATATTTTTTGAATGTTTGAAGAGCCACAGAAATAAGATCATAACTGCCCTGAGTATTTTTCCAGTTTTGTTAAAGCAGAATTTTAAGCAAATGCTATTGCTTTCTTAAACTCCTATTTCTTTGTATTGCAACTTTACACTGAGTTAATATAATTTAAAAGTTTTGTCAAATTGACATTACTATATTTAAGTTGTAGGAGTCTTGCAAAGGATGGTAAAAAATGTCAAAAATGTCACCTGTTCTGGCTTATGTGTTAGCTTAACACAAGCTGGAGTTATCACAGAGAAAGGAAGAGCCTCCCTTGAGGTAATGACTCCATAAAATCTAACCATAAGTCACTTTCTGAATTAGTGATCAAAAGTGGGAGGGCCAATTGTGAGTGGTGCCATCCCTGAGCTTGTCATCCTGGGTTCTATAAGAAAGCAGGACATTTCAACATATAACAAAGACACATGCTCCACTATGTTCATAGCAGCCTTACTTATAGTATCCAGAATCCAGAAAGAACCAAGGTGTCCTTCAACAGAGCAATGGATAGAAAAATTGAATTATACAATAGAGTACTACTCTGTTATTAAAAACAACGACTTCATGAAATTCTTAGGCAAATGGATGGAATTAGAAGCTATCATCCTGAGTGAGGTAACACAATCACCAAAGAACACATATGGTATGCACTCACTGATAAGTGAATATTAGCCCTCAAAGCTCTGAATACCTAAGAAACAATTCACAGACATTGTAATGATCAAAAGAAGGAAAGCCAGAATGGGGACACCTTTTAGAAGTCCTTCTTAGAAGGGAGAACAAATGGGAGGAAATACAGGCAGGGATTTAAAAAAAGATCACCCAGAGACTGCCTCTCCTGGGGATCCATCCCATATGCAGCCACCAAACTCAAGTACTATTGCTGATGCCAAGAAATGCTTACTGGCAGGAGCCTAATATGGATGCCTCCTGAAGGGCTCTGCCAGAGCTATAATGATACAAATGAGGATGCTTGCAGTTAACCATCAGACTGAGCACAAGGACTCCAATGAAGGGACTAAATAAAGAACTGAAGGAGCTGAAAGGGTTTGCAACCTCTGGGGAAGAACAACATCATCTACCAACTAAACCCTTCAGAGCTCCCAGAAACTAAAGCACCACCATTGAGCACACATGGAGGGACCCATGGCTCCAGCTGCATATGTAGCAGAGGTCAGCATTGTCTGGCATCAATGGGAGGAGAAGTCTTTGAGTCCAGTGAAGGCTCATTTTCCCAGTGTAGGGGAATGCCAAAGTGCTGAGGTAGGAGTGGGTGATTAAGAGAGGGAGCACCTTTATGGGAACAAGGGGTAGAGGAGGATGATGGGAGTAGGGATAAAGGTGATAACATTTGAAATGTAAATACAGAGAACATCCAATAAAAATGAAAAACAAAAAACAAAAAACAAAATACAAGCTGAGCAAGCCAAGGGAAGCAAGTAATTACATGTTACATCCCCCCCATGGCATTCGCATCAACTCCTGCTTCCTGACCTATTTGAGGTCCAGTCCTGACTTCCTTTGGTGATGGACAGCAATGTGAATGTGTAAGCTGAATAAACCCTTTCCTCCCAATTTGCTTCTTGATTATGATGTTTGTGCAGGAATAAAAACCCGACGAAGATTTACTCTGGGAAAAAGTGTGAGTCAATTTTTAGGTTATCCCCTGCAGCATGGTTGCATCAGTTTAGCGGGATGTTCTTCTTGTGAAAGTTAACCTTGATTTTCAAGGTTGAATAAAGATGGCTAGATTAGTAAGATACACATCTGGGTGTGAAACAAAACACGGAAGCATAGATAAAAAGCTTTTAGATAAAAGCTCTGTTATTCCTACCTGGGGGGTATCTCCTGATACAATCATTACCCATCACCACCAAACTCCCAGTTCTTCAGAATTTCATCAGAAAATTATCCTGATGACTTTCCAGTGAGCTTCTTTTCAAAAGATGGCATCTGTGCATCCTCAGTCCTGTACAGAATATGTGTTCAGTAAAACTTTAAGTCTAATAGGTAGGTATTTACCTCTTTTCTCCTTTTGATAGACTCATAATACCTTCTAGTTAACTCCATCACTTTGATCTGTTTGTCAAGGTGCATTTCTTATAATTTCTTATCTTCCTATGTCCCATCAGTGTTTGTCTGTTCTACATCTCATTTTGGAAACACAAGTGGGGATAGCAGTAGCTATCCTCCTATATTGTCTAGTATGATCCTGAACAGAAAATTTCTAACATATTTTATTAATATGATCATAGTATATGTGCATGTCTGCATGTAGGTGTATGAACCATCTGTTAGCATGAAGTCCATGAAGCCATCATATCCCCTAGAACTAGAGGTATAGGGTGCTGTAAACCACCCGTGGTGGAATCTGGGAACCAAAGAAACCTTGCCTCCTGAAAAGCAGCCGTTGTCCTTAATCTGTATTCATTTGCTCCAAATATATACATTTTAGACAATGGGTTTTTAAGGTTAACATATTTTATGCAGAATGTCAAGTTTAAGTACAGAGTTGCTTCTGTTTTCCTCAGCTTCCAACATAGGTTCACGGGGTTGACTACATTCTCTCCAGCTGGATCTTATCTACCTCACTGTGCTACAGAATTCCTGGAGGACTCTCTTTTCAAAAGACATTTTAATATAAGTAAACAATGAAGTGTCTAATGCAGCTGAATCTTATAGTGTATTCATAAACACATACTTACTGATACTTTGAAAAATAAAAATTGTTAAGTTTTGCTATTTTTTATACAGGAGACTAAGAAGTATGTTACAAATCATGTTAGTATTGTAAAGTGAACTCAGTGTCAAAAAGAGCTTAAAATTACCAAGTCATAAAACCAAGTTTTCTGACACCTCATTAAGAAATCTATATTGCACTACTTTTCATTCTTTTATTCTTCCTAGGAAAAACCAGCTATGTTCTAGGTGATCATTTAAAGAAGTGTGAATAGGAGATAGCATCTGAAAATTTGTTCTTAAATGTTACTATTCATTTTACTCACACTTCTTGCAATGTGAATGTAAGCCTGCAACAAACAACAGCAATAGGATGCTCAGAACTCTATAAGCAATGCTCATATAGTGTGGGCATTGAAACACAGGCAGGAGACCTATTGCCATGTTTCTTTATCTACAGGGCTCAGTGATTCAGTAGAATATTCTCTAGAATGAGGTGCTGAGGTGTTTGTGAGTCATCAAAGTGTAGATTATCACATCATGTGCTATTAAAAAAACGTCAGGGGATGGAGTGGTGGCTTAGTGGTGAAGAGTTCTAACTGCCTTTCCAGAGGACCAAGGTTCAATTCCCAGCACACACATGGTAGCTCATACGGGTCTGTAACAACAGTATCAGGGGCCCTAACACCCTTATATACACATGCACACAGGTAATACACAAATGTACATAAAATAATAAATTATTAAAAATGCCAGCACTACTTTAAGAACTCATTGACTAAAATGACAGGAATCATGTTAACATTTTACATTTTTTCAGTCTTTCTGCTAATATAATTGCTCTATGAGTTCTTCAAGATGTTTGTCATCTTGCTGAACTTTAATAACCCTAAGGAAGTTATAATAACCCTTGCAGTACACTATCAGAAGTAGACGTTTTCTATCAATATTGAACATAGGTTTCTACATCCAGGTGTCTGTCTTGTTTGTGTGAAAATACACTTGCTCACCAATTTCACTAGGGGGCGAACTTTCACCATCTCCTGATGTTAAGTGGCAGCTTGACTCTGTTTACTTTGAGAGACATGCCTGTCTAGAATATGCTGAAGGTTGTGGGCTTTGGCTGGAACAAAGTGGAAAGACACAGACCAGGAATATTTGTTGTGTTTTTAAATATCGACAAGGCTCACATGTCATATAACTCCAGTTTTGACTTTTCTAAGGTCCCTTATAGCAAGCTGTACCATGAAGCAAAACTGTTTCTCCCTCTCCCTCCCCCCTCTTCCCTCTTCCTCTTTCTTTTCCTCCTTACTCATTCATCTTTTCCTTTTTCCCCCTCCTTCTTCTCCTAATCTTTCTTTCTACACTTCTTCCTTCTCCCTCGTCTCTCGTCCTCTTTTACTTTTCTGTCACTGATTTTACACCCACCCACCCACCCACACACACACACACACACACACACACACATATATATGTGAAATATATATGAATATGGATATAGATATAAGTGATGATATAGATATAGATATAGAAATCGATATAGAGATAGAGATAGAGATATCTCTCACTAATAATAACATATGCACAAAAACATAAATATCTAGAAGCCAATGAGCATATTGCATCTATTTAACAAATATGACATCAACTCTCCACTAGTGCTAACATGTTACATATCAACACATTTTAACTTGGTTTTCAGTACCAAACATACACCTCTTGTTGAGCAGGCCTTAAATCCAGACAGATCCATGTAGATATTCTCCTACTGCAGTTTGTAAGCATTGCCTAGTCTGTCTTCACAGGAGCATCTGGAATCCATGGGTGACTAAAACACCTGACAGTTTTTCCTTAGCAAAAACCAGTAGGAAATCTATCCAGGAAAAATATTTATCAAATTTCCAGCTTGTTTTCTCTATGTCTTGTAGGCAAAGCATGTAATATCTTCAGGCCATTTCACATACACGGTCTCTTTCAGAATAAGATAAAGAAGGCTAGGAGGGAGTAAGGAAACGTCATCTTATTACAGACTTTATAAGGCTGTCAGCATATTCTCAGGCTGTGTGATAAATGCCTCTTCCCTTTGCTTGGGGACAAGTGGGTAGTTGAGTGTTTAGATTTAATCACTGTATTGAATAAAACAACATATCTTTTTAAAATAAAAAAGAATTTAATATCACCAGTAATATCACTCGTAGCTGTCAAGCCTGAGTTCACCTCACGTTTTACAGAATGGCACTAGCAGAATTTGTCTCAAGATTATTCTGGACTTCAGTGCATGCTTTTTGTGTAGATTGAATCTGTGTCTGGACATTTGCTTTTGTTTATATCGGAAGGAAGGTTGGGTCAAATGTTTTTCTCAGTAGTCTAAGCCTGCAGGTCTTGTTGGTAGAATATCGACTTCCACCACTCTGGTAGCATCCCAATGGAGCCAAAACATGATTCATTGAGACTTACCTATTAATATAAGGAAGGAGACTTAATGTAAGCTGATTAGAGTGATTGAGTTCCAAGTGAAAATACAAGAAACTCTGTACAGACTGTTCTAGTAAGAACAACAAAATGTCCATGCTGGGGAACTGAGACTATTCTTTTGAAGTCAGAGGGGGTAAATCTTTTCCTTCTTCCATGGGACAATGGCTGTTTACTTGTTCTCAGTTACTCCACTTCTTTTCAATCTTATACAACCTTTTGTCATGAACCAAGACATTCTCCACTGTCTTACCTATGAAAACACAGTTACTTTGCATCAAATTCCAATGCTTTAGAGTACTGTATTTGAAGTATGGGACTCCAAATGATGCTTTAGTTGCCCATGTTGGTAGTTTAGGTTGTTAATAGGTGTCAAAATGAATTACAAATTTGTCTAATTTGATTTTCATTATCTTAGATTTATACATGAGCTACCAAAAGAAAATAAAAATGGGAAATGAAAAGTTGATCGCATGAGAAAGACATTTTGTGACTTAGAGAATAAAAAAATTCTGTACTCTAAAACCAAATTAAAGTGCATAATCAAATATTATTTATTATAGCAAATGCTGATTTTGTTTTATGATTTATTAAAATGCTCACTTAAAATAGAAAATATCTGTTTTTGTGGGTGAGGGAATCTGTAAGGTATTTATTTTGACATTGAGTCATTTAAGTCTTGCCTTTCTTTAAGACAACAGGTAAGAAGGATTATCCCATCAGTTACAGACTTACTTCTAAGAAAGTGAAGTATATGTATATGTATATATATGTATACTTATATGCATATGTATATATATATATATGAACAAAACCAAATTTGCTAAGTTTTAAAACATTCAAATAAAATTACATGACTGTTCTTTCAACTCTTATTTAATTCTGTTAACAGCATATAGTTAAGATCTATATAGAAATTTGTCTTATATTTGTGGACTGATTTTACAAATTTTCCTAATCCATATTTAGTTTCCTATTTGATTTACTTTCGTCTGAAGGGCTTTTATTGCTTTTTGTTTTGGCATTACCAGCATTTTAATGATATAGATAATGTATCATGAATAATTTAAGCAATGTGTCCCCATCATAAATTTATAAAATAATGAAATCTGTTTTGTCACATGAATAACTGGCATCTGTTTCTCTAATATAAATATCAAATCAAAGCATTTGTCATCTCAAAATATTTAATCCAAATTCTATTACATATTTATGTATATTCTATTATATATTTGTATTTGTATAGAAAGTATTTAATTGGATTTTGAACACATCAGCATATTTACTTACCTTAAAGGTATAAAGCTAGGTTTTATTACTATTTTTAATACAATAATGCAGTTGACCATGAGACATTTTGAACATTGTACAGAAAATGCTATAACCCTGCAATGTAGATGAACCATGAATCTCATTCAAATATTAGTGCTGTAGTATTCATGTGGAATTCCCAATTAGAAAAATACAGCTATCAACATTATTAACGACACCTTCTCCATTGTTTCTCTGAGTCCACACCATATTTTCTCTATATATATGAGCATAATTTTCAGATTATGTACATATTTGCATTTATGTAAATGCAAAGTCACATGATC
The DNA here is from genome assembly GCF_963924665.1 of Micromys minutus. Lineage (NCBI taxonomy): Eukaryota > Metazoa > Chordata > Mammalia > Rodentia > Muridae > Micromys > Micromys minutus. Next base: position 141,198,093 of record NC_137969.1, on the reverse strand, counting down.
GTTTACGTTAAAAAGTGAAATGATTTTTGTATTGTCAGAATATAACATAGAAAATATTGGGAACAAACTGGTTTCTTCTAGGTGTCCACAGATCCATAAGAAGGAATTTAGAAAAGATACCACATAGACAGAAGCTTTGACTTTCCAGAGAAATGCAGGACTTACATACTGTTAGAGTAAATGCTGACTCATAGATCAGAAAAGCAATTGTGGATTTTGACTCCAGTACAACTCAGCAAAACAGCAGTTACTACTTCTAGGTTACTGCCTAATTGCCATTCTTTGTAACATGCTTTTTGAAGTGTTTAGAAGATGTCACCATTGCCCTTGGGTAATTCTATTCAGGGTACTGTTATTAACAATTTGTGAAAAACTTGCCTTGAAAACATTAAAAACTGTGATAATTAAAGTCATGCATGGTTAAAATTCAAAAACCTGTTCCTCACAAATATACACCTGACAGGAATATGCACTTAGAGTGTTTCAATGTTCCTTTGAAATGCAAGTTTTTAAAAGTATAAAATAGTCTCTCTCTAAAAAGAATTCATTTTCTTACAAAACTTATATAAACTCTAATCATACACAGGATATCAAGTGGAAAGATGGCGTTGCTATCCCATAGTCAAAAACTCTGACCCAGGATTGTTTCTGTCTAAAAGAACTTCAGGGACAAAAAATGAACAAGCCACTGAGGGAAAAGAGGTTCAAAGACCAGTCCAAATTCGGATCCAGCTTAAGGGGAGTCTCTAAGGCCTGACACTATTACTGATGCTATGGTGTGCTTACAGACAGGAGCCTAGCATGGCTGCCCTCAAAGAGGCCCAACAGTAGATAGAAGCTGGAGACCCCTGTGCTTGAATTAGGGAAAGGCTGGAAGAAGCTGAGGAGGAGGGCGATCCCATAAGAAGACCAGCAGTCTCAACTAACCTGGTCCCTGAGATCTCTCAGAAACTAAGCCACTAACCAGGCAGCATTCACCAGCTGGTATGAGGCCCCCAACACATATACAGCACAGTACAGCCCAGTCTGGCCTCAGTGAGAGAATATGTGCCTAACCCACAATGGGCCTGAGGCCACAGGGAGTAGGGAGGCCTGGCAGGGTAAGTCAGGGTGGGGTGAGGTGGGAAATGGAATGAGAAAACTGTTGGAGAACAGACTGGGAGGGGGAAAATGACTGGACTGCAACAAAAGATTAAAGATCATTTTAAAAAAGCATATATAAATTAAACTCTAATTCAAATACATTAGGCTATAATATAAACATTAAATTGCATATACTATAACATTTTTTAAATGACCACTTGAATTATGTGTTCAATTCCTAGAATAAAAGCGATTTTAAAGATGCTTTAATATATACAATCATAAAATGTGTTAAAACAATTTACACTAATGGGTGATGTTAAAACTGATGAGTCCAATTAACTGTCATCTAAAGAATGTGACAAGAATATCTTTTAAGATTATGTGCTACTACATCCAAAGTTTGCTATTATCATTGTTCGACAGCACAATGAAAAATGTGTTTATATTTTTTCAGATAGAATTTTAAATTTCCACAAATGTTACAATGTTTAACAATGTTTCAAAAAAAATCTTTCCAAGGACACAAAACACATTTTCTTAATAGTAAACTGTGGTTTAAAATTAATAATTATAATACAATATTATAGTTTCTAATGGGCAAAATGTAAAAGCAAAAGCGCAAAAACAATATGCCACAAACATTGGGAATCAGGAATATCCTTTAAAGGCAAATCTTGATTTAAAAATTTCCCTAAGAAATCCTATATAAATTGTTGATCTAAACAGAAGTTTTAGTTTCTTTCTACCCTTTAAGATGCTTCCAAGCTGGGTCATACTTACCAGGCCTATCTGGTGCCATTCATTGCATCTAAACTGGACACCAATGTTCTGTTTGTAATCAAATCTTTCCTTTCGGCAGTTGGATGAAAGGGAATTTGTAGGGTGGTTAAAAGGTTGGAAACAGAATACAATAGCATGTTTCTGTGGGAGAGATGGAACTCAGAAAATCACAGAGATGAGGAGAGTCACAGTCATTTGGGAGCTGTCCTTTCTGCCCCGTGTGTTTCTGCTCCTAGGCTAAGGCAATGGGGTGGAGAGGGGGATCAGAAGGGAGTGCACCTTTGTGAAGTCAACTAGAGGGAGAGAGGAGATGGGAGCAGCATGGGGTAAAGGGATAACATCTCAAATGTAAATGCAGAGCATCTAATTTTAAAAAGGGGGGTAAAAGAATAGCAAACTCAGACTTGTTTTAGATTAAAAAGAAACATGTATAACTATAACGCAATCACATGTCACCGTGGTCAAACTTATCGAAAGGGCTTCTCAAATGAGAAGCGACTGGAAGATTTGCTCTTTCCTCTTGGGATTTTAGTCAGACTTTCTGAAGTCCTGGAGAAGTAACACCCCAGTGATCTATGGATTCCTAGCTTCCAGTCATCACCCTGAGCTATTTCTTCCTCATACATGGCTATTTCTTACAGCTGTGGAAACAGCAGCAGGTCTTTGAGTGTGTGTTTGCATGGACTTCAACCCTTCCAATCTTTGCTGCGTGTAAAGTCTCAGATTGCTTTGCTTAGGTCCTTGTTGAACTTTTCTTTCTTTCTTTCTGGAGCACCGTATGAGGTTCCCACCCTTCTCACTTCCAACTCGGAAGGTTCTTCACAGCAGCCCCCCTTCTGACTAAAGGTAAAGCAATGAGATCACAATGTAAAGTGAAATTTATTTCTAAATCGCTTTTCCGCAGGCATTTGTCCTATAATCATAGAGCACTGTAGACCCACAGGAGTCTATTTTGAGCACTGTTGCAATTTGAGTATCTTTTCGGTAATGTCTAATTCCCCATTAATGTCTTACTTATTGTCTTACCATGCTAAGACCATCTAACCTCAAGTATTTAATTTTAACTCTGTAGGTTCAGCAGGACGAGTCTGAAGCATGCTGGGACTTGGGGGGTGCTATGTAGAGGTTCTTAGGAACTTTAAGCCCATTCAGGAAAAAGGAAACCCTTCTGGAATGTTTATTTCTTTCTCCACCCTTACATTCAGTGTTTAATGCACTTGCTTAGGCTGTGGAGAGCACAGAATGTGATAACTGGAGGTTGTGATTAGGAGCTAGGTTTATGTGTAGCAGACAGAAACAAACTTTGCTATTTATTTACTATAAACAGACTCTGCTGGGGGTAGGGGGGCAGTGAGTAGCAGAAATGGAATTTTTTTCTTCCTCCCTCCCTTCCTTCCTTTCTTGTTTTTCAGTACTGTGCCTCACAAATATTTCTGATCAGAGACAGGTCTTTTCATTCTGAGAACCACCCAGTCTTAGTGATGACTCAGATGACTGGGTTACTGTCTCCTAAGATACATTGTTTAATCCTATTTTAATCTCTTGGTTGTTCCTAGAATGAATTTTAGGTACTTTAATTAAAGGAAGATGTTCTATGTTGTGTAATTTATAACTGAAAAAATTCCCCATCTCTTTTCTTGCATGATTTAAAGGCTTTTTGTGAGTAGGTTTCATATTTTACAGGGAACACCATGTATCGGCATGTCTGGCTCAACAATACTGATCATCTGGTACCTTTTCTGTCCTATGTCCTCTGTCCTCCTTTTCCTGTACAATACTGAACTCAGAAGTAACCATTCTCTCTGTTCACTCAGCCTGGTAACAGGCAGGCTGCAGAACTGCTCATGGGATGCCTTCCCTGGGATGATGCTGGGCTCACAAATGGATACATTGTTCTTACACTGCACACTCCATTCCCTTCAGTCAGTGTTTTCCTGTGAGAGGAACTTGAGGTTTAGGTGGAGAAGAATTAAATCCTTGGCTGAAAAGAAATCCCCTTTCAAATTGCAAGGACTTTTATTTGGGTGAGTTAAGTCACAGCCCTCTTAAAACACAGGGCTGGGCCCAGAGTAAACACACAATGAGTCAGTGAGCAGGCCAAAGTCCATTCCTGTTGGCCACTCCTTTTTGGTAAGCCTCGGATCAAAGAGGTTAAAGCTGCTTCAGCATTCTGAATACAAAATGAAAGGTATGCCTTAAGACTGCTTAGAGAGGTGACAGGGGTGAATAACTCTTGGAGGAGAAACTGGGAAGGGGGCAACATTTGAAATGTTAATAAATAAAATAACTTTTAAAAAGACTGGATAAGGAATGGTGATAATGGGTAACAAACATAAGTAAAGCAACAGTAAAGCAACGTATTTTCTTGAAGACATTGAATCCATTTTAATCAATTACATATCTATGACCTATATTGTTAGAGATTAACAACTAAAGTAACTGAGTAATCATCCTTCTTAAATTTTCAGGAATTGCTTATTTTAGGGAATTTCAGAATATTGTTAAACTGTAGATGCTAAGTCTACATTGGGACCTGGGTGTCCTGGATTTCTAATGAGATCTCAGAAAAGACCAATAGCCCAGGTATTTATTCACAGACCAGAACTTGTATCTGACATGTTATTTTACATTATAATTATAAAAAACAGTACTAGAAACTAAATTAAAAAATTAAGACTTTATGGGTGATTTAATCAAATTTAATAGAAATCAAAATATCCACATTTCCAAGATGCTCAATATAGCTGAAGTCTACATTTACATGTGTGGACATGCACACAGATTTGTAGCATCCTGAATCATTTCCTTAAGACTAGTGACAAAGAAACAGGTCCGAGAAGAGGACAAAATGTACACAGGGTTTTCAGTTTAAAAATCAGAATGGCAATAAATGAAAAATGAGGACAGCTAACTTGCTGATATTTTACTATAAATGGAGAACTTTCTGCATTTATAAAAAAAAGACTTAGTTTACAGACACATAGTCCTCTTTCTTTAAAAGGTTCTACTGAAGACCTTTGTCCTCCTGTCAGAGAGTCAACTACTGCCCTTGCCACAAGATACCCATTGTGTTTTCTGTGTGCACTGTGATAAAGTCAAAGTTCACTTTGTATCATACTGTGGTGTCTTAAGTATAACACTTGTTACATAGATCTGATTTTTGCTCCTTCTATGCCTTCTGTTTCTCCTCAGCTTAACTGTTAACAGGGAGCCTCTTCAACATCTGTACAGTCTGCTATAAAAATGAGTACCGCCGAAGATGTTTGGAGAAAAGATCTGACGATCATCCATGGTTACCCCATGGTCTATGCTTTTGCGCTCAATTGGGAAAAGATTGAAGAGTTCCAGAGCAAACCAGATGACATTGTAATAGCCACTTATCCTAAATCAGGTGAGTTCTGTATCCTGAATCATGCAGGCCTAACCTGCCTTTTTTGTCTTACATTTTTTTCCCTTCATGTGTCTGTTCAGAGCTGGTATGGGGACTGGTGAAGGAATATGTTAGAATTTAGAAGGAAGAAATAAACATTTCATGTTTACATGTGTGAGTTTCTTACAGAGTAAGTCATTAAATAATTAAACCAAACCTTTAAGGCAAAGAGACTGATCATGCCTTCTGTTACAGGTACTACTTGGCTTGGTGAAATTGTAGACATGGTTCTAAATGATGGAAATGTTGAAAAATGTAAGCGAGATTTTATCACCTCTAAAGTTCCAATGCTGGAATTGAGTGTCCCTGGAATAAGAGTGTCAGGTAAGATCAGATCCTCTGGTGATGATAATTCTTACAAGAGTTTTCTCACCAACACTCTCCTATTTGTAATTTCAACTCCGTAAAAGGAAGAGTAAAAAAATAAACCAAGAACAGACATTTGCATAGTTATAAAGAATGAATCACTGTAGTTTATAGAATTATTAGTAAAATATGCATCTATAAGGGATGTAAAGAAATAGTGTAACATTTGAAAGTAAATTATCTTATCAATTTTACTACTCGCACAGAGCCGAAGAATAAAACTGTGTGAGGTATAACCACTGGACAAATTGTTTTAGATGGCACATTCAGTTTGATCTACACATTGTGAAGGCCCAAAATTTTACAGGTATTTTGGGCAAACATAATGCAGGAACATGAACCATCCACATGTTGATGGACTGATGCATAAAAACCCTTAGGGTAACACGTGGCCTAAAGAAATTGTAGCAATTAAAGGAAGGAGCAGGGTGGGAAGCAACTTAAAATCATACCATGCAGGATTAAATATAGAAATGGGAAATGCTTAAAAGTTTCTTTAATTTTATTCTAAACATGATAGGAAAGATATTTAATGGCTTTAGGCATGTAGGAGTCATTGAGTAGCATTTTTGGTGTTTATAATACAAAGTCCAGTCTAGTGGCTATGTAAGATTAAATTTATAATTTTAGAGATATACTTTAGATTGGTTGACTGACAGATAACCTAAGAAGAATGAGGAAAATGAAGAATGAAGGTGGAATCCAGAAGTTTTTTTTTTATTTAGGTTGCCAAGTGTACTATGAAGCCAGGGGTTTTTGGAACTTTGGAAGAAGATATATGGGCAAGGTTATTAACAATTCTTTGTAAAATGTTAGATTTCGGGTATTGGATGTTTTAAATAATCAGTTGGAGGATATTCATTTGGCAACTTTTAGCACAATTCACCCTTGGAAGCAAGGCTGCGGACCAACAACTGTGTAATATAGAATTACAATATAATAGTCATCCATAAAACTGCCATCATGAAGAGGTTTATTTCCATAGTGGAGAAAAGAAGATCTAAAAGCTAGGAGGGACTGGGAAACCCTGGTCTTTGTAAGTAAACCTGCTGAGAACCTAGAAAAGAACACAGAAGAATGGAAATACTCCTCCCCATACTTCAATTTAAACATCTAAATTTCTTACTACCCTGGAGATGGCTCATAACAAGGTTTGTAACTCCCAAAGAAAGGGATCTGTTGCTGGTAGTTGCTGTCTAAAGTAGAAGGGAAAATAAAAGCTTGAAAAATAACAATCACTTTAATACCACAGAAAATTATAAAACCAAATATTGTAGACATGATCGTCTGGGATTGCTGCTGAAGGCAGGGTTAAGGGTGAAGTCAATTGCCACAGAGAGGTCTGTTGAAGTTTAATGGAGAGATGAAGGTGGTAGTTTGGATTTACTCTAGAGTCAATTGTGGATACCTGTGACACATTCATAAACTCTAAGACATCATACTCATAATATAAAAGGCTTGTTTAAACCACCTCATTTGAAAAATGGCTCTGAGACAATGGAAAATGACAAATCCTTTATGAAATTTGAGGGAGAAACAAGGAAAACAGGCATGGGAAAGACAGCCTAAGAATTACAGTGGGGAACTCATGCTTATAGGAGATACAGCTTGGATTTCCCTGTACTGGCAAACATGGCTGTCACTACTGGTTTGGAGACTTGAGATCTGACGTGGAACTTTTAAAGTTTTTAGTTAATATATTTAGATAAATTCAGGGCATCCAACTTCCAATTACATTTAAAATTCATACAATAAAACATTTAATTTAGAAGAATCCCATCTCAAATAATTTTTAGAAAGACACACATGAAAAATATGTCATTTATCTAAAATTCAAATTTAACTGGTCATCTTAGATTTTTTATTTGATTTTCATGACCTTATTTCTACTGTTATAATAGGGTTGTATTTAGTATTCGTTGTGACCATGAAGTTCAGTCAACAAGATGTTCATTGGTAAATAACATAAATCACATGCTTGTTCTGAATTTTAATTCTATTATAATTATATGTTGTCTATTATATTATCATGTATATAATAGAATGGACATAGGCACTAAGCATGAGAACACAGGAAAGAGTGCATTTCTTTTGCAAAATGTTCCCTATAAAGAATAGGCTATCAAGGACATCTCTAAATAGTCTAAGCTGATCTTGAATGTAAGGTTCTCATGCCTCAGTGTCTTGAGCATTGGGATAAAATCTTTGAGCCATGATGACAAGGTGTATGCAGTATTGCAATCAAGTAAGTGTTATCCAGAACACTGCATCTGTACATCCTATTATAAATCATAAATGATTAAAACAAGTAATCGTTTAGAGTTGATTAATAAGATATGTGTTTTCTTTTCAGAAAAAAATGCACTCATATTTAAAATATCAAGAGTATGTTTTCTTAACAGTTATTTTAAAGATTAGAGTAGTTTTAAGTAATACAGAAATTAAAGTATTTGTATGACTTTAAGATTTATATGAAAGACATAATAGAAATAGATGTAATAAAATTCTGAAGAAATAGATCCGAAAAATTTTAAGTTACTAAGTGTTTTATACCAAATTCTTGCAACAGAACAAAAGAACAAGACTCACAAATAATTTTAAAATATCTCACAAGGAGAAAAATGATAGTAGACATTAAAACACAGTGAGGTAAATGTCAAACCATACACTGTTACCTGTTGAGTGATACTACCTTCTGGAATTCTGAAAACTGACTGTAGTAGATTTAAAATTCACCTGTACTTAATATTGCTCAAAAATGAAAAAGTGTGTTGAAGGACAGTGAGATGACCCAGTAGGGAACAGTGATTGCTGCATACATACAGGAATCTGGAACTCACAAGGAAAGGTTGGACTCTTGAAAGTTGTTCTTTGACTTCCACAAGAGTGCTGTGACAGATATACACATCTAAACCACGCATACACACACACACACACACACACACACACACACACACACACACACGCACATGCACATGAACAAGCACACACACATTCATGCACTCACACAAGCACACATGTTCATGCACACAGTAAAATAGCATTGACAAATATTTGTAGGGAAGATGAAGAAATCTTAGGTTCTTTGATACTCTGATCTTTCTACGTTCTAACATGAAATTTCCAGGTATTGAACTCTTGAAGAAAGCTCCATCACCTCGGGTTATAAAGACACATCTTCCAATTGATCTACTCCCCAAATCCTTCTGGGAGAACAAGTGCAAGGTACATGGTGGACTACAGGCCAAGCTTCCAGTTGAACCTCTCCATTTATCTACTCATGTTATGAGAAGTAGTAGCATGCTTTTTGATACAGCAAACTAAACTACACTAGAAAGTGCTCCATTTTTTCTCTTCTCTCTGCTGGCAGTGTTTCTCTCATCTATTGTTTTTCATCTCCTCCCCTCTTCTGGTCCCTTTCCTTGACTCCTCTTTTTTTCTTTTGGTTCTGTTTTGTTTTTTTGAGACAAGCTATCACTACATGTTCCAGAGTTGCCTCACTTTCTTAATCTTCCTTCTCCAAGCCTCCAAATTCTACAATAGTAGGTGCTTGCCACCATCAACGGTTAAAATTTTTAAAATTAATTTCATTTTATATATATAAAGTTTCTAAACTTAATGTAACAGCACCATATTTCCACTTTTATCCCCTTTCTGCCCCATGGTAATGTTTATTCTACAAAAAGTATTAAGAAAAGAATGTGTATGTTTTCCCTGACGTCTGTTGACATTATTTAGTGAAGTATTTGTGACTGACTGTTTACTCAGCAAGAAATTTCAAGTTGTTCAAAAGTTAATCATTTGTTTTTCTTTCTTTTTGCTTATTTACTTTCCATCTGTCACTGCCCCACTTCCTGTCAACTCCCCCCACAATTCATCTCCACCCCTCCTCTCCTCCTTTGAGAAGGTAGGCTTGCCCCTGTATCCTCCCAAGCTGTCATATCAAGTCTTTTTAGCAAGGCTAGGCACATCCTCTCCCACTGAGGCCAGACAAGGCAGCCCAGATAGAAAACCATACCCCACATACAAGCAACAGATTTTGGGATAGTCCAGTTCCAGTGGTTCAGGACTGACACGGAGACCAAGGTATAAAGCTGCCACATATGTGCAGAGGGCCTACATCTAGTCCTGTATGCTCTTTGGTTGGTGGTTCATTCTCTGAGAGACCCAAGGGTCTAGGTTGGTTAATTCTGTTGGTCTTCCTGTGGAGATCCTATCCCCTTCAGGGCTGCAATCCTTCCTGCTGTTCTTTCTTACATAAGAGTCCCTAAGCTCCATCCACTGTTTGACTGTTAGTGTCTGAGTCACCTGCTGGGTGGTGCCTCTCACAGGACACACATGCTAGACTCCTGTCTGCAAGCATAGCAGAGTTAATAATGTTAGACATTGGAGCTTCCGTGCAAAATGTGTCTCTAGTTGAGATACTTATTTGTTGACCATCCTCTCAGTCTCTGTTCCTCTTCCCTTCCCTACATTTCTTGTAAACAGAATAAAGTTGAGGTAGAAAGCATTGTGGGTAGGTTGGTGTCCCTATCACTCCAATAGGATTTTTGTATAGCTAAAGGAGGTGGCCTCTTCAGATCCCATAACCTCAATGATGTGTGTCCCAGCTATGGTCACCCTCACTGATTCTTGGGCTCCTCCCCTATCCCAGGTCTTGGCATGCTTCTGACCTTCCCACCTGACAGTTACAAATCTCCATTCAGTCTCATTGCAATCTTGACATTTCTCCTGTCCTTCCCCACACCTGATCTTGAACTCCTCCTTTTTTTCTTCCCCATCCCCTTTCCCACGGTTCTCTCCCCTTCCATTTTCATCCTACAACTATTTTATTTTCCCTCCTTAATTGAGATTCAGCATCCTCTATTGGACCTTCTCTCTTATTTATTTATTTTGGTTTGTGGAATGTAGTGTAGGTATCTTGTATTTTATAGCTAATCTCCACTTATATTACACACCATGTGAGTATATCCCATGTATGTTCTTTTGGATCTGGGTTACTTCCCTCAGAATTCTATTCTCAAATTCCATGTATTTGCCTGAAAAATTCACGGTGTCTTTGGTGGTAACTCTACTATGCCAATTATCTAGTTCTTCTTACTTGAGTTTATATAAAGAATTTGGGCTGCATAAGGTAAAAACAAAGTGTAATCATGCTTGTATATGAAAGCATTATCTTTGTATGCTAACCAAAACCTTAGTAAGTTCATGAGAAGAGATTCTATGTTAGCAGTGCTCTTAGAAGTTGATGGAAACAGAGGCAGAAACCCACAGATAAACATTAAGCAGAGTTTAGGGCATCTTATGGAAGAATCATAGGAAGAACTGAGAGAGTCAAAAGGGTCCCTAAAGGAAAATCTATAGAGCACCTACTCACTTGGGCACATTGGGGCTCACAGAGGCTTAATAACCAACCAAAGAGCAAGAATGGACTGTATCTAGCCCTCACCCCATCTGTGCAGCTTAGTCTTAATGTGGGTCCTCTAACAATTGGAGCAGGAGCTGACTTAGAATTGGATTTTGCTCCCTGCCTTTGGATCCCTTTCCTAAAGCTGGGCTGCGTTGTCTGGCTTCAGTGGAAAAGCATGTGCTGAGTCCTGATGAGACTTAATAGTTCATGGTGGGTTGAGAAGGGAGGTATGGGGGAATAAATTAGGAGGAGAGAAGGGGGAATGCAATAGAAGAATGAGAGAGAAGAGATACCTAGAAAAAAATGGGGGTAGAGGCTGAGGGAAGCAAGCCAATAAGCAATGTGCAGTGTTCCTTTGTCACCTTTGTTTTACTTCCTGCCTTGGTGTTCTCTGATTATGAACTATAACATATAAGTCAAATAAACCCATTCCTCCAAAAGAAGGAGGGGGAGGAGGAGAAGGAGGAAGAGGTGGTAGTAGTATTGGTGGTGGAGAAGAAGGAGGAAAAGGGGGAGAGGGAGGAGGAGGTGGAGGAGGAGGAGGAGAAGGATGAGAAAGAGGTGGTGGTAGAAGTTCACTATCAGCCACAACTCTTAGAAGAAAAAGCCCTTTGCTGATTTATTAACTTACAACTATATTTCTTTATTACTAATCCAGCACCATTTGCTTTTCTTCATCCTTTGTTATGTAGATGATTTATCTTGCTCGAAATGCCAAGGATGTTGCTGTCTCCTATTATCATTTTGACCTAATGAATAATGTTCAACCTTTTCCTGGAACCTGGGAAGAATATCTGGAGAAATTTCTAGCTGGAAATGGTAGGCTTAAGTCTTAGCTTTAAAAGATTAAATAGTTTTTATTTAAAATATTGCTAAGTTTAAATAATTGAATTTTCCTTTCATAATTTTTATGTCAGAATGTTCAAGTTTGATACAATTTAGTAAGTTCAATTTCATTGTAAGCAAGTGAATATATTTAAATTTTTGCCATAAAATTCAACTTGAAAGTATGATAATTATCACTGTCATATAAGCACATTTCAAGTGTTAAAAGTTCATCTTCATGCTTTGCTCATCATTACACAGGTCTCATATACATGCCATACCTCTGATATTTAGATTCTAACTCTGTTATGTAATATATCTTCCATGGGTATTGGCATGACTCAGTGGAAACCAATCTATTCTTACTTAGAATATTGTATGTTTTTAAAGTTGATTGTACATCTATTATTGGCTAATTTTACCTTCTTGGAAGCTTATTCTTAGTTCTCAGTTTATTTGATTATCAAAATTCACATTATTTTTACCACCAGAAAATGTTTGATCTGATGAACACTCATGAATGTACTATTACTTTTCTCTTTTAGTGGCCTATGGTTCATGGTTCAATCATGTTAAGAGTTGGTGGGAAAAGAGGGAAGGGCATCCATTACTTTTTTTATACTATGAAGACTTGAAACAGGTAACATATTAGATATTTATTCTGAATAATATGTACACTCTGTTATAGGAAAATCATTAAGTTTTATTTTTCAAGTTAAAATTGGAATCCAACATGAAATATTGGTTTTCCTGTGACCCATTGCCCCTTATCTGCAAGTCTATCAGATCAGTAGCTACTTTGCAATTCTGAAATAATTTATCAATATTTGCTCTTTTCTTCTTTTAGCTTTTAGGTGATTTTTTTCAACCCTCCTTTCATCCAAAAATTCTGTCCTGGACTTATCAGGATGTCTCATTCATGATCACATGCTTGGTATCTGAGTGCTCCCCCAGTTGTTTCTCTTCTGTTCTTCAACATGTCATTTTTTACCACTCTTATGTTCTTCCTTCAATGTTGACTTTATCTTCCCTTTTTGTTTTTCAAGATTTTGGTTAGGTTGTGAATATAGTACAAAGTATACTCTTCCTATCTCTGGACTTGGATCAAGCCATCATGTTTTCTGTTGTATATCTCTTATGATTCTTTTGAACTTTTTCACTCAATCATTTTAGTTCATGAATTTAGCTAGTCTTGTGTGATGTAACTTGGCTCAATATTACTGCAATATCTTTTGCCATTATTCTGGGCTTTTCTATCAAAACTGGACAATCACACCTACCCTCACAAAACACTGAAAAATACATGGAAATGTTTCCATGAAAAAAATCCAGATATACAACTTAGAACACCTTTCAAATTTCAAATCTCTCCTGGAAAGTAAAACTCTGTCAGTTGTGGAACCATGCTTACAGTAATTGATATGGTGCTCAACTCAGATATTAAGCTTCAGTAGTCATCCATGGAATGAACCTCTGATAATATGATTGCTTTCTGACTGCTTCACTTAGTAACCAAAATCTTAGTGGCAATATGCTCCTTTTTGTGGTAATATTCTCTGAATCTACTTTGGGAGAACTCAGAGCATATTTCATATTTTATCTCAAATGAACTGAAAATTCTGACTATACCCAAGTTGTAGTTAGCTTGCAGCTCCAAAGAGAATCGAAACCCTAACCCTAACCCCAATCCTGGGTGAGGCACTATGTTATCCTTGGAAGAGTTAAACTGGTTAATTTCCTCATGAAGCTGATGTGATTTATTTAAAGGAACATGTTCAGATTGATGCATGGACTATCCCAAGAAGTTCTTAAAGAATATCCAAATATTTTTCAATCTCCCTAAAACCTGTCACATATATTACTCTTAAGTAGGATGTAGTTTGCTTGGTTATATATAGTCACGTAAAAAATGTTATACATTCACACACACACACACAAAGAGAGAAAGAGAGAGAGAGACAGAGAAAGAGAGACAGACAGAGACAGAGAGAGACACACAGAGAGAGTTTTAGTCTTGTTTATGGAGAATGAGTTGCAGGGGAAGATTCCATTAGCTCTTCTTTCTTTATAATTTTGCAGATACTGCATTCTCCACTTCCTGAAAATGTTAGTAAAACTTCTCTTAATGTGAGATGTCTTGACAATACATACACGTGTTTATGTGTGCACACATAACTAATAATATTTTACAATGTTATTTTTTCCTATTTAATATAAGTACAGTCCAATTTCTTCATAAATGTCCTAGAATGTTATAATTTTTCCCCAAAACATTTTTCTTTACATGTTTTAATTTTTTATCATTTATATAAACTATTCAAACCTAATTCTGCCCTATATCCACTTTTTAAAAAATCACTTTGGAGAACATTTAAAATTTCTATACTAAGAATTTAAGCTGTTTCTTCTCTTTGGAATTAACATCAACATCTCAATAATTAGTACAGTTTATTAAATTCTAAATCATATCTCTCAAGTTTAGTTTCAATATTGTTTCCTTTTCAAAATATTTTGATATATCGATAAAGATTTAATTTAATACCTTAACATTACAAATATTAAGTCGTGTTATGCTATAAACTGAAGAAAGATGAATTTTGGTTATTTTTTTGTAGTTATGCTTGAATGTGTCTGTGTACTTGAATGCACAAGCTCAGAGAGATCATTGGAGCCGGGTCCTGAGAAGTGAGCTATGCAATGCAGGGGCCTGGGAATCAAACTTGAGTCTTCTGGAAGAGAACTGTATTTTTTCAACCACTGAATTCTCTCCCCAGCTCATTGTTTTCTTAGTTAAATTATTGCCTTTCTGTGTAGCATGGATGACCTTGAGTCCATCATCTCCCTTTCTCAACCTTCTGAATAGCATAAGATTCAACCGTAAGAACAGAGCTGTTTACATTGTGTCATTTCGTAAATTATGTGAGTGCTTTACATATTTTCTATTCTCTTGCATTTACCATTTAACCCCCTGACAGAACCCAAAGAAGGAAATCAAGAAGATTGCCAGCTTCCTGGACAAGACCTTGGATGAAGAAACCTTGGACAGGATTGTCCACCACACTTCCTTTGAAATGATGAAAGAAAATCCCCTGGTCAACTATACCCACATTCCCACAGTGATGATGGATCACAGCAAGTCCCCATTCATGAGAAAAGGTAAGACTCTTCTGGCTGTAGCTCCCACCTTTACTTTGTTGTGAAGAAACAGTTCTATAATGTCTACTATTTTATTTAACTTTGTAAAGCTTCTGTTCTTCATAGGAACTCAATGAAAACTAAACATTCTTACAGTTAAAACTTTATGAGATTCAATCTAACAAAGAAGGGTGAGCTACATAGTTCCTAAGGGTTCGATAAACACCTTCTTCATTTGCTACTCTAAATATAGCTGACTTTCACAATTAACATGCAATTTCACGTTCATCATTCTCTTCCATTTTACAAATTGTCCTAGACCCTCTTCTTTCAAATGACAGTCTACCTAGTAAAATGTAACTTCTTTAAATCCTCATATTATTTAAAAAATAATTGTGATTTTTATAAAGATAATTCACCAAAAAGAAGTTTGTTTGTCTTTTTATCTCACAGAAAAGTTCTTCTACTTCAAGGTACTATCTGAATTACTGTAAGCAAAGTCAAAATTTAAGTTAAAAGACTAGGAATTTACTGTTGAAGTTATTTGTTTACACTGAAGTAAATCACATCTATTGTGACTCCTTCCTCATAGTCCATTTCAGTAATAATAAATCAACACTTTTCATAGATTAGTAACTTAAATAATTAAAAGTTTTCTTCTTAATAATGTCACCCTCTGTTTTGATTATTATTTATTAGAATAGTGACAATAATATTTGATTATTTTTAATAAAATATCATTAGAATAGTGATAGATATAATCCCATTTAGTGCTGTTCAAAAATAAACCCAAGTATCTGTGCAGATATAGACATATAATCAAAATAATTTGGAAATGCATTATATTATGGTATTTTAATAAGACTTTTAATCTTATTAAACTATAAAGTTTAAATTTATTTGAAAAACAGTGTATTTGTATTCAAAGATAATTTATAATATAACAAAATAAGAAGTGTTATTAGTATTTTTCTAATTTGGAAGAACTGATATATATGCATATACATTTATTTATATATACATTTTGTTTAATAGAGACAACAAGTAATTCTTTTGTTTAAATAGTTCAAATCACTCATGTCATGGATGTAATTTTCCAAAGAGTTTAACTCCAGTCATATGAAAATGGATATAGTCTCATGATAATTCAAATACTGATGAGTTCCGTGTCTATATATTATGTTCTGTGCTGTGACATTTTATCATTAAGGAAAACTTGCTGACCTAAAAAATATTGTCTTTACATATCCTGTAGAGTAAGAAAATGGCATGTCCTGTGGTTAGACTGATCCAAAATTTATCTAGATTATAGTACTTTCTAAATCAATAGCATCAAATACATCAATTATCCAGCCAATGTTCTACTTGCAACACTGACAAAATATGTAAAACGTAACAACTATGGTATAAAGTTTGGAAAAATGCTACATGGAATGATATATAAGAATTTATATTTTAAACAGAAATTATGCATAAATATAGAATATTTGTGGCAATTGTCTAGATTCATTTGTTCATCTACTTATTCAGTAGGATGAGTGTTTATATATATATACACATATAATTCATGTATACTACAGGCTCCTCTTGAATACCTTCATGAGGCACTTGTTCTTTGAAATATTCAAAGTCATATATTTTTCTCATGGTGGCCTAGAAGTCTTATTTATATGTTTGGTTTTAATGTTTTTTTTTCATCTAAATTATAATTGACGTAGAAATCTTGTGAATTAGGGGATAAATACCTTCCAATGAAAAAGGAATTCTCAATTGTAAATTACAAAATATTAAACCTATCTGTTTCCCATTTGATAGCTCTACTAGACAATAAACAGTCCACATTCTTTTCAGGCTTTATAACTGAAAAATAAAATGTCTTCTTAACCCTGAACAATGAGCTGTAACTCCATGACCAAAGGCAGTGAGAAAAATATAACATCTCTCCCATGAAAACTTACAGAAGAAAATCAGGTCTCTCAAAATCACCTTTGAACTGTGAACTCTGAGCTTAGCTGTCAGCCTGTTTTTAAATGATAATGTTTATTTTTAAATAATGTTTTAAAGCAGTCATTTTTATTCAATATGAGTTTATTTTAAAGTTTCATCAGACACCTTTATATCAATATAAATGTAACTTCATATATTATATCACCAAAGTTCCAAATTAGAATAAAGATAATAGCACTTTTCTTTGTTCTTTCATATTAGCAATTACCTTTGAAGCCAAATGCAGTATATTTCAACTTCATTCCTTAAGTATCCAGTCTTTCCATTGTTGTATATTAGTTTTATTCTTTCATGCGTTATTATTTTTAGGTGTTGTTGGTGACTGGAAAAATTACTTCACAGAAGCCCAAAGTGAGAAATTTGATGATGTCTATAAGAAGAAAATGTCGGGAACAACACTTGTGTTCTGTACAGACAGTCAGAGTGCCTAATCTGCAACTTGAATATATGATTTCTTGAAATTGTAATTTGACAGGGAAATCAAAAAGATTTGGAAAGGAGAAATGGATGTGCTTTTAAAACACTGATTAAATTTGTCCTACACATTCCTCAATAGGTAACATTCCAAATTATCTAGAGCTACCACCTTTTGTTATCTTAGTTTTCAATGGGGTATATCTGGAGATTCCTAGGTGACTACTAAATTAAATAAATAATTTTGTGATTTTTGAAAAAATAGAAGTTGGTCTGAGTTTATCATAACATCCTCTATAACTTGTTTCAGGACACGCAACTTGCACTTGTCTTCTTGAGAAAATTTCACAGGAGACTGTACTTTCCCACTCTGTTTCTCAGGTAGTAGTACTTAGAGAAAGCATTTAGAGAACAGTAAATACTTCTTAAAGTTATGTTCCCTTTGCTGTTGGAACAGTCTGCAAGGTCACATGTGGTCTGCATTTTTCCCCACTTTTTATTGGATATTTTATGTATTTACATTTCAAATGTCATCCATTCCCCCTCCTCACTCACCCTGCTTCTATGAAGATGCTCCCATTTCCACCCCTCCACTCCCATCTTAATGCCCTGGCATTCCCCTACACTGAGGAAAGGAGCCTTCACAGAATCAAGGGCTTCTCTTCCTGTTGATGCCAGACAATGCCATCCTATGCTACATATGGGGCTGAAGCCGTGCCCCCTACCTTGTGTTCTTATTGTTTGGTGGTTTAGTCCCTCGGAGCTCTGGGGGGTCTGGTTGCCTCTTCTGCACTTGCCTTGGTTTCCCTCTCCTGAATATCTGATCTAGAATACTGTGCACCCTGGCTATCTACGGGTTTTCATGCTAGTCTGTGATTGATCAATCATTCTTCTGCCATGGTTCTTCAATAATGTATTTCATATCCCTGGTTGAGTAGCTGAGAGGTGGAAATATTTCTATATTTTATCTCATCTATTCTACGTCTCTAAAGATCAAAAGATTTACAATTTGGTTTAAAATTCTTTCCTTGAGATGGGAGCTTATCTCTGAGAGACTGCTCAGGGGCAGTAATCAATTCCTGCCCCACCTGCCTCCATGGAGGGTGCTCTAAACTGATCCTTTTGAATTTCAGGGACCGAACTGTGTGTGCTGCTCAATTTACTTGTGCTTAAGTGTGTTCATTTCACGAGGTGAAATTATCACTGCAGCTGAAATGTTCCTAACTTGTGGCCAAGAAAGAAATTTTAGACTGAGGACCATCAGTCCCATTCACAGAAAGCAGTGGGGAATATTCAGAAGGGCCACATGAATAGATGTTTTATGGATAATTTGTTCCAAATTTTGTAGCAGAAATGTTAGAAGTATTTTCTATATTTTATCTCATTTATAAGTCTCTGAGAAATGACAGTGTTACATAATTTTGTTTAGAACTCTTTCTTTGAGTAGGAAGCTTATCTCTGAAGCTTACTGAATCCCTGTCCCAATACTTGTCTAATTTTGTCTTGGACATGGCTATTCATATCTCCTTATATGAAAAGGTTTTCTGCCTGTAGGTCATATCATGTCAACCTATGGAAAATTGCATCTAAAACTGTCTCCAAACTAACACTGGTTGATAAGCTCTAGATTTTGCCTTTACCTGTTCAAGGGATGGAGGCCTCATTTACAATGTAAATCCATCAACCATAAGTGAAATAGTAAGTGGTTAAATAATTTGTGTTTTTACAAGTGAGTATTAGCTAAAACAGGGCCCTGTTTTAATGAAACTAAAGACGGTTGTACAGTATAAGTGCAATCTTCTATCAAAGACACATCTCTGCTTAAGTAGTAAGCTGTTTCATAACATGCTTTATACTTTTTCTAATTATAAAACGTGTTCTAGTGCTTAGAAATATCTCATAGAAGTTAATATAAAATATTTGCAGGTATGAAAATATACATTACCTTGGAGAATATTCTTTTCACGGAAAGTGTAAGTTAAGGCAGGCATATGCCTATTTAACTTATTATCTTTACTAAGTTAAAGTGACCCAGAATCTGTTACATCAAATTACTGGAAAAATAGTAAGTATCTGTGACCGGGAGCAATTTTGTTGTAATGGGTTGCCTGAATCATCTACCTTCACTTTTACAAAGAATTCTCAGCTGAGGAAAATATCTTATGGCTGAGAGGAACCTGAAGAAATATTCAGTGTCCTTTGCCTTACAGAAGTTTTGCAAAATTATGAGGTCTCATTTGTCTAAGCTTCATCTTAGAGTGTAAGCCAATGGTGTTCTCTTCAGGAAATTTTCCTCTGTGTCCATGTATTCCAGTCTTTTTTCCTCTTTGTCTTTCTCTTCCATTAGTTTCAGTGTATCTAGTTTTATGCGGAGGTTCTTGATTCAGAATTTTCTCCATTTTCATTGATGTTTATTACTGGTTTGCCGTATATTGTGTTTACTAAGTTTAGGTATGGGTTCCTGGTATTCCTTGAGTTTCTGATATTTCCAAGACTTTTATTATGAATAGGTATTAAATTTTGTCAAATGTTTTTCTCAGCATCAATTTAGATGATCATCATGTATTTTCCCCCCTTCAGGTTTGTTTATATAGTGGATTACATTGATAGAATTCTGGATATTGAACCATCTCTGGGATGATGCCTACTTGATCATGGTCAATGATCATTTTGATCTGTTCTTGAATTCCCTTTGTAAGAATTTTATTGAATAATTTTGCATTGATATTCATGAAGGAAGTTGGTCTGAAGTTCTCTTTCTATGTAAGGTCTTCCTGTTGTTTAGGTATAAACGTAACTGTGGCTTCAAAGAGCAAATTAGGTAGTGTTTCTTCTGTTCCTATTTTGTGAAATATTATTATTGTGTATTAGTATTAGGTCTTCTTTGAAGCACTGAGAGAATTCGGCAATAAACCCATTTGGTCCTGGGCTTTTATTTTGGTTGGGAAACTTAATGCCTGCTTCTCTTTTGTTAGGGGTTATGAAACAGTTTAGATGGCTTATCTGATTCTGATTTAACTTTGGTACATAATATTTGTCTATAAAATTGTCCCTTTCATCCAGATTTTCCAGTTTTGTTGAGTATAGGCTTTTGTACTAGAGTATAATAGTTTTTTTGAATTTCCTGTTTCTGTTGTTATGTCTCCTTTTTCATTTCTGATTTTCTTAAATTGGATATTGTCTCTGTGCCCTCTGGTTAGTCTGGCTAATGGTTTATCTATGTTGTTGTTTTTTCAAAAAAAACAGCTCGGGTTATGTTGATTCATTGTATAGTTCCTCTTGTTTCTACTTGGGTGATTTTAGCTGTGAGTTTGATCATTACTTGCTGTCTAGCCTTCTTGGGTGTATTTGCTTCTTTTTGTTCTAGAGCTTTCTGGTGTTATGTCAAGCAGTTAGTGTATACTCTCTCCAGTTTCTTTTTGGAGACACTCAGAGCTATGAGTTTTCTTCTTAGCACTACTTTCATTGTTTCTCACAAGTTTGGATGTGTTGAGCCTTCATTTTCACTAACTTCTAAAATGTCTTTAATTTCATTCTTTCTTTCTTCCTTGACCAAGTTGTCACTGGATAAAGATTTTTCCAGTTTTTATGCATATGTGGGTTTTTTGTTGTTGTTGTTTTTATTGTTATTGTTGAAGAAAAGTCCATGATGATCTGATAGGACGCATAGGATTATTTGAATCTTGTATCTGTTGATGCCTGTTTTGTGACCAATTATATAGTAGTTTTCTAGAAAGTACAATGAGGTACTAAAAAGAAGGTATATTCTTTTGTTTTAGGATGAAATATTCTATAGATATCAAGTGGTTCATAACTTCTGTTAGTTTCACTGTTTCTCGCTTAGTTTCTGTTTTCAAAATATAGCTGAGAATGGTATTAAGTTTCCAACTATTAGTGTATACTGTGACCTTTAGTAAAGTTAATTTTATGAATGTAAGTGACCTTAAATTTGAAACATAGATGTTCAGAATTGAGAGTTCATCTTGGTAGATTTATTTCTTGGGAGTATGTAATGTCCTTCCTTATTTTTTTGGTAAATTTTGTCGAAAGGCAATTTTATTACATATTAGAATATGTAATCCAGGCTGGTTTCTTATAATCATTTACTTGGCAAATTTTTTCTAGCCTTTTACTCTGAGGTAGTGTCTCTCATCTGTCTTTGTCATTCAGGTATGTTTCTTTTATGCAGCAAAATGCTGGGTCCTGTTTATGTATCTAGGCTGTTAGTCTATTTCTTTTTATTGGGAAATTGAATCTACTAGTCCTAAAAAATACTAAAGAAAAGCGACTGATATTTCTTGTTGTTAGAAGTATAATTATGTTTGTGTGTCTATCTTCTTTTGGGTTTGTTGCAAGAGGATTATTTTTCTGTGTTTTTTTGGGGGAGGGTAATATTTTCTTTTATTTTGTTGGAGTGTTTTATCTATTATCCTTAAAAGGTCTGTACTTTGGAAAGATATTATGTAAATTTGGTTTTGTCATGGAATATCATGGTTTCTCCATCAATGTTAATTGAAAGTTTTGCTGGATATAGTAACCTGAGCTTGTATTTGTGTTCTCTTAGGGTCAATATGACATCTTCCCAGAATCTTCTTGATTTCATATTCTCTGTTGATAAGTCTGGTGTAATTCTGATAGGTCTGCCTTTATATGGTGCTTGACCGTTTTCCCTTATTCCTTTTTAATATTCTTCCTTTCTTTGGTGTATTTGTGGGGTTTTGGTTTGTTGGACTATTATGTGATGGGAAGAATTTCTTTTCTGTTCCAATCTATTTTGAGTTCTGTAGACTTCTTGTATGTTAATAGGTATCTATTTTGTAGGTTGAGTAAGGTTGTTTTTTTTTTTTTAAATATAATTTTGCTGAAGATACTTACTGGCCCTTTAAGTTGGAAATTTTCTCTCTCTTCTATAAATATTATCCTTAAGTTTGGTCTTCTCCTTGTTTCCTGAATGTTTTTTTTCGTTAGGAATTATTTGCTTTTTACATTTCTTTGACTATTGTGGCAATTTCTATGGTATTTTCTGCCCCTGATATTTTCCCGTATGTCTCTTGTATTCTGTTGGTGATGCTTCAGTCTATGCCTCCTGATCTCTTTTCTTGGTTTTCTATCTCTAATGTTTTCTATCCTTGTGATTTACTTATTGTTTCTATTTCCATTTTAGATATTGGATGTTTTCATTTAGTCCTTTATCTGCTTGGTTGTGTTTTTCTGTAACTCTTTAAGGCATTTTTGTGTTTCCTCTTTAAGGGTTTCTACTTGTTTACCCATTCTCCTCTGTATTTCTTTAATGGAGCTATGTATGCCCTTCTTAATATTGTCAATCATCATCATGATATATGATTTTTAAATGCAAATCTTGATTTTTCTGGTGTGTTGGGATATCCAGTACTTTCTGTGGTGGGAGAACTGGGTTCTGATGATGCCAATTAGTCTTGGTTTCTATTGCTTAGATTCTTGTGCTTGCCTCTTGCCGTCTGGTTATCTCTGTTATTAGTTGGTCTTGTTGTCTCTAACTGTAGCTTGTCCCTCCTGTGGGCCTGTGAGCCTGTTATCTTAGGACTGACAGAGCTCCTGTGTGACCAGCTCTCTGTTGGCAGGTTGTGTAACTGGAGGGCGGTGAGAAAGCCTTAGCGCTGGGTGCAGATGGAGGTCAGAAGGGTTCCATCCCTGGCTGCTATCACCTTCCTGTTCCCTGTGCACTCCTGGCTGGTAGCTCTTTAAAAATTCAGTGGAAAGAAAGTGAGGTCTCACTTGTGGGCTTAGAAGTAATTACATTCCTGGCAGACCAGTTCTCTGTGGGCAGGTTTTGGGTCTAGAGGGCTGTGGGACAATCGCAGCTCTAGAAGCAAATGCAAACTGGGAGGAAAAGTCAGTTTTTATCAATAGTAAAATATCTCATCAACAGTTGGTTTCTTTTTAAAGTTTGTTCAAACTTGTATAAGCTAATTCAAGTTCATAGTGTCTATCTGAAAAATTATTTATTTGAAATGAATGTTTCTGATAAAATTTACACTATCCCAACAGAAGGTTAAGAAGGTAATTTTGCAATGAGGCATATTTATTAGTTACTGACTCTCCTCTATCCTGTTCTCCTTTATTTATGCAGAAAATAATAAACTGTCATAAATTTTATGAAGCAACTTCTTTTGTAAGTTGAAATACAGGAAACATAAAAAGTATAAAGAGAAAAAATAGATTTTCACACTTTACATTCCTTTATTCATTATTTTAGATGAAAACTGCTCTGCATTTTAGGAGCTCAGTAAAGAAAATGAAAATCTCATCCTTTCCGGAGGTTTTGATTCAGAAACTCTAAAGGAGGCCACACACTCTGTTTTATATAATCACTTTAAGAGGCTGAGTGGCAGGATTTCCTAAATGATATTTCCATGTGATAAACGTGAACTACCGTGTTTCACATGACTGTTAGGCAGGTGAGAACAGCTACTGAGATGTCATGCTTTGTTGATTGCATTCATATTTGTAAACAAAAACAGTAAAATGAGAAAAGTAGGCAAAACATGAAACCAATTACTTAATGTAATTTAAAAGATAAAGTGACTTGGTGAATTCAAGCTCAGTGCTGGTTCTTTTTACCAAATGATCAGTGCATTTCAAAAGACAACAAAGGGTGAGTTTCTCACTACAGCCTGCTCACTGTGTGACCCATTATTTAGCTGAGATAATTAGGACCTATTGGGTTTCTTTGAAGATTTCTTTTATTATTTCCCTAGAAATTAATCCTTTCATTGTATAGAAACTAAGTTTCTGTTGAGATTAGTATACATAAAAGCTGTACTTACAAGATGTTTGCTGTGAATTGTTTTTACAATCTGACTTTAGGCTGTAAATTTGAATTGCAGTGTGTTCTCTTCCATGTAAGAAATGCAAACAGGAAAGCAAAAGTAACTAACTTAGTAGATAAACAAAGCATATTTAAAGCATTATGATATACAGTTCAAATAACATGAGAGGCAATTTTTTTTTCAAAATTCAAATTCTCAAAATTCTTTGCCAGTGTCTTCATTCACACATCCTAATATGCAACATACACACACCAAGAGGAATCACTGACTTTCTGATAAATCTCCCCAAATATATACCTTTGAGTCTCAAGAGAAGGCATGGAATGCTACCAGCATTGCAGTTGACCTTCCTGTTCTTTCAGTCAGTAGTCCCTAGAATAGAAACCACAATTTTAGTTTTCACCAATGTATGTTAGTTTAACTTTTTGATATCAAGTTCTGTTTGTAAAGAACCTTGCATTGTAGTTTATGGGAGGAAGTAAAAAATGGGTGGTAAAGAAATACTGTTATGGGTCACACCTAAGGCTATGTGAACCAGTTCAGAAGTGAATACTTTAATTTATATGACCATTTCTGTCCTATTTTATTAAGAACATGTTTTTGTGTTTTTATTAAGGCAGTATTTGAACTTTCTTTCCTTAATTTCTTCATCATGTTACACACCATTGATTAGGATAGCATTGGTTGCTAACTGTGTAATTATCATAGAAGTCATTAGACACTAAAAGACTAACCATTCATCAATGGTTTTGACACCTATTCTTAAACATAAAATGCATTGAAGTTGGAATTTCAGATAGTTATATCATATTAGGTGAAATTATAACCTGCTTATTGTTTTCAGTTGAAAATTAACCATGGGATGAGGAAATGTGACTGGTGTGTCAAATGGACAAGGGATAACTGGTGATGGGTAATCTTAGGGGAATGCAAACTTGACTGCACCTGGTAGTAATTAAAACACAATGAATGAGCACTCCCATGAGTATTTGAACAGCACTCTGAATTTCAACTGCACCTTCTGACACAGAATAAGGAAACTTTTCTCTTTAACTGCTTGTCACCACTCTTGCTGGTAAAACCATCAGTGTGATGTTGTAGCATCCCTTTATTTATATACAAACTAACTTCTTCAGGACTCTAACATGGATTGAAATCTAGTAAGATCTTGAAGGCTTTTGTTGCCATTAGAACTCCTAGATATCTTGCCTTATGGAGTAAAATTCTTCAAGATCCTCAGCCTCTTCTATGTGAGACACCCAATGTTGAATTACATGGACAACAACCCATAATTCAAACTAACATTTCCAACACACACACACACACACACACACACACATACACACACCCACACACACAGTATACATACAGTCTATGAGTTCTGTTTTAATCATTACTTTACCATGATTTCATATATATTCTTGTATTGGCATCAGAGATTTTCATTTAATATAGTTTTGTAATTATCTTTTTGTAATAAGTTTTGTAATATACTTATTATTTTATGATATATTCTTGATCTCATTCATTTCCACATAGGTTTTAAAATACATATTAATTTATATCATTCTTGAGGAGAATATTATCTTTCCAAACGCAATAAAGACATATAAATATGTGTGTATTAAATATAATTAATGTAAATAAAAATAATATCTTCTTAATGGTTTTTAAAGTATCCTTACTGTTATTTATCCCCTTTTCTCCCTTTCCTCTCCTTCTGTACTGATTCCCTCTTTCTCAATTAAAATCTCCTCTCCATTTTTCTCATTTCCCCTTACATATCATTTGTTTCAAATAAAATTCACCTGAAAAATGTTTATCTACATTTGGCAAATTTTGGAAGACTGTCATTTAATATTACTCAATGGAAATTATATTTTGTTTATTTCTACATCCATGGTTCTTTGTACTCTTAGGTTGATGGTTTAGTCTGTGGGAGCTTTGGGGGGTCTCGTTGTTTGATATTGTTGATTTTTCAATAAGGGTGCAAATCCCTTCAGCTCCTACAGTCCTTCCCATAACTTCCCCCATTGGGGTCCCGAGCTCAGGTCAAAGTTTGGCTGTGTCCATCTGCATGTGTATTGGCCCAGCTCTGGCAAAGTCTTAGATCTCAGTAAGTTCATGTTTTCTTCATTTATATCTTTGGAAAAAATGATCAAGAACGATCTGAAATAGAGAAAATTCCAGTTCTCATTATGCTTACCACGTTATATCTACTCAGGCACATAGCTCCAGTTAGCTAGTTGTACTTTTCTTCAGGAGCTATCTGCTTGTAAATCACTATTGGGGTAATCTTAAATAAATTAATAAATTTCAGGACAATAACTTAACCCAAATTCATTTTCAACCTGACTCCTAATAATACAATATGTTTACTGTATTTATTTTGTTTCTTGGTGATTTTCCTTTTATAGAAGTGTTCAAGTTGAAAACTTGTGGCCTGTCACTGCTCTAGAGGTGGTAAGACCTTGAGAAACAGAGCCATTTAGTGAAGCAGACTAAGGTGTCATGCGACAGCCAACTTTGTTTGAGCATTAAACAATTTATTCTCAGAGAGTTAAGCAAAACACATGAGTAAAGCTAACATGTCTTTGAGATATAAACAATCACTAGGCCAAGCCACCCATGGCAAAGACATATTTATCCAAGAAGGAATATAATAACAGCAGCACAAAATATAAAACAATCTGAAATAAAACTATTTCTATTCACTATACCAGTGAGGATCACAAAAACACATTCCAAGAATAATACTGTGTTTTAAAGATACTGAAGTCATAAAACTTCTCTCATTTTTTTTTGGATATTCTCACAAGCAATCAGCTTTCACCCTACATGTCTACATTTCTGGATGATGCTCTGACAGACGCTAGCTTCACTTAGCCAAAAGCCCATGACTGGAGAGATCATAGAATAATGATTGTTTTGCTGAATAAATATAGTGTCAAAGTGACTTCTACATATTTCTAAAATAACCTATAGTTTAATGCTGTTGTCAGTCATGGTCAGAGAGAAGTTTTTTTGCACAGTGAGGTGCAGTTAATGCAGATTTCATGATTTGAAGTGCTGAGAAGCAACAGTTTTATCTCAACCCTAAGGGGGACAACTATACAAGCCCCTAGAAAATCAGGGAACATTTGAGAAGAGACAGAAGGGAGAAGCTAATTTCCAGAAGACAAACCAGCTTTCTAATCCTTATGCACCCTCCCCAATATCAATAAAGTTAAAAAATTCTCGTATAGTGGAGTTCCTTAATAAAAAATATTTTTTAATCATTAAAGTCTTACTAGATTTTAGCAAACAGGCACATTTTTTAACTTTTAAAGAAAGTGTACAAAAGAGAATTTCAAAGTACTTTCCAGAAAAAAAAGTCCAGATGTTTTGTTTTAAAACATAGTTAAGAAAACATGAGTATTGCTAAATAAATATACACACTACTGGCTTGTGTTTGTTTTGTTCAAAGCCACTGGTGGTGTGTGTGCCTGGAATGTGAAATTAAATAAGATTTATTTGGTGTAAAGTTACGTTAAAACATACAGCAGAAAGAAAATCACTAAAGAAAAAAAGAAAACACTTGATAGAAGCGGGACAAAGTTGGGCATGCCTCTAGGACACAGGTAATTATCCACATCATAGGCAACACTTTGTTGATTCTGTCCTATTCACCTCTCACAGGTGTGCTTAGCTCAAAGCTTTTGTGTTGTAAAATTCCCAGATTGTAAGAACATTCTGACATGAGTAATAGTGAGACACACTGTGATGCCAGTGCCAAAGAAACAAAGCTATACAAACCAGCTTCAAAGGCTCCTGAAGATCCCATACTGAGTAACTGAAACAAGATGAGGCAATTTTGAAGACCAAGGGGATATATTTATTTTCCTAAACTACTTAATATAAGTCATCAAAGAAGTATAAAATGTTTAAATTGAATTCATAATTTTTATTTTGTCTTGATATACAATCAATTTGGAGAAATAGATAATTAGAATATAACTCAAGAGAGAGAGAGAGAGAGAGAGAGAGAAAGAGCCAGGTGACTGCTGTCAGGACTCAGAACGTACATGCAGATCACAGAGCTTCCAGAATACCCTCACAAGGGCAATGAGACTTGAGTAAGTCAGTCAGCCATTCATACCCACTGGGAGGGATATCTAGGATCTCATAGAGCAAAGATAGCATGGTGTACTCTGAAATCCAGTCCTTTCTGGTCCAGAGAAAGGGCGGAACGACCACCATCAGGACTCAGGATCTGCTCACAGATGGATGAGATTCCAAAACAGCCTCAGGAGCACTCTTCCACCTGAGCTCAAAGAGACAAAACCAAGTCACTGCCATCAGGCCTCACTGACTGCCTTCAAAGAGCCGAACACCCAGGAGCAATCTCCTTCCTGAGCCCATGAGCCCTCAGAACTACAGGAGAGACATGCTTTAGTCAGAGACAAAATCACCTATAATAACAGATAATAAGATGGCATGAGGAAAGCACAAGGACTGAAGCAATGGAAATCAAGACAACCTTGCACACTCCTAACCTAGCTCTCCCAACACAAGCAGCGGATTTCCCAACAAACCAGAAAAACAAGATTTGGACTTAAAAATCATACTTCACGGTGATCATGGATATCTTCGAGAAGCACATGAATAACTCCCTTAAACACTTACAAGGGAATCAGGAGAACACATGTAAACAAATAAAAGCCTTTAAAGAGGAAACATGAAAATTACTCAAAGAACTATAGGAAAGCACAACTAAACAGGTGAATGAATTGAAAACAGAAATAGAAACAATAAAGAAATTACACCCACACAAAAAGACAGCCCCAGAGATAGAAAACCTAAGAAAGAAATAAAGAGAAATAGATGCAAGCATCACCAACATACTGTAAGCAATGGAAGAGCAGAAAAGACAACATAGAAAACATTGACACAATAGTCAGAGAAAATGCAAAAACCAAGAAGTTCCTAAACCAAACATCAAAGATATCCAGGACACAATGAGAAAGCCAAACCTCAGGATAATAGGTGTAGAAGAAGGAAAAGATTCCCAACTAAAAGTCACAGTAAATATCTTCAATAAAATCCTAGAAGAAAACTTCCCTATCCTTTAGAACGAGAAGATAGTGAAGCCTATAGCATTCCAAATAGATTGGACAAGAAAAGAAACACATCCCTACACTTAATAGTCAAAACATCGAATGTTTAAAGCAAAGAAAGAATTCTAAAAGAAGTAAGAGAAAAAGGAAAAATAACATAAAAAGAGAAACCGGTCAGCACTACACCAGACCTCTCAACAGAAACTTTGAAAGCTAGAAGATCCTGGACAGACATCATACAGAGCCAAGAAAACAAAAAGGCCAGCCCAGGTTACTATACCAATCAAAATTACACCAGACTTCTC
Source organism: Micromys minutus (assembly GCF_963924665.1). Taxonomy (NCBI): domain Eukaryota; kingdom Metazoa; phylum Chordata; class Mammalia; order Rodentia; family Muridae; genus Micromys; species Micromys minutus. The sequence continues at coordinate 141,168,430 of NC_137969.1, read as the reverse complement.
AACAGAGTCTATGAAAGCTACGAGATCCTGGAAAGACATCATACAGACAATGAGAGAACACAAATGCCAGCTTAGGTTACTATATCCAGCAAACCTCTCAATTACCATAGATGGAGAGACCAAGATATTCCAGGACAAAACTAAATTTACACAATTAGTCTGCCTTTACATGTTACACGTCTGTCTTCCCTTATTGATTTTAGTATTCTTTCTTTGTTTTGAACATTTGGTGTTTTGAGTATTATGTGTTGGGAAGAATTTCTTTTCTGGTCCAATCTATTTGTAGTTCTGTAGGCTTCTTTTGTGCTCGTGGTCATCTTGTTCTTAAAGGTAGAGAAGTTTTCTTCTCAGCACCTCACGACACCTTTTTTAAAATTGACCATATAGTTGATCACAAAACAAGCCCCAATAGATATAAGAAAATTGAAATAATCCCATGCATCCTATCAGATCACCATGGACTAAGGCTGGTCTTTCATAACAACAAAGAAAACAAAAAGCCCAAATACACATGGAAGCTGAACAATGCTCTACTAAATGATAATATGGTCAAAGAATAAATAAAAAAGAAATTAAGGATGTTTTAGACTTTAATTAAAATAAAAGCACAACATATCCAAACCCATAGAATGCTGTGAAAGCAGTACTAAAAGGAAAACTCATAGCTCTGAGTGCCTCCAGAAAGAAACTGGAGAGAGCATATACTAGCAAGTTGATAGCACAGCTGAAAGCTCTAGAAAAAAAAGAAGCAGATACATGTAAGGAAAATGGCAGGAAATAATTAAACTCAGAGCAGAAATCAACTAAGAATAAATAAAAAACAAAAACATACAAAGAATCTACAAAACTAGGAGCTGGTTCTTCCAGGAAAAAACAACAAGATTGATAAACTCTTAGCCAGACTAACTAGAGGGCAAAAAGAGATTATCCAAATTAACAGAATAAGAAATGAAGGGGAGACTTAACAACAGAGACTGGGGAAATTGAAGAAATCATCAGATCCTACTACAAAAGCTATACTCAAAAAAAAAAATGGAAAATCTGGAGGAAATGAAAATTTTTTTAGACATATACCAGATAGCAAAGTTACATCAAGACCAGATAAACATCTAAACAATCCCATAACAAGTAAAGAAATAGAAGCAGTCATCAAAAGCCTCCCCCTCCCAAAAAAAAAAAAAGCCTAGGACCAGATGGGTTCAGTGCAAAATTCTATCAGAAATTTATTTATGACCTAATACCAATACTCTCCAAACTATTTCACAAAATAAAGTCAGATGACACTACCAAACTCATTCTTCAAAGCCACAATAACGCTCATTCCTAAATCACACAAAGACCCTACAAGGAAAGAGAACTTCAGTCCAATTTCCTTTATAAACATTTATGCTAAAATACTCAAAATCCTTGCAAAGGAGTCTAAGAACACATCAAAATGATCATTCACCATGATTAAGTAGGCTTCATCCCTGGGATGCAGGGATGGTTTAATATACAGAAATCTGTCTACCTAATCCACGATATAAACAAACTCAAAGAAAAAAACACAACATGTTCATCTCACTAGTTGTTGAGAAAGCATTTAACAAAATTTAGCTTCTCTTCATATTAAACGTTCGGTAAAGATGAGGAATCCAAGGCCCATACCTAAAAATAGTAAAAGTATTATATGGCTAACTGGTAGGTTACATCAAACTAAATGGAGAGAAACTTGAAGCAATCTCACTAAAATCAGGGACGAGACAAGGCTGCCCACTCTTTCCCTAAATATTCAATATAGTACTGGAAGTCCTTGCCAGAGCAATTAGACAACAAAAGGAAGTGAAAGGGATACAAATTGGGAAACAAGAAGTCAAAATATCACTATGTGCAGATGATATGATAGTATAGTTAAGTGACCCAAAAAATTCCATCAGAGAACTTTTATAGCTGATAAACAACTTCATCAAAATGGCTGGATATAAACTTAACTCAAATAATTCAGTAGCCTTCTTCTATCAAAGGATAAACACGCGGAAAAAAAGGTTATGGAAAAGACACCCTTTACAATATCTACAAATAATTTAAAATACTTCTGTGTGACCTTTACTAAGCAAATGAAAGATCTCTATGATGAGAACTTCAAATCTCTGAAGCAGAAAATTAACGATCCCAGAAGATGGAAAGGTCTCCCATGCTAATGAATTGGAAGGATAAGTATTGTAAAAGTGGCCATCTTGCCAAAAGCAATCTCCAGATTCAATGCAATAAGCCATCAAAATTCCATCTCAGTTCTTCATAGAGTTGTAAAAAGTAATCTACAAATTCATTTTGAATAACAAAAAACCTAGTATAGTGAAATCTATTCTCAACAATAAAAGAACTACTGGAAAAATCACAATTCCTGACCTCAAGCTATATTACAAACTAATTGTGATAAAACTGCATGGTATTGGTACATAGATAGGCCGGTAGATCAATGGAACAGAATTGAAGACCCAGAAATGAAGCCATACACCTATGGTTAATTGATCTTTGACAAAGTCACTAAAAATTTTCAATGGAAAAAGGATAGCCTCTTCAACAAATGATGCTGGTTCATCTGGCAGTCAGCATGCAGAAGAATGCAAATTGATCTTTTCTTATTTCCTTACAAAACTCAAGTGCAAGTGAATCAAAGGCCTGAACATAAAACTGGATACACTGAAACTATTAGAAGAAAAAGTGGGGAAGAGCATATAACATGTAGACACAGGGGAAAATTTCCTGAACAGAACGCCAAAGGCTTGTGCTCTAAGAGCAAGAATCGACAATTGGAACCTCATGAATTTGCTAAGTTTCTGTAATTTTGACAATTTTGACATTGTCAAAAAGACAAAAAGGAAGCCAATGGATTGAGAAAGGATTTTTACCAATCCTACATCTGATATCTAATATCTAATATACACAAAGAACTCAGGAAATTAGAGTCCAGAGAAGCAAACAATCATATTAAACAAAGAATTCTCAACTGAGGAATACGAATGGCTGAGAATCACCTAAAGAAATGCTCAAAACCCCAATAATTGGGGAAATGCAAATCAAGACAACCATGAGATTTCACCTCCCACCAGTCAGAATGGCTAAGATCAAAAACTTAGATGACAGCTGATGCTCGTGAGGATGTGAAGAAAGAGGAACACACTTCCACTGTTTGTGAGGTTGTATGCTGGTACAACTACTCTGGAAATCAGTCTGGCAGTTCCTCAGAAAATTGGACATAGTACTTACTAACTAAAGACCCAGCTATTCCACTCTTGGGTATATACCCCAATGATGCTCCCACATATAACAAGAACACATGCTCTACTATGTTCATAGCAGCCTTATTTATAATATCCAGGAGCTGGAAATAAAACAGATGTCTTTCAACAGAGGAATGAATACAGGAATTGTGGTGCATTTACACAATGGAGTACTACTCAGCTACTAGAAACAATGACTTCATGAAATACCTAGGCAAATGGATGGAACTAGACACTATCATCCTGAGTGCAGTAACCCAGTCACAAAAGAACACACTTGGTATCTACTTACTAATATGCAGACACTAGCCACAGAAATCTTTAAATACCCCCCCAAAAATTCACAAACATTATTAAGCCCAAAAATAAGGAAGGCCAAAATCTGCCTCAGTCTTTCCTAGAAGGGAGGACAAAACAATCATGGGAGGAAATACAAGGTCAAATAGAGGAACACAGATTAAAAACAAATATTCAGAGGTTACCTCAACTGGGAATCCACCCCATATGCAGACATCAAGCCCAAGCACTATTGCTGAGGCCAAGAAGGACATACTGGCAGGAATCTTATACAGATGCCTCTTCAGGGCCATAGTCATTCAGTTACAGCTGTACATGCTTGGAGCTAGCCAGCAGACTTAACATGGGGACCGAAATCAAGGTGCTAAAGAAAGGACTAAAGGAGCTGAAATGGGTTGCAACCTCATGGGGAGAACAACATTATCAACCAATCTAACCCTCCACAAATCCCATGGACTAAAACACCAACAACTGAACACACTGAGAGATCTATTGCTCCAGGTGCATATGTAGCTGAAGATAGCAGTGTCTGGCATCAATCTGAGAATAGGCTTTTGGTCCAGAGAGGGCACGTTTTTTCCAATGTAGGGGAATGTCAAGGCAATGGCATGGAGAGGGTGATTAGGAGGGAGAGCACCTTTGTGAAGACAATTGAAGGTGGAGGGGGTTAGGAGCAGCGTGGAAGAAAGAGATAACATTTCAAATGTAAATTCAGAGAGTATCTAATAAAAAAAGAAAGAAAACTCTCTTCTACAATGTAGGAAAATGGACACATTGTGCTTCAGCAAATTAAACTACAATTTCTCTTGAAAATTTAATGTTTCCTAGAAAAAAAAAGTCCTTAATGCCTGGCTTCTTTGCTACAGTGGCACCTACTGTTATTGACAATGCTTTGTTTCTAAGAAAGAACATTGAAAACCATTAATTTGAACTCTAATAAAAAGGTTATTAATATACAAAAAAGAATATATCTCAGAAAACCATTTTTGTTCCTTCTTCTATGATATAAAAAATATTGTTAACATCTCCTCCCATTATAATTATGCTTCAAAAAAATCTTTAAAATGTTGCCATATTTCCCAATCAATTTTAAATTAAGACTAACATATGACAATATCATAGGCAATGTGTCAGAAAAAATATTTTAAAACCTTTAAAAATTGAACATGTTTTATGAATTAACTTCTGAAAATTTAAACTTAATGTAAAAACTTGAATTAAGTTAGCACTGGGGTTCTGTTTGGACACAATCCACAAATTTTATGCTACAGTTAAAATAAAACTGCTAAGTAAGCAGAACCAAGTGAACAAAACCAGAGTCCACTTCTAATTGTCTGAGGGTCTCTATGGGAGAATAGGGAAGATTTCTGTTTTCTGAGACTAGTTTCTTCTTCCACACATGGGGCTAATGGCGTCTTGACTTCCTTCCACCATTTGGAAGGATACTAAAATTCATCTAATATGCTTTCCCTATGGATAAAGTTGCTTCTAAGAAGAAAGTACTGTAAATATTTTAGAAGATTCTTTTTGTAGGAATACAAACAAACATATATAACTTTTTGCTGTTGTCTCATGTGAGTTGTATGAAGAAGAAAATCTAACTCTAAAAGCAAGCAAAAATGAACAGAGGTGCCTCAGAGTGTTTGCATTTTCCTACAAAGAACAACAACTACAAAAAAAAAAAAAAAAACAAAAACAAAAAAAAAACAAAAAAAAAAAAAACAAAACAAAACAAAAAACCTGTCATTGCCACAAGCCACTGAGAAGTGAAAAAAACAGAAGTAGAGATTAAAAGCGAAAAGAAAAGTGTCATTTTACAGTAGATCATGATGACAATTTATGAGCTACACGGGCAAGGCAGAAGGGTCATGAGTTTCAAACTAGTGTGGATTCTGTTTTAACAAATTTTAGTCAATATGTAATAAAGGTCACTAAGAAGAATATAAACCAGTTACTTGTGCTTTAAAGACATAATATGTGAAATGCCACCAAAGGATTAGATTTATTTAAGTAATTTCTCTATATAGTCAAACTTATATCTGTTCTTAATATTGAAAGGGAATGCATAAAAGTTATTTCTATTTGAACTTAAAGGGCTTCAGTTTCTTTTGACCCAAAATGTGTGTATTATGCAAATGTTATGTCTTCACATAGACAGCATGCTTACTGTGAAGTTTTGATTGAACCCAAGAGCAATTGCAATAGCATGCAACATGTAGGGGTCTATGGGACTCCATACTGACCAACAACTCCAAAGGAGGTCTTCTGCTTTCGGCACTATACTTTTGCTGTAATATCCTGAGATATCTAGAAGAGGACCTACACAATTATCACAAGGGAACTCAATTAAAACTATTTCCATCATGGTTAGAGATATAGTTCTTCAGTTAAGAGCAATGACTACTTTTCCAGAAAATTGGGTTTCTATCCCAGCACCAACACGGTTGTTGAGTGACAACAATCTATAACTCTAATTTCAGTGAACCTAATGTCCTCTTCTGAACTCGTGGGCACCAGACATATGCACAGTGCATAGCATTACAGGCAAGCAAAACACACATACATAAAAATATAATGATAGCATGAAAATAAAATAGTCTAAAAATACTCTTTATATATGAAGCACCTCTGTTTTACCTCTTTCTCCCTTATCTCAGGTAATATCGTAGAAGATGAAGTGAAAATTGTAAGATGACTACAACAGAATAGTTAAATACATGAATTCATAGTAGGTATACAAGCATGCACAGGACCTGTGTAAGACAAAACCAGATAGAATCTCAGCATGGAGTGAGGAGGACAACAAAGTCCCATCTCATGGTAAGGGGCTACTGGCAATTGATAGTGGCTTTCGGCAGTTGAGCATGCTTCCTTAAATAGCTCTATATCTGAGAAGACAGGGTCAGCACCAAGTGATGGCATATCTAGGAAGGGATAGTAGAGTGATGGAATTAATATAAAAATGCAGTGCATGAAATCCTTAAAGAAATGTTTCACAAATGTCACAAAATTTATTTTGGCTATATATATGCAGGCAAAACACTTATATGCATAGAATAAAAGCTAAATAAAGGGGTTGCATCACATGGCTATATAATAAAATTACAGATAGCTTTTATCATGTATTATACTATGTATTTTCTGATGCATACCTATGTATATACAGATCATACAGTTACTGACAACTTTATGGTGAGAAATGAGTAAGAAAGAGACAGAGTCAGATGTAGACAAAGACAGAGAGACAGGGACAGGGTGGGGAGAAAAAAAGAACATGAAGATGGTGAGATAAAGAGGTAGGATGGATCTATGGAGAGGTGTGGCTAGGGTGATTAGAATTTTGATTCTGGAGAGGTTGTAGGCTCATAGTATAATAGTAATTTATTAGAGGCTATATCTGGCTCCCTTCATAGTCATTCTTTTCCAATGTCCACACCTGACTTAACATCCCTGTAGCTACCCGGTAATATATTTTAGAGTCTATTATCTTAACACTCACTAACTTATACTACCATAAATGCTAAGGATCCAATGTGACAGCATCTGACATGATAGAGGAGATGTCTCTGCTCTACTTTAATCTAATTAATACCCTAACCAACATATTTTTAAAGGTTTATGTTATTTATGATGGTATGTGGAGGCACAGTGAATGGAAGTGAAGATGCTCAGGAGGCTGGAGGAAGTATATCTATCCCCCTGGAGCTAAACTAATTAAGTGGTTAAAAGCCATCCAACATGAATGCTGGGCACTGAGCTGAGGTCTTCAGCAAGAACAGTAAGTGCACTTAACAACTGAGTTTTTTCTCCAAACTCTCCTCCCCTATATTTTAAAAACTTGTGACTTCCTTTGTTTTGTTAGTATAACACTTAATCTGCTACCTTGTTAGAATAGAGCTCCCCAATTGTAAATAACCCTCACTGCTACACTGAGACACTGTACTTGTTGACCTGTTATGACCTACAGCTCTTTAAATGTTATCATCAACTCTTTAGAATTTATATTCTGTAAGTTAGCCTCTTTTTTCCTTTTTTTTTTTTAATTGAAAGAATTGGATTTTTGGTCCCTGCATGCTGAGAGCGATAGCTTTAGTTCAACCCTGACCTGTCTCTCTGTACTTCTCACAGTAGTATGGAACAGAGAGTTGGAGAACCAGCCACTCTTGGCTATCCAAACAATTTTCAGATGCCTAAAGACCTGGAGTCAAAATCTTCAGTCTTCTGAAACTTTCTTTCCAGCACTGTCTTCCTCAGCACATGCCTTGTGTGCAGAAATGTGCATTCCTGCCCTTAAATGGCAGGCAGCTAATAGCAATTGATCTGCCTAAGTACTTGTTAAGTGGAGAATTTTTGAGTGGTGAATAGAGTTAGGCAGGATATGAAGCCAAAGTTTCCATTTATCCTTTTGTTCTGACCTGACAAATATTAGCAGTGGGTCAAATAAAGGCCATTTACTCTGTGAAATTAAAAAAAAAATAAGAAGAAATAAAAGAAAAACTTTTAAAAATATAAGAAAATGTAAGTTATGAAGCTTTTCTTATTTTTCATTATCTCTACTGAATTATAAATTTTGCTTTCTGACAGATGAGATATTAGGGATGGGAAGGTTAATTTATTTTAGCCTCTGTGTGTTAACATGAGCTGGAGTAGAAAGTACATGGTGTAAAGTCACCAAGTAGAGCACTTGACGTCCTTGGCACACACACTAGAACTCTGAGTTCACATTCCAAGGAAACATTGTTTTTGGTGCACATAGGATAGCTAGAGTTCAGCACTCTATGGAATTCTCCAGGTCTAGGCAACAGTTTTTGCTTGGAAATGCATTAGAATTATGACTCAAATAAAATTTAAAAATATGTTCTACATATGATGTTCAAGTACATTTCTTGACTACCAATTGTGAAGTTGTCAGTTGTTTATCACCTAAATCATCATTTTTAAAATAGAATTACTTAATTTGAATACATTGACAGAAAGAAACTTACTAGGAGACTGGACGATAAAAGTTGGAAAGAACTAGCAGCAGAGACAGTTAGATGCCTCTGATCTCTAGAACCCTCTGATAAAGGCAGAATCATCAGGAATCATTCCCAAAACTCAAGTATCATAACTGATTATAAAACTATTGAACATCTCAAATTTACATTACAGTGGATAATATATCTTCTGAAAAATGCTAAGGCTAAGCTTGACAAATCAAAAACTAAAAGCTTCTTTGATAAACTATAGTGTTACTGATAAAAAATAAAAAGTTTCTTTGATACAGAATAAAGAAAGAAGGTCAGCTATCTGTACACCAGGGAAGTATACTGAACTTTGGAGTTAATGCATTTTCAATATATGTCTTTTTTGAAAGAGAATCCTTCCTTCCTTCAATGAAGGAAATGATGGTAACACCCAACTTCTCCATGGTACAGGAAACTGGAGTAGGTAGGCAGCCCCTGTATTAACTTAGAAGATATCTTAGTACTATCACTCTAGCTTCAGCAAACTAAGATGCAAGAGTCTTTCAAATATTGTAAACTTGGTTAAAAAAGAGACTTGAGGTCTAACTGAGAATTACAAGTCTCTTGGTGCTTTATCACCACATCTAGTGCCAAGATAACAAACCTGAGAGATATTGTATATGCCTCAGATATTAAAAGTACTGTGTGTCCCATAATGCAGAAAACTTTCCAAAGCTGCTGACAAACAGTTCTGATTTATACATAGTCATTGTAAATTATAATAAACATCAAAAAATTGATTGTAGTGCAGCAAGCCTCATGGGTTTCTACTCTTTCTAAGGATCTAAGAGAATCCAGTAGATTCTGAGAAAGGGGGCGTTGTGATCTTCAGTAGTGTAGCCACTTCTAAGTGGCCTTGTCTAAATAAATAATTTGTCATTATGTACCTCTCACCTAGTCGTGTTCAGAAGGTAATTTTTATAAGCTCCTGCTAATGAACCTGCATGCCTCGGGTCACACCATCTAGTCCAACCATCTTTTACTCAGGAATGAAGTCTCCCTAATTCCATAGTGTACAACTCTCAAGATCTGTGTTAAATCACAAACACACACACACACACACACACACACACACACACACACACACACACACATACACACACACACACACACTGAAACATGACTAGAACATATTTTTACTACCTTTTTATATAGTTCTAGGAAATTCCTTTAAAAGTCTTCATTTTTTCATATATTGCAAGCAAATTTTTATTGTTTTAACACCTCTTTTTCATCCTTGAGTGAAAATTCTGGTTGTTTAAGGAAAATAAAACAAAGAAAAGAGAATTTTTTCAATAACTTGTAAACATAAAATCCTTCTCTTTTGTGTGTAAAATATTCACCTATTCACATGCATTTACCAATTGACTAAAATCTGCCAATCACTCGAGTTATTGCAGAAAGGGTTGGTTAGCATTTTATCTGTTTTCTCTGTTATCTACCCTCAGTCTAACAACCAGAAATGTGTATCTCCGTGCAAACGCCTGTATGAAACTGGCCTTCACTGTAATCGACACCAATGTTTTTTTCAGTGGCTACAGGAAAGCCCATGTCATTCATTCCCTTTTTCCTCTTACTGCCTTGTCAACCCCAACCCTTTGTGACTCACAAGTGTTCTCAATACATATTCAGTGGGATCCTGCCTCAGAGCCAGACAACCTCTCTCTATGTCAGTCTTCCCTCAGATATGTAAATGACTCATTTCATAACATTTCCTGACCACCCTATGAAACCTCAACCCCCCCATACATTTTCCCTTTCCTAATCTTTTACTCTTCGCTGAATTGCATCACATCTTCCAATGCATGCATTTATCTCATTGTTTATCCCCCAGATGAATTTCTTAAATAAAATAAATACCATCATCAAAGTTGAGAAAGGGCTGTGTTTCCCATTTTATTTTCCTTTTCAACCTTGTCTTCAGCCATGAATCCAGAGTGACTCCACAAGTCTTTATGAATAATCAGAATGACCTAATTCTGATAGAAAGTAATTTCAAATAAAATTATTCATTTATTTGCTTATTTATATATAGGGGTGTGTGATGCACATGTGGAGGTCTGACAACAAGCTGTGGGGGTCAGTTCTCTCCTTCCTCCATTTGGATCCTGGAGACTGACTTCAGACTCTTGGTCTGGACACAGCAAGCAGCCTACCTGAGGAGCCCTCACACCAGCATATGCATCTTCATTTTCAACTGTGCCTGCGAAGTTCTTTCAGCATATGTTTCGTTTCTCAGTGATGACAATTAAATAGAAAAGTTAATAACATCTGTTCAAGCTTTTGTCAGTAACTATTCATAGTCAACAAAAGTAGTGAAGTGAGAAATGTATGATTAGTATAATTTTCTATAATTGAAGCTTTCTGTTCCCTAGGGAAAAAATCTCAACTCCTGTAGTCTTTCCTTTCTCATTCCAGAACTTTTGTGAGGACTCAAGAAAAAGGAAATGAACATTCAAAGTCCTAATGCAAACATGTATCAAGTGTCCTTGTTTATCTGTCTTTGGGCTGTGCTGCCCCCGGGTGGATGCTGCAGATATAACCTCTCTGATGTAAACTTATGATACTGGGAGAAGGAAAATCAGTTTTATCCAGTGTAGCAATATTGAGTATATCAACCTATCCAAGGGAAGCCTTACTCCCTCCTCACCCCTCTATCATCTAGGTATGCTAGGGAAAAAAGCTTCCACAGGACCACAGGCCTCACCTCCCATTGATGTTATCCTCTGCTACATATGTAGCAAGAGCCATGGGCCCACTGATGTATACTCTTTGGTTGATGGTCTAGTCCCTGAAAGCTCTGAGGATCTGCTTAACTGACACTGTTTTTCTTCCAATGGGTTGCAATCTCCATCAGCTCTTTCAGTCCTTCTCCTAACTCTTGGTTCCTGGGCTAAGTCCAGTGACTGACTATAGCTGCATCTGCCTTAGTCAGATGTTGGCAGAGTCTCTTAGGGGACAGCCATACCAGGCTCCTGTCTGCAAGGAGATCTTGGCATCAGCAGTACCATTGGGGTTTGGTGCCTGTGGATTCAATGGATCACACTGTGGGGTGGTCTCTGGTTGACCTTTCCTTGAGAAAGAACAAAAAATTAGGTGGGGAGCTAGAAGGTGAGGATCTGAATAAACTTAGGAGAGGGAAACAATATGCCAAAGCTACATTTACATTTAAAAATTGTTTAAGCATTAACAATATAATGAAAAAGAAAAATAGTAGAAGGTATATATGGGAGAAGTTAGAGGGAGGAAATGTAAGGAGAAAATATGAAGTGTTATTACAATCTCAAAAGGGGAAAATTTTTTTAAAAAGCAATAAAGATAATTTTATATTTTACAAACATGAATATATATATTTTATTAAAACACAAACCACACACACAAGCAAACATATGTAACCATGAGGGACACTGCTAACCAAAAAAAAAAAAAAAAAATCATTAAAAACAAAAAGTTCATGTTAAAATTATATAAGTACATTAAAAGTTAGTTATATTTCATGAACCATATATCTGATCTATTAATATATTGATTAAATTAATTTAAATAGCAATAATCTCTAATTTCAAGCTCACAGTGCCTTATTAAACAGTGTTCCCTGTCAAGTTAAATTGTGCAGTTGAGAGTGTGCAGTTTTCCTGGCCAAAGCTGTAATTATAGATGTTTGGACACTTTACAATGGACTTATTTTAGTGAAATGATCTTATGGAAGGCAGATGCCTGTCTTTCGATTGGCATTTGGCATCATCACAGAAGGTTTGGTTATCAAAATTTTACATAGAGAGGAAATAAAAATGCAATTATTAGAAAATATCCATGTCCCTCTTTAAATGCATTAGAAACTGATGAAGCTCTCATTCTCTTATATTATTTAATATACTTTGATGGAAGGTCTTCCCATCACAGTGTTGATATAGGAAGAGAAAGTGAGTGGAGGCTTCACCGGGTTAAGTGAGAGCACTTCAGAATCCCTGTGGAGCTGATTAGTCTGGCTCTAACACAGAGAGACCAACATGACTCTAAGCCACAAAGATTATATCAAAGAGTTAAGAAGAAATGCCCAACCAAGCACAGCACCCTCACCCACACAACTGACAGTGGCTGAGATGATTCCTTTGGCTTTAAAACTTTTAATGTTGGTATAAGTTTTTCTTGACAACTCATCATTTATAAAAAAGCCAATCATGACATTCAATTTTTTATATGAAGTTATTAAACACTGATAAACAGCATATGAATTGAATCAGTGTAGAGGAACCCAACTTAATTTTAAGAGATTTATGTCTTTATTTTATGAATGAATATTTTTCTGTTTTAATGTATGGGGAACATAATATATATGTGCCTGGTATTGAAGCCAGAACTGGGCACCTGTATTTCACAGACCTGGAGCTGGAGTTACAGAAGGTTGGATTTTTGCCATGTGATGCTAGGTACCAGCCCTTATACAAGAGCAGCAAGTATTCTTAACTGTTGATCCATCTCTCCAGATAATCAAAAACATCTAAAATCAAAGTTACTATTTTTTCCTGAATAAGTAGGATTTTTTCCTGAATGAGTTTATTATGTATGGCTCCCATAATCTAGAAGAATGATTGCTAGAAGTAATGTAAACCAAATGCACACATATTTGGGAGAAACAATGTATTGAATTCATTATGATATTTGCTGACGGGGAGCATTAAAAATGGAGAATATGCTTTGACAGATCTTCCATGAAAAAATGTAGGGGTTGAAAAAATTGATTCTTGCTCATGCTGTGTTCTATGAATAGATGTGCACAGTGAGGAGATTTTTATCTGACAGCTCATGGGAATGTTTTCTTGAAGTTGCTCTGGTTGAAAAGCATTGTGTACCAACAGGTCAACAGTGAAGAAGTATCTCCACAGAACACACACTAATTCTAGCTTGAACTCATCCCATGACTTGGCAACATGATAAAGCAGGTATGTGCTGGACTTCAAGAAAGCATGTGCTTCTTTTGCGTTACCTTTCTGTCTCCAATACCAGCACAGGACGTCTCCTAGAGAAAAAGTTGTTTTTCATGAAACCTGTATGCAATATATTGCCAGCCTGGGATTACAACTGAAACAGTGGATGATGACATCCTTAGCTGCACATGTCTTTAATAGATATCACATATTTTAAAAACCATATCCAAACTATGTTAAATATGCTATCTTTGCTAAATCAAAATATTTGAATAACTAATTATCTTTTTAGAGACCGAAAAGACTAATAAGATTACTCACTATCGTCATCATTAAGTTTGTGAAAATTAATCAGTTGATACAGTAGGGACTCTTCAACTGAAATAATTTCATAACTAAGTATAAAACTATGATATAATGTTACATGGATTTGTGAATATTAATATTTTATTATTTTAACAATAATTCTAAGATTGCTAATCATTGCCATTATTCAAAATATACTGATAGTAGACAGCATAGGCAGTATTTATTGTAAATCGTTATAAAGATACACCTTCCACAGAAGGTGCAGTGGGTAGGTGGTTGGGTGTAAGCAGAGCTACATAATCGTTTCCCTCCAAGATCATATTCCATATCCGATCACCTTGTCTAGAGAGACTTTATTTAAATTCCACTTTTTCTTATTGGCAAATGAATCCTGCTGATACTGCTGTGAAGACTGGGTAAGAGCTGTATAAACATGATAGTAATAATCAACCTATTAGAAAAAAGGATTTTTTTAAAAATGTGTCTTGTGGGGAGGAGTTTTGTAGCCTGAAATTTTTGTTAATCTTTTTTTTTGAAATTACATTAAGTACTCTTATTATACTGTATAATATACACGTTCTTGTTGGTTTTGTGTGTATATGTGTGTGTGTGTGTGTGTGTGTGTGTGTGTGTGTTAAAGAATCACCACTGACAAGATTTTAGACTGAAACTGAAGAGTACGATTTTTTGTTTTTTGTTTTAGGGGGTTTTCTTTTTGGGGGAATTTTTTTTACTTACATTTCAAATGTTATCCCTTTACCCAGTTAGTTGATTGGTCCCCCCCCCCCCCCGGAATCCTCATATCCCATCCCCCCTCTCCCTTTCCTCCACCCACCCACTCTCTCCCACCCTGCTGCCCTGTCATTCCCCTACACTGGGGCATTGAGCCTTCACAGGGCCAAGGGCCGCTCCTCTCCTTGACGTGGCTAGAGCCATGGGTCCCTCCATGTATACTCTTTGGTTGGTGGTTTAGTCGCTGGGAGCTCTGGGGGGGTCTGGTTGATTGATATTGTTGTTCTTCCTGTGGAGTTGAAAATTTCTTCAAGTCTTTCAGTCTTCTTTCTGATTCCTTCATTGGGGGTCCTGTTCTCAGTCCAGTGGTTGGCTGAGAGCATCTGACTATTTCTCAAGCTCTGGCAAAGCCTCTCAGGAGACAACTACAGGCTCCTGTACTTCTTGACACCCAAAATATTGTCTGAGTTTGGTGACTGAATATGAGTATGTGTTTAAACTGCTTCCTCTTGAAACTATTACATTCGGAAATAATTTAAGCTTTTTTGTTTGTTGTTCTGTTGTTTGTTTTTACTATCAAGTTCGTGCCTTTGAGATTGATACTTAGCTGTAAAGAGGATGTCTAAAAGGGAAGTTAGTTTAGTTTGGCTTATTTGAGGAATTACCTCAAATCCATAGCTATTTGTTAACTTGCTCCTTTGTTGGGGAATCATAATGGAATTAGTATGGTCCACATGAACTTATGAAAAATTGCAGGTGAGTCTCACAAAGGCCCACTGTAGTCCTGATGACATACCTGCTCAAATGGGGCACAATATTCACATACTATGGCTAGTTAATTTTAATTTTTAAGTGTTGTGAATAGAAATTAATACACTTCATGCAAAATAATTAAAATGAGAAATGAACACAATTTTCATATAAAAATCTCAGGTGTGAAAGGGGTGACCTAATTCACTAAATGCTATGCTTAATCCTTCGGTGAGCAGATTTGCAGAGTGCTTTATTCATTTCCATTGCCCAGAATAAAGTTTGAAGGTTGTAACTTCTTTTCAATTATATTAACTTTCCTTGCAAATGCCGGATGACAATAGTGTAGTAACCATTGTTTTAGGTTTGATATTGCTCTGTAATAGGCCTTTTCTTTTCTCTTATTATTTTTATTTTTGATCTTTGATTTCAGACAATATCAAGGCTTACTTTGACCTTGGATATTCCCAGCCCAGTTTCCTTAGTGCTGGAGTTGTAAGCATATATTAGCATACTCAGTTAGATTTTTCTAAAATTTTTCCATGAAAGAGAAATTCAGCTTTACAATGAGCTTTATGTCAGAATAAATAAAATGCCATGCTTTCTTCTTGTTTCTGGTAATATTTACTTTAAATTTCTTTACATATTTATCAGTACAATTTCTAGCTTAGTCTCCAGTTAAACTGGACTATTTCAGGGACAAACATTGATCTAAAACTTAGCCTCCATAGTTTGAGCCATTTCCTAATACTTACCATATTCCTAAAATGTGTATGCCAACATCAAAGTTTATTTTGTGGCATGGTACAGATCTCTCCTGCATACCCTGACGGTTTCACACACCAAGTATCCCAGAACATAAAATACAGCTGAAAATCAGGATTTCCACGAGGCCATAACTATCCTTTGCTCCTTCAGTAGTCATTCTCAAAAACAATATCTTGAGAGGGTTCCCTATCCTGAATGGGTGAAAAATTATGACATATGTCATTCTATTCTATCTCAAAGAAGTTGGGTTTCTCAGAGTCTGAACCATCAACCAAAGAACATACACGCCTGGACCTAGGCCTCCCTGCTCATATGTCCAAGGTGTGCAGCTTAACCTTCATATGGGTCCTGAAAAATGGGGGCTATCCCCAAAGCTTTTGCCTCTACATAGTTCTATTAGCTGGGCTGCCTTATCTGGCCTCAGTGAGAGAGGAAACACCTAACCTAGCAGACACTTGAAGTCCCAGGGGAGGGAATACCGAAGGGAATCTCTACCCTCTCAGAGGAGTAGGGGAGGGGAAGGGAGGAAGGATTGTGGGAGGAGGTTACCAGGATGGAGGCAGTGAGAGAGATATAAAGTCATAAGTAAAAGAAAAATAAATTAAATTAAAAAGAAAAATAAGAGTAACTGATTACATTGCCTGACATAATACAGGTTAATTGATAAACATGGCTTTAGTTTTATGTATTCATTCAGGCTGTACATGTGATTGTATAAGTATCAAGTCTATATTATAAGATTATACATTTATGTAGTAACATATTTTATGTACTTTACTTTTAATTGTATTTAGTATAAAATGAATGTGAAAAATACTTTGCATGAATTTTCTTACTAATAAAGCATTTTACCCAATAAGTAAAAAATTAACTAGAAGTTACTATATGAAACTGGGACCAACTTCTTGCTACAAAATACCATAAGTAAAGTGAATCGCAACTAATTGTCCATTCCAGTGAAGTATAAGATTAATATATGCCAAGCACTCTTCAGGGTATTTCATATTAGCAAGTGTGAGCAAGTATTAAAGATGGACTTCAGACTTAAAACAGCTGTTCCTGGCCTGGGTTAGCTTACTTCTCAACATAACTTTGTCAGATTGTTCTTGAATAAGCAAACCTCTTCAAACACAACCTGTCCTCCAGAGCATCATTCATCGTCCATTACACATCTCTTAGGGCAGATTTTACTCACTAATTTCTATTTCACCCAGTAATTGACAAAACACTTTCTCAAATGTGTGGCTAAAGCATTAACAAGTTTAAATGCACCATGTGTATTTGACTTTAATATTACGCTTTTGTCATAAACTTATATGATTATACCATTAAAACAAAAGCTTTATCATCAGTAATGCAATTACATGAATTTACTAAAGCAAGGAGACAGACAGACAGATAACAGGTACTGTTAAGGTCCTTAAGTATGTGAGCAAATTCTAGCCCTTTCCTGCTGACATTATCTAGGCTCTCAGGTAGTGCTGATGGGCACAAGGAGTTGATCAGTTTAAGGAGAAAATGTCAACAAGTAGGGTATATTCAAAAAGGTCAAAAGATCAAAATCAGAAGGGTCAAAAGTAGGAACCACATTGAAAGGCAGGACACCTTACTTTAAACCTGATTCCGCTGAGCATTAGTCTATTGCTGCTAGCAGCTACAGAAGAGAAAGTATTACTGAAATATGAATCGTTTAAGGAAAAAAGAGCCATATTTTTGTATTTCTTTTTTTCCAGGAAAGTAGAGAAATTTGTTTGTTCCACGTTTTTCATAAGTCTACATCAAACCAGTCATGTTGAAGACTGTTCTGCTGTGGTCTCTTCAGATAAGTCTCCTAGGAATGACTCTTGGCGGGAATGTTCTCATTTGGCCGATGGAAGGCAGTCACTGGCTAAATATTAAGATCATAATAGATGAACTTCTAAGGAAAGAGCATAATGTGACTGTCCTTGTCGCATCTGGGGCCCTGTTCATCACACCATCAGTCAGCCCATCTCTGACATTCGAAATCTATCCAGTGCCCTTTGGCAAGGAAAAGATTGAAAGTGTGATCAAGGACTTTGTTTTGACTTGGCTGGAAAACAGGCCATCTCCTTCAACTATATGGACTTTCTATAAAGAAATGGCCAAAGTCATTGAGCAATTCCACGTGGTGTCCAGAGGGATCTGCGACGGTGTTCTTAAGAATGAAAAGCTGATGGCCAAGCTTCGTAAAGGAAAGTTTGAAGTACTGTTATCAGACCCGGTATTTCCATGTGGCGATATTGTAGCTTTAAAACTGGGAATTCCGTTTGTCTATTCCTTGCGGTTTTCTCCTGCCTCCACAGTGGAAAAGCACTGTGGAAAAGTCCCATTTCCTCCTTCCTATGTTCCTGCAATTTTGTCAGAACTCACAGACCAGATGTCCTTCACTGACCGAGTAAGAAACTTCATCTCCTACCGAATGCAGGACTACATGTTTGAAACGCTTTGGAAAGAATGGGACTCCTATTATAGTAATGCCTTAGGTATGTAGCCATTTTTGTTTTATTATTTGGATTTTAGCAAAGCTTACAGCAAATTTTTAAATTGTGTACATGTCTCTCTGCCTATGCCTTTTGTCACTGAACACTTTTTCTCACAGTGAGCTCTGAAAACACTCTAGACTGCAATAGTTTGGGGGTTACTGACATATGTGGTCATATTCATCGATGTTATCTAAGTGAGTGCTGGAATTTGAACTCAGGCCTTCCTGCTTCTGCATTAAGTCATTTTACCTAATGAACAGCCTCTCCTAACGCTCTATATACATTTTAAGTCTTTTGTACATCACACTAAGCGCTTCATCTTGGAATTGTTTTGACAATATTTATATTTAATGTCTGGATAGAGACATCTCCAAGTGGAGAAACTTATATCTTTATTACAGTTTTTCCTCCAAAAACAAATGTATAAGAAGAGTATGTGTTGGGAAGGTGACCAAAACATGAGGAAAAAAAATCATGTACAAAGACAGTATATAGTAACACTGTTAAACAGTTTGTTGACACACAGTAGGTGCCAACAGTTGTAAGGCTAAAGTAAAATGATATTGTTCCTTTTCATCCACATTTCATTTATTTTATTTCTAGCATGAATGGTTAAAGAAATAACAAAATTCATGAATGTGTAGTTACTTTACAAAATGATAAATGCTGCATAATCAAATTTTATTAGCTTGTTAGGAACAGTTACTTAAGGTTGATAAATTTTTTGTGAAGACTCATAAAAGATGTAAGATTAAAATAGTTTTGGTATTTCTGGTTTCAGTAAGTTATAAATGACATGGTAATTATGAAAGAAATAAAATTTGGTAGTTGGATACTCTTTCTGTACCCTCTAGTTAGTCTGACTACTGGTTTATGAATCTTGTTGATTTTCTCCAAGAACCAACCCCTGGTTTTGTTGATTCTTTGTACAATTCTTTTTGTTTCTACTTGGTTGATTTCAGCTCTGAATTTGATTATTTCCTGCTATCTACTCCTCTTGGATGTATCTGCTTCTTTTTGTTCTAGAGCATTCAGGTGTGCTATCAAGCTGTTAATGTATGCTCTCTTCAGTTTTCTTCTTAGCACTGTTTTTATTGTATCTCATAAGTTTTGGTATATCGTGCCTTCATTTTAATTAAATTCTAAAAAGTGTTTTTGATTTCTTTTTTTAAATTTCTTCCTTAACCAAGCTATTATTGAGTAGAGCATTGTTCAGCTTCAATATATATGTGAGCTTTGTTGTTTTTGTTGTTTTTGAAGACCAGCTTTAGTCCATGTTGAACTGACAGGATGCATGGAACTATTTGGATGTTCTTGTATCTGTTGAGGCCTGGTTTGTGACGTACTATTGGCCAATTTTTGGAGAAGATGCTGTGAGGTGCTGAAAAGAATGTATATTCTTTTGTTTTAGGATGAAATATCCTATAGATGTCTATTAAATCCATTTGGTTCATAACTTCTGTTAGTTTCACTGTGTCTCTGTTCAGTTTCTGCTTCCATGATCTTTCTATTGATGAGAGTGTGGTGTTTAAGTCTCCCACTATTATTATATGTGTTGCAGTATATGCTTTGATCTTTAGTAGAGGTGCCCTTGTAGTTGAAGCATAGATGTTCAGGATTGAGAGTTTATCTAGATAGATATTTCCTGTAATGAGTAAAAAGTGTCCTTCCTTTTCTATTTTGATAACTTTTGGTTGAAAATCTGTGTTATTCGATATTAGAATGGCTACTCCAGCTTGTTTCTTGGGTCCATTTGCTTGGAAGGTTTTTTCGTAGTCTTTTACTCTGAGGTAGTGCCTGTCTTTGTTGCTGAGATGAGTTTCCTGCATGCAGCAAAATAATGTATTCTGTTTATATATCCACTCTGATAGTCTACGTCTTCTTATTGGGAAATTGAATCCATTGATGTTAAGAGATATTAAGAAATAGTGATTGTTTTTTCTTGCTATTTTTGTTGTTAGAGGTAGAATTACGTTTGCATGCTTTTCTTCTTTGGGGTTTGTTGCAAGAACATTAATATCTTGCTTTTTTTAGGGTGAAGTTTCCCTCTTTGTGGTGGAGTTTTCCATGTATTATCCTTTGTAGGGCTGGATTTGTGAACAGGTATTGTGTAAATTCAGTTTGGTCCCGCAATATCTTGGTTTCCCCGTCTATGAAATTTGAGAGTTTTGCTGGATATAGTAATGTGGGCTCACATTTGTGTTCTCTTAGGGTCTGTATGACATCATTCAGGATCTTCTGACTTTCATAGTCTCTGTTGAAATGTCTGGTGTAATTCTGATCAGTCTGCCTTTTTATGTTACCTGTCCTTTCTCTCTTACTGCTTTTAGTATTCTTTCTTTTTTTTGAACATTTGTTGTTTTTACTGTTATGTGTCTGGTCCAATATATTTGGGGTTCTGTAGGCTTTTTGTATGTTCCTGGTCATCTCTTTTATTAGGTTAAGAAAGTTTATTTTTTATAATTTTGTTGAAGATATTTACTGGGCCTTTTAGTTGGCAGTCCTTGCTTTCTTCTACTCCTATCATCCTTAGGTTTGGACTTTTCATTGTGTCCTTAAATTCATGGATGTTTTTCTTTAGAAGCTTTTTGATTTTGCATTTTCTCTGACTGTTGTGCCAATGTTTTCTATGGTATCTTCTGCCCCTGAGATTCTCTTTTCCATCTCTTGTATTCTGTTGGTGTTGCTATATCTACGACTCCTGACCCCTTTCCTAGGTTTTCCAACTTCAGAGTTGTTTCTTTTTGTGATTTTTTTCATTATTTTTATTTCTGTTTTTAATTCCTTCACCTGTTTGGTTGTAACTTCCTGTATCTCTTTAAGTGATTTTTTTTGTGTGTGTTTCCTCTTCAATTGGTTCAACTTGTTTGTGTCTGTTCTCCTGGCTTTTCTTTACTTCTTTAAGTGTGTTATCTATGTGCTTCTTGAGGACTGCATCATCATCATGAAGCATAATTTTAAGTGTAAATTTTGTTTTTCTAGTGATTTGGCATATCCACTATTTTCTGTGGTGGGAGAACTGGGTTCTGATGTTGCCAGGTTTTCTTGGTTCCTGTTTCTTAGAGTCTTGTGTTTGCCTCTGGCCATCTTGTTATCAGTGGTGCTAGGTGACCTTGTTTTTTCTGACTGGATTTTGTCTCGCCTGTGGGCCTGTGGGCCTGTGGGCCTGTGGGCTCTGGAGAGAGTGTGCTCCTAGGTGTTCTTCTCTCTGGGTAGGCTGTGAGTTCCGATGGTAGTTGGTAAGCTCTGAGTTTGGTCTGTAACAATACATTTCCAGGTATCACCGTGCTAACTGCACTGTGAGAGTTTCAGGTGGTCTCTTTTGGGATATTCAGTGAAGAGGGAGTGTAAACTCACCTGTGGGCTCAGGAGTGAGAGTGCTCCTGCGGGTTCTCAGCAATCTGCTGGCAGGCTGCCAGTCCTAATGAAACTGGCTCATTTATCTTAATTAGTAATGAACATCATTGTGGCCAAGTGGGGAAGTGATAGTTCTTGTCAGTTAGTTCTTGTGTGGCCTAGCAGTGCTTACTTGCTAATGAATTAAAGTACTGAATAACATTAAGTATCCTTTGAAAATCATAAAATGAAGAGAGCCAGGCAATGGTTCACAAGAACTTCAGAACAAAAAGTAGAGGTTTCTGTGTAATCATATCTTGAACCCCAAGTTCTTCCAAATATCTAATCTCAAATACTTGTAAATGTATAACTGTTAGAATAAATATTGACAAATGACTTTGGATGCAAGTAGAAGGTACTGTAGTTCTATAGACATGACTGAAAACTGGGCGTGCTGATTTTAATTCTTTATTCTGTGAAAACTACAAGTATCAACTTCACCTTTATTAAACTTTGTTCCATGGTTTATAAACTGATGATCTGTTTCAGCATGTATTTGTCAACTTTGTCCTTCTGCCCTGTTAGTGAAAACAAGGGTGGTCTGATGTCTACATAAAAAATTGTGAAAACTCCAGGAAATGGGCCACATTGAACAGCCAAAATAAGTGCTTCAAATTGAAGAGAGGTGAATAAGTAGAGAATTTTTGTAGAAATGAAGGTCTAAAGTTGGTCAAAGTTCCATTATGTCTTCACACCTGTAATGAACAAGGAATCTTAATGTGTGCAACATTGTGTTTAATGTGAGAAAAGACTGTATTTGACATATCTCTGGGTCTTTTGGATTGCATAATTTTATAATATTACTCCCATTATTGAAAGTATTTTGCAATCATAATTTTCAAAATTCCTATACTACCCATTATACCTGAGAAATCATTTGCCTCAAAACCTTTCCCAGGATGGAGTTTCCGAATTACAAAGACCATTGTTCTTGGCCTTTAAGTTAGTGCTAATTATAGAGTCACACAATTCTAGACTTGAGGCTTGAGAGACTAATCTTTCTTAACAATTTGTTCATGAGAAAATAATGAGGCTTTATGTAGATGTTCTTAAATGTGATCTTGATATACAGTATTGTATTGCTAACTGAATTACTCTTGTTGTGACCAAGAATGTCTATATAAGTTTGTATGTTTTACCCAGACATAGTAATCTGGTGATCTGAGGGACATGAACACTCTGTTTTAAAAGATCAGGTAAGAATTAAAAATACCAGCATACTGGAATAAGTAACTCATTTTAGTTAATAGTAATGAAAATGCTGCAGGCAGTAACTTGAATTTTCTTCTGTAGGGTCATGTGCATTTATTGTCTACTTTCTATTTCTCTACTCTAATTGAAGTGTTTGTAACAGCTCCAAACTCATTCAGGTCTCAAGTTGTCAAACCTGAGAAAATAAATGTGCCAATTTTTTTAGATATTACTTCTTTGTGGAATAATGTAATGAAAACCACAGAGTGGGTACTTAATCTCTGTTAATTACTAGGAATTGGATCTCACCATGTCAAAACTACCCATTTCTCCCTGTCATGACTATTTCATTCAACCTCATTGGTCTGTATAGTAATCATAGCTAGCAATAATTAACTTATCCAGTTCATAGATTCTATATCAATGACTTCATTTATATTTTTGTCTTTGTCACATATCTTTGTAATTAATTTATTCCACTTCAGAACAAAAAAATCACTATTATAGATGAAAGTATTAAGGTTTCAAAATATCAGGTAAGTTAATGTAAAGTCATATAGTAATACTTTAAAGTAGTATTCAAATTAGAATCTCCTTTGCCTTATTTTTAGATTTTAATTTTTTTCATTACTTTATATGCTTTTATTGTCTGTACTATACCTTTCAACTCCTTCTGACTGCCCCCTCTCCTTCTTAAAGTCAGTTATTATTAGTACATGTATATGTACATATACGTATTTAAGTATGTATAAAGTTGACAGAGGTTATCTAGCTGTGCTTATATATGCATGTGTCCAGAGATCAGTATTTGGGATTTGCAAGCAGAGGTAGCTGATCCTCACTGAAGGACACTAGCTCTCCTTCTCCTAGGAGCTGTTGGCCACATCTTCATCTGGTGCAAGACCATGAAGAATTCTCCACATCTTGGCCTGTCAGTTGATGTTGTCATTCTTCTGTCTTTTTTAGGCAATATATTTTGAGATTTAATGGCTGAATTTTTTGGTATGTCTACTGGACAATTCTAGCAGCAGGTGTCCTGGAACCCTTGCTCTAAATACCTTCTTCCTCCCTTTTCCCTGATTTTCACTAACCCTTGATTATAGATTGCATTGTAGTTGTATCAGGTGAGGTTGGTCTATCTCAATATAATAAACCCATGGCCAACATCAATCTAAATATAAAAGGCAAAGACTAAACACTAAACTCACTACAACCAGGATAGATACAGATCTGTCCACTGTAACTGACTCTTTTCAATGTTGTGCTTGAGACTGGTTAGAGCAATAAAACGAAGGATATTAAAGAATACAAATTGGAAAACAAGCCAACCAAGTTTTCTCTATTTGCAGATAATATAATCAATAAGAGTCCTAAAATTTTCATCAAAAAACATAAAAATTATCACCAATTTTACCATTAAAAGACTCACAAAAGAAGTAGTCTTATATAGCATATAGTATATAGTATATACCAGTAACAACAAGCATCCTGTGAAAGGAATCATGGAAAAACTGCAGTTCATAGTAGCTTCAAAAGTGTATCCAAAAAAAAAAAAAAAAAAAAAAACCAAACAAACAAAACAAAACAAAACCCCCCAAAAACAAAAAAACAAAACAAAACAAAAAAGAAACAAAAACTTAACCTAATAACTGAAATAACTCTCCAATAAAACTTTGCGATCAAGAAAGACACTGGAAGATGAAAAGACTCCCTAATCTTGTGCACTGGCAGAGTTAATATTGTGTGAAGTGTAAAGGGCCATGGCACCAAGAGCAAATTACAGATCCAATGCAATCCTCATCAAAATCCCCATAAAATTCTTCTCCAAAATAGAAAGAAACAAAACTAAAATTTAGATAAAATCACAAACAAACCTGAATAGCTAAGATATTCCCAAACAAAAGAGTCTTTACCTGACTCCAGTATTTTTTTCTTTCTTAAACTTAAGACAGAAATTTGTCAGTTATTTAACATAGTTTTATTTAAAGATTCTTAGGTATATTTTTTCATTGTTTTACGTTTGTAATTTCTTTTTGTGCCTATTCTTGGTTTGCTGCATGGAGTTTAATTGGCTGTGCTGTTGCTATGTAACTCATTATTCCTTAAGGCATAGCTCTCTTTGGCTCTCTGATGGCTGAGTTTGTTGTCTGTGATATTTTTCTGGCTTTAAGGGACTTCTGTGAACAGTTTCTAGCTGAATATTAGAAAAAGCATCTACACATTTCAAGTATGATTGCTTAAACTTAAAGCAGGTAATTTTTACTTTTATAATATTTTCTATAACACCACCAAAACTGTAATATTTTAAAAGTAATAATATAAAATTTCATGGCAATAGGGTATTAAAATCTATTATGTACCATTATAAGTTTTATTCTCTGACCACCACAATACAAGCAGAAATTTAAAGAAACATCTTTTATATAATTAAGGTTATATAGTATTATATAATTATATAGTGCACATTACATATGTAAATTACTTAAGAAATTTGAAATAATAGGCTAATTTAACTAAATGTTTTATTCAGATGTTTATTTGAACCAGGTACTCATAGAGACTAAATAATTAATGTAAAATAGGGTATTAGATATTAGTAAATAATTTTACTTAGCCAAGTGCCACAGTCATTATTAAATCAGACAGATATGATGTGCTCTTCTTTTGGCAACTATGGAAATTTAAGTTCATAAGCTTCCACAAATATAATGTACTTGCATGTTTTGATTATGCAATATTGTTAAATATTTTGGTAATATTTGAAATTATGGACCAAATATCTCAAATTTCCAAAGTAGCATCCATATAGATAAACTCTTTACCACCCATGTATGATGTCCAAAACAAAAACAGAAACAAAAAACAAAAAACAAAAAACAAACCAAATGTCTGCTTCCAATGTTAACCAAAAGCAACATTTCTTCTTCTTCACACAGTAATACAGTTATTTTATAGTCTAGCTCTTTGAAAATTCCCTACTTTAAACTCCCAAGTATGTTAGCCCCACTGCAGATGACATTCATTATGGCCAGCAATGCTAGATGCTTCAAACTATCCTCTGGATTCTTTGTTTAGACGCTGAACTGGTTGTGAAATCACCCCAGTTGTCTCCAAGGTGGAGGTCTCTCCCCAGAGAGTATAAAAATGACAATCCTGAAACATTCCCAAGTTTCTCTTTCTCTCTGTTCCTGATCCATTGGTTAGGGAAGGGCCCGGAATTGATTCCGGAGTAACTGATTCTGAATTCTTTAACTTTGGTTTTTATCCTTTTTATCATCCTGTTTGTTATCACAGCTTACTTTGTGGTGGCTTGATGAGTCTCACATCTCATCCTTATGTAACTGCCTTCGCTCACTTTAGAGAAGTTCAGAGCTGCAGGTGGTAACTCTAAACTCCGTTCACCTGTGTTTAAAGCTAGATCATTAATCACAGGAAATCTTAATCTCCTAACTGGACAAATCTGTAAAGCTGCTAAAACTGTTATGTCATTGCTTTGAGGGAGGCAGGCTCTGCAGTGAAGGGCTAATCTACAAACCAATCTAATCTTGGTTTTGAGGTCTTTCATTTACACCAAAGAAGACTGAGACCAAGGTGGCCCAGACTTTTCTCCAGCATCTCAAAACCTTCCAAGAGTACAATATGTTTGGTTGGGGCTTCTTGTACTCTTGGGTTCATCATGCTCAGTCTCCAGACAGATTATGTAAGAAAGACCCTATTTCAACAGCCTTCAAGGCACTGTGTTCTGCATTGTTTTAAAAGATGACACGTGGAGGAAAAAGAATTGCCTATAACACGGAAGCTGGAAGAAAGAAGACTCACTTGGAATAAGAAGGCCGTTCTCTTAATAATGTATAGTAATGTGTTCCACAGTCCACTCAGTCTAAAACTTCTAAATGTAGTTGTTGGAAGAGATCTACAATGTGTGGACAGCATTTCCAGTTTTCTTACTAAATGTAAGCTATAATGCTGGTTCATCGGTGAGCCAAATAAATTTGAAAATATAACCCATTTGAACAACTGTACATATTAGTTTTAGGATAGGCAACAAAACTCAACTGTAGTTCTCAATGAAATGAAAGAAGTAACACCTGGCACACAATGTTGAAGGGTCTAATGAGACAGTATCTGCAGCAATGCCTTCCAATGCGGCATTGGAAAATACAAAGTGGATCTGGTGTCTCAGAACACACACAGGCACACACACACCCACCCACACACACCTTCCATATACTGTGTTCATTACATCCAGACAAGATTTCATTTCTACCCAAATTATAATCATGTTGATATATATTAAGTTTATAAGTTTCCTTCTTGCCTTATATAACAATTAATGGGTGTAACTAGACTATCATATTCTATATTATTTCTACCTGAAGTCTACCTAAATACATTGAATTTTTCTTTTTTTTCATCTTAAAAGAGCCACAGTAGCCAGTCATTCACAGTGGAAGTCAACATGATTAAGAAGGTTTTACAGCTGCTTATTTTTTATTTGGCTCTGACTAAAATTGTGTTCAGCGGGAATGTGGTAATTTGGCCTACAGATGGCAGCCATTGGCTAAATATTAAGATCCTTCTTGAGGAGTTGGTTCAAAGAAATCACAGTGTGACTGTCCTGGCTTCGTCAGAAACGTTGTTCATCAACTCCAGTCCCGATGCCCTTATAAGGTTCGAAGAGATCCCGGTTTCCTACACAAAAAGCAAGATAGACGAAATAATTGAGCATATGATAGCACTGTGGCTGGATCACAGGCCAACGCCTCTCACCATGTGGACTTTCTACAAAGAACTAGGAAAGCTCCTGGCTACTTTCTACACAATCAATAAGCAAATCTGCGACGGTGTGCTAAACAATCTCACTCTAATGGCAAGACTTCAAAAGGGTGGCTTCGATGTGTTAATATCCGACCCAGTAACGATGTGTGGAGAGCTGGTGGCTCTGAAATTGGGAATTCCCTTTGTGTACACACTTCGCTTCTCTCCAGCTTTTACAGTGGAGAGGCATTGTGGGAAAATTCCTGCCCCTGTCTCGTACGTACCTGCAGCCCTGTCAGAGCTCACTGATCAGATGACTTTTGCTGAAAGGGTTAAGAATACCATTTCTTATTCTCTGCAAGACTATATATTTAAGACCTACTGGGGAGAATGGAATTCATACTACAGCAGAGCTCTAGGTGAGTCTAAGCATTTCTCCCCACTGTTGACCACTGACACGTTCACTGTTGTGCGGCTAAAGTCCCACTGGACAAACCAGACCGGATTCAATATACTTGTTATATCTTCACGAGCCTTTAGTTACAGTTTTTGTTTAAGAAAATCCTTCAAAAATGTTTTGACGTTATAAACTGAATGATATCCAGTTATCATTACCCAGAACTAAAATTATTCTCATTTTAGTTCGTAGCTTTCCAATGTTTAAATAAACTTTCAAATACCAGTAAAACCCACCTCACTAAGGTAAATTATGATATAGCCGTATGAACCAAATGGATAGTCCTGTGATAATACATATTCTCTCTCTCCTTCAGCCTTTATCTGCAAAAATTTATTGAAAAACATAATGGGTTATCACTGAGAAACTCGCATCTATGTCTTACTCTGCTGATCTCTCTTTTGTCCGCTCACCCTTTCTCCTCACAATGCTTCTGTGTCTTCTATCTGTCTGCAACCTTCTAGCCTTAAAGCTCTCTTATGAGAACCAGTCACATAAAAATGCTAAGAGAGGAGGCAGTTCTGGATGATGGTTTATATTGCTTCCCTTTCTGACTCTTGTGAGCTTTACTTCCATATTTCTATCCTTTCCTGGATGGCTCTTCTTCAGCTTCGTTGGCACACAGGGGGATTAATTAGCACACAGAATAACACTGGAAGCTGTCAGTGAGATTCTCTTGCAGGAGTTGGGATTGAAACATTTTCCTCAGTTTTTTCCTTTCTAACTCCTCTATCTTTTCATTTTCTTCCTTTCCTGCTGTTTTCTTTGTGTGAAGGAATATTTTACTGAACACAAAATAGGTGGCATATTTCTGCATATAAAAAATACAATGAGCTCAGCAGACAGAGTCACCCCATAGGGCTTGCATTCGAAGTTAATAATTTACCACATATATAATAATGCATATTTATACAGAACACATAAATATTTATTTATATATTATATGAGTGTATATGTTAGCCTGTCACATATGCTATGTAGTAGGACAACAAAACTGATGTTTTCTTGAAATCATATTTATTCAGAGAGACTATGAGAGGTAACAAAATGTAGAGTAACAATTAAACAAGGTTCCAAGGATGCTGAGTGTTTTTCCTGTGTCGAAAGTGTTTCAGGCTTAAAAGGAATGATTGATCACAGCATGCCATAAGTCCTGGAACACGGAAATTCTGTTTCACTTTAACTCTTCCTGTCACAAATAAAATCATTTATGTTTTGCCATTTGTGTGTATGTGTTGGAAGTCCTTTATCCAGATTTCCACAGGACTTTGTTTTGATTTCTTCATAAAATTTCATAGAGAGAAGATATTCTACATGTCATGTATATAAGGTAAAATCTGAAGGCAAATTAAAAATTTCACACGAAATTTCGTCTCTCTCTCTCTCTCTCTCTCTCTCTCTCTCTGTGTGTGTGTGTGTGTGTGTGTGTGTGTGTGTGTGTATCCATGGATGCTAGAAGGGTAGTGTGCCCTTGGGTTTGGAGTTATCAGTGACTGTGAGGTGCCCGACATGGGTGCTGGTAACTGAATGTTGGTACTCTGAAATATCATTGTAAGTAACTGCTGAGCCATCTCTAAAGCTTCTCAAACACATACTTTGAGTTAGATTTAAGCATTGTCTTCATGGTCATTTCTCAGTCTTGGAATCACATTCTGTAATAGCTGTCATTCATTGGTCATCTTTGCACACACACCAAGTTACACAGATACTAAGGAGGTGGCTGTGCACCTCTCTTAACGCAGACATCTAAACAGTGTGACAGTGAAGGCTCTGGAAACTATGTTGGTTTTTGGGTAGAGAGCCATCTTGTTTAGTCTGGGATCAGGTACATGATTTAGTGAAGGTTTCAGTCAGTGTCCTTTATTCTCTATAAAACTGGATTACTAATTTCACTGGACCCTAGAATTGTATGTCTGAAAGTAGTCTGTCACTTATAAAAAGTTAGGTTAAATATTGCTTACACTGCACTGCTCATTAATTCTTTAATGGCAGAGCCATGATCAGTGAGGATCTAGGTATAAAAATTGCTAATAAGTATCTCCGAGAGAAGGTGTAGCACTATAGCTTGATAGGTAAAATGTTTGCCTCAAAAGCATAGAATTTTGAGTTCAATCCCAAGTACATATATTTGAAAAACAAAACCACAAACAAAACCAAACCACCGAACAACAAATGCAGCTAGGCATCGGTGTGTCTACTTGTAATACCAGTTCCAGGGAGTTTGCTGGTTACTCAGCCTAGTCCCTTTAGAAAATTCCCTTTAGAAAACAGCAATAGAAACTACATATAATCTGGGAAACAACAGCTGAAGATGACCTCATTTATGCATACATAGACACATGCAGAGGATGTGTATGAACTCACATGTAAATACAGAGATGCATGCAGATGCAGTGGTAACCTCATGTGCACATACACAGAGATATGTGAATGACTACAAGGAAAAGCATCCTCTGGACACCTCAGGGCACCTGCACATAGGAACTCACAGTGGTTGCAAAAAGTATTAGCAAAACCCGTGCAAGCAAAAACTAAACTAAATCTGAACATGGTGGTGGGAGCAGGTCATGAAATCCTACCTATAACCCAAGCAGTGGGCAATTGTTAGCTGCTAGGAAAGGGAAAGACATTTTTCTGGAGGATGTAGTAACTCTACAAGCTCCGCTGGATGGTCAGACACTTAAAAGTATCATAGCAGCACAAAGTGCTCTTAAAGGTTTAAAAAAAACCAAAATAGAACAAAAGGTTAGGTGAGTATGGGAGAGCGTATGTCTGGAAGGAGTAAATATGATCAAAAACATTGTAGGAAACCTTCAAAGCACAAATACAGGAGGCAGGAGGGGGGTCACATGGGGGCCCAAGAAGGTTAACCATGTAATTTTTATATGTTTGAATGTAGTTAATTGGCAAGTTGTAATTTTCCTTGATTAGAATAACTTCGTGTTTTATAGACAAATAAAACTATAATTAAAACTCTTTCTCAAAACTGCTATTGCCCTGTATTTTGGTAAGAGTTAAAATTAAAAGCGAAACAAAACAAAACAAAAAACCTTCAAAGTTTGTGGTCCCTAGTAGGTACTAAACCTTTCCTCTTATATAATGCCTGTGAACATGAATGTCTTTGTAAATAAATATTCCCAGCTTCTTACATTGCAGGATAAGGATCTAGACTTACAAATCCTACCATTTGAGAAGTTGTTTGTTATATCATTAAGTCCATTGTGTTCCCTATGTTAATTAATATCATCTCTTGGTCTGTGTCTCTGTCTCTGTCTCTGTCTCTCTTTCTCTGTGTGTGTATGTGAGTGTGTGTGTGTGTGTGTGTGTGTGTGTGTGCGAGCACATGGACATACACACACACATGCCATGGAGTGCAGGTGGAGGCTGTAAATTAGATTGGGATGTATCTTTCCCTCTGCCATGTAAGTCTTGGAACTGAATTCATGTCTGTAAAGTGGGTGGCAAATGTATGTGCCCACTGAGCCAGCTCACTTGCCCCTAAACATCTTTGATAGGAAATATTTTAAGTGCAAGTACAATGCCCAAAACTTGTGATATCTAATGCTTTTTTCTGGGAATTATGTATTTTTATAGTGATAAAGATACCCAGCGTGTGTCAACTAATAGTGAAATAAGATAAATGCATTATTTTTATAGTATTATTCTGAATATAACAGATTTCATAAAGTGCTCATTTCCTACAGAGTTCCCATTACAATGTTTTTCTTCTGTTTTTTTATGGAAAAAGTAGACTTACACTGTGATTAAAAACTACCATACATGATTTAAAGGAACAGAGGTGAGTATAAAGCTATATCCAAATGAGCTCATCCAAAATCCTATATCCTGTATCATCAGGATTGTGTCTTATGGATGAAAGGGATAATCACCTTTATCCACCTAACAGGCAATGTAACAGAAAGCTCAGGAATATGACAATATCTATTCCATTCAGCAGTGCATGTAGCAACTGTTCTTCACTGTGCTTACCTTTGCTCTCTATCTTTCAGAGTGGCAGCTTTTTCACATTCACAAGCATTCAGTCATCCAAACATCTCCTGTGTTTTGATGTAGCCACAAGTCCGTCATCCCAAATCCCATGTTACTGCCTGATGTCAGATTTAACCTCCTAAAGTGAGCCAACTAAACTGAGTGACGTCATATATTTTTTTAGCCAAAATGAACTTTGTTATGGGAACAGAAATCAAAATAAAGCATAACTTTAATATGGAAGGGTTCGTACTTTTGGTAAGAAACCAAGTCATCTTTTCAATTTTATTATTAAAATTTTTATCCTGTCCTTTAAATCATATCTTTAAATTGATTGCGTATTGTGTTTGCATTTTCTGAGACTAGTAACTAGTTTATTCCAGTCATGGACTAACATCATAGACTAACAAATTTACTTCTTATCTTAAAAATCCTTCTACAAATGATAATGGATCACAATAGGGCCGGTGAGATTGGTTAGTCACGAATGGTCTAGCTTAAAGAGTATGTGGGTTTGCACTGATCACCAGAGTCTACATGAAAATACAAGGTACAATAGCAGACACTTCTGCAGGGACTAGCAGAGTTCTGGAGGTATAGACAATTGGGTCCATGAGGTCACAGAAAAAAATCTAAATGTCTATTGGTCTAATTTCCTGAGCCTAAAGCTGTTTATAAGGTCTATCGCTGCTGTACATAGAAACTAACTGACAGATTTCTCCCCATTGGTGGGTTTATAACTCTGGAAGTTAGTGTTTGACTTGCTTCATATTTAAATTGCCACTTCCACTAAACAGACTCTCAACCTCTGCAGAGCATGGTGGGGAGCCATAGAAGTGATTTCTCAGAAAGGACCATGATGACTCCCCGCTGTGGCTCTGCTGTGCTAATCACAGATTTCATGACAATTCCTGGAGTGTAGCCAGGATATGGGCTATTGCTTCATCCTAAAGCTTTATTTCAAGGAGTTTGCATAGAATGGGCTGGGTTGACAGTTCCCACACCAGAGTATCTTCCAAGATCACAGCACCTCAAATGCACTGTATTGAACTTTGAAAGAATCATTGTTCCTAGTGAGGATGAGGTCACTGAGAATTCACTAGGTGAGCTGACAGAATCTATAACGTAGACCTATCTGTGAATGCAATGACAGCACCGCCACTTTGCAAGCAGCGTGACAAACACAATTCCTTCTTCTAGCAACTGGGAAGTATGAAGTTCTATCAGACTGCTCTGTGATAACTTGAAACAGAATAGGTTTTCTGGTGTGTCAAAGCACACCAGAATAAAACTACAATGCATGACAATCTGGTAGAAAATGCTTTTTATCACAATATTTAATTATTCAATGTCAGTTTTGTATATCATAATTCTTAATTTGTATGTGGTAAACTGTTCTTTATACATCTGGATCAATTCAATGTATAGCTTATGACTGTTAAATTGTATTACTTGTTTTGTGATTGATATATTACTATATCATTTCCCTGGTTTAATTTTTCATTAAATTTCTTCCATATATGCCCTCCTAAGCTCTTTCAACTTGATGGCCTCCTTTTTCATTAATTATAATATACACATATGTATGTATGTATTTATGTACCTATATATGTATGTATGTATGTGTGTTATATAATACATGAATACAATCTGCTTAGTATGCATAACACTACTTGAGTATATGTTTTTAGGGCTGACCATTTGGTCAAGGCATGGCCCATTGGTGTGCTTCTCACTGGAAACAACTGTTTCTCTCATTTTTAGTATGATTTTCAGTTGTTTACAGTTGAGGCCCCAGATCTTTCCACTTCCCACTCTGATATGTCTGCTGTTGTTGTGCTAGCTCAGGTCATGACTGGGCACTCACATTGGTGAGACTCATGGTGCAGCTTCTAGCATTGCTAGTAGACACGATTTCACAGTAAACTCCCTGATCTTCTCGTGTTTACAATCATCCCCCCTGCATCGAATACATCAAAAGTATACATTAAGAAATTATTTGCCAATAAGTGTGAATATTTGTTCAAATTCTTTTTACTTTACAGGGATGTCATATTTATAACACGAGTCAATGCTTTGGGTATGTGAGGGTATGTGTGCATGTACTTGATGTTATGTGTTGATTTGTGTGGAGGAGAGAGAGTATCATGTGTCTTTTAATATTGTTTTGCCTTACTTACTAAGAGAGGGCCACTGAGATTAGATCCCACCAATTTGGCGAATCTGTTTAGCAAATGAATTTCAGGTATTCAATTCTCTTTAAATTCCCCATCCTAAAATTATAGGCATGTACCAGTGCCAGCTATTTATAGACTTCTAGGGATAAAATCTCAAGGCCTGTTGATGTAGGACAAACATGTTACCCTCTATGTCAACTTCAAGATTAATGTATGGCTGCTTTAACATATAATTCAATGACTATTGCAAATAATTGTTTGTTAAATCTAAAAATCTATGACTGTGAAATTCATCTACTAAACTTGTCTAAAGTCTAGAAGAAGCCCACATAATGTAAAGCAAGTAAGGGAAAAAACATTTTTGGTGGGGTAGATTTGAGAAGGTTTTAATGCTCTGCCTGGAAACCCTGAGCTCAGTATCATCAGGCAATGAAACTAACTGTGCCATTAGGCTGTATGACTTTTAAAACTACTAAACAATGGCCTTTAAAACTGGTATTTACTCAGCCTGCACAAGACCAACAGCTTTACACAAAAAGATCCACATTGAATGCTTCTTTTCTCACCTGCAACATATTCTTTTTTGTGTAGAATTGTCTTAGTATTTCAATATAGTCATCTTCTCTAAATAGTTCTTGAAAGTATCATTTAATAATTTTTAGTTCCAGGTAAGAGTGAAGACATGTATTGGTGATCCTTACATTCGCATCTCACATCCCAAAGTGTATTGTGGTCAGAGAATTAATCAGTCCCCACTCCCGATGAAATAATGATGGATCATCTACATAATGGGAACCCTTCAGCATAATTCTGAAACTAAGTATAACACAGTGTACAATAGAAATTTTTCCTGGCTGAATACTAGAGGGCAATGGAAGGTGGCAAGTTGTTTACAGGATAGAGACAATCTGTCTTCCACCGTTGGCTAGGGAGAAGAAACTGTGGAATTCATCAGTTATTGTGGCTGCACTTAAACTTTTGTTGGTTTCTTTGGAGGCAATGGTTATTAATAGTTGCATGTTACCCTCTTCCACTCTTTGAATCCTCTCATTTTCACTCTCCAGTGTGCTGTCCTCCTCGTTCATCATGCAGTCATCATAAGCATCTCAGGAGATCTCTGTCTTCTTCCAAGAGCTCATGAGGAACTGTATGATGCCTCTTTACCTGGCAAATAAGAATACTAATTTTTTCCAATCAATATTATGTGTACTCCCCAGGCAGACCCACCACACTGTGTGAGACTATGGGGAAAGCTGAGATTTGGCTAATGCGAACATATTGGGATTTTGAATTTCCTCGTCCATATCTACCAAATTTTGAGTTTGTGGGAGGACTGCACTGCAAACCTGCCAAGCCTTTGCCTAAGGTATGTTTATGAAAGAGACCGTCTTAATTATTTCATGAGCTAAAATCTTTAATAACAAAGAAGTATTGCTGAGTAACTCCACTCTGCCTGGAGAATTTCTGCTCTCATAAAATTTACTTTTTAAAAATGAAGTATAGTGGATCGTTTGGACTTAGGAATTTAAGGTTCAGAATGGATCTGTGGAGAGGGGAGTGGGAAGAAGAGTTTGGAGAAGAGAGGAAAGAAGTGATTAGCTCTAGTCAGAATGTATTCTATGAGATAAATCTATTTTCAATGAAAAATAAAATAAAAACTTAACAACAAAAGTGAAATAAAAGGTATATTAAAATGTTTGTTTTTCTATAGTGTGGATACTACAGTAGGGGTAGAAAAACAGAACCATGGATCACCAAGGGGGTGCTGAATTCTTTCTCATGTGCCTGACAGAGCTGTGGACAAGGACACCCTCCCTAATTGTTTGATAGAGAAAGGTGCCTTCATGAGAACTCCCGAAGAATTATTTAGGATTTGATGAGTAAGAAAAAGCACATATTGAGAGCCTTCAGGTTCCAGCAAAGCTCTCAGAATTTAGGGTGGGGTCAACAGACATAATGGGGACCTGGATGTTCACAGTCACAATTGGCATGAAATCACTATGAAGAATGGATAATGAAGATAACTGTAAGTTTTAGCATAATATTAAGGCGATGCTTTTAGACGAACTTTTAAAGAAATATTGGTTTACTCACCAAAGAATGTTTGATGCAAACTGGGACTCATCTACATCAAGTAAAATAATAACATGAGTATACTCAAATATTATACTAGTTCTATAATAATTATATTAGGATTAGTTGTGTGCTTTTACACAATACACAAGCCATGGTAATAATTCTAAAAGTCTGGCTCGCTGGCTCCTCTAATGTTCATCTAAATCAGAAGACATTTTACTTTCTTTCAGTTACATTTTGTGAATAACATGTTTACTTACAAACAGAAGTGATGCCCTTATTTTATGAATATTTCTATAACATTGTTTTTTAGAAAACAAATTTTCTGTTACTATCTGGATTTTACAAGTTATTGGACAGAGAATTATAAAGTTTTCTCTGACCCTTACTTTCATTTCTTTTTAGCCTAGAATTGTAACTGAACTAAATTTTCCCCTAGTGAGTGTACACATTTTCAACAGAATGTCATGTTTGCAGGAAATGGAAGAATTTGTCCAGACCTCAGGGGAACATGGTATTGTGGTGTTTTCTCTGGGATCAATGGTCAAAAACCTTACAGATGAAAAGGCCAATCTCATTGCCTCGGCCCTTGCCCAGATTCCTCAGAAGGTCAGTAAAACCCTTGATCCCTGAGAGCAGCTTCAAACAGGCAGTAGAGAGACTGGTGATGGTACTTGCTGGGAGAAGCTCAAACCTGTCAGCTGCTGAACACAACTAATGATGGTTTTTAAAACTCAGTGCTATTTTTTGACATATTTGTTTATTTTCCTTATAATCTAGTTACTATGAAAAAACAGACTTCCATAATCTATGAATAGGGTAGAAAAGAAAACATTAGGCCACTTCTAAAATAATTTGGCTTGAATTGACTGACACCAAATTTCTGAAGTTTGGTTTACAAGTATGATTTTAAAAAGAAAGATGTTATACACCTTTAAAAAAAATCATGCAAAAGCTATACTCCAACTTTCTGAATCACATTAAGACTATATGAAAATAACCCTAGAGTCTACTATTCTTTCTAAATGAAATATTCTACAATTCTATAAACAAAATTTGAATGTTATTTGAAAATATAATGTATTTTATCATTGTTATTCTGCAATTTAATTCTCTATTCCTATTCATGGACTAATCCAGTGTCCACTATGTATTAGTTAGTTTTTATAAAATTGTATAAAGGTAATACATTCATAGGCATCTTAAAACTTGTGACTTTTATACCTATACTTTTGTCTTTCAGTCTTTCTCATTTAGAAATTAAAAACATGTCTCATTACTCCAAAAATAAGGTTTTACAAAATGACCTACAAGCAAGCCCTGTATAGTCCTCCATCAACAACACAAACAAAAAAAATCCAAAGAAATAAAGCAAAATATCCCTATATGTACTCTAGTTTATTCCTAATGGCTTTTCAGTAATAAATATCAAAGTACTAATCTATGATTATTTGACCACTAATAAAATCCATTAGGAGTGGCTAGATGAGGGAAGTCTTACCCTGTAATTCTGTGGTTGGAAACACCCATATCCATCATCCCCTTCTCAAATATGACCTAAAGTATGTACTGTTTGCTCCCAGTGACGCGCTGCCTCAGGACACCATCACAAGGTGTGTTTTCCCTTCGAAATAAAAGCATTGTCTTCCACAGGTTTTGTGGCGATACAAAGGAAAGATACCAAGCACATTAGGATCCAATACGAGATTGTTTGATTGGATTCCTCAGAATGATCTTCTTGGTAAGACTCTGGGGCCAGCAAAATCTGTGTAGTCACGATGCAAGTTAACACTTAAAATCTTTGTATACTTTCAACTGTCTCAATGCTAAGAAGTTGCTTACATTTTACTTCTTCCTTTTGTGTTAGTACTGGGTATCTAGGACATTTTGCATGCAAAGCAAATACTCCTCCACCGAGCTACAGCACAGTCTGTCACCTTCAGGTTTAAGGAAGAAATAATTGAATTGTACACATCCATGGTTGCCCTGTGCCCAAAAAGGCATCTTTAGCATCTTCAGTTCCCATTAGATGTTAGACATCTCTACTTCAATAATACCTTCCTAGACAACAAAAAATAATTCATTTCCCCACTCTGGTAGTATAATTTCCTATAGTAGCAAAGTTTCATGCTCTACATTTGTACAAAAGGTTGCCTTCACTGATAACTTGTACTATAACTATTTATTCCTTCTACCTTTGAAATTCTGCCAACAAATTAGCATGAGAACTATAATCACTCTTTCCTTTGTCCTGAAAATAGGACATCCCAAAACCAGAGCTTTTATCACCCATGGTGGTACAAATGGAATCTATGAGGCCATTTACCATGGGATCCCTATGGTGGGAGTCCCCATGTTCGCTGATCAGCCTGACAACATCGCTCACATGAAGGCCAAAGGAGCAGCCGTGGAGGTGAACATGAACACAATGTCAAGTGCAGATCTGCTCAGTGCTGTGAGAACAGTCATCAACGAGCCATCGTAAGTACTGAATTTTGTGCGGCCATGGCTGACTGATTATGCAGTCATCATTCTAGAGTATTTTAAAGCTCCATACTTTTGAACTTGGTTTAATACAAATATCATAAGACTGATGTAAATATTTCTTGTTTTCTTTTCAACTAATGAAGCTATTAGTTGAAAATAGAAAATTGAAAATAAATGAGATTTAATTATTCAGTAAACATATTTTCAATTATATCATTAGCATATATATTCTTGCACATAATCATGCACAATTAACGATTAACACTGTATTACCACAGATTGATAAGTTACTACTAAGTATTTTAATTGCCTAAACATTATAAAAATCTCAATTTAGGAACTGCATTATGTGTTAGGAACATCAGTAATTCTTAGTACGAGCTTTCATTTTCCATAAATATTGACCTTGAAATCTATTAAAGTAAACCATTACTAAGGTATAAGTTGCTGAAAATTTGATTCGTTTTATTAAATGTAGGAAAATGTATGATTGTTTTCAGCTCAACTGCCCAGAATGTTTATTAAATTATATTAGATTTTAAAACCATTTATGCAAAAAAATAAAAAAAATCACAACTACTGCCAGAAACGCCACCCATGCACTAAAATGCATATCATTTGAAGCAACATGCTGTTAACTCCAAGCAGACAACTATTGTTGGTATTACCTGAAATCACAAATACGTGATATTTGCATTACTGTCTCAAATTTCATAAAACCTTTAGACAGTACGAAAGATTATATATGAATATATTATATATAATATATTATATATATCCAAATGACTGTGATTTCAACTGTATAGAATATTTTTACAGTCATACTTCATTGCTACATATGATGTGAAATGGTATGTGAATATGGTTATTAACTATGCTATCTTACTCATACTTAAATTTTACTGGTATTCATAAAATGTTTTCAATCAAGACTTGCAAATTTTAACTTAAAATTTTCTATTGAAAATCTTAACCAAAAATTTGATTTATAAATAAAAATTATTTGCTAACATTCATTAGAATGAGTATATAAATTATTATTTTTTAAGTGACTATAACTCAATACAATTGAAAATGAATAGGTGGTTTAATCTGTATTAAAGCATTTTTATTTATTTTATTTTATAAATTTTTCTTATTTTAGTTTATAAACTATATTTTACCCTTTAATTACATATATATATATACATATATATAATATATATATATATATATTATCTTGATCAAACCTACATCTTACTCTATCCCAAACTCCTCTCAGATTTACTCCTTTCCACTTCATGTCTAATTTTTAAAAAATAAACCACTTAATCTGATTTGTGCTGCCCAAAGCACATAGGTTTGGATTATCTACTAAAGCAGTGTTAACACACCAAGATCCAAAGCTTAAAAAAAAAACTTTAAAGAACTGCGTCCCCGTTCTCTACCAGTCAGTACCTGCCCACGGGTCCTGCACTATCATGCACAGAGGACACGTGTGAATAAGCCCACACCATGGCTCTTGAAGACCCCAGTGAGTGTGTGTCACTTTCCCCTAGTCCTATGGATGTCTTGGAAGCAACAGGACATACCTCTGTCATCTACATGAATATAGTTTGTATAGAGTACTTTACCTTATGACCAAACCAAAGTTAAATGTATTAATTCTCCTTACTTTACTCATAGAGAAAACATACTTTGCCTTCCAAATACTTAGCTCTCTGCTAGACGTTATCTGCTCTTGTTTTGCTTTGTTCTGGTTGTTATATTTTGAGATGGTGTCTCACTATATAACCCTGGTTAGCCTGCTGGACCCTGGATGCTGTTTGATAAAAATGTTAAAACTGTTAGTTCTGCAGCAAATGCTCTTATAATAACAAATTGATTAGTTAAATATGTGTCACATACTTACCTTAAATAAAATCAAATGTCCGTTTGTGTATTTTTCAAGTTATAAAGAGAATGCCATGAGACTATCAAGAATCCACCATGATCAGCCAGTGAAGCCCCTGGACCGAGCTGTCTTCTGGATTGAGTTTGTCATGCGACACAAAGGAGCCAAGCATCTTCGTGTGGCAGCGCATGACCTCAGTTGGGTCCAATACCACTCTCTGGATGTGATTGGGTTCCTACTGGCCTGTATGGCATCTGCTATATTATTGGTTGCAAAATGTTGTTTGTTTGTATTTCAAATAATTGGTAAGACAGGAAAAAAGAAAAAAAGAGACTAGATGAAGGAAAAGACACCTCTGGTCTCTGGGTTTGGTGATGTACCAAATGGAATAGCAGTAGTACTTAGAAGCCCAGGGAGCTGCCACTCACTGATGCTCATATCACTTTCATATGTCCCATCCCTGTCTTAGCCTGAAGGCAAATTGTAGGATGCAATCTAATTACACTCTTCTGAGGGCATTTCATCTTTCCTTTGCAATTCCAATGACATTCTGAACATTTCCTTATATCCCTGGCATGGAGGGCACTATTAATTTAAATATGTTCTTTTCAGAATGTCATTTTAGTATAAGAAATAACTGATGGCATTCTGAATATGTGAGAAAGCACATAAGGTATAATGAATTTTATTTAAGGCTCACACAAGGGTCACATAAACAGGTGTTCATGGAGCACACAAATAGAGCTCTGACCACAGGGATTAGTGTATGGTGAGAAGACTCATTATTTCTCTTTAAAGAAAAGCCACCTATTGTGTTTCTCTAATGTAACAGCCACTACAGAATCAGTTTAGAACTGCAACATCATATTATGGCAGGAAAATACATAAATTGTTAGTACATTTAAATTGTGATGGCCTATTTTCCTAAAATATATATCTGTATGCTCACTCTCCAGTCAAAAGTTTTAGCTACTTTTCCCAAGAAATGAAGACATAAATGGAGCCATTATTTCCTCAGATAACAACTACTAACAATATTTGAAAGTTATTTTTAGAAAAAATCAAATATTGAAATATTGTAATAATTTTTAAAATTTTATCTGACTTCTTTTTGGCTCTGTGTAAATCCATTATACTTAAGAATTGTGTGGTTCATTCATACTCTATAATCACTATTTATAATAAAATGTTTAATTTTCTGCTAAAATAAATACTTATATTGAGATCACAGTGTCTCTATTCCAGTCTTTATTTTCTAAAAATTTAAACTCAGGATTTAGTTGTAACAAGTATTTAGTAATTTACCAGATTTCCTGAGAATATGACAATAGGTGCCTAAATTAAAGATCAGAACATTTATCATGATTAGAGAAGGCCTGAAGTGATAGATTTGATGTCATAAGGTAAATGCCATTCGTAAAGCACATCTATGTGCTTAAAAGTAACTTAGTAACCCTAACCAGAATTTATCTAAAAATGCTCTGCATCCAAAATATCCCAAGAATGAGTGATGTGTTAACCAAGGCTGATAGAAACCAGCAAAATTTAGGAAGCTAGAGGCTAATATTTGCTCACCATGATTAGGTTAATTAGTTTCTATTCCTGTAACAATGGAGACAACTCTGATTTACAACCAGTACATTGTCCATAGGTACTCCATGTTCTCTCAGTCTCTTCAGAGCAAAGAGCTCATCAGTTGGTTAATGTTCAAAACTCTATCAACTCCAAATCAGCATGTTAACATAACATGTCTTCATGATATCACACAACTGTCTCCTGGCATGGATGTTGAATGGTAGAGGGTATGCTCAGTTAGATAGATGATGGATTCTCACTGATAAATTCTGCCAATTTTCAACCTGTCTTAAAATTTGAGTTGGTTACACAACTACAAGGGAATTTTTGCCTTTTCTTATTGAAGTAAAAATTACTAGCTAAGTGTGATAACAGAACCCTAATAGTTTCCAATTAAAGCAAATCATAGCAGTATGCCTACCCCATTTAAAATATCACCTCTAAATTACCCGATCATGGACTAATTATATAAAAAAACAACTGAAAGAAATAAAGAAGCATACTTTTTAGAGGCCCCAGTCTTACTCTAAATCCTTTGGAGTTTAGGTCTGTACATACAAAAGAAAATAAAAAGACATCATATATTTAGCACTAAATTTAAAGATGTACTACATCTTTTAAGATAGCATCTCACATGCCTGAGGGATTGTACTGAGTCCTGTATGGCCGTGGAAGGGACGGCATGACGAGGTTTCCCACCTGGGGCAGAGACAGCAGGACATGGGTTTTCATGAGTGCTGGTGGTTGCTGTGGGTGTGCGGCTCCTTTGAAATAATGCACATACATTCATTTTCTTCCTTTTCGGAATGCTTTCACTGTTAAGGTTAATGGTTCTATGATAATGAGAAACAGGATGAGTCTTGGAGGCAAGAATATGTTCCTCAGCAAGAAGGTAAACACTGACCTAAGGACAACCTTATAGCTGGGGTAAAGAACTCTAAAAACACAAGTTCAAGAATATATAGTTTCTCAACTAAGCAAATTAGAGGGATGGAATATAAACTCTTTGAGTGTCTTCAAAAACCCAAAAGAGGTGGCAGCTGTAGTAATGAGCCAGAGTGTCAGAGGAATATTAAGGAAAGAGATCAAGAGATTTAGGGAATGGTGGTCTCAGGGCAAGATCTCGCCCAGCTACATTTATTGTTTGTGCTGACACAGGCAGGCAGACACCTGAGTTCATGTTCATCCCAGAAGAGAGTGAGTTTAGGTTCTGGTATGGTGGGAATGGTAATCACAGGATGGGACCATGTAGCTAATCTTACTATTTATGCTGACTAAAGCAGGACAATCTCTGAGATCATTTTCTGTTTTAAAAATAAAAATTGTATTTGCTGTCTCTTTCTCAGAATCCAGGGGCTAAGGACATAAAATGCTGATTTGTGGAATCATAAAAAAAAGAAACCTGGGGTAATGATTGAATAGATCAATAAATGAAAGACTGGTCTTTGTAAGCAAGAACTGAACTATCTGCACAGCTGAAGAACTAGCTCAAGCAGAACATAAAACTTTCAGCTTGTGGCCATGATTGACTTCCAGTCATTCTTCCAAACATCCCTTCCCAGAAACCCCTATCCAAGCAAAGACTAGTCTTTGATAGTGTACTAACCAAAACCTTAAACACTCAGCATTAAATAAAGCAACTTTAAAAATGTAAACCTTGACAGTGTTGTAATCTCTTTTCTGTAAATATATCACTGTGTTCAATGTTAAGGTCAAGATTGTGATTTTGATGAACGCTTTATGCAGATGATTGGAAATTATAGCTATATTTTATAAACCAAAAAATGCATCATCAAATATTTGGCTGCCTTACTTCAGGAATCAGTGTCATATTAGGGAGCTTCTTGGATGTAGCTGCTATTAACACAGTGAGTGTGTACCAGTTTCAGTGACAAGACTGGCCTTGGTAAGATGAATCTAATGTTGTGGAATTAAGCAAATTCTCTGTTCTGACCAACATAGCTCTATTGCACTTGAA
Organism: Micromys minutus; assembly: GCF_963924665.1. Classification (NCBI taxonomy): domain Eukaryota; kingdom Metazoa; phylum Chordata; class Mammalia; order Rodentia; family Muridae; genus Micromys; species Micromys minutus. Next base: position 141,123,915 of record NC_137969.1, on the reverse strand, counting down.
TTATACAATATTCTCAAAGATTAGAAAAAAGAGAGATTGACAGCAAATAAGCAAATAATTTATCTAATCTGCATTTTTGTAGATACAACTGTCAACGTATGAAAGTCAAATTATGGAAAACAAGAGTCTTGCAAATTGTGTTTGTGAAAAATTCCTTTCTCTTTGGCTTGTTAGACACTGATTCTATTTAACAATGTAATTTTTAAAAGCCTGTGTATAATTTCTGGACAGTCAAAAATCTTTTGAAACAGAGAGCACACATAGGAGACCTAGGCACCCAGTAAACAGTTGATAACAGAGCTAAGTAAAAAATAAGAACATGGACATAAACTGAAAAGATGGTAATCTTAGATGAGAGTCCAAATGCTTTAGTAAAACCATGTGAGTATGGTTTGTCAGGAATATTAATTATTTTATAATAAAATAATTAAAAAAGTTAATCATTTTATAGACAAAGTAGAACTACAGTGAATAGTAGAAAATATTGTATACATGTGCTTTATCTGATTGGGAAATTTGCTTGCTAATTCTGTCTGGAACAATTTTAATGAATTTGGGTAGCAAACAGAGAACGCCAACATAGAAACAATAAGGAACATGTGCTGGCAGCTCTAATAGTTGTTTTGTGAGTGAGAAAAGAGTACAAGCATGAAGAAATTACATGTTCTTTTCCAGTGCCACTCTGAAAATTCTCAATAATTATTTTCTTCTAGTTTCTGTAACAATTGCATCCCTGCTTTCTCTGCTGTTTCTCTTTTGCAATATAATAAAACTTGTCTTTCTAGAAAGTGAAAGGATTTATTCAGAGCTCTAGAGAGCATATGTATGCGGTAGTGTTTTCTCTGGGTTCAGTGGTTAGTAACAGGACAGAAAAGGTCCAACACACTTGCATTAGCCTCTGCATGGTTTCCAAAAAGTGCCAAGTACAGTGTGCCCATGTGAGCCCACTTCTACTCAAACTACTAAAGACTGTAAAGGTCTGATGAGAGAAACTCCTTTGTGAAAAAAAATAGTGCCTGTGTTATTATTCATTTATTTTGCAAGTGTAAAGCAAAAAATGAATGTATCAGATACTATAATTGTACAGATTATGATTTTTATTGTCTATGACTTTGACAAAGGCATTGGATCACTATGGGTACAGTATAACATGTTAGCATTGATATGATACTGCAAGCAAGAGTGCAAAGAACCAGAGAATCTGACATTTCCTTGAGAATGATTTAGTGTCACTGTACATATTAAAAACATTTCAAGAAGTTTGATCTTAATCAATAACCTTACTAATACAGTAACACTGAACTGAAATCCAATAGAGTTGGAAAAATAGCATTCAGACGATGGTAATCACGTAATCTTCCTCTTCATTATAGATTTGGAGGAAAAAGAATTACCACATCTCAAGTCAAATGTCTTCCTGCTATGTTAACACAGAAAGGGGGGGTTGAAGAACGTGCCTTGCCAACGTTTGTAGTAGGGAGATGTAAAAGTAGAGGTGGCAGTAGATGGGTTCGGCCCTTACAGTGAGCCTCACACATGATAAAATACCCATCATAAGAAAACATTGACATTGGAAAAAGAAATAAAAGTAAAGATATATATTGGAATAAGCATGTGTCATGGGAACCTCAATCTTTGTGGTGTTTGCAAATAAATCACATTTTAAACAAATAATATCTAACAGTGACTAAATTTTTTAAACTAGGGTAAATTTTAGATCTCACGGTACTCTGAATTATGATAGCATCCCAAGAGGTAAACAATTCAATCCCTTTTGAAATATATTTTGTGTTATTTCAGAGGCATTTGGCAAAACAGAAAGATAGGGGAGAGGGAGGGGATAAGGAAAAGAAAAGAGAGTTCCCAAAGGTTTAAAGACTGGTGAGAAGGAGATATGGGCAGCCAGGGAGCAGAGAGATCTCTGCTGAGTGCGCATGAAAAGTGCGCCCCTGCCCTGCCTGATCTAGGGACCAGGAACCCAGCATTGGGACCTCTGTTCCCACCTGGTGACTTTGGGGCACAGAACAAGGCTCAGCCCATCTGCCACCAGGACCAGCAGCTCCCAAAGGTTTAAAGACTGGTGAGTAGGGGATCTGGGCAGCCAGGGAGAAGAAAGATCTTTGCCGAGTGCACACGGAAAGCACACCCCTGCCATGCCTGATCCAGGGACCAGGAACCCAGCACTGGGACCTCTGTTGCCACCTGGCAGCTTGGGGCACAGAACATGGCTCAGACCATCTGCCACCTGGACCAGTAGAGATCCAGGGACACAGACCAGATACATGGGAGAGGCAAGAACATATCGCTGACAACAAGATGGCAAAGGAAAGCAAAAGAGTATATCCCAAGGAAACCAAGACAACCTCGCAACAGCAGTACCCAGCTCTCCCATAACAGCAAACATTGGAATGCCAAACACTCCAGAAAAAGAAGACAGACCAAAAACATATGTCAAGATGCTGATAGAGATCCATAAATAAGAACGGGAGGAAAAGCAAAAAGAATCAGAAGCTTTTAAAAAGAAAAAAAAGAAAAACACTCAAAGAACTAGAGGAAAATAGAACCAAAGATATGAAGGAATGGAAGAAGGAATTTAAAACGGAAATTGACACAATAAAGAAAATACTAAAAGAGATAACCCTAGAGGTAGAACACCTAAAAAAGAAATCAGGAGTCACAGAAGCAAGCTTAGATTACAAGAGATGGAAGAGAGAATCTCAGGGGCAGAAGACAACATTGTAAACATAGACAAAACAGCCAGAGAAGATGCAAAAACCAAAAAGCTCCTAACACAACATGTCCGGGAAATTCAGGACAAAATGAGAAGACCAAACATAAGGATAATAAGCATAGAAGAAGGAGAAGAGTATCAACTAAGAGGAACAGTAAATATCTTCAACAAAATCGTAGAAGAAAACTTCCCTACCCTCAAAAATGAGATGACCACAAGCATAAAAGAGGCCTTCAGAACTCCAAATAGGTTGGGCCAGAAAAGAAATACCTCCCAACACATAATAGTCAAAACACCAAGTGCCCAAAGCAAAGAAAGAATACTAAAAGCAGTAAGGGAATAAGGTCAGGTATCATATAAAAACAGACCAATCAGAATCACACCCAATTTCTCAACAGAGACTATGAAAGCTAGAAGAGCCTGGAAAGACATCATGCAGACCCTAAGAGAGCACAAGTGCCAGCCCAAGCTGCTATAACCAGCAAAACTATCAATCACCATAGATGGAGAGATGAAGATATTTCAAGACAAATCTAAATTTACAAAATATCTGACCACAAACCAAGCACCACAACAAATTATAGGTGTAAAACCCAATATAATGAGGGGAACTACATCCTACTAAAAATAAGAAAACTCCTAAGCAAGAAAACCAAAAGAAGAAAAAGACACAGACACAACTCAACTTACAAAAGCAATAATAGCAGGAAACATAAACCACTATTTCTAGATATCTACTAACATAAATGGACTCAACTCCTCAATAAAGAGACATAGGCTATCAGACTGGATACATAAACAAAATCCAGCATTATGCTGCATACAGAAAACTCATCTCAGAGACAAACACAGACTCTACCTCAGAGTAAAAGGGTGGGAAAAAAACTTCCAAGCAAACAGCCAAAAGAAGCAAGTTGGAGTGGCTATTTTAATATCGAATAAAGTAAATTTCCAACCAAAAGTTATCAAAAAAAGATAAGGAAGGACACTTTTTACTCAATACTGGGGAAATCTGTCAGGAGGAACTCTCAATCCTTAATATATATGCTCCAAATACAAAAGTACCCACATTCATAAAAGAAACCCTACTAAAGCTCAAAAAATACATTTCACCCCACACAATAATAGTGGGAGACTTTAATACCCCACTCTCTCCAATGGACAGATCATGGAAACAGAAACTGAACAAGAACACTGTAAAACTAGCAGAGACTATGAACCAACTGGAATTAATAGATATCTACAGAACATATCATCATAAAGTAAAAGAATACACCTTCTTCTCAGCACCCCATGTCACCTGCTTGAAAATTCACCACATAATTGGATACAGAATGAGCCTCAATCGATATAAGAAGGTTGATATACTCCCATGCATCCTCTCAGATTACCATGGTCTACGACTGGTCTTTAACAACAACAAAGACAACAAAAAGCCCACATAAACATGGAAACTAAAAACGCTCTGTTAAACGATAGCAGGATCAAAGAAGAAATAAAGAAAGAAATTAAGGATTTTCTAGAATTCTATAAAAATGAAAACACAACATACCCAAAACTATGGGATGCAATGAAAGCAGTACTGAGAGGAAAACTCATAGCCCTAAGCACTTCAAAAAAAGAAATAGAGAGAGCATACATCAGCAACGTGACAGCACAGCTAAAATCTCTAGAACAGAAGGAAGCAGATACACCCAAGAGCAGTAGATGACAAGAAATAATCAAACTTAGGGCAGATAAACCAAATAGAAAGGAAAAGAACCATTGAAAGAATCAACAAAACCTAGAGCTGGTTTCTTGAAAAAATCAACAAGATTGATAAACCCCTAGCCAGACTAACTAGAGGCTAAAGAGAGAGTATACAAATTAACAAAATCAGAAAGGAAAGTGGAGACATAACAACTGAAACTGAGGAAATTCAAGAAATCATCAGATCCTACTACAAAAACTCCACAATCTGGAAAATCTGGAGGAAATGGATGAAATCCTAAACAGATACAAGATCCTAAAGTTAAACCAGCACCAGGTAAACCATCTAAATAATACCATAACACCTAAAGAAATAGAAAAAGTCATTAAAAGCCTCCCAAACAAAAATAGTCCAGGTCCAGATGGGTTCAGTACAGAATTTTATCAGACATTTATTGTGGACATAACACCAATACTCTCCAAACTATTCCACAAGATAGAATCAGATGGAATACCACCTAACTCATTTTTTGAGGCTACAATAACCCTCATTTTTAAGCCACACAAAGACCCTACAAGCAAAGAGAACTTCAGAACAATCTCACTTAAGAACATTGATGCAAAAATACTCAAAAAATCCTTGCAAACCGAATCCAGGATCACATCAAAATGATCATTCACCATGATCAAGTAGGCTTCATCCCTGGGATGCAGGTATGGTTTAATATAAGGAAATCCAACAATGTAATCCACCCTATAAACAAACTCAAAGAACAAAATCACATGGGCATCTCACTAGATGCTGAGAAAGTATTTGACAAAATTCAATACCCCTTCATGTTAAAAATCCTGGAAAGAACAGGAATCCAAGATCCATACCTAAACATAATAAAAGCAATAAAGCAAACCAACAGCCAACATCAAACGTAACGGTGGGAAACTTGAAGCAATCCCACTAAAATCAGGGACTCAACAAGGCTCCCCACTCTCCCCCTACCTATTCAACATAGTACTGGAAGTCCTGGCTGGAGCAATTAGACAGCAAAAGGAGATCAAGAGGTTAAAAATTGGAAAGGAAGAGGTAAAAACATCACTCTTTGCAGATGACATGGTAGTGTATTTAACTGACCCCAAATATTCCACCAGAGAACTCCTACAGCTGATAAACAAGTTCAGCAAACTGGTTGGATACAAAATTTTCTCAAACAAATCAGTAGCCTTCCTATATTCAAAGAACAAACATGTGGAGAAAAAAATTAAGGAAAAGATACCCTTCTCTATAGTCATAAAAACTATGAAATACCTTCGTGTGACTCTAACTAAGCAAGTGAAGGACCTGTATGACAAGAACTTCAAAACTCTAAAGAAGGAAATCGAGGAAGATCTCAGAAAATGGAAAGATCTTCCATGCTCATGGATTGGAAGGATCAACATTTTAAAAATAGCCATCCTACCAAAAGCAATATACAGATTCAATGCAATCCCCATCAAAATTCCAACCCAGTTCTTCATTGACTTGGAAAGATCAATGTGCAGTTTCATCTGGAATAACAAAAGACCTAGAATAGCGAAATCCATCCTCAACAACAAGAAAACATTTATGGGAATCACTATCCCTGACCTCAAGCTATATTACAAGGCAATTGTGCTGAAAACTGCATGGTATTGGTACCGAAATAGGCACGTGGATCAATGGAACAGAATAGAAGATCCAGAAATGAGCCCTCACTTATATGGTCACCTGATTTTTGACAAAGGAGCTGCAAACATTCATTGCAAAAGACAGCCTATTCAACAAATGGTGCTTGTCCAACTGGCACTCAGCATGCAAAAGAAGGAAAATAGACCCTTACTTAACTCTTTGTACAAAGCTCAAGTGTAAGTGGACCAAAGATCTCCACATTAAACCAGATACACTGAAACTATTAGATGAGAAAGTAGGGAAAACCTTAGCACACATAGGCACAGGAGAAAATTTTCTGAACAAAACACCAATGACTCAAGCTCTAAGGTCAATGATTAACAAATGGGACTTAATGAGATTGCAAAGGTTCTGTAAGGTTAAGGACATTGTCAAGAAAACAAAAGGACAGCCAACAGAATGGGAAAAGAACTTACCAATTCCACGTCAGATAGAGGCCTAATATTCAAGGTATACAAAGAACTCAAAAAGCTAGACACCAGAGAATCAAACAGCCCTATTAAAAAATGAGGTACAGAGCTAAACAAAGCGTTCTCAATTGAGCAATATGGAATGGCTGAGAAACATCTAAGAAAGTGCTCGACATCCTTAGCCATCAGGGAAATACCAATCTAAACAACCCTGAGATTCTACCTTACACCAGTCAGATTGGCCAAGATCCAAAACTCAGATGACAGCAGATGCTGACGAGTTTGCGGAGAAAGAGGAACACTTCTCCACTTTTGGTGGGGTTGTAAACTGATACAACCACTCTGGAAATCAGTCTGGTGATTCCTCAGAAAATTGGACATAGTACTACCTAAAGATCCAGCTATTCCACTTCTGGGCATATACCCCAGAAACTCTTTAGTATACAACAAAGTTATATGCACCACAATGTTCATAGCAGCTCTATTTATAATAGCCAGAAGCTGGAATGAACCCAGATGTCCTTCAGTAGATAAACGGATACAAAAATTGTGGTACATTTACACAATGGAATACTACTCAGCCATCAGAAACAATGACTTAACCAAATTCTTAAGAAAATGGTTGCATCTAGAGAATATCATCCTGAGTGAGATAACCCAGTCACAAAAGAACATACAAAATATGCAGTCAATGATAGTGGAATGCTAACCCCAAAGGCTCGGACTGCCCCAAAAACAACTCACAGACTGTGTAAAGTTTAAGAATAAAAGAAAAGAAAAGATAAGATAACAAAAAAGTCATGCTCAATCCCTACACACCAAGAACACTTTGACTAATTTTGGGTTACACCCTGTTTTACATGTACTTTTTGCTCATTGTAAATAGTAAGACCTTAATGCAGAGTATCAATTCTTGAAAACGAAGAAAATAAAAGGTCAAGCACTGACACAATTGTATTTGTATACATTCATGCAAAAATTTTTTTAAATGTTTTTCTTTGTTTTTTAAAATAAAGTTTAAAAAAAGAAAAAGAAAAGAAAGATAAAAAGAATGAATTAAAAAAAAAAAAAACTTCTATCAGTATGAATAGAGACTGGTAGTCCAAACTAGATACTAATATTTTTGAACAAGAATTTAGTTACGTCTACTATTTTTCAGTTTTATTATGTCATACTTATACCCTGCCAAATTGTGTACCCATAAACACTAGCAAAACTTTAGGATTACTTCAAGTTTTAGCCATTTGAATGAATTTTTCTCAGTGTTTAAATAAAAATAACTCCTTATATTTTGTTACTTTTTGATGGATACTGGGTTCTGTGGGGTGCTTTTTAATTTGTTTAATATCTTTTGTGATTCTTTCAAGTAGCTTCTTAGTACCTATTATTGAATTTGTGTCACAATGTGCCTCCTAATTAGAACTGGATTTATTTGAACTTCTGGAATTTGCTGACTGAGTGTTTTTAGGTTCTTGGTCTCTTACCAAATAGGTTAAATAAGGTCTCCTGTAGGTTTGTAAAAGAACCAAGATTGTCTTTGGGCAACATGAATTAAGATGCTCAAAGGCCAAAAGTGTGCAATGCTCAAGAGTGGCTTCAAAGAATTGAGTCTGAATTAGTCCAGAGGTAATGCTTTCCACAACCAAAGTCTGAGCTTGATAATATGTAGGATAAATGAAGAGGAGTTATAGGGTCAGAGAACAAGGAAAACACAAAGTCTATGAGAAAATGTTATTGAGAATCTTTGAGAATATTCTATACTGAATGATCATCCAGCTTTGGTCTTCCTTCAAGAAAGATAGTACAATCAATCAAATCATAGCACAATTTCACTGAGCAGCTGTGTTTCATAAAAAGAAAACAATGGGTGATTCAGGAAAATATTGAGGATAAGGACCAAACAGAAACTTTCGGTGTTTCATGACAATATGACACAAGCTAGAGTCATCACAGATAAGGGATCCTCATCTGAAAAAAAATGCCTCCATAAAAGCTTCTCTAGGTAAGCCTATATGGCATTTTCTTAATGAATTATTTATAGTGAAGTGTCCAGACCACTGTGGGTGGTACCATCAATAGGCTGGTGTTACTGGGTTCTATAAAGCAGGCTGAGAAAACCCTGAGGAGCAAAGTAAGCAGCACTCCTCCTTGGCCTCTGAATTAGATCCTGACTTCAGTTTCAAGTACTCATTGCCTTTGATGAACTGTTATATGAATCTGTGGGAAAAATAAACTTTTCTTCCTGAGTTACACTTGGTCGTGATGTTTCATCACAGAAATAGTAACCCTAAGTACAACGTTTTGCTGAAACACCCTCACTTGCACATGTTCATTCCGGTGATTCCTTGGTCTAGTTCAAGGTCGTTTTGGCTTCTGCTATACCATCAATACTGGATTCTCCCAGGAACTCCTCTCAGATTAACTTTTGCTGTCCTGTGTCATGATGATCTTGTAGGTTTGGTTCACATCCATTCTAATCACAGTGGGGTTGAGTAAAATAAGGAAGGAGCCCATGTGAAAAAAATAAATACCAGTTTGAGTAAGAATAATGATAATAATTGAGCAGAATATGTATAATGAATCAAATTTGTTACTTCAAGCTGTACCAATAAATACTGAATAAAAATGTTTCAAATTGTGATCAGTTATTACATTTAGGATATTGTTAACTGGTGTTATAAGTTCTCATGATTAAAGTGAGGATCCTCCTTTATTGGGGCTTTTTCTTGTCATAGTGGTAAAGCATCTGACAAGGCAATTGAAGGGATGAAACATCTGATTAGACTGCAGTTTTTGTACACTGTCTAACATCAGTAGTTTGTAGTTTATGTCCACAGAAACTCATATTGTTTGTTCACATCTAACAGAGAAAAAACAGAGAGAAAGGAAAGGTAGATTTACTCTATTCTCTTTTTCTTTTGTCAAGAACCCCATTCATGGAACACTGCCAGCAACACTGATGGTGTGGTGTGTCACTTCTTCTAAGTTTACCCGCAGGGAAAAAGATCTAAAGTGTACCTCACTACTGCCATGGTGTTTCTTGTCCAGTTCACTGAGACAACAGGAATACATCACTTTGGGAGCTAAGGGTCATAAAGCATGCAAAGTCCACAAGATCCCTTGCTGGTATTCTCACGAAGTTAATATTTTATTCAAACTTTGGTGTGAATTAGTATGTGAAGCATCATTTTATTGGTTATTTTATTTATTTACATTTCAAATTTTATCCCTGTCCCAATTTCCCCTCCACACCCACACCCCTCTATGAGTGTGTTTTTCCACTCATCTCCTTTCATGGGTCATCAAGCCTCCACAGAACCAAGGGCCTTCCCTCCAAGTGATACAAGATAAGGCAATCCTCTGCTACACATCTAGCTGGGCACACCCTGTGTACTCTTTGGTTGGTGATTTAGTCCCTATGAGCTTTGGGAAGTTTGGTTTGTTAATATTTTTGTTCTTCCTATGAGGTTGCAAACCCCTCCAGCTCTATAGTCTTTGCCCTAACGTGCCCATTTGGATCCCCACACTCAGTCCAAATTTTGGCTTTGTACATTTGCATCTGTGTTGGTCCAGCTCTGGAAAAGCCTCTCAGGGTACAGACACACCAGACTCCTGATAGTAAGCACTTCTTGGCATCAGCAATAGTGTCTGGGTTTGGTGTGAGCAAATGGTACAGATCCCTAGGTGAGACAGTCTCTGGATGGCCTTTCCTTCAGTTTCTGCTTCACTCTTTGTCCCTGCATTTTCTTTTGACAGGAGGGATTTTGGATTAATATTTTTTGAGGTGGCTGGGGGCCATTCCTATCGACTGGATATGGTCTCTACAGGTCCTGTCTCCCCTTTGTTGGTTATTTGGGCTAAAGTCCTTCCTTTTGGGTCCTTGGAAACTCTTGAGTCCCTGCCACCTAGGACTTTCTAGTGGATAACCCCAGTTCCCTCTCCCCCATTGCTACACACCTATTTTCAAATGCCTGACCCTCTGTGCTTCTCACCCATCTCCTCACATATCTGAAAAGAACTTTTTTTTCCTCTCTCTCTTTTCTCCCTCTCAGATTTGTTTTTCTCCCTACTTCTCAGAGATCCTTCTCTTCTATTGCATAGTACTGTAGTATCCACATGTTGTTGTGAGTTTTTTTGAGTTTCATATGATCTGTGAGTTGTATCATGGGTATTACAGTTTCTTTTTTGAGTGATATCCACTAATCATTGAGTACATCCCATGTGTGTTCTTTTGAGACTAAGTTACCTCACTCAGGATATTTTCAAGTTTCAACCATTTGCCTAAGAATTTCATGAAATCATTGTTTTTAATAGCTGAGTAGTACTTCATTGTATAAATATACCATATTTCTGTATCAATTCCTCTGTTGAGGGATATCAACATTTTTCCAGCTTCTGGCTATTATAAATAAGGCTGCTATGACCATAGTGGAACATGCTTCCTTGTTATATGTTGGAGAATATTTTGGGTGTATGCCCAGGAGTGGTATAGCTGGGTCCTCAGGTAGAACTATTTCCAATTTTCTGAGAAATGGCTAGACTGATTTTCAGAGGGTTGTGCCAGCTTACAATCCCACCAACAGTGGAGAAGTGTTCCTCTTTCTCCACATCCTCACCAGAATCTACTGTCACCTGAGCTTTTGATCTTAACCATTCTGACTGGTGTGAGGTAGAATCTCAGGGTTGTTTTAATTTGCATTTCCCAGATAAATAGAGATATTCAGTATTTCTTTAGGTTATTCTCAGCCATAGTCCTCAGTTGAGAATTCTTTGTTTATCTCCTCACCTCATTTTTAATAGGGTTATTTGGTTCTCTGGAAAACTTTTTGAGTTCTTTGAATATTTTGCATATTAGCTCTGTATTGGATGTAAGGTTTGTAAAGAAAATTTTCCCAATATGTGGACTGCAGTTTTGTCCTATTGATGATTTCCTTCACCATACAGAAGCTTTTCAGTTTATGATGTCCCATTTATCAATTTTTGATTTTAGAGCATAAGTCATTGATAAAGCTGTTCAGGAAATTTTCTCCTGTGCTAATGTGTTCGATGTTCTTTCCCACTTTAACTTCTATTAGAGAAGGGGAGAAAGGGGAGAGAGAGAAGGGGAAAGAGATTGAGGGAGAGAGAGAGGGAGAGAGGAAAGAGGCAGAGGGAGTGAAGGAAAAGGAGAATGAGAGAGAGAGAACTATGACTGAGAGGCAAGGAATTTAAAACCACAAAGCTACACCTCCCCAAAACATCCACCACCTGGTTACCAAGGTTTCACATACATGATCCTATGGGAAGCCATTCACCTTCAAACAACCACAGCACTTACATTTTTAAATTCATTTAAATAAATCTTACTGCATAGTCAGAACTAGATTTTAATATTTTTTCAAAAAATCAGACAACCTTGAATTTTTTAGTAACACCTATTTCTGGGTATCAGTTCCCAAAACTACAAGTGATATTATCTACACTATCTTCTTTGCTTCAAATTTATATAATATCACAAAACTTGGAAGATTATAAAGAATGATTTTTAATCTCTGTGGCATTCATTTTGTTTTATAGACTTTGCTCTCTAAGATAACAAAGTTAATATTTTCTTAAAACACTTGTTAACACTCTCATATATTGTGAACTCTTTCTGACCTTTTATAGAGGGCTTTGGGTGTGAAGCTACTAACCATTGCACAAACAATTCCTTTGTAATTGCATAGAATTCTTTGACTTTGCTGCTACTTTGACTTTGAGTTATAAGTGAATATATTTGGAACATCATGTTAGCAAAACAAAACTTCCAAAGCAATTTAAAAAATAAACATAAAGGATTTATTTTTATCTCTGTGTGTATGTGCTTATCTGTCTGTCTGACTGCCTGACTGCCTGTCTGTCTGCCTGTGGGTAGGTATCTACAAGTGAGTGTGATGTCTTCAGAGACTTGAGCTATCAGTGCTCCTCTAGCTAATATTTCAGATACCCTTCTGATGCTAGACAATGGTGCTAGGAAATTTCTTTGGGTTCTCTGCAAATTCTTAAGCTCTATTTACCTCTAAGCCTCCCTCCAGCTTCAGAAATTTGAATTTATTTACTTATTTATTTAGGCATTTTTTAAACTTAAATTTCAAATGTTATCTCCTTTCCTGGTTTTCCCTCTGGAATCCTCTTATTCCTCACTCCTCCTCCTGCCTCTATGAAGGTTTTCCCCCACCCACCCAATCCCTCTCACCTCCCTGTCCTGGCATTACCCTACACTGGGGCACTGAGCCTTCATAGGGCCAAGGGCCTCTCCTCTACTTGCTGCCCAATAAGGCCATACTCTACTACTCAGGTATTAAAAACAATGACTTCATGAAATTCTTAGACAAATGGATATAAAATATCATTCTGAGTGAGATAACCCAATCACAAAAGAACACACATGGTATGCATTCACTGTTAAGTGAATATTAGCTCAAAAGCTCAGAATAACCAAGATACAATCCACAGACCACATGAACCTCAAGAAGAAAAGAGTAGATGTTTCAGTCCTTCTTAGAAGGGAGAACAAAATATTCACAGGAGGAAATTGGCAGTGACAAAGTATGGAGCAGAGACTGAAGGAAAGGTCATCCAGAGCTCTACATGGGGATCCATCCCAAAGACAGTCACCAAACCTAGACAATATTGCTGATGCCATGAAGTGCTTCCTGAAAAGATCCAGATATAGCTATTTCCTGAGAAACTCTGCCAGAGTCTGAGAAATACAGAGTTGGATACTCTCATCCAACCATTGGACTGAGAACAGGGTCCCCAATAGAGGAGTTAGAAGGACTGAAGGAGCTGAAGAGCTTTTCAACCCCATAGGAAGAACAATATCAACCAACCAGAACCTCCAGAGCTCCCAAAGACTAAACCACCAACAAAAGATTACACATGGCTCCAGCGCATATGTAGAAATTTGAAAATTTAATAAACCAGTTCTCATCAAATATTGTAACTGAACATAAATCTTAAGGTCATACTATATGGTAACATATGCATTACTATTCTCTTTAAGATAAAATAGTGCTCTTTTACTTCAGAAAGTATCCATCCTTAAAGATTTAGCTGAAGAATCACTGCGTCCTTACTTGCTACTGGACCGTCCATCACACTGCCTCCTTTCCTTTTATGCCTTTACCACAGATATTATCTCGATCTGATTGCCCAGGTTCTGAACATATTGAACTTTTTTTTTTTTTACAAATGACCACAGTTTCCCATACCTCTCCCAAACATGCCTTCCCTGCCTCCTTCATTCCTTCTCCATTTCTCTTTAGAAAAGTGTGGGCATCCCAAGGATATTAACCAGTATATCTAGTTGCAGTAAGAGTAGACACCTCCTCTCTTATTAAGACTAAAATTAAGACTAACCAGAGAAAGAAATGTCCCCAAGACAGGCAGCAGTTTTAGAGATGGCCTCTGCTCTCACTGTCAGGAGTCCCACAAGAAGACAAAGCTATAAACCTGTGACATATGTGTAGAGGACCTAGGTGAATCTTGTGCAAGATCCCAGGTTGGAGGTTCCATCTCTGTGTGCTCCTATATGCCCTGATTAGTTGATTCTGTGGGTTTTCTTATGGTGTTCATGACCTCTGGCTCCTACAATTCCTTCTCCCCCTCTTCCAGAAAATACCCCAAGCTTCCTCCAATGTTTCACTGTAGGTCTCTGCATTTGTTTTTATAAGTTGCTGAGTGGAGCCACTCTGATGACAATTGGGCTAGGCAACCGTCTATAAATAAAGATTGCTATTAGGATTCATTTTATTGACATTTTTATTTTATTTTTTAAACCAAGTTCTCTAAACTATCATGCTTCTGGTTCCTGGATCTCCAGGTACTGTCAGTGATGGTGGTCCCTATCATGGCATGGGTCTCAAACTGAACCAGTCATTGGCATTTTCTACAATTTCTGTGGCACTATTTTTTTAAATGCCAATTAACTCAGATTTCATGAGTCATAAGAATTCAGACCCTATGGTTCCATTCACAGACCAAGGTTATATTTTTCTGACACAAGTTCATAAAGGTTTAAAATAAACTCACTCATAGCATAGAATTCAACATTCTACATAGCCTCCTGTTTGAACTGGGTTTCGGTTTGCACATTCTGTGATCCATACACTGAACTGAGAAACCTAGACTCCAGTGATCATAATTCCAACATCATTTCTCTTTAGCATACATTCTTCTTTTGTGTTCCTCAGTAGACTTTGTCTACCTTCCTTCCCGACACTCAGCTGGTACATCTGCTATTTTTCTATTCTTAATTTTAAAATAACACATTCTGTCACAGTTTTTAGTGAACTTAAGGTAAAATCATTAAACAAAAAAATCCAGTTCTTCATGAGCAAATAATTGTAATTTGCAAAATTATAATCTATCATGTTTTATTAGAAAGACCTCTCTTGACCTGGGTGTTTCTGCAACTTTCAAAGTTAATGTTTAATTTTTTTATATCTAAATTGTTACACAACTGAACAAACCTTCATTCTTTGCAGAACAGGTTGGGGAAGCACATCATGGTGTCGGAAAAATGGATCGTGGCAGTTCTTGTGCTGCAGCTTTGTTGGAGTGGCTGTGGCTTCTGCAGCAAGGTCCTTGTGTGGCCCTGTGATATGAGCCACTGGCTGAATCTGAAGACTATTCTTGAGGAGCTCACAGCAAGAGGGCATGAGGTGACAGTCCTGAAATACCCCAGTGTCATCATCGATCAGAGTAAACTGTCTGTATTGCACTTTGAGAATATTCCTATGCAGAAGGAAAATGACATAGCTGAGGATTATCTAAACGAAATGGTAAATCTAATTGTGAATGTCATTCCAAACCTGTCTCTGTGGAAAGCAGCGAGTACACTGCAAGATTTCTTTCTTCGGCTGACTGGAGTTTTTGAAAATGTCTGTAGGAGTGTAGTGCACAACCAGACCTTCATGAACAAGCTTCGTGATGCAAAATATGATGTAGTGGTTATAGACCCTGTCCTTCCCTGTGGAGAGCTGGTGGCAGAAGTTCTTCAGGTCCCTTTTGTAAACACACTGAGGTTCAGCATGGGATACTACATGGAGAAACAATGTGGCCAGATTCCAGTTCCACTTTCATATGTGCCAGTTATCATGAGTGGACTAACAGACAGTATGACATTTACAGAGAGGGTGAAAAATATGATGCTTTCCCTGTTTTTTGATTTTTGGCTCCAACAATATGACATTCCATTCTGGGATAAGTTTTACAGTGAAACTCTAGGTAAGAGTCTAGTTTTCATGCTAAGGTAGTTGTTAAATCTTATTTTAAGGCTTAATAGTTGTTTTAAAGCAATAAAATGCATATGTTTTATAAAATTTTGACTCTCATGTAAAACTCTACAAGTGAAAGTGATAAATTGATTGTTGATAATTAATTGAAAGGACATATGAAGTTATTTTGCTATTATTACCACGTGATTATAATCATTAAACTATTTAATATTATTTTGAAATTTAGTAGCCCATTATCAGTTCTAAAAAAAACTTATACACAGATAAATATCACTGACTACAACATGGTTTTTCATTTGTTAGATAAAGGAGACAATTAATTCTAGGATGTAGAATATATGTTTTTAAAGATAGTCTCTTATCGGTAAACTGCTGCAAAAATTTAAAAAGCTCTTCATGCCAGTAATAATGTGAAATATAAAGTAATTTTATGAGAAA
The DNA here is from genome assembly GCF_963924665.1 of Micromys minutus. Classification (NCBI taxonomy): domain Eukaryota; kingdom Metazoa; phylum Chordata; class Mammalia; order Rodentia; family Muridae; genus Micromys; species Micromys minutus. Next base: position 141,107,685 of record NC_137969.1, on the reverse strand, counting down.
TAATCAGTATGTAATGCATTGCTTCTTAATTTTATTCTGCAATTTTTGAGGCCACCAATAATTGCTCTAAAATTTATACCATTCTTCTGACAATTGAGGTAACTTATATTTTTATACATGCTGCAAATTAAGGATGAGTCATGGAAGACGGTGATTAAAGCAGCCTTGGCAATCTAGCAAACAAGAATTGAACTATTAAATATTTTCTCGCAATTACCATGTCTTTCTCTTTCGTATTTAATATATCACTAAGAAAAAAGAAGATTCTTGATGAGAGAAAACAAAGCTGAATAGAAACTGATAAAGTCAGTCCCAGAGTAACATCAGATTGAAAGGTGAAAACCAGTCATTCCTAAGAAAACAGAATGAAATTTAAAACAATAAGAAATTAATTGACCAGGTGACTTGAAAACTTTTACTGCACTTTAACTGCTGGAAAAATAGCACTTTAGAGATTGGTACTGTTTTCACTTTTCTGTTATTGATACTGTTTTCATATTTTCACTACTTGAAATATAAACTACTGTAGCAAAGTGTTCACTATGACAGTGTGAAGAGAGAAAATGGGATCTTTGAGACTATTGTGAATGGTGTCGTTCATATAATTTCTTTGCCATCCTGTTTATCTTTTGAATAGAAAAAGGCTACTCATTTGAGTTAATTTTATATACAGCCACTTTACTGAGGTTGTTTTTTAGATTTAAAAGTTCTCTGAGTTTTTGGGGTCACTTGAGTATACTATCATATCATCTGCAAATAGTGATATTTTGACTTTTTCCTTTATAATTTGTGTCCCTTTGATCTCCCTCTGTTGTCTAATTGCTCTGGCTAGGACTTCCAGTACTATATTGAATAAGTAAGGAGAGAGTGGTCAGCTTTGTGCAGTCCCTGATTTCAGTGATATTGCTTCAAGTTTCTTTCCATTTACTTTGATGTTGGCTACTGGTTTGCTGTATATTGCTTTTGCTAAGTTAAATTATGGGCCTTGAAATCCTGATCTTTCCAAGACTTTTATGATGAAGGGTGTGAATTTTGTCAAATGCTTTCTAAACATCTTATTAGATGATCGTATTTCTTGTTTTGCTGAGGGTTTTTGTTTTTTGCTTTTTTTTTAATTTTTAGTTTTTTTATATAGGGGATAACATTGGTGGATTTACATATATTGAAGCATTCCTGTATTCCTTGAATGATGCCTTCTCGATTGGAGTGAATGATCCTTTTTATGTGTTCTTAGATTCAGTTTGCAATATTTTATTCGGTGTTTTTGCACGGGTATTCATGAGGGAAATTGTTCTGAAGTTCTCTTTGTTTTTAGTCTTTGTGTGGTTTAGGTATAAGCATAATTGTGGCTTCAAAGAATGAATTGGTAGTGTTCCTTCTGTTTCTATTTTGTGAAATAATTTGAAGAGTATTGGTAGTAGGTGTTCTTTGAAGGTCTGATAGAATTCTGTACTAAACCCATCTGATCCTGGGCTTTTTGGGGGAGGCTTTTAATGACCACTTCTATTTCTCTATTGGTTTTGAAAATGTTTAGATAATTTATCTTATCCTGATTTTATTTGGAACCTGCTATTTGTCTAGAAAATTGTCCATTTCCTCCTGATTTGCCATTTTTTTTGAGTATAGGCTTTTGTAATAGAATTGGCAATTTTTATTTTAATTTCCTCAGTTTCTGTTGTTATGTCTCACTTTTTCTTTCTGGTCTTGTAATTTTGGATATGTCTCTGCACCCTCTGGTTAGTCTGGCTAATGGTTTATCGAGCTTGTTGATTTTCTCATAGAATTAGACCCTGATTTTGTTGAATGTTTTTGTGTAGTCCTTTCTGTTTCTTCCAGGTTGATTTTAGCTCTGAGTTTGATTATTTTCTGCTGTCGATATTCCTCTTGGTTGTATTTGCTTCCTTTTCTTCTAGAGCCTTCACCTGTGCTGTCAAGCTGTTAGTGGATGATCTCTCCAGTTTTTTTTTTTTTTTTTTTTTTTTTTTTTTTTTTTGGAAGCCCTTAGTGCTCTGAATTTTCCTCTTAGCACTGCTTTCATTGAATTGTATAAGTTTGGTTATGCTGTGTTTTCATTTTCATTAAATTCTAAAAAGGCTCTAATTTTTTCCTTTATTTCTTTCATGATCAAGTTTTAATTGAGTAGAATGTTGTTCAGCTTCCATGTGAATGTGATCTTTCTCTTGTTTTTGTTTTTATTGAAGACCAGTCTTAGTGCATGTTTTTGTGATAGGATGCATGGGATTATTTCAATCTTTTTTATCTGTTGAGTCCTGTTTCGAGACCAATTATATGGTCAGTTTTGAATAAGGTACAAGGAGGGGCTGAGAAGAAGGTATATTCTTTTGTTTTAGGATAAAACGTTTTATAGATAGCCATTAAATTCATTTGGTTCATAACCTTTTTAAATTTCACCATGTCTCTGTTTAGTTTCTGTTTCCATTATCTGTCCATTGATAAGAGTGTGGTGTTGAAATCCCCTATTGTTGCTGTAAATATTAAAATGGTAAGGCTTATCTCTTTATTGGCCCCACAGTCTCACTCCTCGGATGTCACTTCTAATATGGAGCTGACACAGGAAATCTGTCCCTTGGTCCAAGCAGTCCCCAATCTTACTTCACCCACACAACTCCCTCCAACCCAGGTAAAATTGCTGACATGTCCAGTACAAACATGATTCTAAGGCCTGATAACTATTCATACATGTTTATATATCAAACTCTCAATCCACAAACCCTCTACATAATAAGATTATATCAAATAGATAAATATACAAATTGCCCTTCTATATGAGATATAAGACCTATAAGAATCCTTAAATGTTTATAGCTACTTAACGGCAATAACATCCACCTGGATTCAATTCATCCTTCTCTACCTCCATCTTGGTGGTTCTTCTCTTTGGTCCTCTTCTCTCCCTACCCCTCACCTCTGATTCTCACTCTCCACCTCCCTTCCTCTGCCCAATCACTGGATCTCACCATTAATTTACTAATTAAAAGGGGGAAGGTTCAGATGAAGTAAACTTCATGAGTATGTGACTAGGCAACCCTACTTAGGGAAGTGAAATTTATATTAAAATACAAATGGCTACACCCTACTAGGGTTCATTTGGTAGAGTTTTCCTTTGATGAGTATGAAATGTCCTTCCTCATCTTTTTTGATAACTTTTGGTTGAAAGTCAATTTTATTCGATATTAGTAAGGCAACCCCAGCTTGTTTCCTAGGACCATTTTCTTGGAAAATTGTTTTCCAGGCTTTTACTCTGAGGTGGCTTCTGTCTTTTTCACTGAGATGATTTTCCTGTATGCAGCAAAATGCTGGGTCTGTTAGTCTACATCTTTTTATTGCGGAATTGAGTCCGTTGATGTTAAGAGATATTAAGGAATAGTGATTGTTTTTTCTTGGTATTTTTGTTGTTAGAGGTAGAATTATGTTTGTATTCTATGTTTTTTTATGTTTGTTGAAAGGAGATTACTTTCTTGCTTTTCCTAGGGTGTAGATTCTCTCCTTGTGTTGGTAGTTTTACTCTATTATCACTTGTAGGGCTGGATTTGTGGAACAATCTTGTATAAATTTGGTTTTGTCCTATAATATCTTGGTTTCTCCATATAGAGTGACTGAGAGTTTTGTTGGATACAATAACCTAGGGTGGTATTTGTGTTCACTTAGGGTTTATATGACATCTGTTCAAAATTTGTTAGCTTTCATAGTCTCTATTGAGAAGTCTGGTGTAATTATGATCAGTCTGCCTTTTTACCTTATTGTTTTTAATATACTTTCTTGGTTTTGCGCATTTGGTACTTTGAGTATTATGTGATGAAAGGAATTTCTTTTCTGGTTCAATATATTTGGAGTTCTGTAGGGTTCTTGTATATTTATGTGCATCTCTTTCTTAAGGTTAGGGATATTTTCTTCTATAACTTTGGTGAACATATTTTCTGACCCTTTAAGTTGTGAATCTTCCCTTACTTCTACACCTGTTATCCTTATGCTTGGTCTTCTCAGTATCTCAGTATGTCCTGGATTTTCTGTATGTATTGGAATAGGAGATTTTTAATTTTTTTCTTTTTTTTTTCTTTTTTTTTTTCTTTTCTTTTTTCTTTTTTTTTTTTTTTTTTTTTTTTTTTTTTTTTTTTTTTTTTTTTTTTGACTGTTGTGCCAGTGTTTTGTATGGTATCTTTTGCCCTTGTGATTTTTTTTTTCTTTTCTTTTTATTTTTTTTTTTTTATTTTTTTTTAGTACGGAATATAGTTTATTCAGGTCATGGGAGAGTTAAGAGGGTGGTAGAGGCAGAGAGAGAAGTAGAGGAGTAGAGGCCGGCCATGAGCACGTGGGAAAGAGGGGGGGGGAGGAAAATGGGAGAGCAAGGCTGCAAGAGCACAAGGGCAGGAGAGGCCAAGAGAGAGAGGAGGGGTCAAGCAGCTCCTTTTATCACTGGGGCGGAGCATACCTGGCCACTGCTGGGTAATTGAGGGGTGGGGTATACCTGGCTGTTGCTAGGTAACTGAGGGGTGGGGTTTACAGAATCCCAACATTCCCCCATTTTTGTTTAATTAAAAAAGAAAAATTAGAGGCGATGGTGGACCAGGAATAGGGTCGTTGTGATCTCTTGACTGCTTCATGCTGTTTTGGGGCGATGTTTTTAGAGAGTCCAGAAAAGCGGGGGTAGGGATATTTGTCTAGTCTTAGGAGTTGGCTGTTTCCTTGTTGTCCAGGGTCTGTGGAACCATCTGAGGACAGGTCAAAAGGAACAGGTCCAGTGGAAGCATCTGTGTCTGAGAGAGAAGGCTGAAGCATCTGTAGGTTGCTTTTCTGGAGCCGTTCTAGATGTAATAAGCACCTGGACTTGACAAGATGCTGGAACACACACATGTATACATTATAGGTAAAGACTGAGTACATTTGGTTTGAAAGAAAGAAAGATTTTTCAGAAGAAGTCCTAATGCTGCCATTCCTCCCCTTTTCTCATTATAAAAAGGAGAAAAAACGGGAGGGGGAGGCCGATGGTGAAAGGGGAATAGGGGCGTCGAGTCTCATTGGCTACTTCCTGCTGTCTTGGGGCGTCGTAAGGGGGTGCAGCTGGCTTTCACCATCGGGATCCACCTGGCAGATGTTCACATCAGGCTCCTCTATGGACAGTGGCTGGTAGTCCTGTAACAGGAACTAATTAATAGATTAGAAATTTTTTGTCTGTCGTTGAAGTAGACAGAAGATTGATAAGGTTTGGAGCAAATTACTATAATGTGTCCCGGATATTTTAAAATGACTTGCCATGCCATGAAGAGGGATAGGGGAAAGGTGTGGAGTCATGGCAACATCAGAGTCAGGGCAGCTGAATGTTAATAGTACTTACAGGGGGGACTTTGGCTGGTTTTTTACAGTAGAGCTTACCAACAACTTCTGTCTCCCACCTGGGATCTCATGGATTTTGTATGTGGTAAAAAAGCTGCAGGTGTCTCAAGAATCACCTTAAAAGGGTCCTGGTAGGGTCTAGTAATTGGATGACAACAGAAGAGTGTTTAGCAACAGACTCGGGGGTCTACCTGATAAGCTGGTAAAGGAAACATGTTTGTGTTAGGTTGACTGGATAGAAGAAGCAGAGGGGTTGCTAGCGAGCTTGGGTTCAGGCAAATGGGGGGAGCAAAGGAAATAGAGGCTCCCAACTTAGCTAGATCTCTTCTCTAATAAAGGGACAGGACATGTTGGCACTAAACTGCCAAAAGGAATGACTGAGAGGTACACTCCTAAAAATGTAAGTAAGTGTTGGAATCTGGTGAGGAAGGTGTCTTCTTACCCGACAATAGGAAAATGGGAGGGAGAAGTAGGTCCCCAAAACTCTGTCAGGACCGAGTAAGTGGCCCCAGTGTCCAAGCAGAAGGAGATGGGCTGCTCACATACCATGATAGCTACCCGTGGCTCCCTGTTCGTGATGGCAGTGGTCAGGTCAAGGGAGCCTGGGCCTCTTCAGTTGTCCATAGACAAGCCTAGAAGGCTGGAGGGTTATTTGGGCGTGATGTCCCTCTGTCTTGCGTGACACAGGGCAATCGACAGCCCAGTGATCCTCTGAATCTTACTTAGGACATGGCCCCTTGGCTTGTGAGTTGCTGGAGCAAGCTTTCACCCAATGACCTATTGACCACATCTGTAGCAGGGGCCCGGTTGTGTAGCAGTGGCTGGGGCTGGTCGGGAAGCCTTTGCCAGCATATGGTATTTGTTTGTGAGCCTTTTTACCTTTCCCATGGTACACTTTAAAGGCCAGCACCAAGACTTCTGCCTGTGGAGTTAGGGGTCCCCTCTCAAGCTTTTAAGCTAGTCTCTTATGTCGGGGTAGTTCTGGGAAAAGAAATAGGTCATTAGAAGTTGTTTACCTTTTGGGTTTTCAGGGTCTAAGTTAGTGTCTATCTGTTTGATGGATCTCGTCTGCATGCATTTTTTCTGCTCCCAAACTCACTGGCTTTCCTCAGGAAGTAAATTATTAGTGAAACTCACAGTAAAGCATGGAACATCAGACTATAAGATTGCGGCACAGAAGAGGACAGAAAGGGAGGAAAGGGGCACCGGCAGTGGTGCTAGAGGCCGGGTGGCATGTCCACGTTCACATGTGAGTCTGGCTGTGGAGGGGAGTTTTGAAAAGCTTAGAATAACATGAGTAGAAGCTGAGGTAGAGGTTTGGATTTTGCGGCGATGGCTCGTTGGCTGGATCGAGAGCTGTAGTGTCATCTGCCTTATTGCCTCATTGCTAAAAGGCGGTGGGTGGGGTTATAAGAACACAAGAGAAGGATTAGAGCGGAGATAGATAAATGCCTGTACACAGGGAACCTCTTTCCATTTACCAGATCTTTGGCAGTATGAGTGAAGGTCTCATAAAATTAATGAGTCTAGGGTGCCATTTTGAGTCATTATCTAGTGGATACTGAGTCCAAACATTGTTTTAGAGGTGTATCAATTTAGATGTCTTTAGCTGAGGTGTCAGTGTTAGAGATTTGGAATTTTCCAGGAGACATCCCAGTGGGGAGCCTGGTGACCCGTTTTGAGACATTGAGTTGTCCATTGGGAAGGTACAGGGAGGGGGCTATGGAGCCATCCAATCCAGCGTCCCAGTGGATGAAACTCGGTAGAAAAGTTTCACCTATGCGCAGGGGTCGCGAGTCGTCACTCGGACTCCTGGTGGCTTCGCCAGATCCCGGATCTGGCAGAGAGTGCCCTCGCCAGGCCTGGACTTCGGCTGAGTGAAACGGCTGCTAAGAGCCCTGGGGAAGGGAAAAAGAGTGAAGGGCACTCCCGACGGGACCTTCTCAATGGTCAATGTCTGTCTCAAAACTGTGGCTATAGAGAAGTAACCCTTTTTGCCCGCAAAGGCTGGCCAGGACTTTTTTGGGAAATCGGGGATTTTCTCTGCCAACTGGAGTGACAATCTCTACCAATTTGCCGATGTTTTTGCGGGAATCTTAGCCATGATCTGGTATCAGGAAAAGTGAAACCGTGGTGTGTGGCTGATCTATCTCAGCAGCCCACGTGGCGGGAGCTACTGGCACACATGGTGGAGCAGTGGCCAGCAAGTGTCTAGAGCTTCAGTAATGGCGACAACTCACATGTTGGAAGTCTGTGAGTTGGGCAGCTGTTGGCAGATCAGCCGTGGCGGCAGATGGGGAGGCAGCTGTGGCACATGACGGCGGCAGCAGAAGCAGCGGCAGGGAGATGGAGGCGGGAGATGGTCACTGCGGCAGTCAGCGTAACAAGAGACAGTATGGGAACTAGAGGCAGTGGCGTCCGTTAAGAGAATAGGAAACCTCAGCGCCAGCCATGCAGCCAAGGTTATGCCGAGCCCGATGGGGTGGGCCAGGGTGGCCGGCAAGGACTGGTCGCAAGAAAATCTAGGTCCCTATGTGGGTTTGGCTTAACTATCTCAGTAAAGAAAGAAAAAATTTAGATGTACATTTGAAAGCCACATTTGAAATCTAGAGGAATCCCACCTTTTAGAATAGGTAGTGAGCTTTAGGCAGATGTACTTATCTGGGTGGAGTCTTATTTGGTCTATTGGAGGTAGATCTGATTGTAGCTTATGAGAAATAACAACATGAGTTAACAACATAAACATTTTTAAGATGAGCCTTTATGGAGCAGAAGGAGCAAGAATTATATGTAGTGAAAAAGGAAGTTTAGCAAGAGGAAACATGAAGCATTAATGGAACCAGAGCTTATGTTAGAAAGTAACCATATATCTGAGCTACTTGGTAGAAAATAAAAATCTGTGTTTTTTTTTTGTTTTTTTTTTTTGTTTTTTTTTTTTTTTTTTTTTTTTTTTTTTTTTTTTAGTTGTTAAACTGCAATTACCTTAGCTGTCAATGCAGTCAGAAATCTGGCTTAGAATAAATAAAGCTTTAATCTAGCAGGCAGAATAAGATTGAAAGTAATAAAGGGAAACAAAACATGCACGAGACAGGCACTATTGCACACAGGTGAGAAAGTGCATTTGGGGCACTGGAGGCACTCACATACAGGGAGGGGGTTTGGTACTGTGGCAGCAGGGCAAGGCTAGGTGTTCCAGCCAGGGGGCAGGCCATCCCGCCCCTCGGTGGGCGGGGAGTACCTGTGCTGCCACCACGGCAGGTCTTGGGACCATGTGTGTGATCTGCTAGGCAGGCGACTGCTTACTAGGAGGACTGCTTTCATAGTTTCCCTAGGGACTGCCAGCAGGGCCAGGGTCCCTGCAGAAACCCAATCGCCACCCTTCTGCTCGCTGCCCCTAGGGAGCGGCCGGAGCCTGGGGCACTAGGCCCACAGCACATCAGCCTGCTCTGAAGCTCCTGCGGGAGCCGTGTTGCTGGCTGCTGCTCCTTTCAGGAAGCCCACCTACTGGCAGGCTCTACTAGCTCTGGATTCCTGCCGCAGGCCCAAGCAACCAAGGCTGAGCCTTCCGCAGGACCAGATGCCTGCCTACTGGGTCCCAGCGGACAAAGAGTCTGGGACAGAGACCAGGATGGAGAAAGCACATGTGGGATGGGAACAGCTAGGTCTAGCAAACAGTCTCAAGCAGAGGCTAGGAGCAGGGCCAGACCTTCACACAGAACAGATAGCTAGAAAGGGAGTAGAGTTTATTGGTTTCTGATCACTGTAAATTAAGCTAAAGCATCTCAGGAAATAGGGACAAAGGCGGCAAAAACAATCCCATGGGTGAGGGTAGGTACAGCTGCCATGGGGGCGCAAAACTCGGAGGCTGTGCTCCATGGAGGCAGCCCATGGGTGAGAGTCGGATATCGGGTTAAAGCGGAGGCAGCGCTCCTCGGAGGCGGTGCTCCAGAATGAGATCCAGGCCTGGCCTGGGTCTAGTAAAGAGGGGGGTCCCAAGGGCAAAAGTCCTAGAATGAGGGTCAGTAAAAGCATCTGTCCTCAGGGGTAGTTCAGGAACACTTCCCTGGGACCTCTTGGATGCTTACTCTGACCGATGTGGGGAGGGAGCTTACCGGGTCTTGAGCTAGTGAGCATCGGGATGCGAACCTGTCTTTTCTTGAGGCTTGCTGGCACCAATCCAAGGTTGTTAAAAGTCACAGAAAGGAAAGAGATATCTGGTCGTGAGGAAATCTAACCTCCTCACACGGGGCACCAATGTAAGGAAAAGATGACGAGGCACCAATGAAAGGAAAAGTCACTGAAAGGAAGAGTCACAGGGCACCAATGTTGTGAAAGGATGACGATCCGAGTCAAGGCACCAATGTTAGGGGAAGGATGAAGAGAGTGGGGGGCATATGGCTCATGAAGGTGCAGCCGAGGCCTGAGGGGGAGGGAGATGCCTCTGAGGGGCCCATGTTGGGAATCCCTTCCCTGAGGGACCAGCCACACAATAGTATATAGTACGGGATATAGTTTATTCAGGTCATGGGAGAGTTAAGAGGGTGGTAGAGGCAGAAAGAGAAGTAGAGGAGTAGAGGCGGGCCATGAGCACATGGGAGAGAGGGGGGAAGGGAAATGGGAGAGCAAGGCTGCAAGAGCACAAGGGCAGGAGAGGCCAAGAGCATGATTTTCTTTTCTACCTCTGTATTCTGTTGATGATGCTTGCATACATGACTCCTGATCTCCTTCCTAGAATTTTTATCTCTAGGGTTATCTCTTTTTGAGAATTCATTATTTTTTTCATTGAACAACTTTATTTTTAAAAACAAAAATAAATGTACAGATTTTAAAAGTGTTTTTGTATAACAGTATATGAATACATTTTTGTCAGTACTTGGTTTTTTAAAAGGTTTGAGAGTATGTCTTAAATCTTCCTAGTTACAATGAGCATAAAGTACATGTAAAACAAGATGTAACCTGGACATAGTCAAAGTTTTCTTGGTATGTAAAGATTAAGAATAATTATTTTTCTTTTTTTTTTTGGCCTTTGTTTATCTTGAATATCATATATTTAGTTAGATGTTTCTGGGGTGTTCAGAGATTTCTGGGGTTAGTATCCCATTATCAGTGACTGCATATTATGTCTGGTTTTTGTGACTGGGTTATCTCACTCAGAATGATATTCTCTAGATGCATCCGTTTTCTTAAAAAATTCATAAATTCATTGTTTCTGATAGCTGAGTAGTACTCCATTATGTCAATATACCAAAATTTTTGTATCCATTCATCTACTGAAGGACATCTGGGTTTTCTCCAGCTTCTGGCTATTATAAATAGGGCTGCTATGAACATTGTGGTGCATGTGTCTTTGTTTTATGTTGGACCTTCTCTGGGCTATATGCACAGAAGTGGACTAACAGGGTCTTCAGGTAGTACTAATTCCAGTTTTCTGAGGAACCACCAGACTGATTTCCAGAGTGGAGGTACCAGTTTACAACCCCACCAACAGTGGAGAAGTGTTCCTCTGTCTCCGCATCCTGGCCAGCATCTGCTGTCATCTGAATTTTTGATCTTAGACATTCTGACTGTTGTGAGGTGGAATCTCAGGCTTGTTTTGATTTGCATTTTTATGATGGCTAAGGATATCTAGCAGTTTCTTAGATGCTTCTCTGCCATTCGAAATTTCTCAATTGAGAGCTTTTTGTTTAGCTCTGTAACCCATTTTAATAGGGTTGTTTGATTCTCTGGTGTTTAACTTCTTGAGTTCTTTGTATACATTGGATATTATACCTCTACCAGATGTGGGGTTGGTAAAGATCTTTTCCCAATCTTTTGGCTGATGTTTTGTTTTCAGTTTTTTTTTTTAATTGAAAAACTTTATTTTAAGAAACAAAGATAACTGTACAAATTTTAAGCATTTTTAAATAAAAGTATAGAAATACATTTTTGTCAATATGTGATTTTTTATAAGATTTTATAGTATGCATGAAAATCATACTAGTTATAATGAGCATAAAGTACATGTAAAACAGGATGTAACCTGGAAATAGTCAAAGTTTTCTTGGTGTGTAAAAATTAAACATAATGGTTTTTGATTTTCTTTTTGAAGGGCCTTTTTTTTTTTTCTTGAACTTTCTGTAGTCAAATGAGTTGTTTCTGGGTTGTTCAGAGCTTCCCGGGGTTGGTATCCAATTATCAGTGACTGCATATTATGTCTGTTCTTTTGTGACTGGGTTATCTCACTCAGGATGATATTCTCTAGACACATCTATTTTCTTAAGAATTTCATAAAGTCATTGTTTCTGACAGCTGAATAGTACTCCAATGTGTAAATATACCACAAATTTGGTATCCATTAATCCACTGAAGTACATCTGAGTTCTTTCCAGCTTATGGCTATTATAAATAGGGCTGCTCCAACAGAATGGGAAAAGATCTTTACCAACTCCACATCAGATAGAGGCCTAATATCTAAGGTATACAAAGAACTCAAAAAGCTAGACACCAGAGAATCAAATAACCCTATTAAAAAATGGGGTACAGAACTAAACAAAACGTTCTCAGTTGAGGAATATCGAATGGCTGAGAAATATCTGAGGAAGTGTTCAACATCCTTAGCCATCAGGGAAATGCAAATCAAAACAACCCTGAGATTCCACCTCCCACCAGTCAGATTGGCCAAGATCCAAAACTCAGATGACAGCAGATGCTGGCGAGGCTGCGGAGAAAGAGGAACACTTCTCCACTGTTGGTGGGGTTGCAAACTAATACAACCACTCTGGAAATCAGTCTGGTGATTTCTCAGAACATTGGACATAGTACTACCCGAAGACCCAGTTATTCCACTTCTGGGCATATACCCCAGAGAAGCTCCAACATACAAAAAAGACAAATGTACCACAATGTTCATAGCAGCCCTATTTATTTATTTTTTTCCTTTTTTTAAAAATTTTATTTATTTATTTATTTTAACATCTTTATTTTACAAAACAAAAATAAATGTACAGATTTCAAGCATTTTTGTGTAAAATTATACAATACATTTTTGTCAGTACTTTTTTTCAGATTTTAAAATAATTTTTACATAAATCTATATGAATAGTCAGTACTTGATCTTTTTAAAGGTTTGACAGTATGCATCAAAAACCCAATAGTTACGATGAACACAAAGTACATGCAAAACAAAATGTAACATGAAAATAGTCAAAGTTTTCTTGTTGTATAAAGATTTTTTGTTTTGTTTTGTTTTCTTTATTTCTTGGACTTCCTACAGTCTGTGAGTTGTTTCTGGGGCAGTGCAAGCCTCTGGGGGTTAGCATCCCACTTTCAGTGACTGCATATTATGTCTGTTCTTTTGTGACTGGGTTATCTCACTCAGAATGATATTCTCTAGATGCAGCCATTTTCTTAAGAATTTGGTCAAGTTATTGTTTCTGGTGGCTGAGTAGTATTCCATTGTGTAAATGTACCACAATTTTTGTATCCATTCATCTTCTGAAGTGCATGTGGGTTCTTTCCAGCTTCTGGCTATTATAAATAGAGCTGCTATGAACATTGTAGTGCATATATCTTTGTTGTGTACTAAGGTGTCTCTGGGGTATATGCCCTATATATTAGGCCTATATCAGATGTGGGGTTGTTAAAGATCTTTTCCCAATCTGTTGGCTATGGTTACGTTTCTTGACAGTGTCCATAGCCTTACCGAATTACCTTGCAAATTCATTAAGTCCCATTTGTTTGAACTAAGAGCACAACAATTGGTGTTCTGTTCAGAAAATTTTCTCCTGTGCCTATATGTTCTAAAGTTTTCCCTAATTTCTCTTCTAATAGTTTCACTGTACCTGGTTTAATGTAGAGATCTTTGTCCACTTGCACTTGAGCTTTGTACAAGGAGATAAGAAAAGGTCTATTTTCATTCTTTCACATGCTGAGTGCCAGTTGGACCAACACCATTTGTTGAAGAGGCTATCATTTTCCATTGAACGTTACAGCTCCTTTGTCAAAAATCAAGTGACCATATGTGTGAGGGCTCATTTCTGGAACTTCTATTCTATCCCATTGATCCACGTGCCAATCTCTGTACCAGTACCATGCAGTTTTTAACACAATTGCCTTGTAATATAGCTTGAGGTAAGGGATGGTGATTCCAGCAGATGTTTTCTTGTGGTTGAGGACGGATTTTACAATTATAGGTTGTTTGTTATTCCAGATGAAATTGAACATTACTTTTTCTAACTCTGTGAAGAATTATGATGGGGATTGCATTGAATCTGTATATTGCCTTTGGTAAGATTGCTATTTTTACAAAGTTGATCCTTCCAATCCTTGAGCATGGGAGACCTTTCCATTTTCTGATATCTTCCACGGTTTCCTTCTTTAGAGATTTGAAGTTCTTGTCATACAGGTGCTTCACTTGCTTAGTTAGAGTCACACCAAGGTATTTCATATTGTTTGTGACTATTGTGAAGGGTATCTTTTCCTTAATTTCTTTCTCCACATGTTTGTCCTTTGAGTAGAGGAAGGCTACTGATTATTTGAGTTAAATTTATATCCTTTATATCCAGCCAATTTGCTGAACTTGTTTATCAGCTGCAGAAATTTTTTGTTGGTATTTTTGGGGTCACTTGCATACACTATCATGTCCTCTGCAAACAGTGATATTTTTAATTCTTCCTTTCCAATTTGTATCCCTTAGACTTTCTTGTGCTGTCTAATTGCTCTGGCCAGGACTTCCAGTACTATGTAGAATAGGTAGGGGGAGAGTGGGCAGCCTTGTATAGTCCCTGATTTTAGTAGGATTGCTTCAAGTGTCCCACAGTTAAGTTTTATGTTGGCAATTGTTTTGCTGTACATTGTTTTAATATGTTTAGTTATGGGCCTTGGATTCCTGTTCTTTCCAAGTCTTTTAACATGAAGGTGTGTTGAATTTTGTCAAATGCTTTCTCAGCATCTAGTGGATGACCATGTGTTTGTTTGTTTTTTTTTTTTTTTTTTTTTTTTTTTTTTTTTTAGTTTGTATATATTGTGGATTATGTTGATGGATTTCTGTATATTAAACCATCCCTCCATCCCCGGGATGAAGACTACTTGATCACGCTAAATTATCGTTTTGATGTGTACTTGGATTCAGTTTGCAAGGATTTTGTTGAGTATTTTTGCATCAGTGTTCATAAGTGAGATTGGTCTGAAGTTCTCTTTTCTTATTGGGTCTTTGTATGTTTTAAGAATGAGAGTTATTGTGTCTCAAAAAATGAGTAAGGTAGTCTTCCATCTGATTCTATTTTGTGGAATATTTTGGAGAGTATTGGTATCAGATTGTCAATAAATGGCTGAAAAATCTGCACTGAACCCATCTGGACCTGTGCTTTTTTGATTGGGAGAATTTTTGTAACTGCTTCTATTTCTTTAGGTTTTATGGGATTATTTATATGGTTTACCTGGTGCTGGTTTAACTTTAGTATCTGCTATTTGTCTATGAACTCATTCATTTTCTCGAGATTTTCCAGCTTTCTTGAGTATAGGCTTTTGTAGTAGGATCTGATGATTTCTTGAATTTCCTCAGTTTCAGTTATTGTGTCTCCACTTTTATTTCTGATTTTGTTAATTTAGATACTCTCTCTTTACCCTCTAGTTTGTCTGGCTTAGGATTTATCAATCTTGTTAATTTTCTCAATGAACCAGCTCTTGGTTTTGTTGATTCTTTGAATGGTTCTTTTTGTTTCTATTTGGTCAATTTCTGTGCTGAATTTTATTATTTCTTGCTGTCCACTCCTCTTGGATGTATCTGCTTTCTTGTGTTCTTGAGCTTTCAACTGAATTGTCAAGTTTTAGTGCTTGCTTTCTCTCCAGTTTCTTTCTCGAAGCACTCAGAGCTATGAGTTTTCCTCTCATTACTGCTTTCATTGCATCCCATAGGTTTGGGTATGTTTTGTTTTCATTTTCATTAAATTCTAGAAAATCCTTCATTTCTTTCTTTATTTCTTCTTTGGCCCTGCTATCATTTAATAGAGCATTGTTTAGTTTCCATATGTTACATGGGTTTTTGTTGTGTTTGTTTTAATTAAAGACCAGCCTTAGGCAATGGTGATCTGATAGGATGCATGGGAGTATTTCAATCTTCTTATATGTATTGCAGCTTGTTCTGTGACCTATTATATGGTCAATATTGGAAAAGGTACCGTGAGATGCTGTGAAGAAGGTGTATTTTTTTTTTTTTAGGATGAAATGTTTTGTAGATGTCTATTAAATCCAATTGGTTCATAACCTCTGCTAGTTTCACTGCATCCTTGTTAATTTTCTGTTTCCATGATCTATCCATTGTTGAGAGTCGGCTGTTGTGATCTTCTACTAGTATTTTATGGGGTGCAATGTATTTTTTGAGCTTTAGTAGGGTTTGTTTTATGAATATGGGTGCTCTTGTGTTTAGAGCATATATGTTAAGGATTAAGAGACTTTCCAGACAAATTTTCCGTGTATTGAGTAAACAGTGTCCTTCCTTTACTTTTGTCATAATTTTTGATTGAAAATCTACTTCATTCGATATTTGAGTGGCAACTCCAGCTTGCATCTTTGGGCCATTTGCTTGGAAGTTTTTTTCCCTACACTTTTACTCTGAGATAGTGTCTGTCTTTGTTTCTGAGATGAGTTTTCTGTATGCAGCAAAATGCTGAGTTTTGTTCATGTATCCAGTCTTATAGCCTATATCATTTTACTGGAAAATTGAATCCATTTATGTTAATAGATATTAAGGAATAGTGGTTGCTGTTTCCTGCTATTTTTGCTTTTAGAGGTAGAATTTTGCCTGTGTGTCTTTCTTCTTTTGGTTTTCTTGCTTAGGTATTTTCTTGTTTTACTAGGATGTAGATTCCCTCCTTCTATTGGATTTTCCACCTATAATTTGTTGTGGTGCTTGGTTTGTGGTTAGATATTGTGTAAATTTAGTTTTGTCCTGGAATATCCTGGTCTCTCCATCTATGGTGATTGAGAGTTTTTCTGGGTATAGTAGCTTGGGCTGCCACTTATCTTCTCTTACGGTCTTCATGAAGTCTGCCCAGGATCTACTAGCTTTCATAGTCTCTGTTGAAAAGTCAGGTGTGATTCTGATTGGTCTGCCTTTATATGTTTCATGACCTTTTCCCCTTACTGCTTTTAGTATTCTTTCTTTGCTTTGGGCACTTGGCATTTTGACTATTATGTGTTGGGAGGAATTTCTTTTTTGGTCCACTCTATTTGGAGTTCTGTAGGCTTCTTTTATTCTCACTGTCATATCATTCTTAAGGCTAGGGAAGTTTTCTTGTACGATTTTGATGAAGATATTTACTGTGCCTCTTACTTGATATTCTTCACCCTCTTCTATTCCTATTATCCTTAGATTAGGTCTTCTCATTGTGTCCTGGATCTCCTGGATATTTTGGGTTAGGAGCTTTTTGACTTTTGCATCTTTTCTGACACTTTTGTCTATGTTTTCCATGATTTCTTTGTTCCCCCAAGATTCTCTCTTTCATCTCTTGTAGTCTGTTGGAGATGCTTGCATCCGTGACTACTGATTCCTTTTTTAAGGTTTCTACCTCCAGCTTTGTCTCTTTTAGTGTTTTCTTTATGTTTCCATTTTCATTTTAAATTCCTTCTTCAATTCCTTCAACTCTTTAGTTCTGTTTTCCTCTAGTTCTTTTATTTCTTTGAGTGTTTTTCTTGTTTTCCCTTTTAAAGCTCCTATTTCTTTATGCTTTTTCTCCAGTTCTTTTTTAATGATCTCTATCATCATCTTGATGTATGATTTCGATTCTGAGTCTTCTTTTTCTGGAGTGTTTGCCATTCTGCTGTTTGCTGTGATGGGAGATCTGGGTTCTGATGTTGCTATGTTGTCTTGGTTTCCATTTGGTAAGTTCTTTCACTTTCCTCTTGCCATCTTGCTGTCTGTGATTATAAGTGGTCTTGTTGTCTGTGATTGGTTCCCATCTCTCCTGTGTACCTTTCCTGTATCCCTCGATCTCTGCTCTTCCTAGTGACAGCTGGCCTGAGTGTTTGGTCGGCATGCACAGGCCTTCCGGGTGGAAACTGAATCCCTATGTCAGATTTCTTGCTCCTGTAAACCAATCGGGTGTCGGGGGATCATTCCGTGCACTCAACCCAGACCTCTCTGAGCCTAGGCTACTTGCAGTGCAGTATCACCAGGCCTGTGTCCCTGGATCTCTGCTCTTCTGGTGGCAGATGGTCTGAGTGTTGGGTCTGCACTTGTGAGTGCTTTACTGTTTCTATTTCCATTTTTACGTCTTAGATAGTTTTGTTCAATTCCTTCACCTATTTTATTGTGTTTTCCTTAAAATCTCTTTAAGAAATTTTTTGTTTCCTTTTTAAGAGCTTCTACTTATTTATCTGTGTTCTCCTGAATTTCTTTACGAGAGTTATTTTGTCCTTCTTAAAGTCCTCTATCATTATCATGAGATGTTATTTTAAATACAAATCTTGCTTTTCTTGTGTGTTGTGTTATCCAGTACCTGCTATGGTGAGAGAATTGGGTTCTAATGATGCCAAGTTGTCTTGGTTTCTATTGCTTAAGTCCTTGCACTTGCGTCTTGCCATCCTTTTATCTCTGATATTTGAAGGTCTTTCTGTCTCTGACTCAAGCCTGTCCCTCCTATAGGCCTGGGATCCTGTGATCTCTTGGCTTAGGAGAGAGAGTGCTCCTGGGCACTCAGCTCTCTGGGGTCAGATTTTGAGTCCAGAGGGCCATAGGACAGCACCTGCTGTGGTCACAGATGTAGGCTGGAAGAGTCCCAAATTTTCTTAACCCGAGAAAATTTATTTATTTGAACAGCAAAATGACAAGCCTGGAATTTAGCACAGACACGGAAGCTGCAACGGGATCTTCTGGATTAACAGGTCTTAGGGTCAAAAACTTTAAAGAGCATGTGTAAGGTACCATCATCATAAGATGAAAACTCACAAGCAGCTGGGCCATCAAAGATTGCACAGAGGGAACATTTGCAGGCTGGCTTCATAATAATAGGTTTCTGAATCAAGAGTTGTGCAGGTGGAATTCGGAGGTAACTAAAAAAAAAAAAAAAAAAAAAAAAAAAAAAAAAAAAAAAAAAAAAAAAAGACAGGAAAAGAAAAGAAAAGGAAGTAAGAAAGGAATAGAGAAAAGGAAAAAAAAGAAAAGTAACAACATATCTGCAGTCCATTTCTGCAAGGTGATTTCGATTCAAGCCCTAGCAAATGGGGACCTGACACAGACTTACTTCAAGCTTCATCCTTTCAGTCAATTCTGCTCTGTGACTTGTACTTGGCAAGATTATATGTTTCTTTCTTAGTGGGGAGAATGCAATTCAAAATACAGGAAAATATCAGATAAGCATTATCAATTTTTGCTTGTCATAATTTCATATAGTGTAATTCTTAATAATCACTAAGCAAAAATTGTTTTTTGCATATACAACACTATAGTGAACAAATTTATTACTTAATTTTTAAATTTAATTATTTTTATTTTGAGAATTTTATATGATACTTTATTGTATTTAGATCAAGTCTATCAAGTGTCACCTCTAACTCTTCTGATATGTTATATGGTGCTTAATGTCTTGTTACCAATGGCTTGCTCAGCCAACTCCCTTATACATCTAGGTCTTCATTCCCAGTAGTGACAGTGCCTTCACAGTGAGCTGCACTCTGACACAATAATCATCACTCAAGAATAAATCCTGAAGGTGTTCCTAAAGTCTAATTTGATGACAGTTATTTGCTCAATAAAGATTTCCTCTTCCCAGTGTCAAATTGTGAGAAACCAAACACTGAACTCCAGGCTCTTTATCGTACACTACCCCTTTACCCCCCGCACAACAAACCTGATTGCCAATTTTGTTCTCTCAAACTTCTGTGTTTTCAAGGAAGACCCACCACATTCTGTAAGACTTTGGGGAAAGCTGATATCTGGCTGATCCGAACATATTGGGATCTTGAATTTCCTCGTCCATATCTACCAAATTTTGAGTTTGTGGGAGGACTGCACTGCAAACCTGCCAAGCCTTTGCCTAAGGTACGTTTATGACAGAGACAACTCTTAATTATTTCATAACACAGTTGATTTTTAACTAGTGTTCTCTGTATAGTAGATTTTCCTCTTGTCATCATAGTCATTCTTAGATGAAACTTTTTGGATTTTCCAGATTTTACTAAAGAATTTAGGAGTGAGAAAAAATGCTGTGGTGATGTATTAAAAGTATCTGTGTACCTGTATTGTGGGGGAAAAGAGCCATGAAGAACACCAAAGAGCCTTCGTACAGCATTTTTCATGTGCCTGACAGACTTGTAAGCAGGAGTTTGTCCCCAACAGATTGATAGAGCGGAAGATGCCTTTATGATAGAACTTGCCAATTTTTTAGAATTTAATGAGTCAGAGAAAGTATGTGTACAAAGCCTTTACAATCAGTGCAACTCAGACCTTACTCTGAGTCATTAATGATTGTGCTGACTTTTAGTGCTGTAGTAATACTTGGTAAAAAAAAAAAAAAAAAAAGTAATAGGCCGAGTTGACAATAATGAGTTTGCCTTTCATCTACATATGGTAAAGGGCCAAAGATTTATTATTTTGCTGTGGAAAACCTTTGAGAGATCCTAAAGATGAGTGTAAATTAAGATCTTCAATGTCAAGGAAAAGCAATAAAGCAGATAAACTCCAATGAAATACAGGGACTCTATGAGTGTAAAGCCAGAAGCTTTGGAACTGAAAATAAATACATATATTTTCTTAGACCTTGTATAGAAAAAAACATGAATGTTAGGTATGTTGAAATGGAAGTTACTGAGAAATAGAATGTAATAGGTTATCAGAGTAGGAAAGAAACTATCAGTTGAGAAAGAAGAGACAAATACTAATTTATCAAGCACAAAATCAGAAAATTGAAGATTAAATGGTGTTTCCTGGAGAGTTCTGGATTCTTATGAAAGCTGTAAAGGATGTATTTAAACCTAAACTTTATTTTAGTAATCTGTTCCACATTTGTCTCTGTATTTCCTCCTATGAATATTTTGTTCGCCCTTTGAAGAAGGACGGAAGCATCCATACTTTGGTCTTGCTTCTTTTTGAGCTTCGTATGGTCTATGAGTTATATCAGGCTATTCCAAGCTTCTTTTCCTAATGTCCACTTCTCAGTGAGTGCATGTCATGTGTGTTCTTTTGTGATTGAGTAATCTGAATATTCTTTTCTTGTATGCTACTGCTGTCTCCAAGCTTAGCTGAATATTGCTGTATAAGATTTTATGAATGAATATGTAAATGATAGGTAGATACAATGTATACACATTATATATATTGTTTGCTAAGTGAGTCCATAGCACAGTGTTATATTTCACTGAGTAGAGTCTCTGCATATGCAAAACTCTACAAAACTGCCTACCTGTATGTCATAGGAATCAGGTATGGGCGCTTTCATTCAAATCCATGTAGTCTAACAAAATAAACTTTGACCAAATGAATGTCAATCATGGCTCTCACCGGTGTTGGGAATGCCAAATAAGTAAAGAATATCACTCAGGGAAAAGTTTAACATCATTTAGGTAGTATGTGTGCATGTGTCTGTTGTGTCTGTGTCTGTTTGTCTCTGTGTCTATCTGTTAACATCCGTTTCTATGTGTGCCTGGAACTAGGCCTTCCTTGAACTCAGAGACTTGTCTTCCTCTGACTCTAGAGTACTGGGACTAAACACAGGCACCCATGTGTGAGGATTGTACATGTTTTTAGTAAAAAGAATATTATGTTTGCAGGAAATGGAGGAATTTGTTCAGAGCTCCGGAGAACACGGTGTTGTAGTGTTTTCTCTGGGGTCAATGGTTAGAAACCTGACAGAAGAGAAAGCCAACCTCATTGCATCGGCCCTTGCCCAGATTCCACAGAAGGTTGGTATGGCCTCCTGTGAGATCCCGTGGAGCAAAGCAGATTATGATGGACCCCAGAAAAGAGCTGACAAAGTTCTCTAAGATGGACGCTGAAGTGTGTTACTCAATGGACACAGCTGATACAAGCTTTCAGTAAATACTGATTGAACATATAAAGGGTGCTTTTTAGCTACTCTTGGTCTTTTGCCTACAGACTCTTAGACTAGGGGAAATCATGCTTTTGTGGTCTTTCAGGGTTTTATTTCTTTTATGCATGACATCCTGACTGCAGTTTCCACTCCCTCCAGGGAGTCCACTCACCTACTCACCGCCTCCCCTCACTCCCACATCCTTCCCACTTCCTCTCAGAGATCAGACCTCCCAGGGATATCCCCAGGGATATTGAGTGAATATGGCATAACAAATTTCAGTAAGACTAGCCACAAATGATCATAGAGAATGATCCAACACCACTTGAAATCCTGTGGCTTTCACTGAATATTAGCAAAAAGAGACTCTGATCATGATTTAGCCAAGTGGTCCACAGGAAGGGAAAGGTTACACACATAGCAGACTTAAAAATAAAAACTATAAATTTTAGTAGTGTTTTACCAAAGTGTACTTAATTACAAGTAGAAACCTAGAGCCTCCAATTCTTTCCACATTGAATATTCTATACTTTCAAATACAGAGTTCTAATATTGTCAACAATATTAATTTTCAATTTATATTTAATAAATTTGATAATGAGAGTTCTATATTTCTATTTTCTATATACTTTTACTTATGAGATATGACAGGATTCTTTATGTGCTAAACTAAGTGCATAAATTTATGTGAAGTATGCTAACAATACTTCTAAAAACTTTGGTTTGTTTCTATAGTTTTCTTCTACAAATTTTTACCTTTTAGTAATATGAATTTTTTCCAATTCACAGAAAATATTATGCAGAAAAAATGTTAATTTTAGTCAACTAACTAGTAAAGAAACAGAGAAAAACACAGAGTGCAACAGAGAAAGAGAGGGGGAGGGCAGAAAGGAATAGGAAAGAACAGAAGCAGAAACATTAAGAAAATGGAAGACACTGCGTCAAATAAGAAAAAACATATGAAGTGAAAGAAGAAAGTCATCACATAGCTAAGAAATAAATTTACCACAAGCATTAAACCTAGTTATACTTTTTTGGAAAAATATGCATTTTGAGCATGATGATTAGGTTCACTAGGTCATGTGATACAAACGTGTGAGACATTCATGTCCAGAGCCCAATATTCTGATTTATTAAGGTAGTTCTTTATTTAAATTCTTGTTACGCAAGCTTTCCTATAATAAAAGTAAAGGTGGTGGTGTTATGTTTATTAGACTATTACTAGCAGCTGTTGCAGAGATGAACAGGTTTACCATATCTCTAAATCAACAGGTTTTGTGGAGATACTCAGGCAAGAAGCCAGCTACATTAGGATCCAATACTCAGCTTTTTAATTGGATTCCACAGAATGATCTCCTTGGTAAGTAATAGGGTGAAAAAGGCTGTACAGTCGGGCAACCAACATCAAATCAGAGGACAATATTGAATAATTTAAATTTCCGTATGTCACTCCCACTGTGGAGACAAATAAAATGAAATAATTATCTATTAAGTAAATTTTGTTTGATTTTTCTTGCTCTGGTTCAGGAAAGAGCGAGCTCAGTTAAGACGGCTGAGAAGCAGCCTTCATCAGACACCATCACCCTAGTGATTCTCACTCAGTGAAGAAGGGGTTAATTCTAGGGAACCAATGTCTCATGTTCCCAACCTTTGGAGGAAGCATTACCTTCCTCAGTGACTCACACTATGCATTTCTGCCAGTATAATAGCTTGAAATCCACACTGACTTGGCACTCTATCCCTCAAACAGGACATCCTAAAGTGAAAGCTTTCATCACACATGGGGGAGCAAACGGGATTTACGAAGCTATTTACCATGGGGTCCCTATGGTGGGGGTCCCCATGTTTGGTGATCAACCTGACAACATCGCTCACTTGGAGGCCAAGGGAGCAGCCGTGAAAATCGCCTTCAACAGGATGACGAGTGCAGATCTACTCAGTGCCGTGAAAGCCGTCATTAACGAGCCTTTGTAAGTATTACAGCCTGGAAGGCTCTGCCAGCCATTGGTTAGCCTTGCCATCATTCTCGACATTTCCCAATGTTTTCGATTTTATATTTGTCTTATTTTCAAACATGATAATATAAGGCAAATCCAAACAAACGCACAAGCAAAAACACAAAAGAAGACGAACATTTTTTTTTTCTTCTTTCCTATATATTGGAGTCATTTCCTGAAACTGGGAAAATAGTTGCTTTGAAGATTATACCAACCTTTATGTTTGTAAAATATGGTATGATTATGCAAATTCCCTTGCAGTTTCAATTTAAACTATATATATATGCACTTAGATACATTGTTTAAGTACAAAAATGGAACTGATGATAGGCTCAATATTATTTCTCAAAAATAATATGTGGTGTTATGTTTAACAATTACTATTATGTAAGTTATCTCTGAGTATGTCATAACATTTTGGCTATTAGAAAGATATATTTCTGGAGATAACACTAGGATTAGGAATATCAATATATCTTAGAATAAGATATTTTTTGCATAAATGTTAACATATATTTTAAATTAGACTCTTAGCAAGCTTTTAGTTGATGGCAATTGATTCATTTTTATTAACTATCAGAGTAGTTGAATTTTATGATTTTTTTAAACATTAATACATAGAATAGTCATTTATTCTATCATTTTAAATCTATTATTGTGCAAATGCAATTATGATGTAAATAATTTTAGAAAGGTTGTGTGTGTGTATGTTATGTATGTGTGTGTGTATGTATGTTTGAATATGTATGAACTAAAATAGTATTTAACTTAAAATAACTTGGTGTTAACACTAAGTCAAATAGTACTTTTAACTTGAGAACATAGGGCATAGTGTTTTATTCCATTATCTGACGCTAAAAAACAATTATAAGTTTCAGTAGAGAGTTGGGAAGGGGGCACACTGTGAGGTGAGCTCTTGCTATGCAAGTATGTAGAGCTGTTGGCATCCTCAGTGTTGTAACTTCTGTCTGTCATCTCCGAGCTTCTAGAGTGAAAGTAGAGTCAGGAAAATCCGGAAAGCAGGCCAGCTAGGCTGCTGTGCACAGTAGTGAGCAACAGACCCTTCTGAAGTAGGTGGAATTAAAGGACCTAGTGAGTGGCCTTCTCTCCGTGTGTGTACTGCACACCCATCATGTCCACTATACAGCGAAAGTGGGTACATTCTAACTGTTCATATAAGTGGTAATTACGTTAATTAGTCAGGAAACAGTTTTGCGCCTATTTAGTGACTAAAATGTGAAATAAATTGTACATGGCCTTACCTTGCTTATAAGACTAGGAACTCTTAAGGTTTAGAGTCACAACATCTTCTACCAAATATATGTAAATTTGAAACGCAATTCCTAGGTATAAGTGAAAATATCTTGTTGGAAAAACAACTTCAGAATATTAGTATTTTATCACCAATAAAGTTTCCCTGATGTTCAGCTGGATGACCCTGTAAAACTATTTTTTAACTCTGTCTGTAGTTCATTGAAATAAAAACAAAAGACAACAACAACAACAACAAAAACAAAACAAAACCAAGACTTTTTTTAGTTTTTGTTTTTTCAGTTTTGTTCTAACACTGAACCAAGAACAAGAGACTGAAATGAGGGTAGGTTCTATAACTAAAACACCTATAATCCAGTGTGGTCTCTGGCCAGTAGCATAGAAGACAGCCAGCCATGATGTATATGTGACTTCTACCCTAAGAAGGAGTGACGGACTAAGGAGAGCAGAGTCAGAAAGAATCATTCTGAGGCACTAAAATGAAATCGGCTACCACAGATGCCAAAATGGTTGCCTTGTTGTAAGCAACCTTCACTCTCAGCTTTCTGGATGCAATTCAGATATTTGATTTTAGCTCTCTCTGAAGGAGGTTCCCCTGTGTAACTAACATTCCCCTAACACATTAAGGAGTGAAAGAAATGACTGAACTTATGCTGACTCTGAACTCTGAAATGACTGACATGCTGACTGCCTCGTCTCTGTATCAAGTAGCACGAACTACCTAGATGCTAGTGCTAGTGGGCATGTATACATACATGTCTGTGTCCCCATATTTATTTTAAACAGTCTTGGGCACTACAGTTTCTTGATTTTGCAATTCTTTCAAAAAGATTTGATCACATTATCTTAAGAACAGATTGCTTTTACAACTTTTCCTTTAAAATCCTGAAGATCCCTGAAGCCAACAAAGTCCAAAAAAGTATTAAGCAATTCCTGAATTTATATTACTTATGGTTTCAGATATTCCATAAACAAGCAACAAAATGATTTTGTGTGTTTATCTTTTAGTTATAAAGAGAATGCCATGCGGTTATCAAGAATCCACCATGATCAGCCAGTGAAACCCCTGGACCGAGCTGTCTTCTGGATTGAATTTGTCATGCGACACAAAGGAGCCAAGCACCTTCGTGTGGCAGCCCATGACCTCAGCTGGTTTCAATACCACTCGCTAGATGTGGTCATGTTCCTGCTAGCCTGTGTTGTAACTCTGACATTCATCACTATCAAATGTTGTTTGTTTATATGCCGAAAATGTTGTAAGAGGGAACGGAAGAAGAGGGGGAACAGAAAGAAGAAGAACTAAGTCTTTTTTTTAGGTTTGAGGAAATCCTGAGTGACAGATTAATTCTAACCACAAGAAGCCTGCAACCTTCTTTAGTCTTATTTTCAAATAAGCCATTTTGCTTTAGACTGGAAATAAATGTAAATCTTTACCATGATAATTAAACCTGATGTGTTCCATTCTTCTCTTCTGTCTTGTAGACAGTCTTGTCATTTTCTTTCAACTCTCCTCAGACATGGGAACTGTGACTTCTAAATGTAATCTGTAGAATTGGAGTGATGAATAACACTGGGCTGCTAGACCTCGGGAAGGCACATGACAAACATATTATTGAAGTATGTCAGGAGCTCCTACAGTCAGTGTCACAGGTTTATCTATCGTCAACCAGGGAGTTTAGTGTTTTGTGAGATGATAGTTTTCTAATAAAAACGAGCTTCTCTATTTCTCTAGTATTACAGATCTTAGAGCATAAATTCTTTTTTTATTATCTTTTAAAAATATTTTTATGAAACACATTTTGGTCATTTTTCCCTTTTCCCTAATACCTCCTAGATCCTCATCCCACAGCCCACTTAAGAATTTACTTTCTATCTCAAAAAGTTCAAAAAGGAAATACAACAAAAACTGTCAGGGTCTGGCTAACACCCAGACCCTCATTCTGATCCTAGGCTACCCAAACTTATAACTCATGGTGTAGCGAATGGCACACATGAAGCCATCCTCCTTGGCTCCTCATGGCTGGCATTCCTTTGTTTTGGGAACAAGGTGATAATGTTGCTTACACTGTGGTCAAAGGAATAACCAAGTACTAGATGTCAGAGCACAGTCTAGTACAGATTTTCTCAGTGATTTAAAGTTATTCATTGAAAATTCTTTGTAAATATAATCATTTTAATATTTACATACCTATTTATTCATCTGTCCAATGTTTGAACCGAGGTTTTTTTTCGTTTATCCTTTTGATTTTAACATTATAGGCAAGTACTCTATCACTGAGCTCTGTCCCTAGGTCATTTAATTTATTTATATATTCACTTATCTCTTTGCTAGATAATTGTTATTATGTAGTTCTTACCTGAATGAAAAGAGACTAGAAATAAGAGTGAAGGCCAAAGTAATGACAGAGTTAGATCAGAATATGAGGGAGTGTCAGAAAAATCTTTGATTTTGTTATTATTGTTATTATTTGTTATTATTGTTTTTGGCTGTTGCTTCTTACAAACTATCTGGCTAGGTAAAAAAAAAACTAGATTAATATTGACATCTCAAGTAACTTTTTTGCTTCTTAAAAAATGTTTACCATGACTGAAAAATATCTACAAAAATAACTTTGTTTGTAAGTAAGACATAATCCTGTATACTTATTCTAAGCAATGCAGGCCATTCACATTTCCAGTGATAATGTTAACCACATGAAGCTCAAGAAGTTGGAAGACTATAGTCTTTGTTAAAATAGGGAAACATTTTCATAGAAGGAAATACAGAGACTGAAGGAAAGGCCATCCAGAGACTGCAGGGATCCATTCCATATACAATCACCAAACCCACACACTATTGCTGATGCCAAGAAGTCCATGCTGATAAAAGCCTGATGTAGCTGTCTCCTGAGAGGCTCTGCCAAAGCCTGACAAATACAGCATCGGATGATCTCAACTAACCATTGGACTAAGAATGGGGACCCCAATGGAGGAGTTAGAAAAAAGGACTAAAGGAGCTGAAAGGGTCTGCAACCCTATAGTAAGAACAACAATATCAACCAACCAGATCCCCAAGAGCTCCCAGAGACTAAACCACCAACCAAAGAGTACACATGGAGGGACCCATGTTTACCGAAACACATGCAGCAGATCATGGTCTTATCAGGCATCAACAGCAGGAAGGGAGGAGAGGCCCTTGGCCCTGTGAAAGCTCAATATACCAGTGTCAGGGAATGCCAAGGTAGGAAGATGGGAGGGAGTATATGGATGGGAAGCACTCTCATAGAGACAGAGGAGGAGGTTGGGATGGGCAATTCCAGAGGGGAAAAGGGAAAAGAGAATGACATTTGAAATGTAAGTAAAGAATATATCCAATTTTAAAAGAAGAAATAATTTTCTGTAGTTATTTTGTGTGTACATTCTGTGGCCTCTAGTTTAAGCCTACATACTAAGAAATCTATAATTATGAGTGGATAGAATAATTTGTTTATATGTTTTATGTAATCCACTTTATTAATTATTACTCTTACATTTTGTCCTCTAAAGCAGATAATTTTTATTTATTATTTTATTTATTTTACAAAATATTATAACTCACAAAATTTGTCACATAATAATATATAATGAATACACATTTTTTTTCTTTTTTTTATTTCCTAAGGACTAAGGCTACCACATTTTAGCCCTCCTTTATTTTGAGATTCATATGGTCTGCAAGTTGTTTCTTGGGTATTCAGAGCTTTCTGGGACTAGTATTCAATTATCAGTGACTGCATATCATGTGTGTTCTTTTGTGACTGTGTTACCTCACTCAGGATGATATTCTCTAGTTCCATCCATTTGCCTATGAATTTCATAAAGTAATTGTTTCTGATAGCTGAGTACTCCTTTGTGTAAATGTATCAAACTTTTTGTATCCATTCCTCTGCTGAAGGACACCTGGGTTCTTTCCAGCTTCTAGGTATTATAAATAAGGCTGCTATGAACATAGTGACACATTTGTTCTTGTTATATATTGGAATATCTTTGGGGTATATGCTCAGAAGTAGAATAGATAGGTCTTCAGTACTATGTTCAGTTTTCTGAAAAATGTCTAGACTGATTTTCAGAGTGGTTGTACCAGCTTACAACCCCACCAACAGTGGAGAAGTATTCCTCTTTCTCTGCATCCTCACCAGCATTAGCTGTCATCTGAGTTTTTGATCTTAGCAATTCTGACTGGTGTGAGGTGGAATCTCAGAGTTGTTTTGATTTGCATTTACCTGATGACTAGAGATATTGAACATTTCCTAAGGTGCTTCTATGCCATTGGGTATTCCTCAGTTGAGAATTCTTGTTTAGCTCTGTAGCCCATTTTTTAATAGAATTGTTTGATTCTCTGGCATCTAACTTATTGAGTTATTTGTATGTATTGGATATTAGACCTCTATCAGATGTGGAGTTAGTAAATATCTTTTCCCAGTGTGTTGTTTGTCATATTGTTTTCTTGACAGTGTTCTTAGACTTACAGAAACTTTGAAATTTCATGAAGTCCCATTTATTGATTCTTAATCTTAAAGTATAGTTCATTGGTGCTCTGTTCAGGAAATTTCCCCCTGTGCCTGTATGTTCTAAGCTTTTTCCCACTTTGTCTTTTAATAGTTTCAGTGTACCTTGTTTTATGTGGAGATCTTTGATCCACTTGCACTTGAGCTTAGTACCAGGAGACAAGAAAGGATTGATTTGCA
The DNA here is from genome assembly GCF_963924665.1 of Micromys minutus. NCBI lineage: Eukaryota > Metazoa > Chordata > Mammalia > Rodentia > Muridae > Micromys > Micromys minutus. The sequence goes on along the minus strand of NC_137969.1, from coordinate 141,078,354 downwards.
TTTTTCTGCATGCGGACTGTCAGTTGAACCAACAGCATTTGTTAAAGAGGCCTCTCTTTTTCCATCGAATGGTTTTAGCTCCTTTGTCAAAGATCAAGTGACCATATGTGTGAGGGTTCCTTTCTGGGTCTTCAGTTCTGTTCCACTGATCTACCTGCTTATCTCTGTGCCAATAACATGTGGTTTTTAACACAATTGCTTTTTAATATAGCTTGGGGTCAGGGATGGTGATTCATTGCAAAAGAACTCTTGTTGTTCAAAACAGATTTTACTGCCTGAATTTTTTTTTTTTTTTTTTTGTTATTCCAGATGAATTTGCAAATTACTCTTTCCAATTCTATGAAGAATTGAGTTGGAATTTTGATGGAGATTGCATTGAATCTGTAGAGTGCTTTTGGTAAATGGCCATTTTTACGTTATTGATTTTTTTCTATCCATGAGCATGGGAGATCTCTCCATTTTCTGAGATCTTCTTCAATTTCCTTATTCAGAGATTTGAAGTTCTTGTCATACAGGTCCTTCACTTGCTTAGTTAGGGTTACACCAAAGTATTTCATGTTTTTTGTGACTATTGTGAAGGTATCTTTTTCCTAATTTTTTTCTCAGCATGTTTATCCTTAGAGTAGAGGAAGGCAACTGATTTGTTTGAGTTAATTTTATATCCAGCCACTTTGCTGAACTTGTTTATTAGCTGCAAAAGTTCTCTGGTGGAATTTTGGGGTTACTTAAGCATACTATCATGTCATCTGCAAAGAGTGATATTTTGACTTCTTCCTTTCAGATTTGTATCCCATTTACTTCCTTTTGTTGTCTAATTGCTCTGGCCAGGACTTCCAGTACTATAGTGAATATGTGTTGGGAGAGTGGCAGCCTTGTCTAGTCCCTGATTCTCTGACCCTGTCAGTGTATGTGTATCATTTGCTGAAAGAAGTAAATACAGCAGTTAAAATCAATTTTCTAAACTCACCATAAAGATTAAAAGTAATCACAAATAGATAGTAGTTGATAACTAATGATCTGCGTGATAATCTTTGTTGTCAGAGTCAGCTGAGATCAGTTAGAGCCAGTGATTTACTCTCCTGTAATACACTAAGAGATTTCTTTAAAGTATCCCATTACTTCTCATTTTATGTCTGCTGTGCTGTTCAGTAAAGACACACAGATAGACATGAGGACAGAAAGAATATTCATGTAGGAAGAGATTCAGACTCATGCAACAGAGGAGAGAAGACCCAGGGAGCGTAAAGAATCCAAATATTATTCACTCTTGGTTAAAGGACTCCAAGGGGAAGTACTATTTTTTCCTTCATATGAGACCGATAGAACTATTAATGATGACTCAGAGGAATCACTAATATGAATGATTCTTTTAAGAGCTACTGGATGATCTAAGGATGTGTAAGATAAGTGAGAGAATTTTATTTATCCCTGCACTGTGTATTAGTTGTTGCAAGGTAATTCTATTTTTAAAAAAAGTATTTAGCATACATACACATTTTCCTTTTGCATAAACACTAATAACTAACCAATTCTAATATAGATTCTTTGAATAATTAAGTGCTGAGTTAGGAATCAGGGAGGACTGATCAGTTAGTAAATGAAAAATTACCAGTGAAGGAAGGAAATTGAGATTTTCTGAACATGCTCTGAGCAAAGGAGCCTGATATTTCTATTCTCTGAGAGGTTCTACCAGTACCTGACCAATACATATGCAGATACTCACTGATAACCATCGGACTGAGCCTGGGGACCTCAATGGAAGAGCTAAGGGAAGGATTGAAAGTCCTGAAGGAATTTGTAACCCCACAAGAAGAACAATATGAACTAACCATCCACCCAGAGCTCACAGGAGCTAAACCACCAAAGAATATAGATGAAGGGACCCATAGCTCCAGTTACATATGTAGCAGTGGATTACCTTATCTGACATCAGTGGGAGGATAGACCCTTGGTTCTGTGAAGGCTCGATGTGTCCACATAATAGGATGCTTGAGCAGTGAAGTAGGAGTGGGTGAATGGTTGGAGGAGCATTCTAATAGGCAAATGGGAGAGGGAAGAAGGGGGATGGGATTAGGAAATTGGGGAGAGGTAATAGGGAAGGGAGGATATCATTTAAAATGTAAAAAAAATAAAATTATTAATTAAAAAAAGAGTTTACAGAAGAAAAACCCACTGAACTTCTCAAGGGAAAGAATACACTTGGAATGACTTTTAGTAATAATAATAACAACTCTGATCAGTAATAGAAAATATTTTTTTACATTTTACTAAAATTTTAAAAATATATTTTCAGTAAATATGTGTAAAATTCATATTTATAGGTTTTTCAGAAACAAGAATATACTAGTACCCTTTAATATTATTAATATATTTTAAAAGACAAAATATTGTGCATATAACTTATTCTAAGGAAATAGTTATATTTTATGTATTCTGAGACAAATTATATCATCTTATGCTTCATAAACTAAGTTCACTGATGTCCCACTTAACATTAATCTTCCTCCTATTTTGCACATCATTCACAACTTAAAAGTCAGACCAGGCTTTTTGATCAAGAATCCCCCACTTGTTTTGATCAAAACACTTCTTAAAGCTGAATGAAATAATATAATATGGCAAATAGTATTCCAAAATTCTCACTAGTTAAAGTTACCAGTGTTGTTATTACTCTTGCTATCAAGGCATTTCAGCAAACACACGCAAGAAGCACTGAGTTTCTAAAATTGAAATACTGAAACAAAGAACAGCGAAAATTCTGGGACTGATGAGCTCACAGTTAGACACATTCTTCAGCCACATGGGTAACCATTCACTTGCTGTCCAGATAGATAATTAGAAATATCAGCAAAGCTTGAATTTTGTTTATGAAATATTAGGTAAATGTCTATTATAGAGTCAATATTGACAGGTCATTTTTCTCTTAAAAAATCATCATTCTATGTACACATGTATCATATTGGAACTGAGGAAGGAAGTTTTCTGTCTCAGTTATGAACTGAAAGTAGAAAGAACTTATGAACTGAAGTGATAAGTCTCTAATATTATATACAATATTTATTGTACATACATATATGTATAGATAGATTTAGATTAGATACACAGGCAGACAGAAATATTTCTATATTTCTATATCTACCAATTGTTCTGTTGAGTTTTCTACTGAACATATTTTCTCACAGGAACTGAAATGATCTTTGTCATAGTATGCTAAGATTGTGAGCCATAGGAATAATGGCTCACCAACACCAGAAAAGAAATGATATCCACCAATGGCAGATTAAAAAGTAATAACTTAAAAATTTTTAGTATGATTTGATGACATTTGAAACATAAGTAGAAATAGAATGTAAATTAAAAAACTAGATACAATTTAAGCAATAAGATTGAATTGGTTCACAAATAATTCAAAAAAGATGGTTATATTCAAAGAAACAATTAGACATATTTAGATATAATTCAAGGATAGAAATGTCCTCAATTAAAGTATTGAAAATAATGTTATACAGTAAATTGTCAATTTCTAGGAAATTAAAAAATTACAAATGGTTAACACTATCAATCAGAGAAGAGAAAATTCACAGATTTCAGTACTGTAGCTATTTATTTTATTACTTACCCATTCACTCCCATCATTACACATCTAATTATATATAAACAATGGAAAGTCCTTAAAGAATTTATCTGTTACTCACTGTGTGGTTATTTGTATATAAATACATATATACAGTTGTCATTTTTTCATTTTGTTGTCCTGTATATGTTTGTTAATTTCTTTTATTTCTCTTCTTGGTGATTTGTTTCTTTTCTGTATTGGACACTTTGAGGCTATTTTCCATTATCTTTGTGTTGCTTCCTCTACTATCAAAATTTTGTTTTAGATTATTTTTCTAACAACTTTATTTTACAAAACAAAGATAAATGTACAGATTTTAAACATTTTTTGCTTAAAATTATACATTTTTGTCAGTACTTTTTTCAGATTTAACATAATTTTTACATAAAACTATATGAATATATTTTTTAGTCAGTACTTGATTTTTTTCAAGGTTTGATAGTATGCCTTGAAAACTTAATAGTTACAATGAGCTAAAGTACATGTAAAACAAAATGTAACATGGAAATAGTTAAAGTTTTCTTGTTTTGTAAATATTTTTTTTGTTTTGTTTTGTTTTCTTTATTTCTTGGACTTCATACAGTCTGTGAGATGTTTCTGGGGGAGTGCAAGCCTCTGGGGTTAGCATCCCACTATCAGTGACTGCATATTATGTCTGTTCTTTTGTGACTGGGTTATCTCACTCAGGATGATATTCTCTAGATGCAGCCATTTTCTTAAGAATTTGGTTAAGTCATTGTTTCTGGTGGCTGAGTAGTATTTCATTGTGTATATGTACCACAATTTTTGTATCCATTCATCTTCTGAAGGACATCTGGGTTCCTTCCAGCTTCTGGCTATTATAAATAGAGCTGCTATGAACATTGTGGTGCATATATCTGATTATTTTTATGATTGTATTTACTGAAATATGCTTCAGTAAAGGACTTTCTTTGATATTTCTTGTTTCAAAGAATATCCATTTCTCGTTGAATTATGAGGAATTGTTTGGCTCAGTATATTATTTTTCCCTTGAGTATGTTAAATATATTTCTCATGTAACACATAATCTTAAATAGTTGATACAAAATTTTTTGTGTTTAGTAGAATTCCATATAATGGATTGATAACTTGTTTATACTGATAGAGGGTCTACCTTTGCTTTACACTTTGAGAACAAAAAATAGAAATAGGTAAGCCATATAATATTATTTCAAACTGCATTTATTAGCATCCCAAATGTTGTAAGTCTACTACCTTATACAATACCTGTGCCAATATCAGAGAGAGAGAGAGAGAGAGAGAGAGAGAGAGAGAGAGAGACTTTCTCTTGTAGTTTAGAACAAGAGGGAGCCCAAATTTGAATGTTCTACAATTCTTACCAAACTTTTAATGTGTCTATAGTTTGTGATCTTTGCCCTGCTTGTTACATATCTTACCTGAGTCTGCCCCTGTTGCCTGCCCACATTTCCTGCCTATCCCTTACAAAGGAATTTGTTCTATATTAGAACAAAATATAAAACACGGCATATGAAAGGGTTAGGAATACTGTTACAGAAAACCTTAATGGAGTTTCACAAAGAATGAAATTACTCTATTTGGAACCAATTGACATAAAACAACACCCAGAGCCACACTTTGATAACTTAAGATATTTTTGTCTTGTTAAGATTAATTGTCTGACTGCTATTTACAGAAAATGAGTACCATAATATATACATGCACACATATGCTACTCTGGATCACAGACATGTGTGGTTGGAATTATAAGAGGACAGACCTGTAATTGTATGAGAAGAAAGGCTAAGTGCAAACAAATTTTTAGAAAGAGAGGTAGGAGTCAGAGAAAGCTGGGGGGATCTAGAAGGAACATGAAGGCAGACATGGATATAGGTTATTATGAATATTTTATAAGAGATGGGTGTGTACAGAATGATTCATGCTTTCTAGATACAAAACTTATATCAATTGAATCAGAGTTTATTGTGTGGTGTTTTCCTTCATGTGGTGACTTAATTGAGTTCAAGAGAAGGTGCAGTGTCAGGATGCACCAAGATGGCCACAGAATTAGGATGCATGGACCTGGTGTGGTAACAACCCTCCAAGGGAATTGTGGGAGGGTTGCTACCTTTGGGACCATGGGGTGGCAGCAGAGAATGGGAATGGAGTTCCCAGCTAGCAGAGCTGGTGCTGGAACTAATGCCAGAGAGCAGGGTTGCACAGTAGGTCAGAGAAGCATGCAGTCCTATTGGAAAGGCAACTCTTGAAGAAAGGAGTATGATACATGAAAATTCTGAGATGAACTTAGAGTTGGACATTTTTCTGATGTAACATTGATAGTTATTTATAGGCTTTCCAGAAATATATTCACAATTGATACAATAGCATAGTTTCTTTTCATTTCTGCAGTAATTATGTCAATGTTGGATAAAGAAATCAATTAATTCCCATCAAGTATCAATATTTTATCAAATAGGAACTAAGAAAAGAAGCTATATAGACCCTCAGATACTTATCCTTGATAGCTCAACCTGTAAGATTATATAATGTATAACATTGATCTAATTTACATCTGTCTTCTCTCAGAGTTTTCTCATGTTTTCCTGGGAGGCAAAAATAGAGTAAGTTTTGTATTACTCAAGTATTTGAGCTAGAATGCTGAGTCATGATGACAGTGAAGCACCATGACTAGAGAAAAATTAAGGTCAATGACTGTGAGATAAACTGGTAATAATTAACCAAAAGTTATTTGTCTAACAAGATATCATTTCATAACAATGGATCTATCTTAATAAGCAGAGGGTCAATGCAAATTAGGAAAGAACAAAAGAACTGAGCTCGGTTTGTGAATGAAGAGGCCCCTCATAGAGGGTATTAAGAAAACTTGTTACCATTATACAATTTGTGGGCTCCTTCAAGGATATTTAGAAAATGCCTATTGGCAATCTATCAATCAAGTCTCAGTAAGGAAAGCAGGAAATTCATGAATTGTTTCCAGTTCTGTTTTTACTCGTTCAGTTCAATTTTATTTAAAAATTTAATTATATTTCAGGCAAGCAATAAATACTAATGATAAAATTGTTTTCTTTTATGAAGTTCTATGACTTTAATATCTAAGGAATGTGTTTAATTTAAATATGTGGCTTAAAGATGGGACTATCTAACTGCCCTTGAGATAGAAGACAAGGCTTGGAGAATCATAAATTTAATTTTGAAAACAACATATGAAATATAGGTAACTACTTTGGGAACACACTGTACAACTAACAATTTTCCAAATTGACTCACTTGTTAAATACATAAAAAAAAAAAAAACCTCATGATATTGGTATAAAGATAGGCAGGTAGATCAGTGGAACAGAATAGAAGATCCAGAAATGAACCCTCACACATATGGCCACTTGATCCTTGACAATGGAGCTAAAAACATTGAATCGTAAAAGTACAGCCTCTTCAACAAATGGTGTTTGTTCAACTGCCAGTCAGCATGCAGAAGAACGAAAATAGACCTTTTCTCATATCCATGTACAAAGCTCAAGTGTAAGTGGATCAAAGATTTCCACATAAAACCAGGTACACTGAAACTATTAGAAGAAAAAGTGGGGGGAAGCTTAGAACACATAGGCACAGAGAATAATTTCCTGAACCAAACACCAATGGTTTATGCTCTAAGACCAATAATCGATAAATGAGACTTCATGAGATTTCAGAGTTTCTATAAGGCTAAGGACAATGTCAAGAAAACAAACTGCAGTCAATAGACTGGCAAAGGATCGTTATCAATCCCACATCTCATAGAATTCTAATATCCAATATATACAAAGAATTCAAGAAGTTAGACCCCAGAGTAAGAAACAATCCTATTAAATAAAAATGGGTCACAGAACTAAACAAAGAATTCTGAGCTGAGAAATATTGAATGGATTTCAGGAATTTCAGAGGGGAAGTAATAGCCATATGGAGGTTTGGAAGTGGCCAGTCATTGGGCTGTTTAAGGCATATTAAAATACAAGGCTCTGTGTGTGTGCATGTGAATGTACATGTGTGTATGTTTTCATTCAAGAACTCAGAACATTGGGGCAGGTAGTAAGAAAAATGCCACCAACACCACTGGGGTGATTAGAGTAGCATTAATCACCTACTGCAACGGCTACCTTCACTAATTAAATATACACATCTTAGAATCACTGCTTTAAGAATTCAAGGCAAAAGTTCATTGGAATTCAGAATATATAACAATTGAATGATGTAGTAGCATGTGTATATATGTTAAATTTTCAAACTCCACAAATAAAACATACAATATATTGTATGACATTGCTCTAAGGTCATTTTGTGAAACTGAATCTGTAGGTTTAACTCAGTATATTGAATCTCTATGGGTTGCCATTCTAATCATTCTAATTTCTTAAGCCTCGGAACTAGCTTTTTTATTTTTCTTTGATGGTGTAGATTCCAGATTGGTCTTTTAATCTGTGTTCTATGACCTCCAATCTAGTATTGATTTTTTTATTCTTCTTCTCTATGCATGTTTTGTTGAGTTTTCTTTCTTAAAGATATATAAAATTGTAACCACTACTTGATATAATTATTTTTATGGTGACAGGCAAAACAAAACCATGCATGTTTCTAATGTTCTATTCTACAGCGTTTTTCATATGGAAAATATTTTCTTATGTAATCTTTCTAACTCCTCCTTCCCCTGCTTTTGATTTTTTTTTGTTTTTGTTGCTGTCTTTAAAAAAAAAAAAAGATGTATTTATTTCATGTATGTGAGCACACTGTCACTGTCTTCAGACACACCAGAAGAGGGCATTGGATCCCATTACAGATGGTTGTGAGCCACCATGTGGTTGCTGGGATTTGAACTCAGAACCTCTGGAAGATGAGTCAGTGCTCTTAACCAGAGAGTCACCTCTCCAGCCCTTGTTGTTCTTCTTATTTTATTTATTTTTTTTAATTAAAAAAAAATTTCTGTTCTTTCTCATTCTGTAGGAAGCCGTTGGCGCCAATAGATGGCGCCAGCTTCCTGCCCATTGTTCAGCCTGCAAAAACCTTTCCCCTCATGTTGCTTGGCAACCACATAAGTCACAGCCCAATCTCAGGGCACGTGATTGAGCTACAGGAAGATGCACCAATCAGGTAGCAACACAAGTCTCTTAGGCATTTATAAGCAGTGCATTTCTCCCCCACGTGAGGAGATTGCGGGAGATAGTGGAGAGATTGCGGGAGACCCCACGTGGAGAGATGGCAGAGAGATCCCACGTGGAGAGAGACTGGGCAGAGAGATCGCACGTGGGAGACTGCACGTGAGAGGCCGCCTATACAGTAGACCCCGGTAGGCAGTCCCCGGCTCAGAGAGAAGTTTCCTGCTCAAGAAGTCCCCTGCTCAGATTGCTGTACAATAAAGGTTGTCCGCAGAAGAATCCGTTGATGTTGCATGCCTGTTCCTACCGGCGGGAAGCATGGGCGCGCGACGAGTGGTGCTGAAACCCGGGAGTGCCAAGGGGAACCTTCAGGCCGCTGAACTAGATTCAGAATTGTGCGGAAAAGTTAAAAGGTAAGTTCTGAGAGACATGTCACTCTTTAGTTTTTACGGGGTGCCAAAAGAACATGCCAAAAACTTAGGCATGTCTCTACTTAGATTTTCTCCGACAGTAGAAGGAGTATTGCTTGCATTTGTGGTAATTGTTATAACATTACTGTTGTGGAAGTTATCTAGACGAAAAGTTAGCACGCAGCACCTAGAGGGTGGGTCAGAAACAGAACGTGATAAAGAAAAAGACAAGGGAGGTCGTCTCTGAGAGACATGTTCAAAACAAGTCAGAAACGGAGAGATGCCAGAAAGAATTAAAGGAGATAGCATCCGAGAGACATGTTCAAAACAGGTCAGAATCGGAGAGGTGGCGGCGGAAAAACCGCCGGGAAAAGAGAGGATCTCGCCCGGGGAAACAGAGTACAAGTTTCCCGGAGAGAACGCTTTGTACCCCTTAAAGGAACAAAAGGCCCTAGAGCTGGCAGAAAAAAGATCACAAACTGAATTTCAATTTGAGGAAATTTTAGAAAAACAAGAGACAAAAGAATTTGGGGCAGAGCAGTTTCAGGGGAAACAAAAGACTTTAGCCAAACAAAAGGCGGCCTGTGCCTTTTCACCTCATGCAGAGAGGAAGTGTGAATTCTCCTTTTGTCTGCCAGAGACATTCCATGCCCTCAGGCAAATGTTTCTGGTGTTTGAGGAGAATAACATCCGCAGTTATCATCCTCTAGAACATAAACAAGTCAAAGAGTTGGGAGAGTCAGTCAGAATTTATGGAGTCACTACTAATTTTACTATGTCGTTAATTGAAAGATTAAGCTCTTTAGCCATGACACCTGCTGATTGGCAGCTTGTTACTAAAGCTTGTCTCCCAAGTATGGGACAATACATTGAGTGGAAAGCCTTGTGGCAGGATGCTTGTCAGGTCCAGGCTCGCGCCAATGCAGCCGCAGGACAGCCAGCTTGGGATTTTGATATGTTATCTGAACAGGGGCAGTGGGTGGTAAATCAAACCGCCTATCCCATAGAAGTCTATGGCCAAATAGCACTTTGTGCCATAAAGGCATGGAAAGCACTCACTAATAAGGGAGAAGTGTCAGGAAATCTAACAAAAATTATTCAGAGTCCAAGTGAACCTTTTTCAGATTTTGTGGCCAGAATGATAGAGACAGCTGGAAAAATATTTGGAGACCAAGAACAGACTATGCCCTTGATAGAGCAACTAATTTTTGAACAATGTACTAAGGAATGCTATCACCCCCTGCAAGGCTAAAGGATTACAAGCCTGGATTAAAGCCTGCAGAGAGATAGGAGGACCTTTAACTAATGCAGGTTTGGCTGCCTCCATACTACAGGGACAAAGGCAGCTAGGTCTTTTTTAAAAAGGTGTCAATTGCTTTCAATGCAGGAAGCCTGGTCATATAAAGAGAGAATGTAAAGGTCAGAGCTCTGGATTCAACCTTAAGAGTATTCCTGGATTGTGTCCTAAGTGTAAGAAAGGGAAGCATTGGGCTAATGAATGTAGATCAGTAAAAGATTCCACTGGGAAGCCCCTAGAAGCGTCAAAAACGTACAGCTGGGCCCCCGTCCTCAGGGCCCTCAAATATATGGGGCAACCACCTCCCCAGTAGTCTGGGAGCAGGAGAACCCCCGCAGGATTGGACCTCCGTGCCACCACCAGAATTGTCCTGACTCCACAAATGGGAGTTCAGCCTATTACTTCTGACTTTCATGGGTTGCTACCTGCAAATTCAATAGGACTGCTTTTGGGGTACACATCTGCCACTCTTAAAGGTTTGGTAGTACACCCTGGGGTAATTGATCAAGATTATAAAGGCCAACTAAAGATCATGTGCTCCTCCCCGAGGGGTTTATTTCCCATCTCACCAGGGGATCGGATTGCTCAGTTGCTTATCCTTCCCAGTAGTCAGGCCCAATTTGCATCTAACCAGCGAGAAGGGAAAACAAAGGCTTCAGTTCTTCAGGAACTGACTTAACATGTCTAACAATAGATTTAAATACTCGACCAATCTTAAATTTAAAAATAGAAGAAAAATTCTTTGAAGGACTCTTAGACACTGGAGTGGACGTTAGTATCATATCTACTAAGTGGTGGCCTGCTAAGTGGCCAGTTAATCAATCTTCCCATTCTTTACAAGGCCTTGGCTATGAAGCCAGTCCCGCTATTAGCTCTAAGCCATTGAAATGGAAAGCCCCTGAGGGACAACAAGGAACTTTTACACCTTATGTCCTTCCAATACCGTTTAATCTACGGGGAAGAGACATTCTAACAAAACTAGGTCTTAAACTTATGAATAATTATTCCCTGCCTGCACAAGAGATGATGACTAATATGGGGTATATCTCCGGAAGGGGAATTTGCAAATATCATCAAGGTCCTACAGACCCCATACGGCCCACCATAAAATCTGATCGAAGTGGTTTGGATTTTTCTTAGGGGCCGTTGAGGAGACTATGCCCATACAATGGCTTTCAGAGGAGGCAGTGTGGGTTCCTCAATGGCCTCTTTCCTCTGAAAAATTGGAGGCTGCTCATCAATTGGTAAGAGCGCAATTACAGTTAGGACATTTGGAGCCTTCTAGCTCCCCTTGGAATACTCCAATTTTTGTTATAAAAAAGAAATCAGGCAAATGGAGACTCTTACATGACCTCAGAGCTATTAATGCACAAATGCAACTGTTTGGGTCTGTTCAACGTGGTCTCCTGCTTCTATCAGCTTTACCCAAGCTGTGGGAGATAATTATTATAGATATTAAAGACTGTTTTTTCTCTATACCGTTACATCCCAGAGATAAAGAGAGGTTTGCCTTTACTCTGCCCGCCATAAACCATGTAGAACCTGATAATAGATACCAGTGGAAAGTTCTCCCACAAGGAATGGCAAATAGTCCTACTATGTGCCAGCTGTATGTACAATAAGCTTTAACCCCCATTAGAAGGCAATACTCGTCATTATCTATTTTTCACTTTATGGATGATGTTATATTATGTGGCCCTAATGTTCAAGACTTAGAAATAGCCTTTGATGATTTAGTTAAGTCCTTACAACACTTTGGGTTAACGATAGCTTCAGAAAAAGTTCAGCGATCACAAGTGGGAACGTTCTTAGGAGCTGTCATTCACCCAGAATTTGTTGTACCTCAAAAAATAGAAATCAGGAGAGATCATTTACAGACATTAAATGATTTCCAAAAGCTCCTAGGAGACATTAATTGGCTAAGGCCTTTCCTAAAGATTTCTACTGCTGAACTAAAACCTTTGTTTGATATTCTTGAAGGAGATCCAGAGTTAACATCCCCACGGTCTCTGACCCCAGAGGCTGTGGCAGCCTTACAAGAGGTAGAAAAAGCCTTGATTAAAGCTCAGCTAGTCAGAATACAACCTGGTGAACCTTTTGAGCTATGTCTCTTACAGACTGAGAAGCTGCCTACTGCAGTATTATGGCAGAAAGGTCCTTTGCTGTGGATTCATCCACAGGCTTCTCCAGCCAAAACTATTGAATGGTATCCCTCAGCTGTAGCCAAACTTGCCTTGCGAGGATTAAAGGCTGCTGTTACTCATTTTGGTACCTATCCAGAAAAAATAGTTATTCCATATACTGCAGAACAGTTACAGACTTTGGCTTCTGTTAATGATGATTGGGCCATATTTGTATGTGCCTTTTCTGGGATATTTGACAACCATTACCCTAAAAACCCAATTTTGACCTTTGCACACTGTCAGCCTCTTGTGTTTCCCCGTGTGACAAGCGCAGTTCCTCTTACAAAAGGTGACATAGTATATACTGACGGCTCTAAAACAGGACTAGGTGCATATGTGTATGAGGGCAAAGTAGTAACCAAACAGTTTGCCCAAAATTCCCCTCAGCTGATTGAATGTCAAATTGTTCTAGAAGTTTTACATGCTTTCCCTGGTCCTGTTAATATAGTTTCAGACTCCTCTTATGTAGTTAACGCAGTTAATTCCCTAGAGGTAGCTGGTCTAATCAAATCTGGTAGCCTGGTTGCTTCCATATTTATGCAAATTCAGCAAGAGCTGTTATCCAGATGTTCACCTTGCTACATCACGCACATTCGTGCCCACTCAGGCCTACCTGGCCTGATGTCACAAGGTAATAATTTAGCAGATCTTGCCACCTGAGCTACTGCATTTGCAGTTCTGACTGCTGTGGAGGCCGCCACCCAGTTCCATTCTCTGTTTCATGTGACAGCTGAAACCTTACACAGGCGTTTCTCCATCACCAGGAAAGACACCAGAGACATAGTTCTCCGCTGTGGAAGCTGCAGCGTCTTTGTTACCACCCCACATATAGGGGTAAACCCATGAGGCATTCAGCCTCTCCAAATATGGCAAATGGATGTCACCCATGTTCCCTCCTTTGGGAAATTAAAATATGTACATGTGTCCATTGACATTTGCTCAGGAGTTATTTTTGCTTCTCCTTTATCAGGAGAAAAGGCTTCTCATGTTATTACTCATTGTCTTGAAGCATGGAGTGCATGGGGCATTCCTAAATTGTTAAAAACGGACAATGCTCCTGCATATACCTCAGCAAAATTCAAGCAATTTTGCCATCACATGGGAGTTTCACTCCTGACAGGATTGCCTTATAATCCTCAGGGTCAAGGCATCATTGAACGTGCCCATCGAACCCTAAAGGTTTATTTAAACAAACAAAAAAGGGGAATTGAGAAAGTGCCCCCTACGCCTAAAATGGCCATTTCTACTATATTTCTTACTTTAAATTTTTTTAAATTTGGACACTCATGGCCATTCAGCTGCCGAGCGCCATGGACAATGACCTGTGCTACCTCAAGAGCTAATGAAATGGAAAGATGTCCTCACTGGTAATTGGAAAGGCCTGGATCCTATTTTAATACAATCCAGGGGAGCTATTTGTGTTTTTCCACAGGGAGAAGAAAGTCCAATTTGGATCCCAGAACGTCTAACATGTCGAGTGCTACCAGAACAAGAAGCTGTTCCACCTGCTTCTGATGAGCCTGTCCTGCATGACGATTCAAGCGGAACCGAGTTGGAAGATTTTGTCGGTATTCCCAAAACCGACGCCCATGTTCCTTAATGCATAACTATTTTCTTGTTTGTTTGTCACCATTGTAACCTTTGATGTACTGTACTTGCCCTTAGACACAGAGATAGCAGGGTTATGGGGATTATAGAACTCTTGCCTTATCAGTAATTTTGGCATGCTTTTGTGCAGAGAGACTGTGTTTCTGCTCTAGATGGTGTGCAAACTCCGTACTCAACAATATCGTGACAAAGTGGTTATAGCACAAGCTCTTGCTGTACTCAAAATGGGCACCTCTCCCTCTGTTTGGCTTAGTATGCTTTAAGAAAAATGTTGGGTCTGTGTATGGATAGCCCCTGCACCCTGAGCTTTTCGAGGCATTGCACCAGGATCGGGTGTCCTACACTAAGGCAGCCTTTGCACCCTGCAGGGCTTGTTCCCATTGCACGCAGGAAGGTGCCTTACCCAAAAATTATTACTGATCATGGTCTTGAACCCTAAAGGTCCAACAAGAGCCTGATGGTTGATCGGCCATGTTTTATGTTTTTTATTTAAGAGAAAAGGGAGAAATGTAGGAAGCCATTGGCGCCAATAGATGGCGCCAGCTTCCCGCCCATTGTTTAGCCTGCAAAAACCTTTCCCACATAAGTCACAGCCCAATCTCAGGGCACGTGATTGAGCTACAGGTGGATGCACCAATCAGGTAGCAACACAAGTCTCTTAGGCATTTATAAGCAGTGCATTTCTCCCCCACGTGAGGAGATTGCGGGAGATAGTGGAGAGATTTCGGGAGACCCCACGTGGAGAGATGGCAGAGAGATCCCACGTGGAGAGAGACTGGGCAGAGAGATCACATGTGGGAGACTGCACATGAGAGGTCACCTATACAGTAGACCCCGGTAGGGAGTCCCCGGCTCAGAGAGAAGTTTCCTGCTCAAGAAGTCCCCTGCTCAGAGTGCTGTACAATAAAGGTTGTCCGCAGAAGAATCTGGTTGTTGCACGCCTGTTCCTATCGGCGGGAAGCGTGGGCGCATGACATCATTCCTTTGGACACTATTTTATTTTTATTCTCTTTTCTTTGGAAACTATTTTATTTGTATTTTTCTCTTGTTACTTTGGAGACTTTATTTTTAATGCATATGTATTTAGTTTCTTCTCTTATTGTTCTCTAAAATTAATATCTTTTTTTGTACTTAATTTTCTCCAAACACTTTTCTCTGGAGATTTCTTTTAAAAATGTTGTTTAATAATTCTCTTGTTAAAAATTTATTTTCTTATTTTCAAACTAATTTTTTTGTTGTTGTTTTCAAACTTATACATTAAGTGTTCAGAAGTTGTGGCTGAACAGATAGCTCAGCAGTTAAGAGAATTGACTGCTCTTTCAGGGGTCCTGAGCTCAATTGACAACCATCTGTAATGAGATCTGGTACCCTCTTCTGGTATGTTTGAAGAGACCAACAGTGTACTCATATATATAAAACAAATAAATCTTTAAAATAAAATAGTTCAGAAGTTTGGGGTTTTTCTTTCCCACTGCAGCTCTGGGA
The DNA here is from genome assembly GCF_963924665.1 of Micromys minutus. Lineage (NCBI taxonomy): Eukaryota > Metazoa > Chordata > Mammalia > Rodentia > Muridae > Micromys > Micromys minutus. The sequence continues at coordinate 141,062,629 of NC_137969.1, read as the reverse complement.
AAATATTTTTTCTGCACTTCTGAGTTTTTCCAGCTTTCTCAGGCCAGACTGATTCTGTGGTTTAGTCTAGCCTTGCCAGCTCTGGGGATGGACCCATTCTTTGCCCCTCCATGAGAGCTGAGCTTCATACCTACAGACATTTCCAACTGAACCCATCCACTTCAGCTCTGGAAAGTTTTCACCTGTAGGGCATATACTGAGGTTCCTGTATTGAACCTGCTTCCAATTCACAGACCTCCTCCCCCTGCTCTCTTAAAGGGATTTAGCCTCCTCACAGCTAGGAAATTGTTATGGGAGGAGATTGTTTGCCCCTTTTATGTGGGACTTTTCTAATACCTAAAGCATGTTCTAAGTCTGGATTTTTAGAATGTAATAATAATAATAATAATAGTAATAATAATAATAATAATTTACTTTAGATTCCAATCACTACCCCCCTCCCAGTTACCGTCTCCCACAATCCTTCCTCCCATCCCTCTTACCCCTTTCCTCTGAGCATAGGCCTTGCCCCGGGTATCCCTGGGACTATCCAGAGAGCTGTTGCCTGTATGCCTGGTATGTTCTTCTAGTTGGTTTGCTTTGTCTGACCTCATGGGGAGATGATGCACCTAGCCTCACTAAACTTAGTTTTTTTTAAACAATTTTATTTTAAAAAACAAAGATAAATGTTTTTCAAATTTTAAGCATGTTTGCATAAAAGTATATGAATACATTTTTGTCAATGCTTGATTTTTTTTAAAGGTTTGATAGTGTGCATTAAGATCTCACTAGTTACAATGAGCATAAAGTACATGTAAAACAGGATGTAACCTGGAATTAGTCAAAGTTTTCTTGGTGTGTAAGGATTAAGCATAATGGTTTTTTCTTTTTTTTTTTTTTTCTTGAACTTCACACAGTGTGTGAGTTGTTTCTGGGGTGTTCAGAGCTTTCTGGGGTTAGTATCCCATTATCAGTGACTGCATATTACGTCTGTTCTTTTGTGACTGGGTTACCTCACTTAGGATGATATTCTCTAGATGAAACCATTTTCTTAAGAATTTCATTAAGTCATTGTTTCTGATAGCTGAGTAGTACTCCATTGTGTAAATGTACCACAATTTTTGTATCCATTCATCTACTGAAGGACATCTGGGTTCTTTCCAGCTTCTAGCTATTATAAATAGGGCTACTATGAACATTGTAGTTAAGCTTAGATTTTTAACTAAATTTGGATTACATGCCTAATACAATGGTCACCATTTGTAACCATAGGCTTTTCCATTCATGCCACAGTTCACAAATCATGATTTGGATACTTAATTATTTATTAACATATGCCTAGGTCATAAGCTAGGGCTTGTTTCCTGACTAACTCATAACTTACATAACTTATTTACTCTATTTGATGTGTACCACATGGTTGGTTCCCTCTCCTTAGTTTCATATATCTGTCTCCTCTGAGTCAGGGGTAAAATTTTCCTGCCCCGGAGACTTTCTATCTCTTCCTGATGGCAGGGAGATGTACAACCTGCAATCTCCCAGGAGCTCATTGGCCATCAGCTTTTTGTTGACCGGTGATACTTTCACATAGTATATGAGAAAATTTCACTACCCTGAATTCACGACACCAATAGAGAAGTGCATATCACAACCCCATCAGAGAAGATTCTTCCAATAAATAAGGAAAAAGTTAGCAACACTCTTCTGGGAATCCCATTATTCTGTTCAATAAACAAAACCAGGAAAGAATAATAAGAACTATAAATAGAAAAAAATAATGAAAATTACAGTAATAGAAATTAACATAAATAATAAGAAAATCCCTCTGTACATGTAATATAATTAAATGTGTAATGATTGTGAAAGAGTAAATAAAAGGGTGGATGTGATTAGCATGGGAGCATTGGGACAGAATTGCATTTCCTTCTTTCTTGAGTAAAACTGATTGATAGTGTTATCAATGTGTCATTCTTAACTATTATAGAATTTGCTAGTTAATCAAATAGAACTAAATTTCTTGATACATTACAAGAGTATCTCTGTGTCCTTGAATTCTATCTTAAGACTCTCTTCAGTTTAACTGCTTTATTGAACATAACTATGTTGTGAATGGATTTAATGCTGTTGCATCAATTTCTCCTTCTTCCTAATGTGTACCATAGCTTTTATTCATTATAATAAATCGATTTTTAAAAATATCACAGTATCAGACACATAATTTTTGATTAATTATTAACAGTTTAACTCACATTGATCGACACTTTCAACATAACTGATGAGCTTAACTAAAATAATTCAGCAAATAAAAATTACTCTTTCTGTACCTAAAAGAAAAATATTAATATGAAAGTTTCAAATATATAATATATTTTATACATGTTATTTATATATAATATAAATATTAAAATGTAAAGGTGTATAGAGCACACAATTAGAATGGTGGTCAATAATACTAGATATTTGCTACTTCAACAGATGATGTATTTTTTTCTTTTTTAATTAAACAACTTTATTTTATAAAATAGAGATAAATGTACAAATAAGCCTTTTAGCATAAAACTACATGAATATATTTTTGTCAGTACTTGATTTTTTTTTAAAGGCTTAATAGTGTGCTTTGAAAAGTTGCTAGTTACAATGATCATAAAAAATATAAATCAAAATGTAGCATGAAAATATTCGAAGTTTTTTTGTGGTTAAAATTAAATATAATGATTTTTAAATACCAAGGATTGCCACAAGGCTGCATTGTTAGCTCTTGAATTATTATTGATTTAGGGTCTAGGTGTACCCCACTATGAAAGGATGCTATACATTTATTTATTTTTTTTCTAAAAAGACTGAGGCTTCTAGATTTTGGTCTTTCTCATCTTTAAACTTCATATGGTCTGTGCATTGTTTCTTGGGTATTCAGAGCTTTCTGGGGCTAATATCCAATTATCAGTGACAGCATATGATGTGTGTGTATGGTTTTCTTTTTGTTTTATTTTGTTTGTCTGTTTCTTCTTTTTTTGTGACTGGTCACCTCACTCAAGATGATATTCTCTAGTTCCATCCATTTGCCTAGGGATTTCATAAAGTCATACTTTCTACTAGCACTTGAGCTTTGCACAAGGAGATAAGAAAGGATTGATTTGTATTCTTCTGCATGCTGACTGCAAGTTGAACCAACACAATTTGTTAAAGAGGCTGTTCTTTTTCCATTGAATGTTTTTAGTTCCTTTGTCAAAAATAAACTGACCATATGTGTGAAGGTTCATTTCTGAATGTTCTATTCTGTTCCATTGATCAACCTGCCTATCTCTGTACCAATACCATGCAGTTTTTTGCTGTTAGGGATGGTGATCTCCACAGAAGTTTTCTTGTGGTTGAGAATAGATTTTGCTATCCTAGGTTTTTTGTTATTCAAAATTAATTGACAAATTGCTCTTTCCAACTCTATTAGGAATTGAGTTGGAATTTTGATGAAGACTGCATTGAATCTGTAGATTGCTTTTGGTAGGATGACCATTTTTACAATGTTGATCCTTCCAATCCATGAGTATTGAAGATCTTTCCATATTCTGAGATAGTCTTCATTTTCCTATTTCTGAGATTTGAAGTTCTTGTTATACAAATCTTTCACCTGCTTAGTTATGGTCACACCGTAATATTTCATGTTATTTGTGACTATTGTCAAGGGTATCTTTTCTCTAATTTCTTCCTCACCATGTTTATTCTTTGAGTAGATGAAGGCTACTGATTTGTTTGAGTTAATTTTATATCCAGCCACTTTGCAGAAGTTGTTTCTCAACTGTAAAAGTTCTCTGGTGGAATTTTTGTGATCACTTACATACATTATCATGTCATATGCAAATAGTGATAATTTGACTTGTTCCTTTCTATCTTGAAACCCTTTGACTTCTTTTTGTTGTCTAATTGGTCTGGCCAGGATTTCTAGTACTATAGTGAATTGGTAGGGGGAGAGTGGGCAGCCTTGTCTAGTCCCTGATATTAGTGGGATTAGATCAAGTTTCTCACTGTTTATTTTGATGTTGGCTACTGATTTTCTGTATAGTGCTTTTACCGTGTTTAGGTATAGGCCTTGGATTCTTGCTCTTTCCAAGATATTTAACATGAAAGGATGTTGAATTTTGTCAAATTCATCTACTGAAATGATCACGTGGTTTATGTTCCTTTGAGTTCGTTTATATGGTGGATTACATTGATGGATTTCTGTATATGAACCATTCCTGTATCCCAGCCTACTTGATCATAAAGGATAGTCTTGATGTGTTCTTGGTTTCAGTTTGGAAAAATTTTATTGAGTATTTTTGTATCAATGTTCATGAGGGACATTTGTCTGAAGTTCTCTTTCCTCGTAGGGTCTTTGTTTGGTTTAGGAATGAAAGTAATTGTGGCTTTGAAGAATGAGTTTGGTAGTGTTTCCTCTGTCTCTATTTTGTGGAATAGTTTGGAGAGTGTTGGTATTAGGTCTTCTATGAAGGTCTGATCGAATTCTGCAGTGAACCCTGGTCCTGGGCTTTTTTTTTTTTTTTTTTTTTTTTTTTTTTTTTTTTTTTTTTTTTGCTGAGGTTTTGATGACTGCTTCTATTTCATTAGGTGTAACAGGACTGTTTAGATGGTTTATCTGATACTGATTTAACTTTGGTATCTGGTATCTGTCTAGAAATTTGTCCATTTCCTCCATATTTTCCAGTTTAGTTGAGTATAGGCTTTTGTAGTGGGATTTGATGATTTCTTTAATTTTCTCAGTTTTTGTTTTTATATCTCCCCTTTCATTTCTGATTTTGTTAATTTGGATACTTTCTTTGCCCTCTAGTTAGTCTGGCCAAGGGTTTATGGATCTTGTTGATTTTTTCAAAGAACCAGCTCCTGGTTTTGTTGGCTCTTTGTATGGTTATTTTTGTTTCTACTTGGTTGATTTCTGCTCTAAGATTGATTATTTACTGCTGTCTACTCCTCTAGGGTGTATCTGATTTTTTGTTGTTGTTATTGTTCTATAGTTTTCAGCTGTGCTGTCAAGCTGCTAATCTATGATCTCTCCAGTTTCTTTTTGGAGGCACTCAGATATATGAGTTTTTCTCTTAGTACTGCTTTCATTGCATCCCATAGGTTTGAGTATATTGTGCTTTTATTTTTATTAAATTTAAAGAAATCTTAATTTTTTCTTTATTTCATCCTTGACCATGTTATCATTGAGTAGCACATTGTTTAACTTCCATGTGTATGTGAGTTTTTGTTGTCTTTGTTGTTAAAGAAAAGCCTTAGTCCATGGTAATCTGATAGGATGCATGGAAGTATTTCAATCTTCTCATATATGTTGAGGCTTGTTTTGTGACTGATTACATGGTCAATTATGGAGAAGGTACTATGTGGTGCTGAGAAAAGGTATAATCTTTTGTTTTAGGATGATATGTTCAGCAGATGCCTGTTAATTACTATTGATTCCTAACCTCTGCTAGATTTGCTGTGTGTCTGTTCAGTTGCTGCTTCCATGATCTGTCCATTGATGAGAGTGTGGTGTTGAAGTCTCCCAATATATTGTGTGTGGTACAATATATGCTTTGAGCTTTAGTAGGTTTTCTTTTATTAATGTGGGTACACTGATAATTGAAGCATAGATGTTCAGGATTGAAAATTAATCTTGATAGATTTTTACTGTGATGAGTAAAATGTCCTTCCTTGTCTCTTTTGATAACTTTGGTTGATAATCTATTTTATTCAATATTAGAATGGCTATGCCAACTTGTTTCTTGGGGCTATCTGCTTGGAAGATTTTCCCCCACCTTTTACTCTGAGGTAGTATCTGTCTTTGTATCTGAGATAAGTTTTTTGTATGCCACAAAATGCTGGATCCTGTTTACATATTCAGTCAGATAGTCTATGTCTCTTTATTGGGGAATTGAGTCCATTGATGTTAAGAGATATTAAGAAATAGTGATTGTTGTTTCCTGTTATTTTCATTGTTAGAGGTAGAATTGTTTGTGTGTTTTTTTTCTTTTGGTTTTCTTGCATAGTTATTTTCTTTTTAAGGTCTACATGATGTCTGTCCTGGATCTTCTAGTTTTTATAGTCTCTGTTAGAAAGTTTGTTGTAATTCTGATTTGTCTGCCTTTATATGTTACATGTCTTTTTTTCTTACTGTTTTTAATATTCTTTATTTGTTTTGAACATTTGGCATTTTGATTATTATGTATCAGGAAGAATTTTTTCTGGTCCAATCTATTTGGAATTCTGTAGGCTTCTTGTATGTTTATGGTCATCTAGTTCTTAAGGGTAGGGAAGTTTTCTTCTATGATTTTGTTGAAGATATTTACTGTGCCTTTCAGTTGATAGTCATTGCCCTCTATTACACCTATTATTCTTAAATTTGGTCTTCTCATTGTGTCCTGGATCTCCTGAACATTTAGGGTTTGGAGCTCTTTGTTTTTTGTATCTTCCCTATTTGTTTTTTTTTTTTTTTTTTTCTATTTTTATGTTGTCTTCTGATTTTGAGATCCTCTCTTTCTTCTTCTTTAGTCTGTTGTTGATTATTGCATTTATGACTCCTGATTTATTTCTTATGATTTCTATCTCAGACGTTGTCTTTTTGTGATTTCTTTATTGTTTCTATTTCTTTTTTTAATTGAACAACTTTATATAAAAAACAAGAGAAATGTATATATTTTAAGCATTTTTGCATAAAAGTATATTAATTCATTTTTGTCAGTACTTGATCTTTTTTAAAGGTTTGATAGTATGCATTAAAATTTTTCTAGTTACAATGAACACAAAATACATGTAAAACAAGATGTAACCTGGAAATAGTCAAAGTTTTCTTGGTGTGTAAAAATTGAGCATAATGGCTTTTCATTTTCTTTTTTTTTTTTTTTTTTTTTTTGGCCTTTGTTTGTCTTGAACTTCATATAGTCTGTGAGTTGTTTCTGGCGTGTTCAGAGCTTTCTGGGGTTAGTATCCAATTATCAGTGACTGCATATTATATCTGTTCTTTTGTGACTGGGTTATCTCACTCAGGATGATATTCTCTAGATGCATCCATTTTCTTAAGAATTTGGTTAAGTCATTGTTTCTGATGGCTGAGTAGTACTCCATTGTGTAAATGTACCACAATTTTTGTATCCATTCATCTACTGAAGGACATATGGGTTCTTTCCAGCTCCTGTAGGGCTGCTATGAACATTGTGGTGCATATGTCTTTGTTGTATGTTGGAGCTTTTCTGGTGCATATGCCCAGAAGTGGAATAACTGGGTCTTCAGGTAGTACTATGTCCAATTTTCTGAGGAATCGCCAGACTGATTTCCAGAGCAGTTTTTCCAGTTTACAACCCCACCAACAGTAGAGAAGTGTTCCTCTTTCTCTGCAACCTTGGCAACATCTGCTGTCATCTGAGTTTTTTATCTTAGCCATTCTGGTTGGTGTAAGGTAGAATCTCTAGGTTCTATTTCTGTTTTCAATTCCATCCCCTATTTGGTTGTGTTTTCTTTTAGTTCTTTGAGTGAGTTCTACTGCTTCTTCTGTAATTGTTTAAGGAAGTTATTCATGTGATTTCCGAAGATCTCCATCTTCATCATGAAGTATGATTTTAAGTCTAAATCTTGTTTTTCTGGAGTGTTGGGAAATCCACTACTTGCAATAGTGTGTGAACTGGGTTTTGATGTTGCCAGGTTCTCTTGGTTTTCATTACCCGGGTTTTTGTGCTTTCCTCTTGCCATCTTGTTGTCAGTGGTTGTAGGTTATCTTTTATTTCTCACTGGTGTTTTTCTGTCCTGTGGGCCTGAAGGCCCATGGACTCAGAATGGGATTTCTCCTATGTATTCGGCTCTTTTAAGGCAGGTAGTAATTTCTGATGACAGTGACTCAGTTCTGTCTTCGTGGGCTCAGGTGTGAAGCTGTTCTGGGAGATCAGCCTTCTGCTCACAGGTCCTGAGTCCTAATGGCAGAGACCCAGTTCTCTTTCTCAGCTTTAAAGTACCCTTTTCCATAGATCATGCTCCCTGTGCCCTAAGAACACCTGGAGTTCCCTTGCTGGATAGCCGGTGGGCCTGTGTGTCAGGCTACACTTGGTCCAGGTGGAAAAGCACACGTGCAGCTGATCTGGGAGTGTTGCCTCCTGTGAGCTGATCCTGAGTCCCAGTAGTGGGGACGCAGCCCTCACTGGGCTGGAAAGAACCCTTTTTCACAGAGGACTGTGCTTCCTGCACCTCGAGAACTCCAGGAGTTTCCTCACCGGGCCAGTGCATCAGTCTTGTCCTTAATCCAGGTGGAAAAGCCATTACTATTGTCTTTAAAAAGAATTAAGTCCAAATAACAGTAGAGTACATTTAGCCAATTAAGAATGCGTGAAGCTATATACTTAGTTGCTAAATATTTTCCTTTTATAAAGACCAAGCAAATATTTTTTTCTGCTTGGACATTTACACCTTCCTTGCTCTTGTTTCCTCCCCACATAGTGGTTTCAAAGAGATAGTTAAAACAAAGTTTGCAGTTTAGCAAGAATCTGGGCACCTTACCTAAACACACTTGACATGAGGCAATACTCACTGCAAACATTAAGAGGTATAAAAACTAATCAAGTACAGAGACTGAAATTAATATCAACTCTATAATTGTAGTTCCTGATGATAAATACATTCATTAAAAGGTTTTTTCTTATGTATTTTATTTTTAATAATTTATTCATTTTATACTATATTATTAGAGCTCACAAAATTTATTACATAATAATATATGAGAAATACACAATTTTTTCCTTTCCTTTTTTTTCCTCTAAGTATCTGAGGCTTCCACATTTTTTCCTTCCTTCTTTTTGAGCTTCCCATGTTCTGAAAGTTGTTTCTTGGATATTCAGAGCTTTCTAGGGCTAGTATCGAATTATCAGTGACTACATATCATGTGTATTCATTTGTGACTGGGTTACCTCACTCAGGATGATATTCTCTACTTCCATCCATTTGCCTAGAAATTTTGTAAGGCCATTGTTTCTAATAGCTTAGTAGTATTCCATTATGTAAATATACCACAATATCTGTATCAATTCCTCTGTGGAAAGACATCTGGGTTCTTTCCAGCTTCTGGCTATTATAAATAAGGCTGCTATAAACATGGTGGAGCATGTGTCTTTGTTAAATGTTGGAACATCTTAGGGGTATATGCCCAGGAGTGGAATAGCTGGGTTTTCAGGTGGTACTATGTCCAGTTTTCTAAGGAACCAGCAGACTGACTAACAAAGTGGCTGTACCAGCTGACAACCCCAACAGTTGAGGAGTGTTCCTCTTTCTCCACATCCTCCCCAGCACCTGTTGTCACCTAAGTATTGATCTTAGCCATCCTGACTGGTGGGAGGTGGAATCTCAGGATTATTTTGATTCGCATTTCCCTGGTTTTCAGTTAACAGTGTATTTAGTTAGTAGTATATCAAATTTTCTGAGGAACTGCCAGACTGATTTCCAGAGTGGTTTTACTAGCTTACAACCCCACCAGCAATGGAGGGTTGTTCCTCTTTCACTCTATCTTATCCAACATCTGCTGTCACCTGTATATTTGAACTTAGCCATTCTGACTGGTGTGAGGTGGAATCTCAGGGTTGTTTTGATTTGTATTTTCCTAATGACTAGGGATGTTGATCATTTCCTTAGGTGATTCTTGGCCAGTAGATATTCCTCAGTTCAGATTCTTTGTTTAGCTTTGTACCCCGCTTTTAATAGAATTATTTGTTACTTTGGGGTCTAACTTTCTGAGTTATTAGATATATTAGACGTCTGTGAAATGTAGGATTGGTAAAAGTCCTTTGCCATTCTGTTGGCTGTCATTTTGTTTTCTTGAGACTGCCCTTAGCTTTACAGGAACTTTGCAATCTCATGAAGTCCCATTTATTGATTCTTGGCCTTAGAGCATAATCTATTGGTGTTCTGCTCAGGAAAATTTCCTTGTGCCTATGTGTTCTAAGCTTTTTCCCACTATTTCTTCTAATTGTTTCAGTGTTTTATGTGGAAACCTTTGATCCAGTTGCACTTGAGCTTTGTACAAGGAGATAAGAAAGGATCAATTTACATTTTTCTGCATGCTGAGTGCCAGTTGAACAAACACCATTTGCTAAAGAGGCTGTCCTTTCTCCATTGAATGTTTTTAGCTCCCTTGTCAAAGATCTAGTGACCACATGTGAGGGTTCATTTCTGGGTCTTCAATTCTGTTTCATTGATCTACCTGCCTATCTCTGTAACAATATCATATGGTATTTTAACACAATTGCTTTGTAATATAGCTTGAGATCAGACATTTCCACAGAAGTTTTCTTGTGGTTGAAAATAGATTTCACTATCCTAGGTTTTTTGTTATTTCAGATTAATTGACAAATCTCTTTCCAACTCTATGAAGAATTGTTGGAATTTTGATAGGTATTGCATTGAATCTGTAGATTGCTTTTGGTAAGATGGCCATTTTTACAATGTTGATCCTTCCAATCCATAATCATGGGAGAACTTTCCATCTTCTGAGATCTCCTTCAATTTCCTTCTTCAGAGATTTGAAGTTCTTGTCATACAGGTCTTTGACTTGCTTACTTAGGATCACACCAAGGTATTTCATATTGTTTGTTTCTCTAATTTGTTTATCAGCATGTTTAATTTTTGAGTAGAAGATGGTTACTGAATTCTTCCAGTTAATTTTATATCTAGCCACTTTGCTGAAGTTGTTTATCAGCTGCAAAATTTCTTTGTTTGAAATTTCGGGATCACATAAGTATACTATCATGTCATTGACAATTAGTGATATATTGATGTCTTCCTTTCTAATTTGCATCTCTTTGACTTCCTTTTGTTGTCTAATTTGGCCAGGACTTCTAGTACTATATTGAATATGTATTGAGAGAGTGGGAAGCCTTGTCTAGTCTCTGATTTTAATGGGGTTTCTTCAAGTTCCTCACTGTTGAAGTTGATGTTTGCTACTGGTTTGCTGTATATTGCTTTTACTATGTTTAGACATGGGCCTTGAATTCCTGTTATTTTGAAGAATTTGAACATGAAGGAGTATTGAGTTTTATTTCAGATTCTTTCTCAGCCTCTACCGAGATGATTATTTTTACTTTGAGTTCATTCATACGGTGGATTACATTGATGGATTTCCATATATTGAATCATCCCTGCATCTCAGAGATGAAGCCTACTTGATCATGGTGAGTGACTATGTTGATATGTTTTTTTGATTCATTGGATTTGGTTTGTAGGAATTTTATTGAGTATTTCTGCATCAATATTCATGAGGGAGATTGGTCTGCAGTTCTCTTTTTCTCTTTTCTCTCCTGGTGTAGAATTTTCCATCTATTATCCTTAGTAGGACGGGATTTTTTGTCAGATATTGTGTACATTTGGTTTTGTCCTGGAATATCTTCATGTCACGATAAACGGTAATTGAGAGTTTTGCTGGATATCATATCCTGGGCTGACATTTGTATTCTCTTAAAGTCTGTATGATGTCTGGCCAGGATCTTTTAGTTTACATAGACTGTGTTGAGAAGTCTGGTGTAATTCTGATTGATCTGCCTTTATATGTTACATGTCTTATTTCCCTTACTGTTTTTAGTATTCTTTCTTTGTTTTGAACATTTGATGTTTTGACTATTACATTTTAGGAAGAATTTTTTTTCTGGTCCAATCTATTTGGAGTTCTGTAGGCTTCTCGTATGTTCATGGTCATCTTGTTCTTAAAGGTAGGGAAGATTTCTTCTCTAATTTTATTGAAGATATTTACTGGCCCTTTATTTGGGAGTTCTCCCTCTCTTCTACACCTATTAACCTTAGCTTTGGTCTTCTCATTGTGTCCTGGATCTCCTGGATATTTTGGGTTAGGAGCTTTTTGGTATTTGCATCTTCTCTGACTCTCTTGTCCATGTTTTCTATGTTGTCTTCTGCCCCTGAGATTCTCTTTTGCATCTCTTGTATTCTGTTGGTGATGCTTGTATCCATGACTCCTGATTTTTTTCTTAGGTTTTCCATCTCCAGGGTTGTCTCTTTTTGTGGTTTCTTCATTGTACTTATATGTATTTTCAATTCTTTCACCTGTTTGATTTGTTTTCCTCTAGGTCTTTGAGTGATTTTTATCCTGGTTCTCCTGTAATTGTTTAAGGAAGTTATTCATGTACTTCTCGAAGATCTCCATTATCATCATGAAGCATTATTATTTTAAGCCTCAATCTTGTTTCTCAGAAGTGTTCGACATCTACTACTTGCTGTGGTGGAAGAACTGGGTTCTGATGTTGCCAGGTTGTCTTGGTTTTCATTACTTGGGTTCTTGTGCTTTCCTTTTACCATCCTGTAGGCAATTTTTTGTTTCTGACTGCTGCTTGTCTCTCCTGTAAATCTGAAAGCCAGTGGGCTCAGGAGGAGATTGCTTCTCGGTGTTCAGCTGTTTGTGTTCAAGCAGTGATTTTCGATGGCAGTGGCTCAGTTCTGTCTTTGTGGGCACAGTTGTGAGACCTCTTGTGAGGATGTTCTAGGAGCTCAGTGCTCTGCCCACAGGTCCTGAGGACTAATGGTGGAGACCCAGCTCTGTCTCTATGCCATAAAGAATGTTTTTTAGAGATCACCATGCTCCCTGCACTCTGAAAACTCCTGGTCTTCCCTACCTGGACAGCTGGCAGGCCTATTTGTTAGGCTCTCCCTTGGTTCAGGTGGAAAAAAACACCTGTGCAGCTGTTTTAGTACTCAGCCTCCTGAGGACAAATCCTGAGTCCAGGTGAAGGAGACCTGGCCCCCACTGTGAGCTGGAAAGTACCCTTTTCCAGAGAGCAGTGTGCTCCCTGCACCCTGAGAACTCCTGATGTGACCTCTCTGTGCCTGTGTCCCAGGTTCACCCCTGGTTCAGTTGGAAAAGTATCTGTGCAGCTTTTCTGGGAGCTCAGCCTTCTGTGGGCAGATCCCGAGTCCTGACCTTCTCTGTTGTTCAGATCATTAAAAATTTTAAACCTCATCAAGCTCATAAAATATATCATTTTCTCTATTAAGACAAGGCATTCTGTTTTAGATTTTCTCTCTCCCTATGTTTATAACTTTTCCTCTCTTTTAAATATCTAGATATTTTCACTGGTCTTGTGCTGTTTGCAGTCTGTTTGAGGTTTGAACCTTGAGTTCCTGTCCTCCTAACACCCATTAATCAATGTTTGCCATTGTTATTTTAGTCCTTTACCTTTGATTTCTTATAATGACCTTTTGTGACTCTCTCAATAAATCTTTTAATGTTTTGTCTTTCCAGTCTTATTGAGATCTTGGTTTTAGTCTTATGGAGATATTATCACTAATATATACTATAAGAAGTTAATATGCCCAATCTTTGTTTACTGCATTTTCTTTCTCCTTTCTTCAGGATTGTCTCCTCAGTACTAGAGTGTGTCCATCAGATAAAGAAAATGTATTTTTATTGTTGTCAGGTATTTTATACTTCCATTTATTCACAAAGAAATCCTGGCTTATAACAACTATCAGGCCCTTGGTAACAGATATGCTGGGATATATATATATATATATATATATATACATATATATATATATATATATATATATATATATGTGTGTGTGTGTGTGTGTGTGTGTGTGTGTGTGTGTGTATGTATGTGTGTGTTCCACCTAGAATTTTATGCTATAAGAAGTTCTATTTTATATGCCATATGAAATCTTGACTATCTTATGCCATATGAAGATGTCCTCCAGATCAGCCCCCTTTCATTCCATAGCAAGGTTTCTTAAACTCTACTCAAGTCACTTGCTCATTCTTAAGCCAGGCCACTCAGTGGAGAGTTGAATCACAGACTATGCATTCATATGTACTTGGAGTTTGAATACATGTCTCAATCACAGTCACACAACCTCTGTGATATCCAAACCATCAAACCAGTACTAAGACTTCAATGGTACCATTTTCAACCCAAGTTTGGATCTGGAATGTTTTCATAGATTCAGAACTTCATCACCTCAAGCAGTGAAAGGTGTGGTAGAGGGAATAGCTCTGGGTACTGTGGCCAGGAGAAGGCGGATGTTACTACTGTATCTCATGCTAATATTTGTGAGGTGAGTAGGTCAATGTGTCCCTAATGCACTGACAGTACTTAATGTGGCATGGTAATGTCAGGTGCCAAAATTAAGATTGCAATTTAATCTTTTGAAAATTCCCAAGGTTTGAGGTATTTTAAACATTTTATAATATTATATTAGAATATAAATGGCATGTACCAGCTGTTCTTCAAGCAAATTTAGTAACTTTATTTTACTCATCAACTCACAGTCTAGAAACGTGCACTTTATAATGACAGAAAATTTGATTAAAGTTCATTTACTGCTACGAGGCCTAAGGGACTGGAAGAGTGTTTTTTAATGTTGGCTTGCCATAACAACAATCATAATCTTCATATCTAGAAATACTTTTTTAATAGAGCTACTATTCTTGCTTCATTGACATGTGTTTATACTTGTGATATCTTTTCCTCACACTTTCTATTTAAAATTGTTAATCCATTCTTTTGACACCTCTCCACCCACTTTCATCAGGCCTGTGGACACTAGCCCATGGTTAGCTTCCATCCTCCCACCAGTCTTCCCTCCTGACTGAGTCCTCTGAAGCTTGTCAAGATGCCTTTAGCAGATTGCTATCCCCTCTGGACCTGGATTCTCCTCAAAACTCTCTGCCTAGCTTCATCAGACATGCAGAGCCTGAACCATACTGACCTGTGGTTTCTGAAGAATACAACTCAAAGAGGCCTGCCACACCAGAAACATTCAGGTTAACTCCAATCCCAATATTTACTACAGCAAAGACATCCACATAGCTAAAGACCATCAAAAAGACAGAAGGAACAAAAGCCAGAACATTATTCATAACAGAGCTACACTATAACAGAAAGCCTTGAGCATCCTAACAAAAAAAAAAAAAAAAAAAAAAGAAAGAAAAAAAAAGAAAAGAAAGAAAGAAAATGAATTTAAATCTAGTTATATAAAGATGATAAAGTCCTTTAAAGGAGAAATGAATAAATCCCTTAAATATTTACCAAAAAATACAAATAAATAGATGAAGGAAATAAATCAAACTGCCTAGAACCTGAAAGAAAAAATAAAAGCAATAAAGAAAAGGTAAACTGTGGGAAGACTAGAAATGAAAAACCTAGAGAACAGGAACAACAAATGCAAGAATCCCTAACAGAATACAGCAAACAGAAGAAAGACATAATAGAAGAAATTGATACATCAGTAAAAAAAAATGTCAAATCTAAAAAATCTCTGACACAAAACATCTAAGAAATCTGGGATACCATGAAAAGACTTAACCTATGAGTAATAAGAAAAGAAGAAGAGTCTCACCTTCAAGGTGATATCTCGTAACCTCTAAAGAAACCACAGATGCCAACCTAGATTAGTATAACCATCAAAATTCTCAACCACTATAAGTGAAAGAAACAATATATTTTAAGGCAAATTCAAATTCAAACACGTACCCACAAATTAAGCCCTACCGAAAATATTAAAAGGAAAACATCAACCCAAGTAAAATAACTACATTAAAAAGCAGGAAATAAGAAATAAGTAATCCCATACCAGCAAAACACACACATACACATACACACACACTATAAGAGCAGCAACATCAAAATAACAGGAATTATCAAAATAAAAGCAATTAACAATTATTGATCTTTGATGTCTCTCAATATGAATGGACTCAGTTGCCCAAAAAAAAAGACACAGACTGATCTGTATCCTGTAGCTAAGGTTCTCCCACAGTACTCCATATCCAAATCAGTTTGAACAGAGCTGGTTTCCCAGGAATACTCTCACTCCTAAGCCCACAGGTGAGACCCTACTTTTGCTCCAATAACTATCAAAAGAGGGACCCATCAGAAGGGAACAGGGCAAAGGAACCACAGAACAACCTGAGATAGAATCCTTCCTGTCTCCATCTGCACCCTGGAGCTAAGACTGTCTACAGCTCTCCTCACCCAATCCACCTGGAGAGAGCTGGTCACCCAGGAGTCTACTCAATCCTAAAATCACAGGCTCACAGGCCCACAGGCAGGATAAGTTCCAGTCAGAAACAGCAAGACCAACTAACACCATAAATAACCAGTTGTTGAGAGGCAAGCACAAGAACCTAAGTAAACATCAGAACTCAGTTATCCCACCACAGCAAGTCCTGCATATCCCAACATAACAGAAAAGCAAGATTGGTATTTAAAAATCACAACTCATGATGATAATTAAGGAAAGAAGGTCATACATAACTGTATTATAAAAATACAGAAGAACATAGGTAAACAATTAGAATCCCTTAAAGATAAAACACAAAAAATCTCTTAAAGAATGACAGGAAACACAACAAAACAGATGAAGGAATTGAACAAACCCATTCAGGATCTAAAACCAAAAATAGAAACAATAAAAATATCACACAATGAGACAATCGTGCTGATAGAATACATAGAACAGGGATCAGGATAGACACAAGCATCACCAACAGAATTCAGGAGATAGAAGAGAGAACCTCAGGGGCAGAAGATATCCTTAAAAAAAATCACAATAGTCAAAGAAAATGCAAAATTTAAAATACTCATAATCCAAAATGTCCAGAAAGTCTAGTACAAAAAGAGAACACCAAATCTAAAGATATTAGGTATAGAAGAGAACAAAAATTCTCAACTTAAAGGGCCAGTAAATATCTTCAACAAATTTATAGAAGAAAACTTCCCTAATGTAAAAAAAGAGATGAACATGAATATACAAGAAGCCTACAGAATCCTTAATCTACAGGACCAGAAAATAAATTCTTCTCATAACATAGTAATCAAAACACCAAATGCACAAAATAAAGAATATTAAAAGCAGTAGAGAAAAAGTCAAGTAACATATAAAGGTAGACTATCAAAATTGTACCCGACTTCTCAACAGAGACTATGAAAGCTAAAAGATTTTAGGCAAATATTATAAAGATCCTAAGAGAACACAAATGCCAGCATAAGAAGCTGGAAATCAATTGTCCAAGCAAATGGTCCTAAGAAACAAGCTGGCATTCTAATATCAAATACAATTGACTTTCAACCAAAAGTTATCAAAAAGATAAGGAGGGACACTTCATACTTATCAATGGAAAAGTCTTCCAAGAAGAACTCTCAATTCTGAACATCTATGCTTCAAATGCAAGAGCATCCACATTCATAAAATAAACTTTTCTAAAGCACAAAGCATACATTGCCACACACACACACACACACACACACACACACACACAATAATAGTGAGAGATTTTAACACCACACTTTTTTCAATGGACAAATCATGGAAGAAATATAGTAAAACTAACCAACGTTATGAATCAAATGGGTTTGAAAAATAACTATAGGACATCTCATTCTAAAACAAAATAATATACCTTCTTCACAGCACCTCATACCTACTTCAAAATTAACCATATAATTGGTCGCAAAACAGGCCTCAACAAATACAAAAAGACTTAAATAATCCCATGCATTTTACCAGATCACCTTGGACTAAAGCTGGTATTCAATAACAACAAAAACAATAGGAAGGCCACATACACATGGATGCTCTATTCTATGATAACATGGTCAAGGAAGACAATTTTCCAGCCATTTACTCTGAGGTAGTATCTGATTTTGTCACACAGGCACATTTCCTGTGTTCAGCAAAAAGCTGGGTCCTGTTTACATATCCAATCTGTTAATCTATGTCTCTTTACTAAGTCAATTGATGTTAAGAGATATTAAGAAATAGTAATTGTTGTTGTTTCCTGTTATTTTTGCTGTTAGAGGTGTAATTATGTTTCTGAGGGTATCTTCTTTTGGGTTTGTTTCAAGTACATTATTTTCTTGCATTTCCTAGGGTGTGGTTTCTCTACTTGTGTTTGTGATTTCCATCTATTATCCTTTATAGGGATGGATTTGTGGAAACATATCATGTAAATTTATTTCTGTCCTGGAATATCTTGGTTTCTCCACCTATGTTTATTGAGAGTTTTGCTAGGCATTTGTGTTCTCTTAGTGTCTGCAGGACATCTGTCTAAGATCTTCTAGCTTTCATGGTCTCTGTTGAAAAGTCTGGTGTAATTCTGATAGGTCTTGCTTTGTATGTTACTTGTTTTTAATATTCTTTCTTCTGTGCATTTTGTGTTTTGACTATCATGTGTTGTGAGGAATTCCTTTTTTGGTCTAAGTTCTGTAAGCTTCTTAAATGTTCATGTTTATCTCTTTCTTTAGGTTAGAAAAGTTTTCTTCTATAATATTATTAAAGATACTTGCTGATCCTTTAATTGGCAATCTTTGCTCTCTTCTATGCCTATAATTCTTAGGTTTAGACTTCTTGCTGTGTCCTGGATTTCCTGGATGTTTGGGGTTAGGAGCTTTTCTCATTTTGCATTTTCTTTGTCTGGTATCAGTGTTTTCTATGGTATATTCTGACCCTAAGATTCTCTCTTCTTTCTTGGAGTGTTGGTGATACTTGCATCTATGATTTCTGATCTCTTTTCTAGACTTTCCATCACTAGGGATGCCTCTTTTTGTGATTTCTTTATTGTTTCTGTTTTCATTTTAAGTCCTGGATGGTTTTTTTTCCAATTCCATCTGTTTAGTAGCGTACTCCTGTATTTCTTTAAGGGAGTTATTAATGTCCCTCCTCAATTCCTCTATCATCATCTTGAGATATGATTTTAAATCTGAATCTTGCTTTTTCAGGTGTGATGGGCTATCCAGGACTAGCTGTAGTGGAAGAACAGTGTTCTGATACTACCAAGTAGCCTTGGTTTCTGCTGCTTATGTTCTTGTTTTTGCCTCTAGCCATCGGGTTGTCTCTAGTGCTACCTGCCCTGGCTGTCTCTGACTGGAGCCTGCCCTTCTTCATATCCTGATTGTGTCAGAACTCCTCAGAGTCCAGGTGTCTCTGTGATCCTATGATTCTGGGATCCTGGAATCCTGAGTGTGACAGAGCTCCTGGGAGTCAAGCTGCCTCTGAGATACTAGAGTCTCAGTGTGACCAAGCTCCTGATGTCTTTGAGTGCATTCTAGTGCTCCTGGGCATATCCTGAGAGTCATGCTTTGTCTGTGACTTCAGCCTGTTAGTACACTGGTGTTCATTTGATGCTGTGACCCTGTGATTCTGGGTATGTTAGAGCACCTGGGTGACAGGCTCCCTGTAGGTGTTGTGAGATTGGGTGCAGTACTAGCTCCCAAAGTCTGCTCAGGTCTCAAGTTCAGACAGAAAGGGCAATGCCTTACTAGCTTTGAGCATTGAAAGTTATACTTTAACCTCTGGGCTAAATTTTTGTGGATAAAAGGTCAAGCAGTGACACAAGGGAACAATACACTGTGAACAGAAGGACTGTGGTTTTCAGGATGCATGGGAAGTGGATTTCTGCTCTGCTCCTGCTGCAGATAAGTTGCTGCTTCAGATCTGGAAACTGTGGGAAGGTGTTGGTGTGGCCGATGGAGTTCAGTCACTGGATGAATATAAAGATAATACTGGATGAACTTGTACAGCGGGGCCATGAAGTAACCGTTCTGAGACCGTCGGCATACTATGTTCTTGATCCAAAAAAATCGCCTGGCCTTAAGTTTGAAACTTTTCCTACATCTGTCAGTAAAGACGATTTAGAGAGCTTTTTCATAAAGTTTGTAGAAGTATGGACTTATGAGATGCCAAGAGATACATGTTTATCATATTCTCCTTTACTACAAAATATAATTGATGAATATTCTGATTATTTTCTACGTCTTTGTAAAGACATGATTTCAAACAAACAGCTCATAACCAAACTACAGGAATTAAAGTTTGATGTCCTTTTGTCAGATCCTGTTGCTTCGTGTGGGGAGCTGATAGCCGAACTGCTTCATATTCCTTTTCTGTACAGTCTTCGTTTCTCTCCAGGCTACAAAATTGAAAAGTCCAGTGGAGGATTTGTACTTCCTTCATCTTATGTACCTGTAATCTTATCAGGATTAAGTGGCCAAATGACATTCATAGAGAGAGTAAAAAATATGATATGTATGCTTTACTTTGATTTTTGGTTTCAGATATTTAATGCCAAGAAATGGGATTCATTTTACAGTGAATCTTTGGGTAAGTTACATTTCTTCTCCATAGCTTGAAAACCTAAGTTTCACATGTATGTAAAGCTTTATGTCCATGAAATACAAAGTAATGTAGTCTTTTATCAGTGATCAAATATATAATTTTAGCTAACAAACTCACAAATTCTTGTAAAACTTATATCAAATAGAAGAAGATAGCAGTCTTGATACAAAACATTTTGGTTAGCTATACAATCACATGGAGATGAAATCAGATGGCCCCTAAGTGATTCTTTACTCATTTACTGAAATTGTTTCCTCTATTTTAATAAGTCCCTAAGCAGTTAAAAAATCTTGATTAATGGAGATTCAAGAATGGCATGTTTTATAGTATCAATATGTATATAACATTGAAGAAAATATTTTCTCTTGCCTAGGCCAGTGAATTTGTTTAAAATGAAAATGCAGTGTAAGTTAGTGTCAAGGCAACAAACGATTGGACAGTAGACAGTGGCAGGGAGAGAAGGAGAAAGCAGGAGGTTCAAGATGGAGGATGAAGAAGAAAATTGTTCAGGTGGGCAGTTTATGTCTTTATTATTTGGCAGTGAATTTATTGTTTAGAGGTATTGTGCATTGAGAATTCAACATACAAACCTGTTTGATAAGGTATTGATTGTTGAGTCATGATATTAGAAGGCTGTAGAGGACTGTGTGGGACCAGGTGCCCAGCTCCACACTGAAGCAACTCCAGCAGAGTGAAACTGTGGGACAAGTAGCAACAGGACTATTTTATTTTTTATTTTTACCACAACTATGTAAAGTCTGAAAACATGGCCAAAGGGTTAAAATTATTTCTGTACAGTTTTCGTACCGAAGTTCTCTTCAGAGCACTGCTCCTGTCCAGTGGCTCAAAACTTCCTGTAAATTCAGCATCAAAGGAAGTGCTGTCTTTTTACGGTATCCACAGACACTGGCATAAATGTGACATATACTCATGCAGATACACATACAAATAAATGAAAAGACAAATCATACAATATTTTCTTCATATTTCATTTTAAAAAATACCCCTAATCTTGAGAGATATTATGTTATTTCCCAAGCTTAGGAGAGGAGCTAATATTTTTATCATACTCACATTACTTTATTGAGTACTTTCCTAAATTCTATTGCAAATGCCAAAATTCTACAGAAACATGGACACACATGCTGTGATTTTTGAAGGTATTTTTTCTTTGTTAATATAAATACACATTCCATGTCAAAAACTCTCATCGTGCAGTGTACACTGGCCAGAATTCCCAGTATTATAATAGTTTGTAGCCAGACTTTATTCCTTACAAGGAGACAAAAAATGTGCTCACTTATATATTGGCTTAGAGGATTATTTCTATAACTATATACAGTTTTAAATTATTGAGGAAATATGAAATAAGTCTTATAGATTGCTATAAAAATAAACACAAATTAACATGTATTTATATTATTCACAAATCAATTATCAATGTAAGTTACATTGCATATAAAAAGATTACATTTTAAATGCACATGTTCTACATCAAACTCAAATTCTTTCAATATTTTTAAGAAAATATATTTCATACTCAGTAGACAGTCCTGGCAACTTTCCTCTGTCTCATTTGCTCATATTCTCCATCTAGGAAGGCCCAGCACCTTAGCCGAGACAATGGGCAAAGCAGAAATGTGGCTCATTAGATCTTACTGGGATTTGGAGTTTCCTCATCCAACATTACCAAATATTGACTATGTTGGAGGACTGCACTGCAAACCTGCTAAACCCTTGCCTAAGGTAAATACATTCTTTTTATCTTTTTCATTTCATATCAATTCCGGTAAAATGATTCTACATCTGTCATTACATTTTTCTCCCACTGATAGACATATATGGGAAGTGGAATTAAGTGTCCTGATAAGTAGGAGCTCAGTAAACTCAGAAAAGAACATGGCAGGCATGAAAAAAATATTTATATCAGAGAGTTAAGTCATGTCGGGTATTGGAATGATTAGCCATTGGGTAAAGTCCTTGCTAAGCAACCATGAGGACAAGGTTAGAATTCCTGTGCCACTTAAAAGCTGAGTATCCTTGTATAGCATGTATGAGTTTAGTACTTAGTTATAGAACCAGGTTAATACTGAGGATACTCACCTATTAAAATGGTGAGATTCATGTTCAATGAAAGTTTAAAAAGTAGTATGCTAAGGTTAATAGAGTAGAGCATCTAATTTTATCACGGCCTTCATTAGCTAAAATAAAGGCAGGGAATTTGAAGAAATTAGGAAAATATTCTCATTTTATATAAAATATCAGAAAATTATTACATACTATAAGTTTACCACATGTTTATAATTATTTATAGAGAACAAAACATTTTAATTATCATAGGAAGAAATAGGCATTAACTATCATATACGGACATACCACAGCATAGATATTATTTCATTAAACATTGGTTAATAGTATTAAATCAGCCACCATAGGAGAAAATTAAACAGCAAAGCAAAATTTATAAATTCTGTAGGATAAAAAATGTAATGCCGCTACTAATTTACAAATATTTCACAGACTATACTTGAATTCTCTAGCTTTCATTTCACCAGAGGAAAATATTGGGAACATTTGTTGAACATGTGTAAGTACACTTCATAGTGCTGCCCCTCTTGGACTGCCTCAGTTCTGTCTTCTGTATTCTTTAACACCACAGTTCCAAAAATTCTGAAGAACACTTAAATTTTTATTCTTCCATTTTTTTTAAGTTTCATGAGTGATTTTTTTACAGTTGCTATTGTGTGATAGAACAAGTTCTTTATTCACAGGATATGGAAGACTTTGTCCAGAGCTCTGGAGAGCATGGAGTGGTGGTGTTTTCTTTGGGGTCAATGGTCAGCAGCATGACAGAAGAAAAGGCCAACGCAATTGCATGGGCCTTAGCCCAGATTCCCCAAAAGGTGAGGTGACATGCCCATGAGAGGGCAATGTATTCTGAGTCTGTGAAAGTCCTTAGAAATCTGATTCTAGAAATGACTGTGTGAAACCTAAAGGGTTAGGACCAGAGATGTTACAATATTACAGAAGGTATTTTTGACTCCGAGGACCTTAGATATCAATGTTGTCATTTGTGTTGGTAAATTCTGAGATGCTGGCATTGTGGTGACACCACTGTCAAGGGTGTGTAGACACAAAAAATTCTTCTTGATTTTCCATGAAAAGATAATAGTTGCATAGACTTTAAATTCATGTGAAACAAAACCAACATGTACAAAACCTGTGCAACCAAAGTCAATCATTCTCTAGAGGAAGACCACACATGCAAGAATATTTGGAGAGAAAAAGTGGCTTCTTACATTTTGGGTTTCTTTGTTTTTATTTTTATTTTTTATGGTAAAATACACACAGTTAACACTGCACAGGTCAAATTCATACATTGGACTTTTGCAATACCATAACAATTTATAGGAGTATTTAATACAAACCCTTATGGAGCTGCTTCCCAGGAATAAGTTAGCTGATGCCATTTGTCACCAGAGAACCTCTTTCTTGGGACCAGAGTAGACAGACTTAACTTCTGATGGTGTAGTCAATAAGTCTTCTTACCTTTTACCTGGAGGTTTATTATCTTCATGATGGCTGCCACAATATTCTCACCTTCCACTTTGTCCTTCATAGTTCAGGGCTAGATCAGCCTAAGAGCGATCCAAAATGTTTCATTGGAAACCTTTGCAATACCAAATTTCTTGAGCCAACCATGTTTCCAAAGTTCAAATTTTTGAAATCACCCAGCCCTGTCTAAAGGCAGTTCAGAATGTTCTATAGAGAAATAGTCTCGAGTTCCTGAACATGTATCACCTTCAGGTAAATTTTAAAAATAAGAGTAAATAACAGGAGTGCAAGGATACCCCTGAATGTTTCCCATAACTTTTTTTAATAATTGTTATTTTAACATGCTACGTGTTCTTTCAGTTATGCCCTGACCATGATGATTATAAAGCAATCTTACGGTATAATTAATATTCCATCATTTACATAAATTTTCATCGTTTTCTACTGCAGGTTGGCCCATTGTCATTTTTTATTGAAGTAGTCACTCCCATACCAGCAAAGCTCAGATAAGAAAGAGTACACCGCAAAAACATTCTCTGAGTATAGAAGTATAAGCCAAAGAAATTTAGAATATATATCAATGCATACATGCAGGTTCAGCATCCAAGGCAAAAGAGCATAGTGAATTACATCTACTTTCCCTGATTCACTAAAATATTTTTACCTCGTGGATAAACTTTAGCTTACAGAATATATTATAAAGGAAAACAAGTCTCTCTTGTTTAGGTGGGATGTGGTACTGTACATGAACTTCAACAGCATTAACATGTGGTGGCTGATGTTCTTGCTGTGGGAAAGTAAATATGGGAATGCTTAATTCATCAGCTTGCTTATTTTGTTCTGCACTCAAACCAGAAAGGTTAGCCTTTGCACACGTGTAAGTAATAAAGAAAGGATGAGCAGAGGTTTGAACCGGCTGTTGTAGATTCGGTAGTGATGAGAACATGTTAGGATGTGAAGATGAAATTAAAAGTTTCCAATGCTACCATGACAATCTGTATTAGAAAACTACATAGAATTTTGTAACTCTCTTTAAAAATGATTGTTAGTTAGGTATAAGATAATACAGCAAGGAATATGTCTATATAATGGTTGATATTAGATTCTCCTATGTTTTATTAATTGAGACAGAAGAAAAAGTCAAGTAGTTAGTATTTTGTGGCCCTTATGGTGTAAATAGATTCATTCAGTTTATTTTCTTGTGCTTTAATACATATGAGAAACAACGTAGTGGAAAAAAAAAAAAAAATATATATATATATATATATATATATATATATATATATATATATATATAGAGAGAGAGAGAGAGAGAGAGAGAGATAGACATGGATATAAACTTTTATTTCAAATATTATCATGTTATCTCTTTTCCCAGTTTTCCCTTTAGAATCCCCCTATTCCATCATCCCTCTCTCTCCCTGCCTTCATGACAGTATTCCCACACTCACATACTCCATCCCATCTTACTGCCCTGGCATTCTCCTACACTGGGGTATTGAGCCTTGACATGGCCAAGGGCCTTTTCTCTCATTGATGCCTGATAAAGCCACCCTCTGCTATATATGTTGCTGAAGCCATGGGCTCCTTCAGGTATATTCTTTGGTTGGTGGTGTAGTCTCTAGGAACTATGGGGGTTCTGGTTGATTGGTATCATTGTTCTTCCTATGGGGTTACAAACTCCTTCAGCTCCTTCAGTGTTTTTATAACTCCTCCATTGGGGAACCACTTCTCAGTCCAATTGTGAGCATTTGACTGTATTTCTCAGGCTCTGGCAGAGCCTCTCAGAAGACAGCCATATCAGACATCTGTCAGAGTACACTTCTTAGCACATTTCAAATATTATCCCCCTTCCCAATTTTCCCTCCGCAAACCCCCTATTCCTATTTCCTTTCCTTTCCCCTCTCCCCCTTCTTCTAAGATGATCTCCCCCTCCATCCACCCACTCCAAATTCACCACCCTAGCATTTCCCTACATTGGGGCATCGAGCGTTCACGGGATCAAGGGTCTCCCCTACTATTAATGCCAGATAAGGCTACATATGCAGCTGGAGTTATAAGGTTTCTTCATGTGTATTCTTTGGTTAGATGTTTAGTCACTGGGAGCTCTGAGGGGTCTGGTTGGTTAACATTGTTCTTCCTGTGGTGTTTCAAACCCCTTTGCTACTTCAGTCCTTCCCCTGAATACTCTGTTGGGGTCCCTGTGCTCAGTCCAATGGTTGGCTCCAAGTATCCGCATCTGTATTGGTCAGGCTCTAGCAGAGACTCTCAGTGGACAGCTATATCAGGCTCCTTTCAGCATGCACTTCTTGGCATCAGCAATACTGTCTGTTTCTGGTATCTGCAGATGAGATGAATTCCCAAGTGGGGCATTCGCTGAATGGCGTTTCCTTCAGTTTCTGTTCCACTCTTAGTGTTGAGTGTTTTTAAATTGTCCTTTTCATGAGTACTAACAAGTGTCCTAGTTACTAGTTTCTACAGATATTACAGTGTCTGTCCTCTGTACATTTTCAGGTGTAATAATCAGGTCATATTTATGTAGCAAATCCTAAATCATGTCAGATAGAGATTATAGTTTTTTAAGGTGACGAACAAGTTATAATCTAGATAATTAAAACTATAAGCCTGAAATAATACCTTCCTCAGAGTCTCTAAAACCTTTCCAGCATGGATTTGACACATAATAGTAGAATTTTCCCATGCCTTGAGGTAATACAGCCCATTGATACCAAAAATGGGGTTTTGTTTAGGATTAAGTGAATGAACAGAAAAGGCTAAATATAACTTATTATCAAGATAAATAGATATAGTGTAAAAACAGTTTTTCAAATCCATAACAATTGAAGGCCAATCTTTATCACTAGCTATTACTATAGACAATCCAGGTTATAAATATCAAATTGACCCCATGGTAGCATTAAGATTTCATAAGTCAACCAGCCATTTCCATCTACCATAATTTTTAAATTACAAAAACCATAAAAATTCCAGCAAGAAAAGGACAGATCTATGCTCCCATTCTCCAGCTTTTGTTTGACTACTGGTGTGGAGCCTATAGCTTTCATTTAGAAAGGAGCTTTTGGTCAGTCCTTCTTAGAAGGGAGAGCAAACACTCATGGGAGAAAATATAGGGACAAATAGAGGAGCAAGGATTAGAGAAAAGATCATCCAGAGACTGCCTCACCTGGGGATCCACCCCATATGCAGCCACTAAACCCATTCACTATTGCTGATGCAAGGTAGTGCTTCCTGGCAGGAACCTGATATGGATGCCTCCTCAGAGGCTCTGCCAGAGCAATACTAATACTGAGGAGGAAGCTTGCAGCTAACCATTGGACTGAACATGGGGACCCCAAATGAAGGAGCTAGATAAAGCACTAACAGAGCTGAAAGAGTCTGCAACCCCATGGGAAGAACAAAATTATGAACTAACCAAACCCACCACAGTTCCCAGGGACTAAAACAACAACCAATGAGTTTTCATGGAGAGACCCATGGCTCGAGGGGCATATACAGCAGATGGTGTCATTCTCTGGCATCAATAAGAGGAGAGGCCTTTGGTCCAGCGAAGGCTTGTTTCCGCAGTATAGGGGAAATGCCAAGGCACTGGGATGGAAGAAGGTGGTTGGGAGTGGGAGTACTTTCAAGGAGGCAATGGGAGAGGGAGGAAAATAGGATTGGAGAAAGGGGATAACATTTGAAATGTAAATACAGAGTATATCCATTAAAAGAGAGAGGAAAAAAATGGACCTTTGAGATGTTCAGAAAGACTAACTAGAATTGTATGTAGTTTCTGGCCACTATGCAAAATCCAATCTATGCTCATGATATTGTTCATGTGGGAATAGACGTTCTATAACCCTTGTTCTCCTTCACCTTTTTGTTATCCAACCTTTACCTTAGCAATTAAGATTGTGAACAGTAGGGTAGCATTTGTAGTAGGAATGCATTCGGTTGTTGTAGCAAGTGTCTTCACAAGAGATTAACATTAAAAGGTGTAACATAGGGCTTCCATTATACCTTCTGAATTTATACATTAGAATTTTGTCTAATCTTGACAAAGTTCAATGTTCACAACTCTATCAGTGTTTATTTATTTCTGCAATATGCCATCGGGTGGTAATTATTTCAATAATTAGAGAAGAAACATTAGTTCCAGGATCAATTAATCCTATAAAAGTTCCTCTTATTTTAAAATTCCCTAATTATTTGTTTTACAGTCTACTTTGTACTGAATTCTCCCTCATGAAATACATTTTCTTCATGAAGTGATTATATAGGCAATAATAATAATAACTGTGTAAATTTACCTCTGACTATTAAATGCCAATTTGTAGGCACTGTAAATAGGACCTCAATTTCTCCTGTATAACTTGCATCAGTGACGCTGTAAGGATCATGGTTCCTTTTATGGATAAATTGTGACCCCAAAATAGTACAGCCATTCTAGGCAGATTGGTTTCCCAATATCCCATGTGTCACTTATTAGGACATTAAAGGGTACACATGGCAATACTTTAGGACAAGGAATATCAAGAACAGCAATGGCCTGAGTAGTAGCTCGTAGCAATAAAATAGATTGACTGCAATCTGAAGCACTGACTGCAGTCACAGCAGGCTATGCTATGACTTTTACTTTAAATTCTTACACTGTAGAGATCTCAGGGTTCCCTCATTAGGTTTCTCAGTTGTTGGCTAGTATAATTTTCATTGCCAAGCAATATATTGCCATCCTCATCCCATTTATTTTATCATTCCTTATCCCAATGTTTTCCCCTTTTTGCAGACAAAGCATAAGCCACTTTGACTTCTTTTAAATTCACGACCTTTTCTATTTCTTTAATTGTTGTTACATACACATATGTATTTCTCTGCAATTATATTCCTGAATATAAATATATCCTGCTCAGTCTTTGTAATGTCAAATTTGGCTCCACCAATAATGACTGTCTAACATTCAACAGGTTCTTTGGAGATTTGATGGCAAAACCCCAGCAACCTTAGGACCCAATACCAGAGTTTACAGTTGGCTCCCCCAAAATGACCTCCTTGGTAAGACTCTGGAAAACAAATGCAAAATCATGACTGAGTCTATGACTCCTATACCTGTCCATTTTGACTTCTAAACCTTTCTATTACACTTATTTCAGGAATTATTTGTTTAAGATAACAAGATCTGACATGGATTTGGACTTTTATCACTCTTTCTTTTTCTTCCTCCTTGCTTCTTTCTTTCTTTTTTTTCTTTTTAAGTCAAGGGATTATATTCTTGCTCATATCTGTTTACTAAAAATAAATGTCACATCTTTGAATTCTATATAACATATTTAAAATGTTATATGTATGTATACACATAAGTTTCTAAATGGCTATAGCCCCATACCTTATTTTTTGTTAAATGGATCAGTCATGACTTCATTTCCTTGTTCTTTCTCCTTCTGATTACATTTTGATAATTTTCCATAAATACTGTATTTGCTAGTGCCTAACTCTCAATGCAATGATTATTAAGGTTAAATAACTATCTCAGTTATACAACAGAATGGTCCTCTATCTACTTTCCCTGGGAGCAATCAGGTCACCTTTAAAGTTTTTTTTTTTTAAATTGATTATTTTATTTGCATTTCAAATGTTATCCACCTTCCTAGTTTTCCATCCACAAACTCACTATCCCCTCCCTACTCGCATGTACTCTTTGGTTTATGTTTTAGTCCCTGGGAGCTTTCGGGGGTCTGGATAGTTGATACTGTTGTTCTTCCTTTGTTGTTGCAAACCCTTTCAACCCCTTCAGTCCTTACTCTGACATCTCCACTGGGGTCTCCATGTTAAGTCCAATGTTTGGCTGCATGCATCCACTTCTGTATTGGTCAAGATCTAGCAGAGCCTCTCAAGGGGCAGCTATAAAAGGCTCCTGTCAGCAAGCACTTTTTGGCATCAGCAATAGTGTCTGGCTGTGATGTATGCTGATGGGATGAATGCCAAAGTAGAGTCTTCTCCTGATGGCCTTTCTATCAGTCTCTGCTCCACTCCTTGCTGCTTTTCCTTTTGACAGAAGAAATTCTGGATTAATATTTTTGAGGTGGGGATTGGTCCCACCCCTCAACCAGTGACCATGCCTATCCATTGAATATGGTCTCTCTTTGTTGGTTATTTCTGCTAAAGTCTTCCCTGTTGGGTCCTGGAAATCTCTTGGGTCCCTGGCATCTGACTTTCTAGTAGCTACCCCTACTTGTCTTCCCCCTACAGCTACACACCTTTCAAATTCATGACCCTCTGTACTTCTCCCCCATATCCTCCCATGACTGAACTGGCCCCGTTTTTTGTCCCCCACCTCTCTCCTTCCCAGTTACCTCCCACTGTCTACCTCCAATGATTATATTTTTTTTTCTGATTTTGAGTAGAAATGAAGCATCCACACTTTGGTCTTCCTTATTCTTGAGCTTCATATGGTCTTTAAGTTGTATCATGGGTTTTCTGAGCTTTTTTGTTTAAGTTGTATCATGGGTTTTCTGAGCTTTTTTGTCTAATATCCACTAATAAGTGAGTACATACTATGTGTGTTCTTTTGTGACTTGGTTATCTCACCCAGGATGATATTTTCTAGTTCCGTCTATTTGCCTAAGAATTTCATAAAGTCTTTTTCTTTTGATAGCTGAGTAGTACTCTATTGTGTAAATGTACCACATTTTCTGTATCTATTCCTTCATTACGGGACAGCTAGGTTGTTTCTAGCTTCTTTCTATTATAAATAAGACTGCTGCATACATAGTGGAGCATGTGTCCTTATTTTATGTTGGAGCATCTTTTTAGTATATGCCCAAGAGTTGTATAGCTGGGCCCTCAGGTAGAATTATTTCTAATATTCTGAGAAACAGCCAGACTTATTTCTAGAGTGGTTGTACCAGATTGCAAGCCCACCAGCAAAGGAGGAGTATTCCTCATTCTCCACATCCTTGCCAGCATCTTTGGTCACCTGAGTTTTGAATCTTAGCCATTCTGACTAGTATAAACTGGAACCTCCGGGCTCTTTTGATTTGCATTTTCCTGATAACTAAGGATATTGAACTTTTCTCTCTTTTTTAAATTAGATGATTCATTTATTTACATTTCAAATATTATCCCCTTTCCCAGATTTTCTTTGCAAACTCTCTATCCTAGCTCTCTTTACCCTGCTTCTATGTGGGTGCTCCCACACTCACCCACCCACTCCTGCCTCATTGACCTAGCATTCCTCTATACTGGGGCATCAAGCTTTCTTCTCAATCTCTTTTCAGTTCTTCATATAGTATAGTATATGAATATATATATATAGTCTAAGACTACTAATTGATGTTAATCTGAATTCATCTTCTTCTAGGACATCCAAAAACTAAAGCCTTTGTAACTCATGGTGGAGCCAATGGTGTCTATGAGGCCATTTATCATGGAATCCCTATGATTGGTATTCCCTTGTTTGGAGAACAACATGATAACATTGCCTCCATGGTGGCCAAAGGAACAGCTGTTACATTGGATATTAGAACAATGTCAAGGATAGATCTGCTCAATGCACTGGAGGAAGTCATAGACAATCCTTTGTGAGTTTAATATTTTAAAATGTGTATTATTGCATTCATTCATTTATTCGTTCATTGTGTTTTTACTGAAAGCCAAACAAACAAGAATTATTCTGAAGGTAATTATAATGATAGGAACAAACATAAATTATGGCATTATTTAGTACAAACATTATTCTCTTCTTTGCTCATTGTTTCAAAATTCTTTGTTATGCTTTATGTTTCTTTGGCACGAAAATCAGAACAGTCCTAAGTATTCAACCCTTTTGCTTCACCTCCCACACTGCTTGGCCAAGAAGCATTTTTAAAAGCCTAGACTAACACCTCAGAAGAAGACTTTCATGTCTGGTGGGGCCTTTCAGTAGGAATTCTTGGCTATTGAAGGGAGAACCATCAGATCAGAAGAGAAAAGTTTATTAAAATTACATATGTATATTTATACATGAAAAAGTATGTAAGGCATAAATAGGTAACAGTATAATTATTTTTATCTTTTCAGACATTCTTCTTGTTATTGTCTTCACTTCCTTCCTTATCCCCCTCTGTCTCCTCTTCCCCTCTTCCCATTTCCCTAATCAGATCCCTTGAATTCTGTTATCTCCCTTCACCATCTTCACACATTCTACTCTATTTACAACCCCCCATCTCTAAGGAGCTTCGACTCTTCTTATTCCTCCATCAGATAAGTTGAATCCTCATTTGTGAGTAATTGTAATATGCAGACTAATAAATGAGGTTGTTTCAATGAGAAGAAATACCCAATTTTTCTATTGTGCTTTTTGTAAAGAATAGAAAGGTAACTTATAACCACTGTAATTTCTACCAGTTGTGCTACATCAAACTGATATTTAGGGCTTATAACTCATGTCTTTAAGTCACTCTTCTCTTTTATATAGACATCAATAATCTTTCCAACAATAGAATCAAATGCACCTTCTGGCTTCTCTGTGAGTTTTGGACCACTTTTCTAAAATGTTAACAAAATATGAAGATCGATAATAATATCAAAAATTAGGCTCAGTGGGTAAGAGTGACATTTTTGGTAGTATTCATTCCATTAATTGATGGCCATTTTATCTTTTATAGCTATAAAAAGAATGCTATGTGGTTGTCAACAATTCATCATGACCAGCCTATGAGGCCCCTGGACAAAGCAGTCTTCTGGATTGAGTATGTCATGCGCCACAAAGGGGCTAAGCACTTGAGACCACTTGGACATAACCTTGCCTGGTACCAGTACCACTCTCTGGATGTGATTGGATTCCTGCTTGCCTGTGTGGCAGCCATTGCAGCTCTTGCTGTAAAGTGTGTCTTGTTAGTTTACCGCTTCTTTGTAAAGAAGGAAAAGAAAACAAAGACTGAGTAGAGCTCACTGACAATGCACTGCCTGAATGAAATTTTAGCATCATTCTAAGTTATGAACCAACTTATAAACACTTAACTGATTTTTTATCAAGGCAGATTTTCTTTATAAGAACTCACATAACTGTGATTACCAATAGGTTATGAAAAATCCCATCATTTAAAAATTTTTAAACTGCTTAATGTAAAAAAATTTCATTGTAGAAAAATATGGAAAATAAAGATATACTTGACAGTCTTAAAAAAATCAAAGTATTAACCATACAATATTTGAATATTGTTCATCTGCTTTTTTCTCCAAGACTGAATCTATAGCTTTACACTACACAATAAAGAGTACTAACCTACACACTGTAAATACTGGCATATAAATATGTTTTTCCTGTAATGATTTTAATTGTTTGTATTCTAGGATACAGTGTAATTTGTTTTGGATATCGGTTTCAAAGGGTAGGAATCTGTAAGATATTTCATTCCTGTATAAAATGTGCTGACTGGGAGAATCTCAAGGGAGAAACAAATCAGTTTATTTTGAGATGTGGTTACAGATCCTTAGAATGCACAATAGGTAGGAAGACAGGGCTTGAGGCAACCAGAGGATGAAGTTCACTTATCACATCTCAACCACATATAGGAAGCAGAGAGAATGAGCAGAAAGTAGGGCTAAACTATGAGCTTTCAAAGCTCGCTCCAGTGATGTACTTCCTCCACAAAGATTTAACCCCTTTAATTAAGATACCATAACCTCTTACAGCACTACCAAATTTGAAACAAATGCTCAGATTCATCAGCCTATCTGAAATATTTTACACTCAAACCATAACAGGAAATAGCTCTGTTTCCTAATTCTTGTTTTTAGCATATCTTACTTCGTTCCCGTTCTAATACTCTAAGTTCTAACACAGCACCGGAGAACACTTGTCTTTCTTCAGTATAATTTAACTATGATCATGAGGTAAAAATCTATGTTCATTGGAAATTAAGCATATAAACAGAGAGTAAATAGAATTCATAAATAAAGTAAGCTTAGCTTTGAGATTGGCTATTTGCCCCCTGGTTGTCATTAATCTAACGTTCTGGTATGTTGTGAGGAATGTTATAAAAGAGATATGTAACTATTATGACAGTAACAACATTTAGTTCTGAAATACAATAGATATTAACATAAAAGTAAGTATATGGTAGAAAGTTTAAATGTGTAAATTAATATTTTATCATAATTTTAAACAGTGAATACATACTACGCAATTAAATATATCCAATGTCACTTTTTTATTTTAAAAAATGCAACATGGAGGTTCTTCCCTGCAAAAGAATATTTCACTCCCACTCTCAACATTCCTTAGGTACTTATTATAATTTTGTGTAGACTTGGGCAAGGATGAGATTGACCCTTTTCCATATTAGCATGAATATTGCTTTTATCTTTATTCAAATCTTTTTAGGAACCTATGGTGAGACATCATGAGTGTAATTTCCATGATGTTCTAAAAAATGTAACTTCACAGCAGATAGCTTGGCCATCTTTCTCTTATAAACTTCTTATCCTCTATCCTATGATGTTTTGTTGATAGTTATATCAGTATTGGACACAGTAATCAATAATTTTATTCCTATTAGTTACGTCAAATATCATCACTTTCTCTATCTGTAAATCCTAAATAAAAAAGAAAAAATAACTTTGTGTGTCCATTTTCATTGACACTTTCATTGAGGTCTCATAAAAATGTTATTGATTGATGTAGCAAGTCTCTAATTACTAGTCTCAGTGCTCATCATTATATCTTCTCATACCTTTATATATATTTAATTTCTCTGCTCCTTTAAATGTTTTCTGTTGGCTTTGTTTCTGTATTAGTAAGAAAGGATAACTTTTCTATTTCTTTAAAAAATGAACCTAGAATTAGACAGCAAAAGGAAGTGAAAGGAATACAAGTACAAGTCGGAAAGGAATAGTCAAATTATGACTATTTGGAGATGATATGAGAGTATACTTAAATGACACCAAAAATTCCACCAGAGAACTCCTACACCTGATAAACAACTTCAGCAAAGTGGCTAAATATAAAATTAACTCAAACAAATCAGTAGCCTTCCTCTACTGAAAGGATAAACAGGCTGAGAATGAAATTGGGTAAACAACATTCATCACAATAGTCACAAAAATAACTTGGTGTAACCTAAACCAAACAAAAGAAAGATCTGCATGACAAGACCTTTAAGTCTCTGAAGAAGAATATTGAAGAAGATTTCAGCATGAAGAAAATCCCAGAAGGCAGAAATATCTCCAGTGCTCATGGACTAGAAGTATCAACATAGTAAAAATGGCCATCTTGCCAAAAGCAATCTACAAATTCAATGAAATCCTCATCAAAATTCCAACTCATGTTTATAGATTTAGAAAAAACCATTTGCAAATTCATTTAAAATAACCTCAAACTATATTACAGATCAGTTGTGATTAAAACCACAAGGTATTGGTACAGAGACAAACAGGTAGATCAATGGAACAGAACTGAAGACCCAGAAATGAACCCACACACTTATGGTCACTCAATCATTGACAAAGGATCTAAAAACATTCAAAAAAAATATCATCTTCAACAAATAGTGTTAGTTCAACTGGCAGTCAGCATGCAGAATAATGCAAATTGATCCATTCTTATCTCCTTGTACAAAGCTCAAGTCTAAGTGGATCAAAGACCTCCACATAAAACCAGGTAAACTGAAACTAATAGAGTATAAAACGGGGAAGAGCATAGAACACATAGGCACAGGAGAAAATTTCCTGCACAGAACACTAATGGCTTATGCTCTAAGATCTCAAATCAACAAATGGGACTTTATGAAATTGCAAAGTTTCTTTAATGCAAAGGACACTTTCAAGAGGAAAAAAAGGAAAATTAACAGACTTGGAAAGGTTCTGTATCAATCAAACATCTGGTAGAGAGTTAATATCAAATATATACAAAGAACTTAAGAAATTAGACAGAGAATCAAATAATCTTATTTAAAAATGGGATACAGATCTAAACAAAGAATTCACAACTAAGGAATACTGAGTGGCTGAGAAGCAACTAAAGAAATGCTTAAGATCTCTAGTCATCAGGGAAATGCAAATCAAAACTGCCCTGAGATTTTGCCTCACACCAGTCAGAATGGCTAAGATAAAAAACCCAGGTGACAGCAGATGATGGTGAGGATGTGAAGAAAGAGGAACACTCCTCCACTGTTGTTGGAATTACAAGCTGGAACAACTACTCTGGAAATCACTCTGGTAGTTCCTCAGAAAACTGAACATAGTACAACTTGAAGACCTAGGATACCATGCCTGGGCATACACACCAAAAATTCTCCAACATATAACAAGGACACATGCACAAATATGTTCATAGCAGCCTTATTTATAATAGCCAGAAGCTGGGAATTACCTAAATGTCCTTCAATAAAGGAATGGATACAGAAATTGTAGTACATATACACAATGCAGTACTACTGAGCTATTAAAAATAATGACTTCAAGAAATTCTTAAAAAAGGGGGGGGGTGGAACTAGAAGCTATCATCCTGAGTGAGGTAACACATTCACAAAAGAATATACATGGTATGCAATCACTGATAAGCAGATACTAGCCCAAAAAGCTCTGAATAACCAAGAAACAATTCACAGACCTTATGAAGCTCAAAAAGAAGGAAGGCCAGAATGTGGGTGCCTTAGTCCTTCTCGGAAGAAAGAATATAAAGCACTCATGGGAGGAAATGCAGGAATTGAAGAAAAGATTATTTAGAGACTGCCTCATCTGGGGATTCACCCCATATGCAGCCACCAAACCCAAGCACTATTGCTGATGTCAAAAAGTGCTTACTGGCAGAAGCCAGATATGGATTCCTCATTGGAAGCTCTACCAGAGTCATACAGATAGTTGAGCATACGTACAGCTAACCATCAAACTTAATGTAGGTTCCCCAAGTGAAGGAGTTAGAAGGTTCTGCAAGCCCATGTCAAGAACAAAATAATCAACTAACCAAACCCTGCAGAACTCCCAGGAACTAAAATATCAACCAGTGAGCATACATGGAGAGACCCATGGCTCCAATTGCATATATAGCGGATGATAGCATTGTCTGGCATCAATGGGAGAAGAAGGTTTTGGACCAGTGAAGGTGTGTTTCCCAAGTGTAGGGAAATGCCAAGGTGCTGAGGTAGAGAGGGTGGTTGTGTGAGGGAGCACCTTCTTGGAAGCAAGTGGAGGAGTAGGGGGATGGGAGTGGTGTAAGTGGATAACATTTGAAATATAAATACAAATAATATTCAATAGAATTTTTTAAATGAACCCTGAATCAATTGTTGGAATGATAGAATCTGAGATCAACCAATGAGATCAATCAATGTATGACAATTATGAGAGTAATCAATGTTAATAAAAATTAATAAGAAAGTTTAGGTCTGTATGATGGTTACTCTCAGTTGTCAACTAGACAACTAAATCTAAAACCCCAACATCTGGTGAGGATTTCGAGAAAGAGCAGCACTTTTCCACT
Source organism: Micromys minutus (assembly GCF_963924665.1). NCBI lineage: Eukaryota > Metazoa > Chordata > Mammalia > Rodentia > Muridae > Micromys > Micromys minutus. The sequence continues at coordinate 141,025,515 of NC_137969.1, read as the reverse complement.
GTTGGTGTGGAAAATGGTTGGTGTACAACCATTCTGAAAATTAGTCTGATGGTTCCTCAGAAAATTGGACATAGTACTACCTGAGGATCCAGTTATATTATTTCTGGGCATGTACTCAAAAGAAACTCCAATATCTAACAAGAACACATGTACAACAATGTTCATAGCACCCTTATTTATAATAATGTGGTCTTGTCCTACAAACACAAACCACTGTCATAGAACCTTCCCTTCTATTGTTCATATGACTGGCAGGACCCAAGAAACAGAGATGCCACCTATAATACAACCATAACAAAAACAACCTAACATTATGTTGTCTTCCACATGCTATAATAAGTTCTTGAAACTCAAAAAAATTATTAATCCTGCATTAATAGATCAAAGGAAGAAAGATGACATAGATCATCTTCCACACATAGAATTCAAAAGAAGATTTATAAAATTAAACAAAGTACACACTGATTTTTTTTTAAAAAATGCCAACACTTCAGTCAACTTAGAAGAATGCAGAAATAAACTGATAGATGTTCAAGCAAACACAAACTAATAGGTTAAACAAATAAGGTGACTGACATGAAAGCAGTATCCAATCAAGAGGCAAAAATACTGAAGAACACTCAAACTGAAATAACTGGCATAAAATCTCAAATAGTAAAATTAAATATAAAGTAGAAAGCCTCTCCAAGAGAATGAAGTGACAGACAGAACATTAGGAATTCAAAACAGCATAGAATAACAGGACCCTTCAATCAAAGATGACAATACATTTTAAAAATACATAAATGTTGTAACAGAAGAACAAAATGAGTTGAATATCAATGACACCAAAATATTTTCAATAAAATCATATGAAAAACTTGCTACTATAGAGGATGAAAATCTCATCCAGGTACAAGTCTTTGGAATAATGAGTAGAAAAGACAGGGCAAGTCAATAACAATAGCACATTAATTAAAATAAAAGCACTAAACAGAAAAGTGAAAAAAAGTTGGAAGGTGCAATGATAAGGTTTAAAGGCACATGCAAGCCCAGTGAATCTCCCTTATCCCTTAGGCCCTTGGTTTGGCCCATGAGAACAAAGGAGCAGAGTCAATCAACAGGATTTCAAACAGTCTGTGATCACAAGTGGTAGCGGTGATCCAAATGTTATATAGTTTTGGACTAAATAGGTAAGAATTTCTATGATATGTAAATGGCCTTGGCTTAAAGTATCCAGGTACCTCATTAGCATGGGAAAAATTTTCAGGAATCCTACTGTGCTAGCTGAACAGATTAATTGTTTTAATGATTTCATTTTTATTGCTTATTTTATTTATTTATATTTCAAATGTTTTCCCCTTTCTAGTTTCCCCTCCCCAAACTCCCTATTTCATTCCCCCCTACCTCCTGTTTCTTTGAAGGTGCTCCCCACCCATCTACTCCCACCTCAGTGCCCTAGCATTTCTTTACACTGGGGCACCAAACCTCCACAGGAGCAAGGGCCCCCCCCCTTCTTTTGATGCCAGATAAGTCCATCCTGTGCTATGTATGCCATGGACCCATCCGTGTATAATTTTTGTTGGTTGCTTAGTCCCTGGAAGCTCTGGAAGGTCTTGTTGCTTGCTATTATTGTTATTCCTATGGGGTTGCAAACCCCTTCTGTTTCTTCAGTTTTTTCCCTAACTTCCCCATTGGGGTCCTCATGCTCAGTCTAATGGCTGTGAGTATCCTCATCTGTATACATCAGGCTCTGGCAGAGTCTCTCAGGACACAGTTATACCAGGCTTCTGTTTATATCCCTGTGTTCCGGAGGCTTCACATGGAGATCTCTGGTTCAGCTAGGTACATGGGTTTAGGCAAAGGGGTGAGAGCTCGGGCAGGGAGAGGGAATGGCTTCCATCTCCACTGCTGGTGTTGCTCTGCCTCAGTCTCTACAAATGCCTCAGGACATCTGACATAGAAGACTCTGGCAGGGGTGTAGGGGAGCTTCTTGCAGCAATTTCAGGAGAGCAGATCTCTTCCCAAGTGGAGATGTTACAGCTCCAATGACAGATGCTTTTAGATAATGGAATAAATCCTGCACACCTTTAATATTTCTGAACAAGATTCTTATATACAGTTTTGGGATGGTTCAGAGTCTAACAACAGATACTTCCTATTGGCTTGGCCTGAGGACTTGGAAATACCTCATCTACATATTTTTGGGTGTGGTCCTGCTTATGTCTTGGGTCTTTGTCTGTGAAGGAGGGACTTAGGGTGTGACTGTTCTATCCTGAGCATATGTCACATCCTCACCTGTAGAGGAGGAACTTGGGGCATGACTGAGCCTACATCACATTTTCACCTGGAGGAGGGACTTGGGGTGTGACCTATGCAACTGAAACCTTTCAACCAGGGACTATGGAGGGCTGCCATTACATGAGAGGGGCAAGATTTCCCAGGAGATTAGAAAGCAACCTACCATTCCTTAGGGTCTGCAGGGCTTCAACTTATCTTGACCCCGAATCAAGGTACCGTTCACAGGCCATGGCCCCACACCTGTCAGCAAGCACTTCTTTGCATCTACAATAGTGTCTGGGTTTAGTGTCTGCAGATGGGATAAGTTCCACTCCAGAGAACCAAATAAATCTATTAAAATGGGATACAAAGCTAAACAAAGCATTCTCAACTGAGGAATCTCGAGTGTCAGAGATTAATCTAAAGAAATGGTCAAAATCCTTAGTCATCAGGGAAATGCAAATCAAAATGACCCTGAGGTTTCACCTCACACCAGTCATGTGATGTGACTTAGTCATGTAATGGCTAAGATCAAAAATTCAGATGATAGCAGATGTTGGTGAGGATAGGCAAAAGAGGAACACTCCACCATTGCTGGTGGTTGTAAGCTGGTATCACCATTCTGGAAATCACTCTGGTGGTTCTTAAGAAAATTGAAACTAGTTTTATCTGAGGACCCGACTATACCACTCGAGGACGTATACTCAAAAGGTACTTCAACATAGAATAAGAACACATGCTCCACTCTGTTCATAGCAGCCAGAAGCTGAAAACAACCCAGATGTTCCTCAGCAGAGGAATGGTAATAGAAAATGTGTTATATTGACACAATGGAGTACTACTCAGCTATGAAAAACAATGGCTTTATGAAATTTGGAAGCAAATGGATGGAACTAGAAGATATCATCCTGAGTGAGGTAACACAGTCACAAAGGAACTTACATGCTATGTACTCACTGAAAAGTAGATATAAACAAAAAAGCTTGGAATACCCATGATACAACTCACAGACCATATGAAGCTCAAAAAGGAACACCATAGTGTGGATGCTTCAGTCCTACTTAGAAGAAGCATCAAAATAATCACATATTGTAAATAAAGGGAGAGTCCGAGGACAGAGAGTGGAGAGAGAGGGAAAAGTAGGGCAGGATCTGGTGTGGGAAGATATGGGGGAGAAGTACAGTGGGTCAGGAAATTGAATGGAGATGTGTAGCAGTGGGGATTGAGGAACTGGGTGTAGCCATTAGAAAGTCCAGATGTCAGAAAAGCAGAGGCTCCCTGGACCCAATGAGAATGACATTAGCTGAAATAACCAACAAAGGGGGATATAAAACCTGTAGAGAACATATCCAGTGCTTAGGCATGACCCCTGGTTGAGTGATGGGGCCACCTACCCATCTCAAAAATACTAACCTAGAATTATTTTTGTCTAAAGAAAACACAGGAACAAGAGTGGAACAGAAACTGAAGGAAAGACCATCCAGAGATAGAACAGGTTCTTATTGAGAGAAAATAAGCTTAGATTTTATCGCCATTAATTTGCTTATTTATTTTACATCCTGATCACAAACCCCTGTCTCCATTCACACAGTCCCTCCTCCCATCCTTCCTCCCCTTCTCCTCTGAGATGGTATCCCTCTGCCTCAGTGCTCCCTCAAACAGTAAATTAAGTCTTTGCAGTGTTAGGACCATCCTCTCCCACTGAGGTCAGATAAGACAGCCCAAACAGGGAACTGATTCTAGACAAAAAAAAAAAGTTTTAAATACAGTCTCACTCATTTGTTGAGAGACCCACATGAAAAATGAGCTGCATGTAGGCTATATATGTGCTAGGATCTGGCTCCAGCCAATGCATGTTCTTTGATTGTTGGCTTAGTCTTGGAGAGTCTGACTTATTTGATTCTGTTAGTCTTCCTGTGGAGTTACTATCACCTTGAGAACCTTCAATTCTTCCATCAACTTGTACATAAGAGACACTGAGCTACATCCAATATTTGTCTGCTGTAGTAAATATTAAAAATTGGGGCCCACAGTGAGGGCCAAGTCTCTGTCATCAGGACTAAGAATCTGCCTGGGGAAGGCTGAGCTCCCAGATCAGCTGCACAGGCACTTTTCCACCTGGATCAGCAGTGAGCCTGGGGCCCAGGCCCTGGGAAGTCACACCAGAAGTTCTCGAAGCACAAAGAGCATGGTTCTCTCTGAAAAATAGTTTTTTTCTGGCCCTCAGTGGGGGCCAGGTCTCTAGCATCAGGACTCAGATCTGCCCTGGGAAGACTGAGCACCAAGATCCGCTGCACAAGTGCTTTTCCACCTGAACCAAAAGTGAGCCTGACACATATGTCCTCCTAGTGTCCAGCGAGGGAACTCAGAAAGTTCTCAGAACTCAGGGAGCATGGTAATCTCTGGAAAAGGCTCATTTTGGCCTAGAAAAAAAAATGGGTCTCTGCCATTAGAACTCAGGACCTGTGGGCAGAGGGCTGAGCTTCCAGAACAGCCTTACAAGAGCTCTCACACTTGAGCCCATGAAGACAGAACTGAGTCACTACCATCACAACTCACTGCTTGCTCACAAAAAGCTAAACATCCAGGAGCGATCTTTCTCCTGGACCCATGGACCTTCAGACCCACAAAAGAGACAAGCACTTGACAGAAAGAAAAAGATCGCCAACAATCACTAACAACAAGATGGCAAGTGGAAAGTACAAGAACCCAAGCAATAAAAACAAAGGCAACCAGGCAATACCAGAACCCAGTTCTCCTACCACAGTTAGTAATGGATTTCCCAACACTTCAGAAAAACAAGATTTAGACTTAAAATCATACTTCATGATGATGATGGAGATCTTTGAGAAGCACAAGAATAACTCCCTAAAACAATTACAAGAGAACCAAGAGAAATCACTCAAAGAACTACAGAAAAGCACAACCAAATAGGTGAAGGAATTGAAAATGGAAAAAGATACAATAGATACATCACAAAAACAAAACAATCCTGAAGATAAAATAAAAAAATGTAAGAAAAAATATATAAAGTCATAGATACAAGCATCACCAACAGATTAGAAGAGAGGATCTTGGGGGCCAAAATCAACATAGAAAACATGAACAAAGCAGTCAGGGAAGATGCAAAAGCTAAAAAGTTCCCAACCCAAAATATCTGAGAAATCCAGGACACAATGAGAAGACCAAGCCTAAGGACAATAGGAATAACAGAGGGCAAAGATCATCAACTAAAAGACACAGTCAATATCCCCAACAAAATCATAAAAGAAAACTTTTCTATGACTAAGAAGGAGATAATCATGGAATACAGAAAGACTACAGAACACCAAATAGATTGGATCAGAAAAGAAATTCTTTGTGACACATATTAGTCAACATATCAAATGTTCAAAACAAAGAATACTAAAAGCAGTAAGGAAACCAGACATGTAACATATAAAGGCAGACCAATCAGAATTACACTAGACTTCTCAACAGAGACTATGAAAGTTAGGAAACCCTGGACAGACATCATACAGATTCTAAGAGAACACAAATGTCAGCCCAGGTTACTATATCCAACAAAACTCTCAATTGCCAAAGATAGAGAGACCAAGATATTCCAGGACAAAACCAAATCAACAAAATATCTGACAACAAATCCAGCCCTACAAAGTATAGTAGATGGAAAACCCAACACAAGAAGGGAAACTACCCTAGGAAAAGCAAGAAAATAACTATGCAAAAAACCAAAAGTAAAAAGACACACAGACATAATTCTACCTCCAACAACAAAAATAACAGAACACAATAATCATTATTCCTAAATATCTGTTAACATAAATGGACTCAATTTCCCAATAAAGAGAAATAGACTATCAGACTGGATAAGTAAACAGGACCCAGCATTTTGCTGCATACAGGAATCTCATCTCAGAGACAAAGAGAAACACTACCTCAGAGTAAAAGGCTGAAAGAAAACAAAAAGCCTTCCAAGCAAATGGCCCCAAAGTAAAAGCTGGAGTAGTCATTCTGATATTGAATAAAAAAGATTTTCACCAAAAGTTATCAAAAAGACAAAAAAAAAGAACACTTTTTACTGATCCCAGGAAAAATCTATTAAGATGAATTCTCAACCCTGAACATATATGTAACAAATACAAGTGCACCCACATTCATTAAAAAAAACATACTAATGCTGAAAGCATATATTGAACCACACACAATAATGGCGGGAGACTTCAAGACAACACTCTCATCAATGGACAGAATCTGGAAGCAGAAACTGAACAGAGAAACAGCAAAAGAAGCAGAGGTTAGGAACTGATTAAAATTAACAGACATCTACAGAATATTTCATCCTAAAACAAAAGAATATACCTTCTCCTCAGCACTTCATGGCACCTTCTCAAAAATAGACCATATAGTCAGTCATAAAACAAGCCTCAACAGATATGAACTAAGCTGGCCTTTCATTAAAAAAAAAAACATATACACATGGAAGCTGAACAATGTACTATTTAATGATGGCATGGTCAATGAAGACATAAAGTAATAAATTAAGGATTGTTTAGAATTTAATGAAAATGAAAGCACAACATACCCTAACCTATGGGATGCAATGAAAGCAGTACTAACAGAAAAACTCATAGCTCTGAGTACCTCCAATAAGATATTGGTGCAAACATACACTAGCAACTTGACAGCACAGCTGAAAGCTCTAGAACAAGAAGAAGCAAATATACACAAGAGGCGAATACTGCAGGAAATAATCACACTCATAGCAGAAAATGACCAGGTACAAACAAACAAACAAACAAAAACCATAAAACAAATCAATAAAATGAGTAGTTGGTTCTTTGAGAAAATCAACAAGATTGACATACCCTTAGCCGACTGAACTAGAGGGCACATAGAGAATATCCAAATGAACAAAATTAGAAATGAAAGGGAAGACATAACAACAGAAACTGAGGAAATTCAAGAAATCATAGGATCCTACTACAAAAGCCTCTACTCAACAAAACTGAAAAATCTGAATGAAATGGATAAATTCCTAGACAAATACCAGATATCAAAGTTAAATCAGAATCAGATAAACCATCTAAACACTCCCACAACACCTAAAGAAATAGAAGCATTTATCACAAGGCTCCCACAAAAACAAACAAACTAACAAAAACCTCAGGACCAGATGAGTTCAGTGGAGAATTCTATTAGACCTTCATAGAAGACCTAATACCAATACTTGCCAAAGTATTCCACTAAAGAAAGAGAGAACACTACCCAATGTTTTCTTTGAAGCCACAATTACTCTCATTCCTAAACTACACAAAGGCCCTACAAGGAAAAAGAACTTCAAACCAATCTCCCTCATAAACATTGATGCAAAAATATTCAATAAAATTTTTGCAAACAGAATCCAAGAACACATCAAAATGATTATTCACTATGATGAAGTAGGCTTCATCCCTGGCATGCAGGGATGGTTTAATATATAGAAATCCATCAACGTAATTCAAACAAACTCAAAAAGTAAAACCACATGATCATCTCACTAGATGTTGAGAAAGAATTTGACAAAATTCAACACCCCTTCATGTTAAAAGTCATGGAAAGAGCAGGAATCCAAGGCCCATATCAAAATATATTAAAAGAAATATACAGCAAACCAGTAGCCAACATCAAAATACACAGTGAGAAACTTAAAGCAATCCCACTATAATCGGGGACTAGACAAGGTTGACCACTCTCCCACTACCTATTCAATATAGTACTGGAAGTCCTGGACAGAGCAATTAGACAATAAAAGGAAGTCAAGGGGATTCAAATAAGAGACAAAAAAGTCAAAATATCACTATTTGCCAATGACATAATAGTATATTTAAGTGACCCTAAAAATTTAACCAGAGAATTTTACAGTTGATAAACTACTTCAGCAAAGTGGCTGGATATAAAATCCACTCCAACAAATCAGTAGCCTTCCTATACTCAAAGGATAAACATGCTGAGAAAAAAATTATGGAAAAGATACCCTTCACAGTAATCACAAACAATATAAAATACCTTGGTGTGACGCTAACAACGTAAATGAAAGATCTGTATGGCAAAAACTTCAAATCTATGAAAAAAGGAATTAAAGAAGATCTCAGAAGACAGAAAGATCTCCCATGCTCATGGATTGGAAGTATCAACATTGTAAAAATGGCCATCTGGCCAAAAGTAATCTACAGATTTAATGCAATCCCCATCAAAATTCCAACCCAATTCTTCACAGAGTTGGAAAGAGCCATTTGAAAATGCCTCTGGAATTAAAAAAAAAAAAACAACCTAAAATAGCAATTCCTATTCTCAACATCAAGAAAACTTGTGCAAGAATCACCATCCCTGACCTTGAGCTAAATTACAAAACAATTGTGTTAAAAAGCTCATGATATTGATAAAGAGATAGGCAGGTAGATCAATGGAACAGAATAGAGGATCCAGAAATGAACCCTCAAACATATGGTCAATTGATCATTGAGAAAGAAGTGAAAAACATTCAATGGAGAATGGACAGTCTCTTCAACAAATGGAGTTGCTCAACTGGCAGTCACCCTGCAAAAAATGCAAACTGATTCTTTCTTATCTCTTTGTACAAATCAAGTCCAAGTGGATCAATGACCTCCACATTAAACCACGTACACTGAAACTGTTAGAAGAGAAAGTGGAGAAGAGCCTTTAACACATAGGCACAGGGAAATTTTTTTTGAGCAGAACACTAATGGCATGTGCTCTAAAGTCAAGAATCAATAAACGGGATTTCATGAGATTGCAAAGTTTCTGTAAGACTAAGAACACTGTCAAGAAAATAATATAGCAGCCAACAGATTGGGAAAGGATCTTTACCAATCCCACATCTGATAGAGGTATAATATTCAATATATAGAAAGAAGTAAAGAAGTTAGACTCCAGAGAATCAAACAATTCTAATAAAAAATGGGGTACAGAGCTAAACAAAGAATTCTCAACTGAAGACTACCAAATGGCTGAGAAGCACCCAAGGAAAGGCTCATCATTTCTAGTCATCAGAAAAATACAAATCAAAACAATCCAACCCTATCAAAAAATGGGGTACAGAACTAAACAAAACGTTCTCAATTGAGGAATGTGGAATGGCTGAGAAACATCTGAGGAAGTGCTCAACATACTTAGCCATCAGGGAAATGCAAATCAAAACAACCCTGAGATTCCACCTCACACCAGTCAGATTGGCCAAGATCCAAAACTCAGATGACAGCAGATGCTGGCGAGGTTGTGGAAGAGGAACACTTCTCCACTGTTGGTGAGGTTGTAAACTGATACAACCACTCTGGAAATCAGTCTGGCAATTTCTCAGAAAATTAGACATAGTACTACCTGAAGATCCAGCTATTCCACTTCTGGGCATATACCCCAGAGACACTCCACTATACAACAAAGATACGTGCACCACAATATTCATAGAAGCTCTATTTATAATAGCCAGAAGCTGGAAAGAACCCAGATGTCCTTCAGTAGATGAATGGATACAAAAATTGTGGTACATTTACACAATGGAGTACTACTCAGCTATCAGAAACAATGACTTAACCAAATTCTTAAGAAAATGGTTGCATCTAGAGAATATCATCCTGAGTGAGATAACCCAGTCACAAAAGAACAGACATAATATGCAGTCACTGATAGTGGGATGCTAACCCCAGAGGCTCGGACTGCCCCAGAAACAACTCACAGACTGTGTGAAGTTCAAGAAAAAAAGAAAACAAAACAAAACTAACAAAAAAATAACATTATGCTCAATTCTTACACACCAAGAAAACGTTGACTAATTCCAGGTTACATCCTGTTTTACATGTACTTTTTGCTCATTGTAACTAGTAAGACCTTAATGTAGAGTATCAAACCTTAAAAAAAGAAGAAAAAAAAAAAAGCCAAGCACTGACAAAAATGTATTTGTATACATTTATGCAAAAATGTTTAAAATTTTTTCTTCTTTTTTAATCTTTGTTTTTTTAAATAAAGTTTTTTAAAAAAAAAATTCTCTATCTATAAAACTCAAAAAAAAAAAAAAAAAAAGCAATTCTGAGATTCTGCCTCACACCAGTTAGAATGACTAAGATCAAAAACTCAGGTGACAGCAGTTGCTGGAGAGGATGTGGACAAAGAGGAAAACTCCTCCACTGTTGGTGGGGTTGTAAACTGGTACACCCACTCTGGAAATCAGTCTGGTGGTTCATTAGAAAATTAGACATAGTACTACCTGAAGACCCAGTTATTCTACCTCTTGGAATATACCCCAAAAGTGCTCCAACATTCAATAGGGACACATGCTCTACCATGTTCATAACAGCCCTATTTATAATAACCAGAACCTGGAAAGAACCTATATGCCCTTCAGTAGAGGAATGGATACAGAAATTGTGGTACATTTACACAATGGAATACTACTCAGCTATTAAAAATAATGACTTTATGAAATTCCTAGGCAAATTAATAGAACTAGAGAATATCATCCTGAGTGAGGTAACCCACTCACAAAATGATAGACATGATATGTAGTCACTGAAAACTGGATACTACCTCCAACAAACTCTGAATACAAGAAATAACTCTCAGACCATATGAAACTCAAATTCAGGGAAGCCCACAATGTGGAAACCTTGGTCCTTCTTAGACCTTAAATCATTAATAATTCAATAGCTACAAATGCAGCCTTGTAGCAATCCTTGGTATTCAAACATATTTATGTTTAATCTTTACACACCAAGAACACTTCAACTATTTTCATGTTATGTTTTGTTTTATATGTACTTTATGTTCATTGTAACTAGTAAGTTTTCAATGCAAACAATCAAACCCATAAAAAATCAAGTACTGACAAAAAATATACTCATATAATTTTGTGCAAAAATGCCCTTGAAATTTGTACATTAACTCTATTTTTTTTAAAGTTGTTTAATTTAGAAAAGTAAAATAAATAAATAAAGATTGGATTGCTTGTCTCTTTAATGAGCCTGTGACCTCACTTCATGGGTGCCACTTTCTAGTATGCAGATGGCACATGTACTCTGTCACTTCATGCAAGCTACCCCTGTGGTGTCTCTCTGCCCACATAACTGCCTCTGTCCTGTGTGGAATTACCATCTTGCCCAGCACAAACATGATTCTTGGGCCCAATAGCTTTCATACAGGTTATATATTCAATTTTCAATCCACAAACCCTCTATACAATAAGATTATATTCAATGGACAAAGATACAAACTGCTCTTCCATGTAAGATAAATCACCTATAAAATGTTTTAAATGTTCATAGCTACCTAACTCCAGTTAAGTCCACTTGAATCCAATTCATTCTTCCCGAGCTCCATCTTGTTCATCTTGTGTCCTTCTCTCTCTCCTTCCCTCTGACCCTCTGTCCAATCACTGGCTCTCACCTTTATTTTACTAATTAGAATGGGAAAGTTCTGATAAAGTCATGGGAGTATGTGACTAGGCAGCCCTACTTGGGGAAGTAGAATTCATATCAACATACAAACAGCTGCAGGACAATCTACAACATTTGTCTGAGGGTTTCTACATCTGTTTCAGTCAGCTACTGGATTGAGGCTCTCAGAACACAGTTCTAAGCTCCTGTCTGCAAGAATAACAGAGTGTCATAAAAGTGTCAGGGATTGGAGCTTGCCCATGGGATGAGTCTCAAGTTGGGTTGATTACTGGTTGTCCATTCAGGTAAATTTGGGGTATTCCTTCTCTCTCAGGTGTCCTTCCTAAATACAGTGGCTGACCTCTTCAGGTTCCATATCCCCACTGCTTAGCATCTCAGCTAAGATCACCTGGGAGCCTCCCCAATCCCATATCTCTGTCACTTCCTAGAGATTCTCCCAAACTCCTTGCCTTGGAAGTAGCAGATTTTCATTCATTCTCTTGACCCCCTCTCTTCTAAATCTTCCCAACTGATTCTTTTAGAAGTAGTTTGGCTAACTGCATAAATGCACCCACCAAGAGCTATCTTGATGAATGTGTGAAACACACACACACACACACACACACACACACACACTCACACACACACAAAACACACACACATAAACAAGTTAATTTTAACATATATGCCTTAACTGGCTCAAAAGCTGGGCAGTTCTAAGCCTCCCCTAGGCTAGCACTCTTTTCTTCTGGTACTCCTGGTTTAATGCCTTCTAATTTTATATTTTATCTTTGTTGCCAGACTTCAAGACAGACACTTCTAGGTAGCCTTTCTGGGGGTTACACTCCTTCTCACCTACATTTTAGATAATTTTTTTTCTGCAGCTCTAAATCTGATCCATTTCTCTCTAAATCATGGTGATTCTCTACTTCCTTTCTCCCAGTTCCTAGCCCTCACAAATCTAAAGGTCCCACCTCAGTCTACCTGCACAGCCATTGGCCATTGGTTCTGTATTTATTGATCAAAAAACCAATTGGGGACAAAAACCTTCAGTATTTAGGCACACAGATTACTCATTTGGGAGGCCAGTTTAATTCAAGCATTAGAACAAATCCGCAACAGATCCTGACAACCCATTTCTCTCCCCACCCTCTCCCATACAGTTTCCTCTCTTCCTCTGCCTCCTATGACTACCAGGCCCAACCAACACCATAGACAGCCAGATAGCTAAAGACAGGTGTAAGAATACAAACAGTCAACAGAAGTCATTGGAATATGGTACCATCAGAACTCCTGCAAAGGAAGCCCTGTATATTCTAACACACTCAAAAAGCAAGAGTATTACCGTGAAGCTTATCTTATGAAGTTGATAAAGACCTTTAAAAGGAAAATAAAGAAAAATAAGAAAATAAAAAATTCAAACTGGTAGAATCCCTTAAAGAAGAAACAAATTAATTTCTTTAACAAATATAGGAGAGTAAATAAAACAGCTAAAGAAATTATTTAAACTGTTCAGTGCCTTAAAACTGAAATAAAAGCCTTAAAGAAAACACAAATGGAGGCTAGCCTCAAGATGGAAAATCCTAGGAAAGAGAAAAAAAATTAAAGATGCAAGCATCATCAACTGAATACAAGAGATGGACGAGACAATCACTGGCATAGAAAATACAAGAAAAGAAATTGATACATCAGTACAAAAAAAATGCCAAGTCTGAAAAGTTTCTAAAGGAAACCATCTGAGAAATTTGGGACAGTAGGAAAAGACCAAACCTAAGAGTAAGGGATATAAAAGTGAGAAGGTTCCCAGTTCAAAGTCCCAGAAAATATCCTCAACAAAATAATAAAAGAAAAATTCCTAAAGAAAGAAATGGATATAAACATACAAGAACAAAACAAAGTACCAAACATATTAGACCAGATTTTTAAAAATCCTCTCACAACATAATTAAAATACTAACTGTACAGAACAAAGAAAGAATATTAAAAAGCTACAAATGGAAAGGGCCATGTAACGTATAAAGGCAGACCTATGAGAATTTACATTGGATCTCTCAACAGAGATTCTAAAAGCCAAAAGGTTCTGGACTGATATCCTGCAGATGCTAAGAGATTACAGATGTAAGCCCAGACAAAACTTTCAATCACCATATAAAGACAAATCAAGATATTCTATGACAAATCCGAGTTTAAACAGTATCTTACAATTATTGGTCAAACATCAATGGACTCAATTCACCAATAAAAAGACACAAGCTAGGAGTCTGGATAAATTTGTAAACAAGATTAATCATCCTGCTGCACACAAGAAACATGCACCATAAATGTTGCAACATAGTTCTGGAACCTATGGCCAAAGGAACACTGTGGAAAATAGGTGGAATGTTTCTAAGACATAGAATACCAGAAAGTTTATCATACACTACTATAAATGGCAACGAAAACAAGAACAGAACAACGGCAATTAATTTCATAGGGTACCACCCACAGACAAAGATTGACAGCATGTTGCTTATTTTACTTCCAACATAATACCTAACTACATTCTAAATATTTATCCTTATACCCCACCCAGAAAGTCTCAACAACATGACTGCCTAACTCAGCCACATGAATGGCCAAGGACAATACATATGCTAAGATGGACAGGAAATTGAGCAATGTCATATTAAACATATACAGTTGTTCTCATACCTTTTGTTTTAATTGTGGAACAAACTCTTATTTTGTCATTCAAATATAAAACCCAATATTTATCTCATTTTCTCTCTTACCAACTGACTGGATAGTTTTAATATAATTGTTTTAAACAAGAGTTGAGTACAAATAGCACTAAGAACCATTTTAGAAATTAAGAATGTATAAAGATATACATTTAGCTACTATATACATTTAGCTATTTAGCTTTTTCCTCCTCCTCCTCCTCCTCCTCCTCCTCCTCCTCCTTCTCCTGCTCCTCCTCCTCCTCCTCCTCTTTTCCTTCTTCTTCTACTTTTGTTCAAGCCTCAAGCAAATTTTCTGCTTTGGTAGCTTTGGTATTTACACTTCCACTCCTCTATCAGCCTGTTTCCTTGTCCACCCTATGGTTTCACAAAGCTCAGGGGGTAAAAAAGGTAATTTAGCAAGACTGCTGGCATATTACCAAAATGGTGTTGACATGAGACAATACTCACTGTAAACAGAGAAAAACAAAGCAAATACAAAGATTTCAGTCTCCACATCAAGTCTGTAACTGTAGTTCCAGAGCACAAAGACAAGTCTGAAAATCTTTTAGTCCTCATCAAATTCATGACAGATTTTATTTTTCTCTTGTCCATTTAGGACAAGGCAACTAGTCCTACATGTCTTTTTTTCTACATTTATAACATTTGCTCTCCTCTGTCTTCCTGTTTTCTCTCTCCTGAATTTTTACATTTGAAGTTTCAGTTTGAAGACTTGGAGTTTGAGCTCCTGACCCACTCACCCCACCACCACCACCATTTTTCTAATACATGCTCACAAACATTCCTTTAGCCATTTGCCTTTGCTTCTTTTCATAACCTGTTGAGAAACTATCAATAACTCTCAATTTCCTGTCCTTCCAGGCATATGGAGCTTTTATCATTATGACAGTCTGTTTGAAGTTGACATACCCTATCTTTGTTTAGTGTTTCCTTTTTCTCTTTTATTCAGATTTCTCTCACTAGTACTAGACTGAGCTCACTAGAAGGCAATCTGAAGAAATTTTATTCTTATTGCAGTCAGGTGTACTATACTTCCCCTTATTCATAAAGGAAGTCAGGCTTCTAATCACTGTTATATCTGTGATGGCAGGTGTATGATATGTGTCCAAAAGTCACTGACAGTGCAGAACAGGGCATGATGATTTCAGGTTCCAAAGTTAAGTTTCTCATAAAATATCCAATGCTTGAGGTATTTGAAACATTTTTACAAATATATAATAGAATATATAAGATATGCACTGTTCTGTTGTAACTGTTATATATGCATATAGTCTAGAAGAAATCAATACACGATTACAATGATTTTGGTGTTTCCCTTATTGACACTAGGTCTGAGGAAAGGGAAGAAAAGATTTTGTTGATTTGGAACCACAATAACAATTATTTATGTTGTTTTTATTTTCACATCTAGCATTACTTACTTAATAAAACTACATATTCTAGACCCATTTATATATATGTTTATACTTATAGTTTCATTTTGTCAACTTTTCTTCTTCAATTGTTTATCACCTCTGAAACATTTCTTACTTAATTCTAATTATGATTGTAAAACTCACTTTTGTTTTCTTTTGCATGATATTTATTCTTTAGTCCTTCATTTTTTTTCACGCGTTGTTACTTTTGAAGTGAATTTCTTTTTTTCATTAATTGATTAATTATTTACTTTATATCCTGATCACACCCTCCTCTTCTCCCAGTCACTCTGTCCCCCCATTCCTTCCCAAATTGCCCTTCCTTTCTGCAAAAACAAAGATGAAGCACCCAAAGGATATCAAGTCGCCTTGCCATATTAAGTTGCAGTAAGACTAAGCATTACTTCTCCTATCGAGGTTAGATTAGGAGGCACTGTTACAAGAAAGGGATTCATAGACAGGAAAGAGAAGTGGGTTCTTTGTAGAAAGAGAGAGACAGAGAGAAAGAAAGAGAGAGTGAGAAAGAGAGTGAGAGAGAGAGAGAGAGAGAGAGAGAGAGAGAGAGAGAGAGATTTTTTACTCAATTAGAGTATACCTGTTGAATTTTTTTCCTTTTTTTTAAGTGTATACCTATTGAAATTCATGGTTCTTATTCATAACTAAGTATTTATCCATAACATAATCTTTAGGTTTTTTTTGCTTATATGTGGTGTTTTATCTTTCCTATTGTTTATTATTCATTTTAGTGATTTTAACATAAAACCTGTACTTTATGATTCTTTTCAATTCTCCTTTCTGCATTAGCTCTACTATTGTTTTTGTCTTTTACATACTTTTATTATTTCAGAGTTGTGTTCTTTCGGTTATAATATAGAAAGAACACTCTTGCACATGCTCTATACAGTGGGTTTGATAGTTATATATTCTACCAGTTATTCTTGTTTCTCACAGACTTGCCGTTTTCTTAATTTCTCAGTGATAAGTTTGTTGCATACATTGTCCCACCCTCCTCTCTGTTCCTGTTGAATGTATTGTCCCATTGTCTTCTGACTCACAGCATATCTACTGAGAAGCAGGATGTTTGTCTAATAGAAAATCCATAATGTTTGCAAATGTTATTTTCCTGCTGATTGTTTTTACTTCTTTTCTTCATATAAGACTTTGACAAGATGATAAAGATATTCACCAAATAGTGTTATTTTCATCATATTCATTTGGAATCCCTTCATGTTCTTGGACCTAGATGTCCCCAACTTTCCCAAAAGAGAAATATATTTTTCAGTGATTTTCTTCAAAAGCTTTCTGAATGTTAGGAGGGTCTCTTTTCTTCCCAAAAGAACTAAAAGTCAATGTCTAATTATCTAAATGTGTTGTGAGCTCTCTTTAATTTGTTTTTCCACTTAAATGACGGCCCTAGTTGTTTCATATAACTAATATTCAACATTAGATACTCTTCTAACTGCTTGGAGTTAGTACTAAGAGTCAGAGGGGCGGATAATACCAGAACAACTCCTTTTGAATCAACTAAGCAAAAGGCATGTGAGCTCAGAGAGACTGAAGAAGCAAGCACAGGACCTATATTGGTCTACATCAGGTCCTCTGCATATATATCATAGCTATTAGCTTTGTATTTTTGTCAGACTCCTGTGAAAAATGGATCTCTGACTCCTGTGCCAGCTCTTGGGACTCTTTTAGAACTGTTGGGTTGCTGTGTTTACCTTTGCTATGACAGTTTACTGTTTGTTTGTTTGCTTGCTTCAACTTATTTTCTTTTGTCATATTTGCTTGATATCTCTTAAAAGCTTGGTTTTTTTTCTAATTCGAGCAAGTGAGGGAGTGGATCTGGAGGTGAAGGGAGCAGGAGCAATTGTAAGGAATAGAGGTAAGCAAAACCAATATTAGGGTATATTGTATGAAAACATAATCTACTTTAAATTTTAAAAATGAACACTCAAGAATACTTGTTATTATAATATCATATGGTTTACTGGGTAACTGTTACCATATGTATATGATTCTTTATACTGGATCCATGTCTAGAGATATGGCATTCATCATTTCTAATTTTATCAAATGGCTTGTCAGTATTACCTAGTAACACAAAATTGCCTTATAGTTTACTATTTTGAAATTTTTATAAATAAATATGTCAATTTAATTCTTAGCAGTCTATTGCTAGAAAGTTTCTTACTCCTTTGGAGACATTTGTTGCTTTGCTGTTTCATGAACTTAGTATCACTATGTTGTAATTTGTCCATAGGGCATGTAACTGTGTTGATTTTGTATGTCTAATTCAACTATTAATTTTAGTTGTTTTAGAAATACCTGGGAATCCCAGTTAGGTCTGCCTGGGAGCAGCCAGCAGAGGTGACTTGTGCCCAGTCCCCTGGACTCCTTTGTCTAGCCCTATGCTCACTCTTCAGTTCCTGAAAAGTTTTATGAACACAAGAACATCCTGCTTCAATGTAGAAGCATTCAGGGACCTAAGACTAATTAGCCTGGAACCCTGCTCCACCACTCCCATCCCAGTCACGTTCACAGAGAATTCTCCTGCCACATAATAATAAAAACAGTAAATGTACAGAACAAAGAAAAAAATATTAAAAGTTTTGAGAGAAAGAGGCCAATAACATATAACCACAGACCTACTGGAATTATACATAATTTCCCACCTGAGACTCTAACACATAGTAGAGAATAGGCGGATGTCTTACAGATCCTATAATACCACAAATGTCAGCCAAGACTACCATACCCAGGGAAAACTTTCAACCATTATGGATGGAGAAACCAAGATATTCCATGACAAAACTGAATTTAAACAGTATCTTTCCAATAACCCAAGCCTACAGAGGATACTATAAGGAAAACTCCAATACAATGAGGCAAAATACAGTCAATAAAATACAAGGAAAAGATTATTTAACACGCTTAAGACCAATATAAAAGACACACTACCACTAACATCAAAATAACAATCATTTGTCACCAATATCTCTCAACATCAATGGGTTCGATTCTTCAGTAAAAATACATGGGCTAACATAATGGAGGCATAAATTAAATTCATCATTATGCTGTGTACAACTAACACATCTCAGCAGTAAAGATTTTTATGTAGTAGCTATTCTAATATCTACTAAAATAGACCTACAAACAAAAGTAATTTAAAGGCTACTCCATATTCATTAAAAGAGAAATCCATAAAGATAATGCTTCAATTTGGAACAATTATGCCATTAATGCAAAGGCACCCATATTCATAAAAGAAACTTTACTATAGCTTAAATCACACATGAAACCCCACTCATAAATAGTGGAAGTCTTCAACACCTATGTTCACCAATGGGCAGGTTATTGAAATAGAAACAAAACAGAAATAATGAAATTAGCAAAGGTTATATGATACAATGAACCTAACATATGTATATAAAAATATTTCACCCAAACACAATAGAATATACTTTCTTTGAAGCATCTTACAGAACATTCTCAAGAACTATAATTGGACTGTATAACTGGGCACAAAGCAAACCTCAACAGAAACATAAACATTGAAATAACACCTTGTGTCGGAGCACAATATATTAAAACCAGACTTCAACAACAACAGAAACCATAGAAAGCCTACATATTCATGAAAACTGAACAATTCTCTACTCACTGATAACTGAATCAGGGAAGAAATAAAGACAGAAATTAGAGACTTTCAAGACTTCAATGAAATTAGGGCACAGTACACCCAAACTTACGGGACACTATGAGAAAAGTTCTGAGAGGAAAGTTATAGCACTAAGTGCCCCCATAAAGAAACTGTAACATTCTCAAACTAATGAATTGGAAGTACACCTGAAGGCTCTAGTAAAAAGAAGTAAACTCAGGTAGAAGTTTTAGACACCAGGAACTAATCAAACTCAGGGTTGAAATCAATGAATTAATTAGAAACAAAAAAGACCAATACAATGAATCAACAAAACAAAAAGCTAGTTCTTCAGGAAAATTAACCAGATAGACAAACCCATAGACAAAGTCTCTGCCAAACTAACTAAAAGAAAGAGAATGTACCCAAATTAATAAAATCATAAGTGAAAATGGAGGCATTACAGCAGGCAATGAGGAAACTCAAAAAATTATTAGGTCTTACTTCAAAAGTATGCATTCCAAAAAATTGGAAAATCTAAATAAAATGGATGGTATCCTAGACAGATACTATTTACCAAAGCTAAATGTCTCCCAACCAAGAGGAAAAAAAGTCTTAGGCCAGATTGTTTTAGCACAGATTTCTACCAAACTTTCAAAGAAGAGCTGATGCCAATACTTCTCAAACTCTTCCAGAGATTAGAAACATAAAAAACCTTGGCAAACTCACTCCATGATACCACAGTCACTATGATACCTAAACGCACAAAGATTGAACAAAGAAAGACAATTTCAGGGGCTAGAGTGCTGGCTCAGCAGTTAAGAGCACTGACCGCTCTTCCAGAGGATCTAAATGCAATTCCAAGCAACCACATGGTGGCTCACAACCATCTGTAATGGAATCCAATATCCACTTCTGGTGTCTGAAGATAGCAACAGTGTACTGGTATATATAAAATAAATAAATGTCTTTAAAAAGACAATATCAGATAATTTCCCTTATAAATATTGATTAAAAATACTCAATAACCAAACTCAAAAACTGAATCAAAGAACACATCAAAGACAGCATCCACGTTGATCAAGAACCTTCATCTCAGGGAAGCAGAGGTAGTTCAATATGTGAAAGTTCTTCAAAGTAATCCACAATATAAACAAATAGAAACAAAAAACAACAACAAAACAAAACAAACAAACAAAAACCGGGATAATCCCATTTAATGACAAAAAGAACATCTGACAAAATCCAATAGCCCTTCATGTTAAAAGTCATGGAGAGATCAAGGATACAAGGTACATACCTAATCCCAATGAAGGTAATATACAGCAAGCCAATAGCCAACATCAAATTATATGCAAAGAAACTTAACACAGTTCCTCTGAAATTGGAAACAAGACAAGGTTGTCTACTTTCTCCTTATCACTTCAATATTGCAGTTGATGTTCTGGATAGAACAATAAGACAACTAAAGAAGATTAGGAGGATACAGATCGGAAAGAAAGAAGCCAAAGTGTCACTTTTCACGGATGGTATGATTATACATAAGTGACCTCAAAGTTCTACCAGAGAACTCCTACAGCTGACAAACACCTTCAGCAAAATAACTGGATACAAAATTAACTTAAAAATAAATCAGTTGCTTTCCTTTATATAAGAGATGTGCTCTGAGAAAGAAATTAAGGAGCCAATACCCTTCACAATAGCCAGAAATTTTGAGCTTAACATTTTCAAAATATAGTTTTAAAAAGGGTTCTTAAAGGTTTTAAATTCCCTTCCAGCCCACCACCTACCAGAGGCAGTGGAAATAAAAGGTTATTAGAATACAAAGGAAATAGACCTGTTTAGAAATTGTTCTTCGGAGCAAATCCCATCTGTGTTATCAGTAAATAAGCAGTTCAGTTCACAGAACACTGCAGCTGCAGCTCCATTTACTCACAAGCACTTCAGGATTATGCCAGCAGGCCATTTCCGTAGTGTTTGGGATAACAAAAATGAATCAGCAGTGAAGGAACAACCTAGCAGAAACAGCCAGGCCCCAGCCTAGTTGGCAAGAGTGATAGCAACCATCAGGGACACCAGAAGTTCTTTGCCTTGTCTCTCTCAATGAAGTGAAGACCAGCAAAGGCAGAGACCAAGCAGTGTTGCAAGGCTAGATATGCAAGCCTTCTTCTTCTTTCACTGTATAGTGTGTCCTTTTATATTCCCACTAAATATTATATGTCCTGCAGGGATCTTGACTCTCCACCTGTCTTGTCTCAGCATCTGAGTCTGTCTTATCAAATCTCTACATGATATCACTTTGCCAATCAACCAGAGTCCACAGAAGTAGCAAGAAGCCACTAGAAACACATGAGATTCTTTATGTGTGTTTTTCTCTATGGAGTCTCAACAAAGGTAGCTCAGCTATGTAATATAAGGTAAACAAATACAAATGATTTTTCTCTTGCCTGAGCCGAGTCTTTATTGAAAATTAAAATGTAGCATCCGAAAACATGACCAAAGAGTTAAAATCATTGCTGTACAGTTTTAGTACCTGAGCAGTGTTTCTACCATTCTTCTTGACCTGTGGCTCTAAGTTGCCTGTAATGTCGTCTTCAAGGAAACTGCTGCCCCTTTATGATATCCACAGGCACTGGCATAAAGTTAACATATAGTCATGCAGAAATACATACACATAAATGAAAAGATAAATTATAAAATATTTTCTATGTATTTCCTAAAAAAAATTTCCATACCCTTGAAAGTTATTATGTTATTTCCCAAGCTTAAAAGTGGAAATGAGATTCCTACCAGCCCTGAATTTCTTTACTGGGTCCTTTCCTAACATTGACTGTAAATGTTTCAATGCTACAAAAGCATGGATACACATGTACATGGTCTGTATTTATTGAAGTCATGGTTTTGTCTTTAAAAATATATTATAATTATGACTGGCTGAAAATTTCTGTTTTAATTATTTTGGAAACTATTGATTGTTTTTTATAGAATAAATACTATTAAATGTGTTAATAAGAAACAAGATTTAAAGCACTAACCAGAAACCCAGCCATTCATGAATTTCTCATTTCTCTTGGTAAGAAAAAAAGAAAGAAAGAAAGAAAGAAAGAAAGAAAGAAAGAAAGAAAGAAAAATTAGCTACAAACTACTGTGACCCTGGGACTCCTGTGCAGGGTACACAGCCTGGGGTGACTTTTGAACCTGAATGTGAGTTTCTATTTGTACAGATCCTTTTAAAGGGTCAGAGAGAAGCAAAATGTGTACTCACTGACACAGTAGCTCAGTGGGTTATTTCATTGGCTATTTCTGGCATTAAATTAATGAGGATGCATGAGGTAAGTCCTAAAGTTTGCTTAAAAATAAACCCAAACTGACATTTATGCATGTTATATGAGCCAAAAATCAGTTGTGAATTAGAATTATATTACATAATTTTATTATTTGTTTATTTACAATCTAGCTTTTGCCACCATCTGGTCCCCACCTCACAGTTCCTTATCTCAAGCCTCGTCTCCCTATCTCTGAGAAGATGCTCCTTGCCCACAAGACCTCCTATCTCCCTGAGGCCTCAGGTCTCTTGAGGATTAGGCACATCTTTTTTGTTTGTTTTTCTTTTTTATTGGATAGTCTTTGTATTTACATTTCAGATGTTATCCCTTTCCACCAATCCCATCCCCCATCCCCCTCCCATTGCCTCCATGAAGGTGCTCCTTCTCCAAACCTCCCTCTCATGCCTCAGCAGATTAGGAACATCCTAGCCCACTGAGGTCAGACCAGGCCGTCTTCTACTAAACACGTGTCTGGACCTCAGACCAGCTCCTGTATGCTGCCTGGGTCACCACCCTCACTACCCATGCTCATTTTGCAGGAATTCCCAGAGACCAGGTTAGTTGAGACTCCTGGTCTTTTTCCTATATGGTTGCCATCCTCTTCAGCTTTTTCCATCCATCCCATGATACAACCTGAGGGGTCCCCATCTTCAGTCCAATGGTTGGGTTTAAGTATCTGCATCTGTCCCGATCAGTTGGTGCTTGGACCTCTCAAAGGAGAGCCACGCTAGGCTCATGTCTGTAAGCACACCATACATAGCATCAGTAAGAGTCAGGCCTTGGTGCCTCCCCACGAGGTGCATCATTGTCGCCGCCATCTCCGACCAGCAGAAAAGGAGCAACTACACAGCGTTCTTCTCAAAGCGGTTTATTCAGGAACCATACAGCATGCTCATGAAAATCTTTCTGTCCCCTCTCTGTCTCTCTTTCCGTCTCTCTCTAGTTTCTCTTTCTGTTTCTCTTTTTGTTCTCCTTTCGGTTTCTCTTTTTCATTTTTCATTAGACTGCCTCTAAGCGCAGTCCTATTGTCCTGATCTTGCATCATGGGTGCACCTGCGCAGCTTGCACGGTTGGGAGTGGCTAATCTCAGGGGCAGGAGGAGGTCAGGTGCTAGTCACAAGACAAGCCGGAGTCCCAAGCATCATCTTGGGACTACTGCTACACCCACTCTCCACAGATCATAAGTTGGCTTGGTCACTGGACTGCCTTTCCCTCTCTTCATTTTTGTACCTGTAGTTCTTTTAGACAGGAATAATTCTAGGTCAGAAATTTTGTTGAAGATATTTACTGGGCCTTTCAGTTGGGAGTCATCACTCTTTTCTACACCTACTATCTTTAGGTTTAGTCTTCTCATTGTGTCCTGGATTTTCTGTATTTTTGGTTATAATCTTTTTGATGTTTTCATTTTCTCCGACTGTTGTGTCAATGATTTCTATTGTATCGTCTGCTCTTGAGATTCTCTCCTCCTTCTCTAGTATTCTGTTGGTGATGCTAGCATCTAAGACTCTCAATGTCTTTCCTAGGTTTCCAACTTCAGGGTTGTCTCCTTTTGTGTTTGTTTTTTTTGTTGTTTCTATTTCTGTTTTCAGTTCCTTAATATGGTTGTTTGTGCTTTCCTTTAGCTCTTTAAGGTTTGTGTGTGTGTGTGTGTGTGTGTGTGTGTGTGTGTGTGTGTCTCCTCTTTGAAGGCTTCAACTTATTTGCATGTATTTTCCTGGTTATCCTGTACTACTTTAAGTGTTATTTATGCACTTCTCAAAGATCTTCATCATCAGCATGAAGTATCATTTTAAGTCTAAATCTTGTTTTTCTAGTGAGTTGGGATATCTACTATTTGCAGTGGTGGGAGAACTGAGTTCTGATGTTTCCAGGTTTTCTTGGTTTCTGTTTCTTAGAGTCTTGTGCTTGCCTCTTACCATCTTGTTATAGCTGATGCTGGGTGATCTTGTCTCTTACTGGAACTTGTCTCTCTGTGGGTTTGTGGCCGCTAGAGGGCAATTATTTCTGGGTATTCTTCTCTCTGGGTAGCCTGTGTCTTCTTCTGATGGCAGAGCCCAGTCCTTATCAAACCTGGCCTTGGATCAGAAGTTTGTACTCTCAGGCAGTACCTCTGCTTGTTCTGCAAGTTCTGGGAGGCCTCTCCTGGGATAGACAGTGGTAAGAAATTGACTCACCTTTCCACTTAGGATGGAGAATGCTCCTGCAATTTTTCCAAGCTCCCAGCGACCTGTGGGCAAGCGGGCTGCTGGCCCTGATAAAACTGGGCTGGGTCTCCCATTTATCAATTGTTGAGCTTAGAGTGAGAGCCATAGGAGTTTTGTTTATGGAATTTCCCCCTGTGCCAATTAGTTAGAGGTTCTTTTCCACTTTCTTTTTTTCTATTTGATTCATTATATCTGGTTTTATGTTGAGGTCTTTAATCCACTTGAGCTTTAGCTTTGTGCAAGGTGACAAATATGAATCTATTTTCATTTTTCTATATACAAACTGCCAGTTAGACCAACAACATTTATTGAAGACGCTATCTTTTTTTCCATTGTATATTCTTGGTTTCTTTGTCAAAATCAAGTGCCCATAGGTGTATGGTTTATTTCTTGGTCTTCAATTCTATTCCACTGATTGACCTGTCTGTCTCTGTACCAATACCATGCAGTTTTTATCACTATTGCTCTGTGATACAGCTTGAGATCAGGGATGGGGATTTCCCCAGGAGGTTTTTTTATTGTTGAAAATCATTTTCACTATCCTGGGATTTTTGTTATTCCATGTGAAATTGAGAATTTATCTTTTCATGTTTTGGAAGAATTGTGTTGTGAGATTATGATGAGCATTGCGTTGAATCTATAGAATGGTTTTGATAATGTGATGCCCAATTCATGAGACCAACCAAGAGACCTCTAGGACTACAATCCCTATGTAAGCACAGGAGAATTGTTATTGCAGTTCAGACTCAGGTCACAGTCCTCCCTGATACAACAGGTTAGGAAAGTGATGCTCAGGTCTAGGGATTTAGGCTTTATATAGAAAAATTGCAAGCACAGGCTTTTAGTTTTTTTCATTAAGTGACTGGGAAAATGGGTAAAGGGATGTTAAAGTTTAAACTGATTGGTGCATAGCAATTTTCAGAACCACAAGGAGAGATAACACACCTAAAAGGGTTATCTTGACCTGGAATTGATTCCTGCTTTCTTAACTCATCCCATTGAGACCAGTTTTCTTGCTCTTGCAAGCTGCTCACAGGTGCTATATCTATTATTGACTGCTGGGAATGCTTTCTGGTCTCTTTCCCAGAGACCAAGTGTAGGGGCCATGTCTCCATAAGGACAGCATCTTAAAATGGAGTTTGGAGGACAAGATGGAATCTGTCCTGCTGCTTTGGTCTCTTCAGTAAGATGGCCCTTTTACTATGATAATTATACTACCCCCTGAGCATTTCAATTTTATAAGATCTTCTTTGGTTTCTTTATTTAGAGACTTGAAGTTTTTGTCATACAAATTTTCAGTTGTTTGGTTAGAGTTATACAGAGAGATTTTATCTTTTTTGTGACTATTGTGAAGGGTGTTGCTTTTCTGTTTTCTTTCTCAGACTGTCTGTGATTTGTATCAGTAAGGCTACTGATTTATTTTAGTTAATTTTATATCCACCCACTTTTTGAAAATTGTTTATTAGCTGTAGAAGTTCCCTGGTAGAGTTTTGGGGATCAGTTACTTATACTTTCATGTCATCTGCAAATATTGCTACCTTGACTTCTTCTTTTCCAATTTGTGTCAACTTGATTTCCTTTTGTTGTCTTATTGCTCTGATTAGAACTTCAAGTACTTTATTGAACAGATACAGAGACAGCACGCAGCCTCTCTTGTCCCTCATTTTAGTGGAAATGTTTCAAGTGTCTCTTCATTTAATTTAATATTGGCTGTTGGTTTGCTGTATGTTTATTTTATTGTGTTTAGGTACAGGCCTTGAATTCCTGATCTCTCCAAGACTTTTAGCATGAAGGGATCTTGTATTTTGTCAAAGGTATTTTCAGCATCAAATGAGAACATGTAATTTCTGAGTTTGTTTATATAGTGAATTACATTAATGGATTTTCATATATTGGACCATCCCTGCATCTCTGGGATAAGGTCTACTTGATCATGGTGAATGATAGTTTTGATGTAATCTTGGATTCAGTTTGCAAGAATTTTATTGAGTATTTTTGCATTGATATTCATAAACAAAATTGGTCTGAAGTTCACTTTTTCTGTTGGGTCTTTGGAGGTTTTGATACCAGCATAACTGCAGCTTTGTAGAACAAACTAAGTAATATGACTTCTGTTTCTATTGTATGGAATAGGTTGAGGAGTGTCAGTATTGGTTCTTCTTTGAAAGTCTGGTAGAATTCTACACTAAAACCACCTGGTTTTGGACTGTGGCTCCTGCACCAGGAACAGCTCCTCTGAACCGGGCGAAGGCCTAAGGGTTTGAAAGAAATGCTTTATTCCATCTTGAACTGCAGTCTGTCAAGACTGACTCCAGTCTGGTTAGAAACACTCAGGTAATTACAGAGGGAATATGCAAATTCCCAAGCTGCTGGGTAGAGGAGTCACCCCCTAGGGTGAAGTCTGTAACCTGGGGCAACTGGAAACCTTAGTATGGAGTTTCAGAAACAAGTTAATACTGAGGATACTAGCCTGCTAAAATGGTGAGATTTATGTTCAATGAGAGACAGTCTCAAAAAAATGTTAAAGATTGATAGAGTAAGACACGTCATTTTAATTTTGGGTTGCATGAGCTAAAACAAAGGCAGGGTACCTCCCCAGCACCACCATTCTGAGCACCTACAAATATAAACACACACGCACACACACACACACACCTCACAAACTTACACACACCTCACAAACTTACACACAGGTGCATGAACATACAATACACATATATAAACTCACACAAAATGTCAGGGAAATTAAGTTGCTTAAAGACATCACATCAGAAACTGTCAATCATTCAAAAGCCATGATTATCACATATCAGAGTTAGTTTTTTCAAATCCAGAGAAGCAACACAGATATAACTTCTAATCCAATCATTGAATTGTTCAGGTTAGCTCTGAAAATAATGTAATTTATGCACAATATCAGAAAATTATTACACAGTTCCTGCCTACCATGCAGTTATAATAGTTTTACAAAAATTAAAACATTGAATTACTTGTAGTAGGAAATTTGTGTTAACTACCACATATGTACCTTCTATAACCTAGATATTATTTCATCAAACACTAGCTAATAATGTTAAATCAGCCATCATAAAAGAAAAATAAAGAAACAAGAAAAAAATCATACATTCTATCGGATGGAAAATGTAACACAGCTACAAATTTACAAATATTTCATATAGCATGTTGCACTCCTGAGCTTTTATTGAGCCAGAGAAGAATTTCGAGAATGTTTATTGAACATGTATCAGTACACACAAGGATTCCTGTGACACTCAAAGTGTTTGTTAATGTGAGTTTTTGTCTTCTGTGTATGTTAACACCACTATTCCTAAGAACACTTCAGTTTTTATTCTCTTATGTCTTACATAAAACTTTCATAAGTGATTTTTTAAATGTTGTTATTGTGTGATAAATCAAGTTCTTTCTTCACAGAAATGGAAGGATTCATCCAAAGCTCTGGACAGCATGGAATGGTGGAGTTTTCTATGGGGTCAATGGTCAGAAACATGACAGAAGAAAAGGCCAATGCAATTGCATGGGTCTTAGCCCAGATTCCACAAAAGGTGAGGCAAACTGCCTATGGGAGGGGAATGGATTCTGAGTCTGTGAAAGAAACTGATTCTAGAAATGACTGTGAGAAAGATAAACATTCAGGCAAGCTCTAATTTGCATTAGGCAAATTAGAAACAGATACACACAAAAAAAGATGCTACCATATTACAGTTGGTGTTTTTGACAGCAAGTACCTTGGATATCAATGTTGTGATCTCTGTGGGAACTTTCTGAAATGCTGACCTTGTGTTACTATCACTGTCAAGAGTGTGTAAACATAGCACATACTTCAGAGTTACTTGTTCCATTTGTTGATTATTTAAGTCACTGCATATGTAAGATTTTTAAGGGGGGGTTAATCTGTATTAGCCAGGAGAAGAACATTAAGCAACTATTGAAAATGTTAAAAACGAAGCTGCATCCTAATTTTGAAGTAGATCTTTACAGTTTGCATTTGAGAGTGCCAATCAAAGAAAGGGACTCCAATGTTAGAGTACCCTTCTAGCTAACTAAGGAAAAGGAAAAATAAAGAAAGAGCCTATCTTCATGGGTTGCCCTGCCAATATTTGTATAAGAAATATATAAAGGAAATATAGAGATTAGTACTGCCTTTGTGGTTATCCTTGTGCAATAGAAAACATGAATCATGGGACTCTCGTTCTAAAACCAGTCAGAGTGAAAATCCTACCATTCAAGGAAGAAATAAAAAAGTTTTTTAAAAGTTCAAAAAACAAAAAATATGATGTGGGATAAGTGTCAGATGAATCACTTCATACAGAATACCCAAAAGTAATTTTCTAGAGAATAAATGTGAATGTTTATGGATCTTTTAAGTTTTCTTGTGGAAAACCCTCTCCTTAATTACATACAATATTTTTTAGAATGATCCTTAATTGTATCAGTCTCAGAGAATCTTTGCTATAGGCATGTAGATAATGGTCCGTTTTATGAGATTGGTCTGAGAATAATAGTACTAGCACATGAGCTTGGATAGCATCATCAGCCTGGTCTTGGAACTGTTTTTTTCTGTCACAGAAAATTCTGACTGCTATGCTGGGACTCTTAGCAACTGTTGTCCTGTGATGGAGAAGGAGTGCACCCCCTGTGAGGTCTACCATTCTCTACTGCAAGACCACTTACACACAAATGTTTGATGTGCACAAATTGGTATTGAAGTGTTTTTAAGGATAGTTAGTTGGGTTAATAGGGAAGGACGTGATTTACAGAAGATTGTGGTCAAAAAAAATAAAATTTACAAGTACATCATATGAAATTCTCAGAGAAATGAAAAAAAGAGAAATGTCATTCTCACTCGGCGCACTCACAGTATCATTTGTACAGCAGAAAAAGGAGTTGATGCCTGCATGTTTTGAATCATTAGTCCAGAGCAAATACTCTACAAAGGTCATATGTCTATTTGGGTGAAGTTAGTATAACAGGTTTAATATCTGTGTTTAAATCCTACCCAGTCACCATTCCAGAGGAAGTGGGGGATAAAAGTCACATGCAATACCCAACTTTATAAGGATCAAATAACTTACACTCTGAGGCCTAACAAAGGTCTTATGCGTACGTATCACATGAGTTCAAGCTTCCCATCATCATAAAAATGAGCTGTGTATGGTAAGAACATGCTTTTCCATAGAGGAACAGAAAGGACAGTTTATACATTATACAACAGTAGCAAGCCAAAGTGATTAATCAGAAGATGATCCATTCTTATCAATAAGATAAGTCTGGGATGAGGCCAAACACACATTCCAAAAACAATCTCTTAGTGTAAAGAAACAAGGTCAAAGTCTCTTGTCCTGTTTAGTCTTCTCATTGTGACTCTCTTCCTGAACTATTTCTAATATTTGCCTCTTCGTAATTTTTTAACAGAGAATAGTCAGAGTGTTTTGTTTTGTTAGTTTGTTTCTGTCTGTGTGTGTGTGTTTTGGTCTGTTTTACATATAGATCTAACTGTCCTTTGAAGTGTGAGTTTTCACAGACACACAGGTCAAAGCAGCTATAATCACTGTAGAATAATTCTCAGGTGACAAAGGGCTTTGTGTAGCTTCTCGCTTTAACTGGCTCCAGATGTGCAGACTTGACCTCTGATGGTTTGGTCAATACATTTTTGTGCTCTTCTAGCTGGATGATTGCTGTGTGTTTTGGGGAGAAGAATGAAGAGAGTAAGGGGAATATGGCCCATGGAGGTGCAGCGAGGCCTGGGAGCAAGAAAAATGCTTCTGGGGGGCCCATGTTGAGAATACCTTCCCCCTGAGGGACCAGCCACACGATGGTATAGTACAGAATAGAGTTTATTCAGGTCATGGAAGCATTAAAAGGGTGGTAGAATGAGGGGGGAGGGAGAGAGAGAGAGAGAGAGAGAGAGAGAGAGAGAGAGAGAGAGAGAGAGAGAGAGAGAGAGAGGAATAGTGGAGTAGAGGCTGGCCATGAGCACGTGGAGGAAGAGGGGGGAAGGGAAGGGGAAGAGGAGGGATAGGGCAGAGAGCAAGGTCACAAGAGAGCTAGAGCAAGAGAGAGAGGGGTGGACAAGCAGCTCCTTTTATAGTGTCAGGTCAGTGGAGCGGGGCATACCTGGCCACTGCTGGGTAATTGAGGGGTGGGTTATACCTGGCTGTTGCTAGGTAACTGAGGGGTGGGGTTTACAAAATCCCAAAAGTCTTCATGATGGCTGCATTATTCTCTCCCACTCCACATTCATGGAGATGTTCTTCATGGCTCAGGGCTAGAGGATGCTGGGAGAAATTCATAATCTTTCAGTGAAAACATCTGCAATGCGATATGCATACCCTTTCCTAAATTATTTTAGCCAACCAGGCTTCCAAGTCTCAAAATGTTTAGATCTCACAGGCCTGTCTAAAGGCAGTTCAGAATGCTCTGTGGATATATGGATTGGATTCCTGAACATGTATCACCTTTAGCCAATTTTCAAATTAAGTGTAAATAAGAAAAGTACAAAGGCTTACCTTAGTGTCTCCCTCATTTTTTAAATAATTGTTATTTTAATGTTTGTTTTGCTCTTTCAATTATTCTCTGGCCTTAAGGACTAATCAAATTCTTCTGATTTTTTTATTTTTGTATTTATATTTCAGGAGGTATCCCCTTCTCCAAATCTCATCCCCTCTCCCTCTATCTTCTATTGCCTCCATGAAGGTGCTCCCTCTCCTAACCACCCTTTCCCAACTCAGCAAGTTCTTATAATATGAAAAATATTGCATCATTTTCAAAAGATTTTAATTTTTTTCTACTACAGACAAATCCATTGTCACTTTTATTGAACCAGACACTCCGATACCAGCAAAAGTTTGGATAAGAAAACAGTATATTCCAAAAGATTTCTCTGAAGATAGAGGTACAACCCAACAAAATTTAAAATATAAATCAATACATACATGCACATACAGAATTCATGGCAGAATCAGTTACATATAATTTTCATAATTCACTAATATTTTGCCTCTTGGATTAACTCGAGCTATGGAACTATGCAAGTGTAAGTGAAAACAGCCAGGACATTCTTGTACAATTTGAATCATTTGTGTACGTGGGATGTGATATTGCACGTGAACTCTGTTAGCATTACTGTGTAGGCGATTATGTTTGTGTTATGGATGGTAAAAATAATAGCACCATTTATTGCATCAGCTTACCTAGTTTGTTCTGCAATAGAACTTGGGAAGACAGAGAGTGCACAAGCCTGACTGATGAACAAAGGATAAATGCAGGTTTGAACCAGATGTTGTAGATCCAGTAGATACAGAAGCATGATAGGATGTGAAGAGAAAATTAAAAGGTTCCTATCCTAGCGCAGTAATTTGAGTTAAATTCCACTGACCAACCTGTCTGTTTCTTTGCCAATACAATGTAGTTTTTACACTATTGCTCTGCAATACAGTACAGCTTAAGGTCAGAAATGATGATTCCTGCAGAAATGTTATTGTTTTATATATTCTGGATTACCTTTTATTGTTCAGGATTGTTTTATATATCCTGGATTATCTTCTATGAGTAGTTGAGAATTGCTCTGTCAATGTCTGTGAAAATTTGTGTTGGAATATTGATAGGAAATGCATTGAATCTGGAGCTTGATTTGGTAAGATTTGATGACTTTCACTAAATTAAGCCTATCGATTCATAAAAATTGGAGATCGTTCTGTCTACTTTTTTATTAACAACTTTATTTTACAAAACAAAGATAAATGTACAGATTTTAAGCATTTTTTCATAAAATTATACAATATATTTTTGTCAGTATTTTTTCAGATTTTAAAATAATTTTTACATAAAACAATATGAATATATTTTTTAGTCAGTACTTGATTTTTTTAAAGGTTTGAGAGTATGCATTGAAAACTTAATAGTTACAATGAGCATAAAGTACATGTAAAACAAAATGTAACATGGAAATAGTGAAAGTTTTCTTGTTGTGTAAAGATTTTTTTGTTTTGTTTTGTTTTCTTTATTTCTTGGACTTCTTACAGTCTGTGAGTTATTTCTGGGGGAGTGCGAGCCTCTGGGGTTAGCATCCCACTATCAGTGACTGCATATTATGTCTGTTCTTTTGTGACTGGGTTATCTCACTCAGGATGATATTCTCTAGATGCAGCCATTTTCTTAAGAATTTCGTCAAGTCATTGTTTCTGGTGGCTGAGTAGTATTCCATTGTGTAAATGTACCACAATTTTTTTATCCATTCATTTTCTGAAGGACATCTGGGTTCTTTCCAGCTTCTGGCTATTATAAATAGAGCTGCTATGAACATTGTGGTGCACATATCTTTGTTGTGTACTAAGGTGTCTCTGGGGTATATGCCCAGAAGTGGAATAGCTGGGTCTTCAGGTAGTATTATGTCCAATTTTTTGAGGTATCGCAAGACTGATTTCCAGAATGGTTGTATTAGTTTGCAACCCCACCAAGAGTGAAGAAGTGTTACTCTTTCTCCACAACCTCGCCAGCATCTGTTGTCATCAGAGTTTTGGATCTTGGCCAATCTGACTGGTGTGAGGTGGGAACTCAGGGTTGTTTTGATTTGCATTTCTCTGATGTCTAAGTATGTCGAGCACTTCCTCAGATATTTCTCAGCCATTTGATATTCCTCAATTGAGAACATTTTGTTTAGCTCTGTACCCCATTTTTAATAGGGTTATTTAATTCTCTGGTGTCTAGCTTTTAGAGTTATTTGTATCCCTTAGATATTAGGACTCTATCTGATGTGGAGTTGGTAAAGATCTTTTCCCATTCTGTTGGCTGCCATTTTGTTTTCTTGACAATGTCCTTAGCCTTACAGAAACTTTTCAATCTCATTAAGTCCCATTTGTTAATCTTTGACCTTAGAGCTTGAGCCATTGGTGTTTTGTTCAGAAAATTTTCTCCTGTGCCTACATGTTCTAATGTTTTCCCTACTTTCTCATCTAATATTTTCAGTGTATCTAGTTTAATGTGGAGATCTTTGATCCACTTACACTTGAGCTTTGTACAAGGAGATAAGAAAGGGTCTATTTTCATTCTTTTGCATGTTGAGTGCCAGTTGGACCAGCACTATTTGTTGAATAGGCTGTCCTTTTTCCATTGAATGTTTACGGGTCCTTTGTCAAAAATCAGGTGACCATATAGCGAGGGCTCATTTCTGGATCTTCTATTCTATTCCATTGATCCACATGCCTATTTCTGGACCAGTACCATGCAGTTTTCAGCACAATTGCCTTGTAATATAGCTTGAGGTCAGGAATAGTGATTTCTGCAGATGTTTTCTTGTTGTTGAGGATGGATTTCGCTATTCTAGGTCTTTTGTTGTTCCATATGAAATTGCACATTGATCTTTTCAATTCCATGAAGAACTCTGTTGGAATTTTGATGAGGATTGGGTTGAATCTGTATATTGCTTTTGGTAGGATGGCCATTTTTAAAATGTTGATCTTCCCAATCCATGAGCATGGGAGATCTTTCCATTTTCTGAGATCCTCCTCAATTTCCTTCTTTAGAGGTTTGAAGTTCCTGTTGTACAGGTCCTTCACTTGCTTAATGAGTCACACCAAGGTATTTCATAGTTTTTGTGACAATTGTGAAGGGTACCTTTTCCCTAATTTCTTTCTCCACATGTTTGTCCTTTGAGTATAGGAAGGCTACTGATTTATTTGAGTTGATTTCGTGTCCAGGCACTTTGCTGAACTTGTTTATGAGCTGTAAGAGTTCTCTGGTGGAATTTTTGGGGTAACTCAAGTACACTATCATTTCATTGGCAAAGAGTGATGTTTTTATCTCTTCCTTTCCAATTTGTATCCCCTTTGATCTCCTTTTGCTGTCTAATTGCTCCAGCCATGACTTCCATTACTATGTTGAATAGGTAGGGGGAGAGTGGGCAGCCTTGTGGAGTCCCTGATTTTAGTGGGATTGCTCCAAGTTTCCCACCGTTACGTTTGATGTTGGCTGTTGGTTTGCTCTATGTTGCTTTTATTATGTTTAAGTATGGACCTTGAATTCCTGTTCTTTCGAGGACTTTTAACATGAAGGGGTGTTGAATTTTGTCAAATGCTTTCTCAGCATCTAGTGAGATAACCATGTAATTTTGTTCTTTGAGTTTGTTTATATGGTGGATTACATTGATGGATTTCCTTACATTAAACCATCCTTGCATCCCAGGGATGAAGACTACTTGGTCATGATGAATAATTCTTTTGATGTGTTCTTGGATTCGGTTTGCAAGGATTTTGTTGAGTATTTTTGCGTCAATGTTCATAAGTGAGATTGGTCTGAAGTTCTCTTTTCTAGTAGGGTCTTTGTGTGGTTTAGGTACGAGGGTTATTGTAGCCTCAAAAAATGAGTTGGGTAGTATTCCAAGTGATTCTATCTTTTGGAATAGTTTGGAGAGTATTGGTGTTATATCCTCAATAAATGTCTGATAAAATTCTGCACTGAACCAGTCTTGACCTGGGCTTTTTTTGGTTGGCAGGCTTTTGATGACTGCTTCTATTTCTTTAGGTGTTATAGGGTTATTTAGATGAATTACTTGGTCCTGGTTAAACATTGGGATCTTGTATCTGTCTAGGAATTTGTCCATTTCCTCCAGATTTTCCAATTTTGTGGAGTATAAGTTTTTGTAGTAGGATCTGATGATTTCTTGAATTTCCTCAGTTTCAGTTGTTATGTCTCCACTTTCCTTTCTGATTTTGTTAATTTGGATACTCTCTCTTTGCCCTCTAGTTAGTCTGGCTAGGGGTTTATCAATCTTGTTGATTTTCTCAAGAACCAACTCTTGGTTTTGTTGATTTTTTCAATGGTTCTTTTTGTTTCTATTTGGTCTATTTCTGCTCTAATTTTGATTATTTCTTGCCATCTACTCTTCTTGGGTATATCTGCTTCCTTTTGTTCTAGGGCTTTTAGCTGTGCTGTCAGGTTGCTGATGTGAGCTCTCTCCAGTTTCTTTTTGGAAGCACTTAGGGCTATAAGTTTTCTTCTCAGTACTGCTTTAATTGCATCCCATAGGTTTGGGTATGTTGTGTTTTCATTTTTGTTGAATTCTAGAAAGACCATAATTTCTTTCTTTATTTCGTCTTTGACCCTGCTATCATTTAACAGAGCATTGTTTAGTTTCCATGTGTACGTAGGGTTTTTTTTTTTTTTTTTTTTTTTTTTGTCTTTGTTGTTGTTAAAGACCAGCCGTAGACCATGGTGATCTGAGAGGATGCATGGGAGTATTTCAATCTTATATTGATTGAGGCTCATTTTGTGTCCAATTATGTGGTCAATTTTCGAGAAGGTGCCATGGGGTGATGAGAAGAAGGTGTATTCTTTTACTTAAGGATGATATGTTGTGTAGATATCTATTAATTCTAGTTGATTCAAAGTCTCTGCTAGTTTTGCAGTGTCCTTGTTCAGTTTCTGTTTCCATGATCTGTCCATTGGTGAGAGTGGGGTATTAAAGTCTCCCACTATTATTGTGTAAGGTGAAATGTATTTTTTAAGCTTTCGTAGGGTTTCTTTTATGAATTTGGGTGCGCTTTTTTATTTGGAGCATATATGTTAAGAATTGAGAGTTCCTCCTGACAGATTTCCCTGGTAATGAGTAAAAAGTGTCCTTCCTTATCTTTTTTGATAACTTTTGGTTTGAAATTTACTTTATTTGGTATTAGAGTAGCCACTCCCGCTTGCTTCTTGGGGCTGTTTGCTTGGAAGTTTATTTCCCACCCTTTTACCCTGAGATAGTGTCTGTCTATGTCTCTGAGATGAGTTTCCTGTATGCAGCAAAAGGCTGGATTTTGTTTATGTATCCAGTCTGATAGCCTATGTCTCTTTATTGGGGAGTTGAGTCCATTTATGTTAATACATATCAAGGAATAATTGTTTCTGTTTCCTACCATTATTGCTTTTGTGGGTTGAGTTGTGTCTGTTTCTTTTTATTTCTTTTAGTTTTCTTGTTTAGGAGTTTTCTTGTTTTTACTAGGCTGTATTTTCCCTTATTTTATTGGGTTTTCCACCTATAATTCGTTGTTGTGCTGGGTTTGTGGTCAGATATTGTGTAAATTTTGATTTATCTTGAAATATCATCATCTCTCCATCCATGGTGATTGATAGTTTTGCTGGGTATAGCAGCTTGGGCTGGCACTTGTGCTCTCCTAGGGTCTACATGATGTCTGTCCAGGCTCTTCTAGCTTTCATAGTCTCTGTTGAGAAATCAGGTGTGATTCTGATTGGCCTGCCGTTATATGTTACCTGACCTTTTTCCCTTACTGCTTTTAGTATTCTTTCTTTGCTTTGGGCACTTGGTGTTTTGACTATTATGTGTCAGGAGGTATTTCTTTTCTGGTCCAACCTATTTGGAGTTCTGAAGGCTTCTTTTATGCTCCTGGTCATCTCATTCTTGAGGGTAGGGAAGTTTTCTTCTACGATTTTGTTGAAGATATTTACTGTGCCTCTTAGTTGATACTTATCTCCCTCTTCTATTCCTATTATCCTTAGGTTCGGTCTTCTCGTTGTGTCCTGGATTTCCTGGACATTTTGGGTTAGGAGCTTTTTGTGTTTTGCATCTTCTCCAGCTGTTTTGTCTATGTTTACAATGTTGTCTTCCGCCCCTGAGATTCTCTCTTCTATCTCCTGTAATCTATTGGAAATGCTTGCTTCTGTGACTCCTGATTTCTTTTTTAGGTGTTCTACCTCTAGGGTTATCTCTTTTAGTGTTTTCTTTATTGTGTCAATTTCCATTTTAAATTCCCTCTTCCATTCCTTCATCTCTTTGGTTCTGTTTTCCTCTAGTTCTTTGAGTGTTTTTCTTGTTTCCTCTTTAAAAGCTTCTGAATCTTTTTTGCTTTCCCTCCCATTCTTGTTTAAGAATCTCTATCAGCATCTTGAGGTATGATTTCAGGTATGCGTCTCTATTTCTGGAGTGTTTTGGCATGCTAATCTTTGCTTTTATGGAAGAGCTGGGTTCTGGTGTTGCCAGGTTGTCTTGGATTCCTTGGGATATACTCTTTTGCTTTCCTCTTGCCATTTTGTTGTCAGTGATATGTTCTCGCCTTTCCCTTGTATCTGGTCTGTGTCCCTGGATCTCCACTGGTCCAGTTGGCAGATGGGCCCAGCCCTGTTCTATGCCTCAGAGTCACTGGGTGGAAACAGAAGTTCCAAAGTTCTGTTCCTGGTCCCTGGATCAGGCACGTCAGAGGGTCCGCTTACCGTGCGCACTCTGCAGAGATCTCTCTGCTCGCTGGCTGCCTAGATCTCCTACTCACCAGTTTTTCAACCTTTAGGTGCTGCCAGTTGGAGTGCTTGTTCTGTCTTCTGATATCTTCTTCAGTTTCCTTCTTTAGGGACTTGAAATTTTTTCCATACAGGTCTTTCACTTGCTTGGTTACATCAAGAAATTTTATATTTTTTATGGCTATTGTGAAAAATGTTTTCCATCATTTATTATTCAGCCTGGTTATCATTTGTGTAGAGGACTGCTAAGTTTTTTAGTTAATTTGTATCCAACTACATTGTGGAAACTTCATAAAAAATAGGAGCTCTGTGTTAGAATTTTGGGGGCCATTTATGTATATAAACATATCATATACAAATAGTGATATCTTGACTTTTTTCTTTTGAATTTGTATACCTTTGACTTCCTTTCCTTGACTAATTGCTCTAGTTAGAACTTTTGAGTACTATATTGAATCAATAGAAGAAGAGTGGTCTGTGCCTCTGCCCTACCTGATCCAGGGACCAGAAACCCAGCATTGGGACCTCTGTTCCCACCCGGCGGATTTGGGGCACAGAACAGGACTCGGACCATCTGCCACCTGGACCAGTGGAGATCCAGGGACACAGACCAGGTACAAGGGAAAGGCAAGAACATATCACTGACAACAAGATGGCAAGAGGAAAGCGAAAGAGCATATCCCAAGGAAATCAAGACTGCGGCGTGCTCATCGACCAGCAAGGAAAGACGACCACCACCAGAGGATTCTTCTCAGATCATGCTTTATTGTGGGAGCCTCTTGATTGAAGGGGAAAGCAGGAAGAGAGGGGCCCCGAACTACCCTACCTATCTGCTTATATAGGGAGAAACACATACAGGGCTTGCCATGATTGGTTGTCTCCAGTCTGCTGATACCAGAGGCCTCGGGATTGGCCGGAGATAGGTTATATACTGCACGTGCGCAGGGTACAGTGCCTTAGCTGACAAGAGCATTACTATATATGGAGTTGTTTACCTCAAACCATGAGGGAGCCAGCGCCATCTTGTAATGGCGTCTGCATTCGGCTCCCTACAGTTACCCCTTCTTTTTTAACTTGAGCACAAGCAACATTGGACTTACTCCTGTACAAGTCCCGACCTCATGATGTGTGGACTGCTTCGAAGGAGGCCGTGTCCAAGGCCCACCTTCTCCCATGCAATGGGAACTAGCCCAGGGAGGTGCAAAGGCTACACCAAAGACCGGGTTTTACACGTGCCTTCCCCAGTGCAATGAGACAATGTGGTCTCATGGGGGTGCAAAAGCCGCATGTGCAACCCAACTTAAGTGCTCTTTAATGCTGAGAGCCAAATTTGGGGTGAGGCACCATGCTCCAATGCAACAAATGCCTGGGTAATAGAAACGTATCTCGTTGATTCTAGGCATGTGATGCCTGCACACCAACCATAGAAAAAGTATGCAACCTCCCAGACAGCAAGCTATAAACAACCCCAGGCCCACTCATTCTTTAAAGTAGGACACAGCAGAGGAGAGCCAAGAGGTAAGTCCATCAGCAAATAAAGGATCGATGCAAGTAGCATTGATAGCTGTCACTGCTCTTCTTAGTTTGTCAATGTTGGCATTAAAATTTTCGAACCAATTTCGGGAGTGGCAGAGTAATTTTTAGTCTCAACTACAAAATTTTTCAGGGTCCAGCAGGCCTCAGTGAAATATAGACCATGGTGATCTGAGAGGATGCATGGGAGTATTTCAACCTTCTTATATTGATTGATGCTCGTTCTGTGTCCAATTATGTGGTCAATTTT
Organism: Micromys minutus; assembly: GCF_963924665.1. Classification (NCBI taxonomy): domain Eukaryota; kingdom Metazoa; phylum Chordata; class Mammalia; order Rodentia; family Muridae; genus Micromys; species Micromys minutus. The sequence goes on along the minus strand of NC_137969.1, from coordinate 140,985,489 downwards.
CGAGAAGGTGCCATGGGGTGCTTATAAGAAGGTGTATTCTTTTACTTTAGGGTGATATGTTCAGTAGATATCTATTAATTCCAGTTAGTTCATAGTCTCTGCTAGTTTTACAGTGTCCCTGTTCAGTTTCTGTTTCCATGATCTGTCCATTGGTGAGAGTGGGGTATTAAAGTCTCCTACTATTATTGTGTGGGGTGAAATGTATTTTTTGAGCTTTAGTAGGGTTTCTTTTATGAATGTGGGTGCTTTTGTATTTGGAGCAGAAATGTTAAGGATTGAGAGTTCCTCCTGACAGATTTCCCCAGTAATGAGTAAAAAGTGTCCTTCCTTATCTTTTTTGATAACTTTCAGTTGGAAATTTACTTTATTCGATATTAGAATAACCACTCCAGCTTGCTTCTTGGGCTGTTTGTTTGGAAGTTTTTTTCCCAACCTTTTACTCTGAGATAGTGTCTGTCTTTGTCTCTGAGATGAGTTTTCTGTATGCAGCAAAAGGCTGGATTTTGTTTATGAATCCAGTCTCATAGCCTATGTCTCTTAATTGGGGAGTTGAGTCCATTTATGTTAATAGATATCAAGGAATAGTTGTTACTGTTTCCTGCCATTATTGCTTTTGTAGGTTGAGTTGTGTCTGTGTCTCTTTCTTCTTTTGGTTTTCTTTCTTAGGAGTTTTCTTGTTTTTAGTAGGATGTAGTTCCCCTTATTGTATTGGGTTTTCCACCTATAATTTGTTGTAGTGTTGGGTTTGTGGTCAGATATTGTGTAAATTTTGATTTGTCTTGAAATATCTTCATCTCTGCATCTATGGTGATTGATAGTTTTGCTGGGTATAGCAGCTTGGGCTGGCACTTGTGCTCTCTTAGGGTCTGCATGATGTCTGTCCAGGCTCTTCTAGCTTTCATAGTCTCTGTTGAGAAATCAGGTGTGATTCTGATTGGTCTGCCTTTATATTTTACCTGACCTTTTTCCCTTACTGCTTTTAGTATTCTTTTTTTGCTTTGGGCATTTGGTGTTTTGACTATTATGTGTCGGGAGGAATTTCTTTTCTGGTCCAACCTATTTGGAGTTCTGAAGGCTTCATTTATGCTCGTGGTCATCTCATTCTTAAGGGTAGGGAAGTTTTCTTCTACAATTTTGCTTAAGATATTTACTGTGCTTCTTAGTTGATACTCTTCTTCCTGTTCTATTCCTATTATCCTTAGGTTTGGTCTTCTCATTGTGTCCTGGATTTCCTGGACATTTTGGGTTAGGAGCTTTTTTGTTTTTTGCATCTTCTCTCACTGTTTTGTCTATGTTTACAATGTCATTTTCGTCCCCTGAGATTCTCTCTTCCATCTCTTGTCGTCTATTGGAAATGCTTGCTTCTGTACTCCTGATTTCTTTTTTAGGTGTTCTACCTCTAGGGTTATCTCTTTTAGTTTTTCTTTTTTTTTATTGTGTCAATTTCTGTTTTAAATTCCTTCTTCTATTCCTTCATCTCTTTGATTCTGTTTTCCTCTAGTTCTTTGAGTTCTTTGAGTGTTTTTCTTGTTTCCTCTTTAAAAGCTTCTGAATCTTTTTGCTTTTCTTCCTGCTCTTATTTAAGGAAATCTGTCGGCGTCTTAAGGTATGATTTCAGGTCTGTGTCTTCTTTTTTGGAGTGTTTGGCATTCTAATGTTTGCTGTGATGGGGGAGGTGGGTACTAGTGTTGCCAAGTTGTCTTGGTTTCCTTGGAATGTGCTCTTTTTCTTTCCTCTTACCATCTTGTTGTCAGTGATATGTTCTTGCCTTTCCCTTGTACCTGGTCTGTGTCCCTGGATCTCCACTGGTCCAGGTGGCGGATGGTCTGAGCCCTGTCTGTGCCCCAAAGCAGCTGGGTGGGAACAGAGGTCCAGATGCTGGGTTCCTGGTCACTGGATCAGGCAGGGAAGGGGCGCGCTTTTTGTGTGCACTCGGCAGAGATCTCTCTGCTCCCTGGCTGCTCAGATCACCTTCTCCCCAGTCTTTAAACATTTGGGAACTTCTGGTCCATGTGGCAGATGGGCCGAGCCCTGTTCTGCGCCCCAAAGCTGCCGAGTGGGAAGAGAGGTCCCAATGCTTCTTTTTGGTCCCTGGATCAGGCAGGGCAGGGGTGTGCTTTCTGTGTGCACTTGGCCGAGATCTCTCTGCTCCCTGGCTGCTCAGATCCCCTTCTCACCAATCTTTAAACTTTGGGAACTGTATCTTTGTTTTTTAAAATAAAGTTTAAAAAAAGAATAAGAAAAAGAGTGGTCAGCCCTGTCTTGTCACTTTTATTTTAATGAGATTGCTTTTAGTTTCTCTCCATGTAATGTTATTTTAGCTATTGACTTTTTGTATATTGCTTTATTATATTTATATATACACTAGATATTTCTAATCTTTCTGAGACCTTTAACATGAAGGGTTTGTTAGATTTCATCAAAGTTTTTCCAGCATCTAATAAAATTATCATGTGATTATTTTCAGTTTGTTCATATGGTGGATTATATTGATAGGTTTGCATATATTTAACTATCTCTGCATCCATGGGATAAAGTCTATTTGATCATAGTAAATAATGTGTTTGGTGTGTTATTGGATTTGGTTTGTGAGGATTTGAGTAATTTTGCATCAAACTTCATAAGAGAATTTTGTCTGAAATTCTCTTACTATGAAAAGTCTTTGTGTGGTTTAAGTATCAGTGTGACCATGTCTTCATATAACATGTGTAGGAGGATGGAGAGATGGCTCAGTGTTTAAGAATACTTGTGGCTCTCCATATAGATCTAATTTTAATTCCCACCACCTATGCGCCATTTTACAACCATCTGTAGCTCCAGTTCTAAAAAATCTGGGACCCCCTTAATGAGAATGCTAAAGAAAGAACTGAAGGAGTTAAAAGGTGGTGCAACCTCATAAGAAGAACAGCATTATTAACCAACCAAACTCCCAAAAACTTCCATGGACTAAAACACCAACCTTTGAGCACACATTGAGATACCTATTGATGTAGTTACATATGTAGTTGAAGATAGCATTGTGTGGCATCAGTGTGAGAAGAGGCCTTTGGTCCAGGGATGACATGGTTTCCCAATGTAGGAGAATGCCAAGCCAATGGGGTGGAAAGGGTGATTAGGATTAGGAAGGAGTGCACCTTTGTGAAGTCAAATGAAAGGAGATGGGGGCTGAGAGCAGGGTGGGGAAAGGGATAATATCTCAAATATAAATACAGAATATCTAATTTAAAAATAAAAGAAATCTGCCCCCCCCCCACACACAGACATGGAGGTAGAACACTAATCCACATAAAATTAAAGAAATACGCTTTTGTAAAGTACCATGTATGCAATTATTTCTTCCTAATAAATTTTAAAAGTATTTTAAAATAGCCTATCTAATTGATATTTTCATGGGTTATTAATAGGAGTTCTTGTAAACAGGCATCCCAGATATTATACCATGTCTAATTTTTGTACATTTTCATGAGAAATAATAGCCCATTTGTATGTAGAACATCCTCAATCATACACTATACACACTGGAATTCTTTCTATTTGGAATTGACTAACAGAACATCATCCACATAATGAATACTATAAGCCTGAGAGAAAGCCTGCTCCATGGGATCAATAACTTTTCCAGCACTGAATTGACACAAATAATGGATGTTTGCCATTACTTAAGGCCCATTGATAGTGAAACTGGGGTTTGTTATGACTAAGTGAATAAACAGAAAATGTTATATGTACCTTGTTATCGAGTCAGGTTTTCAAACTCATAACAATTGAAGGCCAATCTTTAACAATAGATGTCCATGTAGATAATCCAGGCTGTAAAGCTACAACTGGCCACATGGTGGCATTAAGATTTCATAAATTAATAAACCATCTCTATTTACCATATTATTAACTACAAAAATAAGTGAATTCCATGGAGAAGAAGAAAAGAAAGATTTCTGTTTCAATTTTCCAACTGTTGTCTGACTACTGATAAGGAGCCTATAACTTTCCTTTAAAAATGGGTCTTTGAGATGTTCAGTCAGACTAACAAAACTTTAATGTAATCTTTGTCCACCATAAAATCCCAGCCCATGCTTCTGATATTGTTTGTGTGAGGACATAGGTTCCATAATCCTTTGTTACTCTTAACTTAGTCCATTTCCTTTTTTGATAGCACAATCTTTTTATTAGGAACTGCAATTTCAAAAAATAGGTAGAGTTAGAAAGAGGAATATAGAACTCTGCATTAGATGGTTGCCTCTTCACCAAAAATTAACCAGAACATGAGTAGCAGAGGCAATGGTGTTTGTATTATGCCTTATTGACTTATACACTATAATTTTTAAAACCTTTTTAGAGCTCATATTTCCCAACTCTATCAGAGTTGACCTAATATGTCATTCAGGTCTATACTCTTCAGTGACTATAGTAGAAACATCAGTTCCAGAATCAATCAATTCCATAAAATTTTTTTTTTTTGGTTTTCTTTTTAAACACAATTATGGTGCATCATCTTCCTGTAACAAGCTGATTACAGCTGCAGTTTTAAATGAACTCCTGAATCCTCCTGTGTGAAGCACTGTCTATTTCCAATTAGTAGGTACTGTGATCATGACCACTACTTGCCCTGTATAACATTCATCTATGTATCTATGAGCTATGTTACCTTTCATGGGTAAGCTACTGTGACCCAAAAAGTCCAATGGTTCTGGGCAGATTAGGTCTCCAAAAAACATCTGTATCATTTAAAAGGACATTGAAAAGGAGAAATGTCAATACTTTAGAATATGTAATATGAATAGCAGCACCTTCTAGAGTAGTAGCTTGTAACAAAAGAATAGGTTGATCACAATCTGAAGCTGACATGAATGCTACTCTTTTTAGATTTAAACTCTTACATTGTGGAGTTCTTAGGATGCCCTAATCAGATTTCTCTGTTGTTTCGTTGTATTGCTATTGTTGCCAAGAGAATTGTGGATAGAAACATCTGCCATAAGTAAATAATTTTAAAAATTAAACTCATTAAAAATAACAGAGAACAAGTGAATAAAATTAAATTCTAAAGTATTTTAAAATGTAAATATTTAAATAACTGGAATATTAGAACTATCAAAATAGCTGATATAAAATATAAATTATAAATAACATGGCACTCTCCTCTGTAGTTGAATTATGGTACCATAGCAATAAATTAAATACTTCCATGTATGATCAACTAATTTTTCTAAATATCTCTGCTTCAAAAGTGATGGTTGTGTTGAACCTGTTTAAATGTAAAAGCAAACACTGAAACTGTTGGCACATTTTACTCAGTCTTTTAAGAATTCCTATTGCTCACATCCTCTGAGTTGCCCAACTATGCAATGGGAGATATTTTGCTATGGTTTTCCTTTTAAATGGCTATGTTTTTAATAATTTCTCTTTTGGAAATAATAATGACATTATTTTTCCCTTACCATTCTTCCTTCTACACACTCTTATATCTATTCCCTTGCCCTCTTTTGAACTCACGGTGTCTAGCTTCTTGAGTTTTTTGTATACATTGGATATTAGCCCTCTATCAGATGTAGGATTGCTAAAGATCTTTTCCCAATCTATTGGCTGCTGTTCTCTCATCTTGAGGGTGTCCTTGGCCTTACAGAAGGCCTTTTCAATTTCATGAGGACCTATTTGTTGGTTTTTGATATTACAACATAAGCCATTGGTGTTCTGCTCAGGAAATTTTCTCTTGTGCCTATGTGTTCTAAGGTTTTCCCCACTTTCTCTTTTAATAGTTTAAGTGTACCTTGTTTTATGTGGAGATCTTTGATCCACTTGCATTGAGCTTTGTACAAGGAGATAAGAAAGGGTCTATTTTCATTCTTCTGCATGCTGAGTGCCAGTTGGACCAGCACCATTTGTTGAAGAGGCTGTCCTTTTTCCATTGAATGTTTACAGCTTCTTTGTCAAAAATCAAGTGACCATAGGTGTGTGGGTTCTTTTCTGGGTCTTCAATTCTATTCCATTGATCTACCTGCCTATCTCTGTACCAATACCATACAGTTTTTATCACAATTGCTTTGTAATATAGCATGAGATAAGAGATGCTGATTCCCCCAGAAGTGTTGAGAGCAGAGTTTGCTATTCTAGATTTTTTTTGTTATTCCAGATAAATTTGCAAATTTCTCTTTCCAACTCTATGAAGAATTAAGTTGAAATTTTGATGGGGATTGCATTGAATCTGTATATTGCTTTTGGCAAGATGTCCATTTTTATAATATTTATTCTTCCAATCATTGAGCATGGGAGATCTTTCCATCTTCTGAGATTGTCTTCAATTTTTTTCTGCAGAGTCTTGTAGTTCTTGTCAAACAAATCCTTCACTTGCTTTGTTGGGATCAACTAATGGTATGTTATAGACTTTGTGACTATTGTGAAGGGTATAGATTCTCTAATGTCTTTCTCGGTTTGTTTATACTTTCAGTAAAGGAAGACTTGTTTCAGTTAATTTTATATCCACCCACTTTGCTAAAGTTGTTTATCAGCTGTAGCAAATTTCTGGTAGAATTTTTGGGGTCACTTAAGTATACTATCATATCATCAGCAAATAGTGATATTTTTACTTCTTGTTTTCCTATATGTATCCCTTTGACTTCCTTTTCTTGTCTAATTGCTCTAGCGAGGACATTCAGTACTATATTGGATAGTTACAGAAAGAATGGGCAGCATTGTCTATTCTCTAATTTTAATAGGATTGCTTCAAGTTTCTCACTGTTTAGTTTGATGTTGGCTACTGGTTTGCTGTATATTGCTTTTACTATGTTTAGGTATGGGCCTTAGATTCCTAAACATTTCAAGACTTTTAACATGAATGGGGTGTTGAATTTTGTCAAATGCTTTCTCAGCATCTAGTGAGATGATCATGTGGTATTTTATCTTTGCTTTTGTTTATATGGTGGATTACTTAGATGGATTTCTGTATATTGAACAATCCCTGCATTCCTGGGATAAAGCCTACTTAATCATGGTTGATTATTGTTTTGATTGTTCTTGGATTCAGTTTGCAAGCATTTTATTGAAAAATTTTGCATCAATGTTCGTGAGGAAAATTGGTCAAAAATGCTCTTTTTTTGTAGGGTCTTTGTGTGGTTTAGAAATGATTAGATTAATTGTGGCTTCAAAGAATGAGTCAGGTAGTATTCCTCCTGTTTTTATATTGTAGAACAGTCTGGTGAATATTGCTATTAGATCTTCTAAAAATTCTGATAGAATTTTCCAATAAACCCATCTGGTCCTTAGCTTTTTTTCATTCAGAGGCTTTTGATGACAGCTTCTATTTCTTCAGGTTTTATGAGACTGTTTACATGGTTTATCTGATCCTGATTTAACTTTGGTATCTGGTATCTGTCTAGGAATATGTCCACTTCCTCCAAATTATCTAGTTTTGTTGAGTATAGGCTTTTGTAGTAAGATCTGTTGATTTCTTGAATTTCTTCAGTTTCTGTTGTTATATCTCCTCTTTAATTTCTCATTTTGTTAATTTGGATACTCTCTCTGTGCCCTCTCATTAGTCTGGCTAAGCATTTTTGATCTAGTTGATTTTCTCAAAGAACCAGCTCTTCTTTTTGTTGACTCTTTGTATAGTTCTTTTTGTCTCTATTTAGTTGATTTCTGCTCTGAGTTTGATTATTTTCTGCTGTCTACTCCTCTTGGGCATATTTCCTTTTTTTGTTCTAGAGCTTTCAGCTGTACTGTATATATGTTAGTGTATGCTCTCTCCAGTTTCTTTTTGGAGGCACTCAGAGCTATGAGTTTTCCTCTTAGTACTGCTTTCATTGTATCCCATAAGTTTTGGTATGTTGTGCTTCCTTTTTCATTAAGTTCTAAAAAATCCTTAATATGTTTCTTTATTTCTTCCTTAACCATGTAATCATTAATCAGATAATTATTTAGCTTCCATGTGCATATGGGTTTTTGTTGTTTTTGTTGTTATTATAAACAAGCCTTAGTCCATGGTTATCTGATAGAATGCATGAGAGTATATTGATCTTCTTACATCTTTTGAGGCCTGTTTTGTGACTGACTATATTGTCAATTTTGGAGAAGGTACTGTGAGGTACAGAGAAGAAAGTTAATTATTCTGTTTATAATAAAATGTCCTGTAGATGTTTATTAATTCCAATTGGTTAATAAACTCTACTAGTTTTGCTGTGTTTCTGTTCCGTTTCTGCTTCCATGACCTTTACATTGATGAGAGAAGGGTATTGAAGTCTCCCAATATTATTGTGTGTGGTGCAATATATGCTTTGAACTTTATTAGGATTCTTTTATGAATGTTGGTGCCCTTGCATTTTGATCATAAATGTTTAAGATGGAGAGTTCATCTTGATAGATGTTTCCAGTGATGAGCAAAAAGTGTCCTTCCTTATCTTTTTTGATAAATTTTGGTTGAAAATCTATTTTATTTGATATTAGAATAGCTAGTTCAGCTTGTTTACTGTGACCATTGCTTAGAATGTTTTCCCCAACCTTGTACTCTGAGGTAGTGTCTGTCTTTGTCTCTGAGATAAGCTTCTTGTTTGAAGCAAAATGCTGGATCCTGTTTACCTATCCAGTTTGATAGTCTATGTCTTTTTATTGGAGAATTGAGTTTATTGATGTTAAGAGATATTAATGAATAGTGATTGATGTTTCCTGTTATTTTTGTTCTTAGAGATAGAATTATGTTTGTGAGCTTTTTTTCTTTTGGTATTTTGCATGATTTCTTTTTTTTTTTTTTCCATTTATTATCCTTTGTAGGACTGCATTTTTGGAATTATATTGTGTAAATTTGCTTTTGTCCTGGAATATCTTGGTTTCTCCATCTAACGTGATTGAGAGTTTTTGTGGATATAGTAAACTGAACTGGCATTTGAGTTCTCTTAGAGTTTGTATGTCCAGGATCTTCTATCTTTCATAGTCCTTTTTTTTTCTGAGAAGACTAGTGTAATTCTGATTGGTCTGCCTTTACATGTTACTTGTCCTTTTTTCCTTACACCTTTTAGGATTCTTTATTTGTTTTGAATATTCAGTTTTTTGACCATTATGTGGTGAGAGAAGTTTCTTATCTGGTCCAATCTATTTGGAGTTCTGTAGGGTACTTGTATGTTCATGGTCATCTCGTTCTTAAAGGCAGGGAAGATTTCTTTTATAATTTTGTTAAAGATTTTTACTGTGCATTTTATGTGGGTGTTTTCTAGCTTTTCTACATCTATTATCCTGAGATGTGGTCTTCTCATTGTATCCTGCATATTCTAGATATTTTGAGTTAGGAGCTTTTGGGCTTTTGGATGTTTCTTTAACTGTTGTGTCTATGTTTTCAATATTTTCTTCTACCCCTAAGATTCTGTCTTCCATCTCCTGTAATCTGCTGGTGATCTATGACTCTTGATTTTTTCCTTAAATTTTCTATTTCCAGGGTTGTCTCTTTTTGCTTTACTTGTTTGGTTTTATTTTTCAGTATTTCTTTAAGAGATTTGTTGTTGTTTCTTTTTTTAAGGGATTGTACCTGTTTTTCTGTTTTTCTGTATTGCTCTAGGGGAGTTCTTTATATATTTCTTAAAGACCTCTATAATCTTCATGAGATGTGATTTTCGATCAAAAATCTTGCTCTTCAGGTGTGGTAGAGTATCCAGGGCTTGCTTTTGTAGAACTGGATTCTGATGGTACAAAATTACATTGGCTTCTGTTGCATATATTCTTTTGCTCACTTTTTACCATCTGGTAATCTTTCGTGTTAAAAGACCTGAGTGTATTTGACTGGAACAGTCATTCTTTGAAACATGTAGAGCTCTATGACCTGGGTTAGAGCAGGCCTTCTGGGAGGCAGGCAGTGCTGTGTCTTATTAGAGCAGGCCTCCTATGCCCCTGGTTAGTGCTGGCCTTCTGTGTTTTTGTGTCCCTGGTTAGGTCTGAGTTCTGGGAGACAGGCAGACTTTGGGCTCTGGGTGAGAACACAGTGATCTTTCTCCCTATTTAAGATCTTTCTCCTGTTTATCTCCTGGAAAATAGGTAAGTTGTGGAGTCCCATGTGGCAATGAAGGTAGGCTGATCTTCCATGGTTTCAGGTGGAGATGCAGACCTGGCAGAGCAAGGTAGATCCCACATCTGCAAGGCTCTGTGGTGATGACAGGGCTCTAATTGGCATGGGTATTGGCACAGAGATCTCACCTATGTTCCAAGTCAGAGCAGACCTTCTGTGAAACAAACAGGCTCTGGGGTCTTGGGGGCAGTGGACAGTGATTCACGTAGAGGTGCAGAACCTCTCTTACTTCTAAATGACAATGGTAACAAAAAATGGGGATCAGCAATAATAACAAGTCACAAGAGCAGGCTGCACATGGTGGTAAGTCATGCCAAGTGAAAGGTGACTTTCCATACACACATATGAACAAATAAAATAACATTTGTAATGAACAATCTGAATTAAATTCATTCATATCATATTCATGCAATACCCAGAAAGCATAATCCATGAACACTTCTATGTTTTTGAAGAATCTGAGGTTTCAAGATTTTTGTTTCAATGGAGTTTTCTAAAAAATGCTTGGAAATCTCATTAAAAGATTCTATTCTTGGACCATATTCTGATACTAGATAACTGATGTTTCATATACTTAAATAAAAATATCTCATTTTGATATTTTTTATATTTATGGTTTAACTGTCTGTAAACTGTAGATTAAAATATGTGACCTATTGCAATTTTCTTTTCATATGCTTCCATCATGTTTGCTCAAGGAGTTTAGATATTCTTACTAAGATCTTTTTAAACTTGAATATAAAACATAATTTTCCTTCATTCTAATTTTTGTATAATCATCTTTACTATCTACACAAAAATTAATAACTGTGTGTTTTTATTCATTCCATCATTTTGTTAATGGCCACTTTATCTCTTGCATTATAAAAAGAATGCTGTGTGGTTGTCAACCATTCAGTATGACCAAACTATGAAGGCCTGGACAAAGCAGTCTCCAGATCTTAGTAATCGCCTTTATAAGAATTTTGGGTATTCTGATTTCTTTCAATATATATTATTTGTCTGCCCTTGTGGGGTTTTTCTGTTGGTTTTTTTTTTTTTTTTTTTTTTTTGTGCTGGTAAGTAAGAATGATTTTGCTATTTGTTTAGGAATAATACTGAAGTCATGAGTCATGATACAATCTGAGAATGACTAACAAATGAGATCAATCAATGCTATATAAATATTAAACTTTAATCCCTACCTTTAACAATTTAGTTCCTAGATAGAAGATACACACACAACTTTTATATTTATAATTAGCCTTTATCAGTGAAAGAACTGAGAGCTAAAACAAAGTTTCCAAGTTAGCAAGAATCTGGGCACATTACCAAAATGTATTTTACCCAAGGCAAAACTCTCTGCAAACATGAAAAGGTAGAAAAGCAAGCATGTACAGAGACTGCTATCACCACATCAACTCTGTAATTGCAAATCCTGGTGACAAATGCTTTTATAAAAATCTTTTAGTCCTAATCAAGGTTATGAAGAATATAATTTTCTCTTGTCTATTTAAGACAAGTCATTTTGTCTTGAATGTCCTCTCTCCCTATATTTATGACATTTGTTGACTTTTTCTACCTGGAGTCTCTCTTCCATCTTGCTCTGTTTAAGGTTTTTGCTTGAGAATTTTAGTTTTATTTGAGAGAGGATATATGCTAAACTTATCTATATGTATAAGGATAGATTATAATAGAAAATTAAATAGGAAAGTAGTAATAAAAAGTTATTTTGTGTTGATGACCCCCATCAGCACCAGACTATGTTTCCAGTATCAAGCATGCTTTCTCACCTGCTAAGTAAGCCTTGGGTGAAATTAGGCAGCTGTTGGTTACCACCTACTTGTAAAAGCCAGTTAGTATGCCCTTGCGTAGATACCTTGACATGCTGGCTACTGTTGTGGATCATAAGCATTATAGCATAGCTCCTGAATCTATGACTCTTGGAAAACTGTGGAAAGGAGCTGAAAAGATTGTAAAAGATTAAATACCAGCAAATATCAGCAATATTCTCATAGAACTGGCTATAAAAACAGGAGCAGAAGAAGAGCATTCAATTTCAAAAGCGCCCACCCATAGACACTAAATAACAAAAATTTAGTTGCCTGTATTTTCAGCATAAAACCTAATCACATTCTAAAGATTTATCTTTATAGCCACCATAGAAGTTCAGCACCTTAACTGCCTAAACATGAGCAGCCAAACACATTACAACTACTAGCATGAAGAGAAAATGTTGCAATTTTATTATAAATTCATACAGTTCTGTCCTTAATCTTTATATTTTATTCTTGACAACTCTTGTCATACAATAACAGAAAATTCATATTTCTTGTGGTAGTTCTTGTTGTTACCTACACCCTGGATATTTTTAATATCATTGTCTTAAACAAGAATTGAGTCCATGTAACACAGGGCACATGTATAACTTTAAGAATCCCTGAAGATATTCACTTAGCTACTAAATATTTTTCTTTTGCAAGCACGAATCAAACATTTTTTATGCTTTGTTATTTACACCAGGACTGCTTCTGCTTCCTCTCCCACTTTGTGATTTAACAAAACATGGGACAAAAGGGGGAATGTAATTTAGCAAGAATCTAGTCACAATTCCAAAATAGATTTGATCCGAAGAAATACTGACTGCAAACATAAAAAGGCAGAAAAGCAAGCAAGTACAGAGACTGAAATCTCCACATCAATTCAGTAATTGTAGTTCCTGATGACAAACGCAATCATTAAATCTTTTAATCCTTATCAAAATCATAAAGAATATAATTTCTCTTGTCTTTTTAAGAATGTTCTCTCTCCCGACATTTATAACATTTGTTCTCTTCTTTTTACCTGGACTCTCTCCAGTCTTGCTCTGTTTGAGGTTTTTCCTTGAGGATTTGAACCTTGAGTTCCTGCACACCCCACCCTACCCCCATTAATCTGATAAATGCTTGTCTATATTCTGTCAGCTGCTTTCGTTTAATTTCTTCTCAAGACCTGTTGTGACTCTCTCAGTAACTCTTTTAATTTCCTGTCCTTCCAGGACTATGGAGCCTTTATCATTAGGCTATTTGGTAAGAAGTTGATATACACTGTCATTGTTTATTGGTCCTTTTTTAGGTTTGTCTCCCTGTACTAGTACTCCCAGGACTAGAGTGACCTCACTTGAGGGCAATCTGAAGAAAATGAATTCTTATTGCTATAAGATGTTTTATACTTCCACTATTCCAAGAGGAAGCCTGGATTTCTATCCCTATCACATCTGGGATGAAGAGTGTGATGATATCTTATGATATATGATGTTCTATTTCATATATGCCGTGCGACATCCTACATCCTGACTGTTACGCCATATGAATGTGTCCACCAGATCAGCCCCTTTTGGATTCACAGAGGTTTCTTGCACACTCCTCAAATCTGTTGCTCAGACTTGGACCAGATCCTTCGGGGGAGAATAGAAACACAAACAGTGCATCCCCACTCACTTGGAGTATGATTACAAACCTCAGTCACAGTCACACAACTTCTCTGATGTCCAAGACATCCAATCAGTACTAAGGTATAAGTAATTTCCATTTTCAATATAAAATTGAACCAGCATGTTTTTATACTTTCAGACTACATTATTACATAATGCTGGGCAAAGGTGTCTCAGAGGAGAGCAGCTCTGGTTGTGGTGGCCACACGCAAAGGAGGAGAATTTCTGCATTATCTCCTTTTGACTTATATTTTATTTACACTTCCAGTCAAATAAGTAATGATCTCCAAATTCAGCTTTGAGTTAGCCCTTCCTGTAGTTAATCCTCCCATGAAATATCTATGAATATATGTTGATTGCTTCTTGGGGACTTCTCAACCTGATCAAATTAACATTCAAGGTTAAACATTGCATATCACAATCCTCTCATCTGTTTAACATTAAACACACTGAAACCATAATACACTACTCCTAAGTGTTGTGGAATGTCATTTTAACAGTGCAAAATAAATCCAGTTATTCTCCAGCATCATTCATAGTCTCAACAGTTTCAGAATTATTCAAAACTTAAGTAAAAATCTCTCCTGAGATCTTTGTTTTGAAGCTCTATAATTTTTTTTAAAAAGGATGAATTCATAATCTTGCAATACCACTCACACATATTTAATTTCATCTTATCTCAGAAGTTAATATTGGGGTCTGAAATTTGTCAGAAAGCAGAACCTAGCAACCTTCCAAGACACAATGAGAGTATTGACTAAGAATGGAGATGTTAATGGATGTGATCTGTGATGTGGGTGGTGGAATTTAAACTTTGGTCCTCAAGAAGTGTTCATAGCAGTAATTGTTTATACCCCATAGTACTTGTTTGTTTTATGTGTTTGGAAGTTTGTCTGCTTGTCTGGCATCTGGTATGCACCAATGACAGAAGAGGGTGCCAGCTCCCAAGAACTGGAATTACAGAGAGTTATGAGCCACTTTGTGTGTGGTGGGAGTTGTATTTTAGGTCTTTTTGGGGAAAGGCCAGTAACCCTATCTTCTGAGACTTCTGCCTAGCATTATATTATATTTATTAAAAAGTTACATATTAACAAGTACAATGTGAATTTAAACATTAAGATAACATTGCAGATAGACATATAGAATGACTAAATAATACACTCTAGCTTCCTGTTTTGCTAGCAAAACAATCAAAAGCAATGTGGTACACACACAGATGATATCAGACAGTCTTTAGTTGGCTTAGTGGATGAGTATAATATATTCTATAAAATATTATGGAACTCTGATGTGTATCATATAGTATGTTTGTGATACATAATCTGAACCATAGTTGCATTGCTTACATGTTAGAAAATTTTTGCTCATATGTTTCTTTAAAAGGTAAAGAATAGAATGCACCTGTTCTAAGTCCAAATGTCTACCAAGCCAAATGTTTTTAGAGGCAGATAAAATTTGCCTATTCAGGGAATCATATCTATATTTTTGTTTGAGTAAAAAATACAAGACAAAGAAGTAAATTTTAGCAAAAAAAATAACGGCAAGTATGTAATAAAATTTCTTACAGTACCAAAGTGCATAACATATTTTAAGATACTGAAAAATAGCATGTCATAAAGCCTCAATCTGTGGCACATATAATGGAGTAAATATGCTATAAATTATAAAAATGTCTTGATCACATGTAATATTGTAAATTACATTTTAACATAGATTTGAAAGTAAAACTTTTTAAAAATGTAAAACTTTTGATCTGCTGTGTCTATAGCTAACAGGCAAAATTTTGTTGTGTCATATTAGTAAGTAATAACCTTTAGATTACTGCCCACGTAATATGATAAGATTTAATAGCATTAAGTGTAATTACATTGTATCACATTGTGTTCTGATTATGTGCCACAGTCTGAGCAGTTGAGATGGTTTAAAGTGGCAGCAGAGTTATGAAAAGTTGGCCTTGGGATATGATAAAACCATGACTTCCATTTCATGCTTTCATTTTATTGTGAATATGTCATCTGATCCCCACTTAGAAAGATGTCAATATCATTTCTAAATAATTTGAATTTTCTGCATATTAAAATGTGTTTACAAAACTACCTAACTGACTTAATCCAAGTTTTTACAGAGAGAAAACAATAAAACATTTTAGGATATGAAGAATTCCCTCATTATTGGTCATAATTTTTAAATATTTTTATTTTATTTGGGCCAAACATGATTAATAATCAATTCAAGGAGTATGCTTTCTAAGTTTGATCATCATATATAAAATTATTTACCACATCAATATAACAACATCTACTAATATGATAATGTAACCAGATAGAATCTAAGTTATGGTATTATGTGATATTGAAGAGATAGTGCAATTTTTTTCATATCCTTTAGTTAATACTTTGTGGGGCCTATGTTTTCTGCTAATGAATAAAAATCTCATGTTAACAACATGACTTATAAGCATAGTGTGAGTCAATATGCCAACAGAGTGAGACATAACCTTACCTGTTAGATTAAAGTTCCACTCTGTAGATATAGCTCATCAACTTACATCCCAACTAACATGAATATGCCCATTTGATATGGAAGGGTATGAGAACTTCTACATATTCAGATGCTATTTGCACTGGAGTCACTTCTCTTTTTGGCCTTATATGAGCATCTAAATTTGGGTTGAACTAATTTTATGTAAAATATAAAAAAATAAAATAGTCCCTAATATCAACAATATTTATGGTACACTTACCAAAAATGACTAGATGGTAGACTTTAGACTCAAAAGATTCTTCAACTAAGGTATAAGACTAGACTAGGAATTTCAAGTCATATTTTATTTGTTGTAATTAAAGACATACAATAAGACCTTCAGAGGGGAAAACTTCATAAATAAGAAGAGGAAAAAAAAAGGACCTCTTTAAAACTAAAATAGCTTATTTAATTTTAAAATTAAATAAATGCTAGATAAAATATACAGGATGGCCTATGAACTCAAAGGTGGTTAAAAAAGGCTTGATAATTTTCATTATTAATAAAGTAGTATTACATATGCTCACAGAAATTACAAACTTACATATACATGTTTTATTAAGAAAAGGAAACAAGTCCTGGTGCAAATCAGGAAGTTATAAATCTAGAACATCAGACAATTAGATGAGTGGGTGTATCTATTATACAGAATTGGAACACAATGATACCTTCCACTTAGGCTTAAATTTAGCTCTTAGAGTATAAATAATTTCTAGCTCATATTAGTATTTACCTCCCATTTATAATGGTAAAAGTTGTTGTTTTATGTATGCTATTAAGAGGGCAGAAGTCACTAAGTGGAGAGAGAATATTCATGAGTATTCAGTAGTCAATACTACACAAGAAACACCAAAAGAAACATACCCAGTGAGACTCTACTTTGATAGTTAAGGGAATCTAGAACAAAGAAAGAAAAAGAAAGAGAGAGAGAGAGAGAGAGAGAGAGAGAGAGAGAGAGAGAGAGAGAGAGACAGAGAGACAGAGAGAGAGAGAGGAAGAAATGAAGAAAGGAAGAGAGGAAAAAGGAAGGAAGAAAGAGGAAAAAAGGAAGGAAGGAAGGAAGGAAGGAAGCAAGCAAGCAGGAAGGCAGGCAGGCCTGAAAGTAACTAGTTTGTCAAATCTTCAGCTTAGTTAAGTTACCTAGAATACAGGGTAACTGTATACACATATACAATAAAATGCAAACATAAGACAGAAGCCATATCTTTCACATATCCTAAGGCAAACTTCATAACTGTGCTTCCAAACATTAAGCCATCATTTCTACACAGCTCTAACAAGAAACACAAGGTAATAAATTATGGAATTACATTGATCCTATTAAATCTTATCATAGCACTAGCGCTGTATTCTAAAGGTTAGTATCTATTAATATGACTCAACAAAATTTTGCCACTTTACTCTAGACACACAAGATCACTCAGAGTATGGCATGGTTATGGCTCACTGCTTCAGCTCAGATCTGCATCAGCAGATGGTTATGAAAAGGGTGAAGGTTGGTAAGGAAAGGAGCAAAAAAATATTTAAGTTGCCAGCAAGAAGGGTACTGAAAATAATAACTATTTTTTTGAAGAAGTTAGCATCATTAAAGAAAAACCTTGTCCCTTGTAATGGTTCAACATGAAAGTACTTTGAGGACATAACTCGTCCATCACAATCTCTTCCAAAGATTTTTCAAAACAACTGGAAAAAGGGAGACTAAGTTAAGACAAGTGTAGCTTCAAAAACAACACCCTAGAAAAACATTTAGTCACAGATAGTTTACCTTCATATACATCAGGCTGCTCCAAGTGGGCTATGATATTTAATGATTTTGTTGAAAAATTTGGTAGCAAAATCCACATAGTACTAGTTCCACAGACATGAAAGATACAACACAAATATGTTCATGTAGTCTCTGCTGAACTTACTGGCCAAAGCCAAGATATGATTAGTAGTGGGAGACCCTGGAAGGCTATTACATGAAGCTACTGAGTTGAAGTTCAGTTCCACTGGTAACTCCAGGCTATAGGAAATGCCAGGATCATGAAAACCACATTAAAGAACATAGTATAGAAAAGCCTATATACAATGTCCTGGCCTTTTATAAATAGCCAGGCTTGTTGTGCCCTCAAACTTCAGGTTCCACCCAGATCCCACAACATCCAACTAAATCTATAAGTCTACAAACAACCACTCTGCAAAATCTGGGTTTATACATTTTATATCAGAATATAGTTAAGTGAATCTGTTTGTTCCTCCCTTCCTTTGACCTGCCTCAACCAATATATAAACCCCTCAGCTTTATAATTTGATCAGAACATTGGTCCTTTGTGTCTGAACTTGAGCCTCATGCAGTTCTTGGGCTCTGGTTGCACACCCAATCCAACAACACACAAAGGAAGCCCATCACTCAAATGCACTAACACTCCAAGGACCACAGGAACACAGGTGTGCTAACAGGCACAACTTGATGGAAATATTCATCACAGGGTACCATTTGGTCTTAATTAATTAGAAATTCCTTGATGGTCTTGGACCTTGATATTCCAATCTTTCTAAAGATAGAAATACAACTACCAAATTATTTTATTAGAAGCCCGCCACCCCAGAGAGAGAAGGTAGATTTTTCTTTTTTCACTCTAAAACAATGAAAAACTCATTGTCTGGTTGTTTGTGTTTTTGAAGAGCTTTCTGAACTTGTTTTTATTTGTTTTCTCCATTTCCTTGACTGCCTTGGTTGTTTCATATAACTTAATCTGGGGTCAGATATTCTTCTGACTGATTTGCTGATAGAACTAAGAGTCAGAGGGAATTGATGGCACTGGGAGAGCTAAGCAAGGGGCACGAGAACTCACAGAGACTGAGGAAGAAAGCACAGGGTCTATATGGGGGTATAACAAGTCTGCTGCCCAATACCTTAGCAATTAGCTTAGTAATTTTATGGGACATTAAGAACAGGTGGTTCTCTGGGTCCTGTGCCAGTTGTTGGGATTCTGTTCCTCCTATTAGGTTGCTGTGCCCAGCCTTGCTATGATAGTTTTGCTTCAACTTACTATGTTTTTTTTTCCATAATTAAGTGGTATCTCTTAGAAGCCTGTTCTTCTCTAGTAAGAGAAAAAAGTGACATAGTTTTGGAGGGAAGGAGGGGGAATTGGAAGCAGTAGAATGAGGGAAACTGTTAGGATAGATTATAAAAAATAATTTAATTTAAAAATAAACACACAAAAAGTCATATTCTTAAAATTTTGATGTTACTGGATAGCTATAACCATGTACATATTTGATTCTATACACTGAGCTCCATCTCTGGAAATATCTAACTCATTATGTGTACTCTGGTTTTGTCAAATAGCTGGACAGTGTACTCTAGTAACACAAAATTGCCTTATAATTCACATTTTGAAATCCTTATGAGGAACTATGTCAGTGGTCTGTTGGGAGAAAGTTTCTTGCTCCTTTGGATAAAAATTTGTCTTGTTTCATAAAATTTGTATCACGGTGTTGTGATTTGTCTATAGGGCAGAACAAGTACATTAATTTCATATATGGGGGTATGGTGGCTAACCTAATTAATCTATTAACTTTAATTAAGAAATACCTAGTGTATTATGGAGAAAATCACTAAGGTCCATCCATTCAGAAATTTCCAAAGATATCATTTTATTTCTCAATCGGATGAGGAAATAGTGAAAAGGCTTTTACAAGCATTCTTAGGTATTCAGTGGATGCTGTAATGATAATGACACAGTGGAAATATTTGCTAAGTTATCTTGCAATTGATTCTACTGAGTGAGACACACAGAGTAATTTTCCCATATGCCATTCACTTTTTTGAATGCACACAGAACTAGATAATAAGATTTTAGGGAAGAGTGACATAACATACAGTGGGCATGAGTAAGTTGACCAGATACTTTACAAGATATCACAAGATAATTATTAATTTATACAAGAGGATCTAGTGATATAGAGCAAAATATATATTGGGTATTTTTGCTGTGGTAAAATGCAGTAGTGTGCTAACAGAGAAGCCCATCAAGCCAGCTACATAGACTCTGAGAGATAAGGTATTCTCCCATCAGGACATGACAAGAAGCTACTTGGAGTCTCTGCATACTATGACATGCCAGGTTAAGCTTTCTTTCATTTTGATTTGTATTCCGAGAGAAGACTATCTACTTTGTATTCAGTTTCTTTTTAAGGGATGTTACAGTTTGAGAATTTCACACATGCATATAACAGGTTTTGACCAAATCACCATCTCTGCCCTCCTCTCCATATTTTCGCATTACCCACCCCCTATCACCACTGCTTTCCATTCCCAACCTCAAATTCATTTTTAAACCCAAATGAGTTGACATAGATTGCCAGCATGCAGATAGAAATAAAGCCATCTCTTAAAGCATGGCTAGTCCTCCCGAAGCTGCAGCTCCAGCTTCTCTCTTCCGAGCAGCCACAACCTGCCAACATCTCCCCGGGTAGGGAAAGAACGTCATGTGTCCCCTACCCATTTTGGGATTATGGCTGGCTGGATCTTGTGCAGGCTTTGTGTGTGCAGTCATAGCCACTGGGAGTCATATGAAATGTGAAATGGTTCTGTAATGTCCAGAAAATAGTGTTCTGCCTCAGACATCCACTATATCTGCCCATTTTACCTATACTGTGTATTCTCAGAACATTCTTTTATACTTTAGACCTCCATAGAAGATGCCAGTGAAGTGGCTGATTTCACATTCCCATGTTGGATGACTTTGTTAAAGTGAAGGCTGATTGAGATAACTACTCATAAAATTTTTGGAAATTGTAGACAAGAGATCTATCTATGGCTTACTATAAGTATACCACAGAACATTTGTCATACAACTTAAATTGTTGAATTGGGTTACATGAGTACACCTATCAACATTGATATAACATTTTTTGATTTTTTATGTAGAAGAAATAATGATCAACTATGTAAATTAATGTGTTTTCAATTCTGTATAAAAGATAATTCAATAAGCATCCATGGTATGATATTACTGCCTTTGTGAAATACATTAGAATATTTTAATATCTATCAGCATTAATGATTGAACATGCAGTTATCACTTCCTGGTTTATTGTAAGCACTCGGTCATAAAAGAGACATTAAACACTCTTGTGAACAGTGAGTGTACTTAACATTTGCTTTCTCTATTTTTTCTCTTCAAAAGCCAATGTTCATTCAGTTATCAGCTTTGAGCAATGCAAGTTATATTTTAACTTCTTGGCTACTTCTTTTTTGATAAATGCTCAAGCAAGTGACAGAAGGGAGCACAGTCTGAAGAGAAGGCCTTTGATTTTCAGGATGCCTGTGAAGTGGATTTCTGCTCTGCTCCTGCTGCAGATAAGTTTCTGCTTCAGATCCGGAAACTGTGGGAAGGTGTTGGTGTGGCCAATTGAATACAGTCATTGGATGAATTTAAAAATAATACTGGATGAACTTGTACAGAGAGGCCATGAAGTCACTGTTCTGAGACCTTCATTTTCAATCTCTCTTGATCCTAAAGAAGCATCTGGTTTTATATATGAAACATTTCCTACAGCTTCCAATAATGATGAAGTAGAAAAGTTTTTTTCCCAGTGGGTGAATATGTGGACATATGATGTGCCAAAAGATAGATGTTTTAGATACTACCCATCATTGAACATAATGTTTGGGCAATTTTCTAAAATGTGGTTAAAGTATTGTAGAGAAGTTGTTACAAACAAACAACTTATTGCAAAACTAAAGAAATCCAAGTTCGATGTGGTTCTTTCAGATGCTATTGGTCCCGGTGGGGAGCTGATAGCTGAGCTTCTGCAGATACCTTTTGTGTACAGTCTTCGTTTTAGTATTGGCTATGGAATAGAAAAGAACAGTGGGGGACAACTCTTCCCTCCTTCTTATGTACCTATTATTTCGTCAGGATTAAGTGGTCAAATGACATTCATGGAGAGAGTAGAAAATATGATGTGTTTACTTTATTTTGATCTGTTTTTCGAGTCATTTCCTGCTAAGGATTGGGATCCATTTGTCAGTGAAATTTTAGGTAAGTGGTATTCTTTGTTACAAATTTGTCTCTGATGCTGATATGATTAAATTAAATATAATATTGTATAGCAATCTTGCTTAACAGATGAGAGAAGTTATATTACTGATCAAAAAGAACCAGACAGCAGCTGTGGTCCAAGCCACTTTAGGAAGTTATACAGTTACAAGTTAAAGGGTGCAAGCTTTCTCTAAGAAAGTTCACATTTATTTGATTTTTTTCCTTCATTTAAAAAGGCAAGGTACTTCCTTAATGTGCTGTGCTATGTGTGTGTGTTTGTGTATGTGTGTGTGTGTGTGTGTTTGTGTGTGTGAAAATGAAGACCAGATGTCAACATTCACTGTGTACTTTCATCCCTTGCTAATTTATTTAGTGAGAGAAGGACTTTTTCTGAATAAGAACCTTAACAACTCAACAATGTGGCCTGGACAGTGACTCCAAGGTTTCACTCAACTCTGCTTCACAAGCACTGCTGTGCATCCTGTGCACAGGTTTTAGGTACCTGCACCTAATGAACATCCACATGCAGGGCCTAGTGCAGCTACAGCAAATGTTTCACCAGACAAACATCCGCCTATCTTAACCTTGATAAATTTTAAAGAGAAAAATACTTAATACTATCTTTTCTGTATAGCATGTGGAAGGTTGTTTTGTCTTTTTAGGATCTGTTTTTAACTTTTTTCTTTAAAATGTTGTTTTCTTACTTTATAAAAAATTCCCTCTTTTAAGACATGCTGAGGCTTTAGTCACATAATCACCCCTCAAAACACACTCTACAGCATTTTGTCTAAGTCGCCATTTTAAAGAGTAAAACTCCAGAAGCTTGGACACAAATGTATCTGGTCTGCATAGTATGCAGTTACAATCCTCTAGTTTAGGTGAGAAAGCCACAATTAAGCAAAAACAAACTTGTCGATTCTCATAAGTTCTGAAAGTTTTCCAAGTAGTATTTGTAAACATTTGTACAAAGAAGTGCATATTATTACATTGCTAGTGTGAAGGAAAAGTGGGGCTTGGTGTCAGAATTCTTCCAGGCATTTTTGCTGGAATAGGATGGTTGAGTTACTGATGTCATATTAACAGATCATCTGAGTTTTCCTTTCACAAACTTTTATTCCTATAACTGAAAATAGATTACACTCGAAGGGCATTATACATAAATAAATGTAATTGTTTTTATATGCAAGCTTTGTGTCTTTGAGTAATATTATTTCAACACTTTTCAGACAATATACTATTCACATGGCCATACTTTAGTTATCCTTTTGTTCTTCAACCCCCAACTCATTTCTCCATTTAGGAAGACCCACTACTATGGTGGACACAATGAAGAAAGCAGAAATGTGGCTCATTAGATCCTACTGGGACTTGGAGTTTCCCCGCCCAACCTTGCCAAACATTGAGTTTGTTGGAGGACTGCACTGCAAACCTGCCAAACCCTTGCCTAAGGTAAATACATTCTTTGGGTTTTGTTTTATTTCACTTTATTTCAAACGGCTCCACACCATACTTTTGCTTTTCCTTCCAGTGAGAAAGAATTGCTCATAGGAAAAAGCATATGGTCAAATAGATGCTCCAAATTAAAACAGTCACAAATGTATGCATTTCCTTCAATTGATGGTATAACAGAAGAACATGGGGTGACATCTTAGTTCAATGATTTAAAATTTATGATCTTTCCTACAAACTTTACAAAATGATTAGTATACACCTGAATAAGTTCTTGGCCTGCAAAGAAACAAAGTAAAAGTGTCTCAGCCCAAACCACAATATGTAATAATCCAGTAACAAAAATTGAATGAAATATATTTTAAAAATATGATTATAATATAAAGAGGTCATTGAATAGAAATATCAAAACAGACTCTAAATTTATTGATTGTGAAAAAACTAGGATATGAAGAAAAATTCAAATAAAACAGCTAAAAAATATACAAGAAAATGAGCCACTAGGTTATCGAGAGCAAATTCTAGGACCTGCAAGTATAGTGTGTGCAAAGCAGGGGGTTTTGATTAACAGATCGATTAAAACTTCACAATAGAAAACAGAGAAAGAAGCTGAACTGAGAAGTAAGATCACATTTTCTTTAAAATTAAAAAAAAATCTACAAGATGTAGAACCCAGTTGGATTTCCAAGGGCCAAGTCAGGAAACAGGGAACCTATAAGAGACTAATGTTGCAGTTTTGCTAGCAAAGAAGATGAACCTAGAATAGAATACCTACAGATCTCATTACTACTAACCATAGTCTAATACTACCAAGATCATAAGATGTTTGGAAAATAGAAACCAGTGAAAAAAAATATCTCAGGTTCTTAGTGGGGAATGATAAGTTAATGTTGAGCATTTCCATCACTGCTATTTTGTTGTTACTGTTAGGCTGTGAAACATTGTTGGTAGAACAAGGTACAGTGGGATGTGTATATATGTTTTACACATTTTATCTTTATTTGAAGGATTTCTCAGTTTTTAAAGAGAAGCAGGCAGTGTTATTAGCATAAGAACAAGGAAAAGAAGACAGTGAAAACAGCATTTAACAATAAAATAATTGTAATTGGTAATAATAACTATTGTAATTGTGTTTCACAAACAAGATTATAACCTGTTACATATTATAAACTTTGTTATTCTGTATTTAAGATTGCTCTATTCACTCCAATGAATGGCTCAACAAATGACTTAATAGACAAAGGACTAGCCTAAAGTCTGACATCCTGAGTTTCTTTCAGGGAAATACACACCAAAAAGAGAGGATGCTGGGTGACATCCCCAGTAGAAAGACAGGTTGAGCAGAAGAGATAAGGAACTGGCAGAGGGGATTTCAGATGAATAAATCAGAGACTAGGGCTTGGAGAATCTTGTATCTCTGCCAGAGTAGCAACCAGAATATTTGTTTATTTATGCAGATTCCACAAAAGGGGCAAATTTACATTTTTTAAATGCCAATCATAGTCATCTTGTCCCAAGACTAGAGTTAAAAGTAATGAAAAATAGGTATTATCGATGTCAAATCATTTTGGAGTACATGAGAATTTATGACATATGACATTGTATTCTGCAGGAGAGTGAAACATAAAACACATAGAAAAGAATCAACCCCACAGGAAGAACAACAACATCAACCAAGCAAAGCCCCCAGAGCTCCCAGGGAATAAAACATCAACCAATGAGTCTACAATGGAGGGACAAATGACTCCAGCTGAATACGTAGCAAAGCATGGCATTATCAGTAGGAGGAGAAGCCCTTGGTCCTATGAAACCTCATTTCTCCAGTTAGGGAATTGCCAGGGTGATGAGGTGGAAGTAGGAGCATCTCCAAAGAAGCATAAGGAGAAGGGAGGAGGAATGAGAGAGAGAGGAAATCAGATAACATTTCAGTGTAAATACATAAAATATTCAAAGTATTAAAAAAAGAAAAAATAAAGAATAAGGAAAAGAAAGCAAAAAGGAAGAGAGATAAAAAGGAAAAAAAGAGAGAGGAAGGAAGGAAGGAAGGAAGGAAGGAAGGAAGGAAGGAAGGAAGGAAGGAAGAAAAAGTGAAGATGGAAGGAATGAAAGAAGGAGAAAGGAAGGAAGGAAGGAAGGAAGGAAGGAAGGAAGGAAAAAAGGAAGGAAAGAAGGAAGGAATGAAAGCATCTGAGTCATTATAGGTGGGTTTCCAAGCCTTGAACAAGGCACAGAGGTTGAAATACAACTTGAGAATTACCTTCGTTGAAAAGTTTGAAAGCTTTCCCAAGCTGCAGGCTGACTTTTTCTGTTCATTTGTTTTCCAGTTAAATGACCTCACTGTAACACTGTGATCCACTCTCCTTATGATTGACAAATTCTTATACTTCTTTTATAACAATTTTATTATACTGTGTGTGTTTGTGAGTTTGTGTGTGTATGTGTGTCTGTGTGTGTGTGTCTGTGTCTGTGTGTGTGTGTGTGTGTGTGTGTGTGTGTGTGTGTGTGTGTGTGTAAAATCAAAAGTTGTTTCAGGAAAATTAACTTTGTTATTAAGTGTTTACTTTCTGGGGGCAATATCTGAAAACTACCTGTAAGAAGAAACCTGTATTATTATCTGTTCCCAAATATATTGTTTTTGAGTTGTGCCAAGCACAACTCTAAAGCAATCAATTTTCTGTGCTGTTCACAATCTCCATGGCAAGGAAGACTTCTGAGTAGAGGTAGATAAGGTTACTTCTTTAAAACAGAAATGGTGAAGACAACACTTGGCTTAGCCTTGGCCAGCTGTGTCATATAGCTATGCTGGATTCATAATTCTCTGTCTTTAGTCACAGGTGTTCCAGAAGAGAAACACTGAAGCTTGTCTTTTGTCTTCTGCTGTTCTCTTGGTTGCTGTTTATATAATATGTGAGATAGATAGATAGATAGATAGATAGATAATACTCTCTTAATAAAATTACATGTTAGAATTAATATTTTTGCATTCCATAATTTTAATTTTTTATGGTTGATCAAATATCTTTTTGACTTCTCTCCTTTAAAAAAGAAATCAGAGGCTAAAGAGATGACTGGCAGCTCACAACTGTCTGTAACTCCAGTTTCACGGGATACACCACCATCCCATAGATATCAAGTGTCTTATTAATACTTATACACAAACATTACATAGCCTGTATATCTGAACTATACAATTTAAACTCAACTTTTCTATAATCAATATGTATCATAATTTTATAAGGACAGCTTTAGAAAATTATTATAAAAATCATATATGTAAATACTACACTTTTGGAAATGTTTTACCAAATCATTTAATATCCTAAACTAGGATAAATATTCATACTGAGTAACTCATACACATATCCTTTATTAAATAGTTTTTTATCACTGTCATTTACATTAAATCACCAGTCCCAGAAAGTTTACATGGAAATAAAGAAATGGGGAAATTATGTACTCTATAGGTTAAAAAGTAAATGCCAATAATGATTATAAGTTTCAGATCACATTATATAATGTAAATATTATAATTTTAATTATTTCAGAAGATAATACTTGAAATACTCGCTGCTCAAACACTTGAATATATGTAGTGCTGCTCCCCATGAGCATGGGATGACTAAGTAGCAGTGATCGTCCTGAATGTGTTTGACCACTGGTACTTATTGTTCCTGTGATAGCTAATTTCCTCTTGGTTTTTAATAGCAAATTTAATAGTGTTTCATGTGCTGTTGACTTTTGGCAGTAAAACATTCTCTGCATTCACAGGAAATGGAAGAGTTTGCACAGAGCTCAGGAGAACATGGAGTGGTCGTGTTTTCTCTGGGGTCTATGATCAGTAAAGTAACACAAGAAAGGGCCAACACAATTGCCTCAGCCCTGGCACAAATTCCACAAAAGGTAAAATGGTGCCCCAATGGGAGACAACTGTCTACTGAGTTTATGACAGTGTAGAAAGATCCTATACTTGGATGTTCTCTTATTCAAAGGCAAGTGCTATGATTTGCTTTGCCAGTTAGGAAATAAGAATTTAAAATCCTGTAGAATGTGTTTTTTAATTAGGATAACCATGACATAAACATGTAATCACAGAGAAGAATGGTGAGCACAGCGATTGTAAGGGAAACTACACAAAATAATTAAACTCTTATCACTTGCTGCTTTTGCCTGAGACTTGTTTGAATCCAGAAATTTAGGAATCCGTTTATTCAAAAACCTGTTTGATTTAATAACTTTACTAGCAGACTGGGGGCAGGGGATATGCCTTATAACATGTAGATTTCCCAGGAAAACCTCTAATGTTTACAAAAATGCTCTAGTTACTTAATTACCATTCAGGAGACATTTTACAAAAAGGGAGATTAGGTTCCACGATCATAGTCCCTTTGTGCCATGTTTGTTCAAAGAGATAAAAGGAAGCACCAGGCCTTCTAAAGAAAAACCTGCCAATGTCTGAAACAGGGAAATGTAAAAGAGAAGGTGGAATAATACCTATCCTTATAGTTAACCACCCATACAGGAACAAACATCATCCATGGGACTGTAAGAGAGAGTCCAGTAGAAATGAGCATTGTACTAGAAAAGGACCGAGTGGCTCTCTCTTCATAAAATATATAAAGATAATTTATATATCAACTGAACTTTAACCAGTAGAACTTAGAATCTAGATTGTTGTTTTCTACTGTATGAAGTTATGATAATGACCTATGCTGGTTTTCACTGAAGTCTCAAAGTTAAATCTAAACATCTCACAGCAAACAGATAGTAAGTGTGTAAGCGAAACTCTAATTTGTTAGGATAGTTTGGGATTTCAAAAATCAGTCCAGTATGTGTGATTCAAGCAAGCATATGGACATTTCTGCCCTGTAAAAATGCTGTGACAGAGGCAACATCATGCCATACATGAAGATAAATGTGACAAGGGTGATAAAGTCATGGTCACATTAATGGGCAATGTAAATACAGTCTGTGAGGTTATTCCCAGGATGGTACAGACAGATGATTCAAATGTCTGATTTGCCATTATGCCAACTATCTAGAAAATTCTGAACAGACAAATTAGTGGATATGGACAACCTTCCAAAATACATAACAAATAATAATTTTAAATGCTAAACTCTTTTAAAATAACATAGGAGAAGTAAATATACAGGCTGGGGCTATTTTATTCTAGCAGGAAATTCAAAACAAACATTTCTTAAATACATTCATATTTCATTAACAGTCTCATGTGTGCATATAACTGCATATGGAAAATCATAATTATATTCAACCTGATCAAATGTACAGAGAAACATGGAAGGTGGTAATAGTGTCTATGTCTCAGGTTTTTGGTATATTTTAATGATTCCTTTCCTGATATCTACACCTGCAGACATTTATAGTTCAGCAGTGTTAAACTTCTAAAACGTTATAATTTAAATTTTGAATCCCTCCATAAATTATTGTCTACATCTAACAGGTTTTTTGGAGATTTGAAGGCAAGAAACCAGACACCTTAGGACCCAATACCCGGGTGTTCAAGTGGATACCCCAGAATGACCTTCTTGGTAAGTCTCTGAGAATCAAACACAGAAAACACGAATCAAAGAATCATTGGGTTCATAGGGACACAGAGACTAAACTAATAACCAAGGGGCCAGCATGGGTCTCACTCAGGCACTCTGAATATGTTATAGTTGTGTAGCTTGTTTTCCTGGTATTCCTAACAGGAAGCAGGAACTGTTTATTCCTAGAGATCTCCTATTGCAATTCCAATACTATTTAACTCCTCAGAAAAGAGGTGTCCATGCCAGTTTCACCTCAGCTCATTTAGGCCCTATTTCTGGCCTTCAGCAATGAGCTCTTAACTTCAAGCTATGAGAGGCAATCAAGGAGAAAAGCTTATCTTTTTTGGAGAAAGTCCTAACTTTCACCACCCCTACCCATCCCCAGGCAACCAAACAACCGTCCACACCACCTCTGTAACCCAAAACTCAAAGTGAATGTTCGCTTTCTGGACAATGGGTTTTTAGCTAACATTGTGTAGTTCCTGAGAGCAGCAATATCACCTTGCTTTGCAAAATTCCATCCAAATTCTACACACACACACACACACACACACACACACATAAGGGGAAAGGTCGGGAGAGAGAGAGAGAGAGAGAGAGAGAGAGAGAGAGAGAGAGAGAGAGAGAGAGAGAGAGAGAGAGAGAGAGGTGGGGAGATGGAAAGGTAGAGGGAGAAAGAGAGAGGAGAGAGGGAGAAACAGAGAGGGGAAGGAAGGGGGAGAGGGAGAGATACAGAGACAGAAAGAAAGAGACACAGAGACAGACAGATAGACTGATGAACAGAAAAAAAGGTGTTCAGGCTAGTGGATGGACAGACAGTCAGGCAGAAACAGAAAGACAGAGAGTGTGTGTATGTACTAATAAGCAAGTCTAATTAGTCAGTAGGGAAATAACAATATTTCCCTATTGATTTTTAAGCATCTTTAGTTGCATTACTTACCTTGAGAGGGGAGGAAGGTCATAGAAGGAAGAGTCAGAAAAGCAATGACTAGCACTAAGAACAAATAAACACTTTATGTTAACAAGTTATAACAAACACATGGTGTTCTCAGACATTCATTTCCTCCATCTAATATGTACATTGTGTATTCAACTGATCATCACTTTTCATCACAAGACACATACCAGGACACATAGCACATTTGTCATTCATCCCTCAACTACTTCTTCCATAAACTGTAGCTCCATGATAAAGAAAACGTAAGATAAAGCTCTCTCACTTACACTTAGGTATTTCTTGCTCTGAGATATTAAAACATTTTAGACAATTCAAATTAAGTTTATATTAAAAAGTACTATGTCTCTTTGAGTACTTTATTACATATAAATTCTTTTTTTATTGAAAAGCTTTATTTTAAGAATCAAAGATAAATGTACATTTTTGCATAGAAGTATATGAATACATTTTTAAGGTTGCAATTAAGTATTTGTGGGTACATATACATACACATATGTATAAATGTAACAATAACATAGGAAAAGAAGGTATTAGTTTGAGGGGATGGGAGAGAAACTGGGGTGGGTTTTAGGAAGGAAAACTGGATTTGATACAGTTCTATTTTAATTAAAATATATTCTTTTTTTCTTGAACTTGACATATAAATTCTTATATACTCTTAAATATAGAAACCTATATTTAAACTTCTAATGAGTATATTTTCTGATGTTTTCATCTTAGGTCATCCAAAAACTAAGGCTTTTGTAACTCATGGTGGAGCCAATGGCATCTATGAGTCGATTCATCATGGGATCCCCATGGTTGGCATCCCTTTATTTTCAGAACAACATGATAACATTGCTCACATGGTGGCCAAAGGAGCAGCTGTTTCTGTAGACTTTCATACAATGTCCAGCTCAGATTTGCTCAATGCACTTAATGCAGTAATCAATAACGCCTCGTGAGTATAACCATGTATTCATTTATTTGCACTGTATTGGAACCCAGGACTTTACTCCTGGGTGCTAAACAGGTATTCTGTCACTTTGCTATGTCACAAACCCATGCATTATAGATAATTTTTTATGGAAAACTCCAAGAAACAGCAAATAACCAAAAGAAATAATGATGAAGGCAAAAGCTGTATTAGATAAGAAGGAAATGTAATTCTATCATTATTTTTGTTTTAGAGTCTTCATTTAACCTTCTGTATTTCTCTTTCATCTTGCAAAACTCTGGAATATAGTATTGTACGAACCCCAGACCAAAGTGCTCTTCAGTTTTACTAAAACAAATTCTCAAATTTTTAGGATAAATAATTTAGATTATTGAAATCTCATGAGTGAGTGAGTGAGTGAGTGTGTGTGTGTGTGTGTGTGTGTGTGTGTGTGTGTGTTCGCGTGTGAGTGTGTCTGTGTTTTTGTCTGTGTTTGAAAGAATCACTGAGGCTCATAACAGGTGACATGGGAAGCAATAGGCAAGCAGTGAAGTTACAATGTCTCTATGTAACTTCCTGTACCATTACTGCTTGGATTCTCAGATTGAGAACTCATAGATTTTAATTTTAGAGTAAATGTAGTTTTTATAAGTTTAAATACCTACTGATATTTGAAATTTTAGTAGAGTGAAGCAAATAAAGATAGTTTATATGTTCCTTAATAACATCTTCACTATGATAAGTGACCACAATCATTTTCTTTATGCTTTCATATAATCTTCTTTATGATATACATAACTTTAAGTACATTTATCTTCATGTTCATTCTGTAAGGGGATTTCCACTGTATTTTTCTTTAGCTATAAAGAGAATGTAATGAGGTTGTCAACCATTCACCATGACCAGCCTATGAAGCCCCTGGACAGAGCAGTCTTCTGGATTGAGTTTGTCATGCGCCACAAAGGAGCCAAGCACCTGAAACCACTTGCCCATAACCTTACCTGGTACCAGTACCACTCTCTGGATGTGATTGGGTTCCTGCTAGCCTGTGTGGTGGCCATTGCTTTTCTTGCTGCAAAGTGTTGTCTGTTTGTTTACCGATTCTTTGTAAAGGTGGGAAAGAATAAAAGGGACTAGGACTCTTTAAGAAAGAAGACTCTGATCTGTGTCATGATGGGGAAAACTATTCCACTCAATGCTAACACTCTATATCATGTGCTTTCTGTTTTAGAAGACATTGTGCTACTTGATTTATCTATATATTTTACTCCATAAGTTAAGAAATTCACTATTTTTAATCTTTATGTTTTTATATAAGTTGTTTTTATGTTGATTCTTCCATGTAATAATTCTGAGAATAATAATAGAGATTGAAACACCAACTTGTTTATGGGCAAAAAATAGGAAACCTGAAGTTTTTAGTAGAAACTTTAAGATATCATTATTAAAATAAAATGGACTATCAAGGACAGAAGAAAAACATGATTCATTTTTAAAGTGATAAGCTGAAATAAGTAAATAGACATATATATGATAGATGATAGATAGATGATAGATAGATAGATAGATGATAGATAGACAGACAGACAGACAGACAGACAGGCAGGCAGGCAGGCAGACAGACAGGCAGGCAAGCAGGCAGGCAGGCAGACAGACAGACAGACAAACAGACAGACAGACAGATAGATAGATAGATAAATAGATTTAAAAAGTTTCAATGCAGGTTTTATTGAAACTACCATAGTAAAGGAAAGAGGGTTCATAGTACATACACAGTCACATACCAACACCAACAACAAAACAACAACAACAGTGAATACAAAGTAAAGTTTAAAGAAGACTAAAAGATGAATAGAAGGAATTTAAAGAAATGGGAATTTAAAATGGAGTCTTGGAGTAAGTGAAGAAAAATTGCTTAAATGTCCTAGCACTGGAAATAACAGTGTACAGTACTCTGTGCACTTTCACAGAAATACAGTTGCTTGCACATATACAGTAAAAGTTAAACCCCAATTAAAACAGAATCCATGACAAAATACAAGCAAACTCCAGAATAAGTTTGTTTAGGCTAAGATGAAAATAAAAATAGAATGCTTGCTCTCAAAACAGTGTCAATTATTAACGTTTAAGCCATTCTTACATTATTTCTATACTGAAAATAATTTGCTATGTTGTTTATTATTTGTAGAACCAAAAAGTTACGAACATAATAACAATTTTCAAGAGATACCAATTAAAGCAAACCTATAACATAACTGGCCTTATGCCAGAAGCTTAATCAATCTATCATCTAAAGTGATGAAACCTCCTGTGTCCACCAGCTATTATTCTCATGTTATGGTTACTATTTTCACTTCACTACAAGAGTCATGAGAAAACATTTGATTTAAAAATATATTTACTTGAAGATATTAAGTGTTTTAATCATAATTAAACTGAGTAAAAGTGACCAGAAGCATACAGACCAAACAAGAATCCACTGGATCCCATGTTATCCATAAACAAGTTTTAACAACGTTTTCATTTTATGGATGGAAAAAGAGGTATTCAGAGACTGCCACAACCAAGCATTTATTTTTCTTCTATCCTATGTGTCTGACCAATGAAGGAAAATCAATTAGTTGGTTTTCGTGTTGGTTTTGAATTTCCACTGATAGCCCCATGAAGAGGGGATGGGGAACATAAGGAAATACACTGTATTTGGGACTTTCTCACATAATATTAAAATCATTGGTATACCTGCTCTCCTCCTATAAATAAAGAAAAAAATAAATTTTAATATGATCAAATTGTGATTTTAAAATTTAGGATAAAGTAAAAACAAAGAGGAGGAAAAAAAGTAAGAATGAAATTGTCTCTTGCACTTTCAAAAGCTTTATCATCAAGAACTATCTGAGGTCACAGGCTAGCTGTTTATCACTACTTGTGCAAGAACTAAGTGTAAGTAAAGTGTACAGAATATCTTAGACTAATGCATGATTCAAGCAGTCTTTTACAATCATACAATAGGAATTCAACAATGGCCAAATAAAGATCCCTAGCTACTAGATGGAAGCAGGGATGAATTAAAATCAGTATATCTTCCCCATAGGTTCAGTGTGAAATACTCTTGCAAATCTAATTATATCTAACACTTAAAGACCTTTTGAAAAAGTCATATGGAAACTGGCTAGTATGAAAATTCCTAATACATAACAGACTGATTTTTAAAAGCACTGCTTTCTTTGACATCAAAGAATCAGCTTTAATAATGAAATCCTAGAAATAAGTCATTGATGCAACAAATGAGAGAAGAAAAAAATGAAAATAAGATGACTTTTTGAGTTAGGGAAGGAAAAACTGCTTACATAGTAAGTCCTTTTAAATAACATGTGCTTGTTCTACATAATTTTATATAAGGTAAAGAGCTATCATGAATATTGGTGCTGATAGGTTCAGGTTTATCCTACTTTCTTTAGGTTTTAGAATGGTATACAAAGTAGAGGACTTCTGTACAGCCTTTTCTCACACTTTGTTTGTACTGATTCTCCTTCCAATCCTTTAAGTCCTCTTCCTAGCAACAGCCTTCTGGTCCCCTTTATCCTCCCAGTGGCCACTCCTTGTTTTTCTTATTTCGTATTCATTATTATCTTCCCTACCTCGCCCCCATCCAACCTAAGGCCCTTTCTTAGGCTCTTCTTTGTGGTTTCTTGACTAAAACACACACACACACACACACACACACACATACTTTTTAAGCAGGAAAATCCTAGTTAGAGCACAATATGCCCACAGTAGTTTCTCCATGCATATTTTCCTCAAGAAGCATGAAATAAGTAAGTACCTATGTTTATCTATTTAAGCCTGTCACACTCTTATTGTTTTCACTAAATGTTGACCGAGTCCCTCCCTCATAAAATCCACTGTGGCTCTGACTTAATTCTGTCAACTATTTGTTGATGAGTAGTTATATTTTTCTTTCCAGGAATTTGTGATAAGTAGGGATTGATGCGAAAGGATAACAAGAGAAGGATGCAGACACTGAAGAGGCCTGAGCCAGTGTGCTTAGATAAAGATACAAGTTTCCTCCCACACAGCCTGATAGTTGATTCTCATTGAGAAAAATGATTGCAAGTAAGATTTATGGCCTTCTGTATTTATAAGGAATTAACCAAAAGCAATCTACAGATTCAACGCAATACCCATCAAAATTCCAACACAGTTCTTCATGGAATAGGAAAGATCAATGTGCAATTTCATATGGAATAACAAAAGACATAGAATAGCTAAATCCATCCTCAACAACAAGAAAACATCTGCGGGAATCACTATCCCTGACCTCAAGCTATATTTCAAGGCAATTGTGCTGAAAACTGCATGGTACTGGTAAAGAAATAGGCATGTGGATCAATGAAATAGAATAGAAGACCCAGAAATGAGCCCTCACATATATGGTCACCTGATTTTTGACAAAGGAGCCGTAAACATTCAATGGAAAAAGGACAGCCTATTCAACAAATGGTGCTGGTCCAACTGGCACTCAACATGCAAAAGATTGAAAATAGACCCTTTCTTATCTCCTTGTACAAAGCTCAAGTGTAAGTGGATTAAAGATCTCCACATTAAACCAGATACACTGAAACTATTAGATGAGAAAGTAGGGAAAACTTTAGAACATGTAGGCACAGGAGAAAATTTTCTGAACAAAATACCAATGGCTCAAGCTCTAAGGTCTAAGATAAACAAGTGGGACTTAATGAGATTGCAAAGTTTCTGTAAGGCTAAGGACATTGTCAAGAAAACAAAACGGCAGCCAACAGAATGAGAAAAGATTTTTACCAACTCCACATCAGATAGAGGTCTAATATCTAAGGTATACAAAGAACTCAAAAAGCTAGACACAAGAGAATCAAATAACCCTATTAAAAAATGGGGTACAGAGCTAAACAAACGTTCTCAGTTGAGGAATATCGAATGGCTGAGAAATATCTGAGGAAGTGCTCGACATCCTTAGCCATCAGGGAAAAGCAAATCCAAACAACCCTGAGATTCCACCTCACACCAGTCAGATTGGCCAAGATCCAAAACTCAGATGACAACAGATGCTGGCGAGGTTGTGGAGAAAGAGGAACCCTTCTCCACTGTTGGTGGGGTTGCAAACTAATACAACCACTCTGGAAATCAGTCTGGCGATACCTCAGAAAATTGGACATAATACTACCTGAAGACCCAGCTATTCCACTTCTGGGCATATACACCAAAGACACCTTAGTACACAACCAAGTTATATGCACCACAATGTTCATAGCAGCTCTATTTATAATAGCCAGAAGCTGGAAAGAACCCAGATGTCCTTCAGAAGATGAATGGATACAAAAATTGTGGTACATTTACACAATGGAATACTACTCAGCCACCAGAAACAATGACTTAACCAAATTCTTAAGAAAATGGCTGCATCTAGAGAATATCATTCTGAGTGACATAACCCAGTCACAAAAGAACAGAAATAATATGCAGTCACTGATAGTGGGATGCTAACCCCCAGAGGCTTGCACTGCCCCAGAAACAACTCACAGACTGTAGGAAGTCCAAGAAATAAAGAAAACAAAACAAAAAAAAATCTTTACACAACAAGAAAACTTTGACTATTTTCATGTTACATTTTGTTTTGCATGTACTTTGTGTTCATCGTAACTATTGGGTTTTTGATGCATACTGTCAAACCTTTAAAAAGATCAAGTACTGACTATTCATATAGATTTATGTAAAAATTATTTTAAAATCTGAAAAAAAGTACTGACAAAAATGTATTGTATAATTTTATGAAAAAAATGCTTAAAATCTGTACATTTATCTTTGTTTTGTAAAATAAAGTTGTTAAAAAAATTATGAGGCATTAAATGTCAAGCATCACAGGCAAGATCGATCACTCCAGAAATGATCAATCTAGGATACTCTTTCGTTTCTTCCCACACTTTCAATGGCACAACAGAGAAAATCCCATCTATTTCCTCTCAAGAAAAAATAAAGCACAAAAAAAAAGTTTGTTTAGGCTAGGTGCAAGTTATATCTGTTACATGAGGATAAAAATACATATGGTTTGTTTGTTGTTTGTTTGTTTTAATGCATTTGTTGGTTTATTTTACATCCCAAATGCTGTCTCCATCCTGGACCTTTCCTCACAGATTCTCTCCCTCTATGCCCCTTCCCCTTCTATTCTGAGAGGGTAGACAAAATACTTCAATGTTTTGTTTTATTTATTACAACAATTCAAGATGTTTTCTAATACATTTCCCACTGAAAATAGATCATCCAATAAACTTTTTGTTGGAAAGAGGAGTGTTGTTTTGTTTTGTTTGTTTTGTTTTGTTTGGTTAACACATGAGAGGTACATTGAGTATCCTTTTCATTGGATGGTCTTGTGAAGTTGGACAGTATGAAAACACACAACAGATGGCCTGCATATCCCAGAATAATGTCTGACTACTTCAAGCTCAATTCAGTGTTCTGGGTGCTACAACACACTTCCTTGCTGTAACAACAAAGTGAGCTATATCTCTCCTTTATTCATCTAGCCAGTCATTTCTGGCTGCTGTCTACCCAGAAGTATGAGGAAAATTCACAAACTTATGTACTTTTATTTATTTCCCATTAGAAACATAGAGAACAAACGTTGTCTAAAGAAGAAATAATCGAGATTGAATGAGAAACTTTGGTGTCATATCATAGTATCTGTGCTAGACAGAATATTTGAAATAGTAAAAGGTTTTCAAGGTCTGATTTGTAATATCTACAATTACATTTTTTACACTCAGCACACAGTTGCAAAGAAGGACACAAAAGAAAGACTCCAACTGAACAGTACTTCTTTTGCTCAGTAAAACACTATAAAGTTTGAATGGGAGGTATAATTATCACTTTTGATGCATGGAAAAGATTTCTAGGGTGCTCTCTGATACAATACTTGAACGGGATCATCAATAATAACAGATAAGATAATAATGTTGGGAATAAACACTCTTTCTTAAAACTACATATTCAGAGAGCTCTAAACGTATTGTAAATGGAGGCCTTGAATCCATAACCTTTTCTTATGGACAATCAGAGTTTGCCAAGTTTTGCAGTTTATCCAGCACCAATTATACGGTTTGAGTTTGCTCAAGGGAAGATTTCTTGTATAATGACCTTGTCTACCTATGTGATTATCTGTGGTTAATGATCTCCAGGGCATAAAGAAGACTTCCAATAGTAGTCTGAAAAAGTTAATTTTATGATTTTTCCCCAAAAGACTCTGAAATAAAAAACATAAAATGAATCATAATACAGACAGTTCCCAAGAATGCAACATGCAGAGACTAAAACGAAAAACTTCAAGACAGGACAGTGATTGCGGCATTTGGCTCAGCTTTGCTGGAACTTTGCCAAACAGCTATGCTGGCTTCATGACCTTTAGAGTTTCCAGTGAATATAGCTGTGTCACACCTGAAACATGAAGTTCTTTGGGGAAATACCAAGAAGCAATGTGACTGGGTCATATGACAGCTGTAGTTTTAGCTCTCTGAGAATTCTCCAGGCTGATTTCTAGAGTGGTGACACTGGTTTGCAATCACACTCACATTAAACATGGGTTTCCTTTCCCCACATCCTCACCAGTGTTTGTTCTCAATCATGTTTTCCTCTTAGTTATTCTGCCTGGGATAAGATAAAAATTCAAATTTGCATTTTTCTATTTTTAACGACAATGAATACATCTTAAAATATTTTTAATTCATCATTTGAGAAATCATTGTGTGGCAATGAGTTACTGTGAAAATATCTCTCAAATACATAAAAAAAATAATAAAACTGGAACTTATACTATAACTTTAGTCCAGAGTTAGTAATACAAATACACCTTGAGGTCACATAAGGTTCAAGACTAACATTCTACTTTGTCCTCAGCCTAAACTGCTTAACTTGTCTTCATGCAAGCATGTTTCGTAGTCTAATCTTAATCATAGCTATGATCTTAAATTATCAATGTTTCCATGGCTCTGACCCAAAAGAAATGCATATGTGTGTGCATGTGACTTTGTTGGTGGTTTTGTTGCTGTGAAGAGACAATATAACCATGGCAACTGCCACAAAGGAAAGCACTTAATTGGGACTAGTTTGTAGCCACAGTAGGTTTGGTCTATTATTATCATGGTAGTTATCATGGTGGCATGCATGTAGACATGGTGCTGGAGAAGTAGCTGATAGTTCCATCTCTGGATCTAGAGGAAGAAACAGTGCACCACAAGGCCGACCTTGAGCTTTTTAAACCTCAGAGCCCACTTCACAGTGATACAGTTCCTTCAACAAAACCATACCTCTTAAGAGCATCATTCACTAGGAGGCTAAGGGGATCATTTTCTTTCAGATCACGAAAGTACTTTATGACAATAAATGTGGGAAACAATAAGTATATTGATAAAAACCTTATGAAATAAATATCTACTTTAAATACTGGAGATAATATCCAATAGTACTCAACAGTATTGCTGGTTCATTTGTTTGGTTGTTCTGTTGGTCATTTGAGGTCAGTTGGAATCAGATATAATATCTGTGATGTATCCCTCAATTTCCCTTGTTATGCTTTCTAGGTGGCTAATAAATGCAGAGCAAAAGCCCCTTTTTAGAAACACACAGGAACATTCACAAGCACAGACAAATGGACTGATTCACACACAAAAAAAAATTGAGGTAGGCACAGACAAATATATTTTATCACATACAATAATGTAATTCTTTCATTTAGAATATAATTTGTAATTCTCTATAAAAAAGCAATATATGAAAATATGTGCACTTGGGTATAAATTTGACACACTATGGAAATTTCAATTATATATTAAATACTACAATTTTAAATATCACCAACAATTGCTTTAAAACTGATTGAAGAAAATGTCAACTGTGTCATTTACTAAGTGTTTTAGAAGGAAGGCATGAATTTTCATATGTTAGGCCAAACAAAATATAAGCATGGTTATTTTTAAATTTCTGGGAGGTATTATATTTTTTAATATAATGCTTATATTAATTATGAGAAATACTTATAGTTGGGAATATGACTGTAACTGCATGGTGGAAACTAAACAACCATGAGGTTATTTTTGAAAATGGTTCACTAAGCTGAGACATCAACATTAAATATTAAGTGAAAATTTCCTCCCCTAACTCTCAGAAAGAATGCAATAGGAGTTAAGAATGAATAATACAAATGTGCTAACTGAAAGACAGCTTCTGAATACTCTTGAAAATCCAGCATTTAGTATATAACACAGAAAACATTTTTCAATAATTTATTTTTGTTGATTTTACATACTTATAATAGCCCCCATCCCTCCCTTACAAATTCCTCCCCCATTACCCTCATTATCTCTGAGGAGAAGGGGAAGTTCACCTTGGGTACCATCCTACACTGGGGCACCTAGTCCCAGCAGAACCATCCTCTCCTACTGAAGCCCAAACAGACACTCCAGGTAGGCAACAGAATCAGAGACTGCCCCTGCTCCATTTGTTATGGGACTCACATAAAGACCAACATTCACATCTACTGAAAATGTGTAGGGAGCCTAGGTTTAGACCCTGCATGCTCTTTAGTTGGTGGTTCCATCTCCTGAGCCTTCAAAGACCCAGGTTAGAAGGCTCTGTAGGTCTTGTGGTGTCCTTGACCTATCCAGTTCACTCAGTTCTATCCCCTACTCTTCCCCAAGAGTCCCCACGAACTTCATGATGTTTGGCTGTGGGTCTCTGCATCTGTTTTCACCAGCCGGTAGATGAAGTCTCTCAGATGACAGTTATACTGTGCCTCTGTCCACAAGCACAGCAAACTACCACTAATTATGTCAGGGGTTGGTTCTTTCACTTGGGCTAGTTCTTAAGTTGGGGCAGTCTTGATTGGTTGTTTCCTCACCTCTGCTCCATCTTTATCCTAGCACATTTTGTAGGCAGAACAAATTTTGGGTTGAAGATTTTGTAGGTTTGATGTCCCCCTCCCTTTATTTAAAGTCTTGTGTGGTAAAGGGAGGTGACCACTTCTGAGGTTTTATCATATACACAACAGAATTACTAATATTAAAATCTCAAGTGAAAGGACATGCTAAAGAGGGTGAAGAACAAAGGGAGCACTCTTACTTTGCTCGTAGGAGTAAAAAACTTGTACACTCACTTACTAAATCACTTATCAAAAATAAAGACACAGTGAAATTTGTAGGCAACTGAATGAAACTGGAGAATATCCTCCTGAGTGAAGTCACCCAGACCCAGAAAAATACATATGGTATGTATTTGCTTAAAAGGAGATATTAGCCATACAGTTTAGAACAACACATCTACAATCCACAGACCCAAAGGGACTAGGTAAGAGAGAAGGAGAGTTTGTGAATCTTATTCAAAAGATGAAATAAAATAGTTATGAAGTGGATGGAAAGAGGGAACTGAGTGGGAAAGGGGGTGAAGAGGAGAACTGGGGTGGTGATCAAGTGTGATGAGGGGTGGAGAGAGGACTAGAATAGAAAAGAAGAGTGAGAATTGAAAACCAGAAGGGTTAACTCTGGACCTAGTTGGAAACCTAAAATGGGGAGGTACCAAGAAGTCCCTGGGAATGACCTTAGCTCAAAAAACTTATTCTTAAGACCAACAAGAACTAGACACAAAACTGAAGAATAATAAGGACTGGTCATTAGAACAAATGTGTCTTCCCTAGAGTCACTGAAAGTCTTCCAGCAATGAAACATTCAGCTATCAGGGAAAACAAAAGGGGAAAGAACTACAGTCCTCGTTCAGTTGAACAAAAGAACACCTAGATGTTGATACACAAAATATCAGCATTTCATCTCTTAGTATCCCAAATATTGATTTCTTGGGAATTTTGGTATGTTCAGACAATCATAAGGGGGAGAGTGGTGACTTGGAAGATGAATTCATTGAACAGGAGATCAAATAGAGAATGTGGCAGAGGTGAATTGAGTTAGTCAGTGGTTTTCCATTTTGGGGGTAAACATTTACCTGATGTTCTAATATGTGAGCCATCTTAATATTTAGCAGAATGTTTTGTGGGATTTTAGCTCCATTTGTGTTTACCTCCATCCTGGTTAGGAAGCCCAATGTAGTTGGGCTCATTTGCACTTTTCATACATGGCAATTCTACGTGTACACTCACAAGCCAGCACTTTGGTGGCCAAGTATTAGTTACCTCAACTCTGTTGTTCTGAATACAGGGTTTGTGAAAACACAAGATTAAGGTAGAAAATCTCTACTTAATGACCTAAATAATCATCTTCTTATGTTGATGATACATTCACGTTACATCCTACACTCATGTCTTTGAGGTTTGTTTCTAATGGGTCTTTTTTGGAGAAGTTAGAATAACCTTGACTCTACTCAGTCTGCTGAGTCACCGTGACATTTCTCAGTCACACTTTGAGAAATGAAATCAATAAAAGTTTGATAAAATGGTAATAATTAACCATAAATTCTATGTCAGATAAGGTGAGACCTGAGAATGATTAAGTAATAAGAGTTAATACATGCAGATCACAAGCATTAAGTAGCTGTCTTTTTCCTTTATTGTCATTGGATTAAAAAAAGCCAAAGTTTAACTGTACTTAATTCTTTCTGGTTGCTGTTAAAAGCACAACACCACTGTACTGTATTAATAAGGACATTATCATCTCTAACCATAAAATTTATCATTCATTTGGTTACAAATAAAACCTGACCAGGAAGATTAGTTCCCAATTTTGTGAGAAACAGCCTTTTTGATTTCCATAGGGGGTGTGCAAGTGTCTCCCCCACCAGTGCCCCTCTCATTTGTACACCCTTGCCAGCACATACTGCAACTTTTTAATGATCTTAGCCATTTTGCCAAGTTTAACATGGAATATAAAAATAGTTTTGATTTGCATTTTACAGCTCAGGGTGTTGGAATTTTCAATGTTTCTTAGCTGCATGAGTTTTCTCTATTGAGGATTCTCTAGTTACATCTGTAACTCAATTTTTAATTGGGTTATTTGGGTTTAGAATACCTAGTTTCTTTAGTTCTTTACATATTTGGGATATTAATGTTCTATCAAATGTGGAGTACGCAAAAGTCTTTTCTCACTTTGTAGGCTGCTGTTTTGTTTAAATGACGATGTCCTATGCCTTGGAGAAGCTTTTCAGTTTCATGAAGTCACAGTTTTGTAGGATGATGTCATTAGGCACCAAGCCAGGTCTACATATCATTGGATAAGAAAGAAGGGTAGGCAGGAATAGTTTAGGAGAAAGAGAGAAGATTCTGAGAAGCGGAAGAAGGAAGATACAGATGGAGAATGATTCAGATCCAGTAAACTAGATCAATTTTATATTGTCTAGGTGGGCAGTTTATATCTTTATTAATTGACAGTGAATTTATTGCGTGGTTGTACTGTGAGATGATATTTTAACATATAAATATAATTGCTAAATTGCACGTTTCTGGGAACATGACTTCACCAGGCTTCAGGGAACAGTGACTGAGAGCAGCCAGAGCAGAATGCGACAACCTCATAGAGTCTCTTATTTCTTCCTCTATACCCTTCTCCTCTGAGAGGTTAGGGACACACTAGGTATTCCCTCCACCCTTTAACATCAAGGTAATCATTGATCTTAGTATCTGTTCTATTACTGTTCTCTTCAGAATGCTGTCTCCTGTGACAATGAGTTTCAGACGACTTTCTAAGGTCTCTCCCATCAGGTTTAATGTGTCTCGTTTTATGTTGAAGTCTTTGATGCATTTGGACCTGGGTTTTTTGCAGGGTGATAAATATGAATATGCTTTCATTTTTCTACATGTAGACATCCAGTTTGACTAGTACTATTTGTTAAAGATACTGTATTTTTTTCAGTGCATATTTGTTTCATTATCAAACATCAGGTGTCCATTTTCTGTGTAACTGGTACTTGTGGCTACCCATGAGGGTTCCAGGTAAAAAGTATTTCTGGGAATTTAGAGCTAACACATAGGAAAAAGGGAGTCTTGGAGTCTGCAGGGTTTCACAGGAGGGAGAAGAACAGATTGTTCAACTGGGATCAGCTTATTTGGTCTGCTAGAAATGAGAGGGGACAGTGATGAGAAGTCACAACCACAGTTATGATAGATCTGGGGTTGAGACTGGAGTATTGGATCTGGAGGAGCAAAAGGAAATGTAAAGATCTGCAGGCAGCCTACCTGCTCTGCTGGCAAGAGTGGCCCTTAAGTTAGCAGTGGGTGACTACTGGAGTTTGGGGCAAGGACAAAGGGTAGAGAAAAGAGGTTAAGGAATGTCTGTGGGATCTGCAGGAATGTGTGAAAAGCTGGGGGGGAGTGGGAGGAAGCCTACAGCAGGTGTTCTGTTGCAGAGCTAGAGATGAAAATAGGAGGTTGGATTTAAACTTGAGGAGGGAGCAGTGAAGATCATTATTTGGCTTACCAGTTTCCCTACAGGTTCAGCTGTTCTAGTGATACTTGATGGTGTTGAAGGGTAGGATAATGGGATGAGTTGAGGGGAGGAAAGTTGGAAGTAAAAAAAGTTGTAATATTGAGAGAATGGGGTCAGAAAGGAAAAGGAAGCTGCATTAGGTATTCTGCTACAGAGCTGAGGTTGAGACTGGTTTGTTGGTGACTGAAGAAACAGAAGGAGACATGGATATCTATATGCAGCATACCTGTTTCTCGAGTTATCTTTTGACATTCACATTTAACTTAGAAGTTAAATATTTATGAGTGATTCTGCATGAGAATTATCTGGGCATTCCAAGACTGATAGCTTATTCAAACTGGCTTGACTAACATTTTGACACAACAGCCCATCACAATCTTTGCTATGCATACTTTCCAATGTGCTGCAGAGTAAATAGTCAAT
Source organism: Micromys minutus (assembly GCF_963924665.1). NCBI lineage: Eukaryota > Metazoa > Chordata > Mammalia > Rodentia > Muridae > Micromys > Micromys minutus. The sequence goes on along the minus strand of NC_137969.1, from coordinate 140,940,698 downwards.
TGAACAAATTTTAGCACCATTATGATTTGGGACCTTTTCATTTAATTGTAAAAAATTCTCTTAGTTAATAATACTAATCATACTTCCTGTTGAAGATGCCCTTGCTATTTTTGCCAGGTTTAAAGATTAATAATTTGTAGGGTCAACAAGTCATATGCAAATTCTGAGAACAACTCACTATTTTAGAGAAAAAAATAACATAGCTTCAAAGACAGTATATACTAATCAAAGAGCTTGTGGAATACGTAAATATCCTTGAGATCTAGCATTTAAAAGTGAGGCTGTTTGTAAGGAGTGGAAAAGGAGGGGTGAAACGGGGTTAATAAATGAAACAAGTATTAATCGTTAGCAATTTGTTCCCCTTCTTATCAATAAAGTATGACTATATATCTGTTTCTTAAATGCAAGCCTTAGGCATTTATTAGCCACTTTCCTGGGTCACTCTCTATTCCATTTCTTTCAGCTTTTCAGTAGTTATCACTATATCATCTCTCTTATCACTCCTACATATAAGTCACAGACTTGAATCTCTAGAGAATTGAAATATAGCATAATCTGACATCCAAAAGTTTATTGGAGGTCTGAGAATGAGAACCCATATCTTAAAGGGAGCCATACTTCCATACGCAACTAGAGGACCCCAGAATGACATTCGTGGTAAACTCTAGAGAATAAAGCTGCTATGAACATAGTAGAGCATGTGTCCCTATTATATGTTGGAGCCTCTTTTGGGTATATGCCCAGGAGTAGTATAGCTGGGTCTTCAGTTAGAACTAGGTCCAATTTTCTGAGAAACCACCACATTGATTTCCAGAGTGGTTTACCAGCTTGCAATCCCACCAGCAGTAAAGGAGTGTTCCTTTTTTAACTCATCCTTGACAGCATCTGCTGTCATCTGAGTTTTTGATTTTATCCATTCTGACTGGTATGAGGTAGAATGTCAAGGTTATTTTGATTTGCAGTTCCTTAAAGACTAAGAGTGTTGAACATTTCTTTAAGTGTTTCTCAGCCATTAGAGATTCCCCAGGTGAAAATTCTTTCATTAGTCTGTACCCCATTTTTAGTAAGGTTACTTGGTTCTCTGGAGTCTATCTTCTTGAGATTTTTTGTATATTTTGGGTACTGGCCCTCTATCAGATGTAGGGTTAGCAAATTGTTCACTCAGTTTTAATTTTCTTAATGATCTAAATTGTATTGATGATTTATATGGGCAAAAAGGCTGAAATATATTCAGACACCTAGAAATGTGCTTGGATAAATAACCTAATTTTACAATTTTTAATGGGTTACCAATGTATTTTCTATGTTTTAAGGAAAAAAACAAACTGTAGCAAATTGAAGAGACAAAAATCATAAAAATAAAGTGCTAAAGAGTTAAAAAAAAAAAAAAAGATGTAGGGTTAGTACGGATCTTCTCACTCAATACATTAGTCTCTTTTTTTAAAGTCCAAGGCTCCAAATGACTTATAAATGAATCCTTTGCTGTCTTATAAGTAACTGTATTACTACCAAAAGAACGAATCTCATCATGAACTGATAACACACATTCTGTGATTGTTATATGTCTCTTTGCATACCTTAAACAACTGTAATTTCAGACTGAAATGTGGAGCTATTTTTCTGCTTGTTGTTGTTGTTGTTACTGTGTTGTTTTAAAGCAGCAGTTAAAATATGCTCACAATTTCTTTTTGTATGTGGCCTTTGCAATTCATGAAGATTTCTTTCTATACATTCAACCGGTAATTGTATGCCCATTTTTTACATTTCAAGTCATACGTTTTTGCCATGTAGCCTTCACTCACTTTCAAGGAGTAAAAATACTTCTTGCTCTGATGTAATAAAACATAAATGTGTTTCTATGTTTTCACAACCTATTTATGTAGAATATACTGCCCTTGCAATGCCTCATATTGTGCTATACATTGTGTGCTAGTAACTTCCTATTAATCATATCACTAAATTTGTTTTTTTTCCCAAATCTCTATATTTGACACCTTGTTGACACATAACTTCAAAAGCTTAATCTAGGGCTTGTTTGAGACTTTGAGTCAAAAATGTGACCGAACGTAATAACAGAATGCCTGGCCAGTCAGAGTTGTTTTCTATGAAGAGCTTAAAACAGGATGTTTGAAAAGAAAAGAGTCATGGTCACAATTAAAATTTCAGGGTGTGGCTCCACTTCTCCTACTTTGAACCATTTCCAAAATCTCCAAAATCTTCCACTAGTTTACCAGTACCATGCCAAAACCTTCAAACATAGCTCATGAGACACCACTATCCAAACTATAATAGTATTATATTAGTAGTAACAATATAAAAGATGTAACTCCAAGGGCATGCTATTATTTCATGTACTGGCTTGTTTGGGGCCAACTTGACACAAACTAGAGTCATCAGAAAGGAAGGATACTCAGTAGAGAAAATACCTCCTTAAGATTCAGCTGTATGGCATTTTATTAACTAGTGATCAATGAGGGAGGACCCTAACCATTATCGGTGCTGCCAACTCCAGGCTGGTGGTCTTGGGTTCTACAAGAAAGGAGGCTGAGCAAGCCAGGAGAAGCATAACTCCTCCATGACCTCTGCACTGTCTCCTGACTCCAGGTTCCTTCTTTCTGAGTTCCTGTCCTGAATTCCTTTGGTGATAAAAGGCAATATGTAAGTATAAGCTGAATTAGCTTTTTTCTCCCCAACTTGCTTTGTAGTTGTGCTGTTTTGTTGAAGCAATAGAAAGACATTTAAGAAAGATAGTATGCTTGCATCATTTTAATGATAAATCATGTGAAAGTTTTTTGAGTACCAGTATTGGCAAATATAAGTTCTCTATTAACTTTCTCAAAATTTGTACATCAACACTGCCACATATTTGTTTGCATTCATAAATCTTGGGCCTTATTTGCATCATGACCAACATTGAACATCACAGTTTTTAACCTTTCCTCCTGAATAACTCAAGCCCTACATCCATGGCATGATAATTTCCACTGTTCGTTGTTTCTTTAGAGACTAACTTAATGCAGCCTGTAGTTTAACTGTTTGTCTCCTCTACCTAGCTGTTCTCTAAAACCTATGTTCAAAAGCCATCAGGAATAGTGAAGATAATAAATTATTTTTGTTCTCTACTTATTCTCATTTTTATCATCTTTTCAGAATTATTAATCTATTTTTCTTAATTTTATGTCTATTTTTCCTTTAGCTATTTCAGATAAAGATGCATAGATATTGTTGGACCATCCACAAACAATATCTCACAAAGCCCCTTTATAAAGAAGTCTTCTGGTTCATGTTTGCCATGTTCCACCAGCACAAGACACCTATGGCCATTTGCCAATGAGCTTACTCTCAGTGAAATACCATTGTCTGTGTGTGACTATGTCCTGCTTGGCTCTAAGAAAACCATTATTTTACTTGCTATAAATGACATATATTTATCAGAAGGTTGTTGAGAATAGGGAAAGAAAAGGGTATAACTCTTTGATATATAGTGGTATGATCAAGGTTGTCTTCCATGTTTTATAAGACTAGATTTCTGATTTACCTGTATACTTTACTCATAGTTGACCATTAAAAATGGACAACTCTAATTAATGATTTACTCAAATAGTTTATTTAGTGCTGACATATTCCCATTATCATAACTGAACATTAGACTCACTGAAGCACCAGCCATCTGGGTATGAGAAGAACACTAAAGTTTCTATTGTTCCTTTTCAAAAGCATTGTCTATTTCAGTGAAAAGCAATTGCAAGTACTGTTTTTGTTTTGTGTACTTTTAAAATTTATTGGGTTTATCAAAGAATTCAAGAGACAAATTTTTGTTAATTATGGCAACACACATTTTACTTAGACTACTCAAGTATATACTGAGCTTAACTCCTATGAACAGAACATGAAGCTGACTGAAGGTTTCATATTAATGAGCAGTTAGAGAAAGGAAAAAGCTTGCACCAAAGGGTATTTGTCATGGTTTAGAAGTGGAATGCTCTCCTCCAAGTTCATTATTTTTCCCCTTCTGTGGTGCTTTTCTGACACTTTCACAACATGAAGCATCACAGACATATATATGTTCATAGGGGTAAGGCTGGTGCATCATGCCCTGGCCCTATTTCCAGCCCGAATTTCCCTATTTCCAGGGCAACTGAGATATGAGAAATCACAACCACATACTCCAACCACCAGAAACCTAGGTATGCTCTTTCTTGCATGATGAGCTGAAGCATTTGCAATTCTGAGCAAATTCACATCCTTCCTCTGTAACTTGCTTCTGTCAGAAACTATGAATGGTGAGGACAAAATTAACCAGGGTAGAGAGGACTTTTGAGTTACATGTAAATGAAAAAAATCACAAAGGAAAATTGAAAATTATTACTAGTTCCTGGGCTGTGGAACTGGACAATGATCACTTTCCAGCTTCATAGAATCCCGTTTGCATGAGACAAAACAAGGAGGATTGATATTGCCTACAGTCTCGCACAGCCTTTTAGTCAGCAGAGGCAGAATCCAGGATAGGTTTGCCTGAGTCGCTCAGTACAGAATTAACACGTCCTTCACCAGATGTAAAACATTCCATTATGAGTGATGGAGAGACTGTTCAACAGTTAAGAGCACAGAATACTCTTCTAGAGAACCTGGGTTCATTTCTCAGCATGTGGCAGATCGCAACTGTAATTCCAGGGAAATTGGCAACCTCTCACAGACATACAAGCAGACAAAACATCAATGCACATAAAAATAAATGCATCCTTTAAAAAAATTACTTTTGGTCTGGAGAGATGGCTCAGTGGTTAAGAGCACTTACTGCTCTTCCAGAGGTCCTGAGTATATTCCCAGGAACCACATGGTGGCTCACAACCATCTGTAATGGGATCTAATACCCTCTTCTTCTGTGTCTGAAGACAGCTACAGTACATTTATATATAATAAATAAATATTTAATTTAATTTTTTGTTTTATTATAAATCTTTATTATGCAAAATCTAGATAGTTCTAACAGTCTTTCCACCTAAACGTAGACAAATGGTAATATCTTTACCTAAAATACCTTTCCACTTAAGACTTTAAATATTTTGCTACTTTTGCTTAACTGAATGTCTGAAGCATTGAGTAACATTGTACACAATGTAATATTTTAGTAATTCTGTATGTGTGCATAGTAAGATGCTTGACTTACTATGATTGAATATTTTCCTACTTCTTTTTTATTACAGTTTTGTGGAAACACTAATTAATCCACTTTTGCTGCCCATACTCTAGACTACTCAGCTCCTGACCCTACCTGCCCTTGGGGGTTGGAGGTGAGGGAGCACGGAATCAACGGCACAGCTCTGAGGGCAGGTGAGAAATGCTGCAGCAATCCCCTCTGAACACTGCTGTAAGCTCCCTTAATACCGTCCACCTGTACCCCATGCCTTCCAAGAAAGCATCTCTTCTAAACAGTTTTCCATTTCCATCTTCACAGGTTGGACTGACCTCTTGTGGACAGTCCCTGCTACTGTCTAGACCATCTTGAATCCCCAGCAATGAACAATGTGGCCCAGAAAAACTGACAGAGAAATGAACTGACTCAAGCAATGGCAATAATTAACTAGAAATTCTAGGTAGAAAAGTGATACTTGTGAGTCAAAAGGATATCCTAAGGCCATGACATTCGCAAGGGAAATGCTATGGTAAAATCAAAATGGATGTAAACACAGTCAATCACAAAAATAAAATAAAATAACGAAATAGGTGATTGTGACAGAGAAAATAACCAGAAAGAAACAAATTTGGGGTATACATCTGGATGAACTTAGGCCTAACCTACTGTGGTGACAACGTTTTGAATCTGTTTACTGCCGACTCCACAGCACTTAGCTAACCTCAACTGAAGCTGAGCTGCAGTGAGGGAGAAAATTTACATCCCCTGCTATAATCTTTTCATTAATTTGCTATAATATTTATTTAATGTTAATTACATGTTTCAGAGCAGTGTGTGCATGTGTGTGCAGGTGTCCACAGAGCGCATAAGCATCCCTTTCTCTTAAGCCAGTTACAAGAATGGGAAGTGCAACATGGGTGCTGGGAAAGAAACTTAGGTCTGCAACAGTCACAGTGCTTCTTACCACTGAGTCATGTCTCCGGTTCTTTTTTTCTTTTCTTTTCTTTTTTTAAGACTTCTATTTTGTTACTATTATTGATGTTTTCATTTTTACTTAAATAACTTTCTTAGAAAAAGCAAAAATAAATGTATAGATTTTAAAGGCATTTTTGCAAAAAAACTATGTAAATATATTTTTGTCAGTACCTAATTTTGCTGTGTTTTCTTTTTTATTTTGAACAACTTTATTTTTAAAAAGATAAATGAAAAAAATTTAAGAATTTTTGCATAAAAGTATACACATATATTTTTTTCAGTGCTTGGCTTTTTTTTCAAAGGTTTGATAGTGTGCATTAAGGTCTTACTAGTTACAATGAACATAAAGTACATGTAAAACAGGATGTAACCCAGAATTAGTCAAAGTTTTCTTGATGTGTAAGGATTGAGCATAATGGTTTTTTCTTGAATTTCACGCAGTCTGTGACTTGTTTCTGTGGTGTTCAGAGCTTTCTGAGGTTAATATCCAATTATCAGTGACTTCATATTATGTCTGTACTTTTGTGACTGGGTTATCTCACTCAGGATGATATTCTCTAGATGCAACCATTTTCTTAAGACTTTCCTTATGTCATAGTTTCTGAAAGCTGAGTAGTATTCCATTATGTAAATGTACCACAATTTTTGTATCCATTCTTCTACTGAAGGATATCTGGGTTCTTTCCAGCTATTATAGAGCTGCAATGAACATTGTGGTGCATGTGTCTTTGTTGTATATTGGAGTGTCTCTGGGGTATAAACCCAGAAGTGGAATAGCTGGATCTTCATGGAGAACAATGTCCAGTTTTCTGAGGAATGGAAAGACGAATTTACAGAGTGGTTGTATCAGTTTACAACCCCATCAACAGTGGAGAAGTGTTCTTCATACTCCACAACCTCGCCAGCATCTGCTGTCATCTGAGTTTTGGATCTTGGCCAATCTGTCTGGTGTGAGGTGGAATCTCAGTGTTGTTTTGATTTGCATTTCCCTGAAGGCTAATGATGTCCAGCACTTCCTAGGATGTTTCTCAGCCATTCGATATTCCTCAATTGAGAACTTTTTGTTTAGGTCTGTTTCCCATTTTTAATAGAGTTGTTTGATTCTCTGGTGTCTAACTTTTTGAGTTCTTTATATACCTTGAATATTAGGCCTCTATCAGATGTGGGGTGGTAAAGATCTTTTCCTACTCTGTTGGCTGCGATTTTGTTTTCTTGACAGTGTCCTTAGCCTTACAGAAACTTTGCAATCTCAATAAGCCCCATTTGTTAATCTTTGAACTTAGAGCACAAGCTATTGGTGTTATGTTCAGGAAATTTCTCCTGTGCCTATGAGTTCTAAGGTTTGCCCTATTTTCTCATCTAATAGTTACAGTGTACCTGGTTTAATGTGGAGATCTTTGATCCACATATACTTGAGCTTTGTACAAGGAGATAAGAAAGGGTCTATTTTCATTCTTCTACATGCTGTGTGCCAGTTGGTCCAACACCATTTGTTGAATAGGCTGTCCTTTTTCCACTGAATGTTTACAGCTCCTTTGTCAAAAATCAGGTGACCATACATGTAAGGGCTCAATTCTGGATATTCTATTCTATTTCATTGATCCACATGTCTATTTCTTTACCAGTACCATGCAGTGTTTAGGACAATTGCCTTGTAATATAGCTTGAGGTCAGGGATAGTGATAACCTCAGATGTTTTCTTGTTGTTGAAGATGGATTTCACTATTCTAATTATTTTGTTATTCCAAATGAAATTTTACATTGCTCATTCCAACTCTATGAAAACACCAAGTGCCTAAAGCAAAGAAAGAATACTAAAAGCAGAAAGGAGAAAACGGTCATGTAACATATGAAGGCAGACCAATCAGAATCACACTCAATTTCTCAACAAAGACTATGAAAGCTAGAAGATCCTAGACAGACATCTTGCAGAACCTAAGAGAACACAAGTGTCAGCCCAAGATGCTATATCCAGCAAAACTCTCAATCACCATAGAAGAAAAAACTAAAATATTCCAAGACAAAACTAAATTTACACAGTATCTGAACACAAACCCAGCACTACAATGAATTATAGGTGGAAAACCCAATAAAACAAGGGAAACTACATCCTAGTAAAAACAAGAAAACTTCTAAGCAAGAAAACCAAAAGAAGAAAGAATTGCACAATTCTACCTCAAAAGCAAATATAGCAGGAAACAGCAACCACTATTTTTTTATATCTGTTAATATAAATGGACTCAACTCCCCAATAAAAAGATATGGGCTATCAGACTGGATTCATAAACAAAACCCAGCATTTAGCTTCATACAGGAAACTTATCTCAGAGACAAAGACAGACAGTATCTCACAGTAAAAGGTTGGGAAAAATACTTCCAAGCAAACAGCCCCAAGAAGCAAGCTGGAGTGGTCATTCTAATATCAAATAAAGTAGATTTTGAACCAAAAGTTATCAAAAAAGATAAGGAAAGACACTTTTTACTCATTGCAGGAGAAATTTGTCAGGAGGAACTATCAATCCTTAACATATATGCTCCAAATACAAGAGCATCCATATTCATAAAAGAAATCATGCTAAAGCTCAGTAAATACATTGCACCCCACACAATAATAGTGGAAGACCTCAATACCCCACTCTCATCAATGGACAGATCATGGAAACAGAAACTGAACAAGGACACGGTAAAACTAGCAGAGGTTATGAACCAACTGGAATTAATAGATATCTAAAGAACATATGATCCTAAACAAAAGAATACACCTTCTTCTCAGCACCTCATGGCACCTTTTCGAAAATTGGCCCCATAATTGGTCACAAAATAAGCCTTAATAGATATAAGAAGACTGAAATACTCCCATGCATTTTTTCAGATCACCTTGGTCTAAGGCTGGTCTTCAATGACAACAAATACAACAAAAAGCCTATATACACTTGGAAACTAAACAATGGTCTATTAAATGATAGCAGAGTCAATGATGAAATAATGAAAGAAATTAAGCATTTTCTAGAATTCAATTAAAATAAAAACACGACATACCAAAACCTATGAGATGCAAAGAAAGCAGTAATGAGAGGAAAACTCATAGATCTGAGTGCTTCCCAAAAGAACCAGGAGAGAACATACAGTAGCAACTTGACAGCACAGTTGAAAGCTCTCAAAACAAAACGAAGCAGATACAACCAGGAAGGGTACACGGCAAGACATAATCAAAGTTAGAGAAGAAATAGACCAAATAGAAACAAACAGAACCATTCAAAGGATCAACAAAACCAAGAGCTGGTTCTATAAGAAAATTAACAAGATTCAAAAACCAGTTAGCCAGACTAACTAGAGCGCAAAGAGTGAGTACCCAAATTAATAAATCAGAAATGAAAGTGGAGACATAATAACTGAAACTGAGGAAATTCAAGAAATTATCAGATCCTATTATAAAAGCCTATACTCAACAAAGCTGGAAAATCTCCAAGATGATTTCCTAGGCAGATACCAGATACTAAAGTTTAACCAGGATCAGGTAAACCATCTAAAGAAAGAGAAGCAGTCATCAAAAGCCTCCCAAGCAAAAAAAAGCCCAGGTACAGATGGGTTTAGTGCAGAATTTTATCAGACATTTATTAACAACCTAATACCAATACTCTCCAAACTATTCCACAAAATAGAATCAGATGGAACACTACCTAACTCATTTTTTGAGGTTACAATAACCCTCATTTCTAAACCACACAAGACACTACAAGGATAGAGAACTTCAGACCAATATCACTTATGAACATTGATGGAAAAATACTCAGCAAAATCCTTGCAAACTGAACCCAAGAACACATCAAAACGATCATTCACCATGATCAAGTAGGCTTCATCCCTGGGATGCAGGGTGGATCAATATATGGAAATCCATCAAAGCAATCCACCATATAAACAAACTCAAAGAAAAAAACCACATGGTCACCTCACTAGATGCTAAGAACCCATTTGACAAAATTCAACACCCCTTCATGATAAGAGTCTTGGAAAGAACAGGAATCCAAGGACCAAAGCTAAACATAATAAAACCCATATACAGCAAACCAACAGCCAACATCAAACTTAATGGTGGGAAACTTGAAGCAATCCTGCTAAAATCAGGGACTCGACAAGGCTCCCCATGCTCCCCCTACCTATTCAACATAGTACTGGAAGTCCTGGCTGGAGCAATTAGACAGCAAAAGGAAATAAAACGGAGACAATTTGGAAAGGAAGAAGTAAAAAAATCACTATCAGCAGATGACATGAAAGTGTACTTAAGAGACCCCAAAAATTCCACCAGAGAACTTCTACCGGTGATAAGCAAGTTCAGCAAAGTGGCTGGATATAAAATTAACACAAAAAAATCTGTAGCCTTCCTCTACTCAAAAAACAAACTAGTGGAGAAAGAAATTAGAGAAAAGATAACCTTCCAAGTAGTCACAAGATAATATGAAATACCTTGGTGTGACTCTAACTAAGCAAGTGAAAGACCCGTATGACAAAAACTTCAAACCTCTAAGGAAGGAAATTGAGGAAGATCTCAGAAAATGGAAAGATCTCCCATGCTCATGGATTGGAAGCATCAACATTGTAAAAATCGCCATAATACCAAAAGCAATCTACAAATTCAATGCAATCCCGATCAAAATTCTGACCCATTTCTTCATTAAGTTGGAAAGAGCAATGTGCAGTTTCATCTGGAATAACATAAGACGTAGAATAGGGAAATCCATCCTCAACAACGAGAAAACATTTGTGGAAATCATTATCTCTGATTTCAAGCTATATTGCAAGGCAATTATCCAGAAAACTGCATGATACTGGTACAGAAATAGGCATGTGGATCAATGGAATAGAATAGAAGATCCAGAAATGAGCCCTCACATATACTGTCACTTAATTTTTAACAAAGGGGCTGTAAAAATTCAATAGAAAAAGGACAGTCTATTCAATAAATGGTGTTGGTCCAACTGTCACTCAGCATGCAGAAGAATGAAAATAGACCCTTTCTTATCTCCTTGAGCAAAGCTTAAGTGCAATTGGATCAAAGATCCCCACATTAAACCAGGTACACTGAAACTATTAGATGAGAAAGTAGGGAAAACCTTAGAACACATAGGCACAGGAAAAAATATCCTGAACAGAACAACAATGGCTCGTGGTCTAAAGTCAAAGATTGACAAATGGGACTTAATGAGGTTGCAAAGTTTCTGTAAGGCTAAGAACACTGTCAAGAGAAGAAAACACAGGCTGAGCAACTGTGACCTGGAACAGATCTTAGAAACTTTTGTTCCCACCCAGAGACGACTTCAGGACGCAGAGCGGAGCCTGGCCCAACTGCCAGCCAAAAAGGCGGCTCGTACAGGCTGAGCAACTGTGACCGGGAACAGATCTTAGGAACTTCTGTTCCCACCCGGAGACAACTTAGGACACAGAGCAGAGCCTGGACCAACAGCCAGCCGGAAAGGCGGCTCGAACAGGCTGAGGAACTGTGACCGGGAACAGATCTTAGGAACTGCTGTTGCCACCCGGAGACGACTTCAGGACACAGAGCAGAGCCTGGCCCACCTGCCAGCCAAAAAGGGGGCTCGAACAGCATGAGCAACTGCTGAGTGGGAGACCTAGGCTGCGGGGGAGCAGAGGGATCTCTGCGGAGTGCACACGGAAAGGGCACCCCCTGCCCTGACCTGCCCTGTCCTCCCCGATCCAGTGATCGGGAACAGATCTTAGGAACTTCTGTTCCCACCCGGAGACGACTTCAGGACACAGTGCAGAGCATGGCCCACCTGCCAGCCAGAAAGGTGGCTCGAGAGGCTGATCATCTGTGACCAGGAACAGATCTTAGGAACGTCTGTTCCCACGCGGAGGCGACTTCAGGATGCAGAGCGGAGCCTGGCCCAACTGCCACCCAGAACCTGGGCTGCCGGGGAGTAGAGAGATCTCTGTGGAGTGCACACGGAAAGTGTACCAGGGACACAGACCAGATAGAAGGAAAAGGCAAGAACATATCACTGACAACAAAATGGCAAGAGGAAAGAGAAAGAGTATATCCCAAAGAAACCAAGACAATCTAGCAACACCAGAACCCAACTCTCCGATAGTAGCAAACATCGGAATTCCAAACACTCCAGAGAAAGAAGACACAGACCTGAAATCATGCCTCAAGACGCTGATAGAGTTACTTAAACAAGAAAGAGAGGAAAAGCAAAAAGATTCAGAAGCTTTTAAAGAAGAAACAAGAAAAACACTCAAAGAACTCAAAGAACGAGATGAAAACAGAACCAAAGAAATAAAGGAATGGAAGAGGGAAATTAAAACAGAAATTGACACAATAAAGAAAACGCTAAAAGAGATAACCCTAGAGTCAGAACACCAAAAAAAGAAATCAGGAGACACAGAAGCAAGCATTTCCAACAGATGACAAGAGATCGAGGAGAGAATCTCGGGGGCAGAAGACAACATTGCAAACATAGACAAAACAGCCAGAGAAGATGCAAAAAACAAAAAGCTCCTAACCCAAAATGTCCAGGAAATACAAGACACAATGAGAAGACCGAACCTAAGGATAATAGGAATAGAAGAGGGAGAAGAGTATCAACTAAGAGGCACAGTAAATATCTTCAACAAAATCATAGAAGAAAACTTTCCTACCCTCAAGAATGAGATGACCACGAGCATAAAAGAAGCCTTCAGAACTCCAAATAGGTTGGACCAGAAAAGAAATACCTCCCGGCACATAATAGTAAAAAAATCAAGTGCCCAAAGTAAAGAAAGAATACTAAAAGAAGTAAGGGAAAAAGGTCAGGTAACATATAAAGGCAGACCAATCAGACTCACACCCGATTTCTCAACAGAGACTATGAAAGCTAGAAGAGCCTGGACAGACATCATGCACTCCTTAAGAGAGCACAAGTGCCAGCCCAAGCTGCTATACCCAGCAAAACTATCAATCACCATCGATGGAAAGACAAAGATATTTCAAGACAAATCAAAATTCACACAATATCTGACCACAAACCCAGCACTACAACGAATTATAGGTGAAAAACCCAATACAATGAGGGAAAATACAGCCTAGTAAAAACAAGAAAACTCCTAAACAAGAAAACTAAAAGAAGAAAAAAACACAGACACAACTCAACCCAAAAAAGCAAAAATGGCAGGAAACAGAAACAATTATTCCTTGATATCTATTAAAATAAATGGTCTCAACTCCCCAATAAAGAGACATAGACTATCAGACTGGATACATAAACAAAATCCAGCCTTTTGCTGCATACAGGAAACTCATCTCAGAGACAGAGACAGACACTATCTCAGAGTAAAAGGGTGGGAAAAAAACTTCCAAGCAAACAGCTCCAAGAAGCAAGCTGGAGTGGCTATTCTAATATCAAATAAAGTAAATTTCCAACCAAAAGTTATCAAAAAAGATAAAGAAGGACACTTTTTACTCATTACCGGGGAAATCTGTCAGTAGGAACTCTCAATCCTTAACATATATGCTCCAAATAAAAAATCACGCACATTCATAAAAGAAACTCTACTGAAGCTCAAAAAATACATTTCACCCCACACAATAATAGTGGGAAACTTTAACACCCCAATCTCACCAATGGACAGATCAGGGAAACAGAAACTGAACAAGGACACTGCAAAACTAGCAGAGACTTTTAACCAATTAGAATTAATAGATATATACCGAACATACTATCCTAAAGTAAAAGAATACACCTTCTTCTCACCACCCCATGGCACCTTCTCGAAAATTGACCACATAATTGGACACAGAACAAGCCTTCATCGATATAAGAAGATTGAAATACTCCCATGCATCCTCTCAGATCACCATGGTCTACCACTGGTCTTTAACAACAACAAAGACAACAAAATGCCCACATACACATGTAAATTAAACAACGCTCTGTTAAAAGATAGCAGGGTCAAAGAAAAAATGAAGAAAGAAAATAAGGACTTTCTAGAATTCAACGAAAATGATAACACAACATACCCAAACCTATGGGATGCAAGGAAAGCAGTATTGAGAGGAAAACTCATTGCCCTAAGTGCTTCCAAGAAGAAACTGGAGAGAGCTCACATCAGCAACCTGACAGCACAGCTAAAAGCCCTAAAACAAAAGGAAGCAGATATGCCCAAAAAGAGTAGATGGCAAGAAATAATCAAAATTAGGGCAGAAATAGACCAAATAGAAACAAAAAAAAACCATTGAAAAAATCAACAAAACAAAGAGTTGGTTCTTTGAGAAAATCAACAAGATTGATAAACGCCTAGCCAGAATAACTAAAGGGCAAAGAGAGAGCATCCAAATTAACAAAATCAGAAAGGAAAGTGGTGACATAACAACTGAAACTAAGAAAATTCAAGAAATCATCAGATCCTACTACAAAAACTTATACTCCACAAAATTGGAAAATCTGGAGGAAATGGACGAATTCCTAGACAGATACAAGGTCCCAAAGTTTAACCAGGACCAAGTAAACCATCTAAATAACCCTATAACACCTAAAGAAATAGAAGAAGTCATCAAAAGCCTCCCAACCAAAAAAAGCCCAGGTTTAGACAGGTTCAGTGCAGAATTTTATCAGACATTTATTGGGGATATAACACAAATATTCGCCAAACTATTCCAAAAGATAGAATCAGATGGAATATTACCCAACTGATTTTTTTGAGGCTACAATAACCCTCGTACCTAAGCCACACAAAGACCCTACAAGGAAAGAGAACCTCAGACCAATCTCACTTATGAACATTGACACAAAAATACTCAACAAAATCCTTGCAAACCGAATCCAAGAACACATCAAAACCATCATTCATCATGACCAAGTAGGCTTCATCTCTAGGATGCAGGGATGGTTTAACATAAGGAAATCCATCAATGTAATCCACCATATAAACAAACTTAAAGACCAAAATCACATGGTCATCTCACTAGACTCTGAGAAAGCATTCGACAAAATCCAATACCCCTTCATGTTAAAAGTCCTAGAAAGAACAAGAATCCAAGGCCCATATTTAAACATAATAAAAGCAATATACAGCAAACCAACAGCCAACATCAAACTTAATGGCGAGAAACTTGAAGCAATCCCACTAAAATCAGGGACTCGACAAGGCTGCCCACTCTCTCGTACCTATTCAACATAGTACTGGAAGTCCTGGCTGGAGCAATTAGACAGCAAAAGGAGATCAAGGGGATACAAATCGGAAAGGAAGAGATAAAAAGATCACTCTTTGCCGATGACATGATAGTGTACTTGAGTGACCCCAAAAATTCCACCAGAGAACTCCTACAGCTGATAAACAAGTTCAGCAAAGTGTCCGGATACAAAATTAACTCAAACAAATCAGTAGCCTTCCTATACTCAAAGGACAAACATGTGGAGAAAGAAATTAGGGAAAAGGTACCCTTCACAATAGTTACAAAAACTATGAAATACCTTGGTGTGACTCTAACTAAGGAAGTGAAGGACCTGTATGACAAAAACTTCAAACCTCTAAAGAAAGAAATTGAAGAGAATCTCAGAAAATGGAAAGATCTCCCATGCTCATGGATTGGAAAGATCAATATCTTAAAAATGGCCATCTTACCAAAAGCAATCTACAGATTCAATGCAATACCCATCAAAATTCCAACACAGTTCTTCATGGAATTGGAAAGATCAATGTGCAATTTCATATGGAATAACAAAAGACCTAGAATAGCAAAATCCATCCTCAACAACAAAAAACATCTGCGGAAATCACTATCCCTGACCTCAAGCTATATTACAAGGCAATTGTGCTAAAAACTGCATGGTACTGGTACAGAAATAGGCAAGTGGATCAATGGAATAGAATAGAAGATCCAGAAATGAGCCCTCATGTATATGGTCACCTGATTTTTGACAAAGGAGCAGTAAACATTCAATGGAAAAGGGACAGCCTATTCAACAAATGGTGCTGGTCCAACTGGCACTCAACATGCAAAAGAATGAAAATAGACCCGTTCTTATCTCCTTGTACAAAGCTCAAGTGTAAGTGGATTAAAGATCTCCACATTAAACCAGATACACTGGAACTATTAGATGAGAAATTAGGGAAAACCTTAGAACACATAGGCACAGGAGAAAATTTCCTGAACAAAACACCAATGGCTCAAGCTCTAAGGTCAAAGATTAACAAATGGGACTTAATGAGATTGCAAAGTTTCTGTAAGGCTAAGGACATCGTCAAGAAAACAAAACGGCAACCAACAGAATGGGAAAAGATCTTTACCAACACCACATCAGATAGAGGCCTAATATTCAAGGTGTACAAGGAACTCAAAAAGCTAGACACCAGAGAATCAAATAACCCTATTAAAAAATGGGGTACAGAGCTAAACAAATCATTTTCAGTTGAGGAACACCAAATGGACGAAAAACATCTGAGGAAGTGCTCGACATCTTTAGCCATTAGGGAAATGCAAATCAAAACAACCCTAAGATTTCATCTCACACCAGTCAGATTGGCCAAGATCCAAAACTCAGGTGACAGCAGATGCTGGCGAGGCTGCGGAGAAAGAGGAACACTTCTCCACTGTTGGTGGGGTTGCAAACTAATACAACCACTCTGGAAATCTGTCTGGCGATACCTCAGAAAATTGGATATAGTACTACCTGAAGACCCAGCTATTCCACTTCTGGGCATATACCCCAGAGACACTTTAATACACAACAAAGATATATGCACCACAATGTTCATAGCGGCTCTATTTATAATAGCCAGAAGCTGGAAGGAACCCAGATATCCTTCAGAAGACGAATGGATACAAAAATTGTGGTACATATACACAATGGAATACTACTCAGCCACCAGAAACAATGACTTAACCAAATTCTTAAGAAAATGGCTGCATCTAGAGAAGATCATCCTGAGTGAGATAACCCAGTCACAAAAGAACAGACATAATATGCAGTCACTGATAGTGGGATGCTAACCCCAGAGGCTTGCACTCCCCCAGAAACAACTCACAGACTGTATGAACTCCAAGAAATAAAGAAAACAAAAAATATACATATATTCACAAAACAAGAAGACTTTGACTATTTCCATGTTGCGTTTTGTTTTGCATGTACTTTACGCTTATTGCAACTAGTAGGTTTTCAGTGCATACTGTCAAGCCCTTGAAAAAAATCAAGTACTGACTAAAAAACATATTCACATGGTTTTATGTAAAATTTATTGTAATGTCTGAAAAAACAGTACTGACAAAAATGTATAATTTTAAGCAAAAAATGTTTAAAATCTTTACATTTATCTTTGTTTTGCAAAATAAAGTCGTTTAAAAAAAAAAGAGAAGGAAACAGCAGCAAACCGAGTGGGAAAAAAATTTTTACCAACCCCACATCAAATAGAGGCCTAATGTCCAAGCTAAACAAAGAACTCAAGAAGCTCGACACCAGAGCATCAATCAACCCTATTAAAAAAATTGGAAACACCTACACAAAAAGTTCTCAATTGAGGAAAGTTGAATGGATGAGAAGCATCTAAGGTAGTGCTGGACATCGTTATCCATCAGGGAAATGCAAATCATAACAACCATGAGATTCTACCTCACACTTGTCAGAATGGCTAAAATCAAAAATTCAAATAACAGCAAATGCTGGCAAGTATGTGGAGAAAGAGGAACACTTCTCCACTGTTGGTGGGGTTGTACACTGGTACAACCACTCTGTAAATCATTCTGGAGATTCCTCAGAAAATTGGACATAGTACTGCCTGAAGACCCTGCTATTCCACTTCTGTTCATATACCCCCGAGAAGGTCCAACATATAACAGAGACACATGCATCACAATATTCATAGCAGCTCTATTTATAGTAGCCAGAAGCTGGAAAGAAACCAGATGTCCTTCAGTAGATGAATGGATAAAATATTGTGGTATATTTACACAATGGAGTAGTACTTGGCTATTAGAAACAACAATTTCATGAAATTCTTAAGAAAATGGATTCATCTAGAGAATATTATCCTGAGTGAGATAACCCAGTCACAAAAGAACAGACATAATATGCAGTCACTGATAATTGGATTCTAACCCCAGAAAGCTCTGAACACCCCAGAAACAACTCTCAGACTATATGAAGTTCAAGAAAAGAAAAAAAAAGAAAAGAAAAGAAAAAAATTCATCATGCTTAATCCTTACACACCAAGAAAACTTTGACTAATTCTAGGTTACATCCTGTTTAAGATGTACTTTATGCTTATTGTAACTAGTAAGATCTTAATGCACACTATCAAACCTTTAAAAAAACCAAGCACTGACAAAAATGTATTCGTATACTTTTATGGAAAAGTGCTTAAAATCTGTACCTTTATTTTTTATATAAAGTTGTTCAATTAAAAAAAAGTTGTAGAAAGCCATGAATAACACCCTTAAAGAAATACAGTAGAATACTACCAAATGGTAGAAGGAATTGGACAAAAACCATTCAGTATCTCAAAATGGAAATAGAAACATCAAAGAAATCACAAAGGAAGCAAGCCCAAAATACTTAGGAAATAGATTAGAAATCATAGATGCAAGCATCACAAAGATAATACAAGATATAGAAAAAAGAATCTCAAGGGCCCAAGATACTATAAAAAAATTGATACAACAGTCAAATAAAAGGAAAAATGAAAAAACCCCTCACCCAAAAACATCCAGAAAATCTAGGACACAATGAGGAGACAAACCCTAAGAATAATGGGTATAGAAAAGCCTGAAGATTCCCAAATTAAAGGATCAGTAAATATCTTTAATGAAATTATAGAAGAAAACTTCCCCAAGTTAAAGAAATAAATGACCATGAACATACAAAAAGCCCACAGAACTCCAAATGAATTGGACCAGAAAAGAAAATTGTCCCATTACATAATAGTCAAAAGACCAATGCACAAAACGAAGAAAGACTATTAAAAGCAGTAAGAACAAAAGGTAATGTAACATATAAAGGCAGACCTATCAGAATTATACCAGACTTTTCAACAGATATCATGAAAGCTAGAAGATCCTGGACAGATGTCATTAAGACTCTAAGAAAACACAAATGCCAGTCCAGACTACTATACCCAGCAAAACTTTCAATTAACACAGATAGAGAAACCAAGATGTTCTATGACAAAAATAAATTTACACAGCATCTTTCCACAAATCCAGCACTAAAAAAGATAATAGATGAAAATCTACAACACAAGGAGAGAAACTACACCCTGAAAAAACAAGAAAATATTTCTTGCAACAAACCCAAAGAAGATACCAGCACAAACATAATTTTGCCTCTAACCATGAAATAAAACAAGAAACAACAATCACTATTTCTTAATATCTCTTAACATCAATGAACTCAATTCCCCAATAAAAAGATGTAGACTAAGAGACTGGATACATAAACAGGACCCAGAATTTTGCTGCATACCGGAAACATACTTCAGAGACAAAGACAGGTACTATCTCAGAGTAAAAGGCTGGAAAACAATTTCTCAAGCAAAGGTACCCAAGAAACAAGGTGGAGTATTCATTGTAATATCGAGTAAAATTAAGTTTCAACCAAAAGTATCAAAAAGTAAAAGGAAGGTCATTTCATATTCATCAAAAGAAAAACCTGCCAAGATAAACTCTCAATTCTAAACATCTGTGATCTGAATACAAAAGCACCCACATTCGTAAACAAAATGCTACTAAAGCTCAAAGCATATATTGCACCACACACAATAATAATGGGACACATCAACATCCTACTCTATTTAGTGGAAACATCATGGGATAAGAACATGAAAAAAGACACAGTAAAACTAACAGAAGTTATAAACCAAATGGATTTGATAGATATTTATAGGACATTTCATCGAAAAACAAAAGAATATACCTTCGTCTCAGAACATGACAATACATCCTCCAAAATCAACCATATAATTGGTAAAAAAAAAAAAAAAATAGAATCAACAGTTACAAGAAGACTGAAATAATCCCATGCATCATATCAGATCACCATAGACTAATGTTGGTTTTCAATAACAACAAAACAGCAGAAAGGCCACATACACATGGAAGTTGAACAATGCTCTACTCAATGATAACTTAATCAAGGAAAATATAAAGAATAAAATTAAAGACTTTTTATAATTTAGTGAAGGATAAGGGACAAAATACCCAAATGTATCCTTTTGGTGTGTTCTTGGATTCAGTTTACAATATTTTATGAGTATTTTTGCCTTGATGGTCATAAAAGAGATTGGTCTGAAGTTCTCTATTTTTTGTTGGGTTTTTGTGTACTAAAACAAAGAAAGCAATGCTAAGAGGAAAAATCATAGCTCTGAGTGCATCCAAAAAGATACTGGACAAAGCATACACTACGAGCCTGACAGCACACCCAAAATATCTATAACATAAAGAATGAAATACAGTTTAGAGGAGTAGATGGAAGGAAATAATCAAACTCAGAGCTGAAATCAGCCAAGTAGAAAGAAAAAGAACCATACTAAGAATCAACAAAATCAGGAGCTGGTTCTTTGAGAAATTCAACAAGATCAATAACCAGACTAACTAGAGGGCAAAAAGAGAATAGCCAAATTAACAAAATCAGAAATGAAATGGGAGAAATAACAACAGAAATGGAAAAAAATTCAAGAAAACATCAGATCCTACTACAAAAGCCTATATTCAACAAAACCAGAAAATCTTAAAACAGTGGACAATTTTCTAGACAGACATCAGGTATGAAAGCTAAATCAGGATCATCTAAACAATCCCAAAACACCTAATGAAATAGAAGCAGCCATCAAAAGCCTCCCAACCAAAAATATCTTAGGTCCAGATGGATTTAGTGCAGAATTCTAGCAGACCTTCAAAGAAGACCTAATAGCAATACTCTTCAAGCTGTTCCACAAAATAGAAACTGAAAGACAACTACCCAATTTGTTTTATGAAGCCAAAATTATACTTATACTTAAACAACACAAAGTCCCAACCAAAAATAGAGAACTTCAGACCAATCTGACTTATGAAAATCAAGGCAAACATACTCATAAAATATTGTAAACTGAATCCAAGAACACACCAAAAAGATTAGCCATTATAATCAAGTAAGTGTCATCTGAGGGGTGCAGGGATCGTTCCATATATGGAAATCTATCAAAGTAATCTTCTATATAAACAAACTCAAAGGAAAATACCCACATGATTATCTCACTAGATGCTGAGAAATCATTTGAAAAATTCAACAACCCTTCATGTTAAAAGTCTTGGAATGATAAAGAATTCAAGGCCCATACCTTGAGACATAGTAAAAGCAATGTACAGAAAACTGTTAGCAAACATTAAACTAAATCATGAGAAACTTGAAATAATCCCAGTAAAATCGGTGACTAGATGAGGTTTTCCACTCCCCCACTCCAACTATTCAATATAGTGCTTGAAGTCCAGGCAAGAGCAATTATACAGCTAAAGGAAGTCAAAGAAATAGAAATTGGAAAGGAAGAAGTCAAAATAACACTATTTGCAGATGATATAATATTACACATAAGTGATGCCAAAATTCCACCATAGAACTCTTACAGCTGATAAACGATTTCAGCAAAGTGGCAGGTTATAAAATTAACTCAAGCAAATCAGTATTCTTCCTTTACTCAAAGGATAAACATGCTGAGAAAAAAATTAGGAAAAAGACGCTCTTTACAATAATCACAAACAATATGAAATACTTTGGTGTGACCCTAACTAAGCAAGTGAAAGATCTTTATGACAAGAAGTTCAAATCTCTGAAGAAGGAAATTGAAGAAGATCTCAGAAGATGGAAAGATCTCCTACGTTTATGGATTGAAAGGATTAATATAGTAAAAGTGGCCATCTTGCCAAAAGCAATCTACCAATTTAATGCAATACCCATCAAAATTCCAACTCAATTCTTCATAGAATTGGAAGGAGCAATTTTGCAAGAGATACTGAAGTCACTAACAGTGGAAGATTGGAAGTCAAGTCTGAAGATTGATATACCAGGTGTGAGATATTTGTTTCATGGTTTCAAAGCTTGAAGAATAGTATTTTCTAGATAACCTATTTTAGCATACACACAGGCTCACACATTGTGCTTTTTGATAATCACACCTGATCATCATTGTCGCTACTGTCTCCGACCAGCAGAAAAGGAGTGATGACACAGCGTTCTTCTCAAAGCGGTTTATTCAGGAACCTTACAGCATGCAAGTGAAAGTCTTTCTGTCCCTTTTCTGTCTCTCTTTCTGTTTCTCTTTTCCCTCCCCACCCCCAAGCGCAGTCCCTTTTATCCTTTCCCAACTCCACCTCCTCAGTCCATGTTGCGTGATTGCAGTTCATAGGTCCATGTCATCTGGCCTAATCTCAAGTCATGGGTGCGCCTGCGCAGCTTGCACGGTGGGAGTGGCTAATCTCAGGGGCAGGAGGAAGCCAGGTGCTAGTCACAAGACTAGGCCGGAGTCCCAAGCACCATCTTTGGACTGCCGCCACACCTGCTCTCCACATCTCCCACTTCTTTATAATTTGGGCCGAGAGAATGTCTGCCTTAGGTTGCCCCCTGTGTCAGTGCCCCTTACCCATAATTGGGGGACAAACAGCATTGGTTTTATCCCTGTCTTAGGTTGGTGACATGCCCAGGGAGTCTTACCTGTCACTGACTATTTCTCTAGCATGCCAAGCCACACTTGAGGAGACTGCCCTGTCTCCACTGCTGCAAAAGCCTGTATCATTAAGGCTTGAGTTCTGCACTGTTGAAATTGTATATGGCACATGCACCAGAATGCCAGGATGCTTATGAAGAACAAACAAAGGGCTAATCCAGCTAGGCCAGCCCATACTTTTAGCCTTGAGGGGGCGGCGGTGATCCAAAATCCCTTTTAGGCCTGAATAAGGTCATAGCTGAGGGGGTCTGTTCAGGCCATGGAAGAAACTGAGAAACAGAGGTCTCAAATCCCACAGACCCATTCCAATGAAAGCTTGAATTGCCCCAACCCCTCTCAAACAGCATACTTAAAGCAGATCAACTACCAAAACCACACAGCAACCATACATTAAAGGGATTGCTGGCAATTTCCTGAGCAGGACTTTGGTATCTCAAATTATATCCTGAAAATGATAATCATCTGAAAGCATAACAATCTTGGAAACACTGATAGGAGATCGCAGATCTTCAGTTATCACCACCGGGAGCATCAGCAGTATCAGGCTCATCCACAGGGTCATTGCTCCGCACATCCTAGACCACTCTGGTCACCCTCTCTGGGACCCACAGTGGCTGTCGATGTTCCTGAGGAAACAAAAATAGACCCTCTCACCCAAACCAACACCGGATCGAGACCCTGCCATTTGGCAGTCAGGACATCTTTCCACATAACCAGGCCTTTGGGTGAAACATCAGGATGGGCATGATGCTCAGCAGCGACCCCCCATGCTTGTCTTCATTTAAAAAATTTAAGGAAAAAAGAGCAATAGCCAGTATCTCCCTAGGGGAATAACCTGCGGAGGAAATTCCCCCTTTTGTTTAACTAGACACTCCATGAGGGTGCAGTGAGCAGGCTCAATGATTCCTTGTCCTTGAGGATTTTAGGGCAATCCATGAGTTACTTGAATGCCCATCATTTTGCAGGACACAAAAGAAGAAGTATAGGCAGGACCATTATCTGATTTCAATTCTTTGGGCTGCCCCCAGGTGCTCCATTCTTCAAAACAATGTGCAATTATATGACGTGCCTTTTCCCCTGTATGTAGAGATGCAAAAATGATCCCAGTGGCTGTATCAATAGAAACATGAAGATACTTTAATTTTCCAAATTCATGGAAATGAGTGACATCCATTTGCCAGAGGTGAAGAGGGTACAACCCACGTGGGTTAACCCCAAACCCAATCTGGGTTAGCATAGGGGCACACTTCTGACACCCTTTTATGTATCCCGTGCCTCATCGTGCGTGATCATAAAGCATGAGGACAGGGTCTTGGAATTAACATGGAACTGTGAATGGCACAGAAATAGGCACATGGATAAATGGAATAGAATAGAAGATCCAGAAAGGAACCCTCACTTATATGGTCACCTGATTTTTGACAAAGAAGCAGTAAACATTCAATGGAAAAAGGACAGCCTATTCAACAACTGGTGCTGGTCCAACTGGCACACAGCATGCAAAAAAATGAAAATAGACCCTTTCTTAACTCCTTGTACAAAGCTCAACTGTAAGTGGATCAAAGATCTCCACATTAAACCAGATACACTGAAACTATTAGATGAGAAAGTAGGGAAAACCTTAGCACACATAGGCACAGGAGAAAATTTTCTAAACAAAACACCAATGGCTCAATCTCTAAGGTCAAAGATTAACAAATGGGACGTAATGAGATTGCAAAGTTTCTCTAAGGCTAAAGACATTGTCAAGAAAACAAAACGGCAGACAACAGAATGG
This sequence comes from Micromys minutus, assembly GCF_963924665.1. Lineage (NCBI taxonomy): Eukaryota > Metazoa > Chordata > Mammalia > Rodentia > Muridae > Micromys > Micromys minutus. The sequence goes on along the minus strand of NC_137969.1, from coordinate 140,916,120 downwards.
GAAAAGAGCTTTACCAGCACCAATCAGATAGAGGCCTAATATCAAAGGTATACAAAGAACTCAAATAGCTAGACACCAGAGAATGAAACAACCCTATTAAAAAAATGGGGTACAGAGCTAAACAAAACGTTCTCAATTGAAAAATATGGAATGGCTGAGAAACATCAAAGGAAGTGCTCAACATACTTAGCCATCAGGGAAATGCAAACAAAAACAACCCTGAGATTCTACCTCACACCAGTCAGATTGGCCAAGATCCAAAACTTGGATGACAGCAGATGCTGGCAAGGTTGTGGAGAAAGAGGAACACTTCTCCACTGTTGGTGGGGTTGTAAACTGATACAACCACTCTGGAAATCAGTCTGACGATTCCTCAGAAATTGGATATAGTACTACCTGAAGATCCAGCTATTCCACTTCTGGGCATATATCTCAGAAACACTACAATATACAACAAAGATACATGCATCACAATGTTCATAGCAGCTCTATTTATAATAGCCAGAAGCTTAAAAGAACCCAGATGTCCTTCAGTAGATGAATGGATACAAAAATTGTGGTACATTTACACAATGGAATACTACTCAGCCACCAGAAACAATGACTTAACCAAATTCTTAAGAAAATGGTTGCATCTAGAGAATATCATCTTGAGTGAGATAACCCAGTCACAAAAGAACAGACATAATATGCAGTCACTGATAGTGGGATGCTAACCCCAGAGGCTCGTACTGCCCCAGAAACAACTCACAGACTGTGTGAAGTTCAAGAAAAAAGAAAACAAAACAAAAAAAAATAATACAAAAAAATGTCATGTTCAATTCTTACACACCAAGAACACATTGACTAATTCCGGGTTGCACCCTGTTTTACATGTATGTTTTGCTCATTGTAAATAGTAAGACCTTAATGCAGAATGTCAAACCTTAAAAAAAGAGAGAAAAAAAAAAAAAAGCCAAGCACTGACACAATTGTATTTGTATACATTTATGCAAAAATGTTTAAAATTTTTTTCTTTTATTTTTGTTTCTTAAAATAAAGTTTTAAAAAAAGAAAAACTCAATGTCTGGTTGTTTGTGTCTTTGAAGAGCTTTCTGAACTTGTTTTTATTTGTTTTCTCCATTTCCATGACTGCCTTAGTTGTTTCATATAGCTTAATCTGGAGTCAGATATTCTTCTGACTGATTTGCTGTTAGAACTAAGAGTCAGAGGGAACTGATGGCACTGGGAGAGCTATGCAAGGGGCACGAGAACTCACAGAGATTGAAGAAGAAAGCATAGGGTCTATATGGGGGTATAACAAGTCTGCTGCCCATATACCTTAGCAATTAGCTTAGTAATTTTATGGGACCATAAGAACAGGTGGTTCTCTAGGTCCTGTGCCAGTTGGTGGGATTCTGTTCCTCCTATTAGGTTGCTGTGCCCAGCCTGGCTATGATAGTTTTGCTTCAACTTGTTATATTTTCTTTTTTCAGGATTGAGTGTTATCTCTTAGAGCCTGTTCGTTTGTAGTAAGAGACAAAAGTGGAATAGACTTGGAGGGAAGGAGGAGGAATTGGAAGGAGTAGAATGAGGGAAACTGTTAGGATGGATTATGAAAAAATAATTTATTTCAATTTAAAAATGAACACACAAAAAGTCATATTCCTGAGAGCGGAGCCTGGCCTACCTGCCACCCAGATCGGCGGCTCATAGAGGCTGAGCAACTGCGATTGGGAACAGAAAATTAGAACTTCTGTTTCTGCCTGGAGGCGACTTCCAGATGCAGAGCAGAGCCTGGCCTACCTGCCACCCGGATCGGTGGCTCATAGAGGCTGAGCAACTGGTGAGTGGGAGACCAAGACTGCAGGGGTGCAGAGATCTCTGTGGAGTGCACACGGAAAGTGCACACCATAACTTACCCTGCCCCGCCTTGCCCGATCCAGCGATTGGGAACAGAAAATTAGAACTTCTGTTTCTACCCGGAGGCGACTTCCGGACGCAGAGCAGAGACCGGCCTACCTGAAACGCGGAACAGAGGCTCATAGAGGCTGAGCAACTGCGATTGGGAACAGAAAATTAGATCTTCTGTTTCCACCTGGAGGCGACTTCCGGACGCAGAGCGGAGCCTGGCCTACCTGCCACCCGGATCAGCAGCTCATAGAGGCTGAGCAACTGCGATTGGGAACAAAAAATTAGAACTTATGTTTCTGCCCAGAGGCGACTTCAGGATGCAGAGCAGAGCCTGGCCCATCTGCCACCCGGAACGGAGGCTCGTAGAGGCTGAGCAACTGGTGGGTGGGAGACCTGGGCTGCAGGGGAGCAGAAAGATCTCTGTGGAGTACACCAGGAAAGTGCACCCCCTGCATTGCCCTGCCCAGCCCTGCCTGATCCAGCAAACAGAAACAGAACATTGGAACTTCTGCTCACACCCGACGACTCTGAGGCATAAAACAGGGCTTGACCCATCTGACACCTCAACCAGTGGAGAACCAGGGACACAGACCAGATACAAGGGAAAGGTAAGAACATATCACTGAAAACAAAATGGCAAGAGGAAAGAGAAAGAGTATATCCCAAGGAAACCAAGACAATCTAGCAACACCAGAGCCCAGCTCTCCCATAACAGCAAACATCGGAACTCCAAACACTCCAGAAAAAGAAGACACAGACCTGAAATCATACCTCAAGACGCTGATAGAGTTAATTAAACAAGAAAGGGAGGAATAGCAAAAAGATTCAGAAGTTTTTAAAGAAGAAACAAGAAAAACACTCAAAGAACTCAAAGAACTAGAGGAAAACAGAACAAAAGAAATAAAGGAATGGAAGAGGGAAATTAAAACAGAGATTGACACAATAAAGAAAACACTAAAAAAGATAAAACTAGAGTCAGAACACCGAAAAAAGAAATCAGGAGACACAGAAGCAAGCATTTCCAATAGATTACAAGAGATCGAAGAGAGAATCTCGGGGGCAGAAGACAACATTGCAAACATAAACAAAACAGCCAGAGAAGATGCAAAAAACAAAAAGCCCCTAACCCAAAATGTCCAGGAAATACAAGACACAATGAGAAGACCGAACCTAAGGATAATAGGAATAGAAGAGGGAGAAGAGTATCAACTAAGGGGCACAGTAAATATCTTCAACAAAATCATAGAAGAAAGCTTCCCTACCCTCAAGAATAAGATGACCACGAGCATAAAAGAAGCCTTCAGAACTCCAAATAGGTTGGACCAGAAAAGAAATACCTCCCGACACATAATAGTAAAAACATCCAGCGCCCAAAGTAAAGAAAGAATACTAAAAGCAGTAAGGAAAAAAGATCAGGTAAGATATAAAGGCAGACCAATCAGACTCACACCCGATTTCTCAACAGAGACTATGAAACTAGAAGAGTCTGGACAGACATCATGCACTCCTTAAGAGAGCACAAGTGCCAGCCCAAGCTGCTATACCCAGCAAAACTATCAATCACCATCGATGGAGAGATGAAGATATTTGAAGACAAATCAAAATTTACACAATATCTGACCACAAACCCAGCACTACAACAAATTATAGGTGGAAAACCCAATACAATGAGGGAAAATACAGCCTAGTAAGAACAAGAAAATTCCTAAACAAGAAAACTAAAAGAAGAAAAAAACACAGACACAACTCAACCCAAAAAAGCAATAATGGCAGGAAAAAGAAACAACTGTTCCTTGATATCTATTAACATAAATGGTATCAACTCCCCAATAAAGAGACATAGACTATCAGACTGGATACTTAAACAAAATCCAGCCTTTTGCTGCATACAGGAAACTCATCTCAGAGACAAAGACAGACACGATCTCAGAGTAAAAGGGTGGGAAAAAAACTTCCAAGCAAACAGCTCCAAGAAGCAAGCTGTAGTGGCTATTCTAATATCGAATAAAGTAAATTTCCAACCAAAAGTTATCAAAAAAGATAAGGAAGGACACTTTTTACTCATTACTGGGGAAATCTTTCAGGAGGAACTCTCAATCCTTAATATATATGCTTCAAATACAAAATCACCCACATTTATAAAAGAAACCCTACTAAAGCTCAAAAAATACATTTCACCCCACACAATAATAGTGGGAGACTTTAATACCCCACTCTCACCAATGGACAGATCAGGGAAACAGAAACTGAACAAGGACACTGCAAAACTAGCAGAGACTTTGAACCAACTAGAATTAATAGATATATACAGAACATACTATCCCAAAGTAAAAGAATACACCTTCTTCTCACCACTCCATGGCACAATCTCGAAAATTGACCACATAATTGGACACAGAATGAGCCTCCATCGATATAAGAAGATTGAAATACTCCCATGCATCCTCTCAGATCACCATGATCTACAGCTGGTCTTTAACAACAACAAAGACAACAAAAAGCCCACATACACATGTAAACTAAACAATGCTTTGTTAAAGGATAGCAGGGTCAAAGAAGAAATAAAGAAAGAAATTAAGGATTTTCTAGAATTCAACGAAAACGAAAACACAACATACCCAAACCTGTGGGATGCAATGAAAGCAGTATTGAGAGGAAAACTCATAGCCCTAAGTGCTTCCACAAAGAAACTGGAGAGAACTCAAATCAGCAACCTGACAGCACAGCTAAAAGCCCTAGAACAAAAGAAAGCAGATACACCCAAAAAGAGTAGACGGCAAGAAATAACCAAAATTACGGCAGAAATAGACCAAATAGAAACAAAAAGAACCATTGAATAAATCAACAAAACCAAGAGTTGGTTCTTTGAGAAAATCAACAAGATTGATAAAACCCTAGCCAGACTAACTAGAGGGCAAAGAGAGAGTCTCCAAATTAAAATCAGAAAGGAAAGTGGGGACATAACAACTGAAACTGAGGAAATTCAAGAAATCATCAGATCCTACTACAAAAACTTATACTCCACAAAATTGGAAAATCTGGAGGAAATGGATGAATTGCTAGACAGATACAAAGTCCCAAAGTTAAACCAGGACTAAGTAAACAATCTAAATAACCCTATAACACCTAAAGAAATAGAAGAAGTCATCAAAAGCCTCCCAACCAAAAAAAGTTCAGGTCCAGACGGGTTCAGTGCAGAATTTTATCAGACTTTTATTGAGGATATAACACCAATACTCGCCAAACTATTCCAAAAGATAGAATCAGATGGAATATTACCCAACTCATTTTTTTGAGGCTACAATAACCCTTGTACCTAAACCACACAAAGACCCTACAAAGAAAGAGAACTTCAGACCAATCTCACTTATGAACATTGATGCAAAAATACTCAACAAAATCCTTGCAAACCGAATCCCAGAACACATCAAAACAATCATTCATCATGACCAACTAGGCTTCATCCCTGGGATGCAGGGATGGTTTAACATAAGAAAATCCATCAACGTAATCCACCATATAAACAAACTCAAAGACTAAAATCACATGGTCATCTCACTAGGCGCTGAGAAAGCATTCGACAAAATCCAACACCCCTTCATGTTAAAAGTCCTGGAAAGAACAGGAATCCAAGGCCCATACTTAAACATAATAAAAGAAATGTACAGCAAACCAACAGCCCACATCAAACTTAATGGTGAGAAACTTGAAGCAATCCCACTAAAATCAGGGACTCGACAAGGCTGCCCACTCTCCCCCTACCTATTCAACATAGTACTGGAAGTCCTGGCCGGAGTAATTAGACAGCAAAAGGAGATCAAGGGGATACAAATTGGAAAGGAAGAGATAAAAACATCACTCTTTGCTGATGACATGATAGTGTACTTGAGTGACCCCAAAAATTCCACCAGAGAAATCCTACAGCTGATAAACAAGTTCAGCAAACTGGCTGGATACAAAATTAACTCAAACAAATCAGTAGCCTTCCTGTACTCATAGGACAAACATGTGGAGAAAGAAATTAGGGAAAACGTACCCTTCACAATCGTTACAAAAACTATGATATACCTTGGTGTGACTCTAACTAAGCAAATGAAGGACCTGTATGACAAGAACTTCAAACCTCTAAAGAAAGAAATTGAGGAGGATCTCAGAAAATGGAAAGATCTCCCATGCTCATGGATTGGAAAAATCAACATCTTAAAAATGTCCCTCCTACCAAAAGCAATCTACAGATTCAATGCAATCCCCATCAAAATTTCAAACCAGTTCTTCATGGAATTGGAAAGATCAATGTGCAATATTATTGAATAACAAAAGACATATAGCAAAATCCATCCTCAACAATAAAAAAAACATCTGCAGGAATCACTATCCCTGACCTCAAGCTATATTACAAGGCAATTGTGCTGAAAACTGCATGGTACTGGTACAGAAAGAGGCATGTGGATCAATAGAATAGAATAGAAGATCCAGAAATGAGCCCTCATGTATATGGTCACCTGATTTTTGACAAAGGAGCAGTAAATATTCAATGGAAAAAGGACAGCCTATTCAACAAATGGTGCTGGTCCAACTGGCACTCAGGATGCAAAAGAATGATAATAGACCCATACTTATCTCCTTGTACAAAGCTCAAGTGTAAGTGGATAAAAGATCTCCACATTAAACCAGATACACTGAAACTATTAGATGAGAAAGTAGGGAAAACCTTAGAAAACAAAACGGCAACCAACAGAATGGGAAAAGATCTTTACCAACACCACATCAGATAGAGGCCTAATATCCAAGGTGTACAAGGAACTCAAAAAGCTAGACACCAGAGAATCAAATAACAAAACGTTTTCAGTTGAGGAACACTGAATGGCCAAAAAACATCTGAGGAAGTGCTGGACATCCTTAGCCATCAGGGAAATGCAAATCAAAACTACCCTGAGATTCCACCTCACACCAGTCAGATTGGCCAAGATCCAAAACTCAGATGACAGCAGATGCTGGCGAGGCTGCGGAGAAAGAGGAACACTTCTCCCCTTTTGGTGGGGTTGCAAACTAATACAACCACTCTGGAAATCTGTCTGGCGATACCTCAGAAAATTGGATATAGTACTACCTGAAGACCCAGCTATTCCACTTCTGGGCATATACCCCAGAGACACTTTAATACACAACAAAGATATATGCACCACAATGTTCATAGCGGCTCTATTTATAATAGCCAGAAGCAGGAAGGAACCCAGATGTCCTTCAGAAGATGAATGGATACAAAAATTGTGGTACATATACACAATGGAATACTACTCAGCCACCAGAAACAATGACTTAACCAAATTCTTAAGAAAATGGCTACTGGTACAGAAATAGGCAGGTGGATCAATGGAATAAAATAGAAGATCCAGAAATGAGCCCTCATGTATATGGTCACCTGATTTTTGACAAAGGAGCAGTAAACACTCAATGGAAAAAGGACAGCCTATTCAACAAATGGTGCTGGTTCAACTGGCACTCATCATGCAAAAGAATGAAAATAGACCCGTTCTTATCTCCTTGTACAAAGCTCAAGTGTAAGTGGATTAAAGATCTCCACATTAAACCAGGTACACTGTAACTATTAGATGAGAAAGTAGGGAAAACCTTAGAACACATAGGCACAGGAGAAAATTTCCTGAACAAAACACCAATGGCTCAAGCTCTAAGGTCAAAGATTAACAAATGGGACTTAATGAGATTGCAAAGTTTCTGTAAGGCTAAGGACATCGTCAAGAAAACAAAATGGCAACCAACAGAATGGGAAAAGATCTTTACCAACACCACATCAGATAGAGGCCTAATATCCAAGGTGTACAAGGAACTCAAAAAGCTAGAAACCAGACAATCAAATAACCCTATTAAAAAATGGGGTACAGAGCTAAACAAATCATTTTCAGTTGAGGAACACCGAATGGCCAAAAAACATCTGAGGAAGTGCTCGACATCCTTAGCCATCAGGGAAATGCAAATCAAAACAGCCCTAAGATTCCACCTCACACCAGTCAGATTGGCCAAGATCCAAAACTCAGATGACAGCAGATGCTGGCGAGGCTGCAGAGAAAGAGGAACACTTCTCCACTGTTGGTGGGGTTGCAAACTAATACAACCACTCTGGAAATCTGTCTGGCGATACCTCAGAAAATTGGATATAGTACTACCTGAAGACCCAGCTATTCCACTTCTGGGCATATACCCCAGAGACACTTTAATACACAACAAAGATATATGCACCACAATGTTCATAGTGGCTCTATTTATAATAGCCAGAAGCTGGAAGGAACCCAGATGTCCTTCAGAATACGAATGGATAAAAAAATTTTGGTACATATACACAATGGAATACTACTCAGCCACCAGAAACAATGACTTAACCAAATTCTTAAGAAAATGGCTGCATCTAGAGAAGATCATCCTGAGTGAGATAACCCAGTCACAAAAGAACAGACATAATATGCAGTCACTGATAGTGGGATGCTAACCCCAGAGGTTTGCACTTCCCCAGAAACAACTCACAGACTGTATGAAGTCCAAAAAAATAAAGAAAACAAAAAAATACATATATTCACAACACAAGAAGACTTTGACTATATCCATGTTGCGTTTTGTTTTGCATGTACTTTACGCTTATTGCAACTAGTAGGTTTTCAGTGCATACTGTCAAGCCCTTGAAAAAAATCAAGTACTGACTAAAAAACATATTCACATGGTTTTATGTAAAATTTATTTTAATGTCTGAAAAAACAGTACTGACAAAAATGTATAATTTTAAGCAAAAAATGTTTAAAATCTGTACATTTATCTTTGTTTTGCAAAATAAAGTAGTTTAAAAAATAAAAAAAAAGAAAATGGCTGCATCTAGAGAATATTATCCTGAGTGAGATAACCCAGTCACAAAAGAACAGACATAATATGCAGTCACGGATATTGGGATGCTAACCCCAGAGGCTTGCACTCCCCCAGAAACAACTCACAGACTGTATGAAGTCCAGGAAATAAAGAAAACAAAAAAATACATATATTTACAAAACAAGAACACTTTGACTATTTCCATGTTGCGTTTTGTTTTGCATGTACTTTACGCTTATTGTAACTATTAGGTTTTTAATGCATACTGTCAAGCCCTTGAAAAAAATCAAGTACTTACTAAAAAAAAAAAAAAATATTCACATGGTTTTATGTAAAAATTTTTTTAATGTCTGAAAAAACAGTACTGACAAAAATGTATAATTTTAAGCAAAAAAATGTTTAAAATCTGTACATTTATCTTTGTTTTGTAAAATAAAGTCATTTAAAAAAAGTCATATTCCTAAAAATTTGATAAGTTACTGGATAGCTATTACCATGTACATATTTGATTCTGTACACTGGGCTCCATCTCTGGAAATATCTAACTCATTATGTGTACTCTGGTTTTCTCAAATAGCTGGACAGTGTACTCTAGTAACACAAAATTGCCTTATAATACACATTTTGAAATCCCTATGAGGAACTATGTCAGTTTCACTCTTAGGGGTCTGTTGGTAGAAAGTTTTTTGCTACTTTGGATACAAATTTGTCTTGTTTCGTAAAATTTGTATCATGGTGTTGTGATTTGTCTATAAGGCAAAACAAGTACATTAATTTCATATATAGGGGAGTATAGTGGCTAACTTAAACTATTAATTTTAATTAAGAAATACCTAGTGTATTATGGAGAAAATCACTAAGGTCCATCTATACAGAAATTTCCAAATATATCTTTTTATTTTTCAATCTGATGAGGAATTTGTGGGAAGGCTTTTACTATGACAAACATTCTTAGGTATTCAGTGGATACTGTAATGGTAATGAAAGAGTGAAAATATTTGCTAAGTTATCTTGCAAATGATTCTACTGAGTGAGACACATAGAGTAATTTTACCATATGCCTTTCACTTTTGCGAATGCACACAAAACTAGATAATAGGATTTTAGGGAAGAGTGACCTAAGATACAGTGTGCATGATTAAGTTGACCAGCTACTTTATATGACATCACAAGATAATTTATTAATTTATACAAGAGGATCTAGTGATATAGAGCAAATATATATTGGGCATTTTTGCTGTGGTAAAATGGAGTAGTGTGCTAACAGAGAAGCCCACCAAGCCAGCAACATAGACTCTGAGAGATAAGGTATTCTCCCATCCAGGTCATGACAAGAAGCTACTAGAAATCCCTGCATACTCTGACATACCAGGTTAAGCTTTCTTTCTTTTTTATTTGTTTTATGAGAAAAGACTGTAGCTATTTTGTACTCAGTTTCTTTTTAAGGGATCATTATTTTACAGTTTGAGAACTTCACAAATGCATATAATAGGTTTTTATCAAATCACCATCTCTGCCCTCCTCTCCATATTTTCTCATTACCCACCCCCTATAACCACTGCTTTCCATTCCCAACCTCAAATTCATTTTTAAACCCAAATGAGGTGACATAGATTGCCAGCATGCAGATAGAAATAAAGCCATCTCTTAAAGCATGGCTAGTCCTCCCGAAGCTGCAGCTCCAGCTTCTCTCTTCCGAGCAGCCACAACCTGCCAACAACTCCCCGGGTAGGGAAAGAACGTCATGTGTCCCCTACCCATTTTGGGATTATGGCTGGCTGGATCTTGTGCGGGCTTTGTGTGTGCAGTCATAGCCACTGGGAGTCATATGAAATGTGAAATGGTTCTGTAATGTCCAAAAATAGTGTTCTGCCTCAGACATCCACTATTTCTGCCCATTTTACCTATACTGTGTATTCTCAGAACATTCTTTTATACTTTAGACCTCCATAGAAGATGCCAGTGAAGTGGCTGATTTCACAGTCCCATGTTGGATGACTTTGTTAAAGTGAAGGCTGATTGAGATAACTACTCATAAAATTTTTGGAAATTGTAGACAAGAGATTTATCTATGGCATATTATAAGTATACCACAGAACATTTGTCATATAATTTAAATTGTTGATTTGGGTTACATGAGTACACCTATCAACATTGATACAATATTTTTGATTCTTTATGTAGAAGAAATAATGATCAACTATGTAAATTAATGTGTTTTCAATTCTGTATAAAGGATAATTCAAAGAGCATCCATGGTATGATATTACTGCCTTTGTGAAATACATTAGAATATTCCAATATCTATCAGCATTAGTGATTGAACATGCATTCATTATCTCCTGGTTTATTGTAAGCACTCGGTCATAAAAGAGACATTAAACATTCTCGAGGACAGCGATAGTACTTAACATTTGCTTTCTCTATTTTTTTTCTCTTCAAAAGCCAATGGTCATACCGTTATCAGCTTTGAGCAATGCAAGTTATATTTTAACTTCTTGGCTACTTCTTTTTTGATAAATGCTCAAGCAGTGACAGAATGGAGCACAGTCTGAACAGAAGGCCTTTGATTTTCAGGATGCCTGTGAAGTGGATTTTTGCTCTGCTCCTGCTGCAGATAAGTTTCTGCTTCAGATCCGGAAACTGTGGGAAGGTGTTGGTGTGGCCAATGGAATACAGTCATTGGATGAATTTAAAAATAATACTGGATGAACTTGTACAGAGAGGCCATGAAGTCACTGTTCTGAGACCTTCATTTTCAATCTTTCTTGATCCTAAAGAAGCATCTGGTCTTATATATGAAACATTTCCTACAGCTTCCAATAATGATGAAGTAGAAAAGTTTTTTTCCCAGTGGGTGAATATGTGGACATATGATGTGCCAAAAGATAGATGTTTTAGATACTACCCATCATTGAACATAATGTTTGGACAATTTTCTGATTTGTGGTTAAAGAATTGTAGAGAAGTTGTTACAAACAAACAACTTATTGCAAAACTAAAGAAATCCAAGTTCGATGTGGTTCTTTCAGATGCTATTGGTCCTGGTGGGGAGCTGATAGCTGAGCTTCTGCAGATACCTTTTGTGTACAGTCTTCGGTTTGGTAATGGCTATGGAATAGAAAAGAACAGTGGGGGACAACTCTTCCCTCCTTCTTATGTACCTATTATTTTGTCAGGATTAAGTGGTCAAATGACATTCATGGAGAGAGTAGAAAATATGATGTGTTTACTTTATTTTGATCTTTTGTTTGAGTCATTTCCTGCTAAGGATTGGGATCCATTTTTCAGTGAAATTTTAGGTAAGTGGTATTCTTTGTTACAAATTTTTCTCTGATGTTGACATTATTAAATGAAAAATAATATTGTATAGCAATATCAATAAACCTATGAGGGAGCTTATATTACTGATCAAAAAGAACCTGACAGCAGCTCTGATCCAGGCCACTTTAGGAAGTAATGCAGTTAAAGTTGAAGGGTGCAAGCTTTCTCTAAGAAAATTCATGTTTATTCGATTATTTTTCTTCATTTTAAAAAGACAATGTACTTCTTTAATGTGCTGTGTGTATGTGTGTGTGTGTGAGTGTGTGTGTGTGTGTGTATGTGTGTGTGTGTGTGTGTGTGTGTGTTTGTGTGTGTGAAAATGAAGACCAGATGTCAACATTCACTGTGTACTTTCATCCCTTGCTAATTTATTTAGTGAGAGAAGGACTTTTTCTGAATAAGAACCTTAACAACTCAACAATGTGGCCTGGACAGTGACTCCAAGGTTTCACTCAACTCTGCTTCACAAGCACTGCTGTGCATCCTGTGCACAGGTTTTAGGTACCTGCACCTAATGAACATCCACATGCAGGGCCTAGTGCAGCTACAGCAAATGTTTCACCTGACAAACATCCGCCTATCTTAACCTTGGTAAATTTTAAAGAGAAAAATACTTAATACTATCTTTTCTGTATAGCATTTGGAAGGTTGTTTTGTCTTTTTAGGATCTGTTTTTAACTTTTTTCTTTAAAATGTTGTTTTCTTACTTTATAAAAAATTCCCTCTTTTAAGACATGCTGAGGCTTTAGTCACATAATCACCCCTCAAAACACACTCTAGAGCATTTTGTCTAAGTCGCCATTTTAAAGAGTAAAACTCCAGAAGCTTGGACACAAATGTATCTGGTCTGCATAGTGTGAAGTTACAATCCTCTAGTTTAGGTGAGAAAGCCACAATTAAGCAAAAACAAACTTGTCAATTCTCATAAGTTTTGAAAGTTTTGCTAATAGTATTTGTAAACATTTCTACAAAGAACTGCATATTATTACATTTCCTAGTGTGAAGGAAAAGTGGGGCTTGGTGTCACAACTCTTCCAGGCACTACTCTCATAATTCTCTTCGGAAACTGAGAGCCAAGAGATAGTTTGTTTGTTAAAGAAATGAACTTGTTTGTGAATAGATTATGCCCATGGTTGTGTTGAGGTAGTTTCACTCTAGAGCTAGAGTGTTTCTTAGATTTGCACCTATCTTCCTGAAGCTTTAGAGGAGCAGAATGCAGAGCAGGTACATGGAAGCCCATTAGATTGCATAGGATGGCTGAGTTACTGAGGTGATATTAACAGCTCATCTGAGTTTTCCTTTAACAAGCATATATTCCATAAACTGAAAAGAGATTATACTAAAAGTGCATTATACATAAATAAATGTAATTGTTTCTATATGCATGCTTTGTGTCTTTGAGTAATATTATTTCAACACTTTTCAGACAATATACTATTCACATGGCCATACTTTAGTTATCCTTTTGTTCTTCAACCCCCAACTCATTTCTCCATTTAGGAAGACCCACTACTATGGTGGACACAATGAAGAAAGCAGAAATGTGGCTCATTAGATCCTACTGGGACTTGGAGTTTCCCCGCCCAACCTTGCCAAACATTGAGTTTGTTGGAGGACTGCACTGCAAACCTGCCAAACCCTTGCCTAAGGTAAATACATTCTTTGGGTTTTGTTTTATTCCACTATATTTCAAATGGTTCCACACCATACTTTTGCTTTCCCTTCCAGTGAGAAAGAATTGCTCATAGGAAAAAGCACATGGTCAAATAGATGCTACAAATTAAAACAGTCACAAATGTATGCATTTCCTTCAATTGATGGAATAACAGGAGAACATGGGGTGACAGCTTAGTTCAATGACCTAAAAATTGATGCTCTTTCCTACAAACTTTGCAAAATGATTAGTATACACTTGAATAAGTTCTTGACTTGCAAGGAAACAAAATAAAAGTTTCTTTGCCCAAACACCAATATGTAATATTCCAGTAACAAAAATTTAATGAAATATATTTTGAAGAAATGATTATAATTTAAAGAGGCCATTTAATAGAAATAACAAAACAGACTCTAAACTCATTTATGGTGAAAAAAACTAGAATATTAAGTAGAAGTCAAATGAAACAGCAAAAAAGTATACAAGAAAATGAGCCACTAGTTTATCGAGAGCAAATTCTAGGACCTGCGAGTATGGTGTGTGCAAAGCAGGGGGTTTTGATTAACAGATCAATCAAAACTTCACAATAGAACACAGAGAAAGGAGCTGAACTGAAAAGTAAGATCACATTTTCTTTAAAATTTTTTTAAAAATCTACAAGATGCAGTTCCCAGTTGGATTTCACGGGGCCAAGTCAGGAAATAGCAAACCTATAAGAAGCTAATGTTGTAGTCCTGATAGCAAAGAAGATGAAGCTAGAATAGAATACTTACAGATCTCAGTACTACTAACCATAGTCTAATACTTCCAGGATCCTACGGTGTTGGAAAATGGAAACCAGTGAAACTAAATATCTCAGGTTCTTAGTGGGGGATGATAAGTTAATGCTGAACATTTCCATCACTGCTATTTTGTTGTTACTGTTAGGCTGTGAAACATTGTTGACAGAACAAGGTACAATGGCAAATGACATCTGTTGGTCATGACCTCAGAAGTTTCAGGACTCGACTTGGTTAGTTCTGGTACTAGGGTGGGACAGACTCTATTTGAAAAAGGATTTGTTTGTACCATGAAGGTCAGAAAGCAGAGACTTAGTTGGATTGCCCCCAAAACAGGAAGCCTGTTGCATAGTATCATTAAGTAGACTTCACTTCTTAAAGTTCCTAAAGATTTTCCCAAAATGTACCATGACCAGCAAGCACATAATGTACCACTGAGGGCACATAAGGACAGTTGCATTCCACCTAATTGATTTACTAAAACCAGTAATTTTCTTATATTTAAAGAAACCTTAGGTTCATCTTGCTCAATAATAATAAAAATTTCAACATGCATATCATTCTAAAATGCCATTCATATTTATAAAGTAAATTATAAATTTTGGCAAGATGAAAAATGTGTAAACCTAAACTGTATCTGTGTCAAGATTCTTCGATGGTTTTCTAGCTCAAAGAGAAAAGCATTTCTCAATATTGTGAATGTTTGCCTTCAATGACATTTAAGGAACACTCAGCATTGCCTTGCTTTTAGTTCACCAAATAATGTACTCCCCACCTGAGGTCTCAGATTTTTGTATCACAGGGAATAAAATAAATAGTTTATGCTATTGATAAAGAGTATTTTTTGGTTTTCCTTAAATGTTATTATCTCTCATACACACACAAATACAAACACACACATATAACATACCTATATAGAGAAAAACGTATAATACAACATTTGAGTCTACCAAATATTGGTCATATGTACACATTTAAGGGGCAGGTTCCTTGGTATCGGATACACAATTTGTTGCTCATCTCTGGGAAAGACTGATCATGTTTTCTTCTGTCTTATGACAGATTCCCTAAAGCTCTTTTGAATAGCATGGTCCCTGTCATTATCTGGCAGAATAACCATAGAAAAATACATATACTGCACATGAACACTTTATTATTCCTACCACTTGCTTATGAAAACAATAATCACATTTAAATTTCCCAATCCTCATGCCTATATATCTGCTATAATAAACATCATGGTTATAAGATCATTACAGAACAAGCTTGCATTAATGACATATAATATGATGCTCGAGTACTTGTAATTTTATGTTACTAACAGCTAATAATATTAAAGTATTATTCATTTATTTTTAACTTGTGTGAAGAATGCATTTGCCTGTATACTACTGTGTGTACATGCAGGGATAAAGTTTACACGTTAGAAGTATGAATGAATTAGTCTGTTCTTTCTTCCGGCTTGTGAATTACAAGAGTCAGACTCAGGCCATCAAGGGCAGCAATAAAAATTACTAACTGAAAAATCTTGCTGGCCGCTTAAAGAGTCTTAAATGGTTACTGTCCAAATAAAGTTAAGATGTTAATCATTAGGCTATAAACAGTAATTTTCCATTATCAAAGGCCAATTCCATATGTATATATGTTTTTCACAATTTATCTTGTTCTTGAAGTATTTCTCAGTTTCTAAAGAGAAGCCGGTAGTGTTATTAGCATTAGAACAAGGAAAAGAAGACAGTGAAAACAGTATTTAACAATAAAATAATTGTAATTGGTAAGAATAACTGTGGTAATTGTTTTTCACAAACAAGATTGTAACTTATTATATAATTATAAACTTTATTATTCTGTGTATAACATAGCTCTATTCAGTCCAGAAAGATGACTCAATGGACAAAGGACTAGCCTAAAAGTCTGACATCCTGAGTTTCTTTCAGGGAAATACACACCAAAGGAGGGAGGATGCTGGGTGACAGACCCGGGCTTAGCAGTCCCGGTCCTTAGAGATAAGGAACTGGCAGAAGGGATTACAGATGAATAAATCAGAGACTAGGGCTTGGAGAATCTTGCATCTCTGCCTGAGTAGCAACCAGAATGTTTTTTTATTTATGCAGATTCCACAAAAGAGGCAAATTTACGTTTTTAAAATGCCAATCATAGTCATCTTGTCCCAAGACTAGAGTTAAAAGTAATGAGAAAATAGGTATTAAAGATGTCAAATCATCTTGGAGTACATGAGAATTTATGACATATGACATTGTATTCTGCAGGAGAGTGAAACATAAAACACATAGAAAAGAATCAACCCCACAGGAAGAACAACATCAACCAAGCAAAGCCCCCAGAGCTCCCAGGGAATAAAACATCAACCAATGAGTCTACAATGGAGGGACAAATGACTCCAGCCGAATACGTAACAAAGCATGGCATTATCAGCAAGAGGAGAAGCCCTTGGTCCTATGAAGCCTCATTTCTCCAGTTAGGGAAATGCCAGGGTGATGAGGTGGGAGTAGGAGCATCTCCAAAAAAGCATGAGGAGAAGGGAGGAGGAATGAGAGAGAGAAGAAATCAGATAACATATCAGTGTAAATACATAAAATATTCAAAGTATTAACAAAAGAAAAAATGAAGAAAGAGAGAGAGAGAAAAGAAAGAAAAAACAGAAGACAGATAAAAGGAAAAAGAAAAAAGAGAAATGAAGGAAGGAAGAAAGGAAGGAAGGAAGGAAGGAAGGAAGGAAGGAAGGAAGGAAGGAAGGAAAGCATCTGAGTAATTCTAGGCAGGTTTTCAAGCCTTGAACAAGGCATAGAGATTGAAATACAACTTGAGAGTTGCCTTGGCTGAAAAGTTTGAAAGTTTTCCCAAGCTGCAGACTGACTTTTTCTTTTCATTTGTTTTCTAGTTAAATGACCTCACTGTGAGTAACAGTGTGAGCCACTCTCCTTATGATTGACAAATTCTTATATTTATTTTACACCAATTTTATTAAAAAGTGTGTGTGTGTGTGTGTGTGTGTGTGTGTGTGTGTAGTGAATCAAAGGTTCTTTTAGGCAAATTAACTTTTTTATTTTCTGGGGGCAATATCTCTAAACTACCTGTAAGAGGAAACCTATATTCTTATCTTTTCCCAAATCTATTGTTTTTGAGTTGCTTAGGGGCAGATGTGCCAGGAGAACTCTAAAGCTATCAACTTTCCGTACTGTTTACTATCTCCATAGCAAGGAAGACTTCTGAGTAGGGGTAGATAAGGTTACTACTTGAAACAGAATTGGTAAAGATTGCACTTGGCTCAGCCTTGCCCAGCTGTGTCAGATAGCTATGCTGGATTCATAACTCTCTGTCATTAGTCACAGGAGTTCCAGAAGAGAAACACTGAAGCTTGTCTTTTGTCTTCTGCCCTTTCTTGGTTGCAGTTTATATTATATATTAGATAGATAGATAGATAGATAGATAGATAGATAGATAGATAGATAGATAGATAGATAGTTAGATAGATAGATAGATAGATAGATAGATAGATAGATAGATAGATAGATAGATAGATAGATAGATAGATAGATAATAGATAGATAGATAGAGAGAGATGGTAGGTAGATAGATAGATAGATAGATAGATAGATAGATAGATAGATAGATAGATAGATAGATAGATAGATAGATGGATGGATGGATGGATGGATGGATGGATGGATGGATGGATGGATGGATGGATGGATAGATAGATAGATAAATAGATAGATAATGCTCTCTTAATAAAAATACATGTTAGAATTAATATGTTTGCATTCTACAATTCCATTTTTTATGGTTTATCAAATATCCCTGTGACTTCTTTCCTTTAAAAGAAGAAATTAGAGGATAAGAGATGATTCAACTATTAAAGAGCATGATCTGCGCATTCAGACGACCTAGATTGAATTCCGAGCACTCACATGGCAGCTCACAACTGTCTGTAACTCCAGTTCCAGGTGATACAATACCCTCCCACAGTTATCAAGTGTCTTATTAATACTTAGACACAAACACTACATAGCCTGCGTATCTGAACTATACAATTTAAACTCAACTTTTCTATAAGCAATATGAATCATAATTTTCTAAGGACAGCTTTAGAAAATTATTATAAAAATCATATATGTAAATATTATATTTTTGGAAATGTTTTACCAAATCATTTAATATCCTAAACTAGGATAAAAGATTCATATTGCTTAACTCATACACATATCCTTTATTAAATAGTTTTTATCACTGTCATTTACATTAAATAACCAGTCCCAGAAAGTTTAGATGGAAATAAAGAAATGGGAAAATAATTTACTCTATAGGTTAAAAAATAAATGTCAATAATGATTATAAGATTCATATCACATTATATGATATAAATATTATAATTTTATTTTTTCTGAAGATAATACGTGAAATACTTGAATATACATAGTGTTGCTCCCCATGAGCATGGGATGACTAAGTAGCAGTGATCGTCCTGAATGTGTTTGACCACTGGTACTTATTGTTCCTGTGATAGCTAATTTCCTCTTGGTTTTTAATAGCAAATTCAATAGTGTTTCATGTGCTGTTGACTTTTTGCAGTAAAACATTTTCTGCATTCACAGGAAATGGAAGAGTTTGCACAGAGCTCAGAAGAACATGGTGTGGTCGTGTTGTCTCTGGGGTCTATGATCAGAAACATAACACAAGAAAGGGCCAACACAATTGCCTCAGCCCTGGCACAAATTCCACAAAAGGTAAAATGGTCCCCCAATGGGAGACAACTGTCTACTGAGTTTATGACAGTGTAGAAAGATCCTATACTTGGATGTTCTCTTATTTAAAGGCAATTGCTCTGATTTGCTTTGCCAGTTAGGAAATAATTTAAAATCCAATAGAATGTGTTTTTTAATTAGGATAACCATGACATAAACATGTAATCACAGAGAAGAATGGTGAGCACAGCGATTGTAAGGGAAACTACACAAAATAACTAAACTCTTATCACTTGCTGCTTTTGCTTGAGACTTGTTTGAATCCAGAAATTTAGGAATCCGTTTATTCAAAAAACTGTTTGATTTAATAACTTTACTAGCAGACTGGGGGCAGGGGATATGCCTTACAACATGTAGATTTCCAAGGTAAACCTCCAATATTTACAAAAATGCTCTAGTTACTTAATTACCATTCAGGAGACATTTTACAGAAAGGGAGACTGGGGTTCACCATCATAGTCCCTCTGTGCCATGTTTGTTGAAAGAGATAAAAGGAAGAACCAGGCCTTCTAAAGAGGAACCTGTGAACATCTGAAATAGGGAGATGTAAAAGAGAAGGTGGAATCATCCCTGTCCTTATAGTTAACCACCCATACAGGAACAAACATCATCCATGGGACTGTGTCTCCAATACAGTAGAGTAAAATGCCTCTCTTTTAAGAATAAATGTGGAAGTAAGAGAGAGTCCAGTAGAAATGAGCATTGTACTAGAAAAGGACCGAGTGGCTCTCTCTTCATAAAATATATAAAGATAATTTATATATCAGCCGAACGTTACCCAGTAGAACTTAGAATCTAGATTGTTGTTTTCTACTGCATGAAGTTACGATAATGACCTATGCTGGTTTTCACTGAAGTCTCAAAGTTAAGTCTAAACATCTCACAACAAACAGATAGTAAGCGTGTAAGCAAAACTCCAATTGGTGAGGGTAGTTTGGGATTTCAAGTCAGTCCAGTATGTGTGATTCAAGCCAGCATTTGGACGTTTCTGCCCTGTAAAACTGCTTTGACAGAGGCATCATGCTAGCTGTGAAGATGAATGTGGACAAGGGTGACAAATATGAATGTAATGTTCAATGTAAATTCCTACAGTCTGTGAGGTTATTACCAGGATGGTACGGACGGATGACTCAAATGTCTGATGTGCCATTATGCCAACTATCTAGAAAACTTTGAACAGAGAAATTAGTGGATATAGACAACCTTCTGAAATACATAAAGATCATAATTTTAAATGCTAAACATGTTTAAAATAACATCAGTAAAGTGAATATACATGCTGTCGTTATTTCATTCTAGCATGAAATTCAAAACAAACATTTCTTACATACATTCATATTTCATGAAATGTCTCATGTGAGCACATAACTGCACATGGAAAATTATAATTATATTCAACCTGACCAAATGTACAGAGAAACATGGAAGGTGTAAATAGAGTCTATGTCTCGGATTTGTGGTAGTTTTTAATGACTCCTTTCCTGATTTCTACACCTGCAGATATTTCTAGTTAAGCAGTGTTAAACTTCTGAAATAGTATAATTTAAATTTTTAATCCCTCCATAAATTATTGTTTACATCTAACAGGTTTTTTGGAGATTTGAGGGCATAAAACCAGACACCTTAGGACCCAATACCCGGGTGTTCAAGTGGATGCCCCAGAATGACCTTCTTGGTAAGTCTCTGAGAATCAAACACAGAAAACATGAATCAAAGAATCATTGGGCCCATAGGGACACAGAGACTGAACTAATAATCAGGGGGCCAGCCTGGGTCTCACTCAGGCACTCTGAATATGTTATAGTTGTGTAGCTTGTTTTCCTGGTACTCCTAACAGGAAGCAGGGACTTTTTCTTTCTAGAGATCTTCTATTGCAATTCCAATACTATGAAAATCCTCAGAAAAGAGGTGTCCATGCCAGTTTCACCTCAGCTCATTTAGGCCCTTTTTCTGGCCTTCAGCAATGAGCTCTTAACTTCAAGCTATGAGACGCAATCAAGGAGAAAAGCTTATCTTGTTTGGAGAAAGTCCTGAACCACCACCACCACCCATCTTCAGGCAACCAAACAACCGTCCACACCACCTCTGTGACACAAAAACTCAAAGTGAAGGTTCCCTTTCCTGACAATGGGTTTTTAGCTAACATTGTGTAGTTCCTGAATGCAGCCATATCACCTTACTTTGCAAAACTCCAACCAAATTCCACACACACACACACACACACAGAGAGAGAGAGAGACAGAGAGAGAGAGAAAGAGAGAGAGAGACAGAGACAGAGACAGAGAAAGAGACAGAGAAGGGTGGGGGGATGGAGAGATAGAGGGGAGAGAGAGAGGTGAGAGGGAGGGACAGAGAGGGGAAGGAAGGGGAAGAGGGAGAGATACAGAGACAGAGAGAAAGAGACACAGAGACAGACAGATAGACTGATGAACAGAAAAACAGGTGTTCAGGCTAGTGGATGGACAGACAGTCAGGCAGAAACAGAAATACAGAGAGTGTGTGTATGTACTAATAAGCAAGTCTAATTAGTCAGTAGGGAAATAACAATATTTCCCTATTGATTTTTAAGCATCTTTAGTTGCATTACTTACCTTGAGAGGGGAGGAAGGTCATAGAAGGAAGAGTCAGAAAAGCAATGACTAGCACTAAGAACAAATAAACACTTTATGTTAACAAGTTATAACAAACACATGCTGTTCTCAGACATTCATTTCCTCCATCTAATATGTACATTGTGTATTCAACTGATCATCACTTTTCATCACAAGACACATACCAGGACACATAGCACATTTGTCATTCATCCCTCAACTACTTCTTCCATAAACTGTAGCTCCATGATAAAGAAAACGTAAGATAAAGCTCTCTCACTTACTCTCCTATGCACTTAGGTATTTCTTACTCTGAGGTATTAAAGCATTATAGACAATTCAAATAAAGTTTTATATTAAAGAGTGCTATGTCTTTTTGAGTACTTTATTACATATAAATTCTTATATGCTCTTAAATATAGAGGCCTATATTTAAATTTTCTAATGAGTATATTTTCTGATGTTTTCATCTTAGGTCATCCAAAAACTAAGGCTTTTGTAACTCATGGTGGAGCCAATGGCATCTATGAGTCGATTCATCATGGGATCCCCATGGTTGGCATCCCTTTATTTGCAGAACAACATGATAACATTGCTCACATGGTGGCCAAAGGAGCAGCTGTTTCTGTAGACTTTCATACAATGACCAGTTCAGATTTACTGAATGCACTTAATGCAGTAATCAATAACCCCTTGTGAGTATAACCATTTATTTATTTATTTGCACTGTACTGGAACCCAGGACTTTACTCTTGACTGCTGAACAGGTATTCTGTCACTGTGCTATGTCATAAGCCCATGTATAATTTCTCATGGAAAACTCCAAGAAGCAGCAAATATCCTAAAAAAAAAAATAATGATGAAGGCAAAAAGCTGCATTAGATAAGAAAGAAATGTAATTCTTTCATTATTTTTGTTTTAGAGTCTTAATTTAACCTTCTGTATTTCTCTTTCATCTTGCAAAACTCTGCAATACAATATTGTACCAAACCCAGCAAAAGCACCTTTCAGTTTTACTAAAACAAATTATCAGATTTTTAGGATAAATAATTTGGATTATTGAAATCTCATGAGTGAGTGAGTGAGTGTGTGTGTATGTGTTTGTGTGTGGGGGGATGAGTGGGTGGGTGGGTGGGTGTGGGTATGTGTTTGTGTCTTTGTGTGTGTCTCTGTTGGAAAGAATCACTGAGGCTCATAACAGGTGATATGGAAAGCAATAGGAAGCAGTGATGTTACAATGGCTCTATGTAACTTCTTGTACTATGACAGTTGGGATTCTCAGCGTGACACCTCAGTACATTTTCATTTTAGAGTAAATGTAGTTTTTATAAGTTTAAATACCTACTGATATTTGAAATTTTAGTAGAGTGAATCAACTGTAGATAGTTTATATGTTCTTTAATAAAATCGTCACTATGATAAGTGACCTCAATCATTTTCTTTATGCTTTCATATAATCTTCTTTATGATATACATAACTTTAAGTACATTTATTTTCATGTTCATTCTGTAAGGAGATTTCTATTGTATTTTTCTTTAGCTATAAAGAGAATGTAATGAGGTTGTCAACCATTCACCATGACCAGCCTATGAAGCCCCTGGACAGAGCAGTCTTCTGGATTGAGTTTGTCATGCGCCACAAAGGAGCCAAGCACCTGAAACCACTTGCCCATAACCTCACCTGGTACCAGTACCACTCTCTGGATGTGATTGGATTCCTGCTAGCCTGTGTGGTGGCCATTGCTTTTCTTGCTGTAAAGTGTTGTCTGTTTGTTTACCGATTCTTTGTAAAGGTGGGAAAGAATAAAAGGGACTAGGACTCTTTAAGAAAGAAGACTCTGATCTGTGGTCCTGATGCGGAAGACTATTCCAGTCAATGCTAATACTGTATATCAGATGATTTCTGTTTTAGAAGACATTGTGCTACTTGATATAGCTATATATTTTACTCCATAAGTTAAGAAATTTCCATTTTTAATCTTTATGTTTTTATGTAAGTTTTTTTTTTAATGTTCATTCTTCCATGAAATAATTCTAAGAATAATGATAAAGATTGAAACACCAACTTGTTTATGGGCAAAAATAGGAAACCTGAAGTTTTTAGTAGAAACTTTAAGATATAATTTTTAAAACAAAATGGACAACAAATGTGAGAAAGAAAAAGAATATGATTCATTTCTAAAGTGATTAGGTGAAATAAGTAAAAAGACATATGGATGATAGATAGATGATAAATAGATGACAGATAGATAGATTGATAGATGATGGATAGATAGATAGATGGATAGCTAGATAGGTGATAGATGATAGATAGATAGATTATAGATAGATAGATAGATAGATAGATAGATAGATAGATAGATAGATAGATAGATAGATAGATAGATAGATAAATGTTAGACAGTGATGGTAGATAGATAAATAGTGATGGTAAATAGGTAGGTAGGTAAGTAGGTTGGTAGGAAGATAAATAGATAGATAGATCGATAGATAGATAAATAGAGAGAGATATGATAAATTAGATAGATAGATATATAGATAACAGGTAGATGGTATATAATAGAGGGATAGATAGATGATAGATAGATAAAAGATAGATAAATAAATAGACAGATGATAGATAGATGGACAGATGATTGATAGATAGATAGATGATAGATAGATAGATAGATAGATAGATAGATAGATAGATAGATAATAGAGAGATGATAGATATATAGAAAAGAGAGATGATAAATTAGATAGATAGATAGATAGATAAATATAGATAGATAGATAGGTAGATAGATAGATAGATAGATAGATAGATAGATAGATAGATAGATAATGGATAGATGAAAGATAGGTAAATAGATGGTAGATAGATAAATAGATAGATACATAGATAGATAGATAGATAGATAGATAGATAGATAGATAGATAGATAGATAGATAGATCATAGGTAGATGGTAGATAATAAAGGGATAGATAGAAGATAGATAGATAATAGATAGATATATAAATAGGTAGACATAGATAGACGGATATATGATTGATAGATAGATAGATAGATATCGATGTATAGATAGATAATAGATAGATGATTGATTGATAGATAGATAGATAGATAGATAGATAGATAGATAGATGATAGATAGATAGATAGATAGATAGATAGATAGATAGATAGATAGATTGATTGATTGATAGATTGAAAAAGTGACAATGCAGGTTTTATTGAAACTACCATAGTAAAGGAAAGAGGGTTCATAGTACATACACAGTCACAGACAAACACCAACAACAAAACAACAACAATGAATATAAAGTAGTGTTTAAAGAAGACTAAAAGATGAGTAGAAGAAATTTAAAGAAGTGGGAATTTAAACTAGAGTCTAGGAGTAAGTGAAGAAAAATTGCTTAAATGTCCTAGCACTGGAAGAAACAGTGTACAGTTCTCTGTGCACTTTCACAGAAATGCAGGTGCTTGCATATCTACAGTAAAAGTTAAACCCCCATTAAGACAGAATCCATGACAAAATACAAGCAAACTCCATAATAAGTTTGTCTAGGATAGGTGCAAGTTGTATCTGTTACAAGAGGACAAAAATACATGTGGTTTGTTTGTTGTTTGTTTGTTTTAATGCATTTGTTGGTTTATTTTACATCCCAAATGCTGTCTCCATCCTGGACCTTCCCTCACAGATTCTCTCCCTCTATGCCCCTTCCCCTTCTATTCTGAGAGGGTAGACATAATACTTCAATGTTTTGTTTTATTTATTACAACTCAAGATGTTTTCTAATACATTTCTCACTGAAAATAGATCATCCAATAAACTTTTTGTTGGAAAGAAGAGTGTTGTTTTGTTAACACATGACAGATACACCGAGTATCCTTTTCATTGAATGGTCTTGTGAAGTTGGACAGTATGAAAACACACAACATAAAATGGCCTGCATAGCCCAGAATAATGTCTGAACACTTCAAGCTCAATTCAGTGTTCTGGGTGCTACAACACACTTCCTTGCTGTAACAATAAAGTGAGCTATATCTCTCCTTTATTCATCTAGCCAGTCATTTCTGGCTGCTGTCTACCCAGAAGTATGAGGAAAATTCACAAACTTATATACTTTTATTTATTTCCCATTAGAAACATAGAGAATGGTCATTGTCTAAAGAAGGAATAATCATTGAATGGAAAACTTTGGTATCATATCATATTATCTGTGATAGACAGAATATTTGAAATAGTAAAAGGTTTTCAAGGTCTGACTTGTAATATCTACACTCACATTTTTTACACTCGGCACACAGCTGCAAAGCAGGACACAAAAGAAAGAATCCAACTGAACAGTACTTCTTTTGCTCAGTATAAAGTTTGAATGGGAGGTATAATTATCACTTTTGATGCATGGAAAAGATTTCTAGGGTGCTCTCTGATACAACTTGAATGTGATCATCAATAATAACAGATAAGATAATAATGTTGGGAATAAACACTCTTTCTTAAAACTACATATTCAGAGAGCTCTAAACGTATTGTAAATGGAGGCCTTGAATCCATAACCTTTCTTCTGGCCAATCAGAGTTTGCCAAGTTTTGCAGTTTTCTCAGCCCAATTATACTGATTGAGTTTGCTCAAGGGAAGATTTCTTGTGTAATGACCTTGTCTACCTATGTGATTATCTGTGGTTAATGATCTCCAGGGCATAAAGAAGACTTCCAATAGTAGTCTGAAAAAGTTAATTTTATGATTTTTCCCAAAAAGACTCAGAAATAAAGGACATAAAATGAATCATAATGCAGACAGTCCCCAGGAATACAACATGCAGAGACTAAAGCATAAAAGTTCAAGACAGAAGGACAGTGATTGTGGCATTTGGCTCAGCTTTGCTGGAACTTTGTCAAACAGCTGTGCTGGCTTCATGACCTTTAGAGTTTCCAGTGAATATGGCTGTGTCACACCAGAAACATGAAGTCCTTTGGGTAAATACCAAGAAGCAATGTGACTGGGTCATATGACAGCCGTAGTTTTAGCTCTCTGAGAATCCTCCAGGCTGATTTCTAGAGTCGTGACACAGGTTTACAATCACACTCACATTAAACATGGATCCCTTCCCCACATCCTCACCAGTATTTGTTCTCAATCATTTTTTCCTCTTAGTTATTCTGCCTAGGATGAGATAAAAATTCTAATTTGCATTTTTTTTATTTTTAAGGACAATGAATACATTTTTAAATATTTTTAATTCATCATTTGAGAAATCTTTGGCAATGCGTTATTGTGAAAATATCTCTCAAGTAAATAAAAAAAAACCTGGAACTTTTACTGTAACTTTAGTCCAGAGGTAGTAATACACCTTGAGGTCACTTAAGGCTCAAGACTAACATTCTGCTTTGTCCTCAGCCTGATCTGCTTATCTTATCTTCATGCAAGCATGTTTTGTAGTCTAATCTTAATCATAGCTATGATCTTAAATTATCAATGTTTCCATGGCCCTGACCCAAAAGAAATGCATATGTGTGTGCATGTGACTTTGTTGGTGTTTCATTGCTGTGAAGAGACAATATAACCATGGCAACTGTCACAAAGGAAAGCACTTAATTGGGACTAGTTTGTAGCCACAGTAGGTTTGGTCTCTTAATATCATGGTAGTTAGCATGGTGGCATGCATGTGGATTTGGTGCTAGAGAGGTAGCTGAGAGTCCCATCTCTGGATCTAGAGGAAGAAACAGTGAACCACAAGGCTTACCGTGAGCTTCTGAAACCTCAGAGCCGACTCCACAGTGATACTCTTCCTCCAACAAGGCCACACCTTCTAATAGCTTCATTCCCTAGGAGACACAAATCACCACAGTACTTCAAGGCAATAAATTTGAAAACAAATATTTTGAAAGAAACCTTATGAAACAAATACCTACTTTAAATACTGGAAATAATATCTAATAGTACTCAACACTATTGTTGGTTCATTAGTTTGGTTGATCTGTTGGTCATTTGAGGTCAGTTGGAATCAGAAATAATGTCTGTAATGTATCCCTCATTTTTCTCATGTTATACTTTCCAGATGTTTAACAAATACAGAGCAAAAGCCCTTTTTTAGAGACACACAGAAACATTCACAAGTACAGAAAAATGAACTGATTCACACAAAAAAAAATTGAGGTAGGCACTTACTAATATATTTTATCACATACAATAAAGTAATTCTTCCCTTTAGTATAACTCTTAAGCCTTTATACAAAACGCAATATAGGAAAATATGTGCACTTGGGAATAAATTTTACATACTGTGGAAATTTTAATTATATATTAAATACTTCAATTTTAAATATCACCCACAATTGTTTTAAAACTGATTGTAGAATATGTCAAGTGTGTCATTTACTAAGTGTTTTAGATGGAAGGCTGTGAATTTTCATATGTTAGGTCAAACGTAATATAAGTATATTTATTTTTAAATTTCTGAGAGGCATTATATATTTTTTAAATATAATGCTTATATTAATATGAGAAATACATAAAGTTGGGAATATGACTGTAACTGCATGTTGGAAACTAAACAAACATGAGGTTATATTTGATGATGGTTCAGGAAGCTGAGACATCAACATTAACTTTTAAGTGAAAATTTCCTCCACTAACTCACAGAAAGAATGCAATATGGGTTAAGAATGGATAATACAAAAGTACTAACTGGAAGACAACTTCTTAATACTCTTGAAAATCCAGCATTTAGTATATAACACAGAAAACATTTTTCAATAATTTATTTTTGTTGACTTTATATATGTATTGCAGCCCCATCACTCCCTTACAAATTCCTCCCCCAATTCCCCCCTTTTTCTCTGGGGAGAAGGGAAAGTTCACCTTGGGTACCATCCTACACTGGGGCACCTAGTCCTGGCAGGACCATCCTCTCCTACTGAAGCCCAAACAGACACTCCAGGTAGGCAACAGAATCAGAGACTGCCCCTGCTCCAATCTTTATGGGACTCACATAAAGACCAACCAACACATCTACTACAAATGTATAGGAGGCCTAGGCTTAGACCCTGCATGCTCTTTAGTTGGTGGTTCAGTCTCATGAGCCCTCATAGACCCAGGTTAGAAGGCTCTGTAGGTCTTGTAGTGTTCTTGACCTATCCAGTTCATTCAGTTCTATCCCTTATTCTTTCCCAAGACTCCCCCAGATCTTCACGATGTTTGGCATGAGTCTCTACATCTGTTTTCACCAGCTTGTAGATGAAGCCTCTCAGATGACAGTTATATTGGGCCTCTGTCCACAAGCACAGAAAACTACCATTAATAATGTCAGGGGTTGGGCTAGTTCTTAAGTTGGGGCAGTCTTGATTGGTTGTTTGCTCACCTCTGCTCCATCTTTATCCCAGTACATTTTGTAGGCAGGGCAAATTTTGAGTTGAAGATTTTGTGGGTGGTTTGATCTTCCCCTCCCTTCATTTAAAGTCTTTTCTGGTAAAAGGAGGTGACCACTTCTAAGATTTTATTATATACCCTTCAAAATTGCTAAGATCAAATTTTCAAGTGACAGCACATGGTAAAGAGGATGAAGAACAAGGGGAACACTCTTACTTGCTCCTAGGAGTAAAGAATTGTATACACACTAAAGAAAACACTTATCAAAAATATAGACACCGTGAAATTTGTAGGCAACTGGATGAGACTTGAGAATATCAACCTGAATGAGTTCACCCAGACCCAGAAAAACACATATAGTATGTATTTGCTTAAAAGGAGACATTACCAATACAGTGTAGAACAACCCAGCTACAATCCACAGACACAAAGAGATTAGGTAAGAGAGAGGGTAAATGTGGGAGTCTTACTCAATAATTGAAACAAAATAGTTATGGGGTGGATGGAAAGAAGGAACTGAGTGGGAAAGTGTGTGAAGAGGGAAAATGGGGTGGTGATCAGGTGTGATGGAGGGGTGTAGAGAGGAGTAAGAGTGAGAATAGAAAACCAGAAAGGTCAACTCTGGACCTAGGTGGAAACCTGAAATGGGGAGGTACCAGGAAGTCCATGGAAATAACCTTAGCTCAAAAAACTTATTCTTAAGACCAACAAGAACTAGACACAAAACTGAAGAATAATAACGACTGGTCATTAGAACAAATGTGTCTTCCCTAGAGTCACTGAAAGTCTTCCAGCCATGAAACATTCAGCTATCAGGAAAAACAAAAGGGGAAAGAACTATAGTCCTCGTTCAGTTCAACAAAAGAACACCTAGATGTTGATACACAAAAGATCAGCATTTCATCTCTTAGTATCCCAAATATTGATTTCTTGGGAATTTTGGTATGTTCAGACAATCATGAGGGGGAGAGTGGTGACTTGGAAGATGAATTCATTGAACAGGAGATCAAATAGAGAATGTGGCAGAGGTGAATTGAGTTAGTCGGTGGTTTTCCATTTTGGGGGTAGACATTTACCTGATGATCTAATATGTGAGCCATCTTAATATTTAGCAGAACGTTTTGTGGGATTTTAGCTCCATTTGTGTTTACCTCCATCCTGGTTAGGAAGCCCAATGTAGTTGGGCTCATTTGTACTTTTCATACATGGCAATTCTACATGTACACTCACAAGCCAGGACTTTGGTGGCCAAGTATTAGTTACCTCAACTCTGTTGTTCTGAATACAGGGTTTGTGAAAACACAAGAATTAAGTAGAAAGTCTCCACTTAATAACCTCAATAATCATCTTCTTTTGTTGATGATACATTCACGTTACATTCTGCACTCACATCCTTTGAGGTTTGTTTCTAATGGATCTGTTTGGTGTGAAGTTAGAATAACCTTGGCTCTGCTCAGGCTGCTGAGTCACCGTGACATTTCTCAGTCATACTCTGAGAAAGGAAATCAATTAAAGTTTGATAAAATGGTAATAATTAACCATAAATTCTATGTCAGATAAAGTGAGACCTGAGAATGATTAAGTAATAATAGTTAATACATGCAGATCACAAGCATTAAGTACCTGTCTTTTTACTTAATTGCCATTGGCTAAAAGAAGCCAAAGTTTAACTATACTTAATTTTTTTTTTTTTTTTTGGTTGCTGTTAAAAGCACAAAACCACTGTACTGTATAAGGACATTTTCATCTCTACCCATAAAATTTATTATTCATTTGGTTTACAAATAAAACCTGACCAGGAAGATCAGTTCCCAATTTTGTGAGAAACAGCCTTTTTGATTTCCATAGGGGGTGTGCAAGTGTCTCCCCCTCTCATTGTACACCCTCGCCAGTGCATGCTGCAACTTTTTAATGATCTTAGCCATTTTGCCAAGTTTAACATGGAATATAAAAATAGTTTTGATTTGCATTTTACAGATAAGGGTGTTGAAATTTTAAGTGTTTCTTAGCTTCATGAGTTTCCTCTATTGAGGATTCTCTAGTTACATCTGTAACTCAATTTTTAATTGGGTTATTTGTATTTAGAATACCTAGTTTCTTTAGTTCTTTACATATTTCAGATATTAATGTTCTATCAAATGTGGAGTAGGTAAAAATCTTTTCTCATTTTGTAGGCTACTGCTTTGTTCAAATGATGGTGTGCTATGCCTTGGAGAAGCTTTTAAGTTTCATGAAGTCCCATTTTTGTAGGATGATGTCATAAGGCACCAAACCGGTTCTAGCATATCATTAGTTGATTTTGTTTGCCCTCTTCCATTCCTATTATCTTTAGGTATGGTCTTTTCAGTGTGTCCTGGATCTCCTGGACATTTTAGTTTAGGAGCTTTTTGGCTTTTGCATCTTCTCTGACTATTTTGTCTGTTTTCCATGTTGTCTTCAGCCCCTGAGATTCTCTCTTCCATCTCTTGTAGTCTGTTTGAGATGCTTGCATCTGTGACTCCTGATTCTTTTTTAGGTTTTCTACCTCCAGGTTTGTCTCATTTAGTGTTTTCTTTATTGTTTCCATTTCCATTTTAAATTTCTTCTTCAATTTCTTCATCTCTTTGGTTCTGTTTTCCTCTAGTTCTTTGATTTCCTTTAGTGTTTTTCTTGTTTCCTCTTTATAAACTTCTATTTCTTTATGCTTTTCCTCCCATTATTGTTTAAGGATCTCTATCATCATCTTGAGGTATTATTTTGGGACTGAGTCTTCTTTTTCTGGAGTGTTTGGCATTTTTCTGTTTGCTGTGGTGGGAGAGTGGGGTTTTGGTGTTGCCAGGTTGTCTTGGTTTCCATTGGGTAAGTTCTTTTGCTTTCCTCTTGCCATCTAGTCATCTGTGATTATAGGTGGTCTTTTGTCAGTGATTGGTCCCTATCTCTCACATGTTCCTGGCCTGTTTCCCTGGATCTCTGCTGTTCCTGGTGGCAGATGCCCTGAGCATTTGTTCTGCATGCATGGGCCCTATGGGTTGAAACCGTGTCCCTACTGCAGAGTTCCTGCTCCACTGCACCAATTGGGGGTTGGGAGTCGCTCAGTCCAGACCTCTGCACCCTGGCTACACTATCTCACCTGACCAGTGTCCCTGGATCTCCACTGTTCCCTGTGGCAGATGGCTTGAGCATTTGTTCTGTTCACAAGGACCCTCTGGGTGGAAAACAAGTCCCTATGGCAGAGTTCCTGCTCCCCTGAACCAATGAGGAAGAGTGCTTTCGGTGTGCTCAGCCCATGCCTCTCTGTGCCCTGGCTACTCTCAGCGCAGTCTCAAGTCCTGCTTCCCTGAATCTCTGCTGTTCCCCATGGCAGATCAGTCTGCCTTCATATGTTACTTGTCCTTTTTCCGTACAGCTATTAGATTCTTTCTTTGTTTTGAATATTCGGTGTTTTGACTATTATGTATCAGGAGAAGTTTGTTTTCTGGTCCAATCTATTTGGAGTTCTGTAGCTTTCTGTATGTTCATGGTGATCTCCTACTTGAGGGCAGGGAAGGTTTCTTCTATGATTTTGCTGAAGATATTTACGGTGCCTTTTAGCTGATATTTTTTGCTCTTTTCTATACCTATTATCCTTAGGTTTTTTTCATTGTGTCCTGGATCTCCTGGACATTTTGTGTTAGGAGGGCTTTAGTTTTGATTTTTTTTTTTTTTTTGGCTCTTCTCTAAATGTTTTGTCTATGTTTTCTCTTTTGTATTCAGTCCTTAAGATCCTCTCTTTCATCTTTTGTAGCCTGTTGGTAATGCTTGTATCTGTAACTTCTGGTTTTCTTTTCTTTTTTTTTTTTTTTTTTTTTTTTTTTTTTTTTTTTTTTTTATGTGAGAGTGAGTTAAATCATTAGGTTCCTTTATTTATTTTTTTTTTTATTAAACGATTTTATTTTTCAAAACAAAGATAGATGTAAAGATTTTAAACATTTTTTGCTTAAAATTATACATTTTTGTCAGTACTGTTTTTTCAGACATTAAAATAAATTTTACATAAAACCATGTGAATATGTTTTTTAGTCGGTACTTGATTTTTTTCAAGGGCTTGACAGTATGCATTGAAAACGTACTAGTTGCAATAAGCGTAAAGTACATGCAAAACAAAACGCAACATGGAAATAGTCAAAGTCTTCTTGTTTTGTGAATATATGTATAGTTTTTGTTTTCTTTATTTCTTGGACTTCATACAGTCTGTGAGTTGTTTCTGGGGGAGTGCAAGCCTCTGGGGTTAGCATCCCACTATCAGTGACTGCATATTATGTCTGTCCTTTTGTGACTGGGTTATCTCACTCAGGATGATCTTCTCTAGATGCAGCCATTTTCTTAAGAATTTGGTTAAGTCATTGTTTCTGGTGGCTGAGTAGTATTCCATTGTGTATATGTACCACAATTTTTGTATCCATTCGTCTTCTGAAGGACATCTGGGTTCCTTCCAGCTTCTGGCTATTATAAATAGAGCCGCTATGAACATTGTGGTGCATATATCTTTGTTGTGTATTAAAGTGTCTCTGGGGTATATGCCCAGAAGTGGAATAGCTGGGTCTTCAGGTAGTACTATATCCAATTTTCTGAGGTATCGCCAGACAGATTTCCAGAGTGGTTGTATTAGTTTGCAACCCCACCAACAGTGGAGAAGTGTTCCTCTTTCTCCACAGCCTCGCCAGCATCTGCTGTCATCTGAGTTTTGGATCTTGGCCAATCTGACTGGAGTGAGGTGGAATCTTAGGGTTGTTTTGATTTGCATTTCCATGATGGCTAAGGATGTCGAGCACTTCCTCAGATGTTTTTCGGCCATTCGGAGTTCCTCAACTGAAAAAGATTTGTTTAGCTCTGTACCCCATTTTTTAATAGGGTTATTTGATTCTCTGGTGTCGAGCTTTTTGAGTTCCTTGTACACCTTAGATATTAGGCCTCTATCTGATGTGGTGTTGGTAAAGATCTTTTCCCATTCTGTTGGTTGCCGTTTTTTTTCTTGACGATGTCCTTAGCCTTACAGAAACTTTGCAATCTCATTAAGTCCCATTTGTTAATCTTTGACCTTAGAGCTTGAGCCATTGGTGTTTTGTTCAGGAAATTTTCTCCTGTGCCTATGTGTTCTAAGGTTTTCCCTACTTTCTCATCTAATAATTCCAGTGTATCAGGTTTAATGTGGAAGTCTTTAATCCACTTACACTTGAGCTTTGTACACGG
Organism: Micromys minutus; assembly: GCF_963924665.1. Taxonomy (NCBI): domain Eukaryota; kingdom Metazoa; phylum Chordata; class Mammalia; order Rodentia; family Muridae; genus Micromys; species Micromys minutus. The sequence continues at coordinate 140,881,672 of NC_137969.1, read as the reverse complement.
AGATAAGAACGGGTCTATTTTCATTCTTTTGCATGTTGAGTGCCAGTTGGACCAGCACCATTTGTTGAATAGGCTGTCCTTTTTCCATTGAATGTTTACTGCTCCTTTGTCAAAAATCAGGTGACCATATACATGAGGGCTCATTTCTGAATCTTCTATTCTATTCCATTGATCCACTTGCCTATTTCTGTACCAGTACCATGCAGTTTTCAGCACAATTGCCTTGTAATATAGCTTGAGGTCAGGGATAGCGATTCCCGCTGATGTTTTTTTGTTGTTGAGGATGGATTTCGCTATTCTAGGTCTTTTGTTATTCCAGATGAAATTGCACATTGATCTTTCAAATTCCATGAAGAACTGGGTTGGAATTTTGATGGGGATTGCATTGAATCTGTAGATTGCTTTTGGTAGGATGGCCATTTTTAAGATGTTGATCTTTCCAATCCATGAGCATGGGAGATCTTTCCATTTTCTGAGATCCTCCTCAATTTCTTTCTTCAGAGGTTTGAAGTTCTTGTCATACAGGTCCTTCACTTCCTTAGTTAGAGTCACACCAAGGTATTTCATAGTTTTTGTAACTATTGTGAAGGGTACCTTTTCCCCAATTTCTTTCTCCACATGTTTGTTTTTTGAGTATAGGAAGGCTACTGATTTGTTTGAGTTAATTTTGTATCCGGCCACTTTGCTGAACTTGTTTATCAGCTGTAGGAGTTCTCTGGTGGAATTTTTGGGGTCACTCAAGTACACTATCATGTCATCGGCAAAGAGTGATGTTTTTATCTCTTCCTTTCCGATTTGTAACCCCTTGATCTCCTTTTGCTGTCTAATTGCTCCAGCCAGGACTTCCAGTACTATGTTGAATAGGTAGGGAGAGAGTGGGCAGCCTTGTCGAGTCCCTGATTTTAGTGGGATTGCTTCAAGTTTCTCGCCATTAAGTTTGATGTTGGCTGTTGGTTTGCTGTATATTGCTTTTATTATGTTTAAATATGGGCCTTGGATTCCTGTTCTTTCCAGGACTTTTAACATGAAGGGGTGTTGGATTTTGTCAAATGCTTTCTCAGCGTCTAGTGAGATGACCATGTGATTTTGGTCTTTATGTTTGTTTATATGGTGGATTACATTGATGGATTTCCTTATGTTAAACCATCCCTGCATCCCAGGGATGAAGCCTACTTGGTCATGATGAATGATGGTTTTGATGTGTTCTTGGATTCGGTTTGCAAGGATTTTGTTGAGTATATTTGCATCGATGTTCATAAGTGAGATTGGTCTGAAGTTCTCTTTCCTTGTAGGGTCTTTGTGTGGCTTAGGTACGAGGGTTATTGTAGCCTCAAAAAATGAGTTGGGTAATATTCCATCTGATTCTATCTTTTGGAATAGCTTGGTGAATATTGGTGTTATATCCCCAATAATTGTCTGATAAAATTCTGCACTGAACCCGTCTGGACCTGGGCTTTTTTTGGTTGGGAGGCTTTTGATGACTTCTTCTATTTCTTTAGGTGTTATAGGGTTATTTAGATGGTTTACTTGGTCCTGGTTCAACTTTGGGACCTTGTATCTGTCTAGAAATTCGTCCATTTCCTCCAGATTTTCCAATTTTGTGGAGTATAAGTTTTTGTAGTAGGATCTGATGATTTCTTGAATTTCCTTAGTTTCAGTTGTTATGTCACCACTTTCCTTTCTGATTTTGTTAATTTGGATACTCTCTCTTTGCCCTTTAGTTAGTCTGGCTAGGGGTTTATCAATCTTGTTGATTTTCTCAAAGAACCAACTCTTTGTTTTGTTGATTTTTTCAATGGTTTTTTTTGTTTCTATTTGGTCTATTTCTGCCCTAATTTTGATTATTTCTTGCCGTCTACTCTTTTTGGGTAAATCTGCTTCCTTTTGTTCTAGGGCTTTTAGCTGTGCTGTCAGGTTGCTGATGTGAGCTCTCTCCAGTTTCTTCTTGGAAGTACTTAGGGCAATGAGTTTTCCTCTCAATACTGCTTTCATTGCATCCCATAGGTTTGGGTATGTTGTGTTTTCGTTTTCGTTGAATTCTAGAAAATCCTTAATTTCTTTATTTCTTCTTTGACCCTGCTATCCTTTAGCAGAGTGTTGTTTAGTTTCCATGTGTATGTGGGCATTTTGTTGTCTTTGTTGTTGTTAAAGACCAGCCGTAGACCATGGTGATCTGAGAGGATGCATGGGAGTATTTCAATCTTCTTATATCCATGAAGGCTCGTTCTGTGTCCAATTATGTGGTCAATTTTCGAGAAGGTGGCATGGGGTGGTGAGAAGAAGGTGTATTCTTTTACTTTAGGATAGTATGTTCTGTATATATCTATTAATTCTAGTTGGTTCATAGTCTCTGCTAGTTTTGCAGTGTCCTTGTTCAGTTTTTGTTTCCCTGATCTGTCCATTGGTGAGAGTGGGGTGTTAAAGTCTCCCACTATTATTGTGTGGGGTAAAATGTATTTTTTGAGCTTTAGTAGAGTTTCTTTTATGAATGTGGGTGATTTTTTATTTGGGGCATATATGTTAAGGATTGAGAGTTCCTCCTGACAGATTTCCCCGGTAATGAGTAAAAAGTGTCCTTCCTTATCTTTTTTGATAACTTTTAGTTGGAAATTTACTTTATTCGATATTAGAATAGCCACTCCAGCTTGCTTCTTGGAGCTGTTTGCTTGGAAGTTTTTTTTTTCCCAGCCTTTTACTGTGAGATAGTGTCTGTCTCTGTCTCTGAGATGAGTTTCCTGTATGCAGCAAAAGGCTGGATTTTGTTTATGTATCCAGTCTGATAGTCTGTGTCTCTTTATTGGGGAGTTGAGCCCATTTATGTTAATATATATCAAGGAATAATTGTTTCTGTATCCTGCCATTTTTGCTTTTTTGGGTTGAGTTGTGTCCGTGTTTTTTTTCTTTTTATAGTTTTCTTGTTTAGGAGTTTTCTTATTTTTACTAGGCTGTATTTTCCCTCCTTGTATTGGGTTTTCCACCTGTAATTCGTTGTAGTGCTGGGTTTGTGGTCATATATTGTGTGAATTTTGATTTGTCTTGAAATATCTTTGTCTCTCCATCGATGGTGATTGATAGTTTTGCTGGGTATAGCAGCTTGGGCTGGCACTTGTGCTCTCTTAAGGAGTGCATGATGTCTGTCCAGGCTCTTCTAGCTTTCATAGTCTCTGCTGAGAAATCGGGTGTGAGTCTGATTGGTCTGGCTTTATAAGTTACCTGACCTTTTTCCCTTACTGCTTTTAGTATTCTTTCTTTTCTTTGGGCACTTGATGTTTTTACTATTATGTGTCGGGAGGTATTTCTTTTCTGGTCCAACCTATTTGGAGTTCTGAAGGCTTCTTTTATGCTCGTGGTCATCTCATTCTTGAGGGTAGGGAAGTTTTCTTCTATGATTTTGTT